>NC_052628.1:125100971-126300971 GCF_016161935.1 Mauremys reevesii
TTTAGGTTCAGTAAGGCACATTCTCTATCGCTGTCATTAAATTCATAGCAGATGTTCCACCCAAGAGGTCCAAACTTTTTCCTCTCCTTGAATATGAAATTAAAAGCAAAACTGAATAAGATTACTTTGTTCAGGATGCTCAGAGCTATTGTACTGTTAATGTGGGGTTGTCTTCAGATAGCAATTTCAAATTTTAGATTAGCACAGACCTTAGCAAGGGGTGATGTGTAAGCTTTATTGCCCCATGACTATGGCTAAAATTTTGTCAAGGATATTTTTAATAAAAGTCAGGGACAGTACATGGGCTTCTGTGAATTTTTCATTGTTGCCCGTGACCTGTCCCTGACTTTTATTAAAAATATCCATGACCAAATGGGGAGCCTGGATCAGGGCCGTCCTTAGCCATAGGCAGAACAGGCAGCCACCTAGGGCACCACTAGGTCTGGGGGCACCGCTCTACTGGGGGCCTGGACAGATGGGAAGCAGTAGAGCACGTAAGAGCAGGGCTGCTGGGTCCTAGAGAGAGATGAATGCAGCACAGTCTGAGGGAGGGGATTGGCTGCTGGGGTCTCTGGGAAGGGGTGGGGGAAGGAACTCACCTGTAGGGTGACCAGATGTCCCGATTTTATAGGGACAGTCCCGATTTTTGGGTCTTTCTTATATAGGCTCCTATTCCCCCCCACCCCGTCCCGATTTTTCACATTTGCTGTCTGGTCACCCCTAGGTGGGGGTAATTGGTACCTATATAAGACAAAGCCCCAAATATTGGGACTGGCCCTATAAAATCAGGACATCTGGATCTGGTCACCCTAGCTGGGGAGCACGTCTCTCCCCCAGGCTGGCAGTGATCCATCTCATCCAGGGGGAGCTGCACAAGGCAGGATGAGCTGCTGTGGCTCCATGGGTGCCCCGTCCCTGAGATCAGATGCTGTGCTAACTTCACCATGGTCTGTTGGGCTGGCGGTGGTGCCCATTGGCGTGTGATCGGACCTGAGGCTTTGCTGCTGCTGTTGCCACTCTGCACCCCAAGAGGTGGATTTTGGGGTCCTGCAGTTTTCCACCTATCTCCTCCTCTACTGCAGTTGTTGGACCAGCAGGCTGGGGCATGAGCCAAGCATGAAAGCAGTACCGCGTTGCCATTAGATTGTCATTTAACAAATTTGTTCGCCAGAAATGCTTGCTAACAATCCTGAATTCAATTTCAATATTTTTTTTTAAAAAAAATCAATATCTTAGCCCAAAACTGAAAATTAAGTTGTTGACAATTATTTGTGACAAGTTTGGTATGGGGAAGGGAGTGGGCCAGTTTTCATCAGAGAAACAAAAAATGTTGACTGATTTTCCTATAGCCCTGTTACTGCTAAATAGAGCCCTCCAACAACTGTAGTATGCTCATCTCCTTACTAATGTATAGAGCAGGGGTCGGCAACCTACGGCACATGTGCCAAAGGTGGCACGCGAGCTGATTTTTGATGGCACGCAGCAGCGGGCTGAGTGGCTCAACCCGCCACTGCTCTGGGGTTCCGGCTGCTGCCCCATTGCCACCCGGGGTCCCGGCCACTGGCCCCACTCAGCACCCACTGCTGGCCTGGGGACCCCCAAGGAACCCTAGGCTGGCAGCAGGCTGAGCAGCCGGCGGATGAGACCCCGGCTGAGCCACTCAACCCGCTGTCGGCCTGGGGTTCTATTCACTCAGCTGGTAGCGGGCTGAGCGGGACTAAATTCAACAAAATAGGAAAACAAGAGCAACTAATGACAAAGTGCAAGAACCTAGAGCAGTGGTCCCCAACCTTTTTCGTCTGGTGGTCACCAGACGAAGGACCGTGGCAGTGGATGAGCATCCGCTGAAATGCCGCCGAATTTCGGCGGCATTTCAGCAGTGACACCTCTGGATGACGCTGCTTATTGGCGGCAAGTGGTGTCATCCAGAGGCGTCGCTGCCGAATTTCGGTGGCATTTCGGCAGATGCTTGTCCACTGGCCACTACGCAGGTGCACTGAGAGGCCCCTGTTGGCGCCATGGCACCCACGGGCACCGTGTGGGGGACCCCTGACCTAGAGAGCCTCCTGAAGCACGGCGATCATTTTGATTTAAATGGACTTGAACTGTACGAAGAATTGAGTACGCTATCATTAATTTGCCACATGCAAAATCGATGGTGGACATTGTACAGTTTACTAATACCAGCAAACTTGTTGACACATATCCTAATGTGTACGTTGCCACTCGTATTCTACTGACAATTCCTGTAACAGTAGCATCAGGAGAATGGAGTTTCTCAAAACTAAAGCTCATTAAAAACTATCTCCGCTCTACAAGGAGTCAGGAACACTTGATTGGTCTTGCTATTCTTGCAATCAAACAAGACATCACTTTGTCTTTGTCATACAATGACATTATTACTGATTTTGCAGCCAAAAAAGCCAGAAAGATTGCTTTTAATTAAAAACAAATCCTTGTTTCAATACCTCTTCATATAAATTTCCAATAAAATGTTGATAAATTAAAAAAAGTATATTATTTACATCATTCTATCAAATCAGAATTTTTTCTATAGTGCTACCTCTTTAGTGCTAGTCCATCAGCATTACAGTGTGCTTCATTAAGTTAAACTGGTTTTAATAACATGCATGTGGCAAGTTTTCCAGTAGTGTAAGCTTATGTTTGTGTTGCTAAGAGCAAGACAGGCACAGGGGCACCAATTTAATAATCCCGCCTAGGGCACCATAAATCCTAAGGACGGCCTTGGCCTGGATAACTGCTGGTGGGCTAGGAGCTCCAGGGGCCCCCACCACATGTGTGGGCTTGGAGCTCCAGGGTCTCCTTCTGCTGACAGATCTGAGCTGCAGGGGTCCTCCCTGCCTCCCACGGCAGCCGAGACCCTGCAGCTCCCAGCCAGCGCTGGCTGAAGTCGCGGAGGTCTTTGGAAGATTCTGTGACTTCCGTGACCTCCATAACTAAATCACAGCCTTACCCATGAGTAGCACCTGAAGGCACTGGTCCTCAGGGACACTCCCCGCAAGTCATATTTTTCTCCTGGCTCTTAGGACAGGATAGGGTAGTAATTTCCAGTTGTCTTGTGCCATGAGCACATTGCAGCCTCCCCCAGCAATGGGTCAGCTGAGCTTCAGTTCTATCCATTCCCCACCCCTTACAGTACCATTAAAAGTAAAGGATTAGCTCCTGGTCACTTAGGAGATAAATCTCCCTATTACAGATGGGAAAGGTTGTCTCAGAATTCGACCTATCTTCTAATCTTACACATCTAATCTTACAGCTCTCCATCTGCCCAGTTCATGTAATTCCAAATATTGCATTATTTTTCAAAATAAATCATTCCGTGATTTTTTCTCTAAACGAGATGAATGCAAATGACGCAACATTCATGAATAATCTGACAGCAGCAACCTAGTATGCTAAGCAAGGGTAACATTGGTATGTAAACAGATTTCACTACATGCTTCCAAGAGGTTTTAGCAGAGAGTGAGTAAAAACAAATGGAAAGGTTTAGGAAGAGGAACAAAATTAAGCTGTATCTAAATTTTGTGAATTTCCATTTTCTGTCTTCCCACCTCCAATTCAACTGCAATTATCTAGTGTGTTAACTATAAAGTAATCTAATGTTTCGGTTATTAGTTTCATCCAATTAGAAATTCCTATCATTCTGGGACAAACCCTGAAGTCCTTACTCAGTCCTGTCTCAAGAAAAAGTCTATTGACTTTAATGGAAATTTGCTCAAGTAGTGACTGATTGAAAACTGAGTACAGACTGGTTCTCTGCCTATTTAAATAAACTATTGTGTAGTCGTTCAATAATCAGGATGAAAACAGAACAATTAAAGCAGCACATTCCATTCCTCTTACCACCACGTGTCCCCCTGTAATCTATAAGTTCATTTAATTTAAAACATGCCGAATTCTTCTGATGGATTGTTTGCTAACAGTAAAGAGGAACTACAGTTTCACTTAAATGAAATGTTTGATCATATTTATCCATAAGAAATCTCAGGAGACACACTTATGTTTGATATAATTAATATGGCACAGACATTTTAATGTAATCTTCAGGAGAAAAGAAGTCTTGTGCTTTATATGGACCTTTCCTTTTAAATTATAATTCACTTTGCTGATAAGAGATGCTTTGCATTAGTAATAGGGCTGTCAAGCGATTAAAAAAATTAATCTCAATTAATCGTGATTAATCATGCTGTTAAACAACAATAGAATATCATTTATTTTAAATATTTTGGGATGTTTACTACATTTTCAAATATATTAATTTCAATTACAACACAGAATACAAAGTGTACAGTGCTCACATTGTATTTATTGTTTACTACAAATATTTGCACTGTAAAAAAACAAAAAATATTTTTCAATTCACCTCATACAAGTACTGTAGTATAATCTCTTTATCATGAAAGCTGAACTTACAAATGTAGAATTATGTAAAAAAAACCCTGCATCCAAAAATAAAACAGTGTAAAAATTTAGAGCCTACGAGTGCAAGCAGTCCTACTTCTTGGTCAGCCAATCACTCAGACAAACAAGGTTGGTTACAATTTGCAGGGGATAATGCTGTCTGCTTCTTGTTTGCAATGTCACCTGAAAGTGAGAACAGGTGTTCACATGGCACTGTTGTAGCGGGTGTTGCAATATATTTACGTGCCAGATGTGCTAGTTTCATATGTCTCTTCATGCTTCAGCCACCATTCCAGAGGACATGCATCTATGCTAATGACGGGTTCTGTTCAATAACAAGCCAAAACAGTGTGGACTGGTGCATGTTCATTTTCATCATCTGAGTCAGATGCCACCAGCAGAAGGTTGATTTTCTTTTTTGGTAGTTTGGGTTCTGTAGTTTCTGCATCAGAGTGTTACTCTTTTAAGATTTCTAAAAGCATGCTCCACACCTCGTCCCTATCAGATTTGGATGGCTCTTCAGATTCTTAAACCTTGGCTCGAGTGCTGTAGCTATTTTTAGAAATCTCACATTGGTATCTTCTTTGCATTTTGTCAATTCTGCTGTGAAAGTGTTCTTAAAACAAACATGTGCTGGGTCATCATCTGAGACTGCTATAACATGAAATATATGGCAGAATGCGGGTAAAACAGAGCAGGGGACATACAATTCTCCCCCAAGGAGGACAGTCACAAATTTAATTGACACATTATTTTTTGAATGAGAATCATCAGCATGGAAGCATGTCCTCTGGAATGGTAGCCGAAGAATGAAGGGGCATATGAATGTTTAGCATATCTGGCATGTAAATACCTTGCAACGCTGGCTACAAAATGCCATGCAAATGCCTGTTCTCACTTTCAGGTGACATTGTAAATAAGAAGCAGGCAGCAATATCTCCCGTCAATGTAAACAAACTTGTTCATCTTAGTGATTGGCAGAATAAGTAGGACTGAGTGGACTTATAGGCTCTAAAGTTTTACACTGTTTTGTTTTTGAGTGCAGTTATGTAACCAAAAAAATCTGCATTTGTAAGTTACAATTTCACGATAAAGAGACTGCACTTCAGTACTTGTATGAGGTGAACTGAAATATACTATTTCTTTTATCATTTCTAGTGCATACATTTGTAATAAAAAATAATAATATAAAGTGAGCACTGTGCACTTTGTATTCTGTGTTGTAATTGAAATTCACATTGAAAATGTAGAAAAATATCCAAAATATTTAATAAATTTCAATTGGTATTCTATTGTTATAAGTGTGATTAATCATGATTAATTTTTTTAATCGTGATTATTTTTTTTATCGCATGAGTTAACTGTGATTAACTAACAGCCCTAATTAGTAATATAACTTACAGTTCTAGTTTCTGGAAATTAATGGCTAAATAAGGTTTGCACAAAATACTGCTATTACTGTTATGATTACATCAAACATATTCTGAATATAACAGACTTCTTGAACTAATTTTGTAATGGCATCTCAGTACCTCTGCTGTCTGAACTAATTATCAGGTATACCTGAATGATAGCATGGAAGAAGCAAATGCCAAAAATCATTTTCCTCCAATTTATGCCAAGGATATTGTCTTCAAAAAACGTAGTCGTCATCTCTGTGAATGCTCGCCTGATGTTTGCACGAAGTCCTTTTGGAGGCTCATTGGTTACCTGAATTGGGAAAAATAACCAGTTCTTGTTCTATACATAAGTCTGCTCTCCATTTTTTTATGCAGAGCTGTCACGTTATCACTTGAATGGCTATCTGCATGTAAATTGTATTTTCTACATTAAGCTTTAGGTGTTAACCAAATGAACACATTGATTATTTACCCTAGAAAATATATGGAAATGAAAATATATGTTATGAAAATAAGGACATTTGGAGCAGAAAGAAATTGGAAAAAATTTGCAGGCACAAATTAGAATAAATAAACATAGCAAGAAGGGTGATTAAAGTAAGCACTCTCACTATGCGGAGTACACACTACTGCAATTTAACTGCTTTATTTGGACAGCAGCTTCCAGATCTTGGTTTAGCAGATGGCTGTCTTACTGGGCAGAAAGACTGTCCAGCCAGCAGTACTCAGTATCTTGATTTAAATGGATTAGGGTTACAAAGATCAGGAGGGACATCAGAGTTCATGCCAGGGTAAGCTCTTCCTTCTCATTCAGCTATTCCATTTGCTCTTGTCCAAGGCTACATTTGTAAGGAGCTAGGGCTTGTCAGTCTTGAGTGTCTGGATTAGAGTGAAGGTTACTTACGGAACTACTGGAAAGTGCTCAGATACTATGGTGATGAATATAGTATAAGAACCTATATAGAACAGAATCAAATGGACCAGACTGATAGAATCAATGTGTTGGCTTCAACAAAGAAGGTGTGAGTGGGGGACTTTTCTGATTTTTTCTGTTTTCTCTTAATGTACGTTCCACTGGGGAAAGGAGAATATTCCTAAAGCTTTATTAAAGGGAAGGAGTTCTTGCCAGAACTCCAACAGTGGGGAAGGAGGGCGGGTCATGGAATGGATATGAGCAACACATCTCGAAGAACACCAGTTATGGAAAAAGGTAATTGTCTTTTCTTCTTTGAGTGCTTGTTCATGTCCATTCCATCTTAGGTGACCCCCAAGTGGTACCAACAGAAGCAGCTAGGAGTTCATGGACGTGTAGCTTGTAACATAGCTGTGCTGAACCCCGCGTTGTCTCTGGCCTGTTGTGTGATGGCATGGTGTGCTGTGAACGTGTGAACCGAAGACCACATTGCAGCTCTGCAAATGTCCTGGATGGGGACATGTGCCAGGAAGGCTGCCGAGGACACTTATGCTCTCGTCAAGTGGTCCTTCGCCAGAGGCTGACACCTGTGCCAGCTCATAACAGGTCTGGATGCAAGAAGTGATCCAGTTGGAGATTCTCTGAGAGGACCCCGGAAGGCCCTTCATCCTGTTCGCTGTTGCGATGAAGAGCTGTGTCGACCTGCGAAAGGGCTTGGTATGCTCCAGGTAAAACGCCAAGGCATGTCGGACGTCCAGGGAGTGCAGCTGCCACTCCTCATTGATCTTGTGCAGCTTAAGACAGAACACTGGGAGCAAGACATCCTGGCTGATATGGAAGGAAGACACCACCTCCATCAGGAAGGCCAGATGGGGTTGCAACTGTACCTTATCTTTGTAGAAGACTGTATATGGTGGTTCCAAGGTCAGGGCTTAATCTCCCACACTTGCCTAGACGACGTAACTACCACAAGGAAGGCAACCTTCCACGATAGGTGGGAAAGGGAACAAGAGCCCAAGGGTTCAAAGGGCAGACCCGTGAGTCTAGAGAGAACCAGATTGCGGTCCCATTGTGGGACAGGGACAACTCGTGAGAGAACACCGCTCTACCCTGGATCAGCGGATGAAAAGCCGAGATGGCAGCTAGATGAACCTTGACAGAAGAGAGGGCCAGACCCTGATTCTTCAGGAAGAGCAGGTATTCCAAGATTGACTGCAGAGAAGAGCACGTCGGGGAGAACCAGTGGGAGAACCTCATCCACTTCGCCAGGCAAGTCGCTCTAGTGGTGGGTTTTCTACTTCCCCAAAAGACCTGCTGCATCTCCCTGGAGCAGGCTTACTTCTCTGGGTTCAACTATGCAGCATTCACGTGAGGTGGAAGGAGGTGAGGTTGGGGAGCAGGAGGTGACCGGGGTCTTGCGAGAGAAGGCCCAAGCTGTCAGGCAGTGGCCACGGAGGGGCGCTACTGCCAGATCCAACAGCATGCCAAACCAGTGCTGGCTCATCCACGCCGGGGCGATCATGACTCGAGCCTTATCCCTCTTGATTTTTGACAGGACTTTGCTGATGAGGGGGATGGGTGGGAACACATACATCAGATCTCCCGATCAGGACAGGGGAAAAGTGTCCGAGAGAGCCTTGCCAAGGCCTTGCAGGGAGCAAAACTGATGATATTTCCTGTTCTGCCTGGCAGTGAACAGGTCTACTCCTGGAAGAGCATCTGGACTACTTCTGAGTGATGCGACCCCTCGTGGTGAGAAAAGAAGGACCTGTGCTGAGGTGATCTGCCAGTGTGTTCCTGACACCAGGAAGTTGACAGGCCTCCAGGTTGATCACATGCTGGATGCAGAAATCCCTTTGGTGGAGTGCCTCTTGACAGCATGCTCCCCCTTGCCTGTTGATGTAAAACATCAAGGCCGTGTTGTCTGTAAGCACTCGCACCACAAAGCCGGATAACTGCAGGAGGAAAACCCCGCAGGCTAGGTGAACTGCCATGAGTTCTTTGACGTTTATATGTAACGTAATCTCCTCTGCGGACCACATACTTTGCGTCCACGTCGCGCAGAGGTGCGCTCCCCAGCCAAGGTCCGAAGCATCCATTATCAGCGACACTGAAGGCAGTGGGGTGTCAAACGGAACTCCATCGAGGACTGTTCCGGGGTTGGTCCACCACTGCAACACAGTGAGTACCTTCGGTAGGATAGTGATGGCCTTGTCCAGGTGATCCTGGGATGGGGCATAGACCGTAGCCAGCCACTGCATGGTGGACGACATACATGCACGCTGCCATGTGGCCCAGCAGCCATAGACAGACCCTGGCTGTCGTGAAAGGAAATGCGGAGAGTCCAGTGATGAAATCCCTCATTGTCTGGAACCTGTCAAGTGGCTAAAATGCCTTTGCCCTGGTGGAGTCAAGGACTGCCCTGATAAATTCTATCCTTTGTACAGGGACTAATGTTGATTTTTCCTCGTTTATCCACAGGCCTAGCCTCCTGCATGTGGTCAGCAGCATAGATCAGGATACCTCGACGCTTGAGGTGAGCCGCCACCACCGACATGCACTTTGTGAACACCCTCGGTGCCACTGCCAGGCCGAAGGGGAGCACTGCGAACTGGTAGCATGCGGATCCCATTATGAAGCGGAGGAAGCGACTGTGCCCTTGAAAGATCGCTATATGAAAGTTCGCGTTATTCAAGTCAAGGGCGGTGTACCAGTCTCCTGGATCCAGGGAGGGGATGGAGGGCAGGGAGACCATGCGGAACTTCAATCTCTTGAGAAACTTGTTGAGAGTTGCAGGTCCAGGATGGGCCTTAGGCCCCCTTTGGACTTTGGGATCAGAAAGTAATGAGAGTAGAACGCCTTGCCCCTGAGGTCTAGGGGGACTTCTTCCACAGCCCCTGCCTGCAGCAGGCCCTGTACCTCGGATGCAGTAGACTCTCATAAGAGGGGTCCCTGAAGAGAGGTGGGGAGGGAGGGTGGGATGGGGGTTTGAAACAAATTGGAGGGCATAAGAACATAAGAACATAAGAACGGCCGTACCGGGTCAGACCAAAGGTCCATCTAGCCCAGTATCTGTCTACCGACAGTGGCCAATGCCAGGTGCCCCAGAGGGAGTGAACCTAACAGGCAATGATCAAGTGATCTCTCTCCTGCCATCCATCTCCATCCTCTGACGAACAGAGGCTAGGGACACCATTCTTACCCATCCTAGCTAATAGCCATTTATGGACTTAGCCACCATGAATTGATCCAGTCCCCTTTTAAACATTGTTATAGTCCTAGCCTTCACAACCTCCTCAGGTAAGGAGTTCCACAAGTTGACTGTGCGCTGCGTGAAGAAGAACTTCCTTTTATTTGTTTTAAACCTGCTGCCTATTAATTTCATTTGGTGACCCCTAGTTTTATTTGGTGACCCCTAGCATAGCCCTGTGCCACAGTGTTGAGGACCCAACGGTCCAAAGTTATAGATGCCCAGGCTGGGAGGAAAAAAGAAAGGTGGCTGGAGAAATGGAGCGGGGCAGGATCCAGGACAGTGGCTGGAATGTTGCTCTTGAGCACACTCTCAAAATGACCACTTCGACCCCAGCTGGGAGCGGGAAGCACCAGCCTGTGTCGAGGTAGATGGCTGCTGGCCCTGACAGCACTTGTAACCCCAGCCCTTCTTATGGAAAGGCTCTTGTCTAGGCTGGCTGCACTACTGATGGGGAGGCCGTGGCCTAAGTCGCTTTCTTTGCTGCCCTGGAGTGTACAGGCCCAGGGTCTTGAGTGTGGTGCACGAGTCCTTTAGCCCGTGCAGCTTATCGTCTGTTTTCTCTGCAAACAGGGCCTGGCCATTGAATGGAAGGTCCTGGAGGGACTGTTGGACCTCAACCGACAAGCCCGAGGACTGCAGCCACGCCACCCTCCTGATTACTATGGCTGAGACCATGTCCGCGCCGCAGAATCAGCCGTGTCTGAAGCTGCCTGCAGTGCCGCCCTCACCACTCCTTGCCCCTCTTCCAGGATGGCCTGGAACTCTTTCCTGGGGTCCTCTGGGAAGGAGCCAACAAATTTGGCCATCGATTGCCAAACATTAAAATCATAACAGCCCAATAGGGCCTGATGGTTTGCAACCCTCAGCTGTAGGCTTGGTGACAACCAAACCTTTCTCCCAAAAAAAGAGTCCAGCTTCTTCACCTCTTTATTTTTGGGAGTAGCCCCTGGTTGTCCCTGCCTTTCCCACTCATTGACTGCAGGCACTACTAAGTTTGGGGCAGGGTGGGTATAGAAGTACTCGTACCTTCTTGCGGGCACATAGTACTTGCACTCCACCCGCTTGGAAATTGGGGGTAGCAATGAGGGGGTCTACCAGAGGGCTTTGGTAATGTTGGCCACCCCCTCATGAACTGGCAGTGCGACTCTAGTGAGGGCTGCCGAGCTGAGGATGTTGAAGAAGGTGTCAGAAAGCTCCTCCATCTCCTCAGTTTCTAGCCCCAAGTTCAAGGCTCTCTCCTCAAAAGCTCCTGATGAGCTTTGGCATCATCCAGGGGGACCACAGGTGGAGGCCCCAGGATGGCCTCATCAGGGGATGAGGAAGAGGATGTGGCTGCAGCAGGTGCCACCACCTCTGCGACCTGCTCGGCAGGACCTTCTTCCCCCAAGCACCGTGGCCTCCATCTCAGATGGGCAGGAGACCATGGCATAGGGCTTTTTGGAGACTCCTGACAACGACTGATGCCCTTGGGACAGCCGCGGGAACCCCCATGGGTTCCAAGGGTGCCATGGCATGGGCCATTGAGGCCGAGGCTACGATAGTCCTGTCAGTGCCACGGGAAGGACCGATGTCGCCAATGGAGGACCTTGACCTGCCTGCAGGGGCTCTTGGTCCGTCTCCAAGCCCTGGGATGAGGGGCCCTGCTCCGGATACTGGGACTGTACCGAGGCTGACCAGCAGTGTCCACCGCCATGCTCCAAGTGGGAGCTTTATGTGGGTGATGACTCATCACGCCGAGATCCCGGTGACCAGCATCCGATGGATCCGCAATGGTACCCCGGCGATCTATGCCGAACGCTTCCTGACAGGTGCCAATCCATGGAGTGGAAGCAAGACCGTTACTGATGTTGTGATGCTGAGCATCGACGCTGGTACGACAACCTATGTCGGTCGGCTGGTGACCGGTACCGAAAGTCCCGATGGAGGCTTTTGGCTGGAGTGGCTATGACGCTCCCAGTACCGGGGTTGCGGGGTTGAGCGTACCTCAATAGATCTACGCTATACTACCAGCAACCGACGCTTCGAGCCTGCAGAGCAAGGACCAGAATCCAGAGACTGGCGCCGACGGCTCTGACTGGTAGGCAGCCCTGTATCCACGGCGCAGTAGCTCTGTGTGGGCAAGCACTGGCAGGATGCTCCCTGAGGTGGCAACTGGAGCTGCACTGACAGGGACCGAAGGAATGGTCCAAAGGCAGGCTGATCCCTTGATTTGGGAGCTGCCGTCACCGGTGTGGGCGGCACCGGAAGGGACAAGATGTGGAAGTGGAATTTCACCTGTCTGACGATGGCACCAGCAGGGCGCTCTGCACCAAAGCCGTGGAGTCTGATCTTGCCTGCTCCAGCACTGACTCCATAAGGAGCGCTTTAAGTCGGATGTCCCACTCTTTCTTAGTGGAAGGCTTAAAGTTCCTGCAGATGTGACACCTGTTGCTGACATGAGATTCCCCCAAACACCTTAAACAACGTGTGGGGGTCACTGAAGGCTTAGGCTTCCTACAGTGGTCACAGTTCTTAAAGCCTGGGGACCAGAGCATGCCCTGTCCCTAGCCTAAGTCCCTTCCGGGATAACTATAAACTAACTAAAACACACTACGGGAACTAACACTAATTGTTATAACTATTTACAACAGGCCTTCTGGATGTCTAAGGCATGGAGCATGACTTCCCTGGATGCAAATGAAGCTGAGTTATATGCAGACGGGTTAATGGACAGATTGAGATGGAAACCAGAGACCACTTGGACCACAAAATTGGGGTGAAGTCACAGGACTTAGTTACAAGAGCTGATAAAGTTGCAGCCACTTGGCAACAGGATTGGTACATGCAGGATCAAAATTGTCTATAAAGAGCTCTACAGGGCAGACGTGGGTCCTTTCCTGCTTTATTCTGCATTCTCTGGAAATATCACACTCCCTCTGATGGTGTGGTTTTGGTGGTGGTTGCTGAATATGTTGTATTTACAGGCACCACAGTGGAGAAGAGACTATGGATTTTGGACTCATTTTGGCTCATCAGAACTTTGGACACCTTGTGTTTGTACAGGCGGGACTGCTGATTGTCAGCTGATCCCATTTAGTGTTTTTCAATAAAATGATGTGTCTGACCATCCTAAATATAATATGCGTCTGACGAAGTGGGTATTCACCCACGAAAGCTCATGCTCCAATACATCTGTTAGTCTATAAGGTGCCACAGGACTCTTTGTTGCTAAATATAAGAGCAAAAGATACAAACATTCCAATTTGTAGAATATGCTTTTTGGATCTTGATTGATTAGAAAATACAGATTAGACATCTGATTTGAGATACTCTGTAAATAATTTATTTCGTCCTTGCATTGTTCATTTTGCTTAAGGTTATTTCCAGATATATTACCTTGACCGAGTTCTGAAGGACAGTGACAGGAAAGGTTTCACTAGGCATGGAACTTAAATACAGTCGAAAGCTCTCCTGAATCGAAACATCTGAAAACCAAAAGAACGAGTACATTCATTACACTCCTGTGAAAGAGTTTAGTTGTTAAAATTCATACACAAATCGTAACCAATTTGAGATAAAATCTATCTTTCCAATGGGTGGAGTACTGGAACTATATATACTACCTAATGTTCATTTATGATCTGGAAGAGGGAGTAAACAGCATTACATTTAAATTACAGAGGATAATTTGGGAAGTGTTTCAAACACCAGTGAACATAAACAGATAGTAAAAAGGAACATGGAAAGCTTGGACAGGAGGGACTACTCAAGAAAATGCATATGGAGAAAAATAATAAAAAATACAGATATTGCTTCGGAAAGAAAAACCTGAAAAGCAGTGGTGCTGAAAGAGATTGAGGGATGATAGCGGACGGCTAGATATGAGATTGCAGTGGGATATGGCAGCAGGAAATGCTAATGTAGTTTTGAGCTATATATGCAGAAGTATCATGTCATAAATAACACTTCCTCGGTACATGACTATATTGCTACCAAATCTGGAATACTGTGTTCTGTACTAGGCACCTAAGTAATAGAAAGCTACAGAAAAATTGAATGGGGTACAGAGAAAAGCAATACAATAATTAAGGGGATGGAAGTGCTGACATATAAAGAAATCGTAAAATAACTAAATGGCTGGAATTGCCAAAGGAGTCTAAAGAAATCAGGTGGCCAACTTCCATTGACCTTCATTGGGAGTTGAATTTCTAAATGGTCTTTATGCCTTCAAAATCAACCCCAACATGCACAGCTTGGCTAAGCACTAACTTAAAGGGCAGTGAAGGAGTATAAACAAACTGTGCATTATGATGGTAGAGAAGGGATTAATAGGGAGCCAAGGAGAGGCAAAAAGCAGACCAGCTGTGCTCAATTGCAGCTGCTGCTATAGAAGGGTTGGTTTTCAGAGGACTTGAGGAGGCTGGAGGAAGGAACTCTCAAAGAGAGAAGAGTTCAGCTCCTGTGAGTCTGTGAATGTAGTTGGAGAAGGCCTAGCAAGGAAAAGGGGCCTCTGGTTAATGGCTGGAGTTTTCCCATGGAAGTTGGCTGAAGCAACCCGGACCTTAATTTTTATAATGTACAAAAATTTCACTGTGAAGCAGTTAAAGTTGCAGCCGACATTACATACATGGAACAAAACCATTGAAAGCAAGGAAATGACAGTGTAAGACAAGGTAACAGACAGGTAGTCACCTACAAGCACACACCTGCTCACTACAAGAGACCACAACTTGAACTCTGCCCCTCCATAGCCTTCCTGTCTGCACATACCCTTTTACCAAACTACCTGCTTCCAAACACCATTAGTAGTGGACATTTGGCAAAGTAGTTCGGTGGAGTAGATCACAGACTATCAGGATTGGAAGTGACCTCAGGAGGTCATCTAATCCAACCCCCTGCTCAAAGCAGGACCAATCCCCAGACAGATTTTTGCCCTAGATCCCTAAATGGCCCCCTCAGGATTGAATTCACAACCCTGGGTTTAGCAGGCCAATGCTCAAACCACTGAGCTATCCCTCCCCCCTAAGATTGGTGAGGATTGTGATTAATCATATGTAAATATCTCTGTGCTTCAGTTCCCAATCTGTGGATAAGGATAGTATTTCCCTGTTTTACAGGCTGTTGGCATTGTGAGGATAAATTCATTAACGTTAATACATTCTTTAATATACGTGAGGTGAACAGATGCAATGGCGAAAGCCTATAAACAAGCAAATGAAACAAACAAATAAATGAGCACTACAGAGCATAGAATAGGGTAATACTCTCTAACAGGATGAGCAATTTCTTAATCCTACAGATGACCATTTCTTTGGCTCTTTCCCCTCTCATCGGCAAGACAAGCAAAAAGTGGAAAAGCACACTTCTGATTTGGCACTACCTTCAAGGAAACATATTGTGTTGTAGAAGGAAAATTACATACTTGGCTCAGTAAAGCTTTTTATAAGCTCCTCCATAGCTAACATCCATGAAACTGCTAGGTGACAGTTTTGCAGAAAAACCCAATTTCCTGTTTTCATTGCATCCTTTATCAGCTTCTCTGCAATAGGTCCTTGCCCTTGCCCTAGTGAAATTGACCGTACTCTGAAACAGAGAAAATTTTGTCAACGTTCATGATGCAAATACTTGAACATACAGTGACTTTTGAAATGGTAGGATTTTTAGGATTTGTAGCTTTTAAAGATAGTGGCCAAAACTTCCTAACTTGGCTGCTGAAATTTAGGCTCCTCAATCCATATTTAGACCCTAAATAAAAATGGCCTAATTTTCAGAGATGCTGGGCACCTACAAATCCACTGAAGTCTGTGGGAGCTGAAAGTGCTCATAATCTCTGAAAACTGTACCAATGTTATTTAGCTGCCTAATATGGTTTTAGGAGTCTGATTTGACAGCTTTGGCTATTATTACAAATATAGAGATCTCTGAAGCGGAGCTATAGTATATAGTTTGGAGGAGAACTTAAAAAAATATTTTAACATACATTAATGTATAGAGAGGGTGAAATCTTGACTCCACTAAAGTCAATGGTAAAAGTCAGTGGGGCCAGCATTTCACCCACAGACAGTACATGTGACTCAATGGAATAAATGTACAAGCATAAGAGGGTGGGATTTTCAAAGAAGACTAGAGGAATTAGGTACCCAGGTTCCCTTAAAATCCATAGGGTTCTTCTGATACCCGATAATCAGTCTCCTTAAACTCCTTGGGGTACTTTGAACATCCCAGCTGAATACCATGTCTAATAAAACGATGTACTTTGTACCGTTCTGAATATCCTCGCTCTTTTGCAAATCTCTGGAAAGCTCCCATGGGGTCAGAGCCTGTGCTTAGGATAAACACCAGAGGAGTTGAAGAGGACATGTCTTGATAAAGAGTTCCCAAGTCAACTGGGGGATTCTCTATGAATTGCTTTCCAAGGTTCTCTATTACAAACTCAGTAAGTGCAGAGACCACCTGAAGATATGAAAACATACCAATTTACAAACAGAAAGAGGCCCAGAGAACAGTATTTACATTCGACTGTATACCCCTTCCAGGCCAGGACTGTATCTTTGTATGTCTTTGTACAATACTATCCGGCCCAGTCCTCACTGGGGCAAATACAAATAACAAAGACTAATTAATCAGTGGTGAAAATCATCAGTCCTCCAAGTTCAAAATCATTACGATCCCTTCAAGCAATTATTTCCCAAAACCCATAAACAGAAAACATTCCCTACATTGTGTTAACTCAAACACACCTCAGTTAGTACTAGGGGCATTTCAAAAAGTTTGATTCAACATCCAAAAAATTTGGATAAGATCGTAAGAATTGGCAAACTAGAACTGGCCATTGTCCACAGAGGCATGTGAGTAGCCCCTGTGAAGTCAAACTTCCCACTGCACTCTAAAATTCCCAGACTTTGCAGCAGACCCATAGTAAACAAACTAATTACAAAGAGAGAGATTGTGACTGGGGTACAAGGACCCTCTCCATCCTGCCACCCATGGGCCAGTCACAAATATCAGTCCCTCTGCTTGGAAGAGAACAGGCACCGCTCCTGCGGCAGATTCACATAATCCCAAAGAAGCTAGGGAAGGGAGCGAGCCCTCTTCTCCAGACAGATCCAAGCTTCCATTGGGAAGGTCCATCTCTGCATCATCCCTCTTCAGGCCAACATCCAAATGACACAATATGGCCCCAAGTAAACAATTTTGCAAATGCTTGTAGCTTTGGTGTGGATGCAAATTTCTGTACAATTGGATTTTACCTTTTCTTCCATAAAACTTTTCACAATAATTAATTTCTGAAACATGCTCAGTCTTGTGTCCCAGGAAGCTTTCATTGTGCCTTCCTTTTTTTCTTCTTCGGTTTGCTCTGCAGAAGGGGCGGGTTCAGAATCATATGTTTCCGACGTTTCTGGGTTGACACGAATTTCAAGGCACCCTACAAATGACATTGTCATTAACAGTGTCTTAAATTTAGAATTTGCCAAGCAGAAATCATTCACGGTGATATGTAAGACCAAATTTTCAAAAAGGCAAAGGCTCTCTTTTGTACATGAGTTAGAGGTCTAACTGACTCTTTTCATGCCATCATGGTGACTGTGTGACTAGCTGTAGGATTCTATTTTGGGGACAGACAATGTTGGATTAAGGCATAGGCATGATAGGCTCCTGCTGTCACATAATTATGTCAGAATCTGAGCTTCAATTTTTTGTAAGTGGCTTTCTATCTGTCAGGTTTCAAAGGTGACCCAAGTGTAACTGAGATGTCTGCCGGAGCTTGCAGAGAGCCTAAAACAATAGCTCTGAGAGGGGTAAGCTGCCCCATTCATCTTAATCGGGTTTTTCCTGCAGTATCACGGATTTGGGGGGCCAGGTCAACATCACTGCTGCAGAAGACTGTGTGTGTGGCAGGAGAGTAGTGCAGCAGGCCCAGCCCACTCTTCCAATAAAGCAGATACATTTCGGCTATTGGGGTAGAGTTCTGGAGGGCCTCCTGGCTATTACCTCTGCATCACTCGGAGAAAGAGGGGGGCACTGTTGGTTCTGAGAGAAGGGATCATACTGTTGCCCTGCTTCTCCCAAGTTGCCAGGAGGAGCCCTACTGCCACTTATGGGGCTGTCCCCACTCTTCCAATGTGGGGAGCTCCAGCCTGTTGAAAGAAGATAGCTACCAAGTCTCCCAGCAGAGAGTGTAAATGAGAGTAACAGGAAACGGAGTCATTATGTCAAAGGGAAAATGGAAAAGTGCATCGTACACATAACAAATGTCTTAAGGCTTTGAATAAACTGCCTGCTGCAGTGGCTGAGTTACTGTTTCTGAAGCTGTTCAAAAATAGGTTTGATAAAATTTAAGTAGAATCAGTGTAGAAACCCCTCCTTGAAGCAGAGGTTTGGCAGAAGCAAAATGGCTTTTCCAATCCACTTTCTTATTTATCATGTTACCTAATTTAATGAAAATGTGTGTGGACAGTATTTCATTCTGAATTCCTTGAAAACATGGGAGTGTTTCCTCTAAGTCACAACACATAAACCATGTGGTGTCTTCGAGCCATGGAACATCAGGCTTAGCAGGGCGTTGCTGTTGGAAAGATGAAAGGATCAGTGAAAATATGAAAGAAGAAGGTGGTAAATAAAAGCTTGACAAATATATTTTTAATAGTCAAAATGTGAAAGTTGCACAAGAAACAAGTTTATTAATAGTGGGACCAATTCAGAAAAGCATTTAAGCATGATCTTAAATTCATTCTTATTTGTATGTGTTTAAGTATGTGTTTAAGTCCCACTGACATGCTTAAAATTAAGTGTGTGTTTAAATGCTGTCCTGAATAATGATGCTTTCTTTGATTGGAACCAATAAGTAACAAATATCTAAAATAACTGTTCAAATGTTTCAGGCCTCAAAATGTAACATATCACATGATGGAAAATCATAATTAGAAGTCATCAAAGTCACTATTGTAAAGACAAATTTAGACACCAACCTCCTTTCACTATCTACAAATCACTTTGCAAAACCAAAAATATATAATCATTTACTATTTTGTTTATCATCAATCTACTCCAAGTGCACCTTATCTAAGCCAGCAGAACCCCGGAGGAAAAAATTCCATTCTGTATCGGTAAGTTCTTCTCTCTGCCGCATGATCTCAATGCACAGCATAAAGCTGTAGATGAGTTTGTGTTGTTCAAAAAGGCCGCGGGACACATTGGTATAAGTTGCATAGAGAGTCTGGCTAAGCAGTATTGCCAGGCGCTGCTGCAGATTATTATTCTTTTCAGAAGTCTCAATAGTTGTATTAAATAACTGCAAGAAAAAACCAAACAGTTTTGATGAGCTTATTTCTAATTGTTAATAACAGCATACTTCTAGATTAATTCACTGGACTAGAACAATGATGCTCAAACTATGTCGTATTGTACAATACTTCTTAAGTGGGAGATCCTCTCATACACAGAGCATGTCTCCTCCCAACCTCTCAGTAATGATTCCCATTTTTTTCTGCAACCACTATAGGTTAGGGGTTTGTTACAGAAGTGGATGAGTGAGATTCTGTGGCCTTCATTGTGCAGGAGGTCAGACTAGATGATCATAATGGTCCCTTCTGACCTTAAAGTCTATGAGTCTATGAGTGCATGGAATTTTCCAGCAGTAATATTAAGACACCAATAAGAAGATAAAATGAGAAAATAAACTCGCTTTAATATGATGGTTGTGGCTTACATCCTCTCGTTTTGTTTGATAGAGATTATTCACCATTGTGACATAGAAAGCTCTGCGGTCTACAGGGAAATGCTCTAACAAGCACCACCATTCCATGGACCAAAATTTCAGAACCACTGAACTAGCAAAATAAGCTAACTTTGAAGAGTCAGGTACTCTTCAGGGTGCAGACTTCTTGTGAGACGCTGGAAAAATCGCTTACATTAAATATTATAAAACTCAGTTATTTAAATTCAGGCATCTAAACGACAGTGAGTTTAAGAGATGCTGACCATCATGTTAAATTTCTTGACTTTAGTGGAGTCTCTGGGTGTTCTGCAGTTTTGAAAATCAGACAACTTAACTCTAGACACCTAAATGTATGTCTAAATTTGGAAACAGTACTTAGAATCATACTTGGAAGTTTTATAACCTTACTAATTTTTCAAATTTATCATAAAATTAGAAACAGAATGAATTCTTTTTTGATGTAATGAAAAAACACTTCTTAAAGGCTTAAATTTTGCTGCCTGTTATATATAACTATTTCTATTCATATACTAAATGCTATTTACTTCAAAGAAAAATGAAACTAACCTGCTTAAAATATTTTAAGGAAAACTGATACATGGGATCAATCTCTGACAGACTTGCAATTACAAAGTACATGACAGACCCTCGAGTAGCAACAGGGCGGTACTTTTCACGGGCAGTGTTTATCTTCTCTTCAGTAGATTCTGCTTCTTTTAGCCTTGTTTTAATGGCACCAGATGTAACCTGAAAGAAACAAGTTTTAATAGCATTTTAGAAAACATTTCATGATAGAGAGAGCCTGGAGCACGAGGAGCAAGCTCCTCATTTGATGTTGATGGCATTGGTGTAATTTTATGCATCACTCGCCAAAGACATGTAAGCGCCATCTCATGCTGAGGGAGGCATTCTTCTATTCCAAGAGCTACAGAGAACTTTTGTCTGTCACAAACCAGAAACTCAAGATCCAGGTTTGGTTCTATCTTAGCTATTGGATACTTTTAGAAGAGAATATTAGTTCCTTTGATAATTTAAAATGAAATGCTAAGCATATATGCAAATCAATGTACTATGCTGCATTTTGTAACTTATATTGACAGTGTCATTAGTCAACAACATCAATTTACCCCCAAGAATAACTAGGAGGTTTTTAGCAGAGGCAGTATCCCAGAAGATCATGAAAAATTATGACAAGGGGAAAAAAAGAAAGAGGAAAATATATTTAGAATGTTTACCAAATAATTAATTGAAGAATATAACCATACACAAATCAAGCAACTTATCAGCCTCAGTGCTGGAGAGCTGGAGAGAATGGGGAAAAGAGGCTTGCTGAACATCATGCTAGAATGATGGCCTATACTTTGCTGGAAATTATGGGCTGGCTCCTAAGCCTCAGTGAAGCTATGCCAATTTACTCCATCTGCAGCTCTGCCCCTAAATGTCGATGACTACTCCAAAACTCTACCTGCAAATAAATGTATAACAGATGGGTCTGATTTTCCGGCTTTCCATGGTATTACACTTTTGAGAATGTGAATGTTATGGGCCAAAATCAGCCAGAAAGAGTTTAGAATGATAGGTTACATTTTCCCTAACCCAAATTATGCACTGTACTGATACTACAAGGGTAACAATAGTGCGAGCTTCCCCACGCTACCCATCTGAGGTGTCTCAGGCCTGACCCGAAAGGACCATCTTTCGGAGTGAAATGGTAGTTCACTCTTCATGACTTGTTCAATATGTGGCTGGGACCACCAACCAGAGGCCCAGCTTTGACCAACTGGGACTGTGGTTTTTGTAATGCAGACTTTTGTCCATTAAGAACTAGGTCAACCTAAAGAATTCTACAATTCACAGCTAGATCTTTACTATGGCTTTCAGACTGAGTAGAATCTTACTTTGCAAACAGTCCCATTTGGTAAGACTGTATAGTCCTTATTCACATTGGGGAACAATTAGGCAGAGTCCCATTTACTTCAGTGGGATTACTTGTGGAGTAAGATAGAATTCAGTAAGTGTAGCTGAACCTAGCCTTGATAAGCAAAGTGAAACTGCTACATAATTATTGCACATTAATTCTTTAAATAAGAAAACTATTTTTTCATAAAGAAAAAATCTTGAGCCAAATATACTTAGAGTGACAACCAATACAGTTAGCATTTGCCAACAGATTCTATGCAGTTAACAGCTATTCCCTATTGTAAGTGTAAGGGGAGACTGGTATCTTGTACACAGTGTGGTAACTATTGCCAAATTCTGACTTTTTAATCATAGAATATCAAGATTGGAAGGGACCTCAGGAGGTCATCTAGTCCAACCCCCTGCTCAAAGCAGGACCAATCCCCAGACAGATTTTTGTGCCAGATCTCTAAATGGCCCCCTCAAGAACTGAACGCACAACCTGGGGTTTAGCAGGGCAATGCTCAAACCACTGAGCTATTCCTCCCCCAAAATATAGAACGCTTTATGAATTTGCATGTCATCCTTGCGCAGGGGCCATGCTAATCTTCTCTGTATCATTTCAATTTTAGTATATGTACTGCCGAAGCACAATGGCAACCACATTAACAGAATATTTGTATGATAGTAACAAACAAGCGTTAATTTTGTAGAGTTAAATATTGCCTAGCTAACCTACAATATTAAAATGCTAATCTACAATATTAAAATATTAACGAAAACAACAGATAGGAAACTATTGGATATAATTCATTTAGATTTTTAAAATGGTTTTATATTGGGACACATGACCCCTAAGTCAGACTAACTGCATTACATGGGTCTGGGTTTTGAAAGCTTGGCCTATTATTTTAGAACTGTGGATCTGTAAAAGTCAATGTATAAAGGAGAAACATAAATCTGAGAATTTTTTCCCTGTGTAACATTTCATATAGCCCTAGATATATCACTTATTTTTAATTAAAACAAGGTATTGTAAAAGTGAGTCTCCTGCCTTTGATTCCTGGAGTGTGTTGATAAGTTCTTCTTTGTCTAGGATGTTTCCCTCAGAAGTAAACAACATTTTTAGAATTTTGTCTTCAATAGCTTTCAACTGATTTTTATCAGCATTGATTCTCACAATGAGCTGGGTTCTTTGTTCCTCAAGCTCAGGTTTCTCCAGTCGCACAACATCACTAGAAAAGAGGTTTGAAGTTCTGGTTAATAGCTTTATCACCTGTTCTCTCTTGCCCTCATTCCCTTTTTGTTTAGTGATCCAGTTCATTCTAACAAATTTTCCCAAACACTCCCGGCCCCTCACTCCATCCCTTCTGTGCTTCTCCAGTGGCATAATGGGAATGCAGAGCAATTATGGATTCCCCTAACATAGGGAGAATCCCCATGTGGTACAGGGGATGTTACTAAGCAGTCTAGGAGTGAAACCAGAGTGTAATATCCTCGGGCAGTCCAAGTCAAAGGAGCCAACGTAATTTACAGCAGTTCTTAGGCTACTCTAAATTACATCAGGGCCATTCAGCTCCTGGCCAAGGTGAGGATCAGGGAGGGTGCAGAAGCTTCTCTCCCACTCTAAGTCCCGCAGTGTAAGTTAAGGGATGGCCATCTGGCGTGGAACATGGAGCTCCATGAGGTTCCCAGGGGAACACAAAGTTACTGCCTAGCTGAGGTGTAAGATCAATAACCGTCTTTAACTGACTATATAGGAAAATAGTGCAGAAGAGATTAAAAAGTCACTATTTGCTAAGTGTGACCACAGGGTCATCACAGGTACTTCCTATTTTAAGAACATGGTAAACTGTTGTAATCTTGGCTAGCTCGGTAAGGTAATTATTGGTACAAGGTGATAGGCATCATGTTTAAGGATCTGAACAGAACAGAAATTGAGGCCCAGAACCAGCAAAGCACTTAAACACGTGCTTAAATCTAAGTGCACAAGTAATTCCATAGTCTTTAAAGGAATTACTGTACTCACATGCTTACAGTTAAGCATAGGCTTAAGATATGTGATGAAATGGGGCTTTATACATACACCCACAAGATAAATATTTATGTAAATCACTCTTTATAATTTAAAAATGCATTTACTTACAGCCATATGTAAAGAAACTAGATATACCTGATAGAATATCAAATAGTAAACGTTATTTAAAACATAATTGTTAGTCAGTTATTCAGAACAGCAAAATACATCTGACCCCCGTCCACCCAAACAAGATGGTTACTTACCTGTATTGTTATTGTTGTTCTTCGAGATGTGCGTGCAGATATGTATTCCACTTGGTGTGTGCGTGCCCAACACACTGAAGCCAGAGAACTTTGCTTAGCAGTACCTGTACAGGCAGTACCTGCACTGGCACCTTCTGATCCAAGTAGCCCCTGCCCAGGCTATCTAACAGCAGCACCACCCCGACTGGGCTCAGTTCCTTCGCACTCAAATCCAAGGCTGGAGACTCCGAAGCAGTGGGAATGGAGGGCATGTGGTGCAATATACGTCTTCACCCACATCTCAAAGAACAACAGGTACAATGCGGGTAAGTAACCATCTTTTCTTCTTCAAGTGGTTACAGATGTGTATTCCACTTAGGTGACTCACAAGCAGTACTTGTAAGACATGGGACTCAGCGTCTACTTAAACAGTGACTGCAGAACTGACATCCCAAAGCTTGCATCTGACCTAGATGCCATGGTAATAGCACAATATTTGATAAAAATATTCATGGGAGACCATGTAGCAGCCCTGCAAACGTACAATACTGAAACATCGCTGAGAAATGATATAGATGTCTATTGGGCTCTCATTGAGTGAGCCCGTAAGTTACCCACCTGGACATCCTCTGTGTGGAAACCAGCTGACCTTTCGTTTGACAAAAAGTCAAGGTGTTGAATGGAATAGTTTAGTTCTTTCCAAATAGAACGCCAAGCACAGCCTCACATCTAACATCTGGATATGCTGCTCATTTGCATTTGAGTGTGGCTTTGGAAAGAATATAGGCAAGTAAATAACTTGCTTAAGGTAAAACTGAAACCACAAAATCTTTGGCTATGGTCTTAAGGAAACTTTATCTCTGAAGAATTGATTATATGGGGGTTCTGCCATTAAGGCTTGTAATTCGCTGACTCTTATTGTGGATGTTATAGCCACAAGAGAGACAACATGCAGGTTGCTATCGGCTCAAACAGAGGACCCATGAGGGCAGCCAGCATAGTTTTAATGTCCCAGAATGGGACCATTTCCTTCACAAGTGGAAACAGATGGACAGTATCTTTCAGAAATCTCACTACCATGGAATTTGAGAAAATCGACTTTCCTTGGATCAGAGGATGGAATGTTGAGATTGCCACCAAATGAACCCTCAATGAGCTAAGACCTAGACCCAAGGACTTCAAATATAACAGGTAGTCCAAAATGTCCTGAGCACAAGCTGACATGGATTGATTTCCCTTACATCTTGACCAAACCAAATAAGTAGATGGTTTTCTACTATTAAGCAGGATCCTCTGAACTGCTTCCAAGCATTGCCCTACCTACGCATCTAGCCATGTACCATCTATGCCGTGAGGTGTAGACTGCTCAGCACTGGATGAAGAACCTGACCATGCTGCTGAGTCAGCAGGTCAGGAAGCAGATGAAGAGATGTGGGAGGTCCACAACTTGTATGCTGCTCTTGATCACAAAATCAAATAGGCTGCTTCCCTGAGGATGGAAGAGGATAGGCTGGTTGGCTAAAACTAGATTCAGAAGATCTTCTCCTCTAGCAGAGTAGGATGACTGGTGAATATATCACTCAGTGCGACATTGCTAGTGTTATTTCTGACTTACAAAATGACATCCCTTTGTAGTGTAGATAGAAACCCCCAGAAGACTGTAAAGTAGCTCAAGAGTCCCTAAAAGAATGCAAAGTCTTTTCAGTTCTCTCAGAAAACAAAAACTGACCACCAAATGGTAAGTCCTCTATGGTCTGTGGAGCTTCCGGAGCTAGGCCAGAGATCTGTAGCCATGAGGCCATCCTCATCATCATAGCTAGAACCACATATCTGCATGGAATATCTGCTACATCCAGTGCAGACTGTGAAGACGTCTTGGCCACCGAACAGCCCTCTGCAATAAATGCCTGGTAACTTGGCATCTCAATTTGCAAAGTCATATTTAGACAATCACACTTGCTGGTTGACAATTCACATTTGCAACAAGGAGGTTCAAAAGACTTTTCTCCCCATCAAATCTAACCTTTTAGACTCTTTGTCTTTAGGTGTAAATTTATATCTCCACTCCCATATCCTCTCATTTGCCTCAGTCACAACCAGGGAATTAGGAGGTGGATGAGAGAAAAAATACTTGAAACCTTGCATGGGGACACAATATCTCTCATTAGTACGCTTAGCCATGGGTGTTACAGATGCTGAGGTACTACACAGAGATACAGCTAGCTCCAGTATCACTTCATTCATAGGAAGAGTTACTCTCAAAGGAGCTGAGGAGTGAAGAATATCCACTAACTTTTGGGCGTTCTCCTGAACAAACTCAGCCTGAATACCCAATGACGATGCTGTTAATCTCAGGAGCTCTTGATAAGATTTAAAATCCTCCAGTTCCATGGATTTAGGCACTGTAGCATCATCTGGTGAAGAGGTAGAAGAGGGAAGTGGAACTACTGGAATCTCTTGCGGTAACACATTTGACTGCATCAACGGATCAGGTTGCACCAGGTCAGAGGAAGCCCCCTTAGTCTGTGGCTGTAGCAAAGGTGGCTCACCTGGAGAGACCATCTGAGGAACAAGTGATCTAGTCCTGGACTGAGCAGATGATCAGGACCTTGCTGAATGAAGAACCACCCACGGATTCCTAGGAGGCTACAGTGGATAGGGATACAACATTAGTGACCAGTAGGAGATAGGCCTGGAAGCTTTGTCCCTACTGTAGGAGTGGAACCAATCCTGGTACCAATGGTGATCCCAGGAGGTCTTGAAAGTCTCTGAGTGGTACTGCAAAGGCAAAGGAGAGGAAGGCATTTCTGCACTCGATCCTGAAGTTCCTTCCAAGCCGTCTGTCAGTAATGGAGGAGCTACTCCAGAGGGAGCCAATAAACAGCCCGAATCATCTGCAGTCCAACACACTGGCCTACCTGGCACCGATAATGGTACAGTCAAAGGCACTTTGAGTAGAGGTAAATGTATCCACAAACATGCGGTACTGAAGTGGGTATCGGTACCAAACACAAAACAGATGTAGACTGTGCCGGAATTGTCATCAGTACTGAAGATAGCATCTGCCCTCGGTACCAAACAGGGCCCAGGCCCCTGTAACCCAGGGCCCTGTGCATGAGGCACTGCAGACAACTGTGCTGGCAATAACACTAAGCTGGCCACCAATCCAGGAGGTGCTGAGGACACCAAAGATGAAGCCACAACAGTCGAATTTTCTTGACTAAGTGGCAAATCAGGAACAGACAGGCACAGCAATTTCACTGCTGCCTGATACATTGGTGTTGTGGAGACTGTCTGTTCAGACACCACTGTCTTCAGTACTGGATTCAATGGACCCCCCCCCGGATGGTACCGGAGTTGACAATGCGGAGTCTAATTAATCAGGCATTGGTACTGGACAGAGCATTGACCTCCCAGCTCTAGCCCACGTACCGGAAGACTAACGCTACTGGTATGCACTCCTAGATAGGGAGGAGAAATTTCTCCAAACTCTGGAGCAGACCAGGTCTGTCTTTTGGGTTCTCCTTCTTTTGGTCCCCAGAGAAAAGAATGGTCCCCCTTCCTCCTGGGCAAAGAATCCAAGTCCGTAGGTGCAGCCTCATCTGTAACAGCTCAGGAGTTCTCTGGGGGGGCTGATGGTATGCAGCTGTCCATAGCTCCACAGCAGGCCTCATTACATGCTCCATAATGTGCTGCTTCAAACACAAGTCCCTCACCACCTGCATTCTCTTAAATGACTTACTGATGTAGCACCTTTCCTTAATGTGCGTTTGCACAAGGAACAATACACATTGTGTGAGTGTGTGTCACTATGAGGGATAGCAGCCCCACATGAAGGACAATGTTTAAAACCCAGAGAAGGCAGCACCCTGGGCTAAAACTCTATTAAATACACTAAGCTAAACTAAATCCTAAGGTACTACTAAACTTAACTAAGTATTTACAGAAAAAAAACTAGAGAAATACTGTGATGAATAGGGTGACCAGATGTCCCGATTTTATAGGGACAGTCACAATTTTTGGGTCTTTTTTTTTAAATATAGGCTCCTATTACTCCCCAACCCCTGTCCCGATTTTTCACATTTGCTGTCTGGTCACCCTAGTGATGAAGAACATGAAGTGAGACACCACTCTGACTCAAGCCACAGGCGGAGAGAAGGAACTAATGGGGGTCGGGGCAGCATCACCTTTACATAGCGTGGGAAGGGGCTACAAGGGACAGAGGCTCCAATGGGTACTGCTAAGCAAAGTTCTCTGGCTTCAGTGCACTGGACATGAACACATGAATGTAATACAAGTCTTCACCCACGCAAAGAAGAACCCCATGTTCTGGGTATATTTCTCACTTTAAAAACAATGCAGGTCTGATCTTGTCCTATAACCCAGAGTATATTTAGGATATTGTCATTTGGTATTAATATCAACAATATCACATATGTCACATCTGCATATTCAGTGCTCATTATATGGGCTTGATTCAGCTCCCCCTAAAGTCAAATACACTGGTCTACAATTTTTGAGAAGTCGTCTGCTTCAGAGATAAAATGTGCTATTTATTATGTATTTTGATGTGCTGAATTCAAATATGACAATTAAAACAACTGATTGGCTACTGTTTCTAAGTTATTTAAGTTTTTACATTTTATGTCTATGTATATTGTGTAGATAGTAGAGTTTTAATCATAAATTGTAAACCTAGGTCTTTTCATGTGTTTATGGTTGCTTTACATGATAATATTTCACCTGTCCTGTTTATGTAACACTTTAAAAATCAGCAAAAGGGTTATCTAACTAAAATTTATTATGAAACAAAAGGCAAAAAACTATTATGTACGTAGTTTAGTCCTATTCAGTGTCTACTCGGCGCTTCTTGGCTTGTCTCTTGTATTCATTAAATGGAGCATCTCTTGTCACTGTCCAGCAATAGTCTGCAAGCATTGATGGGCTCCATTTGCCCTGATAGCGTTTCTCCATTGTTGCAATGTCCTGGTGAAATCGCTCACCATGCTCGTCGCTCACTGCTCCACAGTTTGGTGGAAAAAAATCTAGATGAGAGTGCAAAAAATGTATCTTTAGTGACATGTTGCAACCAAGGCGTTTGTATGCCTTGAGGAAGTTTTCCACCAACAACCTGTAGTTGTCTGCCTTGTTGTTTCCGAGAAAATGTATTGCCACTAACTGGAAGGCTTTCCATGCCGTCTTTTCCTTGCCACGCAGTGCATGGTCAAATGCATCATCTCGAAGAAGTTCACGAATCTGAGGACCAACAAAGACACCTTCCTTTATCTTAGCTTCACTTAACCTTGGAAATTTTCCACGGAGGTACTTGAAAGCTGCTTGTGTTTTGTCAATAGCCTTGACAAAGTTCTTCATCAGACCCAGGTTGATGTGTAAGGGTAGTAACAAAATCTTCCTTGATTCAAAAAGTGGTGGATGCTGAACACTTTTCCTCCCAGGCTCCAATGACTGTCGGAGTGGCCAATCTTTCTTGACGTAGTGGGAATCTCTTGAACGACTATCCCATTCGCAGAGAAAACAGCAGTACTTTGTGTATCCAGTCTGCAGACCAAGCAAGAGAGCAACAACCTTCAAATCGTCACGAAGCTGCCACTGATGTTGGTCATAGTTTATGCACGTCAAAAGTTGTTTCATGTTGTCATAGGTTTCCTTCATATGGACTGCATGACCAACTGGAATTGATGGCAAAACATTGCCATTATGCAGTATGTGACGGGTCTGGCACCCCAGCACCCCCTTGTGGCAGGGGCGGGCTGGGGGGCCTAGCGCCGCGCCACTCACTTGTCCTTCGGTCTGCCCCTGGTAGCCGGCGTATTACGGCCTAGCGGCCAGAGTCCATAAACCCCCCCTTCGGGGCGGGGTAGCACGGCCTAGCGGCCGGAGTCCATAAACACTTCTTCGGGCGGGTAGCACGCCTAGCGGCCAGAGTCCATAGCCATTCCTTCGGGCGGGTAGCACGCCTAGCGGCCGGAGTCCAACAACCTCCTCGGAGTGGGGTAGCACGGCCTAGCGGCCAGAGTCCATAAACACCACCATAGGGGTGGGGTAGAAAGGCCTAGCGGCCGGAGTCCATAAACACACCCATAGGGCCGGGGTAGCACGGCCTAGCGGCCAGAGTCCATAACCACCCTTCGGGCGGGTAGCATGGCCTAGCGGCCGGAGTCCATAAACACTTCTTCGGGCGGGTAGCACGGCCTAGCGGCCAGGGTTCAACAACCCTCCTCGGAGCGGGTATTAAGGGGTGGGGTAGGGGACTCGGCCCGCCTCTCCACCGAGCCCCGACCCAGGGCCCTGATTGTGGCAAGCTCTCTTGCCGCCCGCTCGGCGGGGATCCGCCCGCAACACGCCGAGCGGTACTGCAGCTTTAAGGCTGTCAGTCTCGACAATCCCCCTGGGTCACTTCCTACCCTGTCTAGCCGGACGTCTGCGTTGTGGGAGCGGTTCCCCCGTAGGTCCCTCACGGCCGGCGTCCCTCCCCGGGGTCTCCGGGGCGGCCTCTGCTCGGCTGACGCCCCGGTCCAGGCTCATGGGTTCTCCTTCTGCAGGAGCTGACGGTCTGCGTCCTTCTCCCCCGGTGGCCAGCCCAGACTGAGCAGACCTACAGGCTTTTATACCGGTCTGCCAGTTGGAGCATGCCCAGCAGAGCTTCCTGGGCGTGGCTTCCTCTGCTAGCAAAGAAGGGTTAACCCCTGCTGTACCAGTGCGGGGCTGTCCCGCCCCGTCACACAGTAAAACAGCTTTAAGACTCGTCTTCGATGAATCAATGAACAGTCTCCACCCATCTGGATCGTGAACGATGTTGAGGGCTGCCATCACACCATCGATGTTGTTGCAGGCTACAAGATCACCTTCCATGAAGAAGAATGGGACAAGATCCTTTTGATGGTCACAGAACATGGAAACCCTAACATCACCTGCCAGGAGATTCCACTGCTGTAGTCTGGAGCCCAACAGCTCTGCCTTACTCTTGGGTAGTTCCAAATCCCTGACAAGGTCATTCAGTTCACCTTGTGTTAGGAGGTGTGGTTCAGAGGAGGAGGATGGGAGAAAATGTGGGTCCTGTGACATTGATGGTTCAGGACCAGAAGTTTCATCCTCTTCTTCTTCCTCGTCTGACTCAAGTGAGAATGATTCTGGTGCATCAGGAACCGGCAGTCCTTCTCCGTGGGGTACTGGGCGTATAGCTGATGGAATGTTTGGATAATGCACAGTCCACTTTTTCTTCTTTGACACACCTTTCCCAGCTGGAGGCACCACGCAGAAGTAACAATTGCTGGTACGATCTGTTGGCTCTCTCCAAATCATTGGCACTGCAAAAGGCATAGATTTCTTTTTCCTGTTCAACCACTGGCGAAGATTTGTTGCACAAGTGTTGCAGCATATGTGTGGGGCCCACCTCTTGTCCTGATCTCCAATTTTGCAGCCAAAATAAAGGTGATAGGCTTTCTTAACCATAGTGGTTATACTGCACTTTTGTGATGCAAAAGTCACTTCACCACAAACATAGCAGAAGTTATCTGCACTGTTCACACAAGTACGAGGCATCTCTGCTCACTTTGGCTAAACAGAAATGTGTCCCTTTGCAAAATCAAACACTGACAAATAAGAGAGCACGACACTGTACAATTTCTAGAGCTGATATAGGGCAATTTGTTCAGCAGAGTGATGTAAGCTTCGTTATGATTGCATCATCCATGACTTCTAGGAATAACATGATGCAATTCATATCATGTATGACGCAATACCAGCTTCAGATTGCATCATTCATTGTTTTGCCTAAAAAGCAAGTACTGTCCAAACCCAGTCATAGATTTATTCACAAATCCAGTCAAAGATGTATTTAAGTCATTTCTGGTTTAAATTGAGATCCCTTCCCTTTATAACTCACTTATCCTCCGCTATTCCCAAGTCAAGGGTCGTATATACTGACCCAATAGCATAACTTGAAAACTAGAGCCAATCAACAATTTTAAGCATCATTTTCATTCTCAGTGACCCAGAATTAGTAAAGTTGGACTACATTTATTTCAGAAGCATTTTGCCTGTAGAGCAGTGGGTTATGACCTTTAAATCCTATTTAGCCTTTTAGCCTATTAGACACAGTATTAGAAAAAGATAAGTAATTATGTATCCTGAGTTACAAATAGCTGATTCCTATTACAATACTTTACAAAGAGATGATTTCTACTACAATACTTAAAGAATTAGATATACCTATCCCAGCATAAGATGCTTTAGAAAACATGCATACTAAGGCAAGAAATAGGTTGTCCTTAAGTTATTGGTGATTGTGACTTGGTACTTTATATAAATATGTGGGAAAACATTTTCTTTATTGTTTTCTTTGTTCATTTTCTCCTGGTGTCACCTTAAACATTTAAAAGCAACTACTGTGAAATAAATAATGGGAATAAAAGTTATAAACCTTAGCAGCTGATCCTCCAGGCCAGATCTGGTTACAGTGAAATTGATTATAGTAACTTTAATGCACACCTGTAGAATAAACACAACAAATGACACACATTATTTCTATGTAGGTTAATACAATAAAATAAGGGGTTTAGTTAAGAATAATAATGGCACCCACAGCGAAGGTATAGTTATGGCTGAGAAGGCGTTTCCAATCTAAACTTCAATTTACAGCTGTTCACAACTTACTCAAAAATTTCCATTTGGGCTGAAATTTCACATGGTTGGTTTATGTCCAAAAGTGATTTTTTGGGAGTTTGATCAAACTTTTGGAGGGATCGGAGGATGAAATAAAAATATGTTTTTAACTTTGCACAATAACTGTTCTTGTAATCATTTCCAGTGGCATAACTCAAAAAAGGCTGAAACTATAAATAGGGCCCTACCAAATTCATAGCCATGAATAACGCGTCACAGACCATGAAATCTGGTCTCCCCTCATGAAATCTGGTCTTTTGTGTGCTTTTACCCTACACTATACAGATTTAATGGGGGAGACCAGCGTTTCTCAAATTGGGGCTCCTGACCCAAAGGGGAGTTGTAGGGGGGTTGCAAGGTTATTTTAGGGGGCTGGCAATATTGCCACCATTACTTCTGCACTGCCTTCAGAGCTGGGCGGCCGGAGAGCTGCAGCTGCTGACTGAGGGCCCAGTTCTGCAGGCAGCAGCGCAGAAGTAAAGGTGGCAATACCAGACCATGCCATCCTTACTGCTGCGCTGCTGCTGGCGGTGGCTCTGCTTCAAAGCTGGGCTCCAGGCCAGCAGCCGCCAATCTCTGGCCACCCAGCTCTGAAGGCGCCGGTGCCAGTAGCAGCGCAGAAGTTAAGGTTAAAAGTACCAACACCCCTTCCCGCCCTCCTGCACAATAACCTCATGATCCCCCATGACTCCTTTTTAGGTTAGGACTCTTACAATTACAAAACTGTGAAATTTCAGATTTAAGTAGCTGAAATCATAAAATTTATTATTTTTTAAATACTATGACCATGAAATTGACCAAAATGAACCACGAATTTAGTAGGGCCTTGTGGCAGGGTGCTGCTGCAAACACACCTAATCAGCCCCTGCCCCGCCAGCCCCAATCAAGAGGGATCGATTGTCTCCTGATAATTGACAACACCTACCAGTCTGATAGGCCAGGAGCTACAAAGGGTGGGAAGGAGTCAGAAGGAGTGGGACAACCAGAGAGAGAGGTCAGTCAGACAGGGAAGTGGAAGCTCTCTAGCTGGTTACTGACCCGGCCTGCGGTAGATGAAAAACCTGTAAGGATTGTATATAGTTGGACGCTGGTGGTGGGAAAATGCTTAAAGAAAAAAGGACATGGGTGTTGCACAAAGCTGATGTCTCCCTGGACTTATCTGGGAAGGCAGCTGGGCCTTCAGAAGAGGGGCTGGCTGTGCACACCTGACAGGCCCTAACTATAAACTTTGAATTTTACATGAAACCAGTCTGCAATGACTAGTATAAGGGATGGCAAGTTTGAGAAAATATAGCTATAAAGTACAAAAGTCTTGAATATTTTAAAAGTAGCCTGGGGCATGCACAGTAAGAAACAGTGATCACTTGTAAGCCACGATCTTAAAGAAGGATGTGGCATGCATATGTATGTGGCTGTTTAAATACATACAAGAGTTAAGTGCCTAATCACACAAGCTGGTCTAAACATGCAGGGCTGGATTTGTAGACGTGCTGAGCACCAACATTTCCGATCAACTTCAATTGACGTTGTGGTGCTCAGCAATTCTGAAAGTCAGCCTGCTGCAATTACTTAAAAGCTGGACTAGTAAGGAAAGGAATTTAGTTGTCTTTCTCCTGGGGGCTTTGAACATAAATAAAGCCTTTAAAGTGCTACATAAGAACAAAGAATGATTATAACCAGTTGCCTACACTTTGGAATAGAACAAACTCCTAAATTCCTGGCTTCCACCCCAGTTCTTAGTCCTTTAGACCATGAGTCCTATTGGGGCATCTTTAATTTGCTGTGACAGTCAAATTAACTGAGACACAGAGGGCTTAGGCGACTTGACTACTGTCACACTCCAAGTCAACATCAGAACCAGGATCTGAATGGAGGTCACCTTATACCCTGGCCCATGTAGCTGACAGTGCATCTTTTCAAACCTGGGTTTCTACTGTTAGGCACTTCAACAGATTGCTTGATTTTCAAAATGCTTTCAAAATAAAGTAACAGCTGATATTATGTGTGGAAACTGGATGATACAGCATATAAATACAAAATACAGGACCTTATGAACCTCAAAATAAAGTAACAGAATTATGAAATAAAATGTGTATCAGTTGCCTGCAAGTACCTCCTTAATCAAAGCAATTACATCACAGTTACCCAGTACTACACCATCCAGCATCTGGCTAGACCTCATAGCTGTCTAGAAAGGGATAGACATCTGTAAATTTTCTAGGAAATCCTACTAGCTGGGCTACCCTTTTTGCAGTGGGGTTTTTTGAGGGGAGTTGATTGTGGAGGCTCTCACTAGTAGCGGATTTTTAGAGGAACCACTAATGAAACAATCCCCTATCTCCTAAGAAAGCCCATCAGGAGTACCCTCCACAGGTCCTTCAAATAGGCCATACAGCTTGTCCATTAGTGAATGAAGGTCTTCACTGGAAGTCATGCTGTCATGTTCTTAATATTTGAGAAGCCATGTGACAGAGCTCTCCCCTCCAGGTGGCAGGATCTTCTGGAAGACCCCACATACTGGACTCCAACAACAGACACACAGGACCAGTCTCAGTGGCCCTGTATTCTGAACCTCCAATATGGGACACAACAAAATGGCTGAGCCCTGAGGCATGACTCAGCCCTGGTGATGCTGTGCAGCAGGAGCAAACCTCTCTTTGTCAGAACGGTCGATAAGTCCATGAACGTTTTCACATACACTGGCACGACCATGTTGGACTCTACTGCGCTACATTCACTCATGGAATGAAAGGACACGGTTTTTTTTTTCTTTTCACCTGTTTTAAAACTTTAATTATAAAAGATACCAGCTGAGCCTTGGGAAGGTCTGTAATAATGTGGGCCAACAGAAGTTTATAATGTCCTTCTAGTAATATTGATTATGATTTGTATGACATTAATTTAGAATGCTGCATCATACCTCTGGAAGGTAGTGTGGATTTGGTAGTTTAGTCGTCATGTAGAACCTAAAGTTTCTGTCATAATCAATGTCAGAATCTCCAAGGCGAATAAGCATTCTTCCACCAGAAACAAAGGTCTGCTTCAAAAGAACAGGCTCCAGTGCAGGGTCCAAGATTTCCTTCAGCTTTAGAAAAGAAACCAGATTAAGGTATTTTCTACATGTAACTGGTAACTGAAATACTTCATTACTAAAATGCAAAATTAAATTAACACCCTCCACTCTATGCAAGGAGAATAATAATAATTATTATTTATGATTTGTATTACTGTATTGGCAAAATAAATGTGTTAGTCTCTAAGGTGCCACAAGGATGCCTAGTTGTTTTTGTAGTGGCTAGGAGCATAATCATGGACCAGGACTCCACTGTGATAGGTGCTGAACAAACACAGAACAAAAAGATGGTCCCAATGATATTCTTTTGTTCATTTATTATTCTCTGCTTTTCTAGTTTTTGTTATAGGATGTGGCTGGATTTTAAAAGGAGCCTAACAGAGTTATGTGCCCAAATCCCACGGATATTAAACACTCCAAATTATGCATTGTTTTTTAAACAAGAGAAAGCCTACATGTTTTACCTCAGAACTCTCTCAGAGCACAAATCAGTGATGGAACAGAATTTAGACAGTGTTAAAGCAAACACATAGAAGAAAAATATCCTTTACTTACATGAGAACTGAAAGTATAAAACTAGGCCCTGATCCTACAACAATTTGAACACATGCATAACTTCATGCACATGAATAGTCACACTGAAGTCAATGGGCTACTCAGGTACATAAAGTTATGTACATGAGAAGGTCTTTGCAGGATTTGGGCCTAATTTTTTTTCTGGTCACAAAATTCCAAACTCACTGTACATAATTTGCATATGTTCCACCACGGTTCATTATGGTACATTAGCACAAAACAAAAAAGGCATGAGACATTTAAAAAGTAGTCATGTTCCTTTAGAAACAGAATGGTAATGAAAATGTTATTTCCAAAACTTGATCAAAATATGGGAAGGACCCATACACTCCCGCTTCCTAAGACTCAATGGGCTCAATCCTGGAGAATGCTGAGCACTCTAGCCCAATCCTGTATTGCACTTAAGTTTAACTTTAAGCATGTGCTTTAAGTGTTTTGCTGGAGAGTGCTCAGCACCTGACAGGGTTGTGTCCAATAACGGGATTCTCTTGCCCACTCTCACTACTCTTTATTATCTGTATTATGGGCCCAGGTGCCCCATTCTTCCTGTATCTCTGAGTGGTTACAGTCAAGACAGAACATCATCATACTATGAGAACCAGAAACAGTAAACTGGGCAGAATTAGGGTCCTAATTCAACAGAAGACTTCAACATGTGCTTACATCAATTCTATTTAGCAAAGTAGTTAAGCACATAATCAAATTCTTTGCTGAGGACTATACATATAGCATTCAGTCACAGGAAAATGCAAAGATAACACCTGTCCCTTAGTTTAGAGGATATGACTATTTTTTTCTTAGTTGACATGAAGATATGGGGGTTCCATTGGATCCGTGTTTGTTTCTGGATGATCAGATAGTAGGGATGGGCAAGAGTGCTTTTTTCACATATGCTCACGGATCTCAGTACATTTATTCATGCCTTTGTCACTTCCAGATCTGCCGACTTTCAGGGCAAGGTGCAGGGCATATGTGTACACCTTGCACTTTTCTGCAAGGAATGATTAAGTGCATCTTGGGAATTCTTGGACTGGGTATGGGACTTTTTGTTTACATTTGTTAATATGCAAACAAAGCCATGTTTTCTATTATCCATTAGCTACTGGACATATTATGGTGTTGTGGATTCTTTTTTTTAAACGAGTGTACAGATTTTTAAGAGGCACATTTATAAAAAGTAAGAAAATAAATCAAAATAAAGAAATATATTTCAATTTCGAGGGAGTCATGAATCATCAGATCCCAGTGCCATATATATCATGCCAATGAATACAGCATTGAATTTTTAACTCTGGTATTGAAAACTGAGAAACATACGACACATTGGTGGAAATTCACTTATGCATATCTTTTTTTTCCCTGCAGTTACTGATCCTGACAGCTACTCAAATCAGAACCTTGATCTCAAGTCAATGTGTACTGACTGCTTAAAGTCATAGCTTGTGGCCAAAGGAACTAGGAATAGCTTCTCTGACATGCTTATGGGATTCAAGAAATATCTGTCTGTGGGCCAAATGAAAATAGTATAACTGAGGCTTAATATATCCGTGAACAATTAATTGTATGTGCTGCTGTCACTTTAAAAGAAATTGCTGGGTAACTCACAAATTGGACAGTTATTCCTGCTGAATAATCTACAGTTCTGTGACACCACTGTCATGATACATGGGCTATAGCTACAGACACTTTGTCATGGGTGATTTCAGTGCTTGTGAAAGGGGGAAAAAAGTGTGTTTGAGTCAGGCCTAGTAACAAGTCTATAGCAAGTCTGAAGTTTAAAAATTAACTCAGTATTGAATTATTCAAGCACAATAAAATCTTACGCTCAAGGGAGGGATATTTTACTCAAAAAGTTCTGAGTTTAAACTCACTGAGTTCCTACCTAGGGCATAATCAGCTCTGGGTTGACAGAATGGAAAATGTATTACATGATCATTTCCTTTCTGTTATTAATATCTCCACTAGTCCTTTATTCAGTACTAACCCCTCTGCAATGGCACCTTAGGCAGCTGAGCTCTTTGCCTAGCAACCTATTCACTCGGCCGGCCCCTCATCATGTACTCCCAAATCCATATAAATAATTTCTCAAACAAGGTTTGAGATGTCAGTAAAATTCTAACTTCAACTTCACTTAGGTCTGAATGTGTGTGTGACAGACTAGTGAAGATGTTAATCAAGGAAAATGATTTTTAAAAGGTAACAATTTTCCCATCCTTCATGCTAACACGTACACTGGCCCTTTACTCAGGGATGTGGCAAGTAATAAGATTCTCAGAGAGAGGGAAATAAAAAGATGAGTATAAAGATAAATAATCCATGCTCTGGTGCTAGGAAATGGAGGCTTTTTGGGGGTGGGGAGAAATGCATTAAACACCTGAAGAGCTATCTTACAGTGCTTTATGAAAGACAAAGGAGTTATACCCACGTTGTGGCTTTGCAAGTTTCTTCGGAGTTTACTATTGAGCTTTGCCCAAAACATGGCTGCTAGATATTCAATGATTTTAAGACCAGAAGGGATCACTGTGATCATCTAGTCACCCAATTATGCCTGCAACTAGCCCAATAAACTTCTGGTTGAACATGGAATAACATGGAATAGGAAAAAATATCTGGTTTAACAGAAGTTGTATATGCCTTCCTGACAAACCTTTTAACTATCTATCCAGAGACTATTTTGAGACCCTGGCTCGTACACATTGTGAATGAAAGGAAACAAACAGGTGATTTTCTGAGTGCTTTATCATACTTTGTGTGTATGAGCTATTAAACACACATCCCGACTGTGCTAAAGCTTTTGTCTTGTGCTTTGGCCACAAACAGACAGAAGGTATAATGCTGATGGACATCTTTCTACAGAATGACAGAGGATATAAATTAAAATCTTCTCTTTGAAAATAGGGTGTTGCACTGAAAGTGTTGCCAGTTCAGAAATTCATCGTGCAGATGTTATGGGAAGAAATGGTTACTTATTTATATAGTAAATGGTGTTCTTCAAGATGTGTACGCTGTATTCATATTCCACTGTTGGTGTGCGCACATCCACTGCACATCCTCACACCATCAACTGAGGGCATAAAGGGAGGGGCTGCCTCAACCACAAACCAGTTCTTTTGCCACCTACAGAGCCCACTGTCAAAGATTGAGTAGCGGGGCTGGGGGTTGGGTCATAGAATATGTATACAGACCACACATCTGGAAGAACACCAGTTCCTGTGCAGGCAAGTAACTATTTCTACTTCTAATGATGAGCTGTATACATATATTTTATTGTTGATGACCTCTCCCCCACCCCCTCAACAAGCAGTGACCTTGCTGGAGGTGGGTACCAGGAGTTGTTGAACAGTGCAGCACAATTCTGCCATATTTTGCATTGTCTCCGAAAGCCTGTACAATTGTGTGCTGCTGAGTGAATGTGTGGATGGAAGACCAGGCTGTTGCCTTACAAATGTCCTGAGAGCGGACATCACAGTGGACCAAGCTCTCATCAAATGACCCGTTATTTTGACAGATAGAGTCTTTCCAATCACCTGATAACAAAATGTGACACATGTGGAAATCCAATTAAAGATCGTTTGCTCTGAGATAGTTTCACCTTTGGTCCTTTCCTCTATATGCTACAAACAGTTTAGGAGACTTTCTGAAGTGTGCAGTTCTGTCAAGATAGAACGAAAGAACTCTGCTTACATCCAACTAATGCAGCTTTTGCTCTGCTTTATATGCTCTGCATGTGGCTTAGGGAAAACAAAAGCAATGTGAATAGATTTAATTGAAATTCTGGAACCACCTTTGGTAAAAATTTAGGGTGAGATTTCATAGAAACTTCATCCTTATGAAAGACGGTATAATAAGGTAGTTTGGCTAACAGTGCTTAACAGCTCTCCTGGCTGATGTTATTGCCACTGTGAAGGCCACTTTCACAGAAGGATGAAATAGAGATCAAGTGGCCAGTGTCCTTCAGACATCCAGCAAATGCAGTCTCCTCTCTTCATCTGAGAGGCATGTGGTTTTAGAAAAAATACCAATAAGTGGATGGTTTGACTCTTATGAAACTCGGTTCCACCATGCATGCTTTCAGCTAGCTGACTTGTCTAACTAATATTACAATGATTAGAAAGGCCACTTTCATAGTCAGATGGACCACAGAGCATGTGGCTCGAGGTTCAAAGGGAGGTCTGCTGAGAGATGAAAAAACAAAATTGAAGTCCCACTGGGGTGCGAACTTCACCAGTGGTGGAAAGGGTCAAAGAAGGCCCTTCAAAAATCTAGTTTGACAGGGTGAATGAAGATCATGTGGTTATCAACAGGAGGATGAAAAGCACCGATTGCTGATAAATGAACCTGAAGAGAACTAAATTAGATATCCAAAGACGTACGGGTAAATATTCCAGGATAGCAGGGAACCCAGCAGATTCTGGAGATAATGTATTGTTGAGTCCAAGAGGAGAAACACCTTCTTCTAAGCTGAATAACATATCCTAGTAGAGTCTTTCCTACTTTGATTAAGGTTGAATTGCATCACTCTGGAACACAAGCGCTCTTACATCCAGCGACCATCCAAATACCAGGCTGCAGTGGTTCCTGATTGGGGTGCTTGAAAGTGCCCTGGTGTTGTGTTAGAAGGTCCAGAAATGGGCAGACGTTTATGGGCAGCTGAGCTGAGAGCTTCAGTAGATCTTGTAAACCATAACTGTCTTGGCCACTCAGGCACAATGAGGATGACTTGAGCTCTGTCTCAATGGATTTTCCATGGGGCTTGTAGTATTAATGCAATGGGAGGGAAGGCATACCACCTCAGGTAATCCTTCTGTGATAGCTGGAGTGTATCTCCCTTTGAGCCCTTGCCTAGGCAGTGTAGAGGAAGTTTCTTGTTCACATGTGAGGCAAAAAAGTCCCAGGACAGCATTGCCCATTGGGTGAAGACCTTGTTGAGAACTAAATTGTGAATCTCCCATTTGTGGTCCATGGAAAAATATCTGCTGAGACTGTCCACTAGGGAGTTCTGAACCCCTAGTAAACATGCTGCTGAAAGGGTTATGTGATGGTGGTTTCACCGATTCCAGATGTTAACTGACGCTATACAAAAAGGAAGGGATCTCATTCCCCACTACTTGTTTATATATAAGACAGTTGTTATGTTGTCTTTATTGTTATGTTGACATTATTTGAACATGTCAGGATTGGATGAGTGGAAGGAATGCATTACAGACTTGATGGACTGCCCTGAGATCTAGTAAATTGATATGCATTCTGGACTCTCGAAGGGTCCAGATGCCTTGTGCCATATGACTACCTGTATGAACTCCGACTCAGACCATGCAGTGATAAGAAAGAACTGGAGAGGTGTTGGTCTGCACCATCCCTTACACACTATGTTCAGAGCATGAGGACAGTTACAGCACATGTGTGGACCAACGGACACTGCTTACTAAAAAATTACAAACTCAGGTGCATGGGGCACACACGTATCCATGCACTTGGGGACCATCACTTGAAGAAGTGTGTTTCTGACATCTCCTGGATGTCTAACCATCAGGTCAAGCTCAACATGGCGAAAACAGAGTTCTGAATCTTTCTCCAAATGCTCACTGCCTTATCTCCTTTTTTTGCGAACTGTGGGCAACACCATCCTGCCTGTCATTCAGGCCCATTACCTGGCTGCCATCTTCAAGTTGGTCCTCTCTCTAGGTCTGCACATACAGGTTATATCTCAATCTTTCAGATTCTTTCTGCATAACATCTCTAAGATATGGCCTTTCCTATCCATCCATACAGCTAAGACCCTCATCCAGGCTCTCATCATCTCACATCTTGAATACTGCAACATCCTTTTCTTTGGCCTTGACAAATGCAATCTTGTCCTGCTCATATCTATTCAGAAGGATGCTGCAAAGATCATTTTTCTAGCATGTCACTTTGACTATGTCACCCCACTCTTTGTTTTCCTCCACTGGCTTCTCTTTCTCTATTGCATCAAACACAAACTGTTTGTCTTCACTTTCGAGGGCCTCTACAGCCTATCCCCCCAACTTATCACTCATTCTCTATCAAGATGTCGACTCTCACCTCCAATTACCTCACGTTACCAGCCTCCATTGCCCACTTGTTAAATTCTAAAAAAAGCACCTTCATGCTTTCTCTCGTGATGCCTTGGGAGGAGCTCCCCTTAAATATCCATAGAGCTACCTCATTTATCCTCCTCCAAATTTCTCCTTAAAACCCTCAAAGATTCAAATTTCCATAGGAAATAACTTAAAAATTTTGCATTTAGCCTAATAAACAACAGACTTGTACTACGTATGTAATCCTCAAGCCTGGCTCAGCTACACCAACCACAGGACCCTAGAGGAGGGAGTTGTGAGAAACGGTAGCATTACATCACCTCTGGGAGTCACATGATCCCAGGAACTACCATGCTCACCCCCAACATATATTAAATCGACCTCAGGAATTCCCCTCTGCCAGGGGAATCCCCATTTGGCCACTTAGAATCATAGGACTGGAAGGGACCTTGAGAGGTCATCTAGTCCAGTCCCCTGCCTCATGGCAGGACTAAGTATTATCTATCTAGACCATCCCTGACAGGGGTTTGTCTAACCTGCTCTTAAAAATCTCCAATGATGGAGATTCCACAACCTCCCTAGGCAATTTATTCCAGTGCTTAAACACTCTGAAAGTTAGGAAGTTTTTCATAATGTCCAAACTAAACCTCCCTTGCTGCAATTTAAGCCCACTGCTTCTTGTCCTATCACCAGAGGTTAAGAAAAACAATTTTTCTCCCTCCTTCTTGTAACAACCTTTTATATATTTGAAAACTGTTATGTCCCCTCTCAGTCTTCTCTTTTCCAGACTAAACAACCCAATTTTTTCAATCTTCCCTCATAGGTCATGTTTTCTAGACCTTTAATCATTTTCATCGCTCTTCTCTGGACTTTCTCCAATTTCTCCACATCCTTCCTGAAATGTGGCGCCCAGAACTGGACACAATACTCCAGTTGAGGCCTAATCATTGCGGAGTAGAGCGGAAGAATTACTTCTCGTGTCTTGCTTAGAACACTTCTGCTAATACATCCCAGAATGATGTTTGCTTTTTTTAGCAATAGTGTTACACTGTTCACTCATATTTAGCTTGTGGTCCACTATGACACTCAGATCCCTTTCCGCAGTACTCCTTCCTAGGCAGTTATTGCCCATTTAGTATGTGTACAACTGATTGTTCCTTCCTAAGTGGAGCACTTTGCATTTGTCCTTATTGAATTTCATCCTATTTACTTCAGACCATTTCTCTTAGGCCAAATTTAAGACTGCTTTGCACTCCAAGAGCACAGTAGGACAGAGAATCTGGCCCTCTCTTCCAGGGCTAACAAATAACATCGATGTGATGTTTGTACACCAAGCCATTTAGAGATACAAAATTACAAAAAGCATTAGTAGATTTTTCAGAAAGTAAGAACACTTTTTTCAATGTTTCAAAAACAAATTGTCTGATTAAAAAATCTCCTCTGGCAGCATATCACCCACATTAAAATTCAAATGAGAGGCAGGTTTCTCAAGAAAAAAACAAAGCAAAAACCTGTGACTCTATAATGTATATTTTAGATTATCGTCTTATACAATGAATTTCTCCTGGAGTTTTTTGTGAATTACAGAGACCTTTTGTTTTGCTTTTTGAATGACCATATTTACTGAACAGTTATTTTTAGCTAACATTTCTCTGGAAAAAATAATATAGCTAAAATGTAGAAAATGTTATGCAGTGGTTCTGGGATTTTGTGGCCAGAAAAAACTGAAGTTCATAAATGAAAATTTTGATTACGATGTTCCTACTAATTCCAACATATTAAAAGAGAGAGAAATACAATGATAATAATTTAAGTTTATGGATAAAAGATACATACCTCTTCTAGAAGAACAGGTAAACCCAATCTAATAGCATTCTCAAGAGTACGCAGGAAACCAGCATCTGTAAGTTTAATTATCTTTAAACCAGATTTCATTTCTTTGTTTCTTATCCACCGATTTGCCTATGTAGGAAACAAGAGAGTAATCACTAAGGTTGGCTAAATGTCACATTTGACCAGAAGGTTAATTAGCATGTTTGCCTCGATATTCAGAAGTGCAATTCTTAAGACCACTGCTTTGCTTGGGAAAAGTAAATTAATTGCACTAACTCTTTACTCCTGAGAAGCATCACCAGAAAATAAGGTTTTTGCTTGTATCTGTAATATCTAAGGCTTTTACACTGCATGGTGTGATATTCAACTGTGCTGGTACTGCTAGTATTTTATTGGCCTTTATAGGTCCAGACTGTGCCATTCAAGGCATAGAATCATTTTGGGGAGTAGTGTGAGGCAGTACCACACCAAGCGAAGCTCTATGAGGGACCGTATATCAGAGGGCCAGCTTCCAGTGGGATTATACGCACTGCGTGGTAGATTACTCTTCCTGGTGCACTGAAGGCTGATGTGGAGAGGCGGGATTGGCCTCCCATTCATCTCCTTTAGGATGAGTTGTGCACTAGGAAGGAGCAATCCCTGTGGTCACCTGACCCACCCATACGACCTGGCCCATTCAGTCAGCAGCCCCTCTCCTCCAACAAGGACACCGGGCCATGAAGAGAGACCTGTATAATGTCTAGGGAAGAGGAAAGGGTGGTGCTGCAGGGTTGAGTGAAGAAGGAAGGAATATCCACACAGACATGATTGGACCCTAAAATAATTAATAGTAGATTTATACTTGTAATGTTTTAAATGTAAAAATTAAATTGAAAAAGGTTTTTCATTCTAAATTCTTTCATTGTGCTCACCTACCGCTTCCAGTAATCACAATTTAGGGGAAAGGAGTGAACAATGCAGGGAACTGTCCTAACAAAACTGGCTGTGGTTCAATGGTCGCTTAGCACTAGGTCAATTAAGGGGATTCAGAAAACCACCAAAATATGTGGTGAAAGTTATGGCATAAAATAAACACCAGTTGTGAGGCAGGTATATGCAGGGGTTTTTTTCCGTCTTTTTAGGTTAAATAATAATAAATCTTCACAGTCTTTCATTTTATGAAACTCCTTTCATAGCTTTGACCATCTTTGACACTCATCCCTGGGCCTTTAATGAAAATTGGACACAATCCTGTTTTTCCTCTGTTGGCAATACAGTTTATAGTTTTCGTATTGTGGAAGGGTTTTAATATCACACATTTTGCACAATCATTTTCATGTTATTTATAGTTAGTAACCTCTTGATAAAGATTCATAGTACTCTATTAATTATTTTAAACCTATTCCAATTTTGATTGGAATGAGACTGTTAAATTACAGTCCATGGAATACCTGAAACACTACCGTGTTTTTTATTTTTAATCACAGATCTCATATTGAAAATGTATGGGCCAGATGCTCAGCTGGCGTTAGTCACTATAGCTCTACTGAAGTATGTTGATTTGCATGAGCGGAGGATCTGGCCCCAAGCCAACAAAGAAAAAGGTGTCAGTGTTAGAACTGTCCGGTACAAAAAAAAATTACGGAGGAGCTGAATTTTTGGAAAGGGAGCTGCATCAGTACAGTTAACAATCAGCGCTCACCTGATCCTGGGGGTCAATCATCAGTGGCCAGCGTCGCCCTCGAGTCACAAGAATCCCATTCTCAGTAGACACATAGTCACGTGGTAACCCATCCGTGTTCCACTGGCGAATTTCATAGGGATCTCCCAAAATGTTTATAAGACTGAAGTCCGGACTGATAGGAATCTCTAGATTCTGACATTTCTTGATCCAGCAATCTATCAGCTGAGATAGAGAGAGATTAGTTGTAAAAAGAAATTCATAGGAGATTATATGACTTCATGGGAATTGTAACAATAACCTGTTGGACACTAGTTGGTAGTAATTAAAAGTTATCATCATTGGATGGCTGCTTGATTGCTTAGGAGGCGAGAAGTGAGTGTCTTTAGTTCATTTCAGAATAGACAGGGGTCCCTGTCTTGTACTAACAATAATCCTACACCTTTCACAATTGTCACTAATAGCTGAATATGTATTTAAACTGAACTCCAGACAGAAAGGCTGAGGACCATTAATGCAGTTGTGGGGGATGCTTAGACTGACACCGTCCATATTGTACCTGTTCAGAGGCTAGAGCAATTCTACAGTGATGCCCGTTTGGTACCTTTCACAAGCACCACATTATGGAGGGAAAAAAGAAAAGGGAGATTATTTTTACTTACCAGTTGCCTATAAAGTGCTGTAAAAGCCCCATAATAGGCAACACAAGCAGCTGCTATGAACACATTCCCTATGATGTTTGAAATCTCGTCTTCAAAGTTCCTGATGCTCTCTTCCCACCGGACTTGTTCATCTCCTAATGCAGCTGTAAGCTTTCCAGCTCTAGTGAGGCGAGCCTGGGTAAGTGCCATGGTCCTTGCTAAACAGTTATAACATGATTGGACTGTGATTAGTATTAAAAACTCAATTTTTCCTAATAATCTTTTCCCTTGCTTTCTATTTTAGCCTCCCTCTGCCCATACCCTTTCTTCCAGCCTTAACTTCTACAGTGGCTTCCTGGCAAACTTCTTTTTGGCCTATTGATTGGGTACTTCAGGACAGACTATGGTCCATGAACCCATATCTTGACCTTGCCAAACGCCCAGCACACCCTCTGCTGTGATATTATCATCACCTGCTACTGGACTCAGGTTGCTCCGGTTGAAGCTGCCTGAAGGAACAAGCCTAACTGTTGGCAGCAGATATAGTGTCTCCTTACCACAGTACTGTGTGACCAGAGAAGCACTGGGGAGACAGAGTGCTAGTAAATCATGTGTTTGACCCTTTCAGTGGAGTCCTACTGATGTGCATATTAATTTCCATACCACTGTGTTTATATTGTGTATAGTATGAGACTGTCTGGGTCAGGGCTAGCTAGTTTCCCCTGGTCCAGCTAGCTGTATAGTGAAGGCATGAAAGTGAAAGACTAACTTAACTGTTTAACGACTTCAAGAGAAATCACTTACCAAGGCTCTCTTTTTCTTCAAGGCTTCTTTCATACTGGTCTTGTAATGCCTGTATCTGATCCTCCACCTGTTTTAATTTCTTTTGCTTGTCGCGAAGGGTAGCCATAGTAGCATCAAGCTCAGCCTAAGAACATAAGGACACATTTAGGTGAAGGCTTTCAAACCTGGTGGCCTGATTTTTAGAAGAGCTTAAGTCAATGGCAGTGACAGGTACAGGGGACTGGTGAAAATCAGGTCACTTATTCAGGTGTCTACATATGAATAAGGAGTCTTTTTGAAAGATGTGGCTTTAAACCAGAACATTTCTGTCCTATTAATAAAATGGCATTTTCATAAGGAGAGCCGCCACCATTTTTCTAGGGAGTAGGATATGAAACTGTCACACCCTCTAGTCTCTGCTGTAACCAGGTTGGCTGGACATTGGCACAGGACCAATGGCTGGGGAAAGTCTCCCTTGGGCCACAGCTCTTTGAAAATTCATCCCCCGATGACTTGTGTTTAGTCAGTCTTGGAAGAACTAGGCGACAATGTCATGTACAATACCTGATTGCCCCATGTGCCTCACAAATGGAGTGCCCATCTGATGCTTAATTCAGCATTTACAGACAGTAGGGAGAGGATACGTCACCCTTGGAACTGGAAGTAGCTTCTGTAGCAGGGCAAGACAGCAGCCCAGGAGGCTACTTTCTGCTGGATTTGGCCCAAAGAGTTAAAAGAAGAATTTTGGATGAAAAAAATTCTATTATTTAAATCAGAAGCTCCTTGGAGCAGGAACTGAATTTTGGTCTGTGTACAAGGCCCAGCACAGTGTATTCTGATCCATGACTGGGACTTCTAGGCATTACCACAGTAAAAAAAAATTAATAATATCAAAGTTATCATTCTAACAAATAAAAGACTTTAGAGACATAAACACGCACCTGTGCAGCATTTAACTTTTGCCTCTTTGGCTCAACTTCTTTGACGACTCTAGAGTATAAATCCATGGCTCTCACCCACATGCACATTGACCTACAGGCCCTGGACACCTTCTCTACTTTTTCAGGCACAAAATCTGGGTTATTTATATATTTCTGAAGCTTTAACAATATTTGAGGCTTTATATTTTCTTTATCGTATTCTAAAAGTTTTTTGAGGAAATTGGAATCTCCAAGGAGCTGTTTTGCTGCTGCCCAGTCAGGCCTGAAAGAAAACCACAGTAACAATTTGAGACAGACATGCCCTGAGAACATGATCTTAAATAAGTTTGCACTTTTCAGACCACTTCCTCTTGCTTTGTACGGTTTGCTTGACCACAACCAGTGCTTGATAAAAACATGGCAACAGCATTTACATTTCGATATCACATGTAATTAACATAAAAGTGCTATGGACTAGATCTCCTCTGCAGGACACATGTAAGCAAAGGGCTAGGCCTCCGAATGAAGGCTAAGAAGTGCTATTACAAGAAGACTGTAGCTCTGCTGCTCCAAATTGGCACTTAGACTTGAGAGACTAATGCTTTGTGAAAGTGTGAACTGAACTACAGGTAGCACCTCTGTGGATTTCAAATAATCTATAGACAAAGGCAGGCTGCCAAACCTGCTACTTTTCTAGTAGAATGGGCCCTATGGGCTTTCTGACTCTGAAATTCCAGCCAAGTCACAACAGGTATGAATCTGTACTTTAATCTCCTGAGACAATCTTTTAACCAAAGAGTTGGGCCTTTGTTTCTCTCTCCAACAACCATGTGAATTTCCTATATGGTTTAGTCTTGTCAAGGTAATAAACTCTTTTCACATTGAAACCATGGAATCTAGTCTTCCCTGGTACACAAGCTTGTAAAAAAACTGGATTGGATCACATGAAAATCCAAAGTCACCTTAGTCAAAAATTTTGGATGTGGTACTTATGGAGAATCCACCACCAACTTGAAGTTCAGAGAATCAGATCCTCAGCTGGTGAGAATCAATGTAGCTTCTCTGAGGTCACTGGAGCTATGCCAATTTACACCAACTGAAGATCTGGCCAAGAGACTTTTGCACTGACATGATATCTGTTAGGAAACACTCATCAGCAAAAGATGATAAGAAGACCAGTCTCTTAATGGTTAAAAAAAGCAGCTTCCAAGAGCTCAGTGAGAAATTCTCAAAGTAGAAGTGAGAAGAGGCTTACTAAAAAGTAACTCAATCTCAAATTAAATAATACATTTGGTTCATTTAAAGAAAAACTACTTTATTTATAGTCAAGATTTAAAAATCCATATAGTTAGGAGTAAATAACTCAGTGGAACTTATGCTTTAAGTAAAAAATACTCCAATATTCTGTAAAAAGGGAGAATTTGACCTGTGGAATGTTCAGTTTTTGAAATGTGGATTGTTTACCATGTCAGATATTTTAGCATCATTATCTAAAATATGGCTTTTCATTGTTTTGTTTTGTTATGATATCTTATTGATGTAATAAATCTCTACATCCTCTTTGGACGTTAATTGCTTCATTGCTTGAGGCATACAACTTTATGCTTCAAGAAACTAGAATTTGACCCAAGCACATCAAAGCTGACAAGTTTTATCCTTAGGGATTTTGGAAACTCTTATAAAATAATTGCTTGCATCAAAGACACAAATTATGTCATGCACAATTAAATGTAACCCTATAATTTAGTCTTCCTTTCTTCTCCTCATTCAGAACTGGTTTCAAAGAATATATGTGGTCTGTTACTATAAATTAGTGATGGACCCAAGACACAAAATTTGGAACTGGTTCTGAAACTTTGAAAAAGTTCAAGAAGTTTGACATGCGGTTTTAGTCCAGCCCACTACAGAGAATGAGACCAGTTATGAACTATAGATGCCAATCTAGATCTGAAGTTCCCCAAAGTTCAGGGGTGTTTTGACTCAGGGTTCTGGTTCAGGCCAATCTTTTTCATAAATATAATCACCATATCATGGTGGATGATGATACCATTTTTCTGAGAAAAGTGTAGAAGGTGTTTTGCGTGAGAGACCCACAAAGCAAAGCTAAGCAGTTGTGACTACAGCTGTCAAAGAGACAATGCTCTGATCCAACCAAAGATATTCTCCACATTAGTGTACTCTTCCTATTAAAATGTGAATTTACTGTAGAAGTAGGTACCATTATACAAAACATTTCACTAAGGGAGAGTTGGGAGGAGAAGGGTCGGAAGAAAAATCAAAGAAAAAACAAAGAAAAAGATTAACAAATAATGGATTAAAATAAATTAAAACAAAATACTATATAGCTCTGAATGGCTTACTTTGCATTTAAAAGAATGGAGATAGCTTCCATTACAGTCATGACAAGATCTGGCGGCTTAGTAAAAACTCTAATTTCAGATATATCTGCTTTATCCAAAGAGTCAAGAGCTTTGTTTGCAGCCTCTAAAGCTGGGAGAGCTTCATCCAGATCCCGTTGAGCATCATCAGCAATTGCCTGAGTCTCTTCTGCTTTCACTTTTGCAATAGCTTCATCTTCTTGAACAACACGGCGAACCTCAAAATTAAATGTGCAGTGAAATATTTTCAAAATGCAACAAAGATTTAAATGGCTCAACTTGTTCTGTCTTGTTTCTTTAATGGGTTTGCTTAACACTCACTTCTGCACTTTTGGTTTTATACATAAAGTATGCAAAACAGAATTATCGAGGAGCGTCACCAGTCCTGACACACATAGAAAGTTATTAATTGGTGAAAGATACTAAAATCTCATTATTTTTGAGGAGCAAAGGCCAAGGATCTGCAAGGACAGACCAAATCCTATAGGCCTCAGGCTCTGGCCTACCGCTGGCTGCATTGCTACTGACCTTACCTCAGCAGCTATAACCCCTGAGATGTGTGTCACGCAGTGCACAAGCGATGTTAAGGCTTCTTGAAGCGGCATTAACTAACATGGAAAATGTCTGCATAAACTCTGCTGCATCCACAGAAGAAACGTTTGTACTGGTAGAAGCTACACTATAGAAAAGCAGGACACAGTCTAACTGCCTTTCCCTTTCTGCAATCCCTGTCAAGGCTCAGTTCTGCACTTTTAGGCCCTTGTGCTGCCCAGTATGTCACATAAAAGAGGATAGCATAGAGCCCATAATTATTAATCTTTAAACCCATTACTGTATCTATGAATTATTGAGCAGTAACACATGCTATCTCATAAATATTATAAGATAACTCTTTGTACCTGATCAGCATTTTCTTGATCCACTGCTAATTTTTCCATCAAAGCCTCAACGTCCACTGATTTCTCTACAAGGACTGGCTCTAAAGCTGAGAGATCTAATTTCATTTTATCTACAAGCACGTTCGTCTCTAATAGTTTGGATAATCCATTCTTCACTCGATCCCGAGCCTGCAGCCCAATAAAAACATTTCATATAGCTAAATACTTTTCCCAAACACGGTACTTCCAAAAAGTTCTAACATGATAAAAATATAAACTTATGCACAAATATATTTTAACACAATGTAATGTAAGTTTTATATCAGTTGTAAATTATGTTATAAATAATTTGTATAATAAATTTATTTTAAGGGTGGCTATAATAAAAATGTTATGTTAGTATGGATGTAACAATATTTATACAGATATAAAAGAAAAACCATCTAAATTGGCAAACATGATCATGCTTATCAAACAGAAGCTGCCAGACGTTTAGGCTCAACATTGATTTTTGTTAAATAAAACATTTTAAAAACATGAATATTATTGCAATCTGTTGATGCAATGTTTAAAAATCAATAAAAATGTTTGTTTGTTTTTCTTTGGTTTTGATTTAATCATTGTGCTGCAACGTTTGTATCCCAAGTGTCTTGTCCTAGGACAAGAGATGGGGAAGTGAAATGACTCATATTTTTTCATTTTCCACGTGAATGAAGTGCAAAATGGTAACAAAAAGCACCAATAGTAGAAAGTAAACTAGACTTTAAAAATTCCTTGCTTTAATATTCAGTACTTGGAAAAGGAAAATTGGGCTGGTTTACCACAAAATAATTACAAGCCATTTTACTTATGGTAAACCCTGAAGCTGCTGCACTATGAAGGAAAAGTAATTCAAAAATCTGAGGGGAAGTAAGACACATTTCTCAGATGCAATAAGCAGAGATTTTTGCTTAATAAAATTAAACCTACTGAAACCAACTGCTTCCTTTTTTCCCCCAGCATGGTCAAGTAGAGATTGATTAATTCTAAATACGAAGTGGGTGTTGTGTAATATCGTCGCCGCAGCTCAGCATAATATCGATCTGCCATTTCAGTCACACTCATATGAATATCTACACACATTACTGAAACTTTCTCTTTCAACTCGTCACTTCCAAGATCAACATTCAGGAAAAATGTCCTTGATACAGAAAGAAGTGCTTCTCTGGGCCACTGCAAAAGGGAAAGAGATTATCTGAATAACAGCCATTCACTTCATCACAGTCAAAGCCAACATTTGTGGCGAAAAGGGTAAATTCTCAATACAAACTATATGTTTTCTCTAGATCATTGCAGAAAGAGTACATTATATTAAAAAAACCTTATCAAATGGCCCTATGAATTCCACAAGCCCAGTGATATTGAAACTGGCCAGCCTTTGATGAGATTTTTCTGGATAAGACTTGGTGGGCTGGGGTGGATTTAATGGTTCCTACAAGCCATGTAGACATTGAACGTCATCTCATGACAAAACAAAAGTCTGCAAGGTGACAGAAATCATGGCAGTGATCCTCTTGTGTGTCTCCTCAGAAGGTCATCTAGACCTTCAGCTTGCTCTGTTTGGCTTGCTGCACCAGGACTGAGGACAGGGGACCAAACCAAGATCAGCATCTTGTCTCTTTTAGAGACCAAAGCCCTGGAAATCTGAGTCCCCTACAGGACAGTAAAGAGTGTGTGTGTGTGTGGGGGGAAGACGGGGCAGACTGTTGGCTTCTGCTCCCATATCCGCTTTTAAAGCAAGGACTGCAATGGATAAAGCAGAATTGCTGAACTGCTTTGTCTGCATCACCGGAGGCAGAGAATCTGGTCAACGAATGAAAGGATGTCAATCCTTGGAGCCCTGTGGACAAGTCTGAGCTGCCTGTGGTTTTGTCAAATGTCTCAGACTGAAGGAGAAGCCAGGATCCAATATATCATCATCAACTGAGTAGAAACCACAATCAGTTATTCGAGATATTCTAGTTAATGAGAATCTTGGAATTAACTGTCATTGAAAATTAACACATAGGTCACATAATCCTAGATGACATTCAGGAGGCTAGACTTTTACTTGATTTTTATAAGATAGCATATATAATAGCAGTGTTTATTACTGAGACATCTCAAAGTTAATACTCTGTGGATCTTAGTACGAACCTGCACAAACCAGTCAATAGTACAGCAATTCACAAGGGATGGAAACATCCGACATCGCGCTCGGAAAGCTTCACCTACAGGACTCATACAGAGAACGATATGCAGTTTCTGACGAACTCGGTTAATGAAATATTGAAATACCTGTTTTAAAAGAACACAGCATACGGGAAAAATAAAGGAGATGACAACGAGGTTGTTTGCTCAAAGGAAATCTAGTACAGTCACGTACTGCAGGGAACAACCCTGCTTTGGCTGAATGATCTAACAGGCCGTTTCCATCTCTAACCTCTATAGCTAGTCTCAGAAATTGTCTATGAACAGATGAACTCTTCTCTCCCAGGGTGGAATATACATATTTTGTCCACACATGACAGAACAGAAGTACTTATTAAAAGTCCTGGAAATTGATCTTCCTGAGCATTAAAAAAATGTAATGTTCTCCTCTTTTCATATTAGATACGTTAGATAAATAAGAGACAGATAAAAGGCATGTGTTAGAATGTCTATACTTAATTCTTTGAAAACAAGAATTTTAGTAACATCTATTTACAATGTTATTGGATACAATAAACTAATATTTGCAATACTTCTCCTACCTCATCTCTGCTCCCCTCTGGTATTCCTGCCTCTTTAGCTTTGGGTCTCGTAGGTGCCAGAACCTGTTCCAATTCATCTTTTTCAAATAAATTAGGTACTTCCCCAGAATTGAGAATATTGTTTATGTCTTCTAAGAACTCCTCTACAACAATCTATAGATAAGATTTTATAAATATTAGATGTCAAATGAATTAATGTGTGTGTCTTCTGTAAGTGTAAATATGGAGAAAACAATCAGGAAAATAAAAATAACAGTGCTGAATTCATAAGCTATAAAAATTGTAAGAAAATCTTTGTTTTTAACTGAAAAATGTATTTGAAAATCCTTATCTGTTAAATATTTGAAACAGATACCATCAAAATATTACCTAGGAAACAAAACAGGTCTTCCCCATTTGTTTTCTCCCCTATGTCCAGAAGTTTTGACAAATGTGTGGCCTCTAATCTGATTCACACACACTGTTCAGTGTGATCACTGATTGAGGTCTTTCAAAGTTATTGATATTATCTGTAGAATCTGTCATTTGGTCAAGTTTATTGTGCTCATGGTCACGTTACTATTTTGATATTAGTCAGTTTTGCATTAACTCTTCAAACTGAGGGCCAATACTTCTATCCACCAACCAACCATCAGAAGAAGCTGCTTCTGAACAGGTGAAAAGCCTTTTTCTCCCTCTGTACCTCACAAGACGGCCCTCCCTGTTGTGCAGATAATCAGATAATCAGATAATCCCACTTATATGATCATTCTTCTCACCCACAGCCTGATCTCCTGCCGTGGCCCACCTCCTAAGGGACAGCCCATACAGGTGGGAGCTGCTTGGTCCCCACTCCGTTCTGTGTCCCTTGTTCCCGGGACCCCCTTGCCTTCCCTCAGGCTGCATGTGCAGGGGCACCCGGGCTCTGTGCACTGTGAGGCCAGCGAGTGGGAGTCAGCCCCAAAACTTCTCTGCAACGAGAAGCAGCCGGAGCCGGAGCCAGAACCAGAGCCAGAGCCACAGGAGGAATTAACTGAAGTAACAGCATGCAGACTGCAGCTGCGGGGGGGAGCAGGGGAGGTAGGGCCTGGGAGCAAGAGCCAGAGATCAGAGTGGGGGACAAGCAGCTGCCCTGCAGAGAGGAGTAATGGCAGTGCTCCCGGCTCAGCACAGCTGGGGGAGGAATGACCCCTGGCATCCCAGTGGCCAAGAGCCACCTCCCATCTGGCAAATTTACTCCCTGCTCTGGGCAAGCTCCACACAGCCCTGAGGAGGAGAAGCTGGAGCAACTGTGGGACAAGCAGGAAGGAGGAGCATGTTCGGCTAGGCATTAATGGTGCTTCTGGCTGCTGCGCTGGTTGCCTGCAGTGCTACTTGTCTGGGAGCAAGAACTCTGGGACCCAAATCAAGCTGGGGCCACATACACACAGGAAAGCAACAGGGCTCGGACCCTAGGTCCCAGCTTAACATGGGCTCAGAACCTCCAGCCCTGCAGGGTCCTGGGACCCTAGGTCCAAGCCCTAGGTTAGCACAATTGGTGTGTGGACACAAGGCGCGTTAGGCTTGAGCCTGGTCTCAGGCTCGTGCTTGACATACCCATAAGGACCTCAGTCTATTTAGCTTAGAGAAGAGAAGGTGAAATGGTAACTTGATCATGGGCTAGGAGGGCCGACACAGGAAGAAAACAGTTGATGGTTCAGGGCTCTATAATCTAGCAGACAATGACATAATAACTGAAAACGTCTAGAAGAAGCAGCAGCTAACAAAGTTCAAATTGGAAATAAGGTACCATTTTTTAACCCTGAGCGTGATTAAACCCTGGAGTAACCAGCACAAAGGCTGAACCTTGCTGTGTCAGTGTATCATGTTATGGCAATGGGATGTTGTTAAACTGCCACTTTTCAGATTAACCAAAAGAGATTTTTAATAATTATTGCAAAATGTTCAGGTAATTACCAGCAACCCTGTGCAAACTCTACCTCTTAATCAGGTTTCTACTTTTTATATGATGCACATATCAGGAACCTAACAGGTTCAGATCTCTCTGCTACTATTGCTGGTTTTGCGTATATTCTGACCTCTCATGAAGACAGCATAATAGCAAGTAGATGAAATTTCATATCTCTACAGAGTGTGGAAAGTCAGTTTGCAGCATATCCCTAAAATTTTCTGTCATTTTCTACTTTTCATCCAGCCATTGAGACTTTATTGCTCTTACTTAGCAATAAACTACCACTAATGCCAACAGGTTATAATGCCAGTAGAATCTCTGTTCAGAAGCTAAACTCCTGTGAAATGTGTAAAGAGCAACAGAGGTTGCAACGTCTTTTTTTCCACAGAAACAAAATCTCTCTTTGCAGTAGATCCGAGGTTTTCACATTGTATTCCTTCATTTTCACTGAATTCGGTTGCATTTTGAGAATAGTACAGAATCTTGGTTCTTCATGTAGTTTGGCTTTCCCTACACTAGTAGTGATCCTGTGCAGTTCATTTCGGCATATGCCATCCACTTCTTCAAATGCTGTCTGACTTTGTGGTAGTTTCTTTATGTGCAACCTATTTTCTCACCTTGTCAAACAGAGCTACTGATTATGCTAAGGACTTGTGAGAGACTTCATTCGCACAAATATAACAAGCTTTCATGCAGTGTACATGTTAATATTAACATACTTGTGAAAACTGTGAGCCTTAAAAGTCAATGAATATACTAAAATTACTTTCTATTATTCATCTTAAGACTCAAGAAAATCAGAGTCAAATAAATTCTATACAGCGTCCGAATGCAGGTTTAATAGACAGGAAATGAAAAGTGTCAAGCAAGAAATAAGCTGCCTGATGTAGTCCAGGGAAATGTTCATTCAGATAAGGGCTAGGCTCTGCCTTCAGCAGGCAGAAGCACACAGGGGCATGTGCAGAGAGCTCTGCTGCAGCTGGTGTCCCTGTTAGGCATTCTGTCAGAACTCCTCCAGAATCACACACCAAAGCAGTAGGCTCTGCCACCACTGGAGAGGGTACAATATACGTACCACGCTATGCATAGCCAACATTGGTCGCAGGTGCGAGTTGGGTACAACCCTGCCCTCTCCCCAGCCCCATTCAAACAGCTTGTGGAGATGCTAGCTAGGAACAGGGCCGGTGCTGCTCAGCCCACCTTGTGGGTACTGAATGGGAGCACAACAGTAAATTGAACTCTTCCCTCTCCTTTGTGCAGAGACTAGCCCCAACCTGGCCCAAGTAATTGATTTGTGGTTGTTCCAGCACTAATCAAAGAACAGTTTCTCAGGGTCAGAACCCCCTACTCTCATTGGTGAGCAGTTACTCACTCCCGGCGTCCCACTACCATTACTGGGAATACTTATCATTACTGGCTCCTCATTGGAAGTAAAAGATTCACAATCTAGCCTTCAGCTCCCAAAGGAAGATCAAAAGCTGTTTACTGTACAGTTGCTGAACTGATCACAACTTCAGAGGAGGCTACTTCTAAGCTTTATAGCACAAAGTTGAAGCAGTTCCTATTAACAAATAGGAGCCTAGCAAAATAATCTTCTGAAGGCAAAATGTGAGAACCTGCTTTTGCAAGTATGGCTTTGAAAGTATACAGAGAAGAAGTTAGCATATCCAAAGGAACGAGAGCCATTTTGCTTGTTCCATAGCAGAGCTCACACAAAAGCATGCCTGTAAATTAGCTGTGATGTGGAAAAGCATTTTCCATTCTCAGCAGTTAACGAACACACAGCAGGGATACCTGGATTCAGATACATTCTCAGATACAGAAACTGGGAAGGTCAGGATATTTGCCATGCTTATTTTGTGAGTCACTACCTAGCCCGCTCTTCCAGATCAAAGCTTATTCATAGAAATGATATTGTCTGAGCTCAGGGAATAAATCGTAAGATTCATATGTATTTTTTAGATGCCCTGATCTATTTCAGTAGGAAAAGTATAACCTTTTTCTAAGGTAAGTAGAATTTTGTATCTTTTTTCAGTACTGAGAATACCTTCCTTTGCATAGTTAATTATTTACTTCTGGCTTCTGATCATGACCTGTCCTTTTTTCATCCTGCTTGATCACATCGTTGGTTTTCACTAATATCAATCACTTTATATTTCTTGAGAGCCTTGAACAAGAAGTCAATGGGGCAGATCCTCAATTGGTGTAAATCAGAACAGCTCCACTGACCTCATTTTTCACTTCTGGGGGAAGATTTATACCTTCCACTCATCCTTTCCATTCCACAAGATTGAAACTCTGTCCTTGGTCCTGTCATAATCTTGGCCCACTCTTCCTGTCTGACACCATATTCACCTGCAGTCTCAAGTCTGCTCTTCCTTCTTCCTGTGCCCCTTTCCCATAATTCCCCAAAGCTGGAGGTAGCTACCTCAGTTACCAAGGACTCTCCTCTTCCTTCCTCTGAGTCGCTTCCTCTTTTTATATATTACTATAAGATTGTATTTATTGATTTAAGCTTATGATCCTCACTCTAAAGCATTTTCTTACTCCATATAAACAACACCATATAAAAATAAATAGCTTTTTATAGCGTATGCCACAACATTTTAATGATAAAGCCAACTGCATTTCTGGTCGACCTATTTAAACATACCTGTGTGTCTGTGAAGAGGAAAACCATATCTTTGTCTTCTACTCCTGCCATCTTATACAGCTTCCTCAGATCGTCATGAAAACTGTCGTAATTATAACCACGGCTAAGTTCTATCTGAAAGCATTTGTACCCACATATATGAGAGGCAAGTCGAGTGAGAGACTGTTTGCCAGTACCTCCTACTCCAACAAGCAGGGCATTTCCTCTTTCCTGACGGATCATCCGAGCAATTCTATAGGAAAATCAAGCACAGAATTTAAAGTAGTAAAAATGACAGAATTTTCCAACTATTTCTTGGAGTCTCATTAAGGCATCACAGGAGCATCAAACAGGTGTGATACCATAGTGAAAGTCCTGTAATTCTGTAATCCAAACAATGGAAGCCTCCCTTGCACAATGCCAAGGGCCCAGTGGAAAACATTCCCTGCTCTGCCCAGTGGCTTAGGCAGGGAACACATGCAGACTCACACAAGCCAAGCTCGGAGGGACATTTCAGACACCGACCTAGCTGCATTAATTCAGGATAAGTTCACCCCAGCCAAAACTCAATCTCCCTTTGGCATCCCCCCACTGCAGTCAAAACCCACTCAGTGCACCCTGGATCCCCCAACCCAGCTGGGCTATCGAATAGAGGGAATCTTTCATTCAAAATCGCTTTTGACATATTCTGACTTCAACAAGTTAGTTACCATGGATAATTTCCAAGAAAACACTTCTGGAGAATCCTGTTTGGCTTTTTGCAGGAGGAATTTACAGGGCAGGCAACTGGGAAAATACTCTTTTTAATTGCTTACTTTACCAAGCACATTCAGGGTGTTATTCTCATTTACACTGCTCTGGAAGCATAAAGTGGGCATAAATTATATTTACTCTCTCTTCAAGTTGCTCTACACTGTAGAGAGGTGGGAGTCTTAGGGCAGGTCTATACTATGGGGGAAAAATCGATATAAGATACGCAACTTCAGCTACGTGAATAACGTAGCTGAAGTTGAAGTATCTGATACTGAATTACTTACCGTCCCCACGGCGCGGGATCGACGTCCGCGGCTCCCCATGTCGACTCCGCTACCGCCGTTCGCGTTGGTGGAGTTACGAAGTCGACATGAGCGCATTCGGGAGCGCGATATATCGCGTCTAGATGAGACGCGATATATCGATCCCCGAGAAATCGATTGCTACCCGCCGATACGGCGGGTAGTGAAGACGTACCCTTAGTGTAAATATGTGCCATATACTTATTAAATATTTATGAATTATACTAATACACAGATATATAATTGTATACCTGGGTAGAGAAAATAAACTGCACAGGTCGAGTCTGGACTGAACAGGGACTTCAAGATACGTTCCGTTGTCTTTGAGAACATGCCACTTAACCAAGTTTAATATTGATGGACTGCACCATTGATTTCCATTTTGGACTGATTTTAGAAGGACTTCAGCTGTCTAGAAGCTTTATCTCATGAACATCAAACCTCCCCTTTTAGATTAAATCCTTTACCAATTGTGCCACATCATTGCAAATCAATTGTTGGCCAAATTTTCAAAGAAGCTTCTTCAATCTGGCCTCTATTTGTGCACGTTCAGAATATTAGCACACACAATTTTTGTGTACTGTTAAAATGACAGAATTTACACATGGCAAAAGATTTGCACTTAACTTGGTTTGGTTTGAGCGCATAAGCAGTTTCTGTAAATTCTATATTTTGTGTGCACAAGTGACAAGTATACAGATTTGTTCCAGAAACACACAGTATCTGTCTAGCCGCAGCTTGCATCTGCCAAGTTCATATACACAAATGGAGACTATGTTTTGAATATTTGGTTCTCTGTTCACTAGGATCAAAACTTCTGTGTCTGGGTGCCTTAAAGTAGACTCCTAAATCTATATGTAAAAATCTAGGTGCCAATGGAGTTGCAGAGGCTGACAGTGCCCAGTGAATTCAATGTCTATGTTGATGACAAGTCTTCTGAAGCAGCATAGGATTTCATGGGTATCATGATGATCAGAGGGCTATGGCAGATGGCTGTTCACTCCACTTATGCAGCTGGGCACACTCTTGATTCAGGGTTCAGCATGGGATTACACCATTTTCATGGATTGACAATTACCTCCTTCCATCTCAGGTTGACCACCAGTTTACATTTGAGGGCAGGATTAATTTAGTATGTTTGCTTATTAGGGGCTCCATGGTTAATTCTGTACATATTTTAATACATCTTTTCAGTGTATACACCTGTGATTAGTCACACAATTTAAATGCTTCTCAAAATGACTTAAATTCACTTGTTTACACTGATCTGATTATTACCTTAAAACAATGATACCGCCTAGGTATTAACTAAACAGTCCTGTACCTTGAAACATGTTCGATGGCATCCTGGAAGAACACCAGCTTTGTCTCCTTAGAGTTTGTTATATTGTAATCATCCAGGTAATCTTGTAAAACTGATATAATCTTCTCCGTATCAGTCAGATCCTCATATATTCGATCAGCTTTTTCTGCGCCGATCTGAAAGGAAATTATTTGAGGAAAATAAGAGAAATGAGATCAAAATGAATGGACAGAAATTATAGTACTTAAAATCTCCACAAATTATTAGTCAAGATTTTCAATACTTGGGTCCTAGAGGTAGGCTCCTAAATTCATAGTTAGACATTTGAGTGGCACCCTAAGTGCTGAATACCCAGCAGTTCCCATTGACTTCAATGTGTTCATTGGGAAAAAAAGAAAAAAAATTCAGGAATTAAATCCATTTTCATTTTAGCTTTGCAGTTTGTTAAGAGTTGTCTCACTTCTCCACTTCTTTCATACCTGTGGCTAAAGTTTGCAACTGACCTCTAATCACACTTTTAGCTATGCTCCAGACCTCGTTTTTTACCAAATCACCCTTAGCATTTAGTTAAAAGAATACAGCTGTTGTGTTTTTCTCTCACTTACTAGTCTCTTCTACTCAGTTGTAACCTGCATTCCACATGAATCCTTCCCTACCCATTAAACATCATAATGAGATCTCAGCTGGGGCTAATTGCAAAAGATTTTCTTACAAGGCAGCAGTTACTGCTTGCAGAAGTGAGTCCAAGTAATGTAAAAGCTGTCCTGGTGTACAGAGAAAAAGAATGAAAATTGAACATGTAAACTCTGTGTGAGAAATAATTTCTCTCCACAGGTCACTGAAGCATCTATCCTGGATATGTTTGCTAATATGCACATTTGTCCCTTAAACCGGGGGTTCTCAAACTTGGGCCGCGACTTGTTCAGGGTAAGCCCCTGGTGGGCCGGGCCGGTTTGTTTACCTGCTGCGTCTGCAGGTTCGGCCGATCGTGGCTCCCACTGGCCGAGGTTCGCCGCTCCAGGCCAATGGAGGCAGCGGGAAGCGGTGGCCAGCACATCCCTCGGCACGTGCTGCTTCCTGTAGCCCCCATTGGCCTGGAGCGGCAAACCACGGCCAGTGGGAGCTGCGATCGGCCGAACCTGCAGATGCGTCAGGTAAACAAACCGGCTCAGCCCGCCAGGGGCTTTCCCTGAACAAGTCGCGGCCCAAGTTTGAGAACCCCTGCCTTAAACTGCCCCCAATTTGCTATCTGATCTATCTAGTTGAGTGCTTTTGGTGCAACTTAAATCCTTTCCTAGTATAATCTTTGTTAAATGCCACTAGCTTTTTAAAAATATCCTTTAAAGATTTAGCTTGTTCTTGGCATGAGTCATAAATTGTACCACTGATGGCTTCCTTTCCAATCAATTCCCGTCAGGATCCAAAGATCAAATATCTACCTGGAATACCATATTGCTTTGAAAGAATATTTGCTATCCTTTATTACCATTTCTTAGTGCATTCTGTAATGGAAAGTACCTGGTGAAATCACTTCCTCTTGTCCCCAGGTATCTTGGGGGGAAGCAACTTTATGAAGGAGAACCAGACTTATTTCAGCCAACTATTTTAGAATTAGGATCTCTTAAATTTTGCCATTCCTCAGTCTGAATGATTCTCTTTGGTCACTAGTAACAGAGGCTGTGAAAACATTAACAACTTCCTCCAGTGAAAGTACATTAGCTACTATATCTGACTTTTAGGCAGAAGGCTATTCACCTCTTCCTAATATACGGGGACCAGTTCTAGGACTATCTGTATGCAGCTTAGTCTTTTCACAATAGTACGCTAGTTCCCCGAAAAGAGGTTGAAATCCCATTTTTTCTAATGCAGACATTTTATCAAGATGCAAAAGGACTACTTCTCTTATAAATATAACATAAAGGGCCACAGTCACTTTTGGTATAACAGGCACAACACTATTCACTTCCGTGGAGATGTTCCTGCTTATTGCGTCAGTGAATCAAGCCCGTATAATTTAGGATTCGTTTATGCTGAAATCATAGTGTTTATATTTTGCCTCTACACTTTACAAACCCTGAAGTTACATTAGACAAACTAAGCAAACAGAAAGTAAACAGTATTCTGTGAAAATTTAGGCTTATGATAGACTCACTTTAAGGAAGTCCCCAAAGATGATTGGTTTTCTTACGAAGTAATCTGGGTCAACTGGGACTGCAAAATGTTTGCCTACAAATTAAAATTTTAGATTAGATAGGTTTGTGTAACTTATATTTGCATGTCTAATATAATACAAATTGAGTAAGTTGATTTCCTTACTGGCCATTTCAGATAACATAGAATGAAAATACTGTTTATCTTCACTGTTGATGAGGCGGTCGTGGAAGACTCTCTGACACTCATGGCAAAAAAGTCTGAAGATCTGTGTTTGGTCTCTGACTGCTCCAGGATCACATTGGAGAATGCCTGTGTGTACAGTACATGAATAACACTTTCACTAATATAACAAATTCTGATCATCACTTTCTAAACAATGTTGAAATAAACCTTTTTAAAAACATCAGAAAGCTAATTTATGATTGTGAAGAGAATTTCCTGGATCAACTGCAAAGGCTTAGTGGCAGCTGAAGGTTCTGAGTGCCTCAACAGGATCAGATGCTAATTAGAAAGAAATATATTGAAAAAAAGGTGCGTGTTACACCGAAAATTGAAGTACACATGAACAACTAGAGAGCATGTTTACACAAGATGAGGCGGTTGTAGCAGGAAGGAAAGAATGAGGTAATTAAATTGCAAGACCTCTCTATGTAAATACAGCAAAAGTACAAGATCAGGAATGAAGCAATCAAGCTCCTATTATTATGTATACAGAAACAGAGCTAAGAGCTGACTAGCTTTACAGAGATGGTGGCAAAAAATCACGACTGGGAAGTTAATAAAGGATATGGCCTATATAGGAAAGATCAGCAGAATAAAAGTGGAGGGAATATTGAATGTATTATTTTTGTTATTAATTCTAACAATATTGTATGTATACACCATCCACCGACATCATCTATTTCACACAAAACATCATTAAACTATTTATGATGTTCTTATCATATTTATAAAAATATCTACTGCACACAAGCACTGAGGTGAAACAGAAGCCGAGATTAAAATACTAGGAACATAAAACTGGTTTTATGGATCAGACATCTAATCAAGTAGTTTGCCTCCAATATTGACAAGTGTCAGATGCTTCAGAGGAAGAATAAGTCTTCCCCCCAAAAAAATACACCAAGCCCATTGCGTAGTATCATACGTGGAGGGAAAAAATTCCTTCTTGACTCCAGCAATCAATCATTTTATGCCCTGAAGCATAAGATTTGATTATCTTATTAGGTTAGCTTAGATAGCCTAATAAATAATAAAACTGTCCTGCCATAGCAGTCTACCCTAAGTGAAGAATTCCTACAACTATTAATTCCACAGGATGGCCATATGCTGAATTAAGTATTAGTTTTATTATTCTTCAATTTCTTTAGGGACTTTAGATGTCCACTCATTCTTTTATTATGGGGCAGGTAATAAAGGAAGAACAACTCCTCTTTTATTATGTCTTTCATAATTGTGAACAGTCTATTAAACTTCCTCTAACTTTTCTCATTTAGAATCTGAATAATCCTAGTCCTCACAATCTCTTGTAAAGTGTGTAAATCCAATTATACTTCTTACAGTCGTTGGTGCCTTTCTCTGAGCTGTTTCACTTTCTTCCGTTTATCTTTAGAAACAGCACAATCAATTATGGGGGAAACAAAACACAGAGGGCAAAAACAAATAGAGAAACTAGAACACCATTTATCCTCTCTAAGCAGCTACCAGATGCACACACCATCATCCAAAGTCTGCACATGAAGGGGTAAATGTTTGAAGACTTACAGATGTGCATGTAAACAAGAAAGTGAACGACCAGGATGCAGTGGTGCACATAATGGTAAGAAATGCTTTTAGGGATAAACAAAGCATGTGCATGCCTAAAGCCGGAGCATGCTCAACTGAGGCAGGCTGGGGGCATGGCTCAGAAGACAAGCATGCGTAACTTAATTTTAAAGTCGTGCAGATGTCATTAGGCATATGCAGCTTAAACCTGATAGCAAGAGGCATCATGAGGCTTATTGTCATTTCCTTGTGGACTGTCTGGTTAAAACATTGCCATGCAAAAGAGGTAGCAGCTGAGTTAGGAATCACATGCACAGCATTTGTGTTGAGAGAGAGAGAGAGAGAGAGAGACGTAGTTTGGAAGGAAGAAGAGGAGAAGAAAGATAGCAGGCACAGATACTAGCAAAACTACTGCACCTGTCTGCACTAAGCCAGAGGAGGCCAATGAGAAAGAGAGAGAGAGCAGAGATGCTCATACCCTAAGAACATGGTGTACAGACTACATGGCAGAGAATCAGGTGATCCAGAGGAACAGAATGAATACACACATGCTCCACCATCTCTGTAAGAAGACTGAAGAGGGGAGAAGAGCCAGATCCGGCAGTGCTATGTCCTGTTTGTAGTAATCAAAGTCAACCTGGCTCTGGAATACCCAGCCACAAGGAAATTCCAGAAGACCATCAAAGACACTAGGGGTTTCAGACAGACAGGGTGGATGAGGTAAGATATTTCATTGGACCAACTTCCATTGGTGAAAGAGACACGCCTTTGAGTTATACAGAGCTCTTCCTCAATCAGCCAGTCACTTCCACAAGCACTGACCAATGCCGAGGCACACTGCTCAATAGAACTAATCACTGTAGCCTTCCTGGGGGGAGACAGAACCAACACTGAGTTCCCCAAACAGTCTCCTCTCTCAAAGGAAAATAAGGTAAAGTGGACGTCTGTGCCTTCATCACTGGGGTCAGGCGTCTCTCCTGTATCCAGCACCACCCTTCCCACTCTGTTTCCTGCCGTACCATTGTAGCACCAACAGCAGGAGTTTTTAATCTAATACACTGGTGAGTGTTTTTCAAGGACTTTCCATTGGCTGTTATGTATCTTAGGACATGAGGAGGAACTACTCTAACTTACAATGACTCTGGGACCATTTCTCCCACTTTCACCAACAGCAGCTGAGCATATTTTGCTTAAGGCTATTGGATGCAAAATACGCAATCTGAATTTACACAGTTCATACACTCACTCAGCCACCTTCCTTAGAATCAATCAGTCAGGCTTTGTGAGCAATTACACAGCTCTTGATTAATTTCTCCTACCTTTTGAACCAGGGCAAGGTTTGCCTATTTCTGTATAATGTGGAAATTAGAGGAAATCATGATCTACTCTTAGATATACTGCAAGCAGAAAAAATGGCTGAACAAAGAAATTATTCATTGCAAATTATATCCTTTGCCTTAGTAAATAACAAATTTCAGAAGATATAATACTGAGATAGAGACTGTGAACTGCTTAGAGAATCCTCGCTGGACAGAAAGACCACAGACACCTGAAAATACACTAAAGGAACTAGAAAAAATACGATGTCAAAACCAAACATGTTTTACCTTGCACACACTTTGACAAATCACGTAAATTAAATACATAATGGGATTTTGCAGGTGTTGGGAGAAGATCAATGCTCATTCTTTGATATATTTCAACAGCAGCATCCACTATGCTTGTTGCAGTCTGCTTTACTGCTGGAGAGAATTCAGCCAAAAAGCCCTTTAAGATTGCCTATACCCAGAACAACAACACAAAAAATAAGAGACACTTTAGAACAAAACATAAGGGACGTTTTCATTTTCTTTGCAGTCAGAACATGCTGAAAAGTTTGGTTTTTATTCAAATGAGCTGTGATTCCAATCTGTAATAATTTCAAGGAATTTAATTTGAAAAGTTTATCATAAAGAAAAATGTAGCCAGAGCCGCACACACAAAAGAGGTTTTAATTTGACCAAGACTTTAAACAATGGGTACCCTAAAGTTAGACTCCTTAATCCAGGTTTAGACACCTCAATAAGTGGCTGGATTTTCCAAAGTGCAGAGCACCCAGCAGCCCTCAGTCAAGTATTGTGGGCTTAGCTGGGGTGGGAAGGGGAGAAGCTAGAGTGCTTTGCACTATGGCTCTTCCAGGCTGCGGGGCAGCATACTGGGAGCCACACAAGGGTGCAGTAAATTGGAGCAGTCCCAGGGACAATGCTAATTTATGCTGATGTCCATGCCAAACCCAAGAACAGACCAGGATTAGCTGAAAACTACCCTTACTGCACTTCCAGAGTCCTCTTATGAGGCACAGCTTAGAAGCTGGCCCAAGGATCTCCTTGGCCAGAGGGTAGAGATGCAAAATAGGGTATTGAGTGATGGGTTAAAATTAGTGTGGAAGATAAAAAAGAAGTCCACTGAAGGAAAACTAAATCAACCACCCCAAACAAATGTGACTTTTAAGAAAATATTTTGCTGAATCAAAAAAACCCAACCCCTTCAAGTACATGAAAAAACATATAAAGAACAACATCTGATCTATCAAAATAAAGAGAGTAGTGATACTTGTTTGTCAAGAAGGTGTTGACTGAGTTACTGGAAACCAGTGACTACATAGAGACCCACTGTCCTTGGGCAGAAAGGTGGCAGGATCAGACCCATAACAAGGAAAACTCCTAGAAAAAATATTAAGTTATGAGAGTGTTCCCAATAACCTAGAAGCAGAGAACTATAATAAATATCAATATTTATCCATCCTTATGTTTGTTTAATTATGCATGGCAGCTATTGAATAATGCAAATGTGTTAGACAATTTTTAGCTAATTCAAATAATATGTTTACAGAAACTGAAGAGAAGAAGGAAATATTTAAGGTTATATTTAAATAAAGAAAAAGACATTGAATACAACTGAAATAAAAGTACCTTAAAAGGTTAATGACTAATAATTTTAAATATATGCTTCTGCCTGGCTCTATGGGCTTGACCCAAAACCTACCGAAGTCAGTGGAAAGACGACTCTTGACTTCAAAGGGCTTTGAATCAGGCTCTTTGTGCATCTAGCCTCAGTCTACAAAAACAAATTTCAACTCACCTTAAGAATTTGCAAAAGTTCCAATGTGACACATATTCTTGTCTAACTACAGGACCACATTGTGGTATGACTGAGTACACAGATGAATATGTTTTTGATTCCTTAGGGCCAAGCAGAAGTTGCTACTGACCTGAAAAATTTGTTTAAGGCTGTGCTCTGAGGGTGTTGGAAGGCACAACATGGCAAAGTGTCTTATGAAACGTGGAGTTACTGGATTACGACCACCGCCTGGGGGTGCACAAGCTGATGCAATCGTTACATCCTACAGAGGGGAAATTCAGGCACAATTTGCATCAAACAGAATACTCAGTAATTTGTTTAATCATGCAAACGCTGCTACTTATATATTTAGTACCCATATCCTTAGCAAGCTACTGGCAAAGCAAATGTGATTTCCCCCCATCCCCACTTTTTTTTTTTACTGGTATTCAAAATAATTCATTTATGAAAGTCCTTCAAGCACAATAGCATGTCCAAGAATAGACATGGTCAGTGCTGGCCAGCTCATTACTCCTCTTTCCCTACTCTCCCCATATTTTGTGTCACACAGTCACACATAAGAGTAAAATTAACAAGAGTAGTTGAGTCCCACATCCTATAGCATTCTCACTGTGGGCTAAATTTTGTTGCACCCAACTGACCACACAGTCGCAGGGCAGGGGAAAATAAGGAACCTCCCTTCCTATAGCATGGCCATATGAGGCCCATGCAAAATTTCAGCTCCTGCACTCAGGAGAGCACTGGGGTTGCTACTGTGTTGCTCTCTCCTGGGAGCAATGGACCGAAAAAGGGGTGAAGAAGGCTGGGGAGTAGGCAGAGCCATGGCTGGCAGCAAAGTGAGGTATGCTGTAGCCACTTAAAGGCTAGAAGCAGCAAAGAGTCCTGTGGCACCTTATAGACTAACAGACGTACTGGAGCATGAGCTTTCGTGGGTGAATACCTGCTTTGTCGGATGCATACCCGACGAAGTGGGTATTCACCCAGGAAAGCTCATGCTCCAGTACGTCTGTTAGTCTATAAGGTGCCACAGGACTCTTTGCTGCTTTTATAGATCCAGCCTAACACGGCTACCACTCTGATACTTAAAGGCTAGAGCAGACCATGCTCCCCACAGCATACCCAGGGAGCTCTGGGAGGCATTCTGTGGCAGGATATTTCCTGATGCTCCCTCAGGGTGTCACAGATCCACACTCAATCAACTAGGGTTGTCAACATTCTACTTGCACAAAACACCCTTGCCCCACACTCTGCCCCGTCCCTCCTCCAAGGTCCTGCCCCATCTCCAAGGCCCCACACTCAATCCCCCTCTCCCTCTGTCGCTCACTCCCCCCACCCTCACTCACTTGCTCATTTGCACCAGGCTGGCTCAGAGAGTTGGGCGGGGTGAGAGCTCTGGCTGGGGGTGTGGGAGGGGGCTCCGGGCTGAGGCAGGGGGTTGGTATGCGGGAGGAGGTGAGGGCTCCGGCTGGGGGTGCGGGCTCTGGGTTGAAGCGGGGATGAGGGGTTTGCAGTGCAGGAGGGGGGGTCTAGGATGGAAGTTCGGAGTCTGGGAAGGGGCTCCAGGCTGAGGCAGGGGGTTGGGATGTGGGAGGCGATATGGGCTCTGGGCTGGGGATGTGGGTTCTGGGATGGAGCCAGAAATGAGGGGTTCGGAGTATGGGAGGGGCTCCTGGTTGGGGCAGGAGGTTGAGGGCTCCAGCTGGGGGTGCAGGCTCTGGTGTGGGGCTGGCGAAGATGGCTTTGGAGTACAGGAGCAGGCTCCGGGCTGGGACTGAGGGGTTTGGAGGGCGGGAAGGGGATCAGGAGTTGGGGCATGGGGGGGGAGGTGAGGGCTCCAGCTGGAGGTGCGGGCTCTGGGGTGGGGCCGAGGATGAGGGGTTTGGGATGTGGGAGGGGGTTCCAGGCTGGGACCGAGAGGGGTATCAGGGCTAGGGCAGGTGGATGGGGCACGGGAGAGGGTCAGGGGTGCAGGCTCCTGGCAGTGCCTACCTCAGGCAGCTCCCTGAAGCAGCAGCATGTTCCCCCTCTGGCTCCTACACGGAGGCACAGCCAGATGGTTCTGTGCACTGCTCCGGCTGCAGGCACCGCCCCTGCAGCTCCCATTGGCACTGGTTCCCGACCAATAGGAGCTGCGGAGCTGGTGCATGGGTAGCACACTGAGCCCCCTGGCTGCCCCTATGCCTGGGAGCTGGAGCGGGGGACATGTCACTGCTTCCGAGTGCCGCAGGGAGCCTGACTTAGCCCCCATTGCACCGCTGACTGGACTTTTAACGGCCCGGTCAGAGGTGCTTACTGGAGCTGCCAGGGTCCCTTTTTGACCGGGCGTTCTGGGTGAAAACCGGACACCTAGGAACCCTACTCAACATGGGGAGGGGGGTCGTCGCTAAATTCCATACTTTTCCCCTATATAGTATGTATGTCTACTACATTACTACAGCTTAAACTTGAAATCCTTTGGCAGAAGCTATACATTGTGAGAAGAAAGGAAATTTCTTTCTGAATGACAGTAAAAGGTTGCCCAGTTTCAAAATCACTCTGTGCAACCTAACCTTCTGCTGTTATCCTATGAACAGTACATATGTTGGGTGGTGGGACTGTGACGTCAGAAAGAATTCAGCCAATCAAACTGTACACTTGACTTCAGTCTATATACTAGTCAAAAATGGAATAAAAGTCTTGGCTGATTTTTCTTAACAGTCCAGTCTGCTCTGAAATGTTTTGATAATCTGTACAAACATTGGGTTTCAAATTATGACTCAGTTACTAAACTAAGAGCAGGACTTCTGCAGAAAAGGAGCTGGGGATTACAGTGGACAAGAAGCTGGATATGAGTCAGCAGTGTGCCCTTGTTGCCAAGAAGGCTAACGGCATATTGGGCTGTATTAGTAGGATCATTGCCAGCAGATCAAGGGAAGTGATTATTCCCCTCTATTCGGCACTGGTGAGGCCACACCTGGAGTACTGAGTCCAGTTTTGGTCCCCCCACTACAGAAGGGATGTGGACAAATTGGAAAGAGTCCAGCGGAGGGCAACAAAAATGATTAGGGGGCTGGGGCACATGACTTATGAGGAGAGTCTGAGGGAACTGGGGTCATTTAGTCTGCAGAAGAGAAGAGTGAAGAGGGATGTGATAGCAGCCGTCAACTACCTGAAGGGGGGTTCCAAAGAGGATGGAGCTTGGCTGTTCTCAGTGGTGGCAGATGACAGAACAAGAAGCAATGGTCTCAAGTTGCAGTGGGGGAGGTTTAGGTTGGATATTAGGAAAATCTTTCACTAGGAGGGTGGTGAAGAACTGGAATGGGTTACCTAGGGAGGTGGTGGAATTTCCATCCTTAGAGGTTTTAAGGCCCGGTTTGACAAAGCCCTGGCTGGGATGATTTAGTTGGTGTTGGTCCTGCTTTGAGCAGGGGGTTGGACTAGATGACCTCCTGAGGTCTCTTCCAACCCTAATATTCTATGATTCTATGAACTCTAGTAGTGGGTAGCTGCTCAGGCAGAGACAAACTGAACAGTATATTTAAGAAAAAGCAAGAGATGTGGAGGGGAGAAGAGAGATGCCTGATTAGCCAACTGAAGAATTAAGAGGTTCTCTTTATGTCTCAAAATGAATTTCAAACTTCACTCCTTCATTAGACGTGGAACATAGCTTTATGCTTAAGGGGGAAAGCTGGAAATCAGAACTTCTACATTCTAGTTCCAGCTTTGCCCTTAACTCACTGTGGAGCAAGAGGGAAATCACTTAACCTTTGAGTTCCTCTGTTTTCTCTTATCTAAAGTGGCAATAACAATATTTATCAACAGATGTATTGTGAGGCTTAATTAAATCATTTCACTTGTAAAATGCTATGAAATCTTTGAATAAAATACTCTGCAGAAGAGTATAGTGTATTGTATTCCAAACAGAAAAATAAAACATCATTAAACTTGCAAAGTGAAAGCACCCAAGAGGCAGAAAAGCCATAGGTAAGGTCACCCATGCAACTTGATCTCTGCTCCCTTAACACAGGGAAGCATACAATATCAAACCAGCTGTGCTTTGCACAGCTCTACTTATAACATGTTCCTAGAGCCTATGATATGGACCCTTTGCACTGCTGAAGCATCAGTAAGGTGCTAAATACCTGCCCTGACAGCCGAGGATCCTCCATGTCTTGGGGGGAATCCAGGAGGTGTAGAGCCAGTCTAGCCAATTCTATACTACACACCATGTAGGGACATGCCAGGTACAGGCTTGACAAAGCCCTGGCTGGGATGAGTTAGTTGGGGTTGGTCCTGCTTTGAGCAGGGGGTTGGACTAGATACGTCCTGAGGTCCCTTCCAACTCTGATATTCTATGATTCTGTGATAGGGGGGTATGGCCATAGAGCACTTCTATGGAGGACAGTCCCTTGAGGCAAAAGCCAATCAGAATAGAGTACAGCAGTCTGAGACTACTCCACTCTATACCTGAACCAGGGCCATTGTAGAGAAGGCCCCAGAATCAGGAAGCTGCAGATGCCTTTGTAGCTTCTCAGCTCAGCAATCTGCCTCTTCATCTTTTGAAAACAGTGTTTGACACAAAAAGTTAAAATAACATCTGTTTTAACACTGCTTTTTGACAGTCCCTTCTTCAGTCTGTTTGGAGTTTAGGCATATCAAAAGACTTAGCCCACAATTGCAAAAACAACCCTAGGTCCAACTGTCAACTTCTGGCAGCTGAAGAATGGAATTCTCTCTCATCAAATTCTTGGCTTGTGGCTGAAGGCAAAGGAATGTACTATATTGCTATATTGCAAAGAAGGAAAGAGGAAAGACTTACTGGCTAATATCAGAGTCATTATTTGGAGAGCGGGGCTAACTCCAGAAACTGACACCTATGCAAACACTTTCAAGGGTTGTTAGAAGAAAATCTCAGACCCTCAGTCCCTGGACTGATAGAAGCTTGAAAGCTACAGGGGCAGCACGTACTTCACACTGTTCTCATGTTATTGCCTCAAGGAGCAGTGATAACAGGCTTCAGAGGGAAATGTGTCCTCCTTGGACAGACGTGGTATCAATGCTAAACGGGGCTAACCGGTAGGCAATGCAGAGGGATGAAAATGGAAGTGTTCTGGAGGATCTCTCTCTCTCTCTCTCTCTCTCACACACACACACACACACAAAGCTCAAAACTTTGGAGTCTGAATACAAAGGTACTTTTAAAAAATCTAAGTGATGTTTAGAAGCAATGCAGAGTTAGAGCATATTAACCATACACAAAGAATACAATTAACTTTATCAAATTCACAGCATAGTTAGAGAATCTAAAAGCTGGGATGACCTGTATTTCTTTCCAAAATAGTTTCTCTCTGTCATAGAATCCTCCAAAATCTTGGTACTGCCGAAGTAGCTCAATCGGAGGCTGAGAACCATACCGATCCAATTTAGGCATGTTTAGATCATCCACAAAAATAACAACTCTTTTGTTTCCTGGTGCTCCTAAGAAATAACAATATAAAAGGCAGACAAATGAGTGCTGGTAATTTCCACTTACGAAATAAAAATTCCAGGTACAAAAACAAAGCCTTAGGCTGTTTACACTGAGCCCTGGTCTACACTACAAATTTACGGCAGTATAACTGTGTCGCTCACACCCCTGACCTATGATTATACTGACCTATGCGTGTTGTAGACAGCGCTATGTTGCCAGGAGGGCTTCTCCACTCGACACAGCTACTCTCAGGGAGGTGGAATACCTACGCCAACAAGAGAAGCTCTCCCATTGGCATAGGTAGCGTCTTCAGTAAGTGCGACAGCAGCACAGCTCTACCAGGCACAACTTCAAAGTGCTGACTCTACAGCCACTTTTAGAGCACTAGCGTGAGCCCCACCAGCCCAAGTCTGTTGACCCGGGCTGGAGGCTTGCTCCAAAATGCTGAGAAGACATTATGGAGGTGCCTTAGCAGCTCCACAGATAAGGTTGCATTGAGTTTCCCACTTAAATTGTTTTGTGAATTCCTAAACTGCTCAAAGAAATCATTCTTAAACATGGTCTATTTCAAGAAGGAGAACACACTTTCATTTTTCTAGGTACTTGTCACACTCTTTAGAGCCTTCTTTGTAGAACTTTGCAAGACATTAAATCACTCCTGTTGGAAATTTTTCCAGAGACCTTAATGGTTTTTTTGGTGTCCCTAGAAGGTAGCAATATCAAAAATACCAAATTTCAAACAGGACTTCAGCCTAAAAAAATGCCCAACACCGGGTAATTTATTGAGAAAACTCAAAAAATACAGTTATTGGTCTTCTTCATCACAAACCTGTTTAATATTTTGCCATGAAGACCGATGAAGCATTGCATCTTCATGGAGGATTTATTTCCCCACACATTGCCTCCACAGCTCACTGCCGTGTTTCCTCTGGTTCCAAGGCTTCATCCCTTGGTAGCTCCTCACCCTAGATGTCACTGTGCCACCCTTGCCCTTGCCAGGTCACTGTCTTGAACATGAAAACATTCCACACTGGAAGTCCCAGGCTGACATACCAAACCAGATCCATTAGACCAGGTCTACAGTCTGATGACCCACAGGATACGGGCCAGAGAGAGCTACAAGCTCTGCTTCCGACATGACTCCCATCCTCCCTGTCTACTGCCACCATGTCTTAACCCATATTACACATAATGGACGTGATGGGGGTAGGGAAAGGGAGAGAGCTGCCGAGAAAGTTGCTTGAGAAGTAGAACCTGCAGCTCCACTAGGGAGCCAGCTCATCTCTCTGAAAAACCTTTTGCCGTTTGCTGGGGGAATCTATCAGACTGACATTCCAGCAGCCAAGGATTATCATTACAATTTAGTCACGGAGGTCACAGCAGTCACAGATTCTGTGACTTTACTGGACTCCCTGACTTCTTCGGCTGTCAGGGGCTGAAGCCAGGGCTGGAGGCGGCACTGTGCACCCTGCCCTGCAACTGGGGCTGGAACCAGGACCCTGTGGCAGGGGTTGTAGCCAGGCCCTGCCTCATGGCCTAGGCTGCATCAGGGGCCGTGCACCCCCCTTGTGCTGTCCCAGGGCCGTGGGCAGTTCCATCCCCCGCACCGGCTGTGGCCAGCTCCAGAGCCGTGGCTGTGCCCCCCACTTCAAGCCCCAGTCCCACGGCTTCCACTGGGGGCTGCAGCAGAGGCTGTGAGCCCCCCTCGCGGCTTCCCAGGGCTGTACACTCCCCTCCCCTTGCTGCGGCTGGGGCTTGGTGGGGGCTGCGGCTGGGGCTGCGCACCCCTGTCCTGCAGCTGCGGTCATCTCCAGAGTGAGGGATGTGTGCCCCCCATGGCTCTGCCCCCTGCCATGGCAGGGGGATCGGCCTGTCAGTCCTTCCCCATCCACCCCATGGGACTCCATTCCTCCCCTCTACCTAGCCCTGTCCCCTTGGTATTTTTATTAAAGTCACGGACAGGTCATGGCTCCATGAATTTTTATTTATTGCCCGTGACCTGTCCGTGACTTTACTAAAAATAACCGTGACAAAATCTTAACCTTAATTGCAGGGATGTTGGTGTTTGGGGCAAGGGGGTTCAGGAGCAGGCCTGGGCATTGGGGCTCCTACCTGACTCCCTAGCCTCTTCTGCACACTTACCCCAACTTCTCTATCTAGATCAGATCCATGGCTCCCAATGCCTTGCCCAGCTCCCTAGTTCCATGGCCTCCTTCCATCCCCTACTCCTCTACACTGTATTCTACACTGAAATAATTTTAATATTCATGTATTTTATTTACATTTAAGAATCCACAATGTACACATCAGATTCCCCATAATCACACTCAAACACACAACCCGATCTCTGACCGCATACTTTTTCATGTTCATGTACAAATAATACATTGTTGATTTGGCAGTAAACATATGCATCTTAATCTATCCAAAGTCAGAGTTCAGGTTGTGCATGTGAGTATAACTACAAAGAAGGGGATGTTTGCACTGTGGGTGGTTAAATCTTAAAACTGAAAGGAAATTTGCTGCGGAGTGGAAGAGTCTATACTTGTGTTTAGTTATTGTGAACTGAGGTTGGAAAAGGTGTGAACTGAGGTTGGTGTGGATGTTGTTGAAAAATACTCGAGCAAATTTAACTCTGATAAAGGATGTTTTTAGTGTGGAAAATGTAAATATATCATTCAAGAATCCCCTCATAAATCATTATATATGACAACTTTTCACACTACTCAATATTATAATAGCTGTTAACAGATTTTAAAGCTTTTGTACTTCAATACTGCCCTCAAGTGTAAGACTGTGAGAATGACATCGTTTAATGATAGAACTGAAGCTTCACTTGTTGTATTCCAATTTAACAATAAGTTTTCCTTGAAGTTAGCCCTCAGAAACATCATACTTTGAACTAAAATACCATACACACTTTTTTACATTACTGCAATTAAGATAAGCAAATAGATAGTTAAAAATCATTACCTAAAATATTTTTTCTTTTCTTTTCTAATTTGGACTCGATAATCTCTTGTGTTCTAGCAGATGACGTCTGAGCAGAGAAGTTTAGGTAAACAGGAACATAGCCTGCTTCTTCTTGTATTCGGTTTAGCAATCCCCTTGCAACTACAGACTTTAATTACAAAAAATAAGTAATAGTAACTTCATTATACACACACACACACACACACACACACACACACTCTTTATGGTTCTATTATGCAATCACTTTGGTAAATTGCACAGTCCTGCAACAAATAATATAATGAAATTAATCAAATGAGTAGAACAGTGGGGCAGATCCTACTTCCACTCTCAGCCTCCCCCCGATGATCCTCTCTAGCTCTATAAGAGCAGAGTGAGTACTCCTGAAATCTGTCCTTGAGCTATAGGAGCCACTGCTCTTTCCTGCACTGCTCTTTAGAAAGAGAGAGACCTATCTCATAAAAGTGAAATGGAGCCTGAAAGGTCACTGAGTCCAGCCCCCTGCCTTCCCTAGCAGGACTAAGTACTGATTTTGCCCCAGACCCCCTCCGGGACTGAACTCACAACCTTGGGTTTAGCAGGCCAATGCTCAAACCACTGAACTATCCTTCCCTATGGCCTGACTGTTACTTAGGCACAAAGGAATCACCATACTAGATCGAACCAAGCTCCATCATCCCTCTAGTTTAGTATCCCATCTCTGATAGTGGTCAGTAGCAGCTGCTTCAGAGAAAGTATGTGCTTGCATTATGCGGTTATATGATAACCTGCCAGCAGGTAAAGTTTCCCTCTAACTCTCAGTAGTTAGAGTTTAGCTTTTATTTTTATTAGTTTCCATTTTCCCTTCTTGTGGATCCTAACATCGTGTTTGCTTTTCTGACTGCTACTGCACACTGAGCAGAGCTCTTCATTGAGCTGTATGAAATGATGCCAAGGCCTCTAACTTAAACTGTTTGTTAATTTAGGAGCCAGCAAGGTGTACAGGTAGTTCAAATTATTCCCTCCACTGACCATTACTTTGCATTTGTCAACACTGAATTTCATCTGCCATCATGTTGCCTATTCACTGAGCTGGGTCAGGTCCCATGAAGTTCCTTAGTCTTCTCTAGTTCTGATTAATCTAAATAATTCTGCATCATCTGCAAAACTGGACACCTAACCTTTCACCAGGTATTAAACAACACAGGACCTAATATGGAACCTTGAAGCACCCTGATGTTAACCCTTTGCTATGACAAAAATTGCCCGTTTATTTCCACTCTTTGGTTTTTGTCTCATAGCAAGTTTCTGATCCATGACAATAGTTCGACTCTCAAACCCTGACTGCTTATTTTCTTTAGCAACTTCTTCTGTGGGACTTTGTCCAAGACCAAATAAATTATGTCAACTAGTTCTCCTTTATCCACTGTTTTTGGCACTTTCGGAGAATTCTAGCAGATCAGTGAGGCTCAATTTTCCTTTGCAGAAACCTTGCTGATTAGACACTATCATATTATCATTTCCTAAATATGTCATAATTATGTTTGTAATTACTGTTTTAAACAATGTAGCAGATATAAAAGTAAGGGTTACTGGTCTGCAGTTCCCTGGATCATCCCAAGCACCTTTTAAAAAATATAGATGCAACATTTGCTACCCTCTAATCATCCAGCACAGCAGCAGATTTTAACGGGACATTTCATATTTTAGCTAGCTGCTCAGACAGTTTTTTCTTAAATTCCTTCAGAACTCTTGGGTTAAAATCACCTGGACCAAGTAACTTTTTGCTTTTTAATTTATCTGTTTGTTCCAGTCCTTTTTCTTTAGATGTCTGAATCTTTAATAGTGCATGATCAGTGTTACCGGAAAAGAGTAGTTCTGGGATCGGTATGTCCCCAACATCTTCTGTGGTGAAGACTGATAGTAAAGCAATCGCTTAGCTTCTGCATCTTAGGAATCCACCCACCAACCAGCTGCCCAACCACTTCTCCTCTCCCCTCCCCCTAACCTCAGGAATCGCCAAACCCATATCCCAAATTCAATTTCCTAACAGCCCTGTCTTAATTAACACTAAATGTAATTCCTTGGATTGGCTGAGTGAAGGTAGGCCCTACACTCAACTCGGTGCCCTTTCTCTGTCTGTCTGTAATGACACAACTTTTGAAAACCACTTCAGATCAATTCTAGAACTTCAGGGAAGATTCTAGGCAACAACAGGCAGGACCCTACTGATTTTGGTGAAAAGCCTGATTTCCACTAAAATTACCATTTGGCCCATCAGGATACAGGGGTGCAGATAGTGATCTTACAGAAGCCTGTGGGAAAGGAGCAGAGTCACTTGGATACAGGGGAGCAGATAGTGATCTTACAGAAGCCTGTGGGAAAGGAGCAGAGTCACTTGGATACAGGGGTAAGGCAGCCACCTCAAGGTTAGGGTGAGAGTGAGGCTAGATTCCTCTCCCCACTGTGGTCACCCCACCCTCACCACCCAGCCGGACCTCTTGCTCCTGCTCCTGTCAGGCTCTCTCCAACCGGGCCTCTTGCACCCCACCCTACTCTGGTCAGGCCCCTACTGATTTGGGGGAAAATCTGACAATCTGAAAACTGGAAAAGTTTGATTTTAATGGACATCAGAATTTTCCAATTGTCACTCAAATCAGTGGGCTCTGACCAGGGTTGGGGGTGAGGGGAGGGAGTTGAGGGATCCTGCTCTAGTGGGAGTGAAGGTCTGGCAGGGTGTAGCTCATAAGCAACTGGCAGCTCATAAGTAACCAAGTGTGTGATGCTCCAGTGTTTATCAAGGATTCTTACCTTGCCGACCCCAGTAATTCCTGTGAGCAATACGGAATGTCTGACAGCTAACAATTTTTCCATCAGGTAGCCATAACGCACAGTGTCCGTGGTTGGAACAAGCATTTCAAAAAATGGCACTTCTCTGCTGTACTTGAAAGTAGGTATAATCTTCTCCCAGAGTTCCAGTCGTCTACTATCAAAATCCATGTAAACACTCCACAGATCTCCAGAGGTTGGAAGCTAGAAGGACAAAATAATCCTAAACAGTACTTCATAATAATAATAAAAAGATTATATCTTGAAATTCAAATGTCTTTACATCTCTGCATTCTCCATTGACATGTAGTAAACCGGTAATTGAATTTCCATTTTTTCCATGCTGTTCTCTATTCAGCTATTGCCCAAACTGAATGCAGAATCTTATATTTAAATATTTTAGTAATTCTTTATAATGAATAGCATGCAGGCACCATGCCCATCTGGTTCAATACAAAAATGGCACCAAACTGAAAAGTATTTGATTGATCAAATGACTCTAAGTATTAAAGGCAGCCTTGCTTGCTGGATCACTGGCACTGAGGACTGCCCCACCTTTGTGAAGATATCTGTGGAGGAGTGTCAGCTGATGGGGGTGCTGCAGAGAGGCCAACAAACCACCCACACTCTGAACCCCTTCCTTCAGCAGAGCAAAGCTCCATGAACTGGCATCAATTTGGCAGAGCTCCTCTTCTGTGGCTCCTGAGAAGATCTCCTTACAGCTGAAGCACCATCTCACCATCTGCTTGGCCTGCTTCCTCAGCTCCACCATTTGGGGTGGTGCTGAAACATAGGCAAGGAGCCAGCCCAGTGGGCCCATTCCCAGAAAAAGCCTGTGTGTTTTGGTTATTTTCAAATCTCCTCCAGTGACAGAATGAGAAGGGAACTGTTCAACAATGACCCCAAAGTGGCTTCAAAATCATTTGGAAAGGGATTGCTTGGGGGATGGCCAAACCCTGGAAACTTTATGGAGAAGTCTAAGAAGTCAACATAGGACATTCAGAAAAGCCAGCAATGCCCCTCTGCCACGTACACTGGCCAAACCGGACAGTCTCTATGCAAAAGAATAAATGGACACAAATCTGACATCAGGAATCATAACATTCAAAAACCAGTAGGAGAACACTTCAACCTCTCTGGTCACTCAGTAACAGACTTAAAGGTGGCAATTTTGCAACAGAAAAGCTTCAAAAGCAGACTCCAATGAGAAACTGCTGAACTTGAATTAATATGCAAACTAGATACCATTAACTCTGGCTTGAATAGAGACTGGGAATGGCTGGGTCATTACACAAATTGAATCTATTTCCCCATGTTAAGTATCCTCACACCTTTTTGTCAACTGCCTGAAATGGGCCATCTTGATTATCACTTCAAAAGTTTTTTTTTCCTGCTGATAATAGCTCATCTTAATTAATTAGCTTCTTAGAGTTGGTATAGCAACTTCCACCTTTTCATGTTCTGTATGTATATATATCTTCTCACTGTATGTTCCATTCTATGCATCTGATGAAGTGGGCTGTAGCCCACGAAAGCTTATGCTCAAACAAATTTGTTAGTCTCTAAGGTGCCACAAGTACTCCTGTTCTTTTTGAGAAAAGTTAAGGTGAATCAACTAAGGCTGTGGAGTCAGTGCATATAAATTAAAGCACGTTAACCCCTCTCCCTGTATGGTTGCTCTCATTCAGAAGCAAAATGGCCTTAGCTGGGAGAATTAAGTTAGAGTGAACTAAACCACTTTACTCCTGAACGAGAGTCTCCACGTGGCGGTTAACACACTTGAATTTATGCACATTTACTTCACATCTTGAGTTGATTTGCCTTAACTTTCCTTAATATCCCCAGACAGACAAGCCCTAAATTGCTTCCTGCATATCCTGGAGAAGAGGTACAACCCCAAATGTCTTGGACTAGGGGAGAGATCAGGATCCAGAAAATACACTGTATCTCATGGATGTCACCACTTCTGGGGTGGAAGGGGCAGCTGTCTAACAAAACAGAAACAAGGAAAATGAAGCTGCAGGAGGAATTTAGGACAGTATGATTAATGATTCTCCATTGCCATGCACCTTGGGCTCCATTCACAAAAGAACTTAGGCTCCTAGGTGCCACCTTAAGTGCCTAAATGCCAGAATCAGGCACCAATGGGATTCACAAAGCCCCTGCTCAGCTGCCCTTGAACCCTCCAGAACCTAAATGTTTTGCAGTAAAAGTTCCCTAGGCACCTGTGTTTCTGTTTCTGTGGTCGCCCCATCTCAAAAAAGATATATTAGAACTGGAAAAGGGCAACAAAAATGATTAGGGGAGACATTAATAAGACTGGGACTTTTCAGCTTGGAAAATAGATGACTAAGGGGGGATATGATAGAGGTCTATAAAAGCATGACTGGTGTGGAGAAAGTAAATAAGGAAGTGTTATTTACTCCTCCTCATAACACAAGAACTAGGGGTCACCAAATTAAATTAATAGGCATCAGGTTTAAAAACAAACTAAAGGAAATATTTCTTCACACAACACACAGTCAACCTGTGGATCTCTTTGCCAGAGGATGTTGTGAAGGACAAGACTATAACAGGGTTCAAAAAAGAACTAGATAAGTTCAAGGAAGATAGCCATTGCTGGACCTATTAGTCAGGATGGGAAGGGATGGTGTCCCTAGCTTCTGTTTGCCAGAAGCTGGGAATGGGCGACAGGGAATGGTTCACTTGATTCCTTGTTCTGTTCATTCCCTCTGGGGTACCTGGCATTGGCCACTGTCGGAAGACAGGATACTGGGCTAGATGGACCATTGGTCTGACCCAGTATGGCCGTTCTTATGAGCACACGCACTGCAGCCCCATGCCAGGTGTCCAGACACCTAAGTCCGCAGAGCAAGAAACAGCAGAAGATAGGTGTTCCTCCATCTAATTTGCCTGCATGGCCCAATCCAGTAAGTGTGCTCAGACCTAGCCTACCAGATCAGGCTCCTATCAGGAAGCATATACAAGGCAGGAGGGGTGGGAGTGGGGAGGAGGATGACTTCCCACATAACCTTTAGTCCAGTGGTTATAGTACTCACCTGGGATGCCAAAACCACGTAGGCCCCTAACGCCAAGAGAGGGTTGTCAGCCGAGAAGCCCCAACAAAGGGAGGCACCTCCCTGCAGCATGGTCCTATCTCCGAGAAAGTGGTGGGGTTTAGCACACGCCTCTCAGCTTGGCCTCTTCCACTGGCTGGTTTAGGCAGGGAGCCGCCTAGCTCGCTGGCTTTAGTGAATCCTGGAGACGTGCCTCTCTCTTCCCATTCAGTGCATAGGGAGCCTAGATGCCAAACTCAGGCTTTGTGAATCTCAGTTACCAGGGTAACACCCAACATCACCACACCGTTTCTTTGCCAATATAGCCCCACCTGTCAGATTTACACCTGTATAGTGTGAGTGCAAAGCAGGTGTGAAATGCTACCTTTCTAATTTGGTAGCACTTTGTCCTCACTTTGCATCAGTGTAAATGATTACACAAAGTACACAGCAATGAAGAATCAGGCCCTGGGTCTTTAAAAAAAGTACCACAGCATCTTTAATGACCACAAATGGTTAGGACTTAGGTTTAAGAAGGAAAGATCCTTTCTGCTACCTCCACTTGTTACATTATCCCCCTGCCTCCTTATATACAGAAGCTACTGTAAATGCCGTGAGTCAGCGTGTTTCTTTACCTTGGCTTCAGGATTGTCCTCAAACTGTTGTCTCACAAACGTATCAAAAATATCCCAGTAGTTTTCCATTAAATTTCCACCCAGTGACCATAAATAGCAGAAAACAAAAGTCTGGCAGACGATGGTTTTTAATTTTGATTGGTCCTATAAAGAAGAAAGATAGTTAATCCATTTATTTTGTACATTACTTTTCATTACATCAATGTCTTAAAAAAAGTCCTGCTGTCATGAACGCTGAATTAGTATTCAATAACAACAATACTCGTGGAGAGTAAGCTCTGCATGTTCTCAATCCAAGGGCCAATAGGGTTTAAAAATGTTCAATTTATGAGCCTGCCTGGTCATTCTGAATAACACACTTCACAAGTCTACAACCTGAGCTCTGTGCAGCTGAGGCAGGAGACCAGCAGGCACGGGGAAGGGGGTGCAGGGGCCTAGGGCCGCAGGGGGCACAAAGGGCTAGGGCCACAGGGAGAGAGGTATTTTGATAGTATTTTATTTTAAAATGTATTTTTAAATGCAAATTCCAATTTACTCAAGTTAAAACTACTTTTCAACATGGTCTAAAACAGGGGGTAAACTCAATTTACCTTAGGGCCAGTGCCAGTTCTCAAATCCTCCCAGTCGGCCAATAATGTCACTCATGCCACCCAGAACCCACCCCCCAAAACTCCACCCCCCACTTGCCTAAGGCTCTGGGAGGGAGTTTGGGTGGGGGAGGAGGTCTGGGGTAGGAGATTGGGGTGCAGACTCTGTGATGGAGTTTGGGTGCTGGGTGCAGGCTCTGGGTGGGAGGAGTGCCAGCTCTGGGAGGGAGTTTGGGGGCGGGAGGGGGTGTGTGGGAAGGGGGAGGCGGTGCAGGCTCTGGGAGGGAGTTTGGGTGGTGGGGGCATGTAAGGGGTGCAGGCTCTGGGAGGGAGTCTGGGGGCAGGAGGAGTGTGTGGGAAGGGGTGGGGGTGCAGGCTCTGGGAAAGGGTCAGGAGGTGCAGTGCTTACCTGGGGCTCCAAGGCAGGGCGGGCTGGGGGGTCTCCACGTGCAGCTGCCCCCAGGCACCGCCCCCATAGCTTCCCATTGGCCGCAGGGGCACTCGGGGCAGGGGCAGTGTGTGGAGGCACAGCCCCGCCCCGCCCTGGGGCCACAGGGAGGTGCCAGCAGACACATGGAGCGAACAGGCAGACACTGCTCAGCTCTGCTGCACTGCTGGGGCCTCAGGCCATTGTAAGTCGCCTGGGGTGGGTGGGGGGATCGCCTGGGGGCGGCAGGTGGGGCCAAGGGAGAGACCAGGCCCCAAAACTCCTGATGCCCAGCGGGCCACATTGGGGAGGTTCGCAGGCGGCAGATGGCCCGCAGGTCAGGAGTTTGAGACCCCTGGTCTAAAAGCTAACATCCCACTCAACAGAAAGGTACCAGTGCTCTTCTAAACAAAGAAACTATCATTTCTGAATATCAGTCAGTTCAGATCATTAATAGATTTCATGATTTCAAATCAAACAACACAAGCTACAAAACAAAAATTTATTTAACATAGAATGTGATTATTCCACATTTAAATTTTATATAAGAATTGTAAGTAAGTGCTTCCTACATATCTTGAGTGTATTATATATTAGTATGTTAAATACTTATACCATTTTAAGATCAGGGCCTCCTTTTCCAAACAGCAAAGACTCCAGTAAACAACAAAGTGTAGTAACTTTACTGATGTCCACTTGTGGAATAGCTTGTGAGCACTTTTTATTGACAAACTTTAGACCATCATCAATATAGCGACAAAACAGATCAAACAAATGCTGTTTTGCTTCCTCATTTAACTAAAATGAAAACAATATTTTTATTAATAAATTTTTAAAAAATTGTTTTGAACAAAGCACACATCATAACAACAAGCTGTACAGCATCCTTGACATCCAGAATATACTGATAAATTTTGTGCACATGCACACACAACACATTTTTATATATTATAGATATACAAATGAAGGATTATGCTGACAGGCCTGTTCCTGAAGAAAAATAATAATCTGGAATGTTTAATGAAGTGGAAAAACACTTAGATGCATGTTCTGCATATTTTTATATATTTTATACATTTAGATTCCTACTTTATTACAGTTAATTATAATTACTGGTTTATTAAAATGTTATTAATAATTTTGTTTAATTTTGTTTAATTAATTACAATAAATAAATAAAAATATCAATCCTTAATATTTATTAAATATCTGTTGCTAACAAGTTCTTCAAGGGAGAGATTTGAAAGTGTGACATCAGTATGTAAAACTAACTTTTCTGACACCTACTTTATTTGGAAGACCTGCCATCCAAGTCTGTACATATGGGACCCATTTCAGTTCCTCGGGGTCAATGTATACCATTCCACATCGGCTAACTGTTGCAGGTGAGGCAACCCTCAGATCTTGTACCTGAAGTGTATGGATATTGCATGTAAAACATGATACCGTATATTTCAAATGTACGTAACAGAGAAGGTATATTTCCAGTTCCCTTCACCCTGAGTTAACTTGTGGACAGGCATTCAAGTATGAACTGTAATCTATCACCTTATTCATTTTATTCCCCATTAGCTTCTTGATTGCCACCGTCCGTCTGCAATTTCCTCCTTCCAATCAGAAGACAAACATGCATAACTGGTAAAGGAATTTCTCTTTTTTTTTGGCATGATGATTCATCGCTATCCACCAGTTACACCAAAAACCAGATTAGTTAAGCATCAATAAATAGGTCTGCTAGTGAAGTGTTTTGGAAACCATGGAAAAACTGTGTCAACAATATAATATAGCAGCTAAATCAGGTTTTTGACATGACAAATCATGAGAGCACTCATAAGTGCATTTTAATTTATTCTTTACACAAGAGAGCTTTTCTAGAACAGTTAGAAACGTACACACCTCACAAATCCTTGGCCACACTGGAGAGAAAGCAAATGCACAATTTCTTGAATACTTACAGGTCACTCTTGGCTTGGAGAATTCACTGTTTCCAGAACTTTAGCGGATGTTATTTCTATTTAATCATACCTATAAGAGTTCTTGAACACTTTGAGTATTGCTAGGCTCCCAATGCAATACTCATCATTAATAATACATAGTATTTTCCCAGGTACATCAGCCAGATCACCATGTCAGTGATCATATTCAAGCACCCAAATGCATGCATTTTCAACAGTAATGAGGCTTTTCCAGTTTGATTAACTTTGGTTAGTTTTTTCCCTGGCTGTTTGAATAGCTGCAGCAGCATACGTATCATCCAACTAAATACTGATCCCAATGGAATACAGTAAGAATGAATCTGGCCTAAAATATCTAGGCTGGCTAAATGATCACAGAATATCAGGGTTGGAAGGGACCTCATGAGGTCATCTAGTCCTACCTGCTGCTCAAAGCAGGACCAATTCCTAGGCAGATTTTTGCCCCAGATCCCTAAATGGCCCCCTCAAGGATTGAACTCACAACCGTGGGTTTAGTTGATGAATGCTCAAACCACTGAGCTATCCCTCTCTCCCTCCCATCAGTAAGTGGAATGTAAGAACCAGAGAGTTTAAACATAAAGGAGGGAAAAGAATTACTTAGGGTAGATCTATACTTACCGCACGGGTCGACACGGAGAGTTCGACTTCTCGGAGTTCAAACTATCGCGTCTAATCAAGACGCGATAGTTCGAACTCCCCACGCGCTCCGGTCGACTCCGGAACTCCACCACCACGAACGGTGGTGGCGGAGTCGACCTTGGAGTCGTGGACTTCGTTCCCGCGGCGTCTGGACTGGTGAGTAGCCCGAACTAAGGTACTTCGACTTCAGCTACACTATTCGCGTAGCTGAAGTCGCGTACCTTAGTTCGACCACTCCCCCCCCCTTAGTGTAGACCAGGCCTAAGAGTGGCACAATGTTGAGGGTAATGAGGTGAAACTTAATCCTGACAGGGTATCAGAAAAAAATTCCAAACAGTGAAATCTGCTAGGAATCGTTCTAGCTCTCTTTTTATGATCTATGAATGATATTATTATATCAGAAAGGCAACTTAGTTTCTGGGTAGAAATAAGATTGTGTGAGCAGGAGAGATACAATGAGATAACAGAAGTTACTCAGGCCTAATATTAGCTTCTAGGTAACTACCTGATGTCAAAGACTGCTCGGCTTTGACCCTGAATTGCTAACGTGTGAAAGGGAAGTCATTCTGGAGAAATCCCCCTTCTCATCCTCGCTAGAAAGAAAAACAGAGACTGGCCAGGACAAAAATTACAAACAAACAGATATGGCTAGACTGTCGGGCTCAATGGGTAGTGATCAATGGCTTGATGTCTAGTTGGCAGTTGGTATCAAGCCGAGTGCCCCAGGGGCTGGTTTTGTTCAACATCTTCATTAATGATCTGGAGGATGGGATGGATTGCACCCTCAGCAAGTTCGCGGATGACACTAAGCTGGGGGAAGCAGTAGATACGCTGGAGGGTAGGGTTAGGGTCCAGAGTGACGTAGACAAATTGGAGGATTGGGCCAAAAGAAATCTGATGAGGTTCAACAAAGACAAGTGCAGAGTCCTGCTCTTAGGATGGAAGAATCCCATGCACTGCTAATGGCTAAGCGGCAGTTCTGCAGAAAAGGACCTGGGGATTACAGTGAATGAGAAGCTGGATATGAGTCAGTGTGCCCTTGTTGCCAAGAAGGCTAATGGCATATTGGGCTGCATTAGTAGGAGCATTGCCAGCAGATCAAGGGAAGTGGTACCCTCTATTCGGCACTGGTGAGGCCACATCTGAAGTACTGCGTCCAATTTTGGGCCCCACCCACTACAGAAAGGATGTGGACAAATTGGAGACAGTCCAGTGGAGGCCAACGGAAATGATCAGGGGCCTGGGGCACATGACTTACGAGTAGATGCTGAGGGAACTGGGCTTGTTTAGTCTGCAGAAGAGAAGAGTGAGGGGGGATTTGATAGCAGCCTTCAACTACCTGAAGGGGGGTTCCAAAGAGGATACAGCTCGGCTGTTCTCAGTGGTGGCAGATGACAGAACAAAGAACAATGGTTTCAAGTTGCAGTGGGGGAGGTCTAGGCTGGATATTAGGAAATCTATTTCACTAGGAGGGTGGTGAAGCACTGGAAAGGGTTACCTAGGGAGGTGGTGACAAAGCCCTGGCTGGGATGATTTAGTTAGGGTTGGTCCTGCTTTGAGCAGGGGGTTGGACTAGATGACCTCCTGAGGTCTCTTCCAACCCAATCTTCTATGATTCTATGATAAATTCAGCTGCAGATCATATATTTTATCAATATAACAATATAGTCCATAAATTAAGCGAAGCAAACCAGAAATATCACAGTGAATATTAAAATCCAAGAAATTACAGTACCTCAAACACCATATGGATGGAAGGTGTGAGTTTGATTCTTTCACTGTTTGCCAAGCAAAGCATCTTGTTATCATCCAAAACAGTGTTCAAGTTTTCAATCCACAATGCATCCACTGGCCCGTCACTGATGATCCACTTGTGATCTTCAGTGGTGTCATTAACAGCTGCTCGAACACTAAGACCCATCAAGCCATCTTTCCACTCGAGAGTTAAATTATTAACTTCACCATACAATTCACCCATTGTAATTGATTTGGGGTTCAGAATATAGGTTTTGACAGGCTGGTAAAAAGGGTTTTCCTCACCAGCCTCATGTAAAACTCCTAAAGTCTGTGCCAGAATTTGGTAAACTGTAGTTTTTCCACCTCCTGTTGGCCCAACAAGCATAACACCATGCCTTACTAACATGGTTTCATAGAGCTGTATGACTTTATGAACCATGCTTGCTTCAGGCTGCAATCCTTTTGAAAGCATGACATCTATAATTGTTGATTGTAGTATCCCATAGTCATGTTCTGGGATTATGACTCCCGGGAAAAGATCAGAAATAATCCCACTGTCAGAGACAAAAAGAAAAAAAATAACTTTATTTTTGTTAATTACATTAAACTAATTAAAAATTACATGGATTATATATTTTAAAACATCCATTTCATACTGAAATACTCCATATCCATTCTAGTTTGTTGTTTTTTTCACTTGGACAGCTCTTGTATATAGCTATCACCTAATGTTATAGAATAACTGCTCCAGGGCCTAAACCAACATTTGCAAATGTGGGTGCCTACGGTTAAGAACTTAAGCCCATATTTAGGTACCTGAACTAGTGACTTAATTTTCAGAGTTGCTGAGAACCTGCAGCCCCCACTGATATCAATATAAACCTGCAGACCCCACTGGTGTCAATGGAAGCTACGGGTACTCAGCACTTGTAAAAAAATAAACAAACAAACCAACCAGGCCTCTCTTAGGCAAAGCACTTAGGCACATGTTTAAGTGCTTTCCTGAATTGGGGCTTTATTGAGGTGCCAATATATGGATTTAGATGCTTAACTTTAAACACCAAGCGTGCGTGTGTGTGTGTGTGTGTGTGTGTGAAAAATGGGGTAGCGCAGGATCGAGTCCAGCATCAGCCCCCATCCTCACCTCGTGGGATCATGGGTCCAGTGACCCTGCCTGGAGTAGGCTGCCGGCACTAGGACTGCAGTGGCAGGCGGGCAGGGTGGACTGCACACCTGAGCTCCGTGCAGCTGAAGTAGGAGACCAGCAGGCACGGGGAAGGGGGTGCAGGGGCCTAGGGCTGCAGGGGGCATGGGAAGGGTGCACAGGGGGCTAGGGAGGGAGGTGCATCCAGTGCATGGGGAGCAGTCCCTGGATGTGGGACTCAATACTGGGGCACAATCCCTGGATGGGGAGGTTGATGTTGTGGGGCAATCCTTGGAAGGGCTGGGTTCATGGAGGGCAGTCCCTGGGTGAGGGATTGGATGCTGGCAATACACCATCCCATGCCACCCTTACAGTCAGTTAATTCATTTTAACAGTTAATGTTTTGACTTATTTTGCTAATTAAAAATGCTCTTGGTAGACCTTTGCCAGTGTTGAAATAAAAGGTACTATATTGATTTGAGTCATATTGTTTTCCTATAACAAATAATAAGCCTTTTTTTTTGGTAGATGTATCTTTTATGGATGCAGCCCACATAACACAATTGCAACTAGGTGGAGAACCACTGTGTTAGACATTAAGTGCAACAGTCTCTCCACCTAAAATACAAATTAAACTACACTTAGAGAGTTCGGTCTTCTCTTTTACTATGGCAACATAAATGTGATATGACTAGATGAAGAAAACAAACTAGTATTATAGAAAATTACCTGAACAGAAGAGCATCATCTGCAAGAAATTTTGGTAGGTTAGAATCTCGTAAAGCCCTTATTAATACCACTTCCTCATTCAGATCTGGGTTCTCTCTTTTTAGTGACCTGAATTTTAATAAAAAGCAAACAAGATGTCTCAGTTTCACTCAATCTATTTTTATACCAACTATTATTCATGGGTACTGTAGGTGAACTTGTGTAAATAACCTCTCATAAAATGACTCCCTCAGAATTCTAGTACATTTCACTTATACTGTCCAGATAAAATGTTGTGTTAACTCAAAAATCCACTTATTATATCTGAACTCCAACTTTTGACTACTCACCATGTTTCTATTATTTATTCCTCAGAATTCAGTAATACTGAAGTCTGGAAACAATGTTAGCCAATCACATCACCAACAGAAGTAAGTGTATCCAGAAAGACTACAGCAAGTTCCATACAAGCTCGTTACTTATCTTCAGGAGGTAACTAATAGGGTTTGATTTGGGGTTTGGGTTTTTTTTTCTGGACCTCTAAATGTGTCTTCCTTTTAGAGCATAGAAAAAAGTACAGAGCTTTTGAAATCCATATGTTTAATAAGCCATTTTCAGATATTTCTGATGAAGATAGCCAGAATGTATGCAATAATACATATACTGTCTTATGCTCCCAGGCTACATTGTCCCTATAACCAGGTAATTTCTCTATTTTCATGTATTACCCTACTGCAGTGTTTCCCAAACTTGGGACACCACTTGCGTAGGGAAAGCTTCTGGTCGGCAGGGCCAGTTTGTTTACCTGCCGTGTCTGCAGGTCTGGCCAATCGCGGCTCCCATTGGCCGCGGTTCGCTGCTCCAGGCCAATGGGAGCTGCGGGAAGCGGCGGCCAATATGTCCCTCGGCCCGTGCCGCTTCCCGCAGCTCCCATTGGCCTGGAGCAGCGAACCGCGGCCAGTGGGAGCCGCGATCGGCCAGACCTGCGGACGCGGCAGGTAAACAAACCGGCCCTGCCCGCCAGAGGCTTTCCCTACACGAGCGGCGTCCCACGTTTGGGCAACACTGCACTACTGTATAAATGTATTACGTAAAAATCATGCAGTGATCATCTACATTTCATTTACAATAGTTGTAATTACAGAAGGAATCTTTCTTAACCCAAACATGATTTAAAACATAAAACTGTTAATATTTCTAAGTATATAAAATTATATTCATACTAATGTTATAGCTCATACAGTATGAGGATACTTACCCAGCCATGACTAATACAGATTTGACTGCTCTCATTCCAAAGTCATAATGGTCTTGTTGAGAAAGCTGCTCGCTACAAAGTTTGTACATTTGAGTCATCTTCCTTGCAAGAATTTTGCTAGATTCAAATCCTTCAGAATACAGAATCACCTAACGTACACAAGAGATGTCCACAGTTTTTATTAAATACTGGAAGTTTTTATTTCTAGGAACTCAGTGCTGCTCTCACATTGTCTTCAACTGACACTGAATGTATGCATATTAATATATGTATTAGAAATAATATAATTTTGCATTAATTTATTTTAACTATAGTTTTTCTACAAACACTCTCAGGTATGCAATCTTCTTCTGTCTACAGGAAATAAAGCATTAAATCAATTTACTTTGGGAAAATATTATGGGCTAGATCTGCAAGCCTTGCATTGATGAGAATTTACTAATAGATCCATTTACTTTAATGGGAATATTTGTGTGAGTAAATACTCACCATTGCAGGGAAGGGTTGCCCTGTCTAGCCCTAAAGGATCAAAAGACTCACACTTAAGAATATGTAATAAAGTACAGCAAATATTTTAAATTATGGACTTATATTTCTGAGTGACATTAGACAGAATATATGTCGTGTCCAAACAGAGTAATGCTGTGCGGGATTAACTAAGTGTATTTATGAAGAAACTCCAATTTTCCAGGAAATATTTTACAAAGAGATCTACACACAAGCAGAACTTCGTTAATGGCATATTTGAGAAGACTCCAGGGAGAGAGAGACTAGACACTCATGATAATATTGTGGTTCATTACTATTAAACGGTAACATTGCCCTCAAATAAACACTTGCAACATGTTTATCGTATATATTATAGATTAATAGATTAAGGACAAAAGGGATCATGGTGATTATCTAGTCTGACATCCTGCAAACCACAGCATATAACATTCCCTATATTTACAGGTACCTCAGCAATCAAGGCATAATTTGGAACCATCATTGCAAAGGGTCTGAAGAGAGCTTTTAGATTGTCAGGTAGCTCTGTTCGTCCAGCATAGCCAGGATTCATTGTGATGAATGCCACACAGGTCATAACCAACTTTATTTCACGTCCCTCAAACATAAATCGAGAGAGCTGTTTAAAAGAAAGTGAAATGTCAATATACTTTATACTAAATTTCTACAAAAAATAAAATCACACATAAAATCTTTTTTTTAAATTAGGACTTTTTAAAAAAAGACAGATTACAGATAGTGGATTGTGGTTTGCATTTATATCCGAGTATGAATACACTTGGATAATGCATTTTTCTTTCTAAGCTTTTGAAAAACCAAATGAAAATACTGGCTTCACACCTGGTTTTAAATGTGAAACAAACAGAAATAAATATGAAATCCTGATGAGCACAGCAGACAGCTTTGTGGCATTTCTGGTTATAAAGTGGGGCTTTTCCACAACAGTTGGCTCTGCTAACAGAGGAAGACACCTCTGAGATTCCACCATGTCTAGAATTAGGATTTGCTGGTTTAGGATCCTTCAGTATTGGAGGCTGTGTTTTCGGTTCAGACACAGAGGAAATAAAAAGCAGCCTCAGATCCCACTGAAGGTACAACGACTGTACCTTCAGTGGGATCTGAGGCTGCTTTTTATTTCCTGAGGGGCTAATGACCAATGCAGGCCCCTCAGTTCTCACCAAACCAGCAGTTATGGAACAGAGGGTTTGGCCCCAGAGGGCTTGAAGCTGTCTCTGATGCTCCTTGAGAGCTCCTGGGGTGAAGTTGCTGCTGACCATGCACCATGAAGAAGCATGTTGTTCCCCCAGCTAAGCCAGACACCTCCTATGGGCATCTGAAGTGGGGAATTCAGCAGAGCAAGAGGCACATCTCTTAAATCCTCACCTCTTCTCCTCTGGATCCATCGTAGGATCCATGAGCCCACACTGAGGTGTTGGAACAAATACAAATGAATAAAAGAAACAGCTTCCATACATAAAATAATCAAAGCTAAAATTTCTAACACTAATCTAACCAACTGAAAATGCTGACAGAGGCACTGAGTTTTTTAAGAGGTTGGATCAGTCTGGTGAGATTCCTGGTCCTCTGCTGCTAGGTAAGTGGTGACCAGAAACATTTTGTGGGATGGAGCCTCCTCCTTCACCACTAAGAATTCCAAGACATATTGGGCACAATGCTTCACTACTTGTTGCTTTAGAATATGGTGACCCGATTGTCCATCTCAATCAGGACCACCTGTTGCGAAATCAGGTTTCTGAAAGTCTTCAGTGCCTAGCGAACCTGACCCTAGGAACTGAAGATCTGCACTCTGTGGAGGAAGGCTGAATAAGAATAAAAGATAAAAGCCATCCATCAACAAGGAGATCTGAGATGAGGCAGAGGTGGATCGTTTTTACCTTCCTGCTTCCTGGAAAGTGGAGTTATAATGCCATTGGATGTTTTCTGTGTAGGACAGGATCTATGGAGATGTACAGGAAAGTGCTTTATGATCTCTCTAAATGAAAAGCCCGATGGGCCAAACCTAGAGCCCATTTACCTGGCCTTTGCCTTAGCTCTAGGTAGGGAAATGAAACAGTGAGGACAGCCACAAAGACCCCTCACAGTCATGACTTCAGCTTCAGGGCTGCAATACCATCCATGGTCTGCTATGCAGCCCTGACACAGTGGGGTCACAACAATGGATTCAGGTAGATGAAAACCAACAGCCCTCCCCATGCCTCTTCCCCATATTCTCTCCTTTGCAGGCCTGCTGTGGGGGCCACTGTGAAGCTGTGGTCTCTATGCTTTGCCCCACCCCACACATAAAATCATGCTGGGTGCACAGCTCTCGTTTGAGCCAGAAGATTTAGCCACCAGTTGTGACTAAGTTTCCAAATGTGTAGGTAGACTCCTAGTTTTGGAATCACCACTGTGAACAATTTCTCTCTCCCAATTTTATTAATTTCTTCTGGAATTTCGAAATCTCCATTTACAGAAGGTCACCTCAAGTTCTACTCTTTTCTACTGTGAATAAATCCAACTCCCCTAATACTTTTACGTAATTCAGAATGGAGCAGGGCATTACCTGAGTTGCTGTGTACATACATATCCTTCATTTGGTATGATGACACACAGAGGGACCACAGACTGGAATGTTCAGGAATGGAATTAAAAGTAAGTAATAATTTATCAGACTCTTTAGAGAGGAGCTTAAAAATGGCAGAAGGCAAGAATGTTTAATATTCTGTGACTAAAAAAGTGTACATGAAAGAAAAGTACTGACAAACGCTAAATTAGGCAAGCAATTAGATGGATTTGTTTTATAGAATTCAACTGAAATTAATTTGATGGTCTCTAGTGGGCACTGAAATTAAGTGAAAATTACAGGTCAGAATTAATTAACATCCACAGAGTTGTGCTGGGAAAAGCTTTTGAACAATAATCCACCTTATTAAACACTAAAAAATAAGGATTTTACTATATTTTCCTGAAAAATAAGAATCTGAAGAACCTAAAGGTTTAATATCTGAACATTAAATAAAATTAATAATGGAGGACCACTCCTCTTGTCATATGAGTTGGTGATTTTAATTCAAAATCATGAAACATGCCATCTCAGACCCAATTCTGCAAACAGTAACTATTGCATATCTTTTCTCCAGTATGTAAACTTCAATGGGTCTACATGCAAGAGTAAAGATATGCACTGTGACGTTGCACTCTATAAGATTTTATGAAAATATGGTAATGAGTGTGAATATAATGTAACTGGAATATGCTTCAAGCAAAAGGTCTCTTGTAAGGTATTATTACAAAGCTTACAATCTACTGAGTGTGGTCATCCAATTTGTATGTATGTATCATTTTTGTATCTGAAACTAGAAATATGAACTATAACTCTGAGGGCCTATTGTAATTATGCAAAGTGAGGGCCATTAATGGTGGTTTGGAATCTTGATTGCTCCCATTAATCAGGACAATTGACTGTAGATGGCTCTATTTTACTTGCAAGTCTTCCTGTACACATGTGAGCTGGCAAGTGGGCAATGAAGTCTTACAGTGACATGTGATCATGTCAGCTGAACCGGAATCCATCTTTAACCTGGTGCTTTTCCATTTAGAAGGAGGGGTGGGAACCCAGAGAGGGTCAAAGGATTCCCACCTTGTGCAAAACTATATAAGGGTGTGGAACAGAACAAAAGGGGCTGCAATCATGAGAAATCCCCTAGCTACCACCTGAGCTAGAACAAGGGCTGTACCAGGGGAAAGGATTGCGCCCAGACTAGGCAGGTGTCCAGTCTGTGACAGAAGCTTACTGAAACATCTGAGGGTGAGATTTTATCTGTATTCAGTTTTCTTACTGTATTAGGTTTAGACTTGCGTGTTTTATATTATTTTGCCTGGTAATTCACTTTGTTCTGTCTGTTATTACTTGGAACCACTGAAATCCTACTTTTTGTATTTAATAAAATCACTTTTTACTGATTAATTAACCCAGAGTATGCAGTAATACCTGGGGTGGGGGTGGAGGGGGGCAAACAGCTGTGCATCTCTCTCTATCAGTGTATAGAGGGTGAACAGTTTATGAGTTTACCCTGCATATAAGCTTTGTATAGAGGGTAAAACGGATTTATTTGAGGTTTGGACCCCATTGGGAGTTGGGCATCTGAGTGTTAGAGACAGGAACACTTCTTAAGCTGTTTTCAGTTAAGCCTGCAGCTGTTGGGGGACATGGTTCAGACCTGGGTCTGGGTTTGTAGCAGGCAAGTGTGTCTGGCTCAATCTAGGCAGGGCACTGAAGTCCTAAGCTGGCAGGGAAAACAGACTCAGAGGTAGTCAAAGCACATCAGGTGGCAGTCCCCAAGGGGGTTTCTGTGATCCAACCTGTCACATGCACAGTAGCAAGTCTTTGCTGGATCAGGCCCAGAGCTGTCATTGTTTAGCACCCTTGCTGGAAATCTCATGATAAAGGATAAAGACTGAATGGATGTGGAGAATAGAGACAACTACCCTCGGACCCTTACAAGTGACCTCACTAGGTCAGGGTTATGGCACGTTTTTGGAGAAACTTGCATTGCTGCAGTCTGTGCTGTACCTCTACTGTGCTTAAATAAAGGATCTAAGATCTCTGTGTTGTCAGTCTAGATCTCTTCACAAGCATGACATTCATTAAAAATGTACATAAAACACTATGTGGGTTTTAATATCTAATAAAAAAAGATATTACCTTTGCAGCTTTAGCATTCCTAATAGTAATCAGCTGCTGAGCAATCACAGACAGAACTTCAATATCAATTCGGTTAAATTCATCAAAGCAGCACCATGCTCCAGACTGGGCCAAACCACTGAAGAATCGTCCCATCATCTGAAATCACAGCACAGTCCTAGCTTAACACTGCACTGACATGTCTCAAGTTCTTCAAAAGCTATGAAGCTAGTTAGTCCAGTTTGAGAGAAATGGAGAGGAAGAAGAAATGTCACTTTGAGGAAGAAAGAACAACTGGCTTATTTATACAGTGTACAGCACCATCGGGCCCCCCATTCTGACCGGAACATGCATCCAGACCACTGAATGAAGCAGGGGTCCTGGGAATAAACAGCACGTTATTCTGTAAGTAAAGCTGCATACGCACAAAGCGCAGACTAGAATGCTTATAGTAAAAACCCCGGAATGATTCCAATCAACTTGTAAGCCATATTTGTATGCATTCTTGCTTATCAGCTTTATGTTGTAAAGCACTTCAAGATACTTTCATCATGTGGGCTAATTTCAAACAAAAAAAAATAAAGCGAATAAAGGAGCAGAGAGAGAGAGAGAGAGAAAAAGAGGCCCTGAAACAGAGGTTCTCAATCCTTTAAATCAGTGTTTCCCAAACTTGAGACACTGCTTGTTTAGAGAAAGCCCCATTGGCCTGGAGCATCTGCAGGTTCGGCCAATCACAGCTCCCACTGGCCGCGGTTCGCTGCTCCAGGCCAATGGGAGCTGCTGGAAGTGGCACGGGCCGAGGGATGTGCTGGCCGCCACTTCCCGCAGCTCCCATTGGCCTGGAGCGGTGAACCGCGGCCAGGGGGAGCCACGATCGGCCGAACCTGTGGACACGGCAGGTAAACAAACCGTCCTGGCCCGCCAGGGGCTTTCCCTAAACAAGCGGTGTCCCAAATGTGGGAAACACTGCTTTAAATAGGAGAGAAAAAGAAAAATGGGCCTTGGAAGCAGAAATAAATGTCAAGGGAAAGCTGACATCAGAGAGTATCTGCACCGGATCTGACCACAGGAGAATTACACACCCATGGGAAAAGATAATAGAATCTCTTAAAAATGTATTTTATTGCCACATGTTGTATATTAAAACGCTTTCTTAGAAAAAATATCTTTATTACAATTAATAGTATGAAAAAAGTCCAAGTTCTCTAAAAAGATGTCACATGATTTGTGAAATCCAAAACCTTCCCTGAACTCTATTCTGCACTGTTTTCTTATAAAATTAGTACAATCCAATCAGCTCATAACTGAGAAGTTAAATGCTGACCTACAAAATTCCCAGTAAAAGTGCCCAGATTTGCAGTCCCCGTTCCAGCCCTTTACACTGCTTAGCTGGTACAAGGGAACATGATCTGGCCACTGCTGAGCTTTTCCCAGGCAGAAAGGAAATCCAAAGTGGTGTAAAGCTGGTGGAGCTGGCACAGGGAGGCAGTGGGTGTGAAAAGGCAAACAGGTAGGGAGGGGATAGAGTGGACACCCTATGGCATGTGTCAGCTAGTGAATGGTCCCTTAGGGAACCATAGGCAGCTGTCATGTTAGAACAGGTTTATGTCAGGACCAGGACTGGGGCAGTTTGAAACCAGTCTGAGGGGAGGGATAGCTCAGTGGCTTGAGCATTGGCCTGCTAAACCCAAGGTTGTGAGTTCAGTCCTTGAGGGGGCCATTATAGGGACCTGGGGAAAAATCTGTCTGGGGAGTGGTTCCCACTTTGAACAAGGGGTTGGACTAGATGACTTCCTGAGGTCTCTTCCAACCCAGATATTCTATTCTACCAGCCCCTACAAACTGAACACATCTTGGCAAAAAAAGAGAATCTAGCCCAAGATAAGATTTTTAAATGCAGTTCAAAAGGAATAGGGAAACTTGTTATTATGGACACATCTTCCCAAAACCTGCCTTTTTAAACATCCAAAATGCTTGAGGCCAATGCTTTTCTTCCTGATGGAGAAGGGGAACCTATTTTATATTTATCTATATAGCTCTAATTTCTTAAAAACTTCCCTGACTGCCTCACTCTTTCCTAACGATAATTAAGATTTTTTTGTTAATTTTAACGTGGCTGCCATTTTTTTTCTTTTCATCACCCTCCCCTCTCCTTTGTCATAGTGCAAAGAGCTAATTCTGTGGTACGGCAAAATTATAGCGCTATTTCTATGGGGAGATTCTATTTATACTGTAGTATAGCTAAACAAAAGGAAGACTGGCTTTGTGGTTAAGACACATGAGCCCTGGATTCTACTCTCAGATCTACCGTTCATTTCCTGTGTGACTATAGACAAGTAACTTCACAGGGACAAATGCAGCACTGAGTTTTGTCTGTGCAATCCCACTGACTACATTGAGGTTGCTCATATTAATACATTTACTTCTCATACCTTGTAATCCAACCCATCAGAGCAGTTAAACACAACGCACTGGATGGCAAGTGCTTTGGCAAGGTCTTTAGTTGTCTCTGTTTTACCAGTTCCAGCAGGTCCAGCAGGAGCTCCACCTAGGTCAAGCTGCAAAGCTCCCATCAGGCAAAGGTAGCAGCGATCCTGATGAGAGTCACACAGTATTGTTACATAGGGAAGAGCAGGCATTTGCCAAAGCTTTTCACTTTTTCTGATTTGTTTTAAACATGTCATAAGCCTACTTACATATTTACAAATGCTCTATGTATAAGGTGATAGCAAATAGTATGGAGCAGATCCTTACTTGGAGCTCCCCATGGAGCTATGACAATTTACACCAGCTGAAGATCTGCTCTATGTATTTAAATCAGCACAAACTGTCCAAAATACACCATTAAAAAGAGTAGCTCAGTATATTAGCATACAGTGGGCTAAATTCTGAAGTCCTCATTCTGGTAAAACGCCCATTGCCCAACGTTATTACATTCCTTATTGCACATGAGCCTGATTTTCCAACACGCCAATTTGGATGGTTCACTGCAGCCAAAAACTCAGTTCAAAGTAGGGTGACCAGATATCCCAATTTTATAGGGACTGTCCTGATTTTGGGGTCTTTTTCCTTATATAGGCTCCTATTACCTCCCACCCCCGTCCTGATTTTTCACACTTGCTGTCTGGTCACACTAGTTCAAAGCCTGTCCACAAATATTCCTGAATTTTCCATGTAATAGAAAATGCCCAGATGTGCTGAATATTGGCTGAACTAGACACCTCTGCATAGGTATAGATAAACATCTTGAGTCCTTTCACCAAAGGTGTAACTGGTAATAGGAACAGGCTGTTATCTTCCAAGGCACTTTAGTTTTATTTTGCTGCAAAAAGGTAACACTATGAAGGAGTATAAGCCCCTGTTTTGTACAGTGCTACACGTCAATCCCATACTAAAAGATTTCTAAATACCAACTACCTAGCTACAGGTTATTCACTACTAATACTTCCAACGGAACAAACCTCTATCTAAATAATGATGAAGAGTATAAGTAAATACATACAGTCAGTGGGGTTATCACCAATCTTGGACATGCGCCTAGGTATTCATAGCCATAAGTATACTGGGATAAAGCCATCCTAGCAACACAGTTATCCAGATCAAGATCCCAATAATAACGTAGTTGTCTTTGCCATTCAAAATTGTCAACAGTGTCCACCTACAGAGATAAGACACAATGCATTTTTGAATAATGTGATTCAAAGCAGTTAACTTGGATATTTTTGTACAAAATGCTATTTTGGCAAAAGCAGTTGCTTTACCTTTTCTGCCACAAGTTCACTGACGATATCTCTTGCATGTACATCAATAGTTATCAACGCTGTTATAATATTTCTGTGTAATTTTGGAAGAATACCACGGACTAATCCAGCCAGTGCATTTAACCTCTATAAATGAATAAATAAAGTGTTAAAGTATTTTCTCACTGCACTGGAAATATCAGAACTTTAAAATAAGTGGTCAGGTCTCCAGCAGGTACAAATTAGCACAGCTCCAGGATACATCTCTAACTAAGCTGTGAAAGTTTAAGAAATAAAATTGCACATTTCTGGAGATATTGTGGTTATTTAGAATATAGTTGTTTTACATCCGAGGGTCATTAAAATAAAGCTTGCATTCATTTCTTCCCAGTTTTGACTGCTTTCAAACAGTTCTCAACACAGATAAGAATATATATATATATAAACTTAGCAGCACTAAACCAACTGAAGTACCGTATATAAAATCATTTAAGAGATTACAGAAAATCAAACAGCCTGGTGACATGGAAGCTGACTACTGTATTTCCCAAATATCAGCTCCATTGGGGAGCCAAATATTATCAAACACCAACTTGAAAGTATTGGCACTTAGCATTTGACCACTACACAGTGAAACCTCTACCCACTCTGGCTAACCCTAACAGAAAAAGCCCTACGCATAGCTCACCAGAATCATACTCTGAGCCCCACTCACATGTCCAAAAGACGGTTTTGAGCAACATTGGCAGAGATGAGCACTCACACTTCCCTCAAAGCCATCATTCCATAGAAGCAGGGTATAAATACCCACCCCCCTCAAGCCATCCCTCAGTTCTTCTGCCTCCCAAAGCCTTGTTTGGAGCTGGGCTCCAAAGCAGAGTTAAGGATGAAGGGTCAGTGAGGCTCGATGGAGGCAATGCAGATGGAGAACACGTTACTGTTTGCAAGATTCTCCGTCATGATCTTGCTTCTGTAAAGCTCTATTGCAGGACGCTAGTTAGTACTGACCTCCCTGAGATAGTGGCCTGAGGAACCTGGCAAGTTTAACAGTGACTGCAGCACAGCATTTCTAAAACCAGCATCTGCTCTTGATGTCGTGTTAAGCAAACAGTGATTAGTGAATATATGAACAAAATTCCATGCAGCAAGCCCTCCCGATTTCAGCTGAAGCCACAATCTCTATACTTGCCCTTAAGACAACTATTCCCCTGGTGGAGTATGCCCTGAGGTGGCTCAGGCACGTAAACATCAGCTGGTTCACAACAGGACTGGATACACAGACTTAGCCACTTAGCAGAATTTTACTTTCTTTTTAAAAATTAATTCAAAACTAATTTTCAAGCATGGCAAACAAAACGTTAAATTCATTTGATGCCAAAACCCCACATACAAACTCACATCAAAATTTATTTTTTCAAAGTCACTTAAAGCTTGTAAGTGATCATGATCTTCTCCTTCTAAGCACTGAGTCAGATCACGGCACCACATGAGCTGGGAAACGGTCAGGACAACCTGTAGAAAGGAATCATAAAAATACCATCAATACGTCTTAGAGAATTTGGCAGAGTAGGAACTCAGATACAATAATGATGGGGTCACATAAATAAGCAAGGCCGTGATCCTGCAAGCATGCACGGGCTTAAATTGGACAACTCATGGGCTTAAAACTAAGCATATGTTTAGATGGTTGCAGGATCAAGGCCAAAGTAAGTGGATAGGTGTGACATACCAGGGTGCTATGCAGACCAATGGAGGGCTGTGCCACCCCTGCCCTGCAACCTTGGGTGCCTTACAATGCCTTGCTGAAGTAGCTCCCACAAACAACCATCCAGCATGTAAGCCACACCCTGAGTGTCTGTGTGTAACTAGGGTTATGCTCTGACTTTTATACTGCAGGGTGACCCCAACGTGCTCCCAGTCCTGGATTTTCCTCAAGGACACCCCAAATATATTAAGTCCTGTATTCCTTTAAGGGAAGAAATACACAACTGCTTATTACTTTAGAGTTGTCCAGATACTTTAACTTAAACACACTGGATTAGACAAAATAATAAAACAAGTGTATTAATTACAAAGAGATTTTAAGTAAGTAGAAATAAAGAGGCATAAAAATAAAAAAATGGTTACAAGAAAATAAAGATAAAACACTTTCTAGTGCCTAATTTAACGAACTATATTAGATTCAAACAAAGTTTCTCACCACATGCTTCTAGTAGCAATACTGATAAAACTCATGGAGTCAGGACCCCTCCCACAGAGTCCAGTGGCTCAGGTGCAGAGAATGAGGTGGGCAAAGAGACAGAAAAGGGTGTCTTGGGGTGTTTGCCCCTCCTTTTTATAGTTTTTTAGTCCCTCTTTGAAAATCATTTCCAGCTGAGAACCAAGAGACAGGCAGTCTGCTAGAGGAAGGATGTTCCCTGTGTGGCTTTTTCACCTTATTTTGCACACTTTCCTTGTTTTCTCCCTTGATGACTCTGTTTATTGCTTAAACCCAAATTAAGACAAGCATATTCTCCTTTTTCAAGACAGGTATGTTTGACGAGTTTGGTGCTACGTGGCTCTGAACATGGGTTTTTAACGTCATACAGGGAAACATAACTTTAGGCATAAAGCTGCCAGACACATTTTACCATGCTATTACTGATCAGCAAGTTATAAGTCTTCAAATGATTCCTCATAAGGCACACCTTGTAACAAACGTTATTGCAACAGCGTGTCGGGTGTGAACACAGGCGAGTATTCTATCACTGGAGGCAAGAAAGATCACACAAAAATGAGTGTGGCTTACCTGAGATGGGTGTCCAGCAACAACCCATTCCATTCTAACTCTGGTTTGATAATCAGCAATAGCAGCTTTAGTTAGGCGTCTAAGAGAAGAGAACATGGCTTCTTCTACTTTACTAAGCCAGTCTTCTACATTTCCTCTGGCCTTAAGTCCTTTCCCTAAGCCAACCTACAATCAAAAGCTGTGTTAACCATGGAGGTACTATTTCCTCTGAGTTTATACGTTCCTACCTTGACACTGTAGGTGTAGATCATTGATGGCACAGCAAAAAAATACTAGGCCTGATTCACCAGTGTACTACTCCATAGGACAGGAAGCAATGGGCTTAAATTGCAGCAAGGGAGGTTTAGGTTGGACATTAGGAAAAACTTCCTAACTGTCAGGGTGGTTAAGCACTGGAATAAATTGCCCAGGGAGGTTGTGGAATCTCCATCAGTGGAGATTTTTAAGAGCAGGTTAGACAAACCCCTGTCAGGGATGGCCTGATAATATTTAGTCCTGCCATGAGTGCAGGGACGGGACTAGATGAGCTCTCAAGGTCCCTTCCAGTCCTGTGATTCTATCATTTTTATGCCAGTGTAACACCACTGAAATCTAAGAAGCTCTAGCCTTATAAACCTGGAGTAATGCAGTGATGGAGTTGGCCTATTCTGTATTTTATTCATATATAACAGTTGTGTTTCTAACTTTTTCCTTTCACGTACTGTATATATGGAAAATATATATTTACTGGAAACAGATTAAAAGAGTAATCAAAATATTTACTTACCCTCTCTCCCTCGGGTGACAACATTGCTAAAATATCATTAGTAAAAACCTTTTCTTCTCCCTCGGATGGAGTCATCATGGCAAACTCTAGTTTAGCAATTGAATCAAAGCATTTTCTTAAATGAGGCTGAACTGCTTGAGGATTGCGAGTCTGGGCCAAGATTTCCAGGAGTTCATCGTTTGATAAAAAGTAAAACCTGTTTGATAAACAAAAGAACTTCAGATGCAAAATATTTGACAGAAAATTTTAAAAAAACATTTGCATGTTAGCTAAAAATAGTACAATTTGGAAGAATGTTATAGCATAACTAAAGATTCTTGCCTTTTGTATTAGTAGCACACAGTATAACATTAAATCAAATATATGCCTTCTATTGATGTCAATCATCAGATTGCACAGATTGTTTGCAATGACTTTTACTAACCTGGGGAAGATAACTCGCTTGGACTCCAAATAAGCCTCTAGGCATTTCTGAATTTGATCAAGTAGCCCATTGTTATTCTGAAAAGTCTCTAAGAGGCCTATTAAGAGAAAAAAGATTACTTGAGAAAACAGGGTAGTGAGAATAAAAAAACAAAAGAGAAATACTGTGATTAAAAATGCAAGGAAAAACTCCACTTTTTATAAGCTATGGCTGAAACCCTTTCACCAGATAAAACTAAATATTGTTATGTATTAATAACTTCAATGCGCATTTTAGGGCTTGCAATGAATTCACCTATGAAACCGAGGCACATATTCAATTACTGCTTCACCCACTGAACTCATTTTAATTTAATGCTACATGGTCAAAAGTCCTCTCCCTCACATGAAGCCTGAGTAAACAAACAGAGGATCCTGCCCCAGGGTTAGAGGTGGAAGAACTCATCCTTCACAACACAGTCAGGGCACTGGACATCCGCCCAGCTGCTCCTTGGCCGCCACTCCAACCACTGGGGGAGGGATAGCTCAGTGGTTTGAACATTGGCCTGTTAAACCCAGGATTGTGAATTCAATCCTTGAGGGGGCCATCTAGGGATCTGGGGCAAAAATCTGTCTGGGGATTGGTCCTGCTTTGAGTAGGGGGTTGGACTAGATGACCTCCTGAGGTCCCTTCCAACCCTGATAATCTATGATTCTATGAATAGTGGCTATGAGCTGCCCAGGCACAGGGATGTGCGCCATTCTATGGCTCCAGTGCGCCTTGCCCCCTGCCTCATCCTTCTGTGCCACCTTGGAAAAAGCCAAGATACAGCAGTACTCAGTGGTGAATACGAGAGATCCCCTGCCTGTGGCTTGGATGCCTTGTGCAGGAAAATACTTCATAAAATGCAGCGTGTCCATTTTGTTTCTTAAAATATTGTACATTCTGTATACTATGAAAAATTTCAATGGACAGAAAGTGATTCAAACAACCAAAGAAGTCTAAAAACCAGTAAAAAGGTCCTAACATTCTACAAACAAAAGTGGATTCTGCAGGAATACAGCAGCAGAAAGCTGAATGTTTTAACAGCTGCAAATTTTACTGTAATCCAAAATGAACTCTCCTACTCTGGCAAATGAAAGAGTTAGTGTCCAGTGCCACTTAGTACCTGGATCTTAATGCTTAACATGGAAAACCTTGAGTCTGATTTTCCATTGCCCTGCACCTTCTGAAGTCATTGACACCATTCAAAGTGAGTTTTAAATACACCTCTACCCCGATATAACGCTGTCCTGAGGAGCCAAAAAATCTTACCACGTTATAGGTGAAACCGTGTTATATCGAACTTGCTTTGATCCGAAGGAGTGCGCAGCCCCGCCCCTCCGGAGCGCTGCTTTACCGCATTATATCCGAATTTGTGTTATATAAGGTCGTGTTATATTGGGGTAGAGGTGTAGTACATAATCAGAATGGTAATGATTTCACCCACTGTGCAGTTCACTCCTGTGTGCATTTGCAGGATCAAGCCCTTAAGGAAGAGTTTACAAGTTAGGTTAGTGAAGTAGAGGAGAGATGGACAGATGAGTGTAACAGGGTGGCTTGCGACAAGGATCGCCTGATTCTGCTATACACAGCAACATGAAGCTGAGTGGGGGATGCTCAGGGAGATCAGAGGCTTCTGGGAGTCACGGGGCTCTAACAGAAAGACTTGGGACTCACAGTGTGTTTACACTTAAAATGCTACAGTGGCACAGCTGCGCTGCTGTAATGCTTCAGTGTAGACACTACCTATGCCAATGGGTGTAGGCAATCCACATGCCCAAGAAGCAGTAGCTAGATTGACAGAAGACAGTTATCTACACTGGGGGTAGGTTGGCTTAACTGCATCGCTCATGGGTGTGGATTTTTCACAGCCCTGAGCAACGTAGTTAAGCCAACTTAATTGTCTAGTGTTGATCATGCCTGAGACCACAGGCAGGAAAGGCCTGGGAGGACCGTGATAATTGGTTAAATGCATGGAATTGAACTGTTTTGTGGATAAAACAAGGAGGGTAGTACAGGATGGAAAGAGAGACTCTACAAGAGTGAGAAATGACTCCAGCCAGGTACGATTGAAAGTGGCTTGCCAAAGCAAAGAGCTGCAAAGAACAGACTTAGGGGAGGAGAGAAACCTCCAGACTGATTTTTTGTTTTCTGCTTTATATCAATAAACTAGACATGGGGCATGGCTACACTTTTGAGTTAGAGCGCATTAAAGCAGCCCCGGGCGCCCTAACTCACCACCCGTCCACACTGGTAAAGCACATAGAGCGCTCTGACTCTGTGGCTGGAGCCAGGGCCGGCTCCAGACCCCAGCGCGCCAAGCGTGCGCTTGGGGCGGCGTCCCGCGGGAGGGCAGCAGATGGCTCCGGTGGACCTCCTGCAGACGTGCCTGCGGAGGGTCCACTGGTCCTGCAGCTTCGGTGGAGCATCCGCAGGCGTGCCTGTGGGAGGTCCACCGTAGCCGCGGGACCAGCGGACCCTCCGCAGGCACGTCTGCGGGAGGTCCACCGGAGCCACGGGACCGGCGACCGCCAGAGCGCCCCCCGCGGCGTGCCGCCCTGCTTGGGGCGGCGCAAATCCTAGAGCCGCACCTGGCTGGAGCACTCCTGGTTCTCCACCTCGGTGAGTGGAATAACATTTGATGAGCCTCTGCTGAAGCACCGCGGCGCCAGTGTGGACGCCCTGGTCTACTAATGCGATCTGATCGGCCTCCAGAAGTGTCCCACAATGCCTGTTCTAGCCACTCTGGTCATCACTTTGAACTCTACTGCCCTGCCCTCAAGTGACCAACCATCAGACCCGCCCTTTAAATTCTCTGGGCATTTTGAAATTCCCCTTCCTGTTTGCTCAGCCAGGTGTGGAGTGCTCTCAGTGCATCTCTCCAGGTGACCATGCCTCCACCCGCCAGGCGATCCCCAGTATGGAGCAATGGCGAGGTGCTGGACCTCAGCAGTGTTTGGGGGGGAGGAAGCTATCCAGTCCCAGCTGTGCTCCAGCTGTAGGAATTACGATACCTTCGGGCAGATATCAAGGGATATGATGAAAAGGGGCCATGACCGAGACGTACTGCAGTGCAGGGTTAAAGTGAAGGAGCGGTGGAATGCCTACCGCAAAGCAGGCAAGGTAAACCGCCGCTCCAGTGCTGCCCCCACACAACCTGCCATTTCTACAAAGAGCCAGACATAATACTGGGAGGCAACCCCACCTCCACTCCGAGTACCACCATGGACACTTCAGAGCCCAGTTCAACAAGGCAGGAGGAGGAGGAGGAGGAAAGCGGGAGTGAGGGTGCTAAGGAGGAGGAAGACACCCCGGCATCCCTAGATGCATGCAGCCAGGAGCTGTTCTCAAGCCAGGAGTAAGGTAGCCAGTTGCAGCGGACGGTGCTTGGGGAAGGACAAACACCAGAGGAGGTGCCCGGTAAGCAGCTTTTATTTTGGGAAGGAAGTTATTCGGTGCAGGCTCTTGGGGCGAGGAGGGTTAGGGCTGCATGCATGGACAATTTTTGCTTTCCAAAGACTGGTTTAACTCAAAGTGCTCTACATCTGCAAGTGTTGCCATGCCCTTGGATGCAGGAGAATTATTGGACAAACAAGCCTGTATGGAGTTTATTTAAGGAGCCCTCTGAAAGGGGAAACAGAGGCAATGGGCTGTGTGCAGAGCTTTCTTGAAGCCATCAGGGTGTGGTTGGGAGGTGGAAAGGCCACTGGATGACAGTGAGGGAAACTGATTGATAGAAAGACACAAAATACAGGGGAATAGGTAGACAACATAATATAGAGAAAGGTTGCAAGGAGAGAAAGTAAAAAGGAGACAGGACACTGAAAACAATAACGGTAGATATATATTATGAGTGGGAAGAGAAGAGAAAGCAGAGTGAAAGTAGGGAGAGAATGCATAAAGAGAGCAAATGAGCTATAGCAAGTTACATTTTGAATATATATTAAACAGAAAGTTGATTGACAACATATTGCAATTAAATGCAATGCAGTAAACAGGACACAATTGTCTTATTCCTTTACACTGCAGGGGGAGTGGCCTTGGGGTGGAGCAGTACAGACATTTTTCATCCTAGTAACAGACATAGGTGTTAAGCTAGCAAGTGCTGAATAAGGATTAACATCACCTACAATGGCTTATACATTGATTTGGATAATACACTATTATTTTATACCAGGCTGAGTAGCAGCACGAAGAGCATTTGGCAGACGATTAACTTTTCTCATTATTTCCTTCCAGGACTTATCCACCTGTAAGAACATCTTTGCCTCTCCAGGTAACTGCCTCTGTATATCAGGAGCACTAAAAATACTTTCTAAGTAAAGCCAATTTCTCTGACATGTCAACCACTCTTCCTAGAAAAAAAAAGGAAAACTTGAGCAATTAGTCCCCATCCTTACCAAGGAGAACTATTGAAATACAGTCTGAATTTTCAAATTGGGAAGCAGAAGAAAATCCACAAATATTAAACATGAACCCTCCATAATATTTCCGATATCCACCCTTGGACTGTCAAAACTTCAATAGTCATGACACAATTTTAGCCCTTTGGCTCAACTATCAGACATTTGATGAGACAGTGTGCACTTTGCCTCCCCCCACCCCAAAGATCTCCTAAGATAATTTTCTATATGGCAAATTGTATGGTCATGAAGAACCTACATTTCCAATACACTCACCAAGTAAACGCTATTTGATAACATGCTAGGCTACTTTGAAAAATCTGGCAAATGTTCTTGGACATTTGTTTGTCAGATTCTCTCTTAAATTTTTTTTTTAAAGGGGGAAATAAAGGATAAAATATATGCTGCTTGAGAAGAACCTTTATTTTACGACATGTGACAGGCTACAAGAGACTGACTTGGCCACCAGCAAACAAAGGGTTAACTGCAGGTCTGCTGCCTTCTTCTCTTGCATGAAGATTAACAAGATGGTGCTGGATATTGCAGACCAATCAGGTTCTCCAGCAGCACAAAGATGTGGTATCTACACAAGTCTTTTTTGCCTCAAACTTCCTACTGTGGCTACTACTCTGGCAGCTCCAGTGGAGGTAGCAACATTAGAAGCGTTGGTGTAAGCAGAACTCCAGGCTGCCAGCATTTTCAGCACCATGTGCTCAGAGTAGGTCTACACTGCACCGGCCGCCATTGGTGCCTAGTCTACACTGTGGCTGCTATCAGTGGAGTTGCAATGGTGGTAGCAAGAGTGAGAAATTATAGAGAAATAAGCCTCAGGCTCTGTTCATTGTTACCCTACAGCCTCTTTGCACCAGCTAGGCTGGCACAAAGGGGACATAGGATAGGCACAATCCCCCTTCCAGGTGATACTGGCCCCTGGGGATATATCTGCTCTGCAATTAGACCCTGTGGCTGGCCCATGCAAGCTGACTTGGGATCGTTGGGCTCGGGCTAAGGGGCTGTTGAACTGCTGTGTAGACATTCAGGCTCAGGCTGCAGCCCGAGTTCTGGGACCCTGCTACCTCGCCTGTACACGAGCATGCTTAGGACCTCTTGTTTTCTCCTGTTGCAAAAAGCTCCCCCAGCTCTCACCAGTGCTGTGTGAGCCCCTCCCAGTGCCACATCTGCAGAGGAAGAGAGCTGGCCAGTGTTGCTTCTCTTTCTAATATTAACGTTTTACTGTTGCTAATTTTAAAATCACACATTCACACTTTCCTTTAGTTTTAATATTTTGAATAAATTTCCCAATCATTCATACTACGGGCATTTCAATTTAGGTCCACATGCTTCAAGTATTATTTAGGCCAACGGGGCCTTGTATAGTGATCCTCAATTGATCATCTGCAGTATTTCAATGCAAAACCCTTCCTCTACCCATGACATTAGCCCTCCCCACTCCAGCAGCAAGGCACCAGCTACCCCACTTTGCAAGGGCTTGGACTTTGCCTCCCATAGGCTGCTGGACCCACCCACCACCCACACCAAGACCTGGAGAGATCTGATACCATCACTACTGAATGTTTTTACTATGCACCCTAGCTTCTCTCTGCTTGCAGCCAACACACACTTCCAGTCTGAAGAAGCCATTCACTGGTCAGTTAGATAGCATTCCCAGCGTGAAAGTTAAACAAATATAAATTCGTTATTTGAACTGTGGAAGTCACTGACACACTCTGAATGATGGTTTTCCCAACAAATATAAGATCAATGAGGACTCTGTGACATCACCTTGTAAAATTAGGTTAAAAAAAAATCTCCTTTCACCAATTTCAACATATTCAGTATTTTAAAATAAACTAGAACTCCACCACTTTGTCCTTTATTTGAGACTCAAGCTAAGTCCTAAGAAGCTGTTTTGTTGTTTGCTACTCACCAATGTTTGACTAAATAAGGAGAGCTGCTTTTGCCATTCATCAACACGTGCTTTCAGAGGGCCCACGTATCGTGAGGAGGCTATAGTTGATACATTTATAGTGCTGTCATCAAGAAGAACCTTAAATAAGAAGTACACAGTCTGTCAGTTACTGTCTGGGGACCTGATTCTCCACTAGCAATGATCAAAATCAAATGGATGAAGGTATGTTATTTCAATACAAATGGTTTGTTGCCTCAAGTTTTAGTTGAATCAAACTTTGGCTGAATTAAGTGTTTGCTATAATTTAATAACATATTTTCTAAATCACAGAAATTAGGCCCTGATCCTGCAAATGGCTCTGCACAGATTATAGAATCATAGAATATCAGGGTCGGAAGGGACCTCAAGAGGTCATCTAGTCCAACTCCCAACAGACCCAAGCGCCTGCAAAAAGGGTACACCAGGAGAGGGGTTCTAGATAGGTTTTACACAGTCATCCAGCTGATATTAGTTCTTCTAGTTCTAATGTTTGATATTAACCAAAGAATCTATAATTCATTAAGATAATTATATATGTAATAGATACTGCAATTGTTAACTTTGGAGAACTGAATGTTTATGAAAAATTACAAACTTTCTTGAGAAAAGATTTTGTTATTAAACGGATAAGCAAAAAGAATGTGAATGTATATTTTGTTTATACATTGTTTAAAATAATATCAAATGTTCCATCAACATAGACCATTACCAGGTCATTGCCAGAATTTTATAACTGTAACCTGCCCCTGCTAGTTTCATCTGAATTTTTGCTAGTTTCACTTGAACTTTTATCAGCTGTCTATTAAGTACAAGCAGTGACTTACCTGAATGTCATCTGTACCACCAAGGATAAAAACATCTTTAGAATCACGATGAGGAAGAACAATGAATTCAGTTGTTTTCCAAGAATCCTCCACCTGGTTGAGAAAATTATAAACCTTGTAAATCTACTTAAGGTTTTACAAAGTAAATACAGTGTAGACAGTCTAATTCCAACTAATGAAAAAACTGCCCTTTCACCTAAAAAAAACCCAGCGAGGAGTCCGGTGGCACCTTAAAGACTAACTAATTTATTTGGGCATAAGCTTTCATGGGTTAAAAAAACCCACTTCTTCAGATGCCTGGGGCTAAACAGACACTGTCAAATGATTGTTCTCTCTTCTCAGAAGAAAAAGGGAAAAAATCTCTACTGACTTAAGAATCATAGAATCATAGAACTTAAGATCAGAAGGGACCATTATGATCATCTAGTCTGACCTCCCGCAAGATGCAGGCCACAAAAGCTGACCCACCCACTCTCTCCCTTGACTCAGATGTTGAAGTCCCCAAATCCTGATTTGAAGACTTCAAGTAGCAGATAATCCTCCAGCAAGCGACCCCTGCCCCATGCTGCGGAGGAAGGCGAAAAACCTCCAGGGCCACTGCCAATCTACCCTGGAGGAAAATTCCTTCCCAACCCCAAATATGGCGATCAGCTGAACCCCGAGCATGTGGGCAAGACTCTCGAGCCAGACACTCAGGAAAAAGACTTTCAATATCCCAACATTGACCCTCGGTACTAATTACCAGTGGTGGCACGTTATTGACCTATTGACTAAGCCCATTATCCTATCATACCATCTCCTCCATAAACTTATCAAGCTTAATCTTAAAGCCAGAGAGGTCCTTCGCTCCCACTGTTTCCCTCGGTAGGCTGTTCCAGAATTTCACTCCCCTGATGGTTAGAAACCTTCGTCTAATTTCAAGCCTAAACTTCCCGACTGCCAATTTATATCCATTTGTTCTCGTGTCCACATTAGTACTGAGCTGAAATAATTCCTCTCCTCCTGGTATTTATCCTCTGATATATTTAAAGAGAGCAATCATATCTCCTCTCAACCTTCTTTTGGTTAAGGAAAACAAACCGAGCTCCTCAAGTCTCCTTTCATACGACAGGCTTTCCATTCCTCGGATCATTCTAGTGGCCCTTCTTTGTACCCGTTCCAGTTTGAATTCATCCTTCTTAAACATGGGAGACCTAAACTGCACACAGTACTCCAAATGAGGTCTCACCAACGCCTTGTATAACGGGACTAGCACCTCCTTATCTCTACTAGAAATACCTCGCCTAATGCATCCTAAGACCGCATTAGCTTTTTTAACGGCCACATCACATTGCCGACTCATCCTGCGATCAACCAGGACTCCAAGGTCCTTCTCCTCGTCCGTTACTTCCAACTGGTGCGTCCCCAGCTTATAACTAAAATTCCTGTTAGTCATCCCTAAATGCATAACCTTACACTTCTCACTATTGAATTTCATCCTATTACTAATACTCCAGTTTACAAGGTCATCCAAATTTCCATGGAGGATATCCCGGTCCTTCTCTGAATTGGCAATACCTCCCAACTTCGTGTCATCCGCAAACTTTATCAGCACACTCCTACTTTTGGTTCCGAGTTTGTCCTTTTCCATTTAACAAGCATCAACCTTTTTCTTATTTTGCTTAAAACTATAATAAACCAAGCATGGTTTTTGTCTGTTTACAATAATGTCAACTTGCATAGAGACTTTTCAAGCTACAACATGACTTCAGCTCATACTTGCTGGTATGTGCCACTGTAGAGGCTGCCGAAAAGGCACAGAACGTTCTGTGGACCCAACATTCTCTGTCAAGGAGAGTTCTGTGGGCACTGCACCTGCAGCATCAGTCTCTGCCTTTGTAAGCCCCCTTGAACATGCTCCTGGAAGGGCAGAGGTCTATTATGACAGAAACTGTATTTCTGCTTTATATTTCGCTCAAATATAAAAATTCTACTTACCATTAATGTGGTACTTATATACTATGTATATACTTATATAAGTACTTATATACTTATATATTGAGAGACACATTCTTTCTTAGTTGTCCATAAAAAGGTCAAGGTTTTCAGCACATCGTCAAAAACAAAGACAAATGTTTGTTTGTAAAAGTTACCTTTTTGAGAATGGTCTCTAAGGAAGCTTCTCCAGAAGCTTGTCCAGAAACATCCTGAATTTCTTGAGAAAACTCAAAAGCACTGAGCTCAACCAGTCGAGCCAAAGATAACGGGTATTCCACATCCACCAGTGGTGCATTAACTATTTGCTCCAAAACTGCCCAGTGCCTGGGCTTCAAACAGGGGTTTCTTAGGTCTGTGATAACTGGAAGCTGGAAAGGTAAAACGAACAATATATTTATTTTTCATTCATGTATTTTACAACCTCAGACTTCTCTCAAAGCACCATCTTTTAAACAGAGCTTGTAAGTAGAACTTGTAAAAAACTTTTTATCAAAATTTTTATTTAATTATTTTTAGAAACAAATTATCATTTTCCCCAGTTTCTTTTTGTTTGAAATTTTTGGCAAAAACCAAAATTGTTTGGTTTTCAAAAACTGAAGTTTTCATTTTTTTTTCACTCCTTTTCCATTTTGCCTCTGGACTGGTTATATAAAATGAGGGAATCTTTGACGTTTATTGAAAAATAAATAGTATATTTTAACTTCATGTTTTTCTAAAAAGCTTTTTGGAAAGTGAATTTCAAGTTGCTATTTTACCTTTTCTCTCATCTTCTCCACATTCCCCTTGAGCCGGGGCACTATATTATTGGGTGGCAAACCTTTTTCCAACTGATTCACAAATTTGGCATACTTGGAAACCTGAGAATTCAGGTTTTCTGGATCCAAGCTATCAAATCTACACTGTGGAAACCAAACATAGAAAATATATTAATTAATGGTCACACTCACTTTGAATAGTACCTTACTCCACAAAGAAATCACTGCATTCAATACCACTACTCATACAGTAAGGTACTACTCAACGTAAGTAACGATAGCAAAATCTGACACATGGTGTGTACAACAGTTACAGTATATGGCCAGATCCTGCAATCCCTGGGCACTCCAAGGCTTCAGAAGGCAGTATATTCTAAAGCAAAGCACTATTATATACACATCATCCATTAAACACAGGTAAAAGAAAGGTACTACAATAGAACACTAATGATAGGGAGAGACAGTGAATTTCGCTAATTAAAAAGAAAAGGCTATACTGTGGTTTGATAATAGGCAAAGCTGGCACTTTTGATGCATGCAGTCTTCCACTGTCACACTTAGGGTGACCATATGTCCCAATTTTGTAGGGACAGTTGTGAATTTTGAGGCTTTTTCTTATATAGGTACCTATTACCCCCCACCTCCTGTCCTGATTTTTCACACTTGCTGTCTGGTCACCCTAGTCACAATATATGGAATGACCACAGTCTTTCTTAAACAACCGCACAACCACAAAGTACAAACACAAACAGGTTTCCACACAACTCAAGTCCCAGCATTGTCTGTCTTGTTTTCACCAGGGACCAAGCCTTGTCTAAATCTCTATACAGCACACACAGACATCTAGGAAATAATTAATATACAGCAAGTAAATACACCATGACACCAACTACCACACCATGACAAGAGGTAGGGTGAGATGGACCATATACCTTTCAGATGCGGAATCCCTCTATGCTCTGGTGGAAGAAGGCTCCCACTTAGGGTGTATGGCAGCCTGACATACAATAGGAAACACACCTCAATATTTTATAGGAGGGCACAAATGGAGCCAAATTTGATCTAAACGAGCAGGAAAGACTAAAAGTAGTGGGGGAGGAAGAAATTACCAAACACTAGTATTGAGAAATATGAGACTCCTCGCACAGCACAAAAATCAACCTTTCTTCTCCATTCATTTAGCTTTCACTGACAGAATCTGATAGCTGCATATATTACTATACACCTTGAGGAAACACTCATAAAAATCAGCGCAAAGCAGATAAAATGTTGATTTTTTTGACTAATGCAGCTGCAGCAGCAGTGATAGGGAGCCCCTCTTCCAGTCAGCAGTGAAACAGGAACTGAGAGCTAGAGGCACTAAGGGCTAGTCCATCTCCTCAACAGGGAGAGAACATCCCATCTGTTGGAGGGGAGGTGCTGGCCGCCCTAAACCTCTGAAGTCATGGCAGTTCCTACCAGTACAACACTGGGAACCCACACACAAGAATGGGGCATTACTATAATGACTGAGGCTTTATATGCTGTCTCATAATAATATCATTTATTGATTTATATGTACTGCAGGAGCACCTAGAGCCATTGTGCAGCACCCCAGTGTGCTAGGCTCTGTACATCAGCTAATGAAAAGATGGCCCTGGCCATAACAACTTCCAATCTATGGATACTATTATAGACACAATCGGTAGTTAGAAGACAGAAAGTATCAGTGAGATGTTTAAATTAATGGCAGGTAAATATAAAACAAAAACTTCTTCACAGATCATGCAGTCATTCTGTGGAAATTTCTACTGCAGGCGGTCAGAACGTCCAAAACTAGAGCTGGATGTGAAGAGGAGGTGAAAGAATTTTACAACCCAGAAGAAGATTAGCTGTTTTGTTGGCCAAGACATGAGTAATCAAAACTCATGCTTTGGGGTGTCAGCTGACCACTGCAAGGTCCAACTCATTACTCCTGGGGGCATTCTGCACCAAAAAAATAAAAATACAGCGTACTATATTTTAAAATTCTGCGAAGTTCTGCAAATTGTATTTGTCAAATAAAAGTGGAGGCTCCGGCATGGCAGTGGGGAGCACAGGCCACTGGCTGCACAGAGGAGGGAGATCACCCTGCAGCTCCCACCCGGGACGCGGACTCAGCGGAGAGGACTGGGCCTGCCCCTCCTTGCCAGGTGCACCAGGTGTGGGCAGGCAGGCTCAGCAAGGCAGGATCCAAGTGTGGAGGGGCTTAGCATGGGGAGATCCAGGTGTGGGTTGAGAGGGTTCTGTGTGGAGCAATCTAGGTGCGGGCAGCTCAGTGGGGGATCCGGGTGCAGGGGGGATCTGGATGTACATGGGCTTGTTGGAGGATTCTGGGTGCAGCGGTAACGGGACTCTGCAGGGGGAGATCAGGTGAAGGAGGTTGGGGCACAGCATGAGGGGTGTGGCTGTGGGGGGCTCAGTGGAGGGGGCAGTTGCTGGAGGAGTGGGGCTCAGTGGGGTGGAGATCCAGGTGCAGGTGGCTCATTGGGGTGGTCCATGTGCAGGGGGCGTCAGGCTCATTGGGAGGGTTCTGGGTGCAGGGGCCTGAGGCTTGGTGGGAGGGTCTGGGTATGAGGGGTATAGTGGCCCGGTGGTTGGTTGGATGGGGGAGCAGCTCCCTGTACAGGGATCCCTCCCCCTGCAGCTGAGGAGCGATGGGTGCAGGAAGTGTGTGTGGGGGGAGGGCGGTTGCAACGCTTCCTACAGCTGGGGGAGAAATCTGGGGGGGTGTCTGACATGGCCCCGGATGCCATGCAGGCAAAGAGGAAATCCCATCCTCCCCAGCCCAGCCGGGACTAGCAGCTGAGCCCGGTGCAGGGTAAGAGACACCAGCCAGTTCTTCCTCAGTCCCACCTCCTGCCCCACAATCATTTACCTCTCTGCTGGCTGCCCTGGACACCTGAAACATACTGCTGGGGAAGGTCGCATAAGAAAGTCATTTTTCTGTGGGGAAACAAAGAAATCTGCGGGGGACATAAATTCTGCGCACGTGCAGGGGCAAAGAATTCCCCTGGGAGTAACTCGTATATTTTGAAGAGAAGCCTGAAGAAAGCCAAATGAAGGAAAGTGAAACTTTATCTAAGGGCAGACTATTTTTATCCTTTTTTGTTTTGTTTTTCTTTTTCCACTTTAGTAGCCTTAGTAATTGCAGAAATCCATAGTGACACAGAAACCCAAATGTTTGTTCTAAATGGTTAGAATAAAACTTACTTATCTACAAAATTCCTGCCATGTTATTCAAGCTTTACAATTTGCTTTCACAACACTCACAAGATAATATATAGAGCAATTCAAGAAGCATAACCCCTGGAATAACTTACAAAAATATTAGCTGCACAGTAATCTTTTAAAGCTCTGTGATGCAAAAATCTATAATGCTATTTTGGAAAAATAAAAGAAACAGTATTTTTTCTACATATTATAAACTAGAATTTTATATTATAAACTGCATTATACATCATTTTTATACTTGGTCATTTAGGAATCAGAGCATTTAATTTACCTCCATCCATTCCGTTTGGAGTATTTCCCATTCAGAACAAGAATCCCAAAGCAGCTGTTTGAGTTTCAGTTCTGCACTAACTTCCTCCAAAGCATCAAATTTTGAAATTTCCACCTTAAAAAAGAAATTTAAAAGTCATTTTTAAAACTTATTATAAAACAATTTAATGTATATTTTTAAAAATACCCACTTCATGTTTGCCAAATTCTACAGTTAACACTGGAGAGCGAGTGGGGATATCAATTTATCATATTGCTTTAGGAGCAAATAATCTGTTCTAAACCACATTTCTTCTTAAATACTTTTGTGCAAAAGATATGATATTATTGTGAACTCCATTGAGTGGTCTTGACTCCTTTTATCTACAGCAGTCAGTAAATATTGCAGTCTATTGAATAATTTTTAGTCAGTTCTGTGAAAAACTTCCAAGGCACATACATTAAAATAGCTCTCTCCATCTGTGCTGAATATTCAACACTAAACAAAGATATGCTTTAGGCAGCTGGAAAAGCTGTTTGATTTCCATAGTATACCCAGCCCTGAGAAGGATCAGTGACATTCTCTTTAACTACAGGTAGAAGAGCTCTCTCACTATAACAGATTGCAATAATTCTATTTATCACCCATAACCAAAGCAAATTTATGATAACTCAACTGCCCATGTTTTCAGATGGTATTGTGGCCACCTAAATATTATTAGGATCCAGGTGCTACCCAAAGATGGCATTAGGTTAGTAACCAGCAAATGGACATCTTCCAAAAAAGTCTACTTACCCCCTAAACCTACTGATACATATGTATCCACTTAAAGCACGTTTTCAACCCCATGGAAATTATAGCCTCCTCCAATATAGTTCTCAAGAGTTATGACATACAGTTGTGTAACCCACAGTGCTTTCAACTACTAGAAGTGGAACCTTTGAAAGAAGTCTCAGCTGTTGTACTGTCAGATATTGTACCAACCGAAGTTACAAGCTCTAGTGGCCATTCCAGCAATGTAGGTAACCTCTGAGTGGCAAGTAAGTTGTAAAGTGAGTGCTTATAAAGATTACAAACTACCTGTCATCAGCAGTCCTCATCAGCATTACATTTATAGCCACACAAATATCCAGGCTTGGTGGCAAAGCTCTCATCTAACGCTTGTGAGGCCCTCATACAACAGATGGCTCATAGGTATTACAAATGAAGTCGGTGTTTGTCACTTTTGTTTCTTTAATGTAGCTCTTACAAGGGTTACACTCCAGAAGAACTCTGGTTTCCAAGCCTATAAGGAATCCCAAAGCCCAACAGATTCACAGAGTCTAAAGAGGAAAAAGACCTATTAAAAGACGTAGCCCAACTCCCTGCCAATGGAGGATTGCTCCCTACTGCACATTTCTTATGCATTTATTCCTAGCTGAACAGGCCAATGGGAGAGTCCAGGTGGCTGCCATAGGCTGTTCCATGGTATTATCTGAAAATTCTAATCAATCAAGGTACTTCCTCAGTGAATTAGCTCCTTCAATGCAGACACACCAAAGAAGGTACAGTGCGTGGACATGTGGACTCCCTCATGACCCTGTTTGATTAGGAAACAATATACCAGTAAACATTCAATAGGACAGGGGCCTTTATGGGCCTTATCGGAAGTGAGCCACAAACAATCCCCAGACTTCTAGCTGGGTCTTTGTTAGTCCCTTGAACTCCCACCCCCCCCTACACACGTAGCTGATGGAGATTGTAATTTTCATAAAGTCTCTTTAAAATGCTTACAAAGATTACAGAATCCATTGGTTTAATTAGGACATCACACAAACAATTTTTCAAAGGAGCCTCAATCCAGCCTTCGCTTGTGCATTAATAGGTTTGGGCAAGAAATACCTATTTCCAAAAAGACACTAGCCACGGCATTGGCTTTACAAAGTTCTGCTAGTCAGAAACATTTATTTGTTTAACACTGCAAAAAATACAGCTCAATGCAGGCTTCATAAAAGTCCAGCAAAGAGCTGGGAAAAAATTACCTTAAAATTCTTCTGGTAGGATTTATACTGGAATGCCCGTTTCTGTAGCTCATCTAGAATGGTTTGCAAGTCTGTTAGAGTCTGTTTTACTTTGGCTTGGTCAGCTGCAATATCCAAAATCTGTGGGTCCTGTTTAGCAAAAACAACTTTTTGTTAGTTTGTTAAATTTAGCTTTTAGCCCAGGTTGAGATAAACATCCTATATTCCAGGCTAACAGAAATAAGTTTTAAACTCAGTAACATATACGACCAATATTTCAATATTCAAATGTATAGCATAACGTATGTGTGATAATATTTAATCTATTTTAAATGACTAATGTAAATAGGTATGGAAAAGTTATCCAGTATCAAAGATTCCAGATCAAATCTCTTCTCTTTACAAATGAAAAATATATATTCTCTCCCCGCCATCTTCAATTTGCCATCAGTTGGTGAAGGTTAGCTCCCAAACCAAATAGATCATGGAACCTCACTATGCCATGGTCAGAGCTACACATTAAGGGCATCTTTCCAGGACCTGATTGCTTATGGCAACATATGTGAGGAAAACCTGCAGTCGGACAAGTCATGGTCCCTTTTATACCCATAATCATGGAATCATAGAATCACAGGACTGGAAGGGATCTTGAGAACTCATCTAGTCCAGTCCCCTGCCTCATGGCAGGACTAAGTATTATCTGACAGGGGTTTGTCTAACCTGCTCTTACAAATCTCCAATGATGGAGATTCCACAACCTCCCTAGGCAATTTATTCCAGTGCTTAACCACCCTGACAGTTAGGAAGTTTTTCCTAATGTCCAACCTAAACCTCCCTTGTTGCAATTTAAGCCCATTGCTTCTTGTCCTATCCTTAGAGGTTAAGAAGAACAATTTTTCCCTCCGCCTTGTAACAGCCTTTTATGTACTTGAAAACTGTCATCGTGTCCCCTCTCAATTTTCTCTTTTCCAATTTTTTCAATCTTCCCTGATAGGTCATGTTTTCATTTTTGTTGCTCTTCTCTGGACTTTCTCCAATTTGTCCACATCTTTCCTGAAATGTGGCACCCAGAACTGGATACAATACTCCAGTTGAGGCCTAATCAGCACAGAGTAGAGCAGAGAATTACTTCTCACTTTTAAAAACCATGTACATTTCAAAATATGTCTAAGCATTACTGCCCCTCTATCCACAGCACCCTGGTTACAATGGAACTGGTGTGGTTTCCTTGCCAGTGGTAGGAGGATGAGGATTTTGGGACTCCATGTGGGGTCCACAGCCCCTGAAAAGGCACAGAGCCCAGCTTCATGGTGACTCACTGTACCCCGATACTCAGGCACTTGGGGGTGAGGGCAGAAAGGTGAAGGAGCAAGTGCCAAGCTGATGAACCCCATCACATGTAGAGGCAGTAAGTATTGGGGGGACATTGCCTAAGCTCTGAGACAGGTTGGGGAGGATTTCATCCCTCCAGTCCCTGAGAGGCCCACTGTGATAAGATCTGCTCTGTTTGGGTGCAGAAGATACAATTTGGTCCTATATGTTTAGATCCATAAGGCCAAACCCTGCCCTCAGAAATACTGTGCAACCCTTCAACTCATACAGCACAATTTAAAATGTGAGCATTGGCATCGGATTACAGACCAAACCTTACTTCACATTGTGGAATAGAATGTTGGTAACTTTATAGTCCTCACTACTGCTTGGTTGTCTTGTTTTAATAAAACACAATTGCAGAAATTATATACAGTATAAAAATAATGTAAACTGCTCTTTGCAAACCTGGGCTTGCTGTTTCACTTCTTTCACTTCCTCATTTAGCTCTACAACATCTTGGTCTAAATGTTGACAAAATTTGGTAATACTGGAATCTCTTTCACCCACTGATTTGTCAATTGCATTGCGAACCGCAACAATGGATGGTTTCAGAGTTGCAAAAAGAGCAAAATCTTCAGGAGGTGTCGGTACTTGGTACTGTTCAATAAGCTGATACATCTGAGTTACCACATTTCCTTCTTCTTCAAGGCTTTCAATCTGCAAAAATAGTCATACTTCAACTATTGTGAATCAACCATGTTTTCTTAGGTAATCCTTACCATTATTTAATCTTAGTTACATTGCTGACAGTATCAAAATATGGTTATTACAGTAAAATAATTTTAATAAGGGGAAGAAAACAAGTCCTAGCCAAAGATTATCTTTTTATGTGATTAAAATTAATGGGTTAATCTTGTCCCTGAATTTTTTAGCTTCTTATATCACTACTATTTGAAAATAGAGTATGTCCAGGCTGCTGGAGAAGACAGAAATGTTTGGTTGGACTTGTGGCATCTTCTTCAATGTACCCTCCTTTAGCACACCATATGTTATAGACTCATAGACTTTAAGGTCAGAAGGGACCATTATGATCATCTAGTCTGACCTCCTGCACAATGCAGGCCACAGAATCTCATCCACCCACTCCTGTAAAAACCCCTAACCTATGTCTGAGTTACTGAAGTTCTCAAATCGTGGTTTGAAGACCTCAAGCTGCAGAGAGTCCTCCAGCAAGTGACCCATGCACCGTGCTGCAGAGGAAGGCGAAAAACCTCCAGGGCCTCTGCCAATCTGCCCTGGAGAAAAATTCCTTCCCGACCCCAAATATGGCGATCAGTTAAACGCTGAGCATGTGGGCAAGACTCACCAGCCCACACCCAGAAAAGAATTCTCTGTAATAACTCAGATCCCACCCCATCTAACATCCCATCACAGACCACTGGGCATATTTACCTGCTGATAATCAAAGATCAGTTGCCAAATTAATTGCCAAAATTAGGCTATCCCATCATACCATCCCCTCTATAAACTTATCAAGCTTAGTCTTAAAGCCAGATATGTCTTTTGCCCCCAACTACTCCCCTTGGAAGGCTGTTCCAGAATTTCACTCCTCTACTGGTTAGAAACCTTCGTCTAATTTCAAGTCTAAACTTCCTAGTGTCCAGTTTATATCCATTTATTCTTGTGTCCACATTGGTACTAAGCTTAAATAATTCCTCTCCCTCCCTAATATTTATCCCTCTGATATATTTATAAAGAGCAATCATATTCCCCCTCAACCTTCTTTTTGTTAGGCTAAACAAGCCAAGCTCTTTGAGTCTCCTTTCATAAGACAGGTTTTCCATTCCTCGCATCATCCTAGTAGCCCTTCTCTGTACCTGTTCCAGTTTGAATTCATCCTTCTTAAACATGGGAGATCAGAACTGCACACAGTATTCCAGATGAGGTCTCACCAGTGCCTTGTATAATGATATTAACACCTCCTTATCTTTGCTGGAAATACCTCGCCTGATGCATCCTAAAACTGCATTAGCTTTTTTAACGGCCATATCACATTGGTGACTCATAGTCATACTGTGATCAACCAATACTCTGAGGTCCTTCTCCTCCTCTGTTACTTCCAACTAATGTTATTACTCCCTAAATGCATGACCTTGCACTTTTCACTATTAAATTTCATCCTATTACTATTACTCCAGTTTACAAGGTCATCCAGATCTTCCTGTAGGATATCCCAGTCCTTCTCTGTGTTAGCAATACCTCCCAGCTTTGTGTCATCCGCAAACTTTACTAGCACATTCCCACTTTTTGTGCCAAGGTCAGTAATAAAAAGTTTAAATAAGACTGATCCCAAAACTGATCCCTGAGGAACTCCACTAGTAACCTCCTTCCAGCCTGACAGTTCACCTTTCAGTACGACCCGTTGTAGTCTCCCCTTTAACCAGTTCTTTATCCACCTTTCAATTTTCATACTGATCTCCATCTTTTCCAATTTAACTAATAATTCCCCATGTGGAACCGTATCAAATGCCTTACTGAAATCGAGGTAAATTAGATCCACTGTGTTTCCTTTGTCTAAAAAATCTGTTACCTTCTCAAAGAAGGAGATCAGGTTGGTTTGGCATGATCTACCTTTTGTAAAACCATGTTGTATTTTGTCCCAATTACCATTGACCTCAATGTCCTTAACTACTTTCTCCTTCAAAAATTTTTCCAAGACCTTACATACTACAGATGTCAAACTAACAGGTCTATAGTTACTCGGATCACGTTTTTTCCCTTTCTTAAAAATAGGAACTATGTTAGCAATTCTCCAGTCGTACGGTACAACTCCTGAGTTTACTGATTCGTTAAAAATTCTTGCTAACAGGCTTGCAATTTCATGTGCCAGTTCCTTTAATATTCTTGGATGAAGATTATCTGGGCCCTCCAATTTTGTCCCATTAAGCTGTTCGAGTTTGGCTTCTACCTCGGATGTGGTAATATCTACCTCCATAGCCTCATTCCCATTTGTCATCCTACCATTATCCCCAAGATCCTCATTAGTCTCATTAAAGACTGAGGCAAAGTATTTGTTTAGATATTGGGCCATGCCTAGATTATCCTTAACCTCCATTCCATCCTCAGTGTTTAGCGGTCCCACTTCTTCTTTCTTTGTTTTCTTCTTATTTATATGGCTATAGAACCTTTTACTATTGGTTTTAATTCCCTTTGCAAGGTCCAACTCTACATGGCTTTTGGCCTTTCTCACTTTATCCCTACATGTTCTGATCTCAATAAGGTAGCTTTCCTTGCTAATCCCGCCCATCTTCCACTCCTTGTAGGGTTTCTGCTTTTTCTTAATCACCTCTCTAAGATGCTTGCTCATCCAGCTTGTTCTACAACTCCTGCCTATGATTTTTCCCCTTTCTTGGGATGCAGGCTTCTGATAGTTTCTGCAGCTTTGACTTGAAATAATTCCAGGCCTCCTCCACCTTTAGATCCATAAGTTCTTCAGTCCAATCCACTTCCCTAACTAATTTCCTTAATTCTTTAAAGTTAGCCCTTTTGAAATAAAAAACCCTAGTCCCAGATCTATTTTTGTTTATCCTTCCATCTAGTTTGAACTGAATTAGCTCATGATCACTCGAACCAAGGTTGTCCCCTACAACCATTTCTTCTATGAGGGCCTCACTACTCACCAAAATCAAATCTAAAATGGCATCCCCTCTTGTTGGTTCTTCAACTACTTGGTGAAGAAATCCATCAGCTATCACGTCCAGAAAAATCTGAGCCCTATTATTATTACTAGCACTTGTCCTCCAGTCTATATCTGGGAAGTTAAAGTCTCCCATGATCACACAATCCCCATTAGTGTTTACTTCATTAAAAACGTTAAAGAGGTCTCTATCCATATCCAAATCAGATCCCGGTGGTCTGTAGCACACCCCAAGCACTATCTCAGGGGAGGCTCTAGTAGCTTTCTTTCCCAGTGTGATTTTTGCCCAGACAGATTCTGTCTTATCCATTCCATCACTTCTTATTTCTTTACAGTTAACCTCATCATTGATATACAATGCTACTCCACCACCTTTGCCTTTATTTCTGTCTTTCCTAAACAGCACATAGCCTTCAATACCTGTACTCCAGGCATGACTACTATTCCACCATGTTTCTGTTATCCCTATAATATAAAGTCATTGCAGAGAAACTAAATGGATTCTTTGCTTCAGTCTTCACGGCTGAGGATGTTAGGGAGATTCCCAAACCTGAGCTGGCTTTTGTAGGTGACAAATCTGAGGAACTGTCACAGATTGAAGTATTTCCACTACTTGCATCCGAAGAAGTGGGTATTCACCCACGAAAGCTCATGCTGCAAAACATCTGTTAGTCTATAAGGTGCCACAGGATTCTTTGCTGCTTCTACAGAACCAGACTAACACGGCTACCCCTCTGATACTTGTCACAGATTGAAGTGTCACTAGAGAAGGTTTTGGAATTAATTGATAAACTCAACATTAACAAGTCACCCGGACCAGATGGTATTCACCCAAGAGTTCTGAAAGAACTCAAATGTGAAGTTGCGGAACTATTAACTAAGGTTTGTAACCTGTCCTTTAAATCGGCTTCGGTACCCAATGACTGGAAGTTAGCTAATGTAACGCCAATATTTAAAAAGGGCTCTAGGGGTGATCCCGGCAATTACAGACCGGTAAGTCTAACGTCGGTACCGGGCAAATTAGTTGAAACAATAGGAAAGAATAAAATTGTCAGATACATTGAAAAACATAAACTCTTGAGCAATAGTCAATACGGTTTCTGTAAAGGGAAATCGTGTCTTACTAATCTATTAGAGTTCTTTGAAGGGGTCAACAAACATGTGGACAAGGGGGATCCAGTGGACATAGTGTACTTAGATTTCCAGAAAGCCTTTAACAAGGTCCCTCACCAAAGGCTCTTACGTAAACTAAGCTGTCATGGGATAAAGGGGAAGGTCCTTTAATGGATTGAGAACTGGTTAAAGGACAGGGAACAAAGGGTAGGAATTAATGGTAAATTCTCAGAATGGAGAGGGGTAACTAGTGGTGTTCCCCAAGGGTCAGTCCTCGGACCAATCCTATTCAATTTATTCATAAATGATCTGGAGAAAGGGGTAAACAGTGAGGTGGCTAAGTTTGCAGATGATACTAAACTACCCAAGATAGTTAAGACAAAAGCAGATTGTGAAGAACTTCAAAAAGATCTCACAAAACTAAGTGATTGGGCAACAAAATGGCAAATGAATTTTAATGTGGATAAATGTAAAGTAATGCACGTTGGAAAAAATAACCCCAACTATACATACAACATGATGGGGGCTAATTTAGCTACAACGAGTCAGGAAAAAGATCTTGGAGTCATCGTGGATAGTTCTCTGAAGATGTCCACGCAGCGTGCAGAGGCGGTCAAAAAAGCAAACAGGATGTTAGGAATCATTAAAAAGGGGATAGAAAATAAGACTGAGAATATATTATTGCCCTTATATAAATCCATGGTACGCCCACATCTCGAATACTGTGTACAGATGTGGTCTCCTCACCTCAAAAAAGATATTCTAGCACTAGAAAAGGTTCAGAAAAGGGCAACTAAAATGATTAGGGGTTTAGAGAGGGTCCCATATGAGGAAAGATTAAAGAGGCCAGGACTCTTCAGCTTGGAAAAGAGAAGACTAAGGGGGGATATGATAGAGGTATATAAAATCATGAGTGATGTTGAGAAAGTGGATAAGGAAAAGTTATTTATTTATTCCCATAATACAAGAACTAGGGGTCACCAAATGAAATTAATAGGCAGCAGGTTTAAAACAAATAAAAGGAAGTTCTTCTTCACGCAGCGCACAGTCAACTTGTGGAACTCCTTACCTGAGGAGGTTGTGAAGGCTAGGACTATAACAATGTTTAAAAGGGGACTGGATAAATTCATGGTGGCTAAGTCCATAAATGGCTATTAGCCAGGATGGGTAAGAATGGTGTCCCTAGCCTCTGTTCGTCAGAGGATGGAGATGGATGGCAGGAGAGAGATCACTTGATCATTGCCTGTTAGGTTCACTCCCTCTGGGGCACCTGGCATTGGCCACTGTCGGTAGACAGATACTGGGCTAGATGGACCTTTGGTCTGACCCCGTACGGCCTTTCTTATGTTCTTATCCGGTTTCACTTCCTGTACCAGTAGCTCTAGTTCCTCCATTTTGTTACCTAGGCTCCTCGCATTAGTGTACAGACATCTTAATTTTTGCCGTTTGGTTTCACTGACATTCTTTACCCGGTTAGGCACAGACATTCTAACACCAGTATCACCAATTAGACTGGTATCTACACTACCCTTCCTCCTTATGTCCATTCTCCTGCCCACGGCTGCATCCTCTCTTAGTTTGTTTTCTTCCCTCTCAATGTTGAATTCCGGCGTGGAGATTACCTGGACATCTCCCAGCCATCTCCCCCAAATTCCTAGTTTAAAGCTCTCTTAATCAGTTGTGCCAGCCTCCATCCTAGAAGTCTATTTCCCTCCTTACTCAGGTGAAGTCCATCCCGAGAGAACAGTCCTCTGTCCATGAATGCTTCCCAGTGGCCATACATCCCAAAGCCCTCCTTATAGCACCACTGCCTGAGCCATCTGTTGATCGCCATAATCTTCTCACATCTTTGTCGTCCTTCTCTAGGAACAGGCAGAATCCCACTGAAGATCACCTGAGCCTCGATTTCCTCAAGCATCTTCCCCAGTCTGGCATAGTCTCCCTTGATACGTTCCAGCGAGAATCTAGCCGTATCATTTGTTCCCACATGAAGGACAATCAGCGGATTCTTTCCTGCTCCCATTAGGATCCTTTTCAGCCTCAGGTACACATCCCGAATCTTAGCACCCGGCAGACAGCACACCCTTCTGTTCTCCGGATCAGTTCTAGTTACAGGCCTGTCTATTCTTCTCAGTAAGGAGTCCCCAATCATGTAGACTTGCCTTTTCCTGGTAACAGTGTGATTCTCCGGTCTATCCCCTGCTCCCACTGGCTGCAAGTCCTCTCGATTTCCACTGTCCCTTGCAATCCTCCACAACCCATCCTGTATCCTCCTGGGGCTCACATTTGGTGTGGTCTCCATTGACTCTTCCCCTCTTCCTATAGGACTAGCTGCTCTTCTCTTCTTCCTTGCCCTCTCACCTTCAGTGACCACCTGCTGTGCCCCTTCTTCATTTTCCAACTCTGCAAACCTGTTCCTGAGCTCTATTTCTCCTTCACTGGCCCGTCTTTTCCTCTGCCTGGTTCTCTTAGTCACATGCTTCCACCGTCCACTTTCCTCACCCAGCAGTCTGCCCTCAGAATTCTTTGGTCCTGTTTCCATCTGCAAGTCTGAGCTTATCCCTTCAGCCTCCTCATGTCTTTGCTCCATGATCCGCTCGAACCCCCTTCTACACTCTACCAGAGTTTCCACCTTCATCTGCAGTCCTCGGATCTTTTCTTCCATCAGCTCTATCAGGCGGCACTTCATGCAGACAAAACTCTTTTCAGGTACCTCCTCCAGGATCATGTACATGCCACAGCTTCCACATCCAGTCATCCTCATTGTATCTTTCACTGCTGCCTCTGTATCGGTCATAGCCTTCCCACCTAAATCCTGTTAGTGCAGGAAACACAAACCAAAACAATGCCCCAACAGGCACCAGAACACCGGCAAACCACCACCCACTCCCTTCACTAGGCTGTGAGTTCCTCCTGTTATTCCATTATAGAGAGTTTTGATACCAAAATATTAGGCAGTGGCACATACTCTCAGTTACTCTCTCAGTTTGCTTTATTTTGCTGGTTGCAGGTAAGTCTATTTCTGGATGTTCTGGAGAAGATGGATTTTGCTGCTACTAAAAGTGTGAAATTTCAGTCTAAAAGGAATTTGAGAAAGTTATTAGCAGCTGAGAAAGGGAGGTTAAAAATTGAAAATGTAGTTCAACCTTTAATACAGCATTCACACTACCTGTGAATGCAGTAAGTACACATTTTTCAGCTGGCAATAATTAGAAACATTTTTAAAATGAAAACAGGCAGCTTTGTCCTTACCTGTAAAGTTGTCTCCTCACAACAGGAAATCCTCTAGTCTGGAATGGACTATAGGTTTGGCCATACCACCCATGAGCATGCAGTCGCAGCTCACTGCCAAGGATTTTGATATCACAGCTTCCCCCTACATATGCTTGATAAACTGCAGCACAAGCCCAGCAGACAACTTCCAATGCTTCTGACCCTGAAACAACTAACATGTCCAGAAGCTGCCATCTTATCTCAGTGAGGTAAGAAAGATTTGTACAAAATGGATGAAAAAGAAATCTCCTGGTGCAGTTGATAAGGGACAACTTTAGAAAGGAATTCCAAGATTGTCTGCAGGACCACGTTGCCATGACTAATCAGACATTCAAAATACTGTTCCTTCTCACAGAGGTGACTGGTATAAGAAAAGCTACTTTAAATGAAGAGGAAAAAAACACTGAGGTTGTATTCCACAGTTCAAATGACTGCTGCATCAGCTAATCCAAGCACAACTTCTGACTGCCAATGGGTGTTTGGATAGAAGGACAGATTTTTGTCACAGCATATGTAAATCTGATCACAGGAGGATGAGAAATTAGCGTCTCTTTTCTGAAAATTCTTAATGTATTGACTGAACAAAAACCAAATATAGGTCTTGGCTGAAACTGATTTAACATTGAGGCCATGCGGCATACAATACACCAGGTTCTGAAGATGTGGTAACAAATCTTCGATGTAGAGTCTCCCATAGTCTGAAGGAGAACACTCTCCAGCTTGTTGGGATGACCAAATTCACAATTCATCCTTCCAAGTTTTAGGCTGTCAATTAAACTATGCTTTGGTCATGGCAGCACATGTGTTCCTGGCACCAGGAGGTCTCTGATGACCATAAAAACTAACAAGGACAGACTAAAGGAGAAGGCATCTATCTTCCATGCCTTGCTTTCCCATTCCCCGGAGGAGAACAGATACCACTTTTGTTGCCGTTTGAGTCAATCTGTGGATTCCCCCACTCCAGGAAGACTGACTGAAGCATTTGCTGTTCAATGCTCGCACTGTCTTGGGGAGAGTGTCTGATGACTAGGCCAATTGGCCTGGGTGTTGATTATACCCTGCACAGAAGCAGTTGATATCATTAGGTTCCTCTTCCTGTACTGTGTATGAATACTTCCCATGGCACAAGTGAAATTCCATTTCTGCACCCTAGCCTAAGAGGGAGGCATATCAACTTGATCCTGCTAATGAGGACCTCTGTTAGAGACCTTTCCTGTGTCAGATTTCTGATCTTGCACCACCTTTTTAAAGGCTGAGGGACTGAACTTGGGAAGGTGAACTAGTTGTCCAAGGACCTTGGCCATTGACAAGAGGAGCATCTGAAAAGGCTCTACGCGTAAGAGTTACCACTATGCAGTGTCAGCACAGAAAATCATCAGTCTCAGAAGCTGGAGGGGGCTGCCAGATAGTACCCCACTTCTAGAGATGAAGGATACTCATAGATAGTGGCCCTGCTATGCTTGTTTTATCTTGTCACATCCTCCACTGAGCTCCGTGCATCAGGAGCCTGCCAGGAGAGGAGTGAGGAGGAGGGGAAAGAACTCCAGACCTAGCCAGTAACCAATGCCTTTCAACAGCAAACTGAGCAGAGAGAGCGCTTCTCTTCTTGAGCTGCTTCTACCAGAATACTGGGCTTGAGACACAGTTCCCGTTTTATATAGAGGGAAATGGCACCCAAACTCCTCACCACTGTGCTGTCTCTGTGATGTGATGTGAGACATCTCCATGATGGGAGTGGTCAGCTCAGTAGTCCATTCCTGACTAATGAACTGACTGCATATAAGCAACAAAATATTACATAAGTTTGATATTAACTCTGATCCAGTCTTTTAACTTCTAGTGATGCTCCATTACAAAATGATAATGTACAAACTTTAATTTTTACTTTTGTGAATACATGGTCTTCCTTACCCACCTTTTTCAATAAACTACATATATAAAATATACTGTCAGATTCCTAAGGCAGTGGCCCCTCACCCCCATCTCCTGAAAGATAGAATGTACTTACTCGTTCCTGAATTTCATCAAGGAATATCAGGCTATTAACATATTCTGTAGTTGTGGATGGGAGAAACTCAAGTTTAAATTTGGCATCTTGTGCCTCACCTATAATGGCAGTCACTTTTTTCTTCCCAATAACTGGAAGCATATCATTAATGACCTAGAAAGCAAAGGAAAATACTAGATTGTGTAAAATATTCTTAAAGCTAGAGATGAAAGGTCAATAAATTCATGCTCTTTTGGCCTGGATGGGAGTGAGTTCTAAAGATGAAGAGTCCTCATGGAGAATGTTCTGCCAGCAGCTCCTTTCTTTTTAACCAACGGAGCTCCGGCTCAAGAGCCTCCACTGATCTCAACTGTGGCAGTATGTCATAGGGAGAGGTGAACTTTCTCAGTTAGGGAGGTGTCAGGCCAATTAGGCCTTTTTCAGAGGTAATTTTAAACCTGATCCTATAACAAACAGGCAGCCAGTACAGATCCCAAAGCACTGGCACTGTGTGCTCATGGCAAGATACTCCACTTTACAACCAAGATGTCACATTGTAATATTTTGCGGCACATCTTAAAGGATGTTGCAAAGTACCTGCGAAATTAGTGTATGAACTGAGTTTAAAAATAGGATGAACCCAGGATATTGCTGGAGATGTCATAACATTTTTTGTACTAGAATATAAATAATGGTAGGACTTTAAACAAAAGGAACTGGCCAGCTTGTCCAGTTGTATCACTGGGCAGTCACTGACCTTAGCAAAACTGAAATGGAATAAATTCTTGCTATATTGCCTGTAGACTTACCTCCAAGCAGCGTTTTGGTGACGGTATTAATTTTTCTTTCAGTTTTCTAGCATCTATAAGCAACAAGCCTAAATTTCTTTTCTGCTTTATAGCTAAAGCATCTTTGTGTTCTCTGTGATATTTCTCCAGTTGTTCCGCAAAGAAATCGACACCTGTGTATTATAATGACAGTGTCAAACTAAAAATAGCAAAGAGTCCTGTGGCACCTTATAGACTAACAGACATATTGGAGCATGAGCTTTCGTGGGTGAATACCCACTTCGTCGGATGCACGAAGCTCATGCTCCAATATGTCTGTTAGTCTATAAGGTGCCACAGGACTCTTTGCTGCTTTTACAGATCCAGACTAACACAGCTACCCCTCTGATACTTGAAACTAAAAATAATAACTGACACTTTGTCTGAAAAGTGCTTTATCAAAAGTGTATGCACAATTGTATTAGATAGTTGCAAACAGAACAAAATATGTCTAGAACTCTGATTATCTAAACAGAAACAAATGCGGACATGTGCTATTCAATAGAACAATGTACTGAATCTACAGACAGAGCTATGTGTCAGTGTTTCAAGAGATAGACACAGACCATTCAATTTGGATAAAACAACCTTCGCCCAAAGCTAAAACCAAGCCTTTTGAAATTTAAGTTCTATAAAGTTTTATTTACTTTTTCTTTTTAAAGGTGTCATAAACAGATAGTTAAGGGTTAATGTCTCTTTTACCTGTAAAGGGTTAAGAAGCTCAGTAAACCTGGCTGACACCTGACCAAAGGACCAATAAGGGGACAAGACACTTTCAAATCTTGGTGGAGGGAAGTCTTTTGTTTGTGCTCTTTGTTTTGGGGGTTGTTCGTGCTCGGGACTGAGAGGGACCAGACATCAATCCAGGCTCTCCAAATCTTTCTGAATCAGTCTCTCATGTTTTAAACTTGTAAGTAGCACAGGCAAGGCGTGTTAGTCTTATGTTTGTTTTCTCAACCTGTAAATGTTCCTTTTTTGCTGAGAGGATTTTACCTCTGTTTGCTGTAACTTTGAACCTAAGACTAGAGGGGGGGTTCCTCTGGGTCATAGGAATCTGATTACCCTGTAAAATATTTTCTATCCTGATTTTACAGAGATGATTTTTACCTTTCTTTTTCTTTAATTAAAAGTTTTCTTTTTAAGAACCTGATTGATTTTTTTTCTTTCTTGTTTTAAGATCCCAGGGAATTGGGTCTGGACTCCCCAGGAGTTGGTGGGGGAAAGGAGGGGGGAATGGTTAATTTCTCCTTGTGTTAAGATCCAAGGGGTTGGATCGGTATCACCAGGGACTTGGTGGAAAAGCCTCAAGGCAGCCCAGGGAGGGGAAGGTTTTGTGGGGACAGGGAGTGCGCCAGACACTAAATTTCTGGCTGGTGGCAGCGTTACCAAATCTAAGCTAGGAATTAAGCTCAGAAGGGTCCATGCACGTCCCCACATCTGTACCCAAAGTTCAGAGTGGGGGAGGAATCCTTGACAAAAAGGTCTAACATTTGTCCTCACTGAGTAAATAAACATAAAGGGAATGGGGACCTACTCTGGTTTATGAAAGGGCAGTGGGTAGGGAGAGGCTGTGCCAGGGCTGAGGGAAGAAATCATCTACTGGAGGGACAAAGGTGCACTGTTGCTGGAGGCAGTGGCCCTTGTATGGTGCAGGTAAACATCAGTACCTGCCTAGCACACCGGAGGAACACTGAAATACTTGTATTTCTTACTCAAAATGCCAAAGCACTAATCTGACTGTACACCAGGGCCATCACTCTATGAGACAGTGCTGTATCAGAGCTCCTTTTGGCATCAACACTTCTGAAACCACAAATGTCAGCTTGAAACATCAGAAGAGCATGCACCCTGGGTAGATGGATCCTTTTGAGGTCTGGATGTTGGAAGGATTTTAAGGCATTAGATCAGTGGCTCTCAACCTTTCAAGACTACTGTACCCTTTCAGGAGTCTGATTTGGCTTGCATACCCCCAAGTTTTACCTCACTTAAAAACTACTTGCTTATAAAATCAGCTATAAAAATACAGAAGTGTCATGCTGTTACTGACAAATGGCTGACTTTCTCATTTTTACTATATAGTTATAAAATAAATCAACTGGAATATAAATATTATACTTACATTTCAGTGTATAGTATATAGAGCGGTATAAACAAATCATGACATTTTAGTTTGTATGGACTTCATTAGTGCTTTTTATGTAGCCCGTTGTAAAACTAGGCAAATCTCTAGATGGGTTGATGTACCCCCTGGAAGATCTCTGAGTACCCCCAAGGGTACGTGTATCCCTGGGTGAGAGCCACTGCATTAGACCACTGAGTGTCTCTCAAGGGTACATGTGAAACTTCCATTTCTTTCTTTGCCTTAACTGTCTTATTAATTATTATTATTCACAGACAAAGAACCACACTAACTAGGAGTTAAAGTTGAGATCACACACAAGTAATTTAGGGTAACACACATTATAGGGATGTTATGATTATCACAAAAAAACCCCAAACATTACAAAAACTAGGAAATGCAGAGTTAAGGTTAAACTTAAAAGAAATTAGCACATTGAGGAATGGAAAGGCACAGTTCAGGCACCTTTAACCTAAGGACACAACCTTAACTCTTGGCTGTAGTGACACCATGTAATAACAGGCCTTAATCCTAATTGTATGGCTGTTAGTGCTTGTGGTCCCAGAGAAGGCTAAAGTGATTTTTAAAGACACAGTAGTTTTCTCATACTTTCCCCTCTCATGACATCACTGTTGAACAGTGAAGATTTTTTTAAATCCAGCAGAAGGCAGCAAGGCACTCTCATAGTTGTTGGGTGGGCAAGTGTCCAGCAGATTCTCTCTTCAGCCTCTGTCTAGTGTGTGTACAGATTTCACAGCAGCGGATGACTCAGGGCAGTCAACACTGGAACCTCTTCTTTCTCAGTGGCTCTGAGGGCCTCGGGTTTGGTAATAATACTGGGCAGAGGGATGCTGCCTGAAATAAGTCGTTGTCTTTTTGCTTCCTCTCTTGGGACAGGAACACACAGATCCAACCATACAGAGTCACCCTGGACTCCTTTTATGAATGGAGGACTTTGTCCATTTTAGAATTAAAAAGTTCATTGCACTCAAAAAGAAGGTCTTTGATTATAGTTTTGACATCCCTGGACAGGGACAGGAGCTAGGAAGACCTTCTTATTGCCACTTATGTGGCGATAATATGTGCTGTAGCATCAAGATACATCCACTGCAGCTTGCAGGAAAGTGTGAGCCATCCGCTGTCCCTCAATCATGATGGGTTTTGTTCCCCTCAGTAGTCCTGTGGTAGCTTGTCCACAAACTGAGACAGCTTATCCCCAGTTCATGTAATCATACTCGGAAATGAGGTAATATCTGGTAATAAGCCAGGGAGGATGACAGACAAATTTGCAATTGAAGAGGCTGAGTTTCTTCAGGTCCTTCTTTCTAGGTGTGAATTTGGGAGGTCCCTGCTTTTTTGACGTTTTCTGTAGTGCAACTACTACAACTGATCCCAGTGCTGTTGGGAATAAAGGTATTTAAAAATCCTATGGTACCTTCTGTCTTCTCACTTGGATGTGGTCAGTACTGATGCTGGTGTATGCTCTAGATCCTTTGCAGGCTTTAATGCTCCTTCATTTATTGGCATGCATAGCCTGTTGGGCATAGAAGGCTGCAAGATTTCCAGGAGCTTGTGAGATTTCTCCTGCACCACTTCTAGTGGTATATCCAGTGTCTCTGTAATGCATTTGATGAGGTCCTGAGACACCTTACGATTATCCACTGAGGCAAGCATAGATGGATTTACTGTCTCATCAGAGAAGAATGAGCAGATTGCTGTGGGGACCAGTTGTTCTTCTCCTTAGAGTCATTACTCTTCTTTGCTTTCCTCCTCCTACCTTTCCAGGATCTGAGGTTGCACTAGTTGACCTACCTGAGATATAGACTATATCAGGGGTAGGCAACCTATGGCACGGGTGCCGAAGATGGCATGCAAGCTGATTTTCAGTGGCACTCACACTGCCCAGGTCCTGGCCACTGGTCCAGGGAGCTCTGCATTTTAATTTAATTTTAAATGAAGATTCTTAAACATTTTAAAAACCTTATTTACTTTACATACAACAATAGTTTAATTATATATTATAGACTTATAGAAAGAGACCTTCTAAAAACGTTAAAATGTATTATCGGCACGCAAAACCTTAAATTAGAATGAATAAATGAAGACTCGGCACAGCACTTCTGAAAGGTTGCCGACCCCTGGTCTATATTGTCTCTTTAGGAAGAGGACCTGTGGAAGGGGCAGATGATGCACACTTGTGTAACACACTGCACACTACAGGGCATGCAGCAGGGTTAGGATTGGGATACAAGTACTGGAATGGGGAATGTATAGGAAGGTACAAGGAGAGATGTACACTGTGAGTCCAGGTCAATTCCTATTGTCCCTTATAGAATCCTCCCTAGAGTCCTCTCCTGACTTCAATTCTGCTACAAAGCGGGGTAAGGAGGGTGAGTAGGAATTGACTCTCTATTATGTCCAGACAGGGATGAGGAGGAGGGCTGTACAATCATAAGTGCTCTCTGAAGGGATGAAATTGGTACTGGAGATACTTCCTTTACTGGCTCTACCAACAGCTCAGAAGATGGTTGTTTAGATATCATCACCCTCAACCTCTGGTACAAGGCTCACAGTTAAATCTCTCATTATTGTATAAGCTCTGGGAACCAAGACAGCAGGTACTGATGCACTGGGTAATATGGAACATGGTTCCAAGGCGACCAGTATGGAAGTGGTGGGTACCAAAGCTCTCGGTACTGAGATGCGAGGTATTGAGGTTGGTGCTGAAGAACAGGTACTGAGAGAAACGCGATCTGCAGGCTTAGTGTATACTGCTGTAACTCTCTTAGTAGCCAGTACTTAGTGCCAGAGGGGCCCTTTTCAAGTTTTTGCCCTTGAATGGTTGAGCCTGAGATGAGTCAGAAGTCTGGTGCACCAGAGAAGATGCCCTGTACCCTGGCCTGTCTTTGGAACAGTGCTCCTTTCTGCGTTTGTCAGAGGACATCATCACCAGAATGGAGGCAGGTGATTGGGGTCTCCTTAGTTGATGTAGGCCGAGAACTGAGGATGGAATTTCAGCTCAACAGTTACTCCCAGAGAGGGTCCGAGAAGCTAACCAGAGGACTGTGGTCTAGCTACATCCTTGTTCTCAGTGTCCAAGGAAGCTTGCCTTGAGCACTGTGAGAGAAACAAGTTTTCTGAGTATACTTGGAGGAGTGACATGTGGAACATACTCAAGGATATGTCTCGCCTGTAGGCAAAATAGGCACCAAGTGTTCCCATCATTAAGTGGCACAAGGGAAAGGTTTTGAACCCATGGATTTCACTTCTGCCATTTTGCTACAGCCCCTGTACAGGGCTGGGGGTTGTCTAGTTTAAAGACTAATGGCTTGTCTACATGGGGAAATTAGTGTGCAGTAAGTTAGGGTGCGAATTTAAAGCGTACTCGCTACTCTGCACTAACACCCCATACAAACATTCCTACTGTGCATTAAGAGTGCCCTTGGGCAGTTTAGTTTAACACATGCCCAAAGTGCATCAAGCTACTGTGCACAAAGGCACTTTTCATGTGCAGTACGAGCATCCATGCAGGCAGTTAATGCAAAGTAGCCAGTGTGCACTAGCTACTGCTGGCTTTTCCCCCCCCATGTAGACCTGCCCGTTAAACTAACTAAGAAATATTTTTTTCTATATACACAGTTTTATAGCTAACAGGAAAAGAACTAACTGTATGAAGTAACAACAAACTAAGTAATAAGATTAGCAACTAACAAATGCTAGTGAGGAGCAGAGAAGCAGGAGGACACTGCAGGTTTTCATCTCACTGCCAAAGGTGGTAACATGGAACTGAAGGATGGTTTGGCCCACTTCGCACTTTATGCCTTGTGCTGTGTGATGGGGTGTACACACAACACACTGGGATGGGAGGTGTTAAAGGACAGTACTGGGCCCATCTAGCTCAGCCCCTCCAATCCTGCAGCCCGTGCTCCAACAGGAGGCAGGGTTGAAAAGGGAGCAACCCGTCTCAGAATGTGGGAGGCTGGGGAGGAGTACAGACCTACCCTGCAGCTTCCTGCCAAAAGGGGCTAGAAATGCCCCCCTGAAGCACCAGGACTGTATGCTGAGCCCCGTTGGGGCTGATGGTTTGGTTTCCTTTTTATTTTTCTTCATTTGGGACAAGAAGCAGAGGGAGCCGTGGTAGGAAGTGACCCAGGGAGAGTAACTCAGAAGCTCCACTCCCCACTCCAGGGGTCAATGCTGCTGACACTCCTAGGGCCCTGGGTCAGAGTAAGGTGGCGCGGATGGGCCCAAGCTCGCCTATCACTATCCCATGACTGAGTGGACACTAACCCTAGGCCACCCAGCCCACCAAGGACCCTACTACAGGAGGCACAAAGATTGCTGGGGGGCCCACTGGTGGCCAAAAGAATCTGATCTCACATGCATGTAGACAATCACTTGAGAAAGAATTCAAAATTCAGAGGGGCTCATATGCTGCCTATCCCTGACAACCCCTTCCACTGCAGAGCAGAGAAGAAAATGGGAGCAAAGTGAAAACAGCTTTGTGCCTATCGATATTTAGAATAATCCTGGCAGAACAGAGAACAGATAAGACGTCAAAAGGTGCAAACTAAGACTCAGATCCCACAATCAGATGTGCACAGACCCCTGCATAAAACAGCCCTGACTTCAAAAGGATTCCACAGGGGCCACCTGTGCAGATCCAGCTGCAGGATCAAGGCTTAAATACAGCTTATTCCACTGTTGCAGATACAAATGGAGTTCATTCCATTGTTATCTTGTGTGTACACATAGTCATAGATTATTTTGTGTGAGAGTAAATAAATATTTGAACCCATGGCTAATGCACTACTCCGCTGGAAATTGGTTTAGAGCACATTTATAACCAAATCAAGAGTAAATACTGCAGATATTTGCTGCAGTAACACAGAAAACAAACAATGAAATATTACTATCTGCAAGAATCTTAGTTAAAAATTAGAGAAAAAGACAACTCACCATGTTCCTGCTGCTTCAGAGCTTCCAAATCAAGACTTTCATTTTCTTTGAAAAATAACCGAAACTGTTCAAAAGTGTCTGCATATAAGTTGGCTGCTTCAAATGCTGAATACACAGTTTCCTAAATGTTACACAAAAAAGTCATTGTACATAAGAATTTGCTTGGAGCAAACTAATAGAAGAAATTAAAACAATTCTACATGATATATTGACTCTACTTTTAGATACTTTAAAATAAAATCTCTGGAGGAACTGTAAGGTTCAGTGCATTGGTAATGGAACAGTGGTCTTTTATCTCTAGGTCGCCAGTCTGCATCTAACTCAGATCAATGGTGAATCAAACTCATTGCCATCTAAGGTCAGTTGGGTGACCTGATTGAAAATCTTGGGTAGTGTCAGTCCATTTCCTTGTGGACAGGTGCCCATGAACATAACTGGGGTCTATTAGCCCAGTCTCAGCAAAGATTGGATAGGCATGCAAACGGTACTGTTGTATCACCCTTAGCCATGCCTAGGAGAAGTACCTGCAGAAGAGACTTGGCACACAGTGGTATTGATTAATTCATGTTTAACAAAAAAATCAAATCTGAAACTGAAACCGATACCTTTATTTGCTGGATGATAGCTTGCAAATGCTTGTCATCTTTAAACATGGTTGATAAACTTGGTCCTTCACCACAAGTCTTTTCTTCAGTTTTGTTATTAATAATAGGACGAGTAAAGGCATCAAAGTATTGATCAGGTACAAGATTAGCAACAGACAACACAGTTGCCTGAAACTGATTAATAATATCTGCAACACCTTCCTGTTAGACAACAGAAAACATCATTAACACCCTTTGAATCCTTCTGAACTGTGAAACAAATTAGGTGTGAAACATTTCCAAAATATAGTGCATTCATATGTATGCAAAGGTCTACAGCAGATTGTCAATATATCTCACTTCCAGACCAGCAGGAATGGGGAGTAGTGGAGAGGCAACATGCTAAGCACTGCTCTTGCCAGATAAGATACTAGATGGAGCCTCATAGGAAGAGCAAACAGGGAGAACCCAGAAGAAACCATCATTCCCCACTACAAAAAATACAGTAGGAGCCAGAGGGCACTCTGCTTGTAGAGAAGAGCTTGTTCCCACTGCCAGCTGATGCAGAATCTCACTGTTGCACCATTGGATGTGGAGGAAGAGCTTAAGAAAGCTATGCAGACTCAGTTAGCCCAGGTAGACACTTTAATGCAATGGCTGGCTTGTGCTAGTGCATTAAAAATAGCTATGGGCAGGTTGAAGCACTTGCTAGCCACCCAAGTTCAAGCCCATCCTACCCATGGACTCCAAGCCTCTGCCAGTGCTGCAGTGTTCACACAGCTCTGTTTTAGTGCACTACTGTGAGCTCCTCAAGCCCAAGTCTGTCTACGTGGGCTGGGAGGCTCACTCCCAGCTGCAGTGTAGACATACTCTGAGTGGCTACTGTTGTATCGTTGGGGGCAGTAGTTTTAAGAAGAAATCACTTGACACACAGAGAGCTGTGAACCTTAAAGGCAACCATTTATTTCCACACACTGAATTAACCAAAACCAGCCAAAACTGGCTGGGCTATCCCCTAATAAACTAACTCAGTTGCCATAGCAACAACAAGGTACTATTACCACGACAACCAAATACACAACATATTCCTCCCCCCTTAATAAGAACATCCCCTAAACTAGAGAAGGAGGGTAGACTGCCTCCACTCCCAGCTAAACCCCGGGGATTATTTTGCCCCATAACCATGGGTTCGCCCTAGCTAAAGATCCAGCCATTGAGGAGGCCTTCTGTCTCTAGGTGGATTACAGCGAACTTCTGGTGTTGTTGCACCCAAAAGTGTCTTGGGTGCAGGCCTGACAATGAGCTCAGGGTTCGTAGGGCAAATGGGTGAGGAGGTGGTATCAGCTCGTCCCGGGCAAGGGGGTATCTCAGCCGCCGGCAGTAACGAAGGATAACAGTCAGGAATAGGTGATTCTTGATTCGGTGTCTTGCCAGAAGAGGTGAGGTCAGACAACTCAACTGAAGATGTGTCCTGAGGACTGGTATGACCTGGCAGCAGCTGATCTACATGTAGCCGCCAGGTGAGATCCTCTGCAGTCCGGACTGTGTAGGAAACAGGCCCTGTTTGAGCGATGACCGTGGCAGGGACCCATTTAGCTCCAGAAGTATAATTCTGAGCCAAAACTGGCTGTCCTGGGCTAAAGGTTTGGTCTTTTGCTCTGGGTGCACACCTGATGACTTGCTCTTGTTGCACAATTTGTCTGGGTTCAGAAGGTTTCAGCAGATTGAAGCAAATCTGCAGCTGTCGTCCCATCATTAGAAAGGCCGGGGATGCCTTGGTCATAGCATGAGGTGTGTTTCTGTAGGATAGTAAGAAGGTGTCCAGAAGTTTTTGAATGGATAATTGTCCCCTTGCTGATTTCAAAGTTTGTTTCACTGTCTGCACAAATCTTTCAGCTAATCCATTGGTGGATGGATGATATGGTGCTGAAGTGATGTGGTGTACCTCATTTGCCTTCATAAAATTTTGAAACTCCTGAGAGACAAACTGCGGTCCGTTGTCACTCACAAGTTGTTCTGGCAGACCGTAATGACTAAAGAGTCCCCGTAGTTTTTGGATAGTACTCTCTGCAGTAGTGGACTGCATTATAGAGACTTCCTGCCTTTTAGAATGGGCACCACCTCCTTCAAGGGGGCCAGCGAAGTCAACATGACTACGTTGCCACGGGTTTTCAGGCCAGTCCCATGGGTGTAGGGGCGCCCACTGGGGTGCATTCCTGACACGACATACAAGCTCGTCTTCTCTTCAATAACACTTTCCAATTCAGGCCACCAAAAATAACTTTGTGGAATTTCCTTCATGCGCACTATTCCACAATGACCAGAATGTAGCTGTTCTAACATCTATCATCTCAGTGGTGGTGGGATAATGACACATCTCCCCCATAACAAACAACCAGATTGGATCAATAACTCTGTCCTCCTGGACATGTAGGTAACAAGGTCAAGTGAGACCGGAGAGGTTCGTTGAGATTTTCCATGCATCACCAGGTCCATAACTTGGGACAATACTGGGTCAACACGAGTTGCCTTCTTTATCTGAGTAGCGGTGATGGGTGTATTCTCTACCTGTTCAAAGTAAAAGATTTCCTTTTGGGCAGTATCTTGATGTTTGACTGGCAAAGGCAACCTTGAGAGACCATCCACATTGCTGTGCAGAGTGGATTTCCGATATCTGATTCCATACCTGTGCGCTGAAAGCAACAATGCCCAACGTTGCATACAACTAGCAACTAATGGGGGAATGCCTGTGTGGGGCTCAAAAATTGAAGTCAGAGGTCGATAGTCTGTGAGAAGAGTGAACTTCCGCCCGAACAGGTACTGATGAAACTTCCAAATTCCAAAAACGATTCCCAATGCCTCACGTTCGATTTGGGTATAGTTCATTTCTGCTTTGCTTAGAGTGCGTGAAGCAAAAGCAATAGGTCTCTCTTCTCCTGAGGGCATAATGTGTGACACGACTGCTCCCACTCCATAAGGGGAGGCATCGCAGGCCAACTGAAGGGGTAAGGATGGATCAAAGTGTGTCAGAACTTCAGAATTTAGCAATGCATCCTTAGCTTTGTTAAATGCAACATCACACTCTTCAGTCCACTTCCAGGCCTTGTTCTGCCCAAGGAGTTTGTGAAGTGGTTTTAACAGTGTGGCTAACTGTGAGATGAACTTTCCATAATAGTTCAGTAGACCTAGAAACGAGCAAAGCTGGCTAACATTGCGAGGCGGGGAAGCCTCCACAATAGCCTTAACTTTTGCAGGGGCCTCATGAAGACCCGTAGCATCAATGATGTGTCCCAAATATTCAACAGAGGGCTGGAAGAATTCACACTTGTCTTTGCGGACTCGTAGGCCATACTCTTCCAGACTCTGCAGGGTAGCCTCTAAATTCTTTAAGTGATCCTCCTCATTACTTCCAGTGACCAGGATGTCATCCAGATAGCACTGGACTCCTGGCAAGCCACACAAGATCTGGTCCATAGCCCTCTGGAACAGGGCGGGAGCAGATGTTATTCTGAAGGGTAGGCGACAGTGTCAATAAAGTCCCCTATGCTCACAATAGTCAACAACTCTTGGGACTTTTCATCAATATGCATCTGTAAATATGCTTGCCTCAGATCAATCTTACTGAACTTTTGTCCCCTAGCAAGGCCCATGAAGAGGTCATCGATACGGGGAAGCAGGTTTTGCTCTGCACACAATACCGGGTTGACAGTGACTTTAAAATCACCGCAAATCCGGAGGGAGCCATCTTTCTTCACTATTGGAACGACAGGAATCGCCCATGGGCTATGAGTAACTGGTATTAGGACTCCATTGGTGACCAGGCACTCCAGGTCCACTTCAACTTTTGGCCTGATGGCATATGACACAGTTCGGGCTTTCAGATATTTTGGTTGACTGTCAGGTTTAATGTTCAATGTCACAGTGATTCCCTTCATACTTCCCAGATCCTCTCCAAAAACAGCAGCATGTTTCCTTAGTATAGCAGTCAGACCAGTTTCTTCTTTAGACATTTTGTGCACTTCTGCCCAGTTCAGCTGAATCTTCCTAAGCCAAGACCTACCCATTAAGGCTGGTAATTACCTCTTACCACAAACAGTGGCAATTTAGCAGTCTGTCCATTCAGCTCCACTTTAACGTCAATAGTGCCCAACATGGGCACAGCTTCTCCAGTATAGGTTTTCAGAACAGTTTTTGTTGCTTTAAGTGGAAGATGCTGTAGCTTTTCTTTATACACAGTCTTGAGGACCAGCGAGATGGCTGCCCCAGTGTCCAGTTCCATGCATACAGGTTTGCCATCCAACAACGGGGTTACCCAGTATTCATGTGAGCCCACTGCCAAAGACAAAACGTGAAGTGGCACTTCTTCTTGCGATGAGGTGTCACCTTGATCATCCTGGGTCTGCTCTAGGGTATGCAGGTTTCTCTTTTTGGTCGGCCAGACCACAGGCCTCTTTCTTTTTTCCTTTTTTTTTTTTTGTTTACAGGCACACTCAATGTGTCCCTTTTTGCCCCAGTGTTGACACATCAGGTCCTTACACCAGCATTCTGATGCATGGTGACCTGGCTTACCATAGCGGTAACATTCCTGACTCCCCACAGTTTTGTGGGTAAGTTCTTGTGATACCTTATGCACCCTAGGTAATGCACTGATGGATTGTGCCTCCTTTGTAGCCAGTTCCATGGAGACTGCAATATCAACAGCCTTCGGTAAGGTAAGCTGAGCCTCTGTCAATAGGAGCTTCCATATAGCTTCACTGTGCAGGCCACACACTGACCTGTCACGAAAGGCATCATTTAACATCTCCTTAAATTCACAGTGTTCTGCAAGCCTTTTTAAAGTTGCTACAAATTGTACAACTGTTTCATCTTCTTTTTGGTCTCTTTTGTGGAACCTATATCTTTCAGAAATTACCAGTGGTTTTGGAGAAAAATAGGACCCCAGGATTTCCACAATGTCACTGTAAGATTTGATATCAGGCTTGACAGGGTGTAGTAAGCTGCATAGCAGGGAGTAGGTCTTAGCTCCTACAACACTTAAGAATATTGGCACCTTCTTCTCTTCTGTAATGTCATTGGCAATAACAAAAAGCTCAAACGCTCAGTATACTCATGCCATTGCACTATAGTCTCCTCAAAAGGTTCCAGTGGCCCTGTAAGGGTAGCCATGGTTTTAGTTTCAGGTTTCACAGTCAGTGCAAACAAGCCAGTTCTCACCCCTTCCAACAGCAAAAAGGTTGTTTTTTTTGTTTGTTTGTTTGTTTTGTACCTTGACTTCTACTTCCTTCTGTTGCTGGGGCAGCACAGGAATCCCACCCTCATCACCACTTTGTCGTATACTTGCAGGCAGTAGTTTTAGGAACAAATAACTTGAGACACAGAGAGCTGTGAACCTTAAAAGCAGCATTTATTTCCACACAATGAGCTAACCAAAACCAGCCAAAACTGGCTGGGCTATCCCCATATAATCTAACTCAGTTGCTATAGCAACAAGGTGCTATTACCATAACAACCAGATACACAACAGCAGGACCGGCTCCAGGCACCAGCCAACCAAGCACGTGCTTGGGGCGGCACCTTGGGGCGGGGCAGCGCTTAGGGTTTTTTGGGGGGGGAGGTTCGGCTGGGCGGTGCTCGGTTGGGGTGGGGCTTGGGCGCGCGGCGCTCGTGGGGCGGGGCCGGGTGGCGTGGCACTCGTAGGGGCGGGGGCTTCAGGCCGTGCGGCGCTCGTGTGGGGAGCGGGGGCAGCGCGGCGCTTGGGGGCTTTGGGCGGCGCGGTGCTCAGGAGGGGCGGGGGCTTCGGGCGGCGCGGTGCTCGGAGGGGCGGGGGTTCGGCGCACAGCACTTGCGGGGGGGTTCAGCGCACAGCACTTGCAGGGGGGGTGTTACGGCGGGGTGGCGCTGTTTTTTTTGGCTTGAGGTGGCAAAAAAGTTAGAGCCGGCCCTGCACAACAGCTACTGTATGAGGCAGCGGTCTGTATTCCAAAGGGCAGCAAGGGGAGACAATCAGGTAGAGAGTATGTACAAATGTGAGATGTCACTTGTGAGTGTGGGATGAATCCTTAATGCATCCAGGTATCTTTGAGATCCAGCGCACATTTTCATAGTGAGGGAGTGAAGGATCCCAAACATACAGGGATGGATTCACTAGGATGCCGTGGCTATTTTGCACTGCTCTAGTGACCAGGCAGCAAAACAAGATTTGCAGCTGCTTTGTGTCTCTGGAGTCCATAAAAACAAGCAGGGCACACCAGTGAATCTGGCCCACAATCCTGACATTTCTGTTCAGTGAAATTGATTAAAACATGCAACTAAAAGATAAATTGATACTTTCTTACAACAGACCTGGAAGTCATCCAAAGATGGTGCAAACAACAATGCATGGATCTCCAAAATTAACTCTGTAAGAAACATGGGCAGAAATGATTCTTCTTCATCCTGCCCTGCCGTCCCTGACACAGCCTGAAACAAAGAAACCAAAACAATACAAATTTCAAAAGATCAGGAAATTTTTAAAAATCTTGGGTGAAAAATAAACATCACTTTTTCTCTATGACCCTGCACATTTCTTTTAAGCAGACAAAAGAAGAATGAAAAAGTCTGATAAAACAAATAAATGTCAGAGGCCAACCCTGGATTCATTGAAATCAATGGCAAAATTTCCATTACTTCAACGGGAGCCAAACCAGGCCCTAAACTCTTTGTGAACAAACTTGAAAAGACAGATTCTTCTGATCTCAATTAAATTGGGTATAAATAAAGATTAACTCTGTCAAAGTCAATAGAATTACATCAGTGTAAAACTGTGGTAAGCAAGATCATAATAATCAAGCCCTTAGAAGAGTTCCTTGTCAGATAGCAGCAATTTGTACCCCTTGCTACAGATCAGAAATTTGCCTCCATATATGCATGTAAGTGCATGCTTTTGCTCCTTGGTACCATATCAAACGCTGAGAATTTGTGAATATATTAAAGGGTAAAAAAAGCACTAAAGAAAACGTCTGGAAGAAGAGAAATCCCATATAAAGTCTGAGATCTCAATTCAGATATACAGGATTGTTCTCAGTTCTAGGAATTTAAATACAAGTTTCTTTGCAAAGGCCCATTTGGCACGTATTGTTTGCAAATGGGATGGGGAGGGAGAGGAGGATTACAAACGTGTAATTTTTTGTTTCTTTACTGCACTGTAAATACTATAGCAGCCGTAGATTACACCTAACAGTGCACTACATTACCAACAGTAACTTTTGCAGGACAATGAAAGTTGAAGCTCCTTCTAAGAAAACGATAATCAGCATAGATTCACCTATTAATGAGATTAATGCAAGAATTTTAACTTTCCTAACAAAAATTTCCTCTAAGCTTCATTTTGAAACCAACCTATAAACAGAAAAATATGCTACATGTAGGCTAAGATTGCAGTCATTGGTCCTGCTGAGTACTCAGCACTTTTGAAATCACGGCACTTGTTTATATGCCTCATTATGGACCAAAGGGATTTTATGCACTCATTTTTTAAAAACTTGGCCTTAGTTTTCATTGAAACAAAATTACCTTTTTTTCAGAGACTTCAATTTTTTCCTCCGTATTCCACTTCTGTATGACATCTGCAGCAGGTGTCCTTTTCAACTTATCAGAAAGGTAGTTCAAAAGAGTAGTGACTGATTTTACTGCCAGGACATGCATGGTGTTCACTATTAGGTAGTCAGCAAGACGGATAAAACTTGAGGGACAGAAGAAGGAAGTGCAATATTTTGTCACTTTCTGTGAATACTACAAGTCTCTGTGACAAGAGCGTTTGATTTTTATGGAAAGGTATCCTTATACTTTCAAAGAGCTGATTCCTAAAGTCCTCACTCATTCCTCACTCAGGCAAAATTCCCATTAACCTTACTGGAACATTTTTGCCTCTGTAAAGACAGAGTAAAAAATGAGTAAGGATTTCAGGATTTGGACCAACAATTCTCCAACAGAAAGCAGAAAAATACCTTTAATATGCACAGCATGCATAAATATACAGAAGAAAAGAACTTTGAGAGATGGTTTTGTGATAGACTTACAGAACAAATTAGAATAAACTCTGAATTACTTCACATTTCATATCAAACTCAAAACAGCTTATGACAAAGATGGGTGAGCCAGATTCACCAGTGCATTGCAGCTGCTTTGTGCTGCTCTGGGTTTAGGTTTTGTATCGCCACACTAGCGGAAAGCTGATGGAATGTACTGTCAAATCTGTTCCAGCAGTATTTACATAAGTGATAACTTGGTTTCATCTAGAAAAATGGGAATGTTCCTTCAAGAAACAAATTTTATTATGTGAATTCAGCAACAGAGCCTCCATTTAGGGCTGTTCTACCATAACAAGAAATAAGAAGCTCTCAAAGTCAGGCAGTATAACTGGGCTTTTTGTTAACTTAAGACATCTTAACTTTTTCTCAAGGATCACCCCTTATTAGCTGAGTCACCAAACAGCACTGCCATAAATGCTAAAAGTGGCATTTACAAAAACTGATAGTTTTGTCAGGCAACTCTAGAATTTGATTGTAAAAGTGAAATTACAGTACAAATGATTAATTACCATACTGTAAGTATACTGATGTTCAGTCTATTAGATTATTTTAGTTCTTAATTATTTCATTTCATTACTTCTTTTTTAAACTTCCTAATTGCACAGGGTGGATCACCATGCCAAACAAAAAATGTGTTTATTTTATTTATATTTTAAAAGAGCAAAGTTTGGTTTGCTCCTTTTTAAAAAAAAAAAATAGTTGAAACCCTGAACCCAATTAAGTTAGTAAGGTTGCAAAGTCAGCACAAAAACTGGCCTCATTTATAAAAATCATGTATCAACATGAATGCATGAAAACATAAAATGCAGTACTCAACTTTCACCAATAAAATGAGATTGTCAATCATATTATTGTTTTCTGAAATAGTGATAATTCTCTCCTAAGCAGAAATGTTAATGCATAGATGTATTGCTGGACATATTGTCTAGTAGAAAAGAAATGAGAAGAAAGCACTAATATTTCTGTCTCTTACAACACATAATCATCAATCTTAATGAATGGAAAGTGGCCAAAATGAGCAAAACTGATGGTGGGACAAAAATGTTAATTAAAAATAATCTTAAAAAACAAAACAAAACAAAAATAAAAAAACACTGGACCAGTGTGCAGAACCTAGTACCCAAAGGGTGTCAGAAGAAACCTTAGAAGGATTAATCATATGATGCCACTGAAAAGTATTCAATCACTTGTCTGTCTTACAAATCTCTTCTATGGAAGTGCATGTTCTTTCTGTTTGTGATGATCCTGTAGTCCCCTGAGGGCAACCTGTGACATAGCTCCTTTTATTTAATATGGCTCTGAAATGTAGCAGCTTGATGTAGCATTATAACATAGTCTCATTTCAAACAGTGCTATGTCAGTGCACACTAGGGATCTTTCAGTGTGCATCAGCATGGTCCACACAAGCCAGTTAGTGAGCAACATGCTGGTGCACACTAGAATTTACACCCCAGCTGGTTTACATTAATGTGTAGATAAGTCCTTACTATAGCCAAGCAATTGCATCTGCGCAGTTAAGGCTAAAACAAGCTTATATTATATATCCCTATTTTAGCCTCCATAACTTATTCTTTTTAAAACATAGCCACACTCAAGCTCTTCCTCACACCCTACCTCATGTTGCTTTTTCTGAGCAGCTGGAAACACTCTACACATCTTTCTACTGACTTAAACTGACTCTATATGGACCTCTTCCTTGGTGTGTTTTCCACACACACCCCAAGAACACATGTTGATGATATCACTGAAATCAACTTTCTTGGTAAGTTAATCTTCACTGGCAAGGGGAAGAAGACCATTAAGATCTGCCACATTGTACTGGGGTAATAGCTTTTAACTCTGAAAATGGCCATTTAGCACAGAAAATGTCAATACCAATCATACTTTCTAATGCATTAGTGTGAATGTTTATGAATTTGTCCTAAAGCACTATACAGGAACCAAATTTTGCTAGTGCTCTACACAGGAAGCACCAAAGTTGCTCAAATATTCCAGGCACCCTAAATAATTTTCATGGCCTAGAGACAATAAGTTTGCACCAAATCCCTGTGAAAATACAGGCCTCATGTACCCAGAAACTTTAGAGCAGCCCAACTGTTCCTTCCACCACTTTTTTCAGAGTTTCAAAGGTCAGTCTCTGCACAGTCACTCAATTTTAAGCAAGACAAAAGAGAGCACATTGATGCCATGTGGACCTGAGAAGCTGTATGGTCTGATAGACAAGTCTGGATATTTTTCCAGTTCTGCAAATATCTCCAAGTCAGTGCTGTTTTACTACAGAGGACTTTACAGGCATAACAGAATTCATTGTTTTTCCACTATTTACTGCTAATTATGACTCATCAACTTGCCAGCTAAAATCTTTTGACACAAATATATTAAATTAAAATTATTACATTTATTACTTTCATTTGTAGTGGTAGTATAGCACCAAGAGTTTGCAAGATACTTTATAAACAGATAAAAAGGCAAGTGATGCAATACTGGACCTTTGAAGTCAATGGCAAAACTTCTATTGACTTCAATAGAGTAAGGATTTCACCCATGGTCCCCAACCTCAAAGAACTTAAAAACTTCTAAAAACCTCAGGGGATGAATAGCTCAGTGGTTTGAGCATTGGCCTGCTAAACCCAGGGCTGTGAGCTCAATCCTTGAGAGAGCCACTTAGGGATCTAGGGTAAAATCAGTACTTGGTCCTGCTAATGAAGGCAGGGGGCTGGACTCAATGACCCAGGGTCCCTTCCAGTTCTAGGAGATAGTTTTAAATTAATGGAGATATACCTAAGGGCTAAATTGTGGTATGGTATCAAACCTTGTATAGCTGCATTGCCCCACAAGCAGACCAGGAAGATTATGACTCTGAGCTAGAGAGAAGTCCCTAGAAGGGGATAACAGCTGTAGCAGCGTGGCTATCCGCTCCCGCCTGGTGGGGCTTTAAAACAGCCCTAGGAAGGGGCTTTTGGCTGAGCTGACTAGGAAAGTGGCTGCAGCTGGAGGCCACGCCCCAAACTGAAGCCCTGGGGCTTATAAGAAGCAGGGAAGCCAGAGCCCAGACAGAGTCTCTCTCTGGCTCTAGAGAGAGATGGGCCTGGCTGCTTAGGGCTTAAGACAAGGTACCTGAGGGTGAAGCAGGGCTGGGAACAGGCCGAGGAGCTGGGGAAGCTCCAGCCTGGAAAGCCCCAGGCTGCGGCCTAGCAAAGGGCCTATAGGTACTGTGGGTTGCAGAGGGCAGCCCAGGGGTAGGACAAGGCAGCAGGTCCAAACCCCCTTTGCCTGTGATGAGTGGGCTGATACTGCAGTCTGCCCCAGGGAGTGGGGCTAGACCATGACTGTCAGTAGCCACTACTGAGGCAAGGCGGGGATAGTAGCGTGGGGTTCCCCTGGGAGGGGGAGACCCAACCATAAATAGGGGGCACCGGGTCCAGGGAGGGACGCCGGGGCCAGAGAACAGGTGGGTCACCAGCCTGCCGAGGGCGCTCCAGGGCTGGACTGAGGGACATTCCGGGACCAACCAGCGGAGGCGCGGCAGGGGTGAGTACCGCCCGCCTACACAGCCCTCACCTCAAAGAAGACATCACCAAATGGAGTGGGAAGGGGGCATGATCTATTATGCCCTCTTGAAGGGAGAGAGGAGGGGATGGAGAGTCAGTCACAGGGCCTATAGGAGAAAGGATATGGTAGGGGGAAGAGCAGGGGGTCACTGGAGAGACTCCAGTGCTAGACAACCAGATTTAGACATTTGGAGGCTAGCCAGTTTCCTCACCATCTCTTGAATCTGCTTGTTTAAGATCTCAGAACTCATGAAAGATAGTTATGAAGTGAGACCTTCACTTCTGCTCCGGTTCTTTTACACTGTGTAAAGGGGGCTTAAAAGCCCATATCTTGCCAGGAGAACATTCTCCTGGCTTAGGCATGGTGGAGAATGGCCATAAAGTTATCTCCCTAGAACCCCGCTGCAAGTACCCCCAAAAGGACATGTCTGAGGGCAGGACTGGCAAGTCAAGGCAGAACTGCAGCATTGCAGAGATTCCAGGCAGTGCCGCAGCCCATCGGGCCTCATGGAGAGGTGCTGTAACTTAGACAAGTCCTTAGAGATATCTAAATTATAGTCCCTAGAAGAGCCCAGGATGAGGAAGGCACAATGTTGGTTTGAGGCCACCATAACCCCATTCCAGGGCTGTGAGTTCTGCAGCACAGATTCACCCATGGTTCGCTGCAGGGGACCAAGCTGACCAATCCTGCAAGTCCACTTTGAAACATATTACTTGATTAAACCCTTCAGCACATATACCATCATTATGTGCAGACATACTACAGTAAGTATACAATTATCTCATCCAGCTAGATAAAATGGAAATGCCGGCTAATATAGTTGTGTAGCACATTTGTACATATAATGTAAAATACATTATCAGGATGTTTCATAGAAAAACATAATACAACGTAATGCACTAAAGCTTTATAACTATGTAGCCACCGGCTAAAATAATATTAAAAGATTTTATGCTTTGAAACCTAAGCTGATTGCCTGTAGGGATCAGGACAGATTTCCACTCCGCACCCTATTTACAGCACTGCAATACTGGCTGAGTGTCTTGTGAGGTTTTTTGCCCTTTTTTTTTTTTTTTTAAATCTGGCTCTTATGATTATATTTGAGATGTTATTTATTAAGCACCAACAACACGCATTGACGCATTTGATACTTGGTCCTTCCAAAGATTAGAAGAACTGATGGACTTCACAGATTATCAAGGTTGGAAGGGACTTCAGGAGATCATCTAGTCCAACCTCCTGCTTGAAGCAGGACCAATCCCCAGACAGATTTTTACCCTAGTTCCCTAAATGGCCCCCTCAAGGATTGAACTCACAACCCTGGGTTTAGCTATCTGGTATGCAGTTATTATTTGCTTATGATCAGTCCAACATATACTAATGCATTGTTTGTAAGGAACACTGCATTGTATAATTTTAACTATTATGAGATTATGTGAGAAGAAAGCATAGAACAACTTTTGCTACAAACACCAGACACTAACCATGTTAACCTTCTACAATGAGACCTTTTGTTGGCCTGTTCTGTGTAGGTCATTTTGTCAGCTGTTTCTCCATAAAGTTCTCTTTCATAATGAGGAATAACAAGGAAACTTGAAGCTGCTAATCCAGTTACCATAGTGACCTGTTCTGTATGGAAGATATGCGCACACATTAATGAAAATATTGCAAGTACAATGACATGTGTAACTGAAAATTCTGTAGTTACATAAAACTATCACTAAAACAATTCAGTCTGAGTTGAGTCAAAGCAAAGGGCATTTTTTTGGGAGGGAAAGGAAAAATACAGCACAGTACCCAAGAAACTCCACCAGGGAAACGGCGCAGAAATTCCCTGATGGAAGGGTTCATAGGAAATCCCCCCTTCATACCAACTCCTGCGGAGAAAGCAGAGTGCTCAGTTTCCAAGCCCTGTAGATCAGTGGTTCTCAACCATGGGTCCGGGGCCCTCGGGGGGACTGCAAGCAGGTTTCAGGGGGGCTGCCAAGCAGGACCAGCTTTAGACTCGCTGGGGCCCAGGACAGAAAGCTGAAGCCATGCCGCATGGAGTTGAAGCCCAGAGGCCTGAGCCCTTCCACCTTGGACTGAAGCAGAAGACTGAGCAATTTAGCTTTGTGGTGCCCCCTGGGGTGTGGGGTCCCGGACAATTGCCCTGCTTGCTACCCCTTAACAACGGCCCTGGCTTTTATATGCAGAAAACCAGTTGTTGTGTCACAGGTGGGCTGTGGAGCTTTTATAGCACGTTGGGGGCTGGGGAGGAGGCTCAGAAAGAAAAAGCTTGAGAACCCCTGGGGTAGATCCTCAAATATCCACAAGGATCTCAAATGACCCTTTAGAGGCCAAAGACATCTACACTGGCTTCTGGAAACCTGTATTTCTCCCCCAATTCCATCAGTTTAGGTAACTGAAACAAGCTATAGTGAACATAAATATTTAAATGTACACTGCAGATTTCTGTGTAGCTCTATGACAACTGGGCCCAAGCAGCTCCAGAAGTAATGAGGAGCAGAAGATAGCAAGGAGATCCAATAAACTGCCATACCCCACCACTAAATTTAAAACATTACAGTGACAAGCCAAAGAACATCCCTTTAACATCCTGAAGTAGCAATGTCAGCAGCAGCAAATGGAGAGCATTTCAACACATACTTCAGACCTCTTATTCTTTTCTAATTAAATAATTTAAAATATATACATTATACACAAGTAAACAAAAATTTTTTTACAAAAAATATTTTACAGTACAGGCAAGATCCTTAACTGGTGTAAACCAGTATAATGCTGTGGAAGCCAATGGAGCTACACTGATTTGCATCAGCTGAGGTTTTGGCAATATGCATTGCATTTAAACAAGTAGTCCTTTTAAAATAGTTTTTGCTTTTTTAAAAATTACCCACACATTTGGGTTTAAAACTTATGAGGCTATTAATTACAATCCTGAGTGCATCTTCATCAGTTTACATACACTCTTCTTGGATCTAATGGAGGCCACATTTGAAAATATGTATATGACTGATTGTTAAGGTTCTCGTTTTTATTTAGGCCCCAATCCAGTAAAGTATTTAAGCATATCCCGATAGCCCCACTGACTTCAATGGGACTACTCATATGCTACAATTAAGCACATATTTTAGTAGTACAGCGCACCCAGGGTATATCTAAACTGGAACAAAACACCTGTGGCACGGCCGTGGCTGGCCAAAATCAGCCAACTCAGGCTCAGGGGGTTAAGGTTTAGCTATAGAACTTCCTGGCACTGGAGATCAGAATGAGCCCGTGGTTCTCCTCATTTTGAGCAGGACGCAAGTTCAATTGTTTATGGAGGCTTAACCCAAACAATCAAAGCTGGATGCTAACATTATAATTTTTGAGGTGGCCTCTTATGGGAATTGTTAGACATTATTTATTATCAAATGGACTATAAATAGACATGGAAGAAGAGAATCCTAAAAGATGCACCTTTTCCACAATAGAATACATATTCAAAATTGTAACACCGTGCCTACCAGATTAAGGGGAAAATACTAGACTCATTCAAGAAAAGGTTCAGTGGCCTGGCATATAGGATAAAATGCACAATAAAGATCCACATGTCCTGCAGTCATTTCCTAAATGTTTAGTTTCTTTTCATACCTGCACTGACTGATCCATAAAAATAATCATCAGGAGTAAATCCAAATTCAAGCAGGGCAGTTCGACAAGCACTTCTAACAACTTCTTTCGCTAGCTCCCTGAACTCTGCTAGGCGGCTTGCCACCTGAAAATGATAGTACGCATAAAGAACCATGTAAACCTAATCTCTAAAAGAACATGTAAGGAACTTGGAACCAATGAAAACAGTTCACCTCATCCAGTTGTTTGAACTGAGTGCTTCTAAATTCCTCCAGGGTGTACGTGTAACCTTTCTCAATACGACAAAGCCCCATATCACTGATTCGGTAACACATTTCTTGAACGTTAAGCACTGCAGGCCGCAAGGACTGCCAAATAATAAGAATAGTTTATCAAGAGATACTTACAAATTAAAATCCAAACAAAGTCTTAGATTTACAACTTTTTGAAAATCACATTAGTATCCGATTTTATGTTTGGTAACACAGTACAGGATTCCTACTAGTTGAAAATACGTTAGGCCAGAACTCCATTTGAGAGGATGCATCCCTGTTTTAGCAATGACATTAGCTTTCTACTTCCTTCAGAAATATCATCATTAGCAAATACGTACAGCATTAACGATGAACAAGTTCTCCTGCAAAGCTTTACGGCACGCACTGATTTTCTTGGCACGGACATTTTTCCTCCACTCTGTAAATGACTTCAATTTGCAAAAGATAGCAAATATGGGAATCTTAGTAAATGTTTTGTGATACAGATATTCCTGCTCCCAGCGATCTAGCTGCATGAATTCAACTTCTCCATCACATGTGTGGATAACTGCTTTCTGGCTAATGGTGTAGTAGTCATTTTCGTTGATGCAGTCATAGCTTACAATTCTAAAAATAAATGCAAAGTTGATTTTAATAGGATACAAATGAATTCACTGATTTCCAGTAAAATCTATAAAAAAAACCTAAGGAGGTAGGCCCATTAAGATGGCTTTGTGACTGCGTTGTGCCACAAGCTGCAGCATTTATGACATCATTAATCAGCATGGGACCTTAACTTTGATCAACTAAATAGTCCCTTTTACTATAATGGGGCTATGCACATGCTTAAAATAAGTACATACGAAAGTGCTTTTCTGGATTGGAAAAGTATGCTCAAAACCTTGCAGGACCGAGTCCTGGAAAAGTAGCCATAAATCGTCTAGTCTGCAGCCTTGTACCCTGCCTTCAGACTGACAAGGGAGGTCGATTTCATCCTCCACAATCCCACCTGTGTAGTGGGAGATGAATTATGCCCTCGAGGCTTGGCTGGATAGCAAGCTCTGTAGTCTCTGGCTTTAACTCTAGTCTTTTCCCAAGTCCAGTGATCATTTAGCCACTAACAGTGCAACATCATTCACTCATTACTCAAGAGACGTTCATTTCCTCACAGAAAGGCCTCAACAACATTGTGAATGCCACAGTAACATCATATTTTCAATGCATACCCACGATGCATTTATTTATGGGATGGATGGTCCAAGACCTAGGTCAGCAGTGAGTATGGCATCTAAAGAGTTACACAAATGTTGCCAATTGGTCTGGACATGTTTTGATATGGCCCCAAGATGATTTTGTGGACATTGTGTTCAGTACATTCTTACATGCTCAGAATTCTGTGGATTCAGTGATCTGAAACTGGAATTAGAACGTTTGCTTAATTTAGCATCAATTCTCTAGGCAGCACACAGGTTAGTGAGTTCTTTGTTTTTTTTAATTCCCAACTTCTGGTGAAAGATTAGGGATGTTGCAGCATCTTTTAGTTTCAGACCAGAGTATTAAAGGGCAATCCATCAATGTTTCAGTTCAGATTCAGCATCACAGCCACCATCCTACTGAGAAGAACTGCACATGACTCCTTTTCCAAGTTTTTCAATAGCATTCTTTAAAATCAGCCAAAAAGAATTCTGCAGAGTAATATAAAGCTCTTCCATCACACTGGAGGTACAGTGGCCTGCCTCCATAGTAGGGTGACTAGGCAGCAAGTGTAAAAAATCGGGATGGGGGTGTATGGTAATAGGCTTCTATATAAGAAAAAGCCTCAAATATCGGGACTGTCCCTATAAAATCGGGACATCTGGTCACCCTACTCCATAGTAACGTTAGCACAAGGAGCCAAAGAATCCGGAAATTAAATATTACCATTAGCACAGCGGTTTGACCCAACTTTCTCCTCTATTGTTTTATCTATCTCCTTCTGACTCTGTTTTTGCTTGTTTGTCTCAAACTTTCTGCCTTTAGTCAGATGATCTGGCACCTCCTGAAATTTCTTCCAACTCATGGTGTCTTTATTAGCTTTACTGGAGGAAGTACCCTCTCTGTGATTAACAGGAGATACTATTTGTGGCAAGATGGCTGTTCTCATCCTTAATGGTTTCCTTGTATCTACCATATTACTGGTACCAGATAAAGGACTAGATCCTCGGCAGGTATATACCAATTTACAACAGCTGAGGATCTGGACCAACACATCACTCATACTCTACAGCCAGATTGTCATTAAGATGTGCACTTCTTGGCCTTGTGCTTGATAACACTCCTGAAACAGGTGCTCATCACTTTATCTAGCACACTTCATGCTATATTGATAACCTCTAAAGAATATAGTCCGACTTTCTCTTTATATCCAATTATAGTTCTATTAAAATATGAAGCAACTTTCTTAAAAAGTAACAGTTCCAATATAAACTATTTTTAAAGAATTAAATGGTAAAATGGAAAGAGGAAAATTAAGCACAAGACAATTAGCAAGCATTAAAAAGTAGATGTATAATACATCAACACTGCTTGTTATAAACTTTAACAATAGGTTTTGATGCATAATCTGAATAAACAGCTTGAAAAAAATAACTCACTTCAAATTAAAAGTATCGTATTTAATGGATGACTTAGGAACTGCTGGAGTCATGTACAGGAATCCAAGATTTTTGTTTTCACATATTATTTTAATGATTTTCAGAGGATCTGTAATGTTAGCTTTAATGACATCTTCTGTTTCATTAAAAACATAAGAAGGTGGAGAGGTGGAAGGTTTACAGGCACTTGGCTTTAGAGCAGTACGTAGCTGTTTGGGAGGAGTAGGAGTTAATACCTTACTGGGGCTTTGCTGCTGTACCTTAAAATAAAAGCAAAATTAGATATCAGTTTACAGAAAAAATACATCAGACATGGCAAGATATCCTTATGTCATGAGAATGCCCTTTATAGCTTTCTTAATTCAAGGCTACTAGCAATTGCAAAATGAATATTTAAATATAAAATCAGAGCCCAGGGAAATGAATTTGGGGGGCAAGAAAAGAAGGAAGCAATCCATTAAGAAAAGGAATATACAGACTATTGTCGGCTATAGCTCTCAATAAAGATGCTTGTAAGGGCAAAGCCATGAACAAAAGGAATACAAGTACTTTTTCCTCATGGTTAAAGCCTGTGTCACAGTTTGCTGTCTCTGCCTTACTAGCACTGATCTATATGCCGGTTCTTTTGATCCTGATGAAGACTGGCCAAAAGTGCTCACTCTTTCTTGAGTTTTCAAGTAATCTCAAAAGTACAATGAAGGGCTGTGGAGTCATAACACAGGACTGGCCAAGCTCCATGACACTGCTCCTTGTGGGTCAGACAGATTTCCATGGTTAAAGGCAGGCGGCTCCTATCTTTGTAGGTTCTGGAAGGGGATGGGGGAGGGAAGAGCAGATGTGTCATCCCTGGAGACCTGTGGGGTTCAGAGCCTTCAACTTTTCAAACTTCACAGGATCTCAGCCCCTTCAAAGGAAAACTTGTCTCTCCTCTCTAAAAGGATCAATCTGGGCCAATGTAATTATCTCATGTTGAAAGGCTGCACTCCTTCCTTACACAGAAACTCCACTGATTTCAACAGAATGGGAAGTTCAGGAGTAGGGGTCCATAACAGTTAATGATTAGGGTAGCTATTCAATACCTGCTTTTCTCTTACATGCTCTGGAAGCTCAGCTAAAGGAGCATAGGATGCCATCGGTTCCATGGAAGCAGACCATTTTCTTTTATCTGCTGAGGGAGAAGGCTGTAGTAATCCACAAGCTAATAAACGCTCTCTGTTCTTTTGATATATGTAGTCAGGCTGTTTATGATGCTGATATACCTTTAGCACAGGCTTCGGGGAGGGAAAAAAATACAAAAAATAGAGGAAGTTATGATTAATTTGAAGGAAAGGAATACAAAAGTAAAATTACATAGTCTTATATCAGAGAGTTGCATGTTTCGCTGCTGAGCTGGCAGGTGGTAGGAATGGCAGGAACGTAGTTTCTATCCCTGAATGTGCAATGTTACAGGATACTGACACTAAAGCTAAAATGTACTGTTAATTCGCCTAAACCACTCCTCTTCTTCATTGTTTTATCAAATTCATATCAATAACAACTTCCCCTTGACAGTAACAATTTGGTGCTGCAGGCAGAGGAGCCTGAGTAGTACCACTGTGACATGAGAAGTCACTTAGCCAACCAGCATTCATATTCTCCAGTATCCCTAACTGTACCTTTAAACCCTAACCCTAAAACTGCTGCCTGTCTTGGTCATCTCTCCCCTTGACTGCCCATTTCCTGCTGTAGGCAGAAGAGTTTCACTGCAGCCCCAAATGGACACCGTTTCGATGAACTAGAACTGTTGACTGGGCAAATGTCAATGATCTTGCCTGAGCCAGGTATAGTGTGGAGGGAGCCATGAAACAAATCTGCAGCCTCATGCCTGTTCAATTTATAGAGCAGACCTGCTATTCCAGTCCTGAGCCCCCTGTGCCCACCAACTCAGTCAAAGCACCTCAGTCCTGACTGCAGTTTCATTTGCTGACTCAAACAATGGGATTAAAGTATGCAATTGAACTGGAGTGAGTGAGTGATGATGTCACAATGTTCCTCTGCCTGCAACACCAAATGGGGACTGTGTGGAAATCAGGTTTTTCTGGTGTTCTGGTTCTTCCTCTCAGCATATAAACTTGGACTGAAAATACCTTTGCTAATCAGCATTTTAATTAGTTGAAGATGTTCTTTAAAAAAACACACACACACTAAAGAAAGCTGTTGTGCTTTCATGTATTACATATATGAAAAACTGCAGGCCAGATCCTCAGCTGGTGTAAATCACTATGGTGCCAGTGACTTCAGTTAAGCTACAACAGTTTGCATCAGCTGAGGATCTGGCCCTGCATTTCTAGTTTTTTAGAAGAATTGGCATATACATCTTACTACAGTTAATGACTGTGGGACAAAATTTTATTATACTGTAAAATTAATAGCTCCCATTTACAGATCAGTTTAAAAACCATATTTCTCTTAAACATACCAAAGGTTCCAGTTTTATGGCTTGCTGTCTCTTTCTTGTTCTTTCTTGCGATTTTGTGCTATGTATGAATTTAAGACCTTGAGGATTTGCTGCTATCTGTTTTGGAGCCATACAAACTAGTCTTTCCCTCAGCTTACTAGTATTAGTAATCGAAGCAGGAAGTTCTGCACTTGTACATTCATTGTCTCTGCCATTTACAGTGGATGATGATGTAGTTAAAGAAGGCAACGACAGCTTCTTAGACATAGTTACCTAAAAATGAAATACATAATTTTTAAAGTAAAACAAAGGAGGGTATTACAAATCTACATCCATTTTGTTGTAGAATTTAAAATGCCCAGATATTAACCAACTATCTCAAAGAAAAAAGAAAAATGATTGCAACAAACTATATTAAAATAATAGGACAGATACTAACCTGGTTGTTACATTACAAACAACAGCAGTGAGTGAGCGTCAAAGCATTTTGGGAATGTGTTTAGCTGAAAGACATAGCCAATTGTTTCAGGAGGAAAAGGGAGAGTTGTTAGAAAGTGGTGGGGCTACACGTACCTCTAATTTTACAATTTCCTTCCTCTCCAAATCTTTCCTCCTCTTTATCAGCCGGATACATTTGTATTGGACTCTTGGAATTATTCTAATTAAATTATGTAACTGTTAAGAGCTTCCCCTTTCTTCCTCAAGAAGGATCAAGGGCAGGGGGGTTGAGGGGCAGGGGGGTTGTGGCGGTCTGCATTATTTATCTCCTGGTCCACCAGAAGACCACCCTTGGCAGGTCCACAGATATTAGGATCTGATGGTGGGGAGGTGTTGGACAAGAGGAGGAACAAGACTGAGGCCATGGCAACATGATATTTCTCTCCTACCCAAACCTCAGCAGGGATTACATAAATAAATTAATGAGTCATCATGGGTAGCTAATTGATATTAACTCACTCTAACTCCCTTGCAGCAGGAGCTGTGGCTGCCAAGATCCCGGAGGGAACTGAACAGAGCTGGAATGCATTCATAGAGCCCTGTGCAGAGACAAAATTTGTATCCACATCTGATCTGCGACCCACAAACATGGTCTGCAGATATAAAGCAGATATCCACAGATTTGCAGGGCTCGGTGCATTCAGGGGCACTATGTTTTTTGGCGTTACCTCCTCCCCCACCCATCAGTTCCATGGAGGTGTGAGGAGAACAGCATAAAGCAAACAGAATTCTTTTCGCTCTCTCAGACCACAGCCTTTGTCCCACTTCCAGCACTCCACCTAGCCAGCTTCAAGACATCTGAAATATGGACGCAAAAGAAATGAGGTGGAAAGAGAAAAGTGTCTATAGTTTTGGTTCTGCAAATATAACACAGTTAAGAACCCCAGGGCTACACAAATGCAAATTGTTCTGTTTTGAATGGATTTTACCAGAGTGGAGACAGCACAAGAACTGGCAACCCTACAAATTTATTTTAAAAGTTAAAACTAAGGGAGAAGAAGAGTCGGATTTCAATTCTGCACTATTACCCTTCAGGAGAAATACATAGCAATTTATCAATCAGTTTCACTATAACAAGAGATGTCCTATCTTGGAAAAAATTAAAATTCTTCACCTCTGGTAGTAGTGGGAAAGTTTCCCGCCCCCCCCCCCCCCATACATTATCTCTCATTAAAGAGAACTGTATTAAGAGTGGCAGCTGTTCATTTCCTGCTGGGAATAGCTGCAACAAAACCAGAAGCCAGGAATTCCACCTTAACTTTCTCTTCTGCAAGTACTGGAAACTTCTCTCCTTTGTTCAGATAGAGCAGAGGAGGAAGAGGGAAGGTATGATCCTCTTGAAATGCAGGATTCACCACCAACCTGGTATGGGGATTACACAAATGAAGCACCATGCACACCTGTAGCATTATACCAGTAATAATAATAATGATGCTATGCTGGAAGAAGGTGTTAATGGCTTCCATGAATCAAAGACCTGGTTAAAATTGATGGGTGTACTAACCACCCTTCTTTCATGCTAAATGGGAGGAGCAACTAAGACCATTTATAGTGTAAAATAGCGGGAGTCAATAGGAGCTACTGCCCAAGGAGCTGCATGGAGAAACTGAGTAAGGCTAAGCTGCATGGTCTGAGGGGTTTCCCTGGGACTGGTGAATCCACAGAGGTACATGGCGGATTGTTTGACAAGAGCTGTGTGTGAGTGAGAGGCAGAAAGCCAGCAGACAATGAGAGAAGCAGCTGTGAGAGAAACCCTCAGAGGAAGCTCAGAGCTCCTGGGGGCACAGGACTTGCTAGAGAGGCAGGCTTGTAAATTGTGAGCAAGGAAACTCCCTGCTCTTGTTTGTTCCTACTGTGGTCAGAAAAATTGGACTTTATATACACTCTTTATAAATACACAGGTTTGCACCAAAGCAATACCTGCTTCATATAATCCATTTCTCCTCCTCTAGGAAACAACCCAGCAAGACCCCAAATATTGTTTAGCTACTTCAGCCGGGTGGGGGATGCAGGTGAGGGTCCCAGCCAGAGAATGCAGGGGGAGTCCCGGTCAGGGGGCCAGGGGAATGCAGGGGGGACCCGGTCAGGGGGATGCAGGATGCATCCTGGGAGGTCCTGGTCGAGGCCCAGGAGGATGCAGGTGGAGTCCCGGTCAGGGGCCAGGGGGATGCAGAGGGCATCCCAGGGGCCCCTGGTTAGGGACCAGGGGTATGCAAGGGGATCCCGGTCAGGGGGATGCAGGCGGTGCCTGGGGGGGCCCTGGTCGGGGGACCGGGGATCTGCAGGCAGGTCCCAGACAGGGGAGATACAAGGGGGGTCCTGGCTAGGCGGCATGAGGATGTAGGGGGTCCTGGCCGAGGGGATGCAGAGGGGGTCCCCACCAGGGGAGATGCAGGAGGGGTCCCAGCCAGGGGGCAGGAGGATATAGGAGTGTCCTGGCCGAGGGATGCAGGGGGTGTCCCGGGAGGTCCCGGTTGGGGGTTGGCGGAATGCAGGGGGGGTCCCGGCCAGGCATCCCGGGGGGTCTTGGTCAGGGCCCAGGGGGATGCGGGGGGGGTTTCCTCACAGGGGGATGCAGGGAGTTACTGGAAGGGGGAATTCCGGGAGGTCCCAGTTGGGGACCGGGAGTATGCAGGGGGGTCCCGGCCGGGGGGCAGGAGGCTGTAAGGGGGCCTGGCCAAGGAGATGCAGGGGGGGTCCCAGCCGGGGGGGCAGGAGGATATAGGACTGTCCCGGCCAGGAGGTGCAGGGGGTGTTCCAGGAGGTCCCGGCTGGGGGGATACAGGGGAGTCCCGGTCGGGGGGATGCAGTGGGTGCCCTGGGGGCAGGGGAGTCCCAGCCAGGGGAGATGCAGGGGCAGTCCCAGCTGGGGGGCAGGAGGATATGGGGCCGTCTCAGCCAGGGGATACATGGAGCATCCTGGGAGGTCCCGGTGAGGGGCCAGCGGGATGTAGGGGGGGTCCTGGCCAGGGGATGCAAGGGGGGTCCCAGCCAGGGGATGCAAGGGGGTCGGTCATGGCCCAGGGGATGCAGGGGGTCCCTAGCAGGAGCGGGGGCATGCAGAGAGTTCCTGGGTGGGGATGCAGGGGTCGGTCGGGGACCAGGGGATGCAGGGGTTCGGGGTGTCCTGGGTGGGGCCCGCGGGGAGGCAGGGGGGTCCCGGCCTGGGAGGATGCAGAGGAGGTCCCAGCCAGGGGACAGGAGAATGTAGGGGTCCTGCCCGAGGGGATGCGGGGGTCCGGGGCGGGAGGATATAGTGGTGTCCCGGCCGGGGATGCAGGGGCATCCGGGAGGTCCCAGTCGGGGCCAGGAGATGCAGGTGGAGTCCTGGTTGCGGGGCAGGAGGATCCAGGGCAAGCGGGCAAATGCAAGGGGTCCCGGGCGGGGATGCAGGGAGGGTCAGGGCAGGTGGGAGATGCAGGGGTCAGGGAGGTCCCAGACGGTGGGGGATACGGGAGGGTGGTCCGGGGCAGGCGGGAGATGCAGGGGGATCCGGGCGGGGGGATGCAGGGGGAGGGTCCTGGGGGGTCCCGACGGGGGAGATACGGGGGGGTGGTCCGGGGCGGGCGGGAGATGCAGGGGTCTGGGGAGGTCCCGGACGGCGGGGATACAGGGGGTGTGTCCGGGGCGGGCGGGAGATGCAGGGGTCTGGGGAGGTCCCGATTGGGGATACGGGGTGTGTCAGGGCGGGCGCGCGGGAGATGCAGGAGGTCCCGGGCAGGGGTCAGGTCAGGCAGGAGATGCAGGGGAGGAACCGGGCAGGGAATGCAAGGCAGGGTCCCGGCCCGGGGTCAGGGCAGGCAGGGGATGCAGGGGGTGTCCAGGGCGGGCAGGAGATGCAGGGGTCCCGGGCGGGGATGCAGGGGTCTGGGAGGTCCCGGACGGCGGGGATACAGGGGGTGTGTCCGGGGCGGGCGGGAGATGCAGGGGTCTGGGGAGGTCCCGATTGGGGATACGGGGTGTGTCCAGGGCGGGCGCGCAGGAGATGCAGGGAGGTCCCGGGCAGGGGTCAGGTCGGGCGGGAGATGCAGGGGAGGAACCGGGCAGGGAATGCAAGGCGGGGTCCCGGCCCAGGGGTCAGGGCAGGCAGGGGATGCGGGGGTGTCCAGGGCGGGCGGGAGATGCAGGGGTCCCGGGCGGGGATGCAGGGGTCTGGGGAGGTCCCGGACGGCGGGGATACAGGGGGTGTCCGGGGCGGGCGGGCGGGAGATGCAGGAGGTCCCGGGGAGGATGCGGGGTCAGGTCGGGCGGGAGATGCAGGGGTCCCGGCCCGGGGGTCGGGGCGGGCGGGGATGCGGGGTGTCCGGGGCGGGGGGTCCCAGCCGCTCGCGCCGGGAGGCGGCGTTTCACTCACTCTCTCCCCAGACTCGCGGCTCCAGTCCCGGCGAGCGCCCTGTCGCCTGGCAACAGCTCAGACGCCTTAGCCCCGGCTACCCCCACGCAGGCCGGGGCGGGGCGAACGGTCTCCACGGTAACGGAAGCCGGCTCGCCTCAACCAATGGGGCCCGCCCGCCGCGCGCTGGCGCGAGTCAAACCACCTGCCGCCGCGCGCGCGCCTGGGAGCCGCTCGTTGACCTGACCGAGGCCTGTATTGGCGTAACGCGGGGTGATATTTGCATGTATTACGTAGCTCATTTGCATACAGGCTGGGACCCCCGGCTCGCCCCAGTGCCGCCAGCAGGGGCCGCTCCCAGGCAGCGGGGTCTCCGCAGCCCTGCTTAGGGGCTTGTGCAAATCCCCCTTGGGAGGCCCTGGCCCCGTGCCTGCGCCTGGCCCCTGAGCCGGGCTTCCTACGAGGCAAGGGCCCGGGAGAAGGGCTGGGAGCGCGCGGAACACGTGGGTTGACGGGACCCACCTTCGCTTTTCTGGGGGAGATTTTTGTTGGGTGCAAGAGAGAAAGCGGCACACTCACCCCATCCAAATTAACACAACGAAGTCGTTGGCGAAGGTGATTTTTTAAAATGCCATTTTGTAAACATTAAATAGATTAATTTAGCACAAGAATCCCCAAAGAAATTTCCCATTCTCCTTATTTCTTCGGTCTAACGGCGGGGGAGGGGGGATTTGGCTGAAGGTTTGTGTTATTCTGGAGCTGGCCGGAGAGGGTCCAGCGATCACACTCCTTCCCATGTGCTCTGTGGAGGAAAGGAGGATTTTAGCCCTGCAGCATCAGGAGGCCAAAAGACATCCTGCATCCAGATGGCTTCCTGGCTGAGATCCAAACCAACAGTGAGGAGGTAATAACATAGGCCAAGAGACATGGACATCTCTGCCTCAGTTTGCTGCAGGGGTGGGGAGGGAGCAGAGATTAGAGGTGTTTTGCTTGCTAGTTGCAGAAATTAATATATTATAGAATACAAGATAGGAGGCCTGGAGCATCCCTGAGGGTGTAATTATAGAATTACAGTTCTCAGACAGGCTGTATTTGGCACCAGTGTGATTCCATTTGATATGCATTCCTGGACCACTCAACCTAAAAACAAAACAAATACCCACATGTGTAAACATCTCTGTTTATGAAAAAGAAAATGTATTCTTTTTCATGGAAATCAATAGGACTGGGATTGGGTGGTGAGAGAGCAGAGTGGAAGGAGCTTCTTGTCATGTTGGGAGTGGGAAGCCAGGGGTCTCTTTAAGTCAGTCTCACGGGGAAACAACCAGCCTGACTCCTGCTGCTGGTCAGGATCAAATCCAGAGCACATGTGGTTCCATTCTCTCCAAAGGACTTTAAAATGGAAGTGGGGGAAAATGTTTGGAATTTTTAGCAGATAAACTGAATGTGTAGATTTCACTCACAAGATGTGGGGGAAATGGGTCTAGCCTACATTCAAAAGAAATCAATGGCCAAATATTGCACATTAGTAATTAATTTCCTTCTGAGCCCATTGCATATAATAGAGTACTGAATACCCTATGTGAAACTTCCTGTCATAAATACAAATGGTTTTTATCTATTATTTTATCTATTATCTATATGTTTGTGGTGAAGTGACTTTTGCATCACAAAAGCGCAGTATAACCACTATGGTTAAGAAAGCCTATCACCTTTATTTTGGCTGCAAAATTGGAGATCAGGATAAGAGGTGGGCCCCACACATATGCTGCAACACTTGTGCAACAAATCTTCGCCAGTGGTTGAACAGAAAAAGGAAATCTATGCCTTTTGCAGTGCCAATGATTTGGAGAGAGCCAACAGATCATACCAGCAATTGTTACTTCTGCGTGGTGCCTCCAGTTGGGAGAGGTGTGTCAAAGAAGAAAAAGTGGACTGTGCATTATCCAAACATTCCATCAGCTATACGCCCAGTACCCCACGGAGAAGGACTGCCGGTTCCTGATGCACCAGAATCATTCTCACTTGAGTCAGACGAGGAAGAGGAAGAGGATGAAACTTCTGGTCCTGAACCATCAATGTCACAGGACCCACATTTTCTCCCATCCTCCTCCTCTGAACCACACCTCATAACACAAGGTGAACTGAATGACCTTGTCAGGGATTTGGAACTACCCAAAAGTAAGGCAGAGCTGTTGGGCTCCAGACTACAGCAGTGGAATCTCCTGGCAGGTGATGTTAGGGTTTCCATGTTCCGTGACCGTCAAAAGGATCTTGTCCCATTCTTCTTCATGGAAGGTGATCTTCTAGCCTGCAACAACATCGATGGTGTGATGGCAGCCCTCAACATCGTTCACGATCCAGATGAGTGGAGACTGTTCATTGATTCATCGAAGACGAGTCTTAAAGCTGTTTTACTGCATAATGGCAATGTTTTGCCATCAATTCCAGTTGGTCATGCAGTCCATATGAAGGAAACCTATGACAACATGAAACAACTTTTGACGTGCATAAACTATGACCAACATCAGTGGCAGCTTTGTGGCGATTTGAAGGTTGTTGCTCTCTTGCTTGGTCTGCAGACTGGATACACAAAGTACTGCTGATTTCTCTGCGAATGGGATAGTCGTGCAAGAGATTCCCACTACATCAAGAAAGATTGGAGCCTGGGAGGAAAAGTGTTCAGCATCCACCACTTGTTGAATCAAGGAAGATTTTGTTACCACCCTTACATATCAAGCTGGGTCTGATGAAGAACTTTGTCAAGGCCATTGACAAAACATAAGCAGCTTTCAAGTACCTCCGTGGAAAATTTCCAAGGTTAAGTGAAGCTAAGATAAAGGAAGGTGTCTTTGTTGGTCCTCAGATTCGTGAACGTCTTTGAGATGATGCATTTGACCATGCACTGCGTGGCAAGGAAAAGACGGCATGGAAAGCCTTCCAGTTAGTGGCAATAGATTTTCTCGGAAACAACAAGGCAGACAACTACAGGTTGTTGGTGGAAAATCTCCTCAAGGTATACAAAAGCCTTGGTTGCAACATGTCACTAAAGATACATTTTTTCCACTCTCATCTAGATTTTTTTCCACCGAACTGCGGCGCAGTGAGCGACGAGCACGGCGAGCGATTTCACCAGGACATTGCAACAATGGAGAAACGCTATCAGGGCAAATGGAGCCCATCAATGCTTGCAGACTATTGCTGGACAGTGACAAGAGATGCTCCATTTAATGAATACAAGAGACAAGCCAAGAAGTGCCAAGTAGACACTGAATAGGACTAAGCTATGTACATAATAGTTTTTTGCCTTTTGTTTCATAATAAATTTTAGTTAGATAACCCTTTTGCTGATTTTTAAAGTGTTGCATAAACAGGACAGGTGAGATATTATCATGTAAAGCAACCATAAACACATGAAAAGACCTAGGTTTACAATTTATGATTAAAACTCTATCTACACAATATACATAGACATCAAATGTAAAAACTTAAATATCTTAGAAACAGTAGCCAATCAGTTGTTTTAATTGTCATATTTGAATTCAGCACATCAAAATACATAATAAATACCACATTTTATCTCTGAAGCAGACGACTTCTCAAAAATTGTAGACCAGTGTTATAAAAATAGGGAGATAACTCACAAGGTAGCCTGGGTGCGGAGTGGGAGGAGGGGAGAAGGGAAGGAAAAGGCCACTTCAAAACTTGTTGAATGACAGCCTTCTGTCCACTGGAATGGAGTGGTTGGGTGCCCGGAGCCTCCCCCCCCCACCCCGTGTTCTTGGGTGTCTGGGTGAGGAGATGGCTACGGAACTTGGGGGAGGAGGGAGGACAGTTAAACAAGGGCTGCAGCAGCAGTCTCTCCAGCTGACATTCCTGAACCTCCACCAGACGCCGCATCATGTCTGTTTGTTCCCGTAGTAGCCCCAGCGTTGCCTCGTGCATCCTCTGATCTTCCTGCCGCCACCTCTCCTCACGTTCACTGGCCGCTTTCCTGTCCTGTGCTATTGTGTCCCTCTACCCTTTCTGCTGAGCTCTTTTAGTTCGGGATGCCTGCATGAGCTCAGAGAACATTTCATCGCGTGTGTGGTTTTTTCACCGCCTTATCTGAGATAGCATTTGGGAAGGAAGAGGGAGGCTTGAAACATTTGCAACTGCGGGAGTTAAAAAAGGGAGAGAAGTATTTTAAAAGTTACATTTTACAGAACAATGGGTATACTCTTTCAAGGTGAACAACATTATTCACATTACATAGAACATGTGATTTCAGTACAGGATCATTTTTTGCATCTTATTATTGAGTGCCTGTGGCTTTGGTGTTAGAGATAAAACATGCCGGGCAACAGAATTCGGCTTGCAGGCGGCCATGGTAAGCCATAGTCTTTCGGCTTCTGCAACCTTCATAACAGCAGCGCCCTCTTTTCCCATACCAAGCAAAGCCCGTTGAGTTGTCTATTTAGGGCTGCGGTTTTCATGTTAACGTGCAGCAGCAGAAAAAAACGGTTACCCATCTTTTAGTAACTGTTGTTCTTTGAGATGTGTTGTTCATGTCCATTCCAAGCAGGTGTGTGCGCGCCAAGTGCACGCCAGCCGGAAGATTTTCCCCAGCAGCGTCCGTAGGGTCGGCCCTGGCGCCCCCTGGAGTGGCGCCACTATGACACCCTATAAAGGGGCCCACCGACCCTCCACCCCCTCAGTTGCTTCTTGCCGGCACTCCAACAGAGGGGCAGGAGGGTGGGTATTGGAATGGACATGAACAACACATCTCGAAGAACAACTGTTACTAAAAGGTGGGTAACCGTTTTTTCTTCTTCGAGTGGTTGTTCATGTCCATTCCAAGCAGGTGACTCACAAGCCTGAACCTAGGTGGTGGGGTCGGAGTTCACTGCTGACTGGAGTACTGCACGACCATCATCCCTAGCCTGGTGCATGATGGCATAGTGCGACGTGAACATGTGGATGGAGGACCACGTGGCTGCTCTACAAATCTCCTGAGTCGGGATCTGAGCCAGGAATGCCGCAGAGGAGGCCTGTGCCCTAGTGGAGTGGGCCGTGACCGGAGGGACAGGGGTCTTAGCTATGTGGTAGCATTCCCGGATGCAGGTCACGATCCATGAAGAGATTCGCTGAGAGGAGACCGGGAGCCCTTTCATCCTATCCGCCACTGCAATGAAGAGCTGCGTCAAGCGTCTGAACGGCTTGGTATGTTCGATGTAAAAGGCTAAGGCCCTGCGGACATCCAGGGAATGTAGCCTCCGCTCCTCACTGGAAGAGTGTGGTTTCGGATAAAACACCGGGAGAAAGATATCTTGTCCTATGTGGAACTGTGAGACGACCTTGGGGAGGAAAGCCGGGTGAGGTCTAAGTTGGACCTTGTCCTTATAGAAGACAGTGTACGGGGGCTCAGATGTTAACGCCCTGAGCTCCGACACCCTCCTGGCTGAGGTGATCGCCACCAGGAAGGCGGTCTTGTACGACAAGTACAACAGGAAGCACGAAGCCAGAGGCTCAAAGGGAGGTCCCGAGAGGGCGGAGAGGACCAGATTCAGGTCCCAGGCAGGAGCTGGCTGACGAACATGCGGAAATAGCCTGTCCATACCCTTGAGGAAACGCCCTACCAGCGGGCTCGCAAACACCGAGGTACCCTCCTCTCCCGGATGGAAAGCCGAGATGGCCGCCAAGTGAACGCGAACCGAGGAGAGGGAGAGGCCCAGTTGTCTGAGGTGGAGCAAATAGTCTAGGATAATAGGGATTGGGACCCCCAGAGGATTGTGACCTCACTGACCCGACCATATGGAGAAGCGCTTCCATTTGGCCAGGTAGGCAGCCCTGGTTGATGGTTTCCTACTACCGAGGAGCACTTGTCTGACCTGCTGGGAGCACTGCATCTCCACCGGGTTTAGCCATGGAGCATCCAGGCTGTGAGGTGGAGAGATTCCAGGTTCGGGTGGCGGAGGGAGCCCCGGTCCTGCGTGATCAGGTCCGGAAGCAGGGGCAGCGTCAGGGGTGCCTGAACGGACATGTGCAGGAGTGATATGTACCAATGTTGGCGCGGCCTCGCCGGAGCTATCAGGATTACCCGTGCATGGTCCCTGCGGATCTTCAAAATCACCCTGTGTATCAGAGGGATCGGAGGAAAGGCGTAGAGCAGACCGACCCCCCAAGACTGGAGGAAGGCGTCCGACAGAGACCCCGGACTGCGGCCCAGGAGGGAGCAGAACCGTCGGCACTTCCTGTTTTCCCTTGAGGTGAACAGGTCTAACTGGGGAAAGCCCCAGAGCTGGAAGATTGAGCGTACCACGTCCCGTTGGAGGGACCACTCATGACCCTGGAACGAGTGGCTGAGGGTGTCTGCCAGGCCGTTCTGCTCCCCCGGAAGGTAGAACGCTGTCAGGTGGGTAGCATTGTGGATGCAGAAATCCCACAACACGAGGGCTTCCCTGCACAGGGGAGAGGAGCGTGCTCCCCCCTGTTTGTTGATATAGAAGACTGCCGATGTGTTGTCCGAGAGGACTGAAACACATCTGCCAGCCAGGTGGGACCGGAAGGTCAAGCAAGCCAGGCGGACCGCTCTCAGCTCCCTGACATTGATATGCAACTCGAGGTCCTCCGGCGACCACAAGCCCTGTGTCCTGAGATTTCCAAGGTGCGCTCCCCAACCCCGATCCGAGGCATCCGTTACCAGAGAGAGGGAGGGTTGAGAGGCGGTGAAGGGGACGCCCATGCACACTTTCTGTGGGTCGAGCCATCACCGTAGCGAACTCAGCACCAAGTGGGGAATGGACACCACTGAGTCCAAGGGATCCCTGGCTGGGCGGTATACTGTTGCTAACCATGACTGTAGCGGGCAAAGCCGGAGTCTGGCATGGTTTACCACATAGGTGCACGCCGCCATGTGACCCAACAGCCGGAGGCAGATCCGCGCTGTGGTAATTGGGGCACGTTGCAGTCCGAGGATGAGCTCGGAAATTGCATTGGATTGAATTCTGGAAGGAATGATCTGGCATGGGTGGAGTCCAGAACCGCCCCTATGAACTCTATTTGTTGCGTAGGAGACAGGGTGGACTTGGCTTTGTTCAAGAGGAGGCCGAGATTGAGAAAGGTCTGCCTGATGAACAACACCTGAGCCTCCACCTGCTCCTTGGTGTGGCCCTTTATGAGCCAATCGTCCAGGTAGGCGCAGGAAGGCCGCCACAACTGCCATGCACTTCGTGAAGACCCTTGGGGCAGCTGACAGGCCAAACGGGAGCACCGTGAACTGCAGATGGGCGTCGGCCACGATGAACCTGAGGTACCGACGGTGTCGGGGAATTATGGCAATGTGGAAATAAGCGTCCTTTAAGTCGAGGGCGGCGTACCAATCTCCTGGATCCAGGGAGGGAATGATCGAGGACAGGGAGACCATGCAGAACTTGAGCTTCCGTACAAACTTGTTCAGTAGTCGCAAGTCCAGGATGGGTCTCAGGCCCCCTTTCGCCTTCGGTATGAGGAAATACCGGGAGTAGAAGCCTTTGCTACTGAGCTCCCGAGGGACTTCCTCCACTGCCCCTGCCTCCATGAGGGACTGCACTTCTTGAATTAGAAGTTGCTCATGAGATGGGTCCCTGAAGAGGGACGGGGAGGGGGGCTGATGGGGCGGGAGGGAGGAAAACTGGATAGAATATCCCCTCTCTACCGTGCGGAGCACCCAGCTGTCCGACGTGATTCAGGACCTGGCACGGTAGAAAGGGGACAGACGTGACCCAAAGATAGGGGTAGAAGGATCCAGAGTCTCGATAGGTAGGTCGCCCTCGACCGTACCATCAAACGGGGCCTAGGCCTCGATGATGGTCTCAATTGACCGGACGCCTGGCCGGAGGGGTGGCGTTGGTGACGCCTCCTGCCATTTCTGCCCCACCTGCGCCCTAGCTCCTGGCAAGTCTGAGGCTGGTAGGGGCGTGGGGCCACCTGCGGCCTAAACTGCCTGCGCTGGGTCGCAGGGGTATGCAGGCCTAGCAAGCGAAGCGTGGCCCTCGAGTCTTTTAGGCTATGGAGACGCTTGTCCGTTTTTTCTGAAAACAGCATCTGCCCCTCAAAGGGGAGTCCTGAATAGTCTGCTGGATCTCATAGGGAAGGCCTGAGACCTGGAGCCAGGCTCCCTGCCTCATGACCAGGCCCGTGGCCAGGGTGCGCGAGGCTGAGTCCGCCGCATCTAGGTCCGCCTGGAGAGAGGCTCGGGAGATCAGTTTCCCCTCCTCCACCAGGGCCGAAAACTCTGACCTCGAGTCCTGGGGGAGGAGCTCCGAAAACTTCGACATGGCTGAACATGTATTATGACCATATTGGCTTACGATCGCCTGTTGGTTGGCAATACGGAGTTATAGGCCTGCCGTAGAGTACGCCTTTCTGCCAAAGAGATCGAGTCTTTTTGGCGTCTCTGTTTTTTGGTGTTGACCCCTGAAACCCTTGACACTCCCGTTGGTTGGCAAGTTGGTGGTTGGTGGTTGGCAATCCACCACCAGGGAGTCCGGGGGGGGGGGGGGAGTGTACAGGTGTTCGTGCCCCTTAGAGGGCACGAAATAACACCGTTCCATTCTCTTGGCAGTAGGGGCCAGTGAGGCTGGCGTCTGCCATAAGGTGCGGGACATATCCACTATGGTCTTGATTAACGGAAGAGCCACCCTGGATGGCCCTGAGGGAGCCAGGATGTCTACCACGTCCACCTCGGTTTCCTCAGCCTGGATTGCGAGGCTCTGAGCTGCTTGCTGGAGCAGTTGTTGGAGGATCCGAGTGTCCTCCAGGGCCGGTGCCGCAGTCGTGCCTGAGACCGCTTCGTCTGGGGAGGAAGACGAGGCAATTACTTCCTCAGGTGCACGTAGCCCTTCGGGGTCCTGCGGCACACGGTACTGTGGTTGCAGGGCTGGTTCCGATTCTAAATGCGGCACCGCGACTGGTACCGGGGTCACCAGTGAGCGGCTTGGCGTATTGGGCGGTGCCTGTTGAGCCCGAACTGTAGTTGCTGCCGGTGCCACTGCCTGGCTAGGGGGTGCTGAACTTGAATATGGCACACCCCTGCCCGGCGACGGTGCTGGTGGAGGAGGCAACTGCGCCGGGGCCACCGATGTCGAGGAGACCGAGGCCGACCTTGATCGAGGACCAAACGACTGGTGGTAGGCCCAGGGAGTCCAAAAGGCGGATGCCATTGTTGCTGCTGCCACTGTGGGTAATGCTGGTGGCTCACCCCCGAAACTGATTTCCTGCTCCGCGACCGGCTGGAGCGGTAGGAGTCTGCCTCTGAGTCTGAGGTCTCTGAGTAAGAGGACCTGGGGGGAGCAGCACCCCATGCCGTTGGAGAGCGATGCTGAGGCGGCGGGGAGCCTCCTATCTGGTCCGGTGCCGCCCTAGTGGCGTGGGGAGGGAAGGGAGGCGACAGCATGGTCGGCTTGCCCCTCGATTGTACTGGGGGACGGGCTGTGGTAGGCAACTCCTTACTACAGTGTGGGGAGGCCGGCAACGGGAGTCCCATCAAGTCTGAGGCCGCCTCGAATGCCTCCGGTGTCGAGGGGAGGCGCAAGTGTCCGCTGAGGTCCGGGGATCTAGGCTGGTCTGGACTCTACCGCCCTCTCTGCGGTGCGGGAGTCGACGGAGCCGCTGAGGGCTGTAGCCCAGCCTGTCCGGTTGCACCCGTGGACGGCGTCGGCCTCTGGGGGTCCTGGTGGGGTGACCGTTCCCTCACCAGCTTCCTCTTCTTATCGGGCACCGGAGTCGGTGAGCAGTGCCGCACTGAGGCCGACTTCCTATGACCCGACTCCATCTGGTGCCGGGTTTTAGATGACTTGGGCTGGGCCCTAAGTCCTGATGCTGGTGCTGGGGCGCTCCGCACCGAGGAAGACATGCTGGGCACCGCCTCGGCCGGCTCCGGGTCCGAGGGTGGCCGCAGGGCAGCCTCCATCAGGAGGACTCTAAGTCTTTGAGCTCTGTCTTTGAGAGTTCTCGGGCGGAAGCCCCTGCAGATAGAGCACCGGTCCTTTTGGTGGCCCTCTCCGAGGCACCTCAAACAAGCAGAGTGCGGGTCACTCTTGGGCATAAATTTCCCGCAGTCCTTGTAGAGTTTAAACCCGGGGGACCTGGGCATGCCCCAGCGGGCGACGAAACGTGGGGGGGGGGAACCCCCCAACTATCAAGAACTATATACAAATGACCTAAGTAAACTAACTATATACTAACTATATACACGGACTATACACGTGGATAGGACACTGCTAACTTGCTGTGCGCAAGAGAAGTTCCAGCTAGCCATCACCGGCGGTAAGAAGGAACTGAGGGGGTGGAGGGTCGGCAGGCCCCTTTATAGGGCGCCGTAGTGGCACCACTCCAGGGGGCGCCAGGGCCGACCCTACGGACACTGCTAGGGGAAAATCTTCCGGCTGGCGTGCACGCGGCGCGCATACACCTGCTTGGAATGGACATGAACAACCACTCGAATAAGAACCAAACTAACCCCCCCCCCAATCCTTTTCTCTGGTATGACCTCTTTAACCCTCCCCCCACTGCACCGCATGGCTGGTATCAGGGAAGATCCCTGCTAGCCAAATGTGAACAACTCAGCATGAAGCCCCCCTCATCCTTTTCTCTGCGATGATCACTTTAACCCTTCCCCAACTGCGTGGCTGGTATCAGGGAAGATCCCTGAGTGCCATTTCCCTCCCTCTGCCACCGCTTGGCTAACTGCAGGGAAGGATTTATTTTCAGCCACAGGGAAACAGACCAGTAGGAACGGCCACCTATGAATGTCCCCTTAATTAAATTCCTGTATTTCAACCAAGTTCCCATGAACGATATCACTCTCCTGAAGAGAACACAGCGAGATAAAGAACGGATGTTGCTTCAATGCCAGCAAACACCAGGACCATACACTGCCAGGCTTTGTCATGCAATGATACCAGATTACTTGCTACTAGCATGGCGTGGTAAAGTGTCCTACCATGGAGGACGGAATAAGGCTGCTCTCCCCAGAAACCTTCTGCAAAGGCTTTTAGAGTACCTCCAGGAGAGCTTCGTGGAGATGTCCCTGGAGGATTTTTGCTCCATCCTCAGACACGTTAACAGACTTTTCCAGTAGCTGTACTGGCCACAAATGCATCCCAAGTCCTCAGGGCAAATTAATCATTAAAAACACTTGCTTTTAAACCATGTTTTAATATTTACAAAAGGTACACTCACCAGAGGTCCCTTCTACGGCTTCATGGTCCAGGATACCACCTTGGGAGGGTATTTCAGTCAGGATGAGAAAAAGATCCTGGCTGTCAGGGAGAATGGTGTGCTGTGTTCTCTCCTCAACCTTGTCCTTGTCCTTGTCCTCTTCCTCCTCATCATCTTCCCCATCCGCAAAATCCTCAGGCATGGCAACTGAGAGTCCCCATCATCGGAGTCCACAGACAAGGAAGTGGTGGCGGCCCCCCCTAGAATTGCCTGCAGCTCAGCATAGAAGTGGCATGTCTGCGGCTCTGTCCCGGAGCGTCCGTTTGATTCTTTGTCTTTCTGGTACACTTGTCTCAGCTCCTTAAGTTTCACGCAGCACTGTGTTGAGTCCCTGTTGTGGCCTCTGTCCATCATGGCCTTGGAGATTTTTTCAAATGTTTTGGCATTCCATCTTTTGGAACGGAGTTCTAATAGCATGGATTCATCTCCCCATACAGTGATCAGATCCAGTACCTCCTGTACGGTCTATGCTGGAGATCTTTTTCGATTCTGGGACTGCATGGTCACCTGTGCTGATCAGCTCTCCATGCTGAGCAAACAGGAAATGAAATTCAAAAGTTCGCGGGGCTTTTCCTGTCTACCTGGTCAGCAAATCCAAGTTCAGATTGCTGTCCAGAGTGGTCACAATGGTGCACTGTGGGATAGCTCCCAGAGGCCAATACTGTCAAATTACGTCCGCACTAACCCTAATTCGAACCAGCAATGTCCATTTCAGCGCTACTCCCCTCATCAGGGAGGAGTACAGAAATCGATTTTAAGAGCCCTTTATGTCGACAAAAATGTCTTCATTGTGTGGACGGGTGCAGGGTTAATTCGATTTAACACTGCTAAATTCGACCTAAACTCATAGTGTAGACCAGGCCCAAGTCTCCAACCCCTTGCCAGCATGCAATGGGCCTGGTACTCTCCTAATATCATGTGCTTTCTGCTTCTAAAGTACATGGGCACACCTAGTGTCAATGTAAAGATACTGCATACTTGGAAAGATCCATGCATTATCTCCAAGTTAAACACTATTTAGCTGTACATGTTTTGAATCACTCAGTTATTATCAGTGACTATACAAGAGTTTTTATCAAATTATTCTCCCCTCTTTCTTTCCCCCCGACCCCAAATTTTCAGGTGATATCAGAGAGCTCAATCAAGGTCTTATCTCAAATAGAGTGACCAGACAGCAAATGTGAAAAATTGGGAGGGGGGGGGGGGAGGTAATAAGAGCCTATATAAGAAAAAGACCCAAAAATCAGGACTATCCCTATAAAATCGGGACATCTGGTCACCCTAATCTCAAAAGGCACAGTGTAGGTCTGCTGTTGCTGTCTCTCCAGTTGTTCCCTGTTTGCCCTAATTTACTGCTGATTATTTGTGGTAGTATCCATGCAAAAGTTCAGGTTTAGCTACAAAAAGCTGATTAGCCAGAGCTAGAAAGTGATTTAAAGGGACAGTGTCAACTTGGAAAGCTCTCCAGCCATGAACAGTGCCTTACCCTTGACAGCACCTTAGATTAGTAAACAGGAATGGTGGGGACCAATTTGTACTAAACGTTCTGCTGCCCGTTCATTTTGCCCATTTCCCCGGGGGTGCCCAATGCAAACCAATGGAGGCAGGTTCACGTAGGTGTCTCTAGTAGCTACCTACCAAGTTTGCCAGCAAGGAGGTGGAGTCTGAGGAGCCACAGGAGGCTGCTCAGGCAGGTGCTGATGAAGAGGAGAGGAATCACTTCCCTCCAGGCTAGCGGCAAACTGGGCAGGCAGGGATGGCCTCCTGCAGGGACTGTATAGGGATGTCAGCGGGGAAGGTGGGGTGAGTGAGGAGCATGGGGCTATGGATAGATGCCCCTCAGGCTGCTAGGGAGGGGACTCTCCCAATGTGTGGATGCCCTTGAGCTGCAGGTTGGGTGGTGGACAGGGTGGGGAAGCAGCAGGTGGCTATGCCAGAGGGCATCTCCAATACTGAAGAAGCTGCCCTGCGAAGCGCGGCAGTTTCAGTGCTCTAGGGCTCGTACAGGTGAGGGACCCCCACCACAGCATGAAGGAGTCCCAGAGGGTAATATCTCCCCACTCCCCTATCAGCCATGATCCCAGTCCTGGCCCTAGGGTGCCCAGATGTCCTGATTTGGGAGGCTTTTTCTTATATAGGCACCTATTACCCTCCACCCCATCCCAACTTTTTACACTTGCTATCTGGTCACCCTAGCTGGCCCCAACCAAGAAACATCCCAGGCAGTGCTTGTCTGAGGAGGCACCCAAGGATCGCCAGCCCAGCACTCCCTCTGCTGGTGATCCACAGCTGTATGAGTCACTTTGGTGAAAGGCTCAGGGATCCAATGTCCTCTCACTGCCCCCACCAAGGGCAGCCTGTCCCTAGCTGCCTCAGGCATTACGCTAGCAGCCGGGCCCCTCAGACAGTGAACTGCAGCTGGGTGCTGTCTGGAGCAGCTGCAGCGGGAGTCCAGTTTTTAGCTGAGATCCTCAGACACCAGTACCACTTCCCCATTCCCTATCACCTCCAGGCTGCCTGTTCGACTCCGTGGGAAGTGGTGGTAGCTACAGCAGTGTCAGGAGTTCAGCTCAGCTAAGCCCTGTGTGTACGCACTACTGACAGTCCAGTGCTGAGTCACCTGCACTAGGGCAGCCAACTCCGTCGGTCCAAAATGAAGGACGAATAACTTTTCAAATTTTAGAGCTTGTTTTTCATGCCAGGCACTAGCTCCCAGCAAAAGGAGTCTGGTGGCATAAATGTCATGGCGCCTGCCACAGGCGCTAGTTTTGCACAAACAAAAAAATCATTAAAAATAGGTCTGCCAATTAATCGCAGTTAACTCATGCAATTAACTCGAAAATTTATCATGATTAAAAAAATTAATCATGATTAATGGCAGTTTTAATCGCACTGTTAAACAATACAATACCAATTGAAATTTATTAATTATTTTGGATGTTTTTCCACATTTTGACATAGTATTCTGTGTTGTGACTAAAATCAAAGTGTATATTATTTTTTATTACAAATATTTGAACTGTAAAAATGATAAAGGAACGAGTATTTTTCAATTCACTTCAAACAAGTACTGTAGTGCAATCTCTTTGTCCTGAAAGTGCAACTTACAAAAGTAATTTTTTTATTACATAACTGCACTCAAAAACAAAACAATGTAAAACTTCAGAGCCTACAGTCCAGTCAGTCCTACTTCTTGTTCAGCCAATCGCTAAGACAAACAAGTTTGTTTACATTTACGGGAGATTAATGCTGCCCACTTCTTATGTACAATGTCACCTGAAAGTGAGAACAGGCATTCGCATGGCATTTTGTAGCCAGCGTTGCAAGGTATTTACATGCCAGATATGCTAAACATTCATATGCCCCTTCAATCTTCAGCTACCATTCCAGAGGACATGCTTCCATGCTGATGATGCTCATTAAAAAGATAATGTGTCAGTTACATTTGTGACTGTCCTCCTTGGGGGAGAATTGTATGTCTCCTGCTCTGTTTTACCCACATTCTGCCATATATTTCATGTTATAGCAGTCTCAGATGATGACCCAGCACATGTTTGTTTTAAGAACACTTTCACAGCAGATTTGACAAAACACAAAGAAGGTACCAATGTGAGATTTCTAAAGAGAGCTACAGCACTCGAGCCAAGGTTTAAGAATCTGAAGTTCTGTCCAAAATCTGAGAGGGACGAGGTGTGGAGCTTTCAGAAATCTTAAAAGAGCAACACTCTGATGCAGAAACTACAGTGCCCGAACCACCAGAAAAGAAAATCAACCTTCTGCTGGTGGCATCTGACTCAGATGAAAATGAAACACGCGTTGGTCTGCCCTGCTTTGGACTGTTATTGAGCAGAACCCTCATCAGCATGGACACATTTCCTCTGCAATGGTGGTTGAAGCATGGAGGGACATATGACTCTTTAGCACATCTGGCACGTAAATATCTTGCATCGCCGGCTACAACAGTGCCATGAGAATGCCTGTTCTCACTTTCAGATGACATACTAAACAAGAAGCAGGCAGCATTATCTTCTGCAAATATAAAAAAACTTGTTTGTCTGAGCAATTGGCTGAACGAGAAGTAGGACTAAGTGGACTTGCAGGCTCTAAAATTTTACATTGTTTTATTTTTGAATGCAGTTTTTTGTACATAATTTCACATTTCTAAGTTCAACTTTCATGATAAGGAGATTGCACTACAGTACTTGTATTAGGTGAATTGAAAAATACAATTTCCTTTGTTTTTATACATTGCAAATATTTGCAATCAAAAATAAGTATAAAATGAGCAGTGTACACTGTGTATTCTGTGTGGTAATTGAAATCAGTATATTTGAAAATGTAGAAAACATCCAAAAATATTTAAATAAATGGTATTCTAGTATTGTTTAATCGCACAATTAATCGTGATTAATTTGATCACTTGACAGTCCAACTGTGCAAATGCCTCCTTTTTATGATGCTCTGTCTCAGTAGACTTCAGATTTTCACCATAAACTCTACCCCATACCTACCAATGTATAGACAGACTTGACCGTTTTTATGGATTTCAGAGGATGCAAAATTCAGCCTTAAACAGAAATTTAGCTGGAGCCTTAACTATGCTGCCCCATCATAATCCAATCTGAGTATATCCCTGACGCTTCCAGATCCCCAGAATCACAGACCCCAAAGGACACTGGGCACTGTTGGTGCACTGTAGGAGAGGGGGGTTCCCCAATGAGCTGTTCATGCCTTCTAAAGCTGTTGCCTATTGTGTGTTTTCACCGAAAGAGCAAACAAGTACTTTGAAGCCAAAGGTTCCTTCTTAGCTGGTTGTTCACCTCATTAAAGAACAAAAGTGAAGTCTCAGGTATTGCCGACCTCAACCATTCAGAAGTCATGTGTCAGATCCCTCCCCCTCCATGAGAGTCAGACCCAGTATTTGGGGAATGGTGATAGTAAAAGGAAAAGCAGATTCATTCCCCCCATCCCCGCCTAAATGCAGAAAAAGAAAAGCAAGCATGACACAGCTAACTGGGGATCTAATGGACCAGGTTTCAAAGATGCACAAATACATGTGTGTAAGCCTAACACAGAAGTGAAGACAGCCAATGCACACACATAAATCAGTAGACTGTGCATGCACATCAGCTAATTAGCTGCCTAACCAGTCATGTGAGTACAGATACTTTATCTGCACACACTCTCAGTGTTTGTGTGAACAAGGTAGGAATATGTAACTAAATATTACATTGTACATAGCTATGTACCATTGTACAATGCTAACTTTGAAAATGAGGACCTACTGTATATAGATGGTTAATTGGGTCCTTCAATGACATTACAGATTCTCTGGGATCTTTTTGTAGCTCAGAAGCCTGAATTTTAGGGTTCTTTGCATTAGGATGGCTATACTGCCCCAACTGGAGGTCTGCGCTGGTTCAAACATCTGTCCTACCTACTCCCTTTCATAGATGCCCTTCCAAGCTCGGCAGAGGGATTTCTTGTAACGTTCCTGCTCTAATTCCTTTCATAGCCATTAGCACCTTGATCTGCTTAATATGGCAAGTTAATCCTACCGGCTACATTTTCAAATAATTAAACACAAGGAGTGACATTCACCTCAGTGCAGATGTTCAGGACAAGGCCTATGCACCACTTCAGTCTCACTTATACCTTCAGAGTAAACTGTAGATCTTGGGCCCTCTGGACACATCAGAGAATATCTTGAGGCACAAGAGAGCACGGAGGCAGGTCCGTAAGTTTTCACTTTTGTTAAAAACACACCAGTCTGTTAAAACGAACCACACTACAAAACGTATTACCTGGCACATTTTCAAAAGCCATGCACCAACTGTGCTCAACACATCATCAAACACCAAATGTGCGACTGTGCAAGCATTGGCAATGGGACTGTTTAATGTAGCCTTTAGCAGGGTTGGTGATGCATTTTGTTGTGTTACTCATTTTAACGTAGTGAGAACATAAGCACCCAGTTTTCTGAGGTGCTGAGTTCTTGCATCTGCTATTCAAGTCAGTGCAAGTGGAGCTCAGAACGTGAAGGAAGTGGCACTTAAAGTCGGATCAAAGCTAAGTACTACTCATTTAATTAAAGAAGTGAGGGCTTTAAGAAACTTAGGCTTTGCCTTTCATGCTATGTGGCAGAGGGAGTCTGGGGGCTCCATGTTCTATAACAGTGCAATTCATGGCGTTTTCTGAATTTTATAAATAATTCTACTTTCCCAATTAGTTCTAGGGTCAATTCCTAAGTCAATGGGCGTGAGGTGCTAAATGCCTTTGAGGATCTGAGCCCTAAGTCACTTGGGCACTTTATTCTTTTTTAAAATGTGACTTGCTGCAATTTTCAGAACTTAAAAACCACCCCCACATACATGCAAAACTCCCAATACCTCAGAATAGAGGGGACTATAGAGATACTACAGAATGTGCCCTAAGCAGCACCTCTTCAGGGAGCGAGTGCAGATTGAAAGGAAAATGAAGTTACTTTTCTTTCGCCATAAAAACTTGTAAACGTTGGTTAAAAACTAAAAGCAATTACAAAAGAAAGTAAAAGCACAATGCACCTGTAGCTATTTATTCCAGATGTTAGAAAGGAGCAATTATTATTATTCCGGGTGTTCAATTATTGTCAGTCTACAGGTCAACAAACTCAGTCACCAAGACAATTTGTATAATACAGAGACATTGCCCCAGTGAAACGTTACATTTTCTGGGGCTAATTTCCGAGCTCTGCGGAGCTCAGACTTTGGGCCATTTTACGTGTGTGTGAGGTAGCACTCCAGTGACATTTATGGCAGCTGCTGGGCACTTTGGAAATTCTCCCCCTCAATTTTGGTGTCTAGATGGTAGCTGTTGAGTGTGGACTCTGTTGAAGAACTAGCCTGAGATGTATCGAGCTGTGCACGTTTTTCCATCTCCCCACTTTATTTTCACACTACATTCAGATACTAGAGTTTTATTACACAGGCCAGATCTACACTATAAACTGACAGCAGTATAATGTCACTCAGGGTGAAAAGTCCACACCCCTGAGCGATGCAGTTATGCTGACCTAACCCCCGTAGTGTAGACAGTGCTACGTTGATGAGAGAGCTTCTCCTGTTGATATAACTACCACCTCTCGCGGAGGTGGATTAACTACATCGAGGGGCGAAGCTCTCCTATCGGCATAGTAACATCTTTGCTAAAGTGGCACAGCTGCATTGCTGCAGCATTTTAAGTGTGGACCTGCCCATAGTTAGGGCCTGACTTTCCAACCCTTCTCTTTTCATTAGGACTAGTTGCATAGGGCAAGACTGCACACATGACAAGGGATTACAGGATTGGGCCCATACTGAGCAAAACCAACACCCTTTTGGCTGTATAACCAATTTCAGGAGGAATACACCAAGTTCACAGTTTCTTTGGGCTAGTTTAATGGTTTAAACATTTTATTCTGACAAAATCAATTCAGTGTAAATGATGGGTTTTCTCCCGTTTTTTCCAGAGATCAAACTACTGGAGAAATTTAACTTCTAAAGTGCATTCCACGGCTGTCTAAATGGGAGCTTTGAATGTGGTTTCTACACACTCCATGTCACAGTATTTTAAATAGCTGATCAAAAGAACCTATAATAACCCAGTGAACTCGACCAGCATGTGTACCTTGCTGGCGGAGTAATTGCAGCTTAAACTCAACAGGGAAGAAAATGGGACCAGTCATAAGACTAACCCAGCGTTTGAAGTGAAATTGAGAATGTCTTGGCCCTCTTCATCAATTCAGAAGTGCTACACTCTCCTACAGCGTTCCAGCGCGGACACTACAAAAGGAACAAATTCTATCAAGCGGAGCACAAAGAATAAAGGAAACAAAAGCTTATGTTTTTTCATCTCTATTTATCTTTCACATTCTTGCACTTTTCTGATCTGAAGAAGTCTAATTTTGCATTATTAATGGTAAAAATAAACTTAATAAAACAAAAAAAACCCCAAACCCCACTTTTAGTGCTTTGTTTCTATTTGTTCTTTTGTGCTGCTGCTCCTTTAAGAAAATCAAAACAAGTGAGATCATAGAGGGGGTGTTGGAGAATAGAGAGGTAGGCAGACAGCTGCATGCATTACTCCAGCTCATATTGTTAGCATGAACATTGGCGTGGTTTTGCACATAAGCTTTTGAGAACCAGGTTGAAGAACATGCAATTTTTTGCTCCTTTCTGCAATTTTATCTTGAGGATTATGCTCTGAGGGGGGTTGAAAGTAAACTCGTAATGAATCCCCCTTTTACTCGGGGAGGGTATTCATAGCTTACAGAGAAGCAGTGTGAGATAAGAGTATAACATTAGTGTGTAAGAAAGAGCATTGTGCTGTGTAATGCCTCCTACAAAGCTCCAGAAGAAATCCCAGTCATTAACAGAACTGGAAATAAATGAGAAAACAAAGTAAGATGTAATGCTTGAAAAGCCACAAGCAGCAGAGAGACAACCCATGAAATAACAAAAAGTGACTGACTGGAAGATGCACCAGGTTCAAGATAAGTGATGTCCATGAATGATGTCCAGGTTTGTTTGGTTTTTTTACAAATGTTACATTTTTTAAATATCACATTCATGATCATGTAAGTTTTCATTATTCAAGCAACACAAGCGTACTGGGCACTGTAGTACTGGGGTACAAACTGAATATTGATCTGGGGTGTCATTTTTTAAGCATATGCCACTCAGCAGAAAAAAACAAAGAGACAGGCGCCTGCTTCCACAAGGCTGTAGTCTAATTCAGACAGAATTATATTATCTATCCAGTGAATTCTCAAATGAATGAGCTTTAATTTCTATTTCTTTCACTTATTACATCTCTGCCCCAATAGAACATGACCTGCTATAACACAAATTCAGATATAACGCGGTAAAGCAGTGGGGAGCCCCGGGCCCTTTAAAGTGCCACCCAAGCCCCGCTGCTTTACTGCGTTATATCCGAATTTGTGTGGAGCCCTGGGCCCTTTAAATCACCGCCCGAGCCCCACTGCCAGAGCTCCAGCGGTGATTTAAAGGGCCCGGGGCTCCCCGCAGCGGCTGGAGCACCGGGCCCTTTAAATCACCACCAGGGAAGCCGGTCCAGTCCAGTACCGGACCAAACCTGATATAACACGGTTTCACCTATAAGGCGGTGAGATTTTTTGGCTCCCGAGGACTGCGTTATATCAGGGTAGAGGTGTACTTTGAAAGTAGCAGCCTCCCCAATAGAGGGTGAAATCCTGGCCCAACTGAGGTCAGTGGCAGTAGTCACATTGATTTCAAAGAAACCAGATTTCATGTAAAATATCTGGGACACTGTACAAAAAGAATTTTTTAAGGTGTAGGTGGGGAGCATTAAGCCCAAATGCAGATGCAGCTAATCAGCAAGTGCACAAGGAAGAAAGAGTGAAAGAAAAGGGGGCCAAGATGTACAAGTGTACAAACACAACCTTACACTTAGCTCTGGAGACGGCAGCCTAGGGATTCTGGCCAACATGGCAAGGGAGGCCTTAGATGGGACTCCAGAACCTAGAAGATCCCCCACCCCAATGCAGCCTGAACCTCAGGACAATGAGCCAAGACAACCGAAGCTATCCCGGTTGCTTTGGACAGACAGATGGAGAGCAGTCCCTTAGGCACATCTCAGGCCCGTTAGGCGGGTTCAGGGAACTTTTCTCTTACCGCCGAACTACACTACAATCTTCCAAAAGTCTTGCCAAGTGGACACAAGCCCCAAAGGCCAACAAAATAGCCACACCCCAGGGTCTGAGCACCTCTGGCTACCCATGGCTGCTGGGACGGCCCCTGAGGCTGTCTGAACTGGTGCCAGGGCAAACCTTTGCTAGCCCTGGAATCTGGGAGCAAAGGGGACAGCTCTGTTGGACCCAATGCTCTCGCCCATGCGCAGCCTCCACGCTCATTGAATGAAAGCAATTCTATTTCGGTGAGCTTGTGTCTCGCGATGCGATTTACATAGAGGAACAATTAATGTGGTTAAATAAACCAGTAAGGGCCATCTTGTGTCCTTGGTTGGACTCAGGCATTGACCCCAAAGCGAGTATTATGTGAACAAAGGCCGAATGTCGCGCTGACAGGATTATTGCTTCAGCTAGGCTGATGCCTGACAGGCCACGGGCTGTTAGGGATTAAGAGACCCAGTGGAGGGTCAAACTCCAGCTTCCGCAGTGACCCAGCAGAAGGGAAATGACTGTGGCCTTTTCACTCCTGTTAGCGCTGCTGGGGAACAGCTCTGAACAGCGGCAGAGGCTCAGGAATGAGCCTGTGGGGAGCAGGGAGAAAAGTCAGCACTGACTGTTTTGTGCAGTGGCGACTGTGAAGAGGTCACACCAGACAGGAGGAGGAAAGGGGAAGCTGGGGCTTTAGTTAAAAGAAAATGGGAAGTGTAGCTGGTTCAGTTCCTTTCCCCAGCCAGCCGCCAGCAGTTAGTGAAATGCCCTGTCTCACAGTCGGGCGGCATTATGAGGCGCCAGGAACCCTTTGGACGCACTTTGCAACACCTCAGCTAATGGTACATCTACTCAGGAGCTGGAAGGTGTAATTTTCAGCCTGGGGAGACATCTGTGCGCCAGCCACCTGAGTACATACCTGGGATCTCAGATGGGCTGGTACTCGGATGGCGAGCCTGAGTCACCATGCCACCATGGTAAGTGCTATTTTTAGTGCACTAGCTAGAGCCGAACTGGCGCGTATGTGTCTACTGGAGCTCCAAGCTGCAGTGTAGACGTACCCCAATAGCTCGCATTTCTGGGCACTCTGAGCCACGGCTACACTACAAGCACTAGAGAGGCACAGCTGCAGCTACACCCCCGTAGCCCTGTGACCCAGACACTTACTAGCGTGACGGAAAGGGGTCTCCTGAGAGGCTGTCAGTTTAGCAGTGTCTACACCGGGGCTTAGGTCGACTTAACTCTGCCCCTCCGGGGGTGAATTTTAGATAGGTGTAGACCAGGCCTGAGTAAAAACGAGATGAATGAGAGGAGAAACAGGGCTGCACTACAGAAAAGCCCAGTCAATGGCGGGGTTTGACTCAATGTGATTTTGGCTTAGCTTCTCTTCCCTCAGAAACGTTGCTAAGCACTAAGGGCCCGGATTCCCTCAGTGCACGTTTTACATGCAGTGCTTCTCCGCTCAGAGAAGGCCAGTCTTGATTAAGAGTAACATTGTCAAAAGCAACTTTCAACGGGACTTTAAACTCCCAACCCACTTCGGTGCTTTTGAACATTTCCCCCTAAACGAAATGTATCATTTGGGGCCCAAAATGGGGAGAAATCAAAGTGGCAGATACCAACACAGACATTAGATACCAACCTCTTCTCAGCTGTGCTGATGTGGCCAAACTGTTCTCTTCTGGCCTAAGTCACCAATGAGTTAGTAGCATTTAACTTATTGCACCACGCGAGGCAGTGAAGGCAAAAAATATATTTAGTCGGGTTCATACAGCTAAACAACAGCTATGTTACAGCGACATTGTACATCTCCCAAGAGCATTATGGGATACCTTGCAATAATTCTTCTGCAAGAGAAGAATAAATAATGGCTTTCATTAAAAATATCTTCTCCTGTCAAGCCAGTTAATAGTGTTAGTGGTCCAGATTCAGGAAAAGGAGGAGTCTAAAGATATTCCAAAGAACAGGCATCCCACCTGGAGATTCTGGTCTTCTATGTTTCCCCCCACAAGTTTTTTAGCCAAAGACCCTGCAGTTTCACCCCAAGTCTCACTGCAGCATTGTTAATGTCTGCAACGCCCGTGTCAATAGCAAGATGAGCAGAGAGTGAACAGGCATGTGGGCCCTGCTGGTTTCTGTGTGGAGGTGACTGGATCGCCCGTGTCCCCGTGGCTGAGGTTCTACTGTAATGTAGCCGTTAATGATGCGAATCCGGGGAGGTGGGTCAGTGGTACTGCAAGGCAAACAGAGAAGAATCTTGGTCAGCAGTTAGTCACAAGGGTCCATGATCACCACAGACCAGGAGTCAAATTGTCACAGAAATGCCCACAGGAGGGTCCACGGGCAACTTGTGGAGTTGCCTGCAGATCTTCTGGGTTCCTGAATGAGGCCGAGTTTGACCTCCCTGCCCCATGGATCCACAAGGAAAGGGAGCCCTTCACTCTCCCCATGCTGAACCTCTCTAGCCCCACTGACAGCTGTTACTCCTGTCCCTGAGCTGGGATCTACCTGATTAGACTCCTCTTCACTCACAGACGGGACAGTCAATCCCGGGGGAGCAGAGCGGTATTAGCAACATTCCTGAGCCCCTGCAGCCAGCCTTTCAGCTGATCAGCAACCATAGCAGATAAGCAAATCTCGCCTTGCCACAGAGAAGGCTTTGCTGACCAGCGTTGACACGCATGGCACCAATTTATAGGGTTGATGCATCTGCTTTCAACAGCTGAGCCTGAACCCCGTCCAGGTTCTCCCCGGTTTGCACGTGCACGTTGGCATGAACCAAGCCTCTCTTCAGCCTCCATATAAATGATGCTCCATGTGAAAGGGCACCACTGGCAGGTGGGGAAAGCACGTAGGCCATACATGGGACAGTGGGAGTGAGGAAAATCCAGGCATCTATTAGAAATGCTTCTCAGTCTAGAGACCGAGAAGCAAAGGTCCCCGTGAAAAGTCTGTCCCAAAGAAGAGTGTGAGCTGTGGGCACTGCTCTCTGGATAACAGGCTGGAGCCATTTTTGGCCCTGAGGCTATAGGCGGACACAGCTCAAATCCCCTGGCCCAGCATTGTTAGGTGGAAACTAAAATAAATTCCAGCAAAATTCCAGCAAGCACATCTGCCCAAGAGTACAAGCGTATTCATTTCACTTGCACCAGCGAGCTCCAGCTGCTGTGCACTATTCCTGCTTTACGTTGGCCAAGTGCATTACGCAAAAATGCTTGGGGAATTTGAAGGCAATTAGTCTGCTTTTTGAAAACACTTACCACTCCATCTCCAAAAGCCCCCGCAGGCAGCTCCTGCAGTAACTGGACAGAAGCCAGCTGGCAGTGCAACAAAGCAGAGAGCAGATACGCAGAGGAGCACAGACCAGAGCAATTCAGGCCAAGCCCGCTACAAGACTGTATGAAATCACTTGAGTTAGGCCGGTCACGTTTATGTGCTCACAGGCGTTAAGTTATGAATGGCCCAGACCCAAGCACAACAGATTTACCCACGGACAGAGATGGATCTATAGGAGTAAGGGCTGTGACTTCCGAGATGGACTGAGTATTTATGTCTGAAGGGCTCCTGTGAATGACTGAATTTCATCAGTGTCATGTGAAACAGCACCACTAGGTGGGGTAGTTAGCACAAGAGACGCATGCAGAGGGGTTTGCATGGGCTTGGTTGCTCTTTTCATCACCCAGAGATAGTGTAGGACATCTAGGGTGTAAAGTTAGTATTAATTTGCCACACATTCAAACACAGTGCAGAGACCCCTGCAATGGCAAGAATCTAACCTGATGCGCAGTGATGGGCAGTTGAGTGACAGTCTGATGCATATATAGTGGCCTCCTACAGTTCTCCCTAGCTGGAAGGCAGACAACCAAGAAGAAAAACATCACTCAGCTTGTTTTCCCCCAGGACAGAAGCTGTTTGGGAGGCTCATCCTCTAGCCATTTACTCCCTCTGCTGCTAGAGTCACTACTAAAAATCAGACTCTGTTTCTGGTTCAAGTGATGCATTTCATGGGTGGAAAGAAAACTGCAAAGGAGCAAAAAAAAAAAAAAAGAGATCTGGTCTCTGCCCAGAGTGGGGGGCAAATGGGGCAATTTTCCCCAGGCTCTGCAGGGGCCCCCACAAGAGTTTTTTGGGGCCCCTGGAAAACTCTCATGGGGCCGGGGCCCCCGGAGCTTCTTCCGCTCCAGGTCTTTGGCTGCAATTCAGCGGTGGGGGGGGGGGTCTTCGGGGCACTTCAGTGGCGGGTCTTGGAGCAGAAGGACCCCCCGCCGCCGAATTACTGCCGAAGCAGGGGCCCCCCGCCGCCGAAAACCCCAGGGCCCCTCTATCCTCTGGGCGGCCCTGTCTCTGCCAGTCCCAAGGCCCTAAAGGCACATATACCTGGAGTCAGGAGGGGTTGCTGACAGTAGCCACCAACAGAACTTTATCCCTGGAGATCTGACTAGAGCATTCCTGAAGTGGAAACTGGAGAAACAGCCCTTACCCCCGGTTATGCTCAACTGACACTTCCTCCCATCTTACCTCAGCTGGTCCTGCAAAGACACAGGAGTAGGCTTCAGCACGAGTAGTCCCATTGACTTCAGCAGGAATATCGCATGCATGAAGTTAAATGTGTGTGGATGTCTGAAGGATCAGGGCCCAAACTGGTAAAGGCTCTGGGTTATCCTTTAGGACTGTCTGCCGAAGGTCAAGCTAATACCAGCTATCGCACTAAAAACCACCACCAACTATAACTAACATCTACTTTATTACCTGCAGTAAACAAAAATGATAGCAACCTATGCAACCACATTTAATAAACAGCAGAATGATCATCTCTGTATTGAAACGCAGACAAGAACAGCCATTGCAGCTTCCCCCCAACCTGTCCCGTAATATATCACTCAGAGGGATGGAAAAGCAATGATATACTGATGTAATGTATCAAAGCAGTGCAGGTGCTCTGAAGTGCTCTCTACCTTGAGGCTGATGAAAAATAACAATTCAGGGAGTCCCACTGAATTGAATTGAGAAACTTGTTCAAAATTCATAGGGGCCGATTCTCCATTGCCCTGCCCCTTCGACAGTAATTTAAACTGCACACAGTGGGAGTGGGACGCTCCCCGTCCGAATGAGCACATTTCACAGGGGTAAATGTTGGCACAAGGTGATGGAGAATCAGAGCTGCATTTTACCAGATGAGAAGGAAATAAGTAAATCTACAGATGAACATTCAGTAGTGGGTCAGTGGCAGATGGAAGGTGCTTGAGGAACGACACAGTTCAAAAGGCGGCTACAGTTCTTGTGGTTCTAGCTGTCCTAGGGGAGTCAGCTCTCTTGGTCGGGAAAACCACCTTAGTCACCTCTTCCCACCCTCACCCCACCTTATTTTTGATACTAAGCCAATTATGCAGACAGAACCAAGTGCATTGTTAATGGTGTGTTACGGCACTAGAGACATGAACAGGTGCCTTTTTATTATTATTTAAATCTAAATGCATAAATAAGAATTGCAGGAGATAAGAGGCCGAATTCTGCTCTTTGGATTTGCCCCAGAGGAAGTGAACAAAGTTTAAAAACCACAGGGTTTGTGGTATGTTAATGAGCCGCGATAAACAGCCAATCAATGTAGCGGAGTGCCCTCCCTCCCCCACCGGTTGGTACCTGTCTTCAATGCGAACCCAGAGGTCGTTAAACTGCCGCAGCCTTTGCTTCTTCTGTTGCTTCTTCTTCTTCTTCTTGTATTTCCTGTCCACTTTCTCCAGCAGGTCGACACTCTCGGGCAGCAGCAGGTGGGGCAGAAGCTCCTCTCCCTCTTTCTGAGGAGGCGGAGGGCGGTGCAGCTCCTGGGCGATCAGATAGGGGGTGTACGCCGGGGAGGATGATGAGAAGGTTAACCAGGTTTTTTGATTCTTCCCACTGGGAGGGGGGAAGAAAACCAGAATGTTTGGAACGCCCTTGAGTGGGGGGTCTTGGTCCAGCCCCATGGCAACCGAGATGCCATGCAGCCTCCTGATCCCCTACGTCAACAAGTATTTCCCCTGGAAGTTCTGCTGGTTTAAATCTTATCATCTACCCATCCTCTGTTTGCCCCCCAAGTCACACCTCGGGTCAAGCAGAGTCTCTTCAGTTCAGAGGGCCCAAGGAAAGAGTGTCTCTGACTCGGAGCAATGCACAGGCTGAGCTCAGGAGGAAAAGATCATTCAAGGATAACATAATGCACTTGGCTGACGACATTGCCAAAACGCCGCTGCTGAGAGGCGCTGAGTGCCTGCTGAAGTCAGACTGGCAGACAGTCAACGTTTCTCAGAATCAGGCCAAAAAATAATAGAGTCTAAGGCCAGAAGGGACCATGATGCTCCTCTGGTCTGACCTCCTCCATAGCACAGCCCAGAGAATGTCACCCTGTTATTCCTGCATCCAGCCCAGCTTGAGGTGGAATGATCTGTTAGAAAGGCAGCCAGTCTGGGGGCAGGTCGGCACTCCAAACACTGCAGCGGCACAGCTGCACTGCTGTAGTGCTTATGGGAAAACGCTCCTACGCCGATGGGAGAGTTTCTACCCTTGGCGTAGTTAATCCACCTCCTCGAGAGGAGGGAGCGCTGTCTCCCATCGAGCGCTGTCTACGTATTGGGTTAGGTTGGTATAACTGCATTGCTCAGAGATTTTTCACACCCCGAGCTACGTGGTTATACCGATATAGGTCCGTAGTGTAGACCTGGCCTAGGTTTCAAGTCTCCAAAGGATGGACAATTTACCACGTCCCTTGGGGTAAGCTGAATTACCCTCACCGTTACAAATCTGCATCTTGTGAACGAGTGATCTAGCGACGAAAGGCTCTATATGTCATTAGCAATCCCTGGAACCATGCAAGCCCTCAGGGATGGGACAAACAGAAGCAGCGAATGCATTTGAGATGGTCCATAACTGGCCTTTTAATGAAGAGTTTGATACAGCTTCTGATAGAATCTTAGTTACAGGGTTAATTCACACTTATGGCCACGCTGCCATTTCCACTGGGGAATCTAAACACCAGTTCTGAAGTACTCACTGGCAGCTAGGAAAGATGGTCCAGTGGTTAGGGCACAGGCTTGGGAGCTGGAAGACCAGCATGCAGTTCCCTGCTCTCCCACAGACTTCCCCAGTGACCTTGGCAAGTCACTTAGTCTCTCGTTGCTCTGCTCCCCATCTGTCAAAAGACATAACTGCCCTGCCCTACCTCGCAGGTGTGTGCTGATGAGAAATACATGGAAGCCTGTGAGATGTTCAGGCACTACAGTAAGGGGCCCCTATGGGATGGAGAGTTTTAATGGGAGATGTGTGTCCGGTCAGCCTGTCGCTTGGTGGCAGCAGATCCCATTGATTCAGGGGGGATCTAGGCCAGCCCTAGAGGCTGGAGACATCACTTTGAAGGCCCCTAGGATAGCAAAGCTGAAGCATGCTGCAGAGAGGAGACACTTGCAGGTAGGCCATGTGCTGGGGCAAGGAAGGTTCTTTCCCCCACAAGGCTGGCTCTGGGGAGCACAGGGACCACTCCCTCCTCCAAAAAGCAGTTATGGGCCTGTTCTTCCTCTGAACCTGGCTGCCATGGGCGGTGGGTATAATAGGCCAGGGCAGGCTAAGCCTCCCCTGGTGTACTGCAGCCACTGGTTGTACGGTTTGCACAGGAAGTTTTTGCTTATTATTATGCCCCATGCTGGTTCCGGGGCAGCTGAGGAGGCAGTATGTGCTACCCAGCTTCTTGGGTTCATCAGTAACCTTCCTGGACTCAGGTTCTTCAAGAAGAGACAAGTTTTTCCCACAGAGCAGCTTGGGGTCTCAAGAGGGGAGGTGCGGCGTCACTGGGGTGGCTTCGGACAGCCCAGGGGTCCTCTGGGCGGGGAGTGGGGGGGAGGGGCAGGGGTCCTCCAGCTGTGAGGGGCTCAGGTCGTGGCGGGGGTGACCTCAGGCAGAACAGGTGGGGCTGGGGGGTATCCTCCCCAAAGGGGGGCTCCACCCGCCACCCATGATGGCGGCGGAGTAGGAGCTGGTGCAACCAGGGAAGCAATCTGTCTCATCTTCAAGCACACACTATCTGCTTGGTGCCAGCTCTGCACCATGCCTGATGCACGGAAGTAGCTTTAAAGCTACAACCCAATCCTTGGTGTCTGTAAGAAAGGGTATTTTCCCTCAAGTGGAGCCCAAGCAAGTTCCTCTTAAGCACCTGGACGATCTATCTTTTTAACAGCATTCCATTCAAAGCTGGAGCACAGCCTGAATACCTGAGTGATCTGGAGGTTAACGTATAGCATGAGAAGCGGCAGCAGACAGGCTGGAGACTGTCTTTGGCTGAAATTATTCAAGATAGTTTAAGTCCACAGCAGACTGCGAAGAGTTACAAAACTGGGTGACTGGGCAAGGAAATGGCAGATGAAATTCAATATTTATAAACGCACAGTAATGCACATTGGAAAACACAATCCCAAGTATACATATAAAATGATGGAGTTTACACTAGTTGTTACCACTCAAGAAAGAGATCTTGGAGTCATTGTGGCTAGTTCTCTGAAAACACCCGCTCAATGTGCAGTAGCAGTCAAAAAAGCGAACAGAACATTGGGAACCATTAGGAAAGCGATAGATAATAGTACAGATAATATAATGCCACTATATAAATCCATGGTATGCCCACACCTTGAACACTGCATGCAGTTTTGGTTGCCTCATCTCAAAAAAGCTATATTGGAATTGGAAAAGGTAGAAAGAATAGCAACGAAAATGATTAGGAGTCTAGAACAGGAGGTGAGATTAAAAAGACTGGCACTGTTCCTCTTGGAAAAGAGAAAACTGAAGGATGATATGATAGAGATTAATAAAACCATGACTGGTGTGGAGAAAGCGAATAAGGAAGTGTTATTTACCCCTTCACATAACACATGAATCAGAGGTCACCCAATGACATTAACAGGCAGCAGGTTTAAAGCAAACATAAGAAGGTACTTTGTCACACAACGCACAGTCAACCTGTGGAACTCACTGCCAGGGGATGCTGTGAAGGCCAAAACTGTAACTAGATAAGTTCATGGAGGATCAGTCCATCAATGGCTATTATCCAGGACAGTCAGGAATGCAACCCATGCTTTGAGTGTTCCTAAAGCTCTGACTGCTAGAAACTGCGACTAGGGGAGAAGGGATGGGTCACTTAATTGCCCTATTCTGTTCACTCCCTCTGAAACATCTGCCACTGGCCACTGTCAAAAGACAGGATACTGGGCTAGAGGGACCATTGGTCTGACCCAGGATGGTCGTTCTTTTGTTCTTAAATATAAAAGGAAGAGAGGGAGCAAAAAAGTGTTGCTTTCGCCAGCTGGCCATTCCCTGGGAGTACAATGAGCGTTTCCCTTCTCTTGCTGCAACGACAGAGTCAGGCTCCCAGAGAGGAGATGGGCTGATTTCAGTGAGAGTTTGGAGTTTCCAGACTGGTCTGCTCACTGAACCTGAACTCTGTGATGGAATTTAAAGCAAGTTTCAATCAAATAGATGAAAGGCGAGAGGCTGTGGAATGGAATGCGAGTCCCCGTTGGAAGGGGGAACGAAATTAGGAGTGAATTTGCAATCATTTCCCGAAGAAAACGGAGAACTGAGCACTGAGCCAGGATGACTGAGAGGACAGAGGCAGTGCCAAGAAATGAGAACGTTTGGGACCGTGAAGGAGAAGGCACTCTGAAGAAAGCTCTCGGCTAGAGACACTTAATACAGTGCTGGGTTTGGAATGCAGACAGATTCTGAGCTACTCTTCCCTGTTCAAGCACTACAGTGCCCTGGTTCCCTCCACTCCAGTCTCGCCTGCCCTTTTCTCAGCTTCTTACAGCATCACCGCTGAGTCCTGGGCGTGCTACAAAGTTGCTGAGCTCCTCCACATTTAATTCCCTCTTAAAGACTCACTGCTACTGTGCTGCCTACAGCAACCTGAGTGGACCTATTTCTTGTTGTCCTTCCCCCAACCTCTGTCATCCCATCTGTCCTGAAACTGTGAGCAGGGACCACCCCTTTGTGAGGGTTTAGAAAGCACCTAGCGTTTCATGGGCACTGCCACAAACACATCACAGTGAGATTTAGGAATCCAATCCTTTGATGAGGCTAGGACGTGCCTATTCAAATAGCACAGGACACCTGTTTTATTTGCTGTTCACACACCAGCCTCATATTTTTAGAGTGACCCGGTTAGTACAGGTGCAGATCTCAGGCCTTTGAATGGCAGCAGATCCCAGACCCAGAGTGACCCAGGGATAGTCAGACGCCTGGAGACATGCCGCATCCCCCTCCCCTGGGGCCAGGTCGCCCCGGCAGAACTCTCCTTGAGCACAGCAGCTGCAGAGGGGAGCCGGAGTCACACTCATCATGGCTGTGATTGTATGATGAATATTTTATGAAATACATATTCAGCCTAAAATCAGGAATAACATTTAAAAGCTCAAAATAGAGACACCGGGAGCTTAATTAAACTCAGGGCACTATATATAACTGTCCTCGGTGCTCTCTGCTGTGGGGCTTGAGCAGTGTCTCTCTCCTCCTCGCCTCCCGCTCCATGCTCCAGCTCCTGCCCTCTCCAAGGAACAGAAGCCCTTGCCGCAGCTGGCTCTGCCGGTTCCTCCCAGAGCAGTGAGCTCAGATCACTCGGTCTCCTGTCTGGTTCTCCGTTCACAGAAAAGCATGTGCACGCACACAGAGAGTGAGCATGCGAGTCACGGCTCTGGCCCCTGTATGTTCCCTTTGCACAGCGACAGTGGCTCAAAGGGGACCTCAGGTTGTCCTAAGAGGGAAGCTGAGGATGCTGCCACTACACAGTATCACACCTCTGGAGGGCAGGCTGTTTATGTGCAGCTCTATTTATCCTCCCCCTCACCTGACAGCCCTTCACTCTGCTCTGTTCCCTGTGCTGCAGATTGGCTTCCTTTCTGTTTCACTCTGAAGCGTTTGCTTCAGCCACTTGCTGTTCTTCCCCTCGTCTCTTATGTTCATCTTCCCATTTTACAATAACGTTTCAAGTGACTTCAGGGCCAATGAACAGTGCCGGACTGAGACGCCAAGATACTTCCCCATAAGTCTCCCCTGACCTGGAGGGATAGGAACTAAAGCTAAAGGGACATTTCACTTCCCATATTCATGCAGGTCTTTTACGGTGAGACAGCCTCCTAGGATAGCGGGCATGGGAATGTGCTTACACGTCCACTGGGGCTGGGCTGAGATCGTATGTCATAGATTGCCATAATCTGGGAATGACTTCTGACCATTTACCCACCTACAGGCCTGTTAGTTTGACCTCAATTGTATGCAAGGAGTGGGAACAAATTTTGAAAGAGAAAGTAGTTAAGGACGTACAGGTTAATGGTACTTGCAATAAAATACAACATGGCTTTACAAAAGGTAGATTGTGCCAGACCAACCTGATCTCCTTCTTTGAGAAGATACCTGATTTTTTTAGGCAAAGGAAATGCAGTAGATCTAATCTACCTGGACTTTAGTAAGGCATTTGATACAGGTCCACATGGGAAATTATTAAATTGGAGAAGATGGGGATTAATAGAGAACTGAAAGGTGGATAAGGAACTGGTTGACGGGGAGACTACAACAGGTCAAGCTGAAAGGTGAACTGTCAGGCTGGAAGGAGGTTATTGGGGGAGTTCCTCAGGGATCGGTCTTGGGACCAATCTTATTTAACATTTTCATTAATGCCTTTGGCACAAAAAGTGGGAGTGTGCTTATAAAATCTGCAGATGACACAAAGTTGGGAAGTACTGCCAATACGGAGGAGGACCAGAATACAGACACTCCCCAATTTACGCAAGTGTTCCATTAAGGAACACCTTGTGTAACTCGAATTTTGCGTAAGTTGGAAATGTATACCTGACCATTGCACAAAAAAAAAACAACCCCCCCACCAAAACCAACCAAAAAACCCCTCCTATTTCTAGCTTACAGAACTTTTTCCATAAGTGCGGATTTGTGTAAATCAGGTTTGCGTAACCCGGGGTGGGGGAGCATCTGTATCATACAAGAAGATATGGATGACCCTGTAAACTGGAGCAACAGAAATGGGATGAAATTTAATAGTGCACAGTGCAAGATCATGCATTTAGGGACTAACAACAAGAATTTTTGCTATAAGCTGGGGATGTATCAGCTGGTAGTGACAGAGCAGAGGAAAGACCTGACTGTATTGGTTGATCACAGGATGACTGAGCAGCCAATATGATGTGGCCATGAAAAAGGCTAATGCAATCTTAGGATGCATCAGCCAAGGTATTTCCAGTAGAGACAGGGAAGTGTTAGTACCAGTATACAAGGCACTGGTGAGACCTGATCTGGAATAGTGTGTGAAGTTCTGGTCTTCCATGTTTAAAGAGAGATGAATTCCAACTGGAACGGGTGCAGTGAAAGGCTGCTAGGATGATCCGAGGAATGAAAAACCTACCTTATGACAGGAGACTCAAAGAGCTTGGCTTGTTTAGCCTAACCAATAGAAGGCTGAATGAGTGCTCGCTATAAATACATCAGAGGGAGAAATACCAGGGAGGAAGAGAAGTTATTTAAGTTAAGCACCAATGTGGACACAAGAACAAATGGAAATAAAGTGGCCATCAACAAGTTTAGCCTTGAAATTAGATGAAGGTTTCTAACTATCAAAGGAGTGAAGTTTGGAAACAGCCTCCCAAAGGAGAGCAGAGGGGGCAAAAACAAACAAACAAACAAATAAACAACAAAAACAACCCATCCCACTAGCTTCAAGCCTGAGCTTGATAAGTTTATGAAGGGGACAGTATGATGGGACTGCCTCCAATGGCATGTAGCTGATCTGCAACTGCTCATAGCAAATCTCTCCAATGGCCGGAGATGGGACACTAGATGGGGAGGGCTCTGAGTAACTACAGAGAATTCTTTCCCAGGTGTCTGCCTGGTGGGACTTGCCCACTTGCTCAGAGTCTAAGGTCTATTTGGGGTCGGGAAGGAATTTTCCCCCAGCTCAGATTGGCAGAGACCCTGGGGGGGTTTCACCTTCCTTTGCAGCATATGGCACAGGTCATTTGCAGGTTTTAACTAGTGTAAATAGTTGATTCTCTGCAACTTGAAGTTTTAAAATCATGATTGGAGGATTTCAGTAACTAAGCCTGAGGTCTATTACAGGACCTGTGGCCTGCAATGTGCTGGAGGTTAGACTGATGGTCACTTCTGACCTTAAAGTATGAGTCTAAGCAGGTTCAAGCCAGTGACCGAGAGGTGAAAGCCTCTGTATCCCATTACCAGGCCTCTGAGCTATCCTGTAATGAGCCTCAAAATCATCCCAAGAGGGATTTTAGCTTCCTTTGTTTTTCATTCCGTTCTAAACTCATTTCTCATCTTAACCCTGCTTTGAAATAGTCCTAGATGACTATTCCGAACATTTTAACAGAGCCATTTATCTTCATTTTTTTCTCTGAATACAGAATTAATCTCTGACTCCCTGATCACTTTCCTCGTTCAGCAGGTTTCAGCCACAGCCCCACCAAGGGCTTCATTCTCGGCTCTCACACTGCACATCATAAAATGATTTCAGGGGGAGGTTTTCAAAGGCACAAATGGCAGTTAATTAGGCACTGAACTTTCCCTGACTGTCAGTGGGAGTTTGACACCCACCCTTGCCTCCTTCAATGTATAAAATACTATGGGCAAAACCCTGGCCCCATTCCAGGCAAGGGGAGTTTTGCCATTGATTTCAGTGGGGTCAAGATTTTACTCTGTGACTTTTCTTTAGCCTTTGTTTTTATTCCCATCTCGAGGCCATGTGAAGTGGGATTTAGGACAGCATGAGCTCTCTTTTCCTGGAGCGTAAGAAGTTGCCACGGCAGTTGTAAAGAATGATAGGCCGAAAGGCTCTCCTCAAACAGAAACCTCATTTCCCCAGGCTTTTCATCCTTCTAGGAAACGTTTTTAAACCAGGCACTTTTTCTTTGAAAAAAGAAGCGATTCAAGTATTAGATGCTGATTGGCTATTCTGGATGAGCATAGAGGGCTCACCTACACAGGATGTTCAGATACTACAGTGATGAGTGCAGTACAAGAACCTCTAGAGAACAGAATACTGCTCCCAAGAGGGCTATGGCCGGGCGTGTGGCTGAAACCCACGCCGAGGCTGCTTTAAGGGCAAGTGTCCAGCATGACAAAGCATGCTCAGCACCATGTGAGAAGCCAAGGTTAAAATGTAGCCTGACAAGGAGCTTACGTCCCTTGTAGTAATAGTCGACACCAGTGAAAGGATTCAAGGACGAAGGTGACGTGGTCAGGAGGAAAGGAAGTGACTTCATTAATATAATTTGTCTTACCGTAGTGCCTAGAAATTCCTACATTGGACCACAAGAAAAAGATGGTCCCAGCCCCAGCGAGCCCCTTTAGTAGAGGTGTTTGGGAAGGAGATATGGTGACTGTGGTGCTCAGAGAAGGAACTATGACAATAATCAAGGAAGAGGTATGTGGGGAAAGGAGATATAAAGGGAAATATTACAGTAGTCAAGGTGAAAGATGACCAAAATGCGAACAAAGGTTTTAGCAGTGAGAATACAAGGGAATGGGCTTATTTTAGATACTAGGCCAGAACATGGGATTTAGCGAGCACCTGTATGTGAAGCAGGGGAGAGAGCAATAGAAGATGGGACCAAGGTGGCAAGCCAAGCAGGGAGAATAATGAAATGATCGGCTGTGACAGAGAAAGGAGGCAGAGCAGGGAGATCAGAGATTTGGAGTCTGAAATATTGGCAGGAAGTCCAGAAGGAGATGGCTGAGACAGAGGGAGATGCAAGGCTAGACTGAGGGGGAGATGGAGCAGTTCTCTGGTAGTTGAAACCGTGGCAGAACACCTGAGCGAGAGCACAGAGGGAGACCAAGGTGAGCTGAGGAGAAAACCTTGAAGGCTATCCACAGGTAGGAGTGAAGGCAGGATGAGGAAAGAGTGCTCAGCAAGGAGAACCAGAAGAGAAAAGTGTCCTCGTCTAAAAAGAAGGATAAAATGGAGGAAGAGAGAGTGATCAATGGTATTGGTGGCAGCAGACAGCTTGGGAACAAGAATACAGCTTAATACAAAGAGGGTCATGGAGGATGCTGGTGAGGCCTGCTCCAGAGTGGGGAGGCTGGAAGTCAGATTGGAAAAGTCAAGGAGAACGTTGCACAAGGAGTCAAGGCAGAGCAGACTCAGGGGGTTTAGAGAGAGTACAGGGGATGGGGTGACAGGTGAGACCAAGGGAAGACTTTTCAGGATAAGTGACATGACACTGTACTTGTGTACAAGGGGAAAGAGACAAAGGGGAGGGACTGGTTAAACACACAAGAGAGGGAAGGAATGGGAGAAGGGTCCCAGGATCACAGGACGTGGGGGAAGATGTGCCAAGCTGGGGTTGGGCTGGGGAAAAGGGGCTATAAAACAGAAAAACCAGCAGCCCTTCCCTTTTTGTGCTGCACTACGACAAGCCAGCTTGCCCGCCCAAACAGATCTAACTTGCCATTCATAACTACCTGAGAACTCAAGGCTTTAGAAGTGATGGGAAAAACATGTCTAAGTGATGGGAAAAAGCAACCTGGCGAGTGTCATGCAGACCACATTTCCAAATTAGCGCCCAGAAGATAAACAGAGCAAAGGAATTGTACTGGGAAATAGCAAAGAAGAGCCGTCTACGTGTAATCATGTCTGTCTAGTTCCACAGTATCTCTATGGTCGTCTACAGCTTATCTATCTCAATGGCTATTCAAATATGATAAAAACGTGAATATATTACTTGTTGATGGGTTGTCCAGCAGGAGTGTGTTCTACCTCATACCCTTCTCTTCCCAAAACATCAATCACCGTGTTGTTGCCCATGAAATGACCTGCAGTTAAGAAAAAAAATTAGAAACTTTGGAGCAAACCAAACAAGAAGAGCAGTAACCATCCTCACCCCTCCCAAAGAAAAACGCCCCTCGACAATCCACCATAGCCACACTTCTAGGAGCAGAAGATCTGTCGGAGCAACTGGTTTCCATTTCTCTTCTATGAGGTCTTGAAAAAGTACAAAATACACCAAATTATTGGAGAAGTGTCAATACCGGTGATCTGGCTGGTGCCAGAATGTTCTCACTGGGTCATTCTGAAGTTCCCTGCTGCTAATCACCACCAATATGCCACTGTGGTAAATAAATGATTCTGTCCTCCTTACATTTTTCCTGTAGATTCAACTGGATAAAGTACCCTTCACTTCCTATCCCAAACTGTTCCCAAGTGTTCCTGCACATTGTCACACAGGCCGGGACGCTGGAACAATTTGTACAGTGCGGGTGCAGACAGCCATTGAACCAAACTGTAACCCTGTATATGATGGAAATCACGTCAAGCCGGGGAGTGCTGCCGCACCCCCAGTTCCAGCACCTGTGTGAACAGGCGCTGCCCTCTGACCTCATAACAGATGAGGTCATTCAGAGATATAAAGTTACACTGGTATGAATATGGAGCAACAGCATTTACTTCAGTGCACGCAACCAAAGTGCTCTGCAAACGGAAAGGCCCTAAATATCATGTCATAAACCTTTTGTTGTGATTATTAAATTAAGGGTAATCCAACTGTGGTGAATTAAAAATAGCTCTGGACTTGGGTCAGACACTGAATTCTAGCCAGGCCAGGCCAGGGCAATCTCTCACTTCCTTTAAAATAAGCAATTAGAGACAGATATTCACCTATAACTTCAGTAAAATCCACTAAACTTTGGAGAGGATTTAAGCTGGCTTTGGCATAATTCTGCCAGTGATTTATAAATCCACTCCATTTTCAGCCAGATGTGTATGCTGCTTTGCCTATGGACTGACATCACAATGAATTAATTATGACAGTCTATTATAATAAACGCTGACCAGCATGGGAAAAGAAATTCCTCCCTGGGACTTTTCTTCCTGCATGCAGACTGATTGTGACTTCAGGTTTGTTTTCATACCTCATCAGAGAGAGATTCTGGGAAGGAGATCAAGACACAGGAAGTACAGCACAGACTTTCCAAGCTCTATCCTGTTCTGTCATTTGCCAGCCTGCTATTAAATAAAATTATAATTTGTAGCGAACTCCCTTCCTCCTGCAGAAGCACTTGGTGTTAAAATTGTCACAAGCAGTTAGAAAAAGTATGCCACTCAAAAACACCCTCCTAAATGCATAGGAATAAAACTAACCAAGAGAGTCCGATTAAAAATCATGTATGGAAAAAAAAGAGGCCTACGGTATATTCCCCAAAATGGGGATGGGGTACTGAGACCAGGGGCGGCTCTACAAATTTGGCCGCCCCAAGCAATCATGCCCGGGAGGCGCCCCCGAGCGGGCCAGCCGCAACTGAGCTGCTGGCTCCGCTGGGACCTCCGCAGCTGCGGGCGGTGGGTCCGGTCGGGGCGGCTGGCTGCCCGCTGTCAGCGTGCGCGGGAGGGCCAGCCCGAGCGGGACCAGCAGCGAACGTCCGCCTCATGCCTGGCGGGTCGGTCCGTCGTCCCGGTCGGTGGACCATGGCAGCATGAGACCGCAGCGGTCGGCGCAGCCTGCTGCTGCTGGGAAAGGGGAAAGGGCGCGGCGGCCCCTTGCCCTGGCCGGGCTGACTGAGACAGATGTCCAGGAGCAGCAAATCCCACACCCCCAGGCTCACTATATCAGTTTACCTCCCAGCTGGGGAGAAATGGTGATATCTGTAAAGGATGGTGTGGTCAGAGCTCCGATACTCGACAGGCTGGAGCCTGAAGAGAAGTCACCAAAAGGACTTTAAGAACCAAACAGTGCCAGCTCAACTGGCATTTGCTGGCAAGCAGGCGAAGCGGGCCTAACGAGTGAACAAACACCAGGATGAGTTCTGACCAAGTTGCAAGCTGCCCTGCTAGATCGGGAGTGACTATAATCAAGCCTATGATCACTAAAGCATGAGTTGCTGTTGCAAGGTCAGACTGGGATACGTAAGGCCGCAGCCTGCGCAAAGTGCTCATCTGGAATAAAACAAGACACCGCATTTGTGATGTGCTCTGTCGGACACATGACTTTCAATGGAAACGGACTAATCAAAAGCCATACCAAGGTTCTTCAGTTTTATTTAATTATCAGCCATCTTTGTTTTTAAAACAATAGCACTTCCCTTAGATGTTAAAAATCTCAGGTTCTCAGACATTTCAATCATAAGCTGCATTTCCTGTGTCCTAATCTATATCACATTGTCAAAATGGCAACTCCCTATCTGAGTTTTAATTATTCTTTTTCCTAACAGCAATTTAGGTTCATTGGCGCGGCAGTAAAGAAAAGGGAACCCTGATGCATATACTATGGGACCCCTTTCCCAGCCAGGCAGCTGTGGAAAGAGGTGGACACAAGAGTGAAAATAGCCGTTGGCTTCAACAACCAATCCTCATCTGAAAATTATATTGTAGGTTATGGTCCAACCATGCTAGGTTTCACTCTACCACAAAGACTTTGGTTCTTGAGGGCCGCAATGATTACCAAGTGTGTGATTTGACAAAAATGGAGGAATAGTCTTATGCCCAAAATAGAGCAGTGGTATTCGGACTTGTCTGAGTTTGCAGCTAAAGAAAGATTAACTTATCCACGTAGAGAGCAAGTATAGGAATTCAAAGAAATCTGATATACGATAGGTTTCATGATACATTTGATTTAAGAATGCTGCGATAGCTCAAATAACGCCAGACTTCCATTCAATTTCACCTCTCTGCTTTTTTCCCTCCCTCTTCCCACCCTCCACCCCAGCCTTCTCCTCCTCTCTTTTTCCTATTTGTGTATGTTTACATTATTGTTACCCCCACCCTAACATGTTATGTCTGTGTAATATTGTCTGATTTTGTACTTCCTGGTCCTGAACCTTTGACAAGTTGTAAAGTTGCACAATTGCATACTTTTACTGGATATCCAATGAAATGTGCAGCGTTAGGTAACAGACAAGCTGTAAGTCATTTTCCTTTTTGTAACTTCATTGTTTATGAAAATTACAAAAAATAATAGTAGTGATTTAGGCTGCCATTCAGGAAAGCAGTCACTGTTTAAGTACCACTGAAAACAAGCACATGCTTGAGTGATTTCCTGGATCAGGTCCTTATTCTTCTTTGTAATTTGATGGCGTGATAAGAACATTTTTTTTTATTACACTGAAGTTTTCTTTTAAGAAAATGACTTAGGACCTGATCCAAAGTGCACCGAAGTCAATGTGCGTCTTTGCACTGACATCACTGAGCAAATGGACAAGGCTCTGCTGTCAGAGAGAAATTGTGTGCTAATAATCTCGGCAAAAGAGAAATGGAACAAAAAAAAATGTATATGTGAAAACACAACTGTGCTCACAAACATGCCCAGACATGAGGAGGCCGTCAAAAACTCCTTTCACAACAGTGACAACCACCAGAAATCAACACCACTACCACCCAGCTGTTCATGTATCATGCATATGAGATATTGTTATATTGTTTGTTTATGCAACATCCAAAAGCGTGCCAGACGCTCTTCACTCCAAAGAGAAAGAGAAGGCCTGTGCCCCGAGGAGCTTACACACTCATTCTAGATGTGATATTACATGCAAAAGTAGCAAACAACAGAGTGGATGAAGGGGGAGAGGAGAGAGGGCCGCAACCACAGGATCTCATAGATATTCGGAATAGTGAGCCTCTCCCCTATTTAGAGCTAGGTGAAGTTGTCATTAGTAACTACTTTCTTTCTGTTCTGGGAACACATATAGTCCAAGCCCCCTCTAGAGTAAGAGCCCTGGTTATATATACCAGATCCATCTATTCACAGAAAGCAACCAGAGAGGGGATTCACCCTCCCAAGGTTTAAGATCAAACACTCGTGCTGTATGAGAGAATGAGTCCACAGAAGCATGACAGGGAGTAGGCCTCTTTCACCTGTTTTCTATTTTGGCCTAACACACTTGAATGCCCCCAAAAGAAAAGCCCCAGGCCCTTGTCCCATCAGAAAGCCTCCTCCTTTCTTTCTGTACACAGCTCTCCATTATCCTCATACCACTAGGTGAAGTGATGCATTTGAGAGGTCAATTTACTCTGGCAGGGGGTGGGGAGCCATGAATCTCTATTCTTCTGTGTTCAGACTCAAAAGGGAACTGAGGAGCTGTTGTGTGCACCAGCTCAGCCATACTCTCTACTGGAGAGTAAATAAACCCAAGCCTTTAATCTGTACTGAAAGGAAGTGGAGTGCAGGGATTGTGATGGGCAATATGCTCAAATAACAAAGCTGTCCGACCAACATGCGCTTACAAACCAGTCAAAGTATTGGCCTCTGAATTTCAAACCTTCCTAACATCCCCCTCAAATGTTCTGCATTATGTGATTCTATTGGGCAAGGGGTTTTGGTTGGGTCAGTTTCTTTATTTTTTGCAGTATCCTAAGTGACACAATTCTTCACAACATGCTCAATGTCTCTGGTCTGCAGCCTTTCCTGCCTTGAACACACACAAAGGTGTTCTATTCTTTACAATTAAGTCAAGAATATCCATTTCATCGGGGACTGCCAAACCCAAATTAAACCATTGTGAATTTGGATATTTGTAATATTCTAGCCAAGCAAATGAGGAAACGCCAGATAGTAGCGGTTTCACTGGTGTTCCAGAATTTGTCTCTTAATTATTATATGTCGCAAGAATGCATTTTGTAAATGATGCCACTGTCAGACTTTCAGCAAAACATTCTATCTGATGCTGATAGATCAAGAATTTGATCAGCTCTTTCTTTTAAAGTCCATGTAAAAAAGAAACTAAAGCTTGAAGTCCATGTAATTTTGTGTGTATTTCTTTAGCAGAAATATCTCAGAACTTTCCCCTCAAACTCCCGCATAACCCATAACTTACAAGTTGTACCACAATAACAAACCAGCGGATATTTATGGGTGAACAAAAATGTTTATCAGGAAATGCATTTTAGATCGATGCCCTCTGAGTAGTGGTAAGAACAGCTATAGCATGTGATTATGGTGATGCAACCACAGAGTGATGCTACTGGTCCTAATGGCTGGGATATCCTAAATCAGGATGTTTATTCCTCTGACCTTAATAGGAACATTCAGATGGCTTTTGTGGGCAGTGATTTATGGATTGCTAAAACAAGCCATTCTAAATATCTTAGACAAACAGGCTTCTAATTTTTTAGAATCGTCTAGGAAAGGAGAGAGAATCTTTTCCTAAAATGCTCCTGAAATGTAAAACATTTTAAAATAATAGGAAGTACATCCAGAACAGTTGCCATGACAGCTGCAGATATGCCCAGGACGAAACCTGGTTAACTGGATTAAGTTTACCTGACTCTCCTTTATCTACTTCCCACCTCACAGGCTATGTCCTGTGAGCATGAAGGATAGCTCTTGGCTCCGTTTTCAGACAGCTGAGAGACAGGAAGAACAGCAACTCACCCTCTGCTTGCTTCCCTTTAGAGCTTCACTCACCCACCAAATCAATCATCAAGGCACCGATAGGTGAAGAGTCCTTTCCTCCCAACAGCTGGTGAAGATGCGAGGAAGGGCCCTGAACTGCCAGTAACCCAAAGGAACACAAACACAAGGAGAAATTCCAGGCAGACCAGGCCCATGGGGGAGATGTAGGAAGGCATCACACGGGTTAGTCCTGCAGATTGATCACCCAGCTCACAGAGCACAGGGTTTGGCACTTGCACCAGAGAGTTTGAATTTTTTTAAATCCAGGAGGCAGACCCCGCTGAATGACTTGGACAGTGCAAAATACCTCATTGTATTCTCTTGAGATCACTACATGAGGTGGAACCTGAACTTCTGGGCTGATCTCTACCACAGGGCTTATGTTTTCCCAAATGACTTCCCTGCAGAGTGGGGTGCAGTAGTACAGTACTAAAAATAGAACCTAAGCATGGCCTCCTGGCCAAGTGGAAGGGAGTAATCTCAAGATGCAGTTTCTAGGACCCAATGCGGACAAGATATACACCAAAGCAAGGCCGAGGAGCTCTTCTCCAGGAGGGGATGGTGATTATAGAGAAGCATGTTTTCTTGTACAGGGACTTCCAAAAGCAGAGGTTCCTCTGTCAATACCAATCTCTGCTTTTCCCTAAAAGGAGCTGAACTGGATGAAGCATGATAACTTGGAGCAGGGGAAAGGGTTGTAGGAGTGTGTCCCCTGATAGCTTCATCTACCAGTAAAGGATCTTGCAAAAAGTTTGGCCACAAAACAGCTGACCCTCTCGGAGGAAAGAGTGACCTGCGTGGGATCACCTTCCTATTCTATATTGACAAAGCCTGGCAAGGCATAACAAAGGCAGCCTTTAGCAGAAACAATCCCTGATGTAATAAGTTTCATATGCCTTTTACCGAGCTTAACTTGGGTAGTGTCCAGCGCACACTTGGAAAAGACTTCCCATTTGTCTTGGCATCATCAGCCATTCTACCCAGACTGTCCTGAACTACAGAGATGGAATCTTGCTACCCACTTGGCAGAGATGAAGAATCAGCCTCACAAAACGAATAGAATGAAAGAAATGTTGCCACGTGACTGCGACCAGTGCTGCAATGGAAGAGGGGTTTAAGTGAAGGATCCAATGGAGGGAGGACTAGCTCTGGTCCAGGTTGCCTCCATATTGGCCTGAAGTGTCACCCTGTTAGTGCAAGGAATCCCAGTGCACAGGCTTGCATGGGGCCACAGACCCATCTGTTTCCACCCATGGGAGCTCATCAGGGTATGTTTGTGTAAGAGTTAGGATGTAGTGCGCAAAGTAATTTAACCCCCAAATTACTAAAATTATAGCCTGGAGAAACAAAGATCAGGAAAATTGAATTATTGTTCCCTGTGATACAAATTCAAGGATGTGTGAACCCACAGTCTATCAACACAGGCTCTTTTTGTGCCTAACGGATGCCATAACTCAGCACTAAGTTATTAACCCTGCATAATTTAGTCTACAAAGAAAAGCAGCAAAAACTGGCAATAAAGGAGTTTGTGCCGTTACAGCTTCGTCGTCTGCTGCACCTTTCCTGAGGCACACCTCCAACAGAAGTTACAGCTCCTATAAGCGTGAGAGCCACTTCCTGTATTCTGCTCTCTAAGTGAGCTAACCTCAAAATTAATTATTCCCAAACTCACTAGGTGGATCCTGTGCAATTAACCTACCTCCTAGCTTCTCCAAACGATGTACTGATGGCAAAGGGAAGTTTGGTAAAAGGCATAGGATTCATCTTCTTTTAAACTAAAACTGTGGGGTTTTTTAAATAGAAAGGACGACCTGGCTAAGTCCAATGAAATTCAGAAACTGAAGAGCTTTAATTCAGTTAAAGGAACCGCTCAAAGAGTATTCATGCCTTTTAATCCATCAACTTGCTTTGAACAGTGGTTTAAGACAGGCAAATGACTGAAAACTAATCATCTTAAAGTTAAATCCCGCGTCTCTTTTCCAGACATATGTTATCCAACTAGTCAGTGTTTAAACATCAGAAGCTGTTAATAAACCTTAAGTGACCATAACAGTTCAACAGCCAACTAAAGTCAATGGCAGTGACAGAGTTAACCTATTGTGTGGTGGCGGCGTGGCTAGGTGTGGGCACCAACATTTGCAAAGCCGTGCTGGAGCTGAGGGATTGTTCCTGGCTCTTGAGCTTGTTGCTGGTCTTTGCTTTATGCTGAAGCATCTTTTGTTGCTGCAAGTTTCTCACGTCATTTTGCAGCTTCTGTCCTTTGTTGAGGAGCAAGATCCTTTCTCTAAGTTGTTTGAGGGCTTCTCCCCACAGAAAAATTGTAAAGGTTTAACTATACCTGTCTAGTTAAAGTGCACAGCCCCCTACCTAATACACCAGTTCTGTTAGTATAAATGTGCTTTATACACTATTCCTATTCAGGAAGGAAAATAAGCTGCCTTATACTGGTATAACTGCATCTACACTGGGGTTGTACTGGTATAACTATTCCAGTTTAAAAAAAAATCACAACCCTAACTGAAAGTAATTCCAGGCCTCAATTTATAGGAGCTACTTTCGTTCTCATGCAATTTACTGAAAGCAGAGAACACACTTTCAGAGTCCAGCTGGACTCAGGTATCAGTGTTTGTCACTTCTCCACTGGCTCACCTCCCTATGGGCAAGATTCAGTTGCTTCTTCAGTTAATACCTGTGTAGCAGGACTTGTGGACTCTTGTCAAAGTTGTTTATTAAACCTCTATTCCTGGATGAGAAGTTCTCAGTCTCTCTCTCTGAAGTTACTTTCAAAACATTTTCGTGTATTCAGTCCAATTACTGAAATATGGAAGTTCCATAAATTTATAAAAAATGCTTCTTTTTCCAGTGACCAAAGCCACATTTTATAGTCAAGTCTTTTTGCTGCTTGGATTTAATACTTTCAGGGCCAGATTTTCAAGAAAGGTCTCAGTACCCAACAGCTCCCAGTTAGGCACCTAAATGAAGGTACCCAGATTTTCAAAAGCTCAGCTCCCAATGTTGTCGGTCGGGGAATTTGCTGTTATTCCCAACAGGTGCTGAGAGTTCTTGATATTCTGGCCCTTAAGGTGTATATCATTAAGATGCTCTTTTGAAATGTAGCTACTTCCATTCAACAACCTGCCTGGATTCTCCTGGCCTCCTCCTAAATTTGGGACATTGATGGGCCAGCCAGCTGCAGATGTGCAAGACGCCTTCAGGCAATTGGGTGACAAGTGGAAAAAAGAAAAACCTCACCAGGTCCCACACTCTTGATTTAGTTCAGCTGAGTTTGGGGTTGGGCTCTAGGCTCACAGGTCTTTTAGAACCAGAGAGGGCTACTGTAACAGGTGGGTCCAGGGCTCAACCCTCTCCGGGGAGGAGGGGAGCCACACCGGCCCGCTACAGCTACCTTCTCACAGACTGGCCTGATTAATGGACTGCCAGGAAGCACCATACTCCAGAATCTAATCCTGCCAGAAAGGAAAGACTTGGGAAGAATTCATCATAAGAAAAATACAAGTCTGGCGTAACCAGCTGGAAGAGTTGTTTCCATCTGCTGGAGACAGGAAAACAAGGGCCCAATCCAAAGCCCACTGAAGTCAATGGAAAAACTCTTTAGATTAGATATTAGAGCTGTATTTAAAGTCTTCCTTTTCCATGTTGTGATGCTTCTGCAGATGCACACCAAGGTCACGTGTTTTTTTGCCACCATATTGCATTTCTTCTTCTTCTTCATCATCATCAAGGCAAATCCCAAAGAAATATATCCTCCTTGCAGATCGAGTGCCTCCTGGATTGATTTCCGCTAGACTGGGTAGGACTGAGCAATAGTGGTGTTGGGCTCTGCTGGGGAGGTTAATCAGTTTCTGTTATACTTATGTTGTTGCAGGGTTATTTGATTTGGTCTTGGGGTAACTAACAGATCTGCTTATTGGGTGTCATTTTAACAGTGTATCAAAGGCATCCAAGGCATTGCATGGATTCTTGTTTATTGCAAAGTAATAAAAACCCCAATAAATAAATCAATGCATTCTTTATACTCTGACATCCCTACAGTATACACCTCCTATCTACTTGTTTCACTGAAAGAGTTACAGAAAACCCCAAATGTGTGGCCTGTGTTTCCTACTAGCAGGGTGAAAAAAAAAAAGACATTTTACTTTTTACATTTTTTCCCATGCAAATAACTAATGCATAGGCAATTGCTGGCATTCATATGGGCAGATTTGGCAGTCTTTCTATATTTACTTGGACTGTGGTTCACTTATTTGAATATGAATCTTTCTCGGAATTGTTGTGCTTAAGGCCTTGTACAATACAGAGGATGCAGTTATATATTATTTCCAAAATTGATTTAATAAAGCTGCAATTCCTCTAATCCAAAACATATTCATAAATCGTATCAAGCTGCCTTTCTACCGAGCAGTCTCTGTGGCTAGATTTAGATCCCTTGGCCAACGTGTGGGTCACTTATTTCAAAACACGTCTTAAACATTGAATGCCAGACAACTAAGTAAATCATGGCTTGAAGGAAGATTTTCCCGAGTAAAGACTGTATGATCAGGTCCCAAGTTTAATGCACAAAAGAAAATATTAGTGAGATCTCCAAAGGGGTCTCATATATATATAAATTAAAGAAAACCTTTCCATGCTGGCAGCTTGCCTATCAATGGTGCATCTGCACTGGCATTTTGCTGGAAATCTCTTAGCTGCAGCTGTGCCAGCCCTATTGGTGATGGAGGTATTAGTGTGAACTGGCTTCTCCTGCTGTTATCACCATGACAGCAAGACCGGCATCATTAGGAAACATGGTGGTAAAAACACCTAGCCCTGTTTTGCAGGAGTGTTCTCATGGTTGCTATCACTGGAAGGAGCTGTGCTGGTGGGAGATTTCCAGAGAAAGGGCTTTGTGGACATGTCTACACCAGCCTTTTTTAGACACAATCTCCCACCACTGCTACCAACGAGGGAACTCTAGCACAGACAAGGAGCTGTCAGCTGACCACCATCGAGATCTGCTCTGAGCAGCTCTCTCTCTCTCTCTCTCCCTCCTGACTTACCTTATTTTGAAGATTTCACTGATGCCTTGGAAGGGGTATTTTTGCACACTCATAACTTCAACTGTGTATATCTGTCATAGTCTCCAGGCCGAGTGCCCTTCGTGCAACCCCTGGGGCTTTGGAAATGGTTCCTGCTTCCACAGACTACATCCCCGTCGGAGACTGTCATCACGATAACCCTACACTAGCTGTAGTCTCCAGAAGCTACTGAGTAAATAGACAGAAAAGCTGCCAGGTTTGATCAGCCACTCTCAAGTTACATATGTTCACACACCTTCTGGGACTCCGCCCTTCTATTCCACTCATGGAGCTCAAAATGATCCCGCATCCCAGAAGCGGAGTAGCACAGGGGGGAATCAGGCCCTTCTCATACAGGGAGAGGCAAAATTGACTTAATCTGGTTTATCATGATCTCACTTGCCTGCTCCTTTTGGGATTTGGTTTGGTTTTTTTCAAATCGCTCTTCTCTTTCAGGCCCGAGTGTGTTTCTTGAATGTCTTTATACTTTGCATCTGTTGGCTTTTCCAGAAACTTACTGCGTAAGTTTAGCCCCCTTTGCACAAAGTAGCTTTGGCTGCATTCCCTATTTACTCCTGGAGTCCCAGTTCTGATTATTTAGATTGTAGGTGGGAATTTCACGAGTGCCTGAATAAGTTACCCTCCTAACTCCAGTTGCCCTTCAAAGGGAATCAGGCTCCCAACTTGCCCAGGTAACTGAAAATCCTACTGTATGTTCCTTAGGGTTTTTAAAAACCTCCCTACAAGTACGACAAGTGTATCCTGGCTTTGAATTCATTCTTTTCTTTTACAAATATCTCTGCTAGCTCACATCATCAGTCTCCTCTGTCCCGCAGGCTGTAAACCCAGTCACAATTACGACTTTCCCTTTTAATTTAGATTCTTCAGGCTTCTTGCCCTAAATTGCATCTTTTCAAAACAATAAACAAATCATAAGAACTGATACTAATTAACATTTCTATTGCAGTAATGCCTAGAGACCAATCAGGGTGGGACCCCATTGTTCTAGGTGCTGGACAAATATACAGGACATGACAATTCCTGCCCCACAGGGCTGACCATCTAAAATTCCCATGGCACGGTAAAGAGAGTCTTTCACACCGATGCGTCTGACAAGTGCCTTATGGTCATATTTAAAGCCCAGTGAAGTCAGTGGGAGCCTTTCCATTGACGCCAGTAGGCATTGGCTTAAACAGCAGCTGTCATTTCTCTTTCTAACCAAGTCCCTCTCCTATTACAACCTAGCACCTATTTACCAGTTGTGCACTTGGTCAGTGACAATCCCTCTTCTGTGATAACCTACAAACCTTCTCCCTGATCACGACTGCTCCTTTCAGTACATGCCTTAGATGGTGCTGGACTGTCTGTGAATTCATTTGAATTTAGAGCATATTAGGTCACGAAGCTGCTTGATTCAGCAGGAAAACTGGTAAGACCTGGTGTTTCTGAGATGTTACGTCTCTAACGACTTGCTGAATTGTTAATTCAGACATTGGCTAATCGGGCTGTTCATACCAATTCCTCTTTCTGGGCGGTCTGTAAAAATAAAAACAAAAACGTAGGGAAAGAAAATAGCATTCCCTGGAGGTTTAATGTCATACAAATCTGAGTCATAGAACGGGAACAGCTTCTTTATTTCCTTAAGTAATTGGTTGATTTTTGTTGGTAACAGAAGAAATTTTGACCATGGCCCTTCTTTTTGTAGCCTTACTGAGAGTTTGCCAACATTCAGTGTGTTAATAGCTTCAGAATAACACAGCCCTTGGTTTTTTCAGTAGGAACAGAGAGGAAACACCTCAGAGACAAACAGGAATTGTCTCAGGGTTTAAAAAATTCAGTGGGCCAAACCTCTCACTGAGGTCAACTGTTCTGTGCACAACGGGGCAGGCTGGGACCTTCTCCACCTTTTACTCACACAGGTGAGCATTTAACTCTCATCAGCTGCCTCGGTGAAATCTCTCAACTGTATGGATGGCATGGACTGATGGGGGGAGCTCATTAACAGCTCCCAAAACACAGGCTTCCCCTTCTAATTTCTGTCTTGGCAAGAGGCAAGACTTTCTGGAACGTTTCATCAAAATCTGCTCAGCTAGTTTGTTTGGTGGTTTGGGTTTTTTTATTTTGTTTTTACATTTATGTGTGTGTTAAAAAACTGGTTCTGTAATTGAATGATGAGTGAAAAATGTCTCACTAAAATATAGAGGACAAGTGTTTGTTTCTCTAAACTCTCAATGAAATCTACAAAATAAGCCAGGTCTGAACATGGACCCTACTATACCTTAACCCACAACATGCGGCATAGCATAAGAAATTGGAATTTACAGCCATGATTTTGTATGGAGATTGGCTAATGTTGACCTGTGCAGAATCCATTGATGTCAGTGAAGCTGTGCAGGGTCCATCTTTACCCCCTACCCTCCATCAAGGCCTATGCAATTAAAAGGTCAACATATATTCATAATACAAGGTGAGGTTATATTTTACGGCACGATACAGAGAGAAGAGCTAAAGCTAAGCTTTTCCTATTAACTCTGCATTTCCTCTCTTCTGGCTTCTTTAGTCTCACCCGCAACACTGCAATAATGCTAGTTTTTTGCACGAACTTCTATACTAAATAAAGCATCAAACCGCATTTGAATCCACTGAAAGCCACACGGTCTATCAATTTGTTCTGGTTTGATGACATTTTGATAAAAATACAAATACAAAGGAAAGGGAGGTAAAAGAGGCGAGGTTAATAGCACCCCATCCACGCCCCAAGTAAAGATTCGTTAGAAGAGAGTAGGAGATGAAAGTGTTTTTCAGTGGAGAGCAGTTAACACCAAAAAACAATGTTACGGTTTCCTTACAACATTCTACACCTTTCTAAAAACCAAATGTTTTAAACCTCTGGAAATGAGCACTTATCCTGCATCCCTCACTAGCACCCCACCCAATGTACCTTAACTTTGCCCTTTGGATATGTCTACACTGCAAGTGAAAATGGGCCAGCATAACCTGCAGGGGTAACGGCGGTGTGTAGACATGGTGGCGTGAGCTAGCAACTTGAGGATGCACCCAGGCTCCCTGGTGGCCCCGTCCCCTTATTTTGTTTTGTTATGGAAATGTGCTGCTGGAGGCATTCTGTCCACTGTGGGCCAGATTCTCTGCTGGTGTAAATACACTTATTCTTAGCAGCTGAGAATCTGGCTCTATTTTCGTCATCCTGTTCTTTATCTCCCCTGCTGCATCCTCCTATCTGCCTCCCCCTCCAGGACTCCTGCCCCATCCAATCCCCCCGTTCCCTGATGGCCCCTCTGGGACCCCTGCCCCATCCATACACCCCTACTCCCTGTCCCCTGACTGCCCCCCAGGACCCTGCCCCATTCAACCCCTATTCCCTCCCCAACCATCTGCACCCCCACCCCCTGACCACCTCCCCGAACTCCCCTCCCCTCTATCCAACCCGCCCCCCCCCCCCCGCTCCCTGCCCCCTTACCGTGCTGCCTGGAGCACTGGTGGCTGGCAGCACTACAGCCACACCGCCCAGCTGGAGCCGGGCCACGCCGCCGCCACCACGCAGAACGGAGACTGGGTCAGGCCGGGCTCTGCAGCTGCGTTGCCCCAGGAGCTCGCAGCCCGGCCACCCAGAGCATTGCACCGGCAGCGGGGAGAGCTGAGGCTGCGGGGAAGGGGGGACAGCAGGGGAGGGGCCGGGGGCTGGGCAGGATAGTTCCACGGGCCGGATGTGGCCCGCGGGCCGTAGTTTGCCCACCCTGCTGTAGATACACACCCTGGCGGGCTGTATGTAAGTTGCTGGGTAGACAAGTCGTGAGAGAGAGAAAAAATAAACGAACAAAATGGAAGATAGGGAAGAACACTCAGGAATAGGTATCTTTACATTTCTGGTTTATACCTGCCCATTTCATTGCGTGTGCTGCTGCTGGGGGGTCATTACTTCTTCCAGGACAGTGCTTCTGGGTCAGGCTAGTTTCATGCTCACTGTTGCGTCCATGTGACCTCGTTTGTATTTGAATGTTGGCCAATTGTTATGACCCAATCACTGGAGCAGTACATGGAAGGGACTAGCTCTTCTCATGCCTTCTTCTGTGGCTGGTGTTTGTCTCCTATCTATGGTCTGTCATTATCAATATGAACCCATCAGGGAGTCACATGCTGCTCTGACATGACAGGAGTTCAGACAGTGGTGTTGGCAGCTGATTTATACCGGCACATCCAAAGTCTGAACTTGTGTCACACACTCGAATGCCCTAACCCAAGTAAGCTGGGTCTGAGTCACTTTCCTCCATGGTGGAGAGCTGTGGGCAGCAGTGTATTAGTGCAGAAGCATGGTATGTATGCAATCTTTATGCATGCCTGAACAGATACTATCAGCTACCTTTCATTACCACCCTGCTCAGTGTGAGAGATCCTTGTTATGCTAAGCAGATAGCCCGTAACCAGAGCTACCTGCTGTATGTGTAGGGATTCCTCCTTACTGTAAATGCTGTTCCTGCATTCAGATAAATATTTCCCTTTCCTTATCTAGACCTTCCACCCTCACTGAAGCAACATCCACTGATCAGATGAATGTGTCACGTGCATCTCATGCTTGACAGGATGCTGCTCTCCTTGAGCGTGGTTTTAGCTGCATTCCCCTTTTCAGTGGCCAGTAAGGTTTACAGACAAATTTAACTGGGAGGCAGTGGGTAGGGCACTAGATTGAGAATCAGGAGACCTGGGCTCTGTTCTTGGCTGGTCCAAGTCACTTCCCCTCTCTGTGCTTCTGTCCCCCCTGCACTCCCCTTTGCCTGTCTTGTCTATTTAGACTGTCAGCTCTTCAGCACAAGGACCAGGGAGTATGAAAATGAAGGGTTTTTTTAATTTAGATCAGATTTTTATTTAAAATTAAATACAGGTTGATTATTAAAAATAAACATTTAAAATTAAATTTGAAATTGACAACCTATGTTAAGGCCTACACCTCTATAATCTAATAACATCATTTAAATTAAATGCAAAAATAATATTGCACTCCATGTTTGCTAACCAAGTGTTAAAGAAAGTCCAACCACTGTCCTGGTGGAAGTCACTGGCTCAGCAACTGGAACCAGAGTTGGTTGAAGTGCTAAACCAGTTTTTGACAGCAGTAACCTCCTCTGCAAATGCAGAGAGAATATTTTCTTCATTTCAGTTTATTCAACTAGTTCAGTTCAATGACTAGTTCATTCAAAGTTAAGAAAAAGCAGGAATGCTTGTCTTCCTCTTCCAGTCTATGAATAAAAACTAGGCGTGAAAGTATGGTCTAGTAGTTCTAAAATCTTGAAGGATGTGGTGATCACAGTTAGTTCAACACATTATCTACAGATCATACTTTGTTGCAATAAATCAGTTAATTTTAAATGCAAAATATGTTTTGGTAAACGTACACAGAAACTAGTATCCAGCATCATTAATGTAGTTTTATTCAAGTAATTTTAAAAATTGCAAATGCTGGTTTGGGGCATTTTTAGTTGAATACCAATTTCAATCCCAATGCAGCTTGACACAAATCATGAGTAGAAAATCAATCTTCTAGTAAATAAGAAAATTCACCATTTTCTAAGACGATAAAAAGAAATGTGTCTAGATATACTGTATCCTCCTGGTTAGCAAAAAGAAGTATCAGGTTGAGTGTCAGGGTTCTATTTAGTTGTAAATCAACATGTTTTAATGGTTACCAACCAATGAGAATCAATTGTTCCTTAGGAAAATAACTAAAAAGTACAAATGCAAAGCAAGCACAATGGGGCCTCAATCTCATTGGAAGTGTCTTGGCACTGCTGATTGAACTAGATACCCATCAACCAACTAACTTTTCAGACTTAAGCTAGCATGAGGCAGCAAACCAAGTATGCACCTTCGACAACCCTGCCTACCTACAGGGCGAGCTTCAAAGAGTTCACATTGATCTTTCATTTGAATAATTGTCTATGTCTAAAGAACCAACTAAGGGAAGAGGGTTTGTTATGCCTTTAAGGGTCTGATCCTGCAGTGAGTTATGCCTGGGGATTTATAACTGAGTCTGGGGCTTGAAAGCAGAGTTCGTAAAAACGCAGGAAGAAAGTAATCAAATTCAAGAGCTCATCTAGCACGTACCGGCTCCAAATGCAAAGAAGAAACTCTTGTCGGGGTTCTCCTCCAGCAGGTCCTTCACTCGCTTTCCCATCCTCTCATTGCGCTTGTAGACGAGCTCCTGGCGGAAATAGCTGTCTATCTCTTGGGCGGTAACGCGCTCCTTGGGTGGCAGGGTGGCGTTAATGAAATTTGGGACCTAGGCAAGAAAGAAAAATCTTTGTGGGAAATGACTATTTCACTGGTGTATTCCAAGGAGACGAAGATTGTCAAGGTCAGGCATTGAGGCGCCTGGCATTCCCCCTTGCCCCCCACAAAAGCACGTACAGCAGGACAAAAACCCCTCTCAGTGACTTGTTAATAATGCTCCGTTTCTCCAAGTACGTGATTTTACAACCTGTGCAACTGAATTTGTTTTAGCTTGATACAAAGAAAACAGACATTGTGGGTTTGTCAGATGGTAGCTCTTGAATCCTGCTTATGTGGCTAGAGGAAATCCGTATTTGTCATACCTTTTCCTTAACCCCTCCAAGTGTTACAAGATTAAGATCACAGGGACAGTGTCACATGAGCCATTTGCCTGCTGTCCTGCAAGCTGCTCTGGCGGGGGGAGAATAATAACCAAGCAACTAGAGTCAGTCAAAAAAATTCAACATTTTTCCAAAAAAGGGACATTTTTTTCATTAAAAACATTCCCATTTTTCAACCAGCTCCATGTGCATCATTTACGAGGTGGTTCCCAGTCCCCTCACACTAGCTCCAAATCCACCTGTGGTTGCCTGCTGCAACCCCCCCTCTCCCAAAATCCTTTGCCATCCTTTGGGACCAATGTGCACCAGTGCCCAAGGCCCCTGCAGTGATGAAGCAAGACATACGCAGATAATGCACCCGCATGCTGCAGAGAACGTTGAAAAAACCCTGAGGTCATGGTCAGCCTGACCCGGGGGGAAATTCCTTCCTGATCCACCCCATGTATGGTGACCAGTTTGACCCTGAGCATGCGAGCAAGAACCAGCCAGCCAAGGACCTGAGAGAGAGAATGCTCAGTGCCACCTCAGAGTCCCAGCCCGTCTCATCCGAGTCCCATCTCCAGCTGAGGCCACCCCTAATGCTTCAGTGGAAGGAGATTAAAAAACAACCCCCCAAGATTCGGGGGTGGGGGCAGTAAGTGCTGTAAGAGTGAGGAGTTCCAGGTTGAAGACAGCCTCCTGCTCTTTCCTTCCCCTCGTTGGCTCCCACTTGGTCCCACAGAATTTGGCAGGTTTTGTTTTTTGTTCGCCGTTTCTCCACCAGTGGGGTGTGAGCACTTCCCAGATCATGTCCAACTGGTTGGGAATTGCGGTTTTAACAGATTTAGACTATTAGGGCCCCAGGGAGGTCACCCTTTGACCAGCTCACATAGAACCGGTCTCTGCTGGCGAGCTTTATGTGGTGGAGAAAAAGGACTCTGATGTAGGTGAAGGGCAACTCGTCCCTCAGAGACATGTGCCATAGTAACAACAGGGCAGTTCTCTCCTCGGGACGGGAAGCAAGGTTAATCGTCTAATCTGCAGTAATCTAATAAAATAATCATGTCTAATCTGTATGGTCTTCTGTGAAACGGGATAACGATGCTCACCTCCTTTCTAAAGCGCTTTGAGATCTATGGAGGAAAAATGCTACATAAGAACTAAGTGTTATTTATTATTATCATTGCCAACATTCACTCAGCTGCAAATGCACTTGGGGCGACGGTGAGGCGTGAGCAACAACAAAGAGACAGTGACACGCACACAATGCTCGGTGCCGGGAGAGTGGCACAATGGACTGAACGTGACAGTAGCTCCAGTCCTGCAGCGCCCCCCACTGAATGTGCTCCGCCACAGAGGGCAATGTCAGATCAGCAGGGCACCCCTCCCACCACCGACCTCTCACTCAGCTCTCTGCTAGGCAGAACCTCACACTCCGATGTAATCAGAGGTTTAATGTCTGAGGTTATCTAGCCACCACCTGACAAGGCTAAATGATTGCCTAGAGCGCATTTTCTTGTTGTTTATAGTATCAGAGCACTGGGGCTTCCATCATGCTGCTTGGGAGACTGTTCCCACAACGGACTCTACGTGGCTTCGTACGTTTTTCCTGATATTCACTCCAAACCCAATCTTCCTTTGTTTCATCCCAGATCTCCTACGTAGGTCTTGTCGGCACTACAAAGCTGTACAGCATTAACTCAACCCCCGGCAGGTGGATGCAGGTATGTACACACATACATATTATACCAATGTAGCTATTCCCATATGGGAAGTGGAACAGCTATAAAACACTTTTATACACCCATACTAGTTGCATTCAGGATTGCACTGGGATAATTATTAACTAACAGATTATAGATTAACTAACAGTTACACCAATACAAAAACTGTACACAAATCAGGCCATATACACCCTTCTGCCCTCCTACGTATCCCTCCCCCCCTTATGCTTTCAAGACTTCCTCTTAGACACCTCTTTGCTGCTGCAAGGCTCCACCAAATAACTAGGCTACGACAGGCCTAGGCAGCGACAGGAATATATACAAAACCTGCACGTGCTATAGAAGTGCAAACAATCTAAGGAGCTCAAAGGGCTTGACAAACATGAAGTAGCCAATCCATGAGCCACCACTGTGAGGAGGGGACTGCCCTCCCCACTGCCAAGATGGGGGAAACACAGGCATTCAAATGCTTGTGATTTGTCCAGTGTTACATAGGTGCCAAAGTGAGGCTCACACACACGTGTCACTATTGGCATAAAATGCCTGTTCCTGCGCTCCACTGGGACTAACCTGCCTCTTCCCTTACACAGCCTGATGCCAGAGGGGCCTTTACAAAATAAAAGTGACCTTTCCGAGCGTTGGTGCTAAAATTAAACTGTCAGACATCCTGTTTGTCTCAAAGGAAAGGCCAGGGAAGACTCCGCTGCCTACAGGCAACAAGCCCGAGCATAGGACAGAGTATGTTCTGGTCCTGGCTGGAGAGAAAAGCAGCCACTCAAGTCAGCCTGTTAGCAATCTTTACCCACGTCTGAGAAGGGGCCTATTTAAGGAAAGACAGTGTGAGCTAGCGGTTAGAGAAGCAGACTGGGAGGATCTTTGTCCTAACCAGGATCAGCACCTGGCCCGTTGTGTAAATCAGCTGTAATTCGACTGACATTTCTCCGGATCTAGAGCAGTGCTCTCACACGCAGAATCTGGCCCTCTGCCAACAACCTGCTGCATCATCTTGGGCAAGTCCCACAGGGCCTGATTCTCCCAGGCGCTGAGAGCCCACAAGTGCAAATCAAATCCACGGGAGACGGAAGTTGCTCAGCACCTTTGAAACACAGGCCACGAATCTCTTGCTGCCTCATTCTCCCCGTCTGTAGGATGGGGGTGATAATTCTTAACTCACCACCAGGAAAGAACCCTTATGGCCTGATTCTCCTCTCCACTGCACTGGTTCCACTGCCCCAGTGAGCGGGCGAGCGGGCCCTGCGGTTCTAGGCTGAAGGGGGCAAAGTGTTAACAGATAAATAATTGCAACCTGAGGGAGGGAGAGCTCCGCAGAATACATGGCAGTGGAGCAGCAAAGGGGTGTTCAACGAGGGCAAAGCTTTGCAGTATAAAACAAGCCACCCCAGTGACAAGGTAGCATGCTAAAATTAGCAGTGTGGACATTGCAGCTTGGGCGAGAGCTCGGGCTGTCGTGCCCGCCCACGCCCCTGGGTCTGAGCTCGGGCGGCTAGATCAAGTCTGCACCAGAGCCACAACAGCCACGCGGCTATCTGAAGCAGACTAGCCTGCACAGGTCTGTCTCCCTGGCCTGGGAGGGTCACACCCGGCTGCAGTGTAGACATACCCTCTTAAGCCTGGTCGACACCAGGAGGTTTTGCCAGCATTGCTGTGTCAGTTAGGAGGGTGAAAGAAATCACTCCCCTGACCAACACAGCTAAATCCCTACGGTACGTGCAGTTATACCAGCAACAATGTCCATTTGCCAGTATAGCCAATTCTGCTTGGGGAAATGGTTTATGCTCTACTGCATGCTTTTGCCACTATAAATTGCACCTCCACCAGGAGTGACGGGACAGGCAGAGAGGGGAGGAGGACAGATATACCTGTATATCCAGCCTGGCAAACCCTGTGAAGTGTACAGCCCCTCCTCAGCACACCTATGCTAGGGAAGCCAGCGTTAACCCCTTGCATGCCGGGAGCCCAGGTGTTGCTGCTGTAACTGGTCACACTAACACTAGTATGCTTGGCTTGGCTGGACTCCTGAGCAAAGCTTTTAACTCTCCCATGTTGCAAGAAAAGAAAAGGTTCAAACTAAGAAGAATGGAACCCCCCCAAAATCCAAATCAGGGACAGCCTGACAAGAAGGCAGGCACAATCATTTGAAACATCCCCCCCATTTCTCCCCCTTCCCGTTTCTATGACACCAAACAGAACAATAAGTGGTTCCACTTATTGGTAACAATACTCGGACCTTTTTGGAGTGGAGGCAGCGCTGTCCGTTGAAGGATGCTAACAGAACCAGGGAATTCTCTGGCCATCAGGAACAGGTGGGAAATACGAGGGAGTGCAGCGGCAAGACTCACTTGAGAAGTGTCATGGCTGAAGATGATGGAGTTGAGGTCCCCACAGTTGTAATGCTCGATAAGGTCCTCTGTCGTATAGGGGGTCTGGAGACTGCCTGCGCGGAGACTCTCCTGCTGCAAGAGAGTCTGATTCAAAGCAAAGATCACCTGAGGGAGGGAGGGAGGGAGGGAGGAGGAAAAGACAGAGTTCCTTATAAGTGCTTAACTCACTTGTTGTGAAGATCAATATGAACAAGAACCTTCAACTTTATTCCCACTCCACGTGTGGTAATCCACATACTTCACCACCCACACTTCCTGCAGAGGTACAGCCATTTACACATCAGAAATGACAGGTACCCTGCCATGTCGGGGTGGATCTATCCTCCTGCTCACCCAAATACAGGAGGCTGTTGGGCTTAGGAGAGGAGATGCACACTGTGGCACCTCTACACATCCTGGGGGGATGCAATAGGACGAGTGACTCAGTATCTGAAGGAGATCGGGGCCAGGGTAAGGGCTAGCAGACTGAGGTGCAACCCATGGAGACAAAGCAGCAGGCAGCAAGCAGAAGGGCCAGCACTGCAGACTGAGGGACCGTTTGCTACCCAGGTATGCAGCTTGGGAGGGTGATGTCTTTCTAGATCCTGGGCTGCTCAAACAGCAGTTGAGGCCAAGAGCACCTGGTGAGAAGAGGACTACTGGTTCTTCTGGGTGCAGCACTTGCTGGAGTTACTATGCCTTTACCACCTCACGGCCAGACCTCTGTAGCACTCTCTCTGCTTCGGGCTTCCGCTTGGGGCCATTCAGAAGCAGGAGTAAGAAGTCAGATTTTGCACCAAGCAGGGCTTCACTTAAATCTAAATTCGGGAAAGCACTTAAGAATATGGCTTGAGCTCAACCCTGTCACTGATTTTGATGGGACAGAAATACATGCTTAGGAGCTGTCCTTAACACGGATGTTTTCCTGCATTAGGGCCGTAGAGAGCACACAACGACAGTGCCTACAGTCTGCGTTGGCTGCCTGATTGAGTTTCAGTTGGTGGTTTTGGGCTATAGAAGCCCTAAATGGATTTGGCGCCTGAGAGACCCTCTATCTGCTCTGAACACAGTGCATACACACTGGGTAAGAGAAAACATTCCTCTCTTCTGGAGGTTTGCCTTTATTGTTAATATTACCAAGACAAGGTTGTCTTCAGCCTTACCTTGCTCCCAAGCTTGGTTGTTCCCTACGGTTCCCTCTACAAGACCTCTTTCTCCCAGCCCCTAAATCCCTCTGCCTCAGAGACACTCAGCCCTTTACACGCCTCCGCTGTACCCAACAGGAATGACTTGAGCTGACATAAGAGCAAGTCAGCTAAAGACAAAAAGCCCCTGTAACACCCTTCTCTTTCCTTTCCTCCGGCACCAGGGCAGCTGCTATTAGCAGAGGTGCTCAAGCTGACAGGCCCCTGGTTTAAAGGGGTGGGGCCTTTTCCCATGAGGATACATCAGCTCTGGAACTGGTCCCCTTGCAATGAGAGAGGCTAGATTTGCAAAGCTCATCCTCTCTGCCTTTGGAGCAGAAGGTGGGTTGTAGGATGTACCTGGCTAGATATGTGGAGAATTATTCCAGGCTGGGTGGCTTTGTGCCATGTGCTGTGTGGAATTTATTCTTGCTTGTTGTTTATTTCAGGTACTGTAAAAAGCATCTAGAGCTACTGCTGCTTTTCAACAGCATGAACTAAAGATATAGATATTCATATGGGGTGTTATCATTTTTATTCATTTTTTTTCTAAATAGAACAAATGTACCAAAATACCAAATTCATCAGAATACAAAGTAAGTAAAGAGGATTAGGAGAAATATTAATATTGTTAATATCAAATCTACGGGATGTGCAAGGTGGTGAAGTGTAACACCACTCAGAGAAAGAACTTGTCCAGCTCCTGACTTTGGCACGACCGTAATGTTATTCTGACCACTGCTGATCAGACTGACCAGTATTGTTTCACTATTTCCTTGTACTCCCTCATCTCTGTATCCATCTATTGTCACTTGTCTTATACTGAATTGTAAATTCTCTGGGGCTGGGACTGTCTTTTTGCTTTGTGTTTGTACCGCTCCCACCACACTGGGGTACTGGTCGAGGACTAGGGTTCTGAGGCAGCATGAGACTACAAATAATAATTTGAGTATTGTGTGATGAGTTTTGGTGTCTATTCATCCATGTATATAAACATATCCATGCATGCCACAGAGAGAATGGTTTTTTACAAATGTCTCTGCCCAGAGGAAATTTTTTATCCGTGCCCAACTATGGCAGTATGTAAATAGTGATCTCTGAATGCTACCTGACAGCAGTCTGCCTTTCAGATGGAAGTGGGTACCAGCATGGCCCATGCAGCACCATTACTCCCTCTTTGACAACTACCTTGGCTAAAATCCACACTACAAGAAGGATGTGGAAAAACTGGAAAGAGTCCAGCAGAGGGCAACAAAAATGATTGGGGGCTGGAGCACATGACTTATGAGGAGAGGCTGAGGGAACTGGGATTGTTTAGTCTGCAGAAGAGAAGAATGAGGGGGGATTTGATAGCTGCTTTTGACTACCTGAAGGGGGTTCCAAAGAGGATGGAGCTCGGCTGTTCTCAGTGGTGGCAGATGACAGAACAAGGAGTAATGGACTCAAGTTGCAGTGCGGGAGGTTTAGGTTGGATACTAGGAAACACTATTTCACTAGGAGGGTGGTGAAGCACTGGAATGGGTTCCCTAGGGAGGTGGTGGAATCTCCTTCCTTAGAGGTTTTTAAGGTCAGGCTTGACAAAGCCCTGGCTGGGATGATTTAGTTGGGGAGTGGTCCTGCTTTGAGCAGGGGGTTGGACTAGATGACCTCCTGAGGTCCCTTCCAACCCTGATAGTCTATGATTCTATGAATAGAACCAGTGACATCAGGTTCCTTAATTCCTCCAAACTAGAGATCTCAGAAGCACCATCAATGCCTCGCAGAAGACATTAATATTGTTTTTGTAAACTGTTGGATGGGTGACCTTTGATGGAAAATGTAAAGGTTTCCCCAGTCTGTGCTCAGAGGTCCATGGATGCATATACCAAATGTCAAGATTATAAGACATTGGGAACATAGGATTTAATCATGTCAGTTTGTCCCTCCCCATTGTATGTGCCCGCCTTCGGGTCGACGGAGGAGAGTGCAGAAATTACAGAACTATGTTCACACAATGTGAAATGATGTTGCCTTCACTACAACCAAACCTATCCACAAAGAACATGTTACGTCGGTGTATTAGTCTAGATAGACACAATCTGTTTCAATCTCCTCAAGACACAAAAACAGCACTTAATGCCCACATTTTTCAGGTACTGCAGGAATTCTGTTTCTCAGGCCAATAGCACCCCGCTAAGGGCATGTCTCCCTGGGGAAGTTCAAGAAAGTTAAACTGGGTTAACTAAAGGCCTGAATTTAAAGTGCCCCAGGGTAGTTTACACTGCAGCCATGTTGTGGATTGCAACTCGTGTAGACATAGCTGCGGTAGCTGTACTCTAGCTAGCTTGATAAAAATAGGAGTGAGGACGCTGTGGCATGGACTTCAGTGTGAGCTGCGCAAGCAAGCACATACCCAGTGGGGTCAGGGGAGGGGGGTGAGATGGGGCATCTTCATTTCTATTTTTAGCAGGTTACCTAGGGCATAACTAGCTAGATTATAACTATGGGTATGTCCACATGAGTTGCCATGCACACCCCTGGTTGTAATGTAGACATCCCAGTTAAAATGCATTAACCTCTCCGTGGATGCTCTCATTCAGAAGTTAAATGGCCTTAGTTTCCTTTCGCTTAATTCGCTTTGGAAGTACATTAAACTGAAGAGGATTAAGGACACTTCTGAACAAGTGTGTCCACACTGGGATTTCAGGAGCTTTAACTAAGGTCCTTTAATTTCACACTTCTGGTTCATTGGGTTTAATTTCCTGTATAGGCAAGCCCTAATTGACGCTAAAGACTAGAGGGGGCCTACTGAGACAAAGGCCAGCTCTACACTTTAAACTAGTGGTAGATCTTCCAGGGGGTACATCAACTCATCTAGATATTTGCCTAGTTTTACAACAGGCTACATAAATGCACTAGCGGAGTCAGTACAAACTAAGATTTCATACAGATAATGACTTGTTTATACTGCTCTGTGTACTATACACTGAAATGTAAGTATAATATTTATATTCCAATTGATTTATTTTATCATTACATGATAAAAATGAGATAGTCAGCATTTTTTCAGTAACAGTATGGCTGTGACACTTCTGTATTTTTGTGCCTGATTTTGTAAGCAAGTAGTTTTTAAGTGGGGGTACACAACACAAATCAGACTCTTGAAAGGGGTACATTAGTCTGGAAAGGTTGAGAGCCACTGCTTTAAACATTTCCTAGTATAGAAATGTCAGTTAGGAGTGTGATCTTTACTGGCATAAGCCCGAGTATAGATGCGATTTTACCAGCAAAAAAGTGCTTTGGCCAGTATGGCTTATTTTGTTCGGGGATCTAGTATACGCAGTAACAGCAAAAGCACTCTTGCCGGTATAAGGTGCATCTCCACTAGGAGGCCTTATTAAATTTTGTGAATCAGTGAGATTGCAAACACACAACAACCACAACAAGCAAGGACATTGTGCCATAAAGATGCAGTTTAAAACTAAAAACTACAATTGTCAGAATAAAGATTTAATCTTTTCAAACCTATTACAGGGCACTGAGATGTACTTCACAAAGCCTTACTAATATAAATATTCACTACAACCCTTGGCTCACTACTCTTCTCTGAAAGGTGGGAGCTGTCCACCACGGAAATGTGAAGATCAGCAAGGGTCTACTGGACTGTCAGAGGTAACGCGGTTGTAGGAGTGGAAAAGCCCTTTTGCTACCCTAATCAGATATTCCATATTTCAGCTAGAAGAACATCTAAAGCTCTGGGATAAGGTTTCTGGATGCCCAATTCCCATTCAATCTTCATAGGAATTGGGTGTCTCATGCCTTGTCCTTTCTGCAAAAGGCACCCAGGCAAGTACAGCTTTATCGAACACTGGAAACCAACTCTGCGGCTGGGGACATTGGCCTCAATTGGCTGCTTTCGTTTGCATTTAGAGACTAAACAATTCCTTCCCAATTTTCACTTTCCAGGAAGCAACACCCTCATTTTAGTTCCAACCATCTAAGCTACAGCACTGCACAGTACTGAGCTAGACATTAAGGGCTGGTCTACACGGGAGGGTGTGGGGGGGTCGATGTAAGATACGCAACTTCAGCTATGAGAATAGTGTAGCTGAAGTCAACGTATCTTATTTCGGCTTACGTCCTGTCCTCACAGCACGGGATTGACGGCCGCAGCTCCCCATCAACTCCACTTCTGCCTCTCGCCCTGGTGGAGTTCCGGAGTCGATGGGGAGTGTGGCGGGGATCGATTTATCACATCTAGACGAGACGCAATTAATCGATCCCCGATAGATCAATCGCTACCCGCCGATCCAGCGGGTAGTGTGGACGTACCCCAAGAAAGAACCACTTCTGAGCCAACATTTGCAGATTAGTTAGGGTGCGCTCTCCTGCTTGCATGGCACCCAATTGTACCTTCAGCACTCCTTCACTGTCATCAGGGGGAGCCAAAGGAACTCAAGATCAAGCCCGCAGCACTGGAAGGTAGAAAAGTCAAGCTATGCCAAACGCGTAGGAATCAACAGAGTCCCAATTTCGTACAGTAATTCATGGAACCAGGATCCATGCACTGCAGGGTGGATGATGCTAGCGCTAAAAATACTCACAGCATCAGGCTATTAAAACTGTGTGAGGGCATTTGTTGGCGGTAGAAGGTGGCATGTTTATCAAAGAAGCATGTACGGTTACAATGCAGCTAGCACACAGCATGGATTGCCGAAGGAAGCTAGGGTTTCGTTATCTTGTAGTAGCATGTGTGCCTTTGTAAAGGCACTCCAGCATTTAGGAACAGCACCTAAAATTCAACCCACACAATTATGTTAGCGAATGGTGTCATTTCAGCTGTTTGCGATACCAGATGCTGCTTCAAATGGTGCTCCTGTTGAAAAGTTTATCTTCAGTAAACAGTCAATGATTGATAGTCCTGGGGATTTCATAGCAAAGAGAATTCCTGAGCTCATATGCTCAAGGTGTTTAATCTGTGTGACTGACTTGGTTCAGAGTTGATAATCTTATCTAATGTTACCACTAAGGGCATGGCTACATTTGCGAATTAGAGCACATTAAAGCAGCCCCGTGCGCTCTAACTCACGACGCCTCCACACTGGCAAGGCATGTACAGAGCTCTGACTCGCGGCTAGAGCACTCCTGGTACTCCACCTCCGCGAGAGGCATAACGCTTGGTGCGTTCTGGCTGGAGCGCCGCAGCGCCAGTGTGGATGCCCTGGTCTGTCAATGCGCTCTGATCGGCCTCCAGAAGTGTCCCACAATGCCTGTTCTAGCCACTCTGGTCATCACTTTGAACTCTAGTGCCCTGCCCTCAAGTGACCAACCATCAGACCCGCCCTTTAAATTCTCTGGGAATTTTGAAATTCCCCTTCCTGTTTGCTCAGCAAGGTGTGGAGTGCTCTCAGTGCATCTTTCCAGGTGACCATGCCTCCACCCACCGGGCGATCCCCAGTATGGAGCAATGGCGAGGTGCTGGACCTCATCAGTGTTTGCGGGGAGGAAGCTGTCCAGTCCCAGCTGTGCTCCAGCTGTAGGAATTACGATACCTTCAGGCAGATATCAAGGGCCATGATGGAAAGGGGCCATGACCGAGCACACTGAAGTGCAGGATTAAAGTGAAGGAGCTGTGGAATGCCTACAGCAAAGCCTGAGAGGCGAACAACCGCTCCGGTGCTGCCCTCATGACCTGCGGTTTCTACAAAGAGCTGGACGCAATACTGGGGGGCGACCCCACCTCCACTCCGAGGACCACCATGGACACTTCAGAGCCCAGTTCAACAAGGCAGGAAGAGGAGGAAAGCGGGAGTGAGGGTGCTGAGGAGGAGGGAGACACCCCGGCATCCCTAGACGCATGCAGCCAGGAGCTGTTCTCAAGCCAGGACGAAGGTAGCCAGTCGCAGCGGCCAGTGCTTGGGAAAGGACAAACACCAGAGGAGGTGCCTGGTAAGTGGCTTTTATTCTGGGAAGGAAGTTATTGGATGCGGGCTCTGGGGGCAAGGAGGGTCAGGGCTGCGTGCATGCCTAGATGCGGAATGGAGCGTTGATGTGCTCTCTCATATCACGGTAATCAGCCTCAGTGATCTCTTCAAAGGTCTCATGCAGAAGCTGGGCAATCCGCTTGCGCAGGTTCTTTGGGAGAACTACTGTGCTCCTTGTTCCAGTCAGGCTAACATGTCCGCACCACTGTGCCGTGATGGGCGGGGGGACCATTGCTGCATATGGGCCAGGGCGGAAGCTGAATATAGGCCAGGGCGGAAGCTGCATTGTAGTAGAAGACCCTCCCTTGCTTCCCAGGTCACCCTCAGCAGCGAGATATGTTCCAGGATGAACTCCTGTGGAAAATGTGGGGAGAGTGTTCAGTATAGGGACCCCCTGCAGCTGTTGGCTCTCCCCAAGGCATAGAACCAACCCCAGAGGACAGTACGTCCCTGAAACAATCAGTCCCCCTCGACCCTGTGCTTACTCACCATTTTGGGGCTCCTGTGGGTTATGTGCGCTCGCTTTGGGATGGGCAAATTCTGCTATTGTGTAGACTGTGCTTGTCTTTAAGATGGGCGAATCATTGCTCTGTCTGGTGTGAACAATCCTGCCTCTGTTAAGTGTTGCAACCTTGAGATCTCAGCCATCCGTGTTATCACCAGCCGAAAGACTCCAAAGAATTAGGAAGAGGCCACGTAGAAGCAAAGAGGACCTGCTGCATGAAGTAATGCAGCAGTCACTTAACGAGAATCTAAAAGCACAGGAGTGGAGGGAGAGTGAAAGGAGGATCCGCCAGCAGAATGAGGAACGCCAGCACCAAAGCACGGAGCGGCTGATTAGCATTATGGAGCGCCAAGCGGACTTGATCCAGGTGCTTGTAGCCATGCAGGCGGAGCACTACCACGCCCACCCCCCCCTGCAGCCCTTGTCCCAAAACTCTTTCCCTTGTGCCCCCATGTCACCGCCAACCCACTTTCCCCAACATCCAGGTTCTTATTGCCACCAGCTGCCTCCAACACCTGTAGCTTCACCACCCAGCCCTGAAAACTATGACCCTTACCCACTGCACTCAACCCCCAGCACCATGCATTTTAGCCAGCCTGAAGTGCAGCACTCACTGCACGGCACTCCAGACAGGAAGGCTGAGTATGATAACAAGACATACGGAAATCTGTGATTGAACCGTTCCCCACCCCACCCCCTTGCCATTTCTGTTTCCCAAGAAATTGTGTTTCTTTTCAATAAATGAATTTTCTTTTAAATAAATGGATTTTTTGGCTTTGAAAACATTCTTTATTATTGCATTAAGTAAAAGATACCTTAGCCCAGGAAAGCAACAGGCACTGCAAGTCAGTGTAGCAAGCAGAGATTCCTACTAACATTGGAACCACTGCACTTCACTCCTGTGCAGGGCACCACACATTACTGGTGGCTTTCAGCCTCAAATTGCTCCCTCAAGGCATCCCTAATCCTTGCAGCCCCGCGCTGGGCCCCTCTAATAGCCCTGCTCTCTGGCTGTTCAAATTCAGCCTCCAGGTGTTGAACCTCCGTGGTCCATGCCTGAGTGAATCTTTCACCCTTCCCTTCACAAATGTTATGGAGGGTACAGCATGCAGGTATAACCGTGGGGATGTTGTCATCGGCCAGGTCCAGCTTCCCATACAGAGAGCACCAGCGGCCCTTTAAATGGCCAAAAGCTCACTCCACGGTTATTCTGCACCAAGTCGGCCTGTTGTTAAACCACTCCTTGCTGCTGTCAAGGCTCCCCACGCAGGGTTTCATGAGCCACGGCATTAAAGGGTAAGCCAGGTCTCCAAGGATCACAGTGGGCATTTCGACTTCCCCTACGGTGATCTTCTGGTCTGGGAAAAAAGTCCCTGCTTGCAGCTTCCTGAACAGGCCAGTTTTCCGAAAGATGCGTGCGTCATGCACCTTTCCGGGCCAGCCTGTGTTAATATCAATGAAATGCCCACGGTGATCCACAAGCGCCTGGAGAACCAGAGAGAAATATCCCTTCTGATTTATGTATTTGGAGGCTAGGTGGCCTGGTGCCAGAATTGGAATATGAATCCCATCTATCGCCCCTCTGCAGTTAGGGAAACCCATTTGTGCAAAGCCAGCCACAATGTCCTGCACGTTACCCAGAGTCACGGTTCTGAGCAAGATGCGATTAATGGCCCTGCAAATTTGTATCAACATGATTCCAGCAGTTGACTTTCCTACTCCAAACTGGTTAGTGACCCATCGGTAGCTGTCTGGAGTTGCCAGCTTCCAGATTGCAATAGCCACCCGCTTCTCCACCGTCAGGGCAGCTCTCAATCTCGTGTCCTTGTGCAGCAGGGTGGGGGCGAGGTCCTCACACAATCCCATGAAAGTGGCTTTCCTCATCCGAAAGTTCTGCAGCCACTGCTCGTCATCCCAGACTTGCATGACGATGTGATCCCACCACATCGCTTGTTTCCTGAGCCCAAAAGCGGCGTTCCACGGTGGTGAGCATGTCCGCGAATGCCACAAGCAATCTCGTGTCGTATCCATTACGTGATTTGATATCATGGTAGGACTCCTCACTGTCAGTTGTTTATAGCTTAAGGAGCAACTCGACTGCCAAATGTGACGTGTTGGCAAGACCCATCAGCATATTCCTCAGCACTTCGGGATCCATTACCGCAGACCGAAAGGGAAGACAGAGCGCACAAGTGTGAAATGTTGAAAGATGGCAACAAATGTGGACAGAAGCACAGGGATTGCTGGGATGTGAAGCGATGCATCATGGGGCACTGGGACAGGACCCAGAATGCCCCGCACCCTCACCCCCTTCCCACAAACCACAGTGCCAGAATGGGAAGAGGTGCTCTGTGGGATAGCTGCCCATAATGCACCACTCCCAATGCCGCTGCAAGTGCCACAAATGTGACCATGCCAGTGCACTTACAGCTGACAGTGTGAACACACTGCAGCGCTTTCCCTGCTGCGGTCCCCGAGGCCTGGTTTAACTCACAGCGCTCTACATCTGCAAGTGTAGCCAAGTCCTAAGAGAACATGTTAGTCCTATGACAAAGTGCTGATCTGGGAAGCCCACAGTAATTAGACTGTCAGGGTCTGAGTCTCATCTCACTTACCAGGTATACTAAAGCAGGAATAGTTCTGCTGACTTACACAGGGGTAAGACAAGTAAGCAACTGGAATCAGGCCCCCAGTTGATCTAGAGCCTTTGAATTGGAAGTTGGCACCAAGTTAAAAATCCCCCTGCAGCAAGCAGGAAACTGAGCTACTGTACACTGTTAGGGTACGTTTCCACTTACCGGGACGGTCGACGCGGCGAGTTTGACTGCTCGGAGTTCGAACTATCGCGTCTGATCTAGACACGATAGTTCGAACCCCGGAAGCGCTAGTTCGAACTCCGGTACTCCACCGTGGCAGGAGGAGTTGCCGGAGTCGACCTTGGAGCCGCGGAGTTCGCTTCCGCGGTGTCTGGACGGTAAGTAAGTCGAACTAGGGTAGTTCGAATTCAGCTACGTTATTCACATAGCTGAATTCGCGTACCCTAGTTCGACCCCCGAGCTTAGTGTAGACCAGGGCTTAGAAAAGGGAGAAGAGGGGGAAGCCCGACAGAAATTTGCAACAGTAAATTGCAAGAGACCTTTACAATTAATTCTGCATGGCTGGGGAATGTTTCAATTAAGCCAGCTGTTTGTGTTAAGCTTGATTTTGCAAACCAATGGTACATAAGGTAGAGTTCTGTTCTCTGAGTGCCTCTTGCGTCATACTGTATAATATTAACTGAAATCTTCCTTGCATTGAGATCCACAGGAAATCACTCCAAGTTTATCCTTCTTTCAGAAATATTCCTCTTCCCCCCCCACCCCACCCCCACAAACACCGCTTTCCATTAAGTGCATTCACACCAGCATCAAAGCATCTCCTGAAAAGATATATTCCGAGAACAAAAGTAACAAGTTTATTAGAAAGGTTCCCCCCACTCCCCACCTCTCATTTCCACTGAGCTCTCTCTCTCTTCTCTTCCCCCACCCCCCATCTTTTTGAACTGTGGAAAAAATCGATTAAGCTCTCTGGTATATATATTGCTGCAAGTCTTTCTCCTCCCTGAGATTTCTTCAGCTGTCAGAAGACACTTGTCCCCTTTGCGGGCATTGTTGGAACAGCCTGCTAGGCTAAAGGGGTGGGGAAAAGGGGGTTAGAGCCCGGCAGATGCCTTTTTTGTCAAAGACAAAAGACCCCCTGCCATCCTCTCCACTTTTCAGCACTTTCATCCAGCCCAGATCAAAGCGCTGCTCTGCATATGAAAGGAACCTGGCATTATGCGACTCAAATTAGCCTATCGCCATCCCGCTAGCCTCCAAGTCTTCGCAACAAAAGCGCTCACATCTGTTCGATCATTTGCCTCATCTTCTGGGTTTTTTTCTCAGCTCTCCGTTTTGAGGGCCATTCAACCCCTTGAATTATAGTTTGGGGGAGCATCTTCCTTGCTACGGGCCTGCTCAGCCAGACAATTTGCTTTTAACTGTCTTAAGGCATTGCGGCTGCTTTGGCGTCCCTTCTCAGCAACTCACGGCATTGGCTGCCGTCACCCACTCAATTGAGTCCTGCGCTCATTTCTCTTCTCCCTCTTCACCTGAAGGGGACTGGTCCCTCTGTGCAAGTAAGCACAGCCGCCCCGAATCAAAGCGAGCCTCGAATCAAAGGCATCGTGGCAATGAAAGTCAATAATCCTCCTTTGTCATGGTAATGGTTCAAACTGAGTGCTGAGAAGAAAGCAGGGCTCCTCGCTTAGATGCAACGCACTTCTTAGATGTGCTGTGGCTGCATCTCAACTCCCATTGAAGCAAAAGGCTGGGAGTGCCCTTCTCAAAGCCTGGAACCTGAACTTTCCAGCGACAGCAAGTAACCCTGCAAACTCACTCAAGGCATGGAGACAGCAGGAGTCTGTGTAGGAGTTTCATTCAGAGAGCTACCGGAACTCTGCAGGGGGTCTGAGTATAAGCGTGCTATTAAACATCCCCTTCCAAACCATTCCCCGGCCTTATGTTGCACCTGATGTACCATGTGGGATATCGCACCAGATGGAATACACCCCGCTGCCACCCTGACAACAAAGAGAAGAGCTGAGAGAAAAGCAACACTTTCCCTTATCCAATTTGTTTTTCAGGGTTAGAATCGGATTTATTAAAAAGAGAGAGAGAGAGAGATACACACACCCACACACACCCACACCCACACCCCTTAAGGGTCTGTCCACAATACAAAACAGACTATGCCAAAGAAGTAGTAAGTGTCCTGAAGTCACTTCTAGGGGCAGGTCTACACTACGGGGTTAAGTCAATCTGAGTTACGCAACTCTGGCTACGTGAATAGCTTAGGTCGACTTATTGTGGTGTCTACACTTTGCTGGGTCGATGGGAGAAACTCGACTTATCCATCAACTTACCTTACGCTTCTCGTTCTGGTGGAGTACCAGCGTCGAAGGGAGAGCGATCTGCGGTCAATATAGCAGGTCTTCACTAGACCTGGCAAATCGACCCCTGGCAGCATCGATCCACAGTAAGTGTAGACTAGCCCCAAGTACACCTCATGTTAATAACTGTAATAATACTACTGTCTTGCATTCATATAGTATCTTTTGTCCCAGTACCTTAAAGTGCTTTACAAGTTTTAAGCTTACAACATAACTGATGGAGAAAAGAAATGACCATTTATTTTCTCTATCAGTGAACCTCTCTGTCACTAAATACATCTAAACAAGTGACATTAACAGGACATGAAGCCTGCAAAGTCAATCACTCAGAAGTAAATACTAGAATTAAAGGTTGCCCATATGTTCTAAGCAACTGCAAACAGTCTTATAATGGAATGAATCAGGCAACTCTAACGATAGGTTTCATTGTCTATACACACATGTGCACACACAAACACCTGCAACGTCTCCTACTGGCACAGCTGCCGAACCAACCACACCTTTCTCCAGGTAAATGCATCCACAACTCAAGGGACACAACGCTAGAACATTTAAACTCATGAAACAACCTCCATGTCGGTATTACTATTGTGATATCTTATTCCCCTTTCACAGTCCCTCTTGTCCTGACTCAGAGCAAGATAGAAAACTTCCATGCTAAGCCAAACCTCTATAGAATGAATAAACAAAAAAATCTATGGTTAAGATGGTAAGGTGGAGCGTGCATGTCATCCAGCAATTTACAGGTTAAAAAAAAAACCCAACACAAGCTGGCATATTTATCCTAAAACCAAATATTACAAACCCAGGAAATTCAGAGTTAAACTCGAAAGAAATCCCAACACACTAAGGTAAGAAATGCTCAGTTAAGTGACTCAAACAATCTTAACTCTGCTCTGTAGGGAGGCCGTGAAGTAACCCCACGACTTGGAGTGTAAGCTCTTTGGGGCAGGGACTTTTTGTGCTGAGTCTGTACAGCTTCTGGCACCATAGGTACTGACTTCATGGGTGCTTCAAGGCTGGAGCACCCACAGAAAAAAATTAGTGGGTGCTCATCACCCACTGGCAGCCAACTCCCCCTCTCTCCCCCTCCCTCCTGGCTGCCGGTTTGTTCAACTGAAGTAGTGGGCACTGTGATAAACACTGAACATGTCCCCTCAGCTCACCTGGAGCTGCTCAACTCAGACCCACAGCCCTGCCCCCAACACTTCCCAGTTTAGTATCATTTGTGGGGGGACAGGACAAATCATCTTTGTCAATTACCACCCAGTGTGTCTGGTTTGTAGCGACACATTAATTGCGAACACAGTTGCTTTTTATCCTCAGTCTTTTGAACCCTCCCTGACTCACTCAGACTCTTCAGCAATAGTTGTCACTGGTTCAGTAGCTTCATTGGCTAATTTCCTTTAAAAATGGCTTGCAAAGGCCAAATGCCAGTAATGTATCAATACAGTATGTTCTGCTTAACTCCCAACCAACAGGAGAGTGGCACTTAGCCCACATCAGACCATCTGAAAAGCACCCTTGGTTTCTATCTTTTCCTCATGACTAGCCAGCTGCCACAGTGACAATCGTACATGCTCATTTAGCACATTTTACCTGACGATGTCAAAGCGCTTTACAAACATTAAGACCTGGTCTACACAGTTTTTCTACTGGGACAACTATTCAAGTTAGGATGGTGATTTTTAGCCAAATAGTTATACTGGTATAACCCCTAATGTGGACTCATTTATATCAGAAAAAAGGTGCCTTATACCAGTATAGCCATAAGCTATACCAGTATGAGACACCTTTATACCAGTGAAACTGCATCCACACTACAGGGATTGTACCACCTTAGCTATCCAGGCATAGTTAATGATCATAAGATAAGGTAAGTTCAAAGGTCAGAATGTGCTGAATACCTTTTCTTAGCTTGTGTGCCCGGGAGATCCAGCCTTTGTTGGTACTTTAATCATAGAATTCAAGATCAGAAGGGACCATTATGATCATCTAGTCTGACCTCCTGCAAGATGCAGGCCACATAAGCCAATCCATCCACTCCTTAAGCAAGCGACCCCTGCCCCATGCTTCGGAGGAAGGCGAAAAACCTCCAGGGCCACTGCCAATCTACCCTGGAGGAAAATTCCTTCCCGACCCCAAATATGGCGGTCAGCTGAACCCCGAGCATGCGGGCAAGACTCTCCAGCTATACCCTCTGAAAAAAGGCTAACAATATCCTATCATTGACCCATTGGACTAATTACCAATGTGGCACTTAATTGACCTATTGACTAAGCCCATTATCCTATCATACCATCCCCTCCATAAACTTATCCAGCTTAATCTTAAAGTCATGGAGGTCCTTCGCCCCCACTGTTTCCCTCGGTAGGCTGTTCCAGAATTGCACTCCTCTGATGGTTAGAAACCTTCGTCTAATTTCAAGCCTAAATTTCCTGACTGACAATTTGTATCCATTTGTCCTCGTATCCACATTAGCACTGAGCTGAAATAATTCCTCTCCTTCCCTGGTATTTATCCCTCTGATATATTTAAAGAGTGCAATCATATCTCCTCTTATCCTTCTTTTGGTTAAGGAAAACAAACCGAGCTCCTCAAGTCTCCTTTCATACGACAGGCCTTCCATTCCTCGGATCATTCTAGTGGCCCTTCTTTGTACCCGTTCCAGTTTGAGTTCATCCTTCTTAAACATGGGAGACCAAAACTGCACACAGTACTCCAAATGAGGTCTCACCAACGCCTTATATAATGGGACTAGCACCTCCTTGTCTCTACTAGAAATACCTCGCCTAATGCATCCCAAGACCGCATTAGCTTTTTTAAGGGCCACATCACATTGCCTACTCATAGTCATCCTACGATCAACCAGGACTCCTAGGTCCTTCTCCTCCTCCGTTACTTCCAACTGGTGCGTCCCCAGCTTATAACTAAAGTTCTTGTTAGTCATCCCTAAATGCATAACCTTACACTTCTCATTATTGAATTTCATCCTGTTACTAATACTCCAGTTTACAAGGTCATCCAAATCTCCCTGGAGGATATCCCGATCCTTTTCCGAATTGGCAATACCTTCCAACTTCGTGTCATCCGCAAACTTTATCAGCCCACTCCTACTTTTGGTTCCGAGGTCAGCGATAAATAGATTAAATAAAATCGGACCCAAAACCGAACCTACCATACCTTCTAAACATTCCCTTAATGGCCTTATTCTTTTTCCAGGCAAGAATGTATTGAAAGTCTTACCGAAGGCCAAGTGGATTAAGTTAATTACATCCACTTTGCCCACAGACAATCTTTTTTTTTTTTAAATGAACTCACACTGCTTGCATCTCATTGAGCCATATTTATTTCCTGGTGTAACAACATGATGGTCTACATAAGTAGAACTGGGCGAAGAACAGATTCTTTGGTTTGCTAGCAATTTCAAAAAACTTGGGGGAAACAATTGGTATAAGAATCAAACTGAAAAGGAATGTTTTTGAAATTTGCAGCAAATCAAATCATTGAAAAAAAATCAGGTGGAATTAAACATTTCGTTTTGATAAAACCAAAGTATTTTGACTTTGACTATTTTTAAACATTTTTAATTGAGTTTTTAAAAATAAAATGAAAGGAAATTTTGAAACAAAGTCAATCAAAAAATCAAAAATGTTTGTTACAAAACTGTTAAAACAAAACACATTTCGATTTCAGATCCTTTTATAGAGGATTTTGTTTTTTTTCAAACCAGAACAATTTGGCAAAACTGACAGGAATGCAAGAAATGTCTCAGTGTTACCAATTTTTTGCCAAAAGAAGTTTTGGCTGAAAAATTTCACGCAGCTCGCTATACAAGTGCTTACAAATTGGATCCTTCCTTTTCACAGTGTTGTAACCTTCTACTGAAGTCAGGCTAACTGCTCAGGGAGGGATAGCTCAGTGGTTTGAGCATTGGCCTGCTAAATCCAGGGTTGTGAGTTTAATCCTTGAGGGGGCAATTTGGGGATTGGTCCTGCTTTGAGCAGGGGGTTGGACTAGATGATCTCCTGGGGTCCCTTCCAACCCTAATAATTTATAATTCTAAAAGCTGTCCTTTTTATCCTGTTAAAGATTGTTACTACATTTACTTTCGCCAACCCTCTGGGGTCTCACCTGTTTTCCATGAATTTTCAAAAATGCTGGCTAGCAGTTCCGCTGTATCCTGTGCTAGTTCCTTTAGAAGTCTTGGACGTGTGTCCTCTGGTCCTGCTGATTTAGAAATATTTAGTTTTACCAGATATTCTTTTCTCCACGTCAATAACTTTCCCTGGCTAACCAACATCGGCTCTAACCACTTCTTGATGGTTCACGCTCACGCACTTTTTATTAAAAAGCGGTTTGCTTCATCATATACTGATTATCCTTCCCATCATCCACTCATATTTGGTCCCCTCTGAGTGCTGTTCTTGCCAGGAGTTTTCTTTTCCCCCAGATATCGTTATAACACTTTTTCCCTGTCTCTGTACAAAAAGGTGTGTCTATGTTTTAGGTGTATTATTGATATTTCCAAAGCCTTGGGTGTGTTTCACAAACAAAGACACCCCTTGCACAGATTTCTTCAACATTCTGTTGCCATGAAAAAAATAAAATATTTGATTTCCATTGTCCCACTCTCCCTGGTCAGCTCTACGGAATGGTCTGTATTATATATATGCTCCAGGTTTCGCTATTGAAATAAATAATATATTTAAAGCAGTGGAAATCCATAATGCAATGGACTTACAGTGGTTTAATTCTTGTTTTATATTGGGTTAACTAATGTGCATTTACATTAAGAGTTTGCAGTGGTTCAATTAGCAATTTTTAAGATCATTTTAGTGAAACCAGTGAACTTTTCCAACACAGACAAGGAAGATTTCCAAGGCACAAATGGCAGGTAGATGCCTAGCTTCTATTGACTTTCAACTGCCATTTGTAATATCAAAAATCTGCACCAAAGCCTAGACCGCAGCTCCTTTTACATGTCAATATTATTCCTCTTCAGCACAATTTTCTGTTGCAGTGGAATTTCCCTTTACCTTGCCTGCATTACAATATCACTCTATGACCTTCCGTCTTTCACTTCCCTCTTCCTGCCTCCCTGGGATCTTGCCCAACAGAACTCTTCCTCATTTCCAAAATCTCTATTGGAATCAAGGACCTTTGACAGAAATCTTATCACATACTGCAGCGAAAAAACCTTCCAGGAAAACACAAACTTGGGCACACCTAGAAATTCCAGCTTATGGTTCAAAGTCACACGACCCCCTCACTCCTCCCAGTATTCAAAAGCACGCACACGGGTAAGTCCATTCCGACCACATTAACTCTGCTCCCATTGGGCTGCCCCGAGAACAGCCTGAAACTCGGGCCTGGTCTACACTAGGAGTTTATGTCGAATTTAGCAGCGTTAATTCGACTTAACCATGCACCCGTCCACACCAGGAAGCTAATTAGTTTGACCTAGAGGGCTCTTTAGTTCGAATTCTGTACTCCTCCCCGACGAGGGGAGTAGCGCTAAATTCGACATGGCTATGTCGAATTAGCCTATGTGTGGATGGAAATCGACCTTAGTAGCTCCGGGAGCTATCCCACAGTGCACCACTCTGTGGTCGCTCTGGACAGCAGTCCGAGCTTGGATGTTCTGACCAGCCACACAGGAAAAGCCCCGAGAAAATTTGAATTCCTTTTCCTGTCTGGCCAGTTTGAATCTCATTTCCTGTTTGGACATCGTGGCGAGCTCAGCAGCACCGGCAACGATGCAGAGCTTTCCAGCAGAAGAGTCCATGCAATCTCTGAATAGACTTCCCGGTCAGCATGGACTGACCGGGAAGTCTTGGATCTGATCGCTGTGTGGGGCGATGAGTCTGTGCTTTCGGAGCTGCGCTCCAAAAAACGGAACACGAAGATCTACGAGATCTCCAAAACCATGACAGACAGAGGATACAGCCGGGATGCAACGCAGTGCCGCGTGAAAATCAAGGACCTGAGACAAGGCTACCAAAAGATCAAAGCGGCCAACGGACGCTCTGGATCCCAGCCCCAGACATGCCGCTTCTACGAGGCACTGCATGCCATTCTCGGTGGGTCTGCCACCACTGCCCCACCAGTGACCGTGGACTCTGACGATGGGATAGTGTCGACGGGCAGTTCCTCGGCGATGTTCGCGGATGGGGAAGATGAGGAAGGGTTTGTGGAGGACGAGGCAGGCGACAGCGCTTACAACGCTGGTTTCCCCGACAGCCAGGATCTCTTCATCACCCTCACGGAGATCCCCTACCAACCCTCCCCAGCAGTTACCCCGGACCCTGAATCAGGGGAAGGATCAGTCAGTAAGTGCTTTAAACATGTAAACTTTTATTTTTAATGTAACAGGAATCTGAACTATGTGAAAAGAAGGTCTATATATATGGGGATAGAACAGAAATCCTCCTGGGAGATCTCCACGAAGCTCTCCTGGAGGTAATCGAAAAGCCTCCACATGAGGTTCCTGGGGAGAGCTGCCTTATTGGGTGCTCCGTGGTAGCACACTTTTCCGCGCCAGGCTATCATCAGGTACTCTGGGAGCATTGCCTCCACGAGCATGGCAGCATAGGCTCCCGGTTTGTGCTGGCTTTCACGCAGCATGCGCTCTATATCTCCTTCAGTGACCCTCCTCAGGGTGATCTCGCTCGGCGACTCCTGCATCTAATTAGGGGAATTAGTGTAATGTTAGGCCTGGTCCAAAGTATTTTTAAAAAATCTCCAGACAGACACCATAGCAGAGACTCAGCATGCCGCTGCGTGACAAGTGTAACGGAAAGCCAAAGAATCAAATGGATGCTCATGGAGGGAGGGAGGGGGGACTGAGGATGCAAGCTATCCCAGAGTTCCTGCAGTCTCCGAAAAGCATTTGCATTCTTGGCTGAGCTCCCAATACCTCTAGGGTCAAACACATTGTCCGCGGTGGTTCAGGGCATAGCTCGTCAATGTACCCCCACCCCCAGAAGGAAAAGGGAAAAAATCATCTCTTAACTCTTTTAAATGTCACCCTATGTGTACTGAATGCTGCTGGTAGACGCGATGCTGCGGCACTGTACTGTAGCATCCTCGCCCCCCCTCCTTGGTGGCAGACGGTACAATATGGCTGATATCCGTCCTCATCATCAGCCTTGTGGCAGATGGTGTAGTGCAATAGGACTGCTATCCGTCCTCATCATCAGCCCATGAGTGCTACTGCTTCCCAGTAGATGGTACAGAACGGCTGGTAACCGTCTTCATCATAGCAACAGGGGGCTGAGCCCAATCAGCCCCCGCCCTTCATGTGTAAAGAAAAGATTCTGTACTGCCTGGACTATCATAGCAGCGGGATGCTGGGCTCCTCTCCCCCACACTGCTTAATGTCCTGTCTGGACTATCATAGCAGCTGGAGGCTGCCTTCCCCTCATTTCATTTCACTAACAAGTCACTGTTTCTTATTCCTGCATTCTTTATTACTTCATCACACAAATGGGGGGACACTGCAACGGTAGCCCAGGAAGGCTGGGGGAGGAGGGAAGCAACAGGTGGGGTTGTTGCAGGAGCACCCCCTGTGAATGGCATGCAACTCATCATTCCTGCATGATCTGACACAGAGCGGCTGTGCTCTCTGGTTCTCTGATACACTGGATCTCTAGTACACTTGCCCCATATTCTAGGCAGGACTGATTCTATTTTTAGATACCATAAAGGAGGGATTGACTCGGGGAGTCCTTCCCAGTTTTGTCTTTTGCGCCCCTGGCTGATCTTAGCCAGGGGCACCTATGACAGCAGCAGATGGTACAGCACAAAAGGACTGGTAACCGTCATCTCATTGCCAATTTACAATGGCATGGTAGACGGTACAGAACGGCTGCTAACCATCTCTGCTGTCATGGAAAAGCAAATGAATGCTGCTGTGTAGCGCTGCTGAATCACCTCTGTCCGCGGCATCTAGTACACAAACGGTGACAGTGACAAAAGGCAAAACAGGCTCCATGGTTGCCACGCTATGGCGTCTCCCAGGGCAATCCAGGGAAAAAGGGCACGAAATGATTGTCTGCCGTTGCTTTCCCGGAGGAAGGGATGACTGACGACATGTACCCAGAACCACCCGTGACAATGATTTTTGCCCCATCAGGCACTGGGATCTCAAGCCAGAATTCCAAGGGGCGGGGGAGACTGCGAGGGGGTGGAACAGGGGCAGAGTTTATGCTTTCCGGATTGCCTGCAGCAGGAGTGCGCATGAGATAGGTGCTGTGCATGGTCTTGTTCACAGAGACAGACTAGACTGTGTTCATTGTTCGCAAAAATGTATCTTTGCAAGGAATTCACTCCCTTTTTCCCATCACACAGCTGGGACTGTCTCCCGACCTACCCCGGCATCCCCCTCACAGAGGCTGGTGCAGATTAGGCGGTGAAAGAAAAAGACACGGGACGAGATGTTCGCTGAACTTATGGGCTGCTCCCGAGCCGAGGCGGCCCAGCAGAGCCAGTGGAGGGAGAACCTCTCTCAGTACCAGCGCTCACACAGCGAACGGGAGGAGAGGTGGCGTGAGGAAGACAAGCAGGCAACTCAAACGCTGCTTGGACTAATGAGGGAGCAAACGGACACGCTCTGGCGCCTTGTGGATGTTCTGCAGGACCTCAGGCAGAAGGACAGAGCCCCCCTGCAGTGTATCTGTAACCGCCCTCCCCCGCCACAAAGTCCCATACCCCCATCACCCAAACTAACAAGAAGGAGGGGCGCCAGAGGCTGTGAAAACTGTCACCGCACCCCAGCAGAGTGCTCAAGTACCCAAAAGCTCTCATTCCCTAAATTTTGAGAAGTCCTTCCCTTCCTGACTCACCCAAGCCCCCATCCCAGTTTCATCCCCTGTCTAGTTGATTATTAAAAATACTTTGCTGTTAATTACTGTTTCCATCATGTTTTTGTACAGAAGACTGTGTTTGAAGGGGGGGTGGGGAAGGGGGTTGGTAATTGCATAGGACAGTCACCTTTACCAGGGTACAGACACGGGGGCAGGATCAGCAGCAGGTCACACACACAGTGCAGTCAGTAGGCACCCTGGTCGGTATGGGAGGTGGTTTCCATGTTCTGTGTGGCTGGGGGGGTACGTGACTTTGTAGCGGGGGAGGGCGGTTACAGATCTTATGCAGCGGTCCTTGTCCTGGACCACAGAGCCACGCAGCAGGGGAATCTGTAACCGTCCTCCTCCGCAACAAGGTCACATAGCCCCCGCACACAGAGTCCCAAAAAGGAGGGATGGCAGGCTCCGTTGAAACAACCAGTCCAGCACTGCGGACCGCTCTAGGAACAGGAGCCTGTCATTCCTCGAGTTTAGAGGCGGTCTTTACATCACTGCACACCCTACCCAGCACAGTCTGCATCCCAGTTTCAACCCTTTAACGCAAAGTCATTAATAAAGAAACCTTTGTTAAGTAACAATGGAACATGTATTTTATTTTTATACGTGTGTTGGAAGGGGGGAAACGGGGTGAACGGGGTATGTAACTGCAGAGGATAGTCAACAGTAACTGGGTAAAGAAACAGGGGCAGGTTCAGCTTCTCTGTAAAGAAACTGAACAGTCACAGGTCACGCTGCTCGCTGAGGAACCTAGCTTTCAAAGCCTCCCGGATGCACAGCACTTCCCGCTGGGCTCTTCTAATCGCACGGGTGTCTGGCTGAGCGTAATCAGCAGCCAGGCGATTTGCCTCAACCTCCCATCCCGCCATAAAGGTCTCCCCCTTGCTCTCACAGAGATTGTGGAGCACACAGCCAGCTGCAATAACAATGGGGATATTGGTTTCGCTGAGATCCGAGCGAGTCAGTAAGCTTCGCCATCTCCCCTTGAGACGTCCGAAAGCACACTCCACCACCATTCTGCACTTGCTCAGCCGGTAGTTGAAGAGCTCCTTGTCACTGTCCAGGGCACCTGTATAGGGCTTCATGAGCCAGGGCATTAGCGGGAAGGCTGGGTCCCCGAGGATCACTATAGGCATCTCCACATCCCCAACACTTATTTTGTGGTCTGGGAAGAAACTACCTTCCTGCAGGTGTCTAAACAGACCAGAGTTCCTGAAAACACGCGCGTCATGAACCTTGCCTGGCCACCCGACATTGATGTTGGTAAAGCGTCCCCTATGGTCCACCAGTGCTTGCAGCACCATTGAAAAGTAGCCCTTTCTGTTAATATACTGGCTGGCCTGGTGGGCCGGTCCCAGGATAGGGATGTGAGTTCCATCTATAGCCCCACCGCAGTTTGGGAATCCCATCGCGGCGAAGCCATCAATGACGACCTGGACGTTTCCCAGGGTCACTACCTTTGAGAGCAGTAGCTCAACGATTGCGTGGGCTACTTGCATCACAGCAACCCCCATGGTAGATTTGCCCACGCCAAAGTGGTTCGCTACTGACTGGTAGCTGTCTGGTGTTGCAAGTTTCCAGAGGGCTATGGCCACTCGCTTCTGCACACTCAGGGCTGCTCGCATCCGGGTGTCCTTGCTGTCCCCTGCCCTGAAGCGCAAGTCACACAGTTCAAGGAAAGTGCCCTTACGCATGCGAAAGTTTCGCAGCCACTGTGATTCATCCCAGACCTGCAGCACTATGCGGTCCCACCAGTCCGTGCTTGTTTCCCGGGCCCAGAATCGCCGTTCCACAGCATGAACATGACCCATTGCCACCATGATCTCCGCGGCGCGGGATCCCGTGCTTTCTGAGAGGTCTGTGCCACTCTGACACTTCATGTCCTCACCGTGCTGCCGGAGCCTCCTCGCCCGATTTCTCAGCATCCGACTTTGGAAGAGGTGGACAATAAGGTGCGAGGAGTTGACAACGGCCATAAGTGCAGCGATGATCGCAGTGGGCTCCATGCTCACAGTGCTGTGGCGTCCGCGCTGTCACTGACCAGAAAAGTGCGCGAACTGATTGCCCACCGGCGCTTTCAGGGAGGGAGGGCGGGAGTGACAGTTGAATGATGACAGTTACCCAAAACCACCCTCGACACATTTTTTTCCCCCAGCAGGCATTGGGGGCTCGCCCCAGAATTCCAATGGGCAGCGGGGACTGCGGGAACTGTGGGATAGCTGCCCACAGTGCACCGCTTCCAAAGTTGACGCTTGCACCGTTAGTGTGGACTCACAAAGTCGAATTAGTGTCCTTAGTGTGGACACACAAATTCGACTTTGTAAGGTCGATTCCACAAATTCGACTTAAGTTGAATCGAACTACTCTTGTAGTGTAGACATACCCTCAGACAATCTAGGAAAAGCTCCTCAGCTGGAGTAGACTGTCACAGCTCGAAATGCAGCTCTGACAGTTTACCCCGGTTAGGGATCTGCCCCTTTCCCTTTAACCATTGCACAAGTTATGGATTGACATTTGTCGTCACTAATGAGAGGAGTAAAGAATCTATCCACTGAGCTGTAAACACAGCCCCTCACCATGGTATCTGTACCCTTGGATGACTGGAGAAGATTGTCTCAGAATCTGATTGTGCTCACAGTGGGATTTTTGTCCTCTCCCATTGCTAATCAACTTGCAGTAACACCATAATCAAAAAGTATTAGACGGAACCCTTGTATAGGGATAAGTCTACAGCTCTATTATAGGAAAATGTGCTTGTTCAATAAACGGATGAACAAGAAACATACATTAAATTGTCTGATTTGCACGACATTTTGATTGCATCAGGTCTTTGTATGAACAACTAAAATCCAACATGTCCAAACTTTGTAGCCTTTACATTGTTTTTAATTCTTAGTAGGCTATAATGATAATCATTGCATCCTCCTGGAGTGCTCCACAAGCAGTAAACAGGAAATACTAAGTACGATATAAACTATATGTTTCTATTGCATTCAGGCCATGAGCATGTGAGTAACCCCATTCAAATGCCTTAAATCTAGGCAGTGTTGTGGTTGTGTCGGTCCCAGGATATTAGAGAGCCAGGCAAGGATCTGGCCCATGACCCTTTTGGAGGAAAAGCCAATTTAATATGAGTACATTAAAACTGTTACAGTGAGTCACTATGATGTTGAGGTGATGAGGGACATGTAAGTACTTCCACAAGGAAGCAGATTTCCCAGGACTCAGACACCTCTCTCGTCCTCCCCAATCTTTCAGCTTGCCCATGTTCTCCCCATATGCCATGTCTGGCTCTACTTTTCCAGATTCCCTCATTTTCACTCTGAAGTACATTGTAGAGAAGTCTAAATGTCTTTCAGAACCAGGGCAATGGCACAATTCCCTAGTAAGGGAAAGCTGGTGTGTTCATCTGCCTTTCGAGCCGTGACCACAGTAGGTCAATTCACCCAATGCTGACCACAGGTCTTAGCAACAGTGCAGCTGACCCAGAGCGGAACTTGGCTCCACTGAAAAGCCTTGCTTCTTTCCCAGAGGATTCCCACTGTTGCTAACACTTTTGGTGGCCCCAATGTTGCGATCCCTGGTGCAGGCTGCTGAAAATTGTCATTTGTAGTATCACGTTGATAAGTCTTGCTGTGAGCGGGTTTAGATGACACAATGGTAAAAACACCTGCCTGTACAAGTACAGAAGAAATGGCACTACCAGGACAGTCTCTGAGAAATGCTACCACAGATGCAGCCATAATGCAGCCAACCCACCACAGTGTGCTTGGAAATGCAACGCTGCTTGCAAAGTGCAGCAGAGAAACACCGAGTAACCTAAATGCTACAAAATCACCCAATGCTCCTATTACAGAGAAGGGAGCAAACGGGAAGAACAGGAGGTGGAATGGGAAAGACGAAAGAGATGGTATCAGCCAGCTACCGAGAGAGAGAAGAAAAACACATGGATGATTGTAAAGAATCAGGACTCAAGTCCTACTGAAAAGGAAGAATGGAAGGAACAAATAATGTGGCTTCAGACAGGGCGTGCAACGAAGTGAGGGGGGAAAGACAACCTTTACTGTACAGGCAAACAAGAACAGAAAGAGTGTTAGTTAACACGGAGGAGCAAAGAGCAGAAAAAACTGCTCAACCAGGGTGGATAAAAATCAATGATTTAAAAAAAAATCCTTTTAATTTAAATCGTATTTTTGATAAAAAAGTTTTTTTCTTCAAAAAGCAATCTAAAGATAGTTTTAATTAAGATACATTATAGCTCAAAGATATCTCATCATGGAATAGGGATTATAAATTCTAATTCTGTAGTATGAGACAATATATTCATGTAATATTTAAGGAAAGTTTTGTAAATGCGTTCCAAAAGTTCATGGATTAGGGACCCAATTTTACGGGGTTCCAGGGGCTTATTTTAGGTTAATCTTTCTATCTACCCAATGGGACTCAGTGCTGTGTCTAGAAGATACCATCAGAAATGCTTAGTTTTGCAGTTCTCAAACTGTGGATTTGTGTCTCCAGAGATAAAAACATTGTTGCTGTTAACAAGCGTGTTAAATAAATAATAATATACAGAGGTGAGAAATAACAGACCTCAACCCTATTGTCCCTCTGCAAATTTGTGTACAGAGTCAATCCCTGACCCCTCTCTAAAAGTGCAAAGTTTCAAAAAGTTCAATGAACAGAAGATTGTTGGAGGCAGAATAGATCTGGACAAGGAGAAGACGTCTGAAGATAAATGTGAGAAGGGAGGGACAGGCAGTAGAAACAAAAGTGAAACTGAGCAGCATATTCCAGAAGTCTTGTGGTCTTCCTGAGTGTAGCCTTCATTGAATTGAGATCTACCATACCATTCTCTCACTAGAACAGGGGCGGCTCTAGGCATTTTGCTGCCCCAAGCACAGCAGGCAGGCTTTCCTCTGAAGCCACGGGACCAGCGGACCCTCCGCAGGCAGCCTGCCTGCTGCCCTCGCGGCGCTGGCAGAGCGCCCCCCACGGCTTGCCGCCCCAAGCATGCGCTTGGTGTGCTGGGGCCTGGAGCCACCTCTGCACTAGAAGGGAAAACCTATGATGGCAGCAAGCCATAAAAGAGACCCAGTTTGAGAATAAGAACCATTCAAGAAAAATATGTTTGCTGATGATGTTTTAAAGAAAGTCATACCAGTGAACTGGTGGAAGTCACCTAAGCACTTGGATTCAGAGACTGCTGAAGTGATAATCTCACTTTTAACAGCAGTAGCTTCTTCTGCCAGTGTAGAAAGAATATTTTCTTCCTTTGGACTAATTCATTCCAAATTGAGAAATCGTTTGGGACCTGAAAAAGTAGGAAAGCTTGTTTTTCTTTTCCAGATTCTGAACAAACAGGAAAATGCAGGTGAAGACTACTGAGTTAGCTGCAGAAGCCAATATTTTAAGCTTCTCATGTTGACCTGGCTGACATAATGGATTTATTTTTGTTTTTAATATTTCATTTAACTAAAATAGTTAAAAACAATTTTAACAAAAACTGGATTTAAAAAAACTTGAATGTTTAACTAAATGAAAAAATTCATATGCTTGTTTTGTTAAAATAAAAACCCAGAATACATAACGTTGTTTTAGTTAAATAAAACAATTTAAATGTCTGTCTGGTGATGTTCTCCTTCTAATACAGCCTGGCAAGAAAATCCTCCAAATATTAATGATTAACCTGTTGAACTGGAGATAGTTCACCTCCCAGTGACTTCATAAATATCTGCTTCAATTACCGTTGGAAATGAAATAACCAAGCAATCATTCATTTTCTGATATAGCTGTAAAACTAATCTGAAAAGTTTTCAAAATAAATCACTTTAAAAATGCACAGCGTGTACCTTCTAAAAATGAAACCTACATCTATCTCTGAGTGGTGAAGAATATGTATTAAGATTATAACAACCAACCAGAATGCACTTTTATGTAGAAATCCATGATTAAATCGAGTCTTCTGACTAGTTATTTAAATCATGATTTAAATGAAATCCACCCTGAGCTCAACTCAGTTAAAAAGGAATAAGAAGGATTTTACCTGGGTAATACAGCAGCAGACCCACTAATAACTAAGCTGGGCCATGAAATACCAGTGGGGGTTCCAGAATGGCCAGGAAAATGATCTGCTGATTTAAAATCTGTTTCCAAAACTAGAGAAAAAAGAGGGACAATGGAATACAAGAGAGTGTTTTTTGGGCCTTTCAGAGTGTGCTACACAACACTCCCCGCCCGGCAGAATGGAAAAAAGACAGGGGCCAGGGTTAAATTCTGGTAGATAGATTTGAAATACTGTAAACAGGCTCTGTGCAAATAAACTTGCTGCATGTGTATGTTCTTTAGGCGACATCAGCAGGTCTTATTTTCCCAAGAACCACAGAAGTTCTAAGGATACGGGAAAGAAAAGCAGAGAGAGAGGGATAAGCAGAGAGATCTATGCCAAAATACTTCTATGAACACCCAACACTGCAGAAAGATATTCAGATTCGCTTCTCATATCACAACTTCCTTTCGTTCAATAAAGGAGAACAATTAAACTTTGTTTCTTCTTGTACAGACTTGACTTACGGAGCAATTCATAGTCGGGAAGTATCTTTCAGAGGAGCTGGTGATATTCTAACTGGTTATATAGGTCCTTAAGGGAAACATGCTCAGTACAACAGGTGGGTTTCATAACTTTAACCAAATAACGGATCAAAGGTACAGGGGAAGGAGGTCAGATGCCCCAGGCACTGGGAAGCTGAAGCCTTTGAAATATTGCGCAAGTTTTTAGGAAGATTACAGAAAACTAATCCTTATTATTGGACATGACTGAGACAGCTGGAGTTACTCCTCTGCAATGCCAAGGAGAAGGTTTAAAAGGTGAACCACAAGACAAAATTGAGAACAGTTGGGCACAGATTTCTGGCCCAAATCCTCCTACCCCACATTCAGGCTGGGGTCAGCATTCAGCACAGAAATAAGTTTAACCATCTCTCTGCAAATTCTGGCTAGAGTTTTCAGAGGTAGTTGCCTACAGTTAGTCTACCTCCAGCTGTCGGCTTCTAGATAGAGGTGGCCTGCTCTTCAGAAGTTCTGAGCACCCCAAATCCCTTTGAAGTCACTGGGTGCTACTGAGCTCTAAGTACCTTTGAGAAAAACAATCCGGCCACTAACTTCATGGCATGCACCCACGGGTGAAAACACTGGTCTGCATTCTCTCTGGGAAGCCCTCTGGGTATGACCCAGCTTAGACAGAGCAGTGGACTAAAGCTCTAGAGATCTGGGCTCTAGTCCTGAGTCTGCCAGTGACTGTGATATGGGACAAGTCTCTCAACATGCCTGTGTTTCAATTTCCACCTCTGCTAACAGAGATAACAACATACCTGCTTTCCCGCACTTTAGTAGAGCGCTTTGAGACCAACGCATGGCTACTGTGCACTATGTAACTGCTAGGTGGGAACAGCTGGCAGACGATATCCCAGCATGCAGCATCACGAATGCCAGAGATCTCATTGCAATTCACGGTACTTGTGATGTCACAGACTTTACACATTCTCAGGCCCTAATCCTGCAAGCACTTCTGTATATGCACCTGAGCACTTAAGCACCTGAGTGATGTCACCGAGAGAAACAGGACTATGTGGACACTTAAACCTGTGCACATGCAGGATTGGCAACTCAGTTTGTACGCTCCATGGCCTTGTCTTGACTACGGTTCAACCGGCTAGATTAAACTACAGGCTGTTACCCAGCATCTACACTGGGGAAAGAGTTTAGGTCAACCTCAGCTAGCATGGATTAGCTAACCCTGACCTAGACTCAGCCCCTTTCATAGTCAAGGGAAAGTCCACAGGGTATAGCTCATGTGAATACAGTCTGTAGCACAATAGGTCCCAGACTGGATTGGAACATTTAGGTGTTACTGCAATATAAACGTTTCCAGCAAACGAGGAGGTACAAAAAAGACTTTACAGCAAAAAAGAAGATTTTTTTAAAGCTTAGATGAGGCTTATTTCTGAGCTGACCTTCCCCTCCCCCACTTCACCCCAAACCTGGCCAGACGGGGGCCTTTCAGCCCCAAATTATGTGGTCAGCTCAATTTTTAGCACTGCCTTGCAGTTTACCTTCATAGAAAGGAACTTTGATGTGCACAGGGCCCCAAAACGGACTTCCCTAAAAGGTGGTGTTCTAGCTGAAATGGAGAGAACATTGACACAAGAGCAGATGGGGAATGGTTTAGGGGGAGGGGTGTTTGGTCAGAAAATGCCAATTTGTCAAAACTGAAACTATACAGGAAAAGGTTGCTTTCAACAAACTTCCACTTTCAAAAACATTTCGAAAAGTTTCAAAATTTTCAAAATGGGAAATGGAAAAAGTTCCTTTTTTCAGGCTGAAATGAATTTTTGTCTAAAAATTTAAGTTAATTTATAGTAAAAATATATTTTTGATTAACCCCTTATGAAATTATTTTCAGACTTTCTGTTTGGAAAAATGTGCCACAATTCAATTTTTTGTTCCCATTCAGGGTGGGAAAAAAATTCAAAATCTCAAAAATTCTCCCAGGTTGGGAAAACCATTTCCCATGCAGCTCTAACTCGGACCTTCGTAAGGCATGGCTGGGGAGATATTATGCCATAGTATGAATATACATGCAAGCCTGCACACCCTCCAAGATAGAGGGACTAAATTAGGATTGCCAGGGTGTCCAGTTTTCAACTGGAAAGTCCGGCTGAAAGGGGACCTGTGCAGTGTCCGGTCAGTACTGCTAACTGGACACCAAAAGTCCAGTTACCACAGTAACCGGTCTCCGCTGTCAGGAGGGTGGGAAGAGCAACTGCTGCTGGAGATGCTCAGCTGCTGGAGAGAAGCTTAATCTGAGGACCTGGCTCCAGCAGTGAGATAGGTACTGGTGCTGCCAAGGGCAGGGATTCTGACTGCGCGCAGCGTTTGAGGTGTAGGGCTGGCGGCCGGGCTCACTGCCCATGATGGCCTGGTGGGGCTTCTCATGGTGCTCTCTCCGGCCCTTAGCTCCAGGGATTGACACCCCTCCTCCGCTCCGCCATGCCCCGATTGGGCGGGCAGGCTCCCCATCGGCTCCTCCCAGCCCGGCTCTGCAGGTGGCAGGTGAGTCCTGGGGGAGGGGAGAGCGTCGCCGGCTGTGAGGGGTGCTGTACTGTCCAGTTTTGAAAAATTGGAGAGTTGCAATCCTTAGATTCGTTGTCAGGTGCACAGGAGGAAGCGGGTCAGTGATGCTGGCAGAGAATATAGCAAAGGTGGTAAGAAACCAGCCAAGCTGCAAAGGTCAATTCTTTGGCTTCTCTCCTCCATTTTATTTCCTTTGCTCTTTTCCTGCAGTTCTGCACAAGGTTTGGATAGGAACATACAATGTGGATACAAGGTGCACAAGCCACACTGGGTTTTGCTTTTGCAGATGCTGTGCTTTCAAGTACCCATCAAAGATAGTCGAGTTGGAAAATACTTGCATGTATCCAGCTGTGCCCAGCCTGCCCTCCCTTTCATTAACGTACCCCACTGACAGTGTATTTGGCAATCTTGTAACTCAGAGCATAAGAACTTGTACTTCAAGTAGCTAACAATCGCACTGAAACCTTTCACTTGCGTGCTTCTTAAAACAGTATGACAACTCACAAAACACAGAGACATTCCTCCCCGCTACACGCCCATAAGCCAGATGTGCTGGATTGTACTGACATAGGTAATATCAGTCACATACAGCTTCTCCAGCTGATGAGCAGATTGGCTGTAACAGGAGAAGTCAGGCACAAAGTTTTCCTGCTAGCTGTTTGATTCACAAGCAACAACAACTTAAATACTACTTTTTTAAATTAGTGATATATAGGTCACTGGGTCTATGGCCCAGATAGTCCCAACGGGGAAAGATTTTCAGAAGTGGCTAGGAGATTTAGGTGCACAAGTCTCATTGATGTCAATGGGACCTGTGCTCCTAAATCTCTGAGTACTTCTGGAAGTCTCTCCCAGCCAGTGCGTAGCTGCATAAAGTGCAGCAGTGTTCCACAAGCACCCAGCATGGCAGAAAAGGATGCAGAGCCAAGTTCTGTAACAAGCCTACGAACCATCTGGAAAAGTTTAAACGTGCACAAAAAGGGCCTGGAGTGAATTCTGAAATGTTGGATCTGAGCCTTGGCAGCTGCAAACTGGTTCCCCAAGCGGGCGTTCTGCAGACATTGTGAAGTGGCTGTCACCTGCAGGTACTTCAGCCTCCTCTCAGCCTGTCGGGGCTCTGCTCATTACAATTAGCACAAAGAAATCCAGCATTAGCCTTGCCTGGAAATAAAAGTTACCTTGACTTAATCCTACTTTCCTTTAACCACAGTAAAGAAATCCAGTTTAAGGACATTAGCATCAGGCCACTTTGGAGTATTCACCAATAAACTGGCTGATGTTTGGGCATCTCTCCTTTCCTAAACGGATGTAACGGACACTTTTCCTGCTAATCGGTTTAGAATCAGCCTGCTGGAGACAAAATGCCAATCACTTCCCCAATTTCCAGAACCGTTTCATTTACTGCAGCTGTTAGCCCAGTGCCCTTTCACAGAGAAATGAAAAATACCCTCTAGACAGCAGTATTTATTCCAAGACGCATGCAGAGAGCTATTCTGCTGCAGATTTATGCTCGATGAGAGAACCTTAGGGCTTGGCTACACTTACAAGTTGCAGCGCTGGTGGGCTTTTTTCGCTGCACAAATACCACCCCCACACTTGCGGACAGCCAGCACAGGCGCTGCAACTCCTGGCGCAGCTGGGGGCTGAAACCCATCCGGGGGGGGGGTATAGTGTGCAGCGAGCCAGAGCTGCTCAGCGTCAGCCACCAGAGGACACTCACCACTACCTGTCCTCCAGGGAAGGAGGAGCTATCCCAGAATTCCTGTTCAGCCACTCTGCATCAGTTTGCTCTCTTGCTCTTGCTCACTCCTCTCCTTGAATGCCCCCGAAAAATAAAAAAAAATCTCCTTCCTGTTGCTGTTGTGTGTGGGAGGTGGACAGCAATCAGTTAATCAGGTTACAGGTAACATAACCAACTCCGGCAAACGAGCAGCCCCAGCATGTGCACGCAATTGCAGGACCTCATCCTGGTTTGGGTTGAGGTCGCCAGGCGCGCCAACAGCACAGCTGCGCGGCCGGAAATATGATATCTTGAGCAGATATCAAATATCATGCTGGAGGGAGGGCCATCAACGGGGGGCGGGGGTGAAAGCAAAAAGAAAGTAAGAGCTGCGGCCTGCCACAAAGCAGCCGAGAGGAATCGCTGATCGGATCCGCCCCTCGCCCCGACGTTTTACGAGATGGACACACATATTTGGGGGGGACCCCCACTGCCAATCCCAGGGTAACGATGGACAGGAGCAGGGAGGCTGGGAGGGAGGAGGAGAGGAGGAAGGGGGGGGGAGGAGGAGGAGTGGGGGTGAAGCTCCTGGGGAAGGGAAGAAACAGATTTCTGAGGCAGAGCAGCCAGGAGCTCAAGCCAGGAGCCAGGAGGAGCCAACCAGAGCAGCAGCCAGCCAGCAGTTGCAGAAGCAGAAGCGCGAAGGACAAGCAGAGGCGCTTTTTATTTTCTGGGTGGAAATGTTTTGGGAAGGAAGTTATGGATGGATGCATGCATGGCAGATGTGGTGGCAGCATATGATGTGGATGTGGTCGTCACAGTTCAGCTATCTGCTCATCAAAGTTATCTCAGCAATCATAGCATGGCAATTCATAGAGAGCAGTTGTGTCGCGCAGGTTTGTCCCGTGAGTGTGTCCCTCTGTGGCGCCCGCGCCAGGCTCCGCGCCCGCTGGCCAGGGACTATTTCACGCCACAGGCACGCGCACGGAGCATAGCCCGCTGGCGGAGGCCCCCCGCTAAAAGCTACCCGCTGTGAGTGAAGTGTAGGAAAGGATTAAGTCCTGTGTAGTGAGTTGTAAGGAAGGATTAGTGAAGAGATAGAGAGATAGATCACCCAAATCTCTACCTAGCATCTCTGCCTCTAGCACTCCATCTTACAGCTCCCACACCTCCCTCTCTCAGCTCCACTCCTCCTCCACACCACTCCCTCTTCACTTTTGTGTTTTTCTGTTGTGTTTTGGGATAAAGAATGCAAGTGAGAACTTGCAGAAAGTAGTGAATGTCCCTCAGTGTAAGATAGTGGCTGGATAGCTGTGTGATGTGTGTTGTGTGTGTTAAATGTTGTTGAGTGTGGACTGGACTGACTGACTGTTCAACATCTCACTCAACAATTTCAAAAAAAAAAAGAAAAAGAGCAAAAACAGAAAAGAGAGAAAAAAAAAAGAAGCTCAAGAGAAAGAAGAAGAGAGAAAAGAAAAAAGAGAGAAAGCAGGAGAGAAAAAGAGGCGAGAGAGAGAAAGACAGGAAAAGAGAGAAAGCACAAAAGCGCAGCTAAGCATCCTGGCAGCTAAGTCCTATAGAGGCGGTCACTAGTCTACCTGCTGCCAGAGCACCCGCGCGGTACCACTCCCCCCACCACCCCCCCAGCTGTTTGTGTCCCCAATGTCAGCTCCCCCAACCCTTCCAGCATCCAGGCTCTTACCACCACCAGCTGCCTCCCACACCTGCCCGTTCCAGCCCAACCAGCACCACCACCCCCCCACCACCCTCCACATCCAACCCCATCACCATATGGCATATGCACCCTGCCTGAAGTGCAGTAAACAACAATCAGCAATCCAGACATGGCATATGCAAACTTAGTACTGTTGCTGTTACCAACCCTCACCCTTGCCCTCTCTTGTTGTCTGTCGTGTGTGTGTCTGTCTTCTGTTTGAGTTTTCTTTTTTTAAAACAATTCTATTTCTTGAAAACAGTTAAATTTATTTTTATAAGTGAAAAGATGATTAGCCTTAGAAGAAAGAGGCAACAGTAATCATATTATTATTATGGATATGATAATAACAACAGTGTCAGCAGTGCAACAGTCCATGCAAGGCAGCAACCTTACTGTTGGCTTCAAGCTTCTCTTCTTTCCTCAAGGCATCCCTAAGCCTCCTTCCTGCTCTCCCCTCTAATTGCTGCTGCCTCTCTGGTGCTCTCTATTCAGCTGCCCCTTCTCTGGCTGGTCAGCCTCACACACCAATCACCTCACCTCACCTTCCCTTCACATTCTGTAAATATCCTGCTAGCGCAGCTAATAACGATGGGATGCTCTCCCCTTAAGTCATTCCCTGCATAACCCCAACAGCAGCCTCCAGCTAAAAAGCACTCCCACCTCACATTCTGCATTTCTGCATTCAGCACAGACCTTTGAACCGCCGCTCAGCCCCTCCTGTAACTTCCTTCATGAGCCAGTAACGGGCGGGTATGTGGGGGTCTCAAGGATCACAGTGGGCATCCAGACATCCCCTGTGATCTCTGGGTGTGTCACCAAAAAAGCATGTTCCTGAATCTCTGAACAGGCCACTGTCCTTGTGATCCTGCACCTTCACATTTCCAGACCCAGCAGCCTGTATCCTGAAACCTGAATGCCCATCGCCGCCTGCTGTCAATGAGAAGAACGAGAAAACAGAGGTTACGATTTGCGACATTGGGGGCCAAGAGGGGGCCATGGGTTCATCTATCGCCCCGATGCCCCTCCACAGTTCCAGAACCAATATTAGCAAAGCCATCCGCAATGTCCTGCTCACAATCCCCCTCACCAGCGTTCCCGCACCAGCACCAAACGCCTTGTGCGACGATTGCGTTGCAGACTTTTCCACTTCACCACTTTTCCAACCCAACCCCTTCTGGTTCCCGGTTCGACTGGTAGCTTCCAGGCGTCAGCCAGTTTCCCATTGGCAGTGCCCCACCGCCTGCGACCCTTGTCCTTTGCTTCCGAGGCCGTCAGCTCAGCACAGTCCGTTTGCGCAGCTCAGCACACAGTCAGAAAGTGGCATACCCACGAACAGTTTGCAGCCGCTCGGACTGCCCCATCAGACTTCCACTGTCGATTTGGGACTTCCATGCCGATGTGTGACAGCACTTTTCAGCGGTGACCATGGCATTTCCGGCGTTCATCGAGTGTCACGCAAGCACTCCGTGAATGCTCCAGCAAACGCACAAAACATAATGCCAACTGCTCCATATCAGCTGAAGGAATGGACTCGATGAGTCGGCAGCAGTGCTGGTGACACTCATCAGCCAGAGAGTACCACAAGACACTCATCAACAGCTCAAAGCCACAGAACAGAAATGCTGGAGAGATCCACAGAAACGCCGCCGGAAGAACAATGGCGCCGAATGAATGGAATGATGCCAGAGCGCAACAGAAACAGGCTTCCAGTGCACCGCCACCGCACAGGCGCTTCCTTCAGCGGAGAATACCCAACACACTTCCCTGCAAACAGAAACGGTGTGTTCTGTGGGGCGCCTGGCAAGTGCCTTAGTCAAATGTGGCAATCAAATTCCTGTTGGAGAATGTAACAGGGTGCTGGCCAAAAGGCACTGACCCAGCCCCTCTTAGCTCAGCGCCTGCTAGCTCAGCTCCCAGGAAGGGGAAGTGATTGGAGCTGACAGGGTGTGGCTGATTGAAGAGAATCACCTGTGAGCTGGATGGGGGCAGGCCTAGAAAGCTAGCAGGAAGGAAGCAGAAGAGGAGGAACAGGAAAGTGAGGGCCTGTTGCTCCCAGCTATCTGGAGGAGCACGCTGTTCCCCAAGGGGCTACCCGATTGAGACTGAACTGTATCTAGCGGGTGGTGGGAAAAGACAGGGAAATAACAGGGCACTGGTCTGACAGAGTGGGCTCCAGACGAAGGGCCTGACTACAGAGACACAGCATTTATTTGGAGAGTAATAAATAATTATCATCCTTTTATTTCGAAAGCCAGGTCCTGGGAAGCACTGTCAATCCTACGGAAAGCGTTTCTAAAAATACACCAATCCAACATGAATCCAAAACCTTCCTTCACTAAACAGTAAGGGGGAAAAAAGAGGAAAAGAAAAGATCACCCATTACTGAGAATTTAAAGCAATCTTTCAGGGTTCTCCTTTTCTTTCTTATACAGTAAATAAGCGCACTCGTTCTGACATTTCCTTTTCTTCTAGATCATTTCTTTATTAATATTTAGAGAAACAAGGTATTAAAGTTTGAATAACAGTTAATTAATAGTGATTTTTGGATGAGGTGAATCCCAGTCACCTTCATTAAGAAATGCCAACATCTGTTTTAATCCCTTAATTTTTTTTCTTTTCCCATTTAAAAATAAAGGTTGCTTCAGCCTGAGCAATAAGACATTTTTAAATTGCTTTCTGCTCTAAGCTTCACGTCTGAACAAATGCCAGGAGCTCACTGGAATTACACGGGGGAGAAATGTTCTCCTAGCGATTCACACTCTGGCCTAGTAGCACATATTCTCAGCCTACCTCACTCTAACAACCCTATTGCTAATTCTGCTGAGAGTCCACAAACTCAGTGAGCTCCTGGCCAGCAAATGGAAGATTCCACTTAGGGTCTACATTGAACGAGTCAGGATTATGGTCCTCCCCTAACCACCTCTTACCAAAGTAGTGATTGGCTGGGTCTAGGTCACATGGGCTGACCGGGCTGACCCCAGCACACTTGCAGAAGTGGCTGCAAGAATTTGTAAAGCTCCTTTTCTTAGTCTCTCTATTCTTGGGACCACTCACTTTGCCCTGCTTAGCCAACAGCATTCGATGCACTGGCTGGCCCTCACTTCATCCCCCTGCAAGTTGTGGCAGCATTAGGGAACTAAGTTCCTGATCCAGTGTGAGCCTCCAGGATGACTTCTATGGCCTGTCCTACAGAAGAGAAGCTGTGATGATGCCACAGCAGCAATTACTGTGCTATTACAAAGCTGTGAAATGGATCACAGGTAACAATAATACCTACCTGACATTCAGTATTACTAATGCATTAAAACAACGTATAGAGCAGCACCACATCCAGCACCGCCAATGCTGACTAGCAGTGCTGGAGAGGCAATTTCACACTCAGACTCTGTCTACTTTCCAGAGAAGGTGGTGTGTACTCAAAGGCTAGGGGCATAGCAGAATTGCTTTGTCTAGCTACATAAGGTGCTTATTTAGTGTCCATCACTGTGCTATCTGAGAGACGCACAATCTTTCATGGAGTTATCGTCAAAAACCCTCAGTGAGGTAGGGCAGTGCTATTCATCCCATTCTACAGATGGGGAACTGAGGCACAAACAGACTAAATGGCTGTCCTGGCTTGCCCACAGCCAAAGCTAAGAAGTGAAACACCACTGGTCCCTTCTGTTAACGACCTGGAATTGCATCCATTCTTGACCTTGTCTCTGCTTTGAATACACTTGGTAAGAGATGCGTGGACTTGATTTCCTTTCGTTTTTAGCCAGTGGGAGCTATGTGGTGCGTGTCAGAACTAATCGCCCCCAAAGAAGTGAAAATAAGAACAGAGCAACTTCAGCAGAAACAAAGCAACTTTTTGTTAAATAATAAGAGAGATAGCTGTTTCCTAGGACTGGAAGGGACCTTGAAAGGTCATTAAGCCCAGCCCGCTGCCTTCACTAGCAGGACCAAGTACTGATTTTTGCCCAATATCCCTAAGTGGCCCCCTCAAGGACTGAACTCACAACCCTGGGTTTAGCAGGCCAATGCTCAAACCACTGAGCCATCCCTCTAGAATACAGTTTGAGTAACTGGTCTCCCCATCTCTGGAAAGCAGGGGCCGCTACTTGAGTCCCTTTCTCCACTTCTGAAGGAAAAATGTGCATTGTACAGGCCAGGACCATTGGGAGAATTTGTCAAACATGCTGCTTAGCTGTAAAGTGCAGCCAAAACCCAGGGATATTTACAACAACATTGACGCTGCCGTTCTTCTGAACGTATTGGGAGGAGGCACAGCAGGCTGCACAGATGTATTTGTTACTCGTTGTTTTGCATCAGTACAATAATTTAGTGTCCAGATTAGCCCCCTTTCCTTCCAGTTGGAAGGAAAGAATTTCACTTAATGCACTGCATCTGCCACTGCTGTGTTGTCAACGCTCCCAAGGTTTATTGGGTAAACTCCCAGCTCTGGAGTAATGTGACTGCATCAGCAGCCCAGTTTTCATTTTAAAAATAAGTTTCTAGCCTTAATGACTGCAGATAAAAGCTTGGAAACGGGATCAAAAACCAGAAGGCAAGTAAAAAGAAGCCAATATCTCTCTTTCAAAAATCTCATGATTTTTAAGCCGCTCTCGTGATTGTTATGGCCTGACTCATGAGTTTTGAACACTTTGAGTTGGCAAGATTGTCAGTCATGTGGCTTTTGTAGCTAGCTCAGCCTTAGAACAGCTAATGAATTTCACAGGACAACTATTCAAAAGCACTTTAAATTAAGGCAATCAGCTTGAAACATTAGGCATTAGGGAAGAGGTTATCCATGATTCTCAGCTCCTACACCTGTCCTGGAGCCCCATGCCAACATGCTGTGTTAGCATCACATTTTCCTCTCCCAGGAAAGACCCACACAACCAGAGGAAACTGATTACAGGCTCAATTCACCATTGCCCTGAACTGTGTGCAGTCAGCCCATCACTCTAGTGCAAAGTGGGTGTTTAACACTAAGAAATCAGTAGGACAGTGTTTTACACACCTGTAAATGGCTGCAGAAGGTGCAGGGCAAAGAGAAAGCGGCCTGACTACACCCAAAGCAAACAAGCTGAGAAAGAGAATTCAGTTCTCTGACCTCCCTTGGCACACAATGTTCTCAGGTCCCTGATCCCGGGGTCCCCATGACAATTATGCATGGCTTAATTTTACACAAGTCAGTAGTGCCACTGAAGTCGGTGGAGCTACTCACACGTGTGAACTTAACAATATGTCTGACTGTTTGCAGGGTCAGGGCTTTTGGTGTCACATGTACAGTTAAAACACACTCAGAGCAGTGATGTTTCAGTGGGCAGTGGCTCTTTAAAACTAAGGGTTTTACTTCAAAACCAGGTGTCTTCATTTTAAATACTGCTCAGCAGCTGTTAATCCAGACACTGCTGAAGTACAGGAGAGACGCTTGTCAGGTTATACCATGCTATTATACCATGCTATATGGGTTCACACGTTTGCAGGATTGTTATAGCACTTAGTAGGCAAGCTGTAACTCACACTGGCTTTCCTTCGGGTTTGTTGTCAGTGCTATAAAGGGCTGCAATAGTGATCTTGCTGTAAAACCCTAGGCTTTGTCTTCATTGCTAAAAAACCACAAAGCTGGGTTTTACTGAGGTAAACTAGGCGAGGTGCCCCACCAGCAGGTGTAGAGTGTGGACCTCACTTAGCTACCTCACGGTAACAGCTACAGAGCGCTTGTCTCCAGCAGGACTCTAGAGCAGGATAGCTGATGCACGCTGGATGCCCTGCCCTGAAAATACCACTTTTTAAGAAGTGAAGACAGAGCCTTGCTTAAAGGGTGAACCCTCAGCGTTCTGACCGTACAAATATGTATTAAGACAGGGCACTGGACAGAAAGTAGCTGTTTTCAGTTTCTGCTTACTCAGAAGTGAGCTATAGTTGCAGCTGTTACTATGGGCCATATGAAGAAAGCCAGGATAATAATGGAGCCATACCTGGGAGTTCTATGTGGCACCACCCCGTACACAAAGGTGGTTTATAGACCTTAACATACTTTGCAAATTGCCAAGTACCTGGACAAGCAAAACATAACATAAATAACCAAGTACACCTTGTGATGCAGCATCTCTTTCTTTAGAAATATTCCATAGCACACTTGACATTCTAGTAAATGTACTGGAATATGTTGTATAAAAGTGATGAAATCTTGGTCACAAGAGGCCTCACTGCAATACCTGGCTATTAAGCCTTCAGTGAGAAGTGAGGTGAGACCAATAGGGGGGTTATTTAAAAGCAGCGTACCAATATATATATTTTTTTTACCTTTGTTTGCTTTTCTAAGGTGTAGAAAGAAGGCCTGGTTTATCTGAACTGCCTGCTTCTTCCTTAGAAGTATCAGGAATATCAGCTCTGCTCTGTCCCTAGCTCCAATGGAGGGCCTTTGGGAAGTCTCCAGGATGTTCAGTGCCAACAGCTTAGCTGAGGGTGACGAATCTTTAACAAAGACTTCTTCTATTCAAAATGTTAATTAGTCACTGATGTTACATAGGCATTAACAAAACCCTACTTTTTACCATCGTGACTGAAAGTCCCTCCCACACTTAATAGCTCATCGGTCACTCTCTTGGCTCTTGCTATCTCACCGTTTTGCTGTTTTGTCAGCCATTGTGGAGTCTGCCAGCCAAGAACTGGAGCTATTAGTGTGAAAAACAGATTCTGGGGAAGAGTTTCGGGCCATCTTTATATGTGAAAGGGGGGGGGGGAGGCAAGAAATAATTTTTTCCCCCACTTTGCAAGTCACCTCTAAGAAATGTGTGATCTGCAGATTAGTCAGTGAGAGTCTATAGTATTTCAGATGGGAGCCTGACAGGTAGCGACAGGCACTCGGGGGATCTGGCTACTGACTGAGCAGTGTCCATCAGTGGCTTGAAACCCCTAGGACATCAGCCTGCATGATGGGGTGAAAGGAGGAGGCCACCCCGAGTTCAGTGCTGCTGCCCCCACACGTCAGCCTCAAGGACAGGCTATTGCCAGGAAGGATTTGAGATGGTAGGCAGGCACTCCATGAGAAATACTCTGAAGTATTATCTCAGTCACTCCACTAGCTGTAATCCAGGTATAGGATTGTTTTGTTTAATGAAGACATCAGCAACGAATGCAGCTGACTACAGTTTAACTACAAGGGTGGCCCAAGACAAGGCTTTCGACCTGTGGCTAAGATGGGTTTCAGCCACAATGCCCAAAATGTTGCTGGACTTTTTCTCCCTTTGCAGCAAAACTGCATTCCACGCCGGTTCAGCTGCACCCAGTGAGCAGCAGGTGTTTTCTGACCAGGCTGCTGTGTCTCTCCCCAGACAGCCAGAACGGCAGAACACAGCTCTATGGCTCTGGTTCACAGATAAGCCAGTTAGCAGGCAGATGCCATAAGGCAGTAGTGCATCCACGCAGTACGGCAGGCGGCAGGCTAAGTAAGGGAATTCTAGTCTGTGAATTGGTCTGGGTGGAGCACTTGGCAAGGCCAACGCTGCCTTCTTCCATGTGTTGGACATGTGATCCGTACGGGCCAGGTGACCGACCTCTAACTGGCTGGATACTTTGGAACACTGCACTTTAATAATTAAATAGCAATACGACAGAAACACTTGGAGGCTTTGTGCAGATTGGAGCCTCTGATGTTTCGGGCCCTGAGGAGACCTAGGGACCGCCCTGGCAAACCTACAGTCGGAGAAGATGAGTGAGTGCGTGCTGCAGGGCCAGGAGTGGACAGATCAGAGAAATGTTTGAACACTCAGGCACCCTCTCCAGCTTTGTCTCCAGCTGCACATGCATTTCCTGCCATGCAGCTTTGCAATCAGTAAATTCAAATCAAGAACTACACACTGTGCCAGGCAGCTCCCCACTATGCCCCACCCCAGTTCCCTACCACCACAACCCTAGGACTTCTCTCCAGCACATCCCTCTTCTAAGGCAATGAGCCTACAGCGGCTCAGCTGGTAGAGCTGCCTCAGATGGGGATTCAGCCCTGGAACTGCTTTCGGCTAGTGGGGCAAAACCCCCCTCATAGGCACGGAGGGGAATGAGGCTTGGGATCCCCTCCAGGAGGTGCCAGAAGACTTAGACACCTTATAACATTGAGAAATATATGAAAGGCGAGGGAGACAGTCAAATAAATATACATCCGACAGGCATTTCTCACCCACCCTTCAACTACATAAAGGCTTGATTAAATACAGTGATGAAATGACTTGCCCAAGGTTTCATAGTGAATCAGTGGCAGGGCTAGGAGAGTGAACTCAGCCTAAAGTAAGCTGGTGCCACCCCCCTACAAGTCCCTGGGCCAAAGCCGGGCTAACACATTGTGGGGAGGGGGGGCGGAGAGAAGGGGCTGACATGTTATTTACAAGTTTGTCAAAAACTAGGAGCAAGTATGCATTGCTAAGTAACATAACTTGCACCGATCTGGCTCAGTGGACATGCCAAGTGAATGTGATTTACACATCGAGGGGGTGTGACAGGAAAAGCAATGAGGATGTGGATGGAAGCAGCTCACCCACATCCACTTTACCTCACACTCTTCTCTTTATGTCCCTGTGGAATTTGTTTTCCCAAGTCCCAGCTCCTATTTCCCTGCTCCAAACGCTTTACAATGCCCCTCTCCACTGTAGCTGCTCCTGGATGGCTTCGAAGCCTGCTTGAGCGTTCCTCCAAAAGAAAAGCCTTTGCAGCCCGACCCACGTCCAGATGGATCTTTTCCCCATCTTAATTCTACTCCTCAAAAATCACGACTGAAAATAAGATGAGTTGCTCCGAGTTAGCTGACACAGATAAATGTGCTGGCTTCAGAGACCACCATCTGAGACTCAGCGGGGCTTTAACTGGTTTTTATTCCTGTCAGTAGCTTGGCAATAGGAAAACACCTTATTTCCCCCTGCCACTCTGATCAGAAACTGTAGCAAATAAGGTATGGGACCGCTTTTATATACATAAATCAGGCTGAAGCAAGTGCAATTCACCACCCCCACTAAAAACAGCCCTGCTTTCAGGAATGGGTATTTCCAACAGCATTAACTATAATCTTCAGCTCAGCTATAAGAGCCTGTCAATAAAAATCTCTGCTGGAATGTTCGGTTGCCAAGATAAAGAAGGTGTTATCTGCAGCTAAGCTCCACTTACTTTGCTCCCGAGACTGGTGTGCACGAGACGAAGGAGGAACTATTACAGGGGCAAATGCAATTTGGAAATTGACCAAGTTATGTACAGGATGTTAAAACCACCACATAATACTCGTAGCACTTAAGGGGAAGATTGAACTGATGATGAGTCTCCAGGTTTCCATTACCCAGATCTGTGGCTAGATCCTAGATGATGAATTGGCTGGCCTCAAGAGACGGATGAGGATTAAGGGGCAACGGAAATAGAAAATAAACCAGAATTTGAGCAGACATGCACCGGTGAAATAATTGTGAACACAGCAGCCAGGGGCGGCTCTAGGCACCAGCGGGCCCGCCGCCCCGGGCGCGAAGGCTGGAAGGGCGGCATTTTGCTCGGTGTGGAGCTCCGGCATGCTGCCTGCGGGGTCCACCGCCGAGCCGGGACTAGCGGACCTGCCGCGCTGCGCGCGGCGTCCCGTCCCCGCCGCCCCCCGAGCCGCTCTCAGGCATGGCGGCGGCATGGCGCAGTCCCCCCTCCCCAGGATGGATGAGGAAGGGGAAGAGGGGACCCGGGGAAGGGGCGCGGCGCGCCGCGCGCTGCTTGGGGGCTTGCCAGCAGTGAGAGCCCAGCGACAGCAGCAGGCATTCTTGCTTGGCTGGTGTTAAACGAAACCTGCGGCACAGATTTTGATCCCAACTTCCCAGCAAATGTTTTCTAAGCCTGGTGATATTAGGACTCCCCTTTGAATTGGTGACAATGTTAGAGGAAAAAGAAGAGAGGTGCTGAAGATGCAAAGAAAGTCTTTAAAAATAGCAGTGAGAATGGAGGATTTGCTATTGCCCTCTGTGGTGGAAATGAGAACTGGGATGGATTCTGGCCTATCTGCAAAATCCCACAGAAAGGTAGGATGGCCACGGGAACTAGAAATCCAGACCCTTCCAGCTGCGTGTGGGATTGGTATATATTAACACGGCAACAACAGCCTGCGTTCTGGCCTGGTCATGTCCCAGCCTCAGCCGCCCCACTACACACTGCAGATTATCCCAGCCAGAGGCAAGAGCAATCCCTTAGACCAGGGGTCAGCAACCTTTCAGAAGTGCTGTGCTGAGTCTTCATTTATTCACTCTAATTTAATGGTTCACGTGCCAGTCATACATTAACGTTTTTAGAAGGTCTGTTTCTATAAGTTTCTAATATATATCGTATATACTCGTTCATTAGCCCGTTCGTTTATATGCCGACCCCCCAACATGGATAAGTAAAAATAGCAAAATCTGTATGACACTTTCATAAGCCGACCCTATATTTCAGGGGTTGGAAAACTTTGGCTCCCGGCCCGTCAGGGTAAGCCACTGGCAGGTTGGGACATTTTGTTTACCTGGAGCATTCACAGACACGGAGCCCCTCAGCTCCTAATGGCCACGGTTTGCCGCTCCCAGCCAATGGGAGCTGCGGGAAGTGGCGCCACTGGGAGCTGAGGGGCTCTGTGCCCGCAGACGCTCCAAGTAAACAAAACGACAATGTATTAGATATTCAAGTCAATGATTCCATAGAGTTTAAAATCATCAAATTTTGGTGTAGACCTGTTTGTTAGCTGCTCTTTGATGCGTCGCTTTTTTACCAAAAATATTCAGCTTATGAACAAGTATATATGGTAACTAAACTATTGCTGTATGTAAAGTAATTAAGGTTTTTAAAATGTTTAAGAAGCTTCATTTAAAATTAAATTAAAATGCAGAGCCCCCCGGACCGGTGGCCAGGACCCGGGCAGTGTGAGTGCCACTGAAAATCAGCTCGCGTGCTGCCTTTAGCACACGTGCCATAGGTTGCCTACCCCTGGCTTAGACTATGTCTACCCTGCAATTAAGCTCCCGCGGCTGGCCCATGCCAGCTGACTTGGACTTGCGGGGTTCAGGCTGGGGGGCTGTAAAACTGTGGTGTAGATATTCAGGCTCGGGCTGGAGCCCAGGCTCTGGGAGCCTCCCTGCTGGCGGCCCCTTGAGCCTAGCTCTATCCTGGACTGCCCAGTGGACAGCTCTGGCTGTGGCAGATGGGCAGAGCGAGTGGAGTTTTCAAGGAACAGGGATGCAGGTTTGCACTGTAAGTCTCTTCCTAGCTGTGACTTCCCCTAGTGACAGGAATTTGTCCCGGTTCTCCTTCAAAATCTCATCACTACTGTATGTTAAAATGACTGCCCTACCCGTTGGAGGTTTAGTGCAGGTGAACGTCCCTTTCATTCAACTCTTCACTTTTCCCCTCATGTTTTGCATGTTATTGTGGCTGATCCCAAAGTTAAGCTCTAACATATGCCTGCTGAATGCTGGCTCTGTGCTCTTAAAAGATTTTTGGAGCTCCAGCAGGAAGGGCATGCATGCCGGCACTAGGACTGCCATTCACATGAAGCAGAAGGCTAAGATCTTGTGCCTTAGTGGTCCTACATGTTCACTTGTTGGTATTTGCCTTTGGATTTAAAAAAAAGATTGTGGAGAAACTAAAGTTCTTGCTTAGCGCTATTTCCCAGACTGGTTTCATCAGGAGAGTCGGTGCTGTAAATACGTGTCTACATATTCCATGCAAATGAACTAGCATCAATGCAACATTAAAGCTGAGAAATCAAGCTGGGAATGCAGAGTTAACCTGAAAACTCAGCTCTGATTCTGCCCCCTTGTGCTTAATCAAAAAAAGGGCATGAGCCCAACATATATGAGCTGTGAGAAAGGCAAAGCGACGAGTGGAGATGGATCTAGCGAGGGAAAAAAAAACCAATAGCAGTTTTTTTTTTTATAAATATAAAAAAAAAAAAGAGAAAGAAGAAGTGGGACCTTAAAAACTTTAAGGAGAGGAGGAGAGGATATTGGAATGGCATATCATCTGATAAAATACTTTGCCTCGGTCTTTAATGAGGCTGAATGGCTAAAGAATAGTAGTAATAGGGGACCGATGGGGATGGGAAAATGGGGTAGACAGACATTACGGTAGTAGAGGTAGTAGCCAAACTGGAACTTAAGAAAAAAAAAGGATCGGGGGGAATCTATATCTTTCAATATAGATTAAATTGGAATTGATATTTAGATATTAAGTAGCTTATAATTAATAATAATAAATTTAAATTTTGTTTGTGACTGACTGAGATTATTTAATGTAGTCAAGATATTCAAGAAGGGGAAAAAAAGTGACCGGGGAATTATAGCCCTGTTAGTCTGACAGTCTAGTATAAAAAAGAAATGGAAAAAAAGAAAAAAGAGAGAGTGGTTCCGGAGCATGAGGATGATGGATTGGGGGAGATATAGATTGGATTTATAGAAGGTAGGTAACAAAACCAACTTGATTCTTTGAGAGAGATTTTTTTGATTTTTTTTTTTTGAAATCTTGGATCATCTATGGATCTATCATATCATATATTGATTTGATGATGATACGTTTGAATTAAAAATTAAAAAATAAAAAAGAAAAAAAGAGGAGGAAAGAGGAAGATAAGGAGAAAGGGGTGGGGGGGAGGGTGAGGAGGTAGTGGAGGGGGGAACGGGGGGGGGGGAGGGGGAGGGTTTGGGTTTAGTTCCTTCCTCTCAATTTTTTGCTTTGATTTTATTTTTTTATTTGAATCCTGACCTGGGAGTAGGGAATGGAAGAGAGTGTTTGACAGTGATGAAAGAGTTTGAGTGGGGTATTGGGGTGGAGGAGGATTCGGGATATTCAGAAGATTTAGTATTTTAATGTAAGAGTAGTATTAGTAATAGAGTGAAATAGTATAAGGGAGAAGTGTGTGGTAGGATGAGGGATAACTACTTTTGAAAGTAGGTTAGGGACGTAAGAGTTGGAAGGAGAGGAGGAGAGAGAGGAGTCCTGAGGGAGGAGAGGGATGAAGGAGATGACTGATGAGAGCAAATGTGATGGAGTAAAAAAAAAATGTGGTGCATTAGGCGGTAAAATTAGTAGATAGTATAGGTATAGGGGGGAGGGATATGCTAGTAGGTTATATATAGTGAGTGTAGTGAGATATATTGCGCTGGTGTTTGTGTGTTTGGAGTATTGTGTTAAAGAAGGATGGATTCAAGTAAGAGAAGAAGGAAGAGAAGAAGGAGAAGAATGAGAGAAGGAATGAAAGGGAGGGAGGAGAGGAGAAAGGAGGAACTGAGAGAGAGAGATTTGAGAGAGAAAAGAAGGATGATAGGAGGATGAATTATATATAGGAAGGAATATAGAGGAGAAATACCAAATAAGGAGAAGGAGAAGAATTATGGACATAGAGGAATAACGGATAGGAACTGGAATTCAACAGACACAGGGATAACCACAGGGGAAGGTTCAGTTGAAAAATTCACATCAGAAACAAGGGCTGGGGAAGTGAGAGATCTACCGAGGGAGGGAGGGGATTAAGGAGAGGATGGATTAAGATTAATAAGTATAAGATTTATGGAGGATGGTATGATGGGGATAATGGGGGTATATGTCAATGGTCAAATGTATGTGCGGTATGAGTGTTAATTTTTGGTATGGTGTATGCTGAGTCGAGTTGCCAGTTCTCCCCGGGTTGGCCTGAGCCTTTCATGGGAAGGGGGAAGGAATTCCTTGGCTGGGAAGTTGGAATCCTGGGAGGGTGGGTTCTCCCCTCCGGGCATGGGGCAGGGTTCAGCATGGGGCAGTGGGGTGGGTCTGGTGGATCAGCTGCTGCTTCTTGGTACTTGATCTCTAGATGATCCATGATATCTTGATCTGATCTGATATTGATATATATGAAACCCTGCAGCTCACCTTTAATGGGAACTATATTTTAGATCTAAACCAGATGACAATGTTTCTTTAATACACTTGCTACTTGAGATACACACTTTTCAACCAAATACCACCCGAGCTAGTATAGGGAGGAATAAATGGCTTGTAGTTGAAGGATCTGAATTGATCTACTTGATCAGCAAAGGTTTAGAATCTGGATAATTTCCAAAGAACATCCATGTATTGTTCAATTTCCATTTAAGTGTCCTGGGGGTTATCTGGAAACCCTTCAGCATCTTGCTGACACCTGTAAATGTCAGGAGATGATTTGCAAGACAAGAGTAGAATCCTGTGTGGCATGAACTGATCCTGAAGTGACAAACCTGCCATACCCAACAGGGTGTTTGAAGAGTCTAGAAAGGAGCCACTGGCCTGGGAGTTGTCCGACCTGGAAAGAAGGCTAGGATCAAAGCCATGGACTTGGGACCAGCACTGCTTGCATTTCCCCGCATCCTCTCGGGACTGTTGCTGTAAATATGACACAGAGAGTGCACAAGGACATTTATGCCGGTATGTCAGCATTTGTTTTACAACTAAAAAATTGAGAAAAAGTGAACGTAGAATTTTAAAGGACTTTTTCAAGTGCTAGAGAGCCAAGGCTTAACTCTTATGCAGTTCATCTAAAAGGAGCAACTAAGGCGTAGGTCCATCAATGGAATACTTGCTGCCACAGCTTATCATCTGGCAGACAGAAAAATAGTGTCAAGACATCGCTAATAATTATAAACCAGTGCTGTTAAGCAACTCGCCTCTTAGGGCTAGTTCTGGCCCACCTGATCTACTTATCCAGTCTTCACCGCACATTCAGATGCAGCCTCTCATTTAAAAACAAAGACCCAGGTCCCCAGTTGGTTTCAATTGGCATAGCTCCATTGCTTTCAATGGAACAATGCTGATTTGCACCAGCTGAGGATCTCACCCAGCATTTCGGTTTCTAACCTTTGTTGTGAAGACAGCTCACTGCATGTGAGCCAGTGTCGACAGCCTGAAACGGGGGGAAAGGAACCCTGTCTCCATTTCACTGGGCTGAACAGAAATACACTGAGGTCTGACTTTCATCAGGGGCAGCTGATCAATACAAAGATATTGTTAAATGGGGAGCAGTGGAGGTCAGGACAACTGAGCTGACAATAAATGGAACAGAGAGCTTTAGATAGGAGAAGAGAGTGACAAAACTGGGATTACTGGGTAAAAATAACAAAGCTCCCTTGAGTTCAGAGGAGCTTCACCGATTCTAAGGCCAAATTAGACTGGAAACGCTTCAGGACCGGGACGGTAGATTTGCACAGCCTCTGATCCTGATTGGGTACTACTGTAATACAAGGTATGTTTTCAAGTGCAAAACGCTCCCATACAGAATACTGAACAGCATCTTCCTAGCACAATAAATGTACCTCTCATCCCGCCCAAACAATTAAAACTGCATTTTAGAGTCAGATATTTTGAAAGTTTAGCAACACTTAGCGCCACTGGCTCTTTAAGAGAGATTTTAAAGTGGCAAAAATGAGCTCTTTACTTGGTCCCAACCGTTTAGACTTGGAAATCAAGCTAGTCTGATGCCGGTATGAATCCACTGCTATTATCAAGGCCAGTTCCAAATGGGACCTTTCTGGAGTCAGCTAGCCAGCCAGTTCATTGTGGCACATTTTGAAAGCTAACAAGAAGGGCCAGCTGTACCTGCATGCACAAGAAAATTTAAGAGAGATAATTACTAGGTAGTTTCTTTCCATCAGGGTCTAAAATGTCCATATATGTGTCACAGTCACTCAGCAATGACAGGGTTCTTACCATGGCATTAGCACATACACTACTGCCTCCTCCTGATGTGCATTAGAAGCTGTGCTTCAAGCTTTTCTCCAGGCTGCGAGCGTCCACATGGTTGGTGTGAAGCACCTTTCTCCTCAGATAACCGTTTCATTCACCAAAGTCAATAGGCTAGTTCTTCAGCTGCAGCTGTGAAGGGGTGGGAGATGCAAAGGGAGCTCCAAGTCTCAGTCCTGCAGCAGTTTGGGGACTGCTCTAAATTCTGCTTAGCTGCCCATGCCCCCAAGGGGCTATTCTAGCAGCCAAGAACTGCCAGAGCACAGCAGCGCTATTCCTACACCCCCTTTTTCCAGGTCAACCCCCAAAACAGTGGTCTGGGGTCACTACAGTGGCTCTTTTCAGTGCCCCCTTACTTAGGGGGAGTCCTGGGTGGACTGTTAAGCCAGCTTTACAGCCCCTTTGCACAGCCGAAGCACAGAGAGGTCAAGGATCTGGTCCAACATCCTCGTGGGAGATCATCCAGCATGTATGTTTTGTATCAGAATAGTCAATAAAATCGAGCAGATTGCTACAATCCTGGGCACTAATGACTGGCAGGCAACAGCAAGTTGGATTTTCTAAAACAAGGAACACTGGACTGTCTCAGATAAGAACCTGCCTTATTTAAATGTGGTTACATTTCATTTCAAACACTATCATGAGTCAGACACGCCCATGACAGAGAAGAGTCTCGAGTAATGGATGTGCAGGCTGGTTACTTTTAGAGACCTCTCTAGCCACTGGTTCCATTTAATTTCTCACTAGCATGGTTCATGCACCTCTTTATAACCATCCCCCAAACTCCGAAGTGGCGCTAGGGCAACTGGCCTCTGAACTATCACAGGATCCCGAGATGTCAAAGTGTGGAATCCCTGCAAGTATCCGAAGCCGGAGGAGCGGTTGTGGGTGCTCACATGCTATGACTAATGGCAGTGAAGAGACGAAAAAATGCCTTTATCAAGGAACCCATAGCAAGCTCATAATTACTGGAAGTTATGAAAACATTACACTCCAGCTAGCACAAACTATAGGCTACTTTTTTGATGGCACGTCTTCACTAATCCAAATGGAAAGGGACCCTGCCGGATTCAAAGCAGCCTTTTCAGAATCCAAGTGGCTCTGAAACCTTACCAGAGTTAAAACGGTCTTGGCAGGCAGGGCCGGCTGCTGGATTGCTGAGTTGTCACTGGTTCACTCTTCATCCAGAACCTGGGGGAAATTTCCCTCCCCGACCGCAGCGCTGGGCTGGCATTTTGAAAGCTGTCTTGTCATCACAGTAATGAGCTCAAGATCCTGCTTTGATCCAACTGGCCAGGATTCAGTGCAGACTGAAGAATCCAGCCTGGAAATTGTAGCTCTTCATGTCAAGCTGGACTGTCCTTACTGACAGCTGAGTTTTAGAGAGAGAGAGAATTGGACTATGGTCTTCTGGTTCTTCCCACAATTCCCCCTGAAAGATGGACACGCTCTCCTGGCCGCAACTGACTAAGAAAGGATTCTGGTGCATCTCAGCACAAAGAACCGTGGCCTACGCTCCCAGACATGCTGTGCGGCTGCTTGGCTCCAGGTCAGACCTGGTGCCAATCATGTAGTAGTGAAACCATGACCTAGAAGTGCCCCCACCTCTACTATTTTTGCCTCTCTGAGACTAGTCCTGAACACCTGACTCAGGTTCTGCTTGAGTCGGCAGGGAGGTACAGGCTGTTAGCAGGAATGCACAGGCAGGCAGCAATCTGCAAACTCCTCCTAGAACATGCTTTGCCCAGAAAAAGGTAACAGGGTTACACAGAGTGCATCACACCACCAGTGAACCACTCCTAATCCTAACTACATGGTGTTTGCTAACGAAGGGTCCGTTTTCACTGCAGGGATAACTTGGGTGATCGGCACCCAGGTCTGAGCACCGTTAGCCAAGCCTGGGTGCAAGCTGACGCACCTGAAAGCCCTGCCCACATCACTTTGTCCTCACTGTCACTATGCTCCTCTGTGGATGTTGCTTGGACTTCTGGGGGTACATCCCACAGGCTCTGTGCTGCAGTAAGCAGATTCTTTCCCAGTGAATTGTGGGAGACCTTGTCTATCTATCTGGGCACAAGGGGATTGTGGGAAGGCATTGGAAAAGAGTCAGCACCCAAGTGATTTACGTGTATCCTCACTGCAAAGCGGGCAGGTTACCCACCTGACTTAAAGAGGCACCCAGACTCTAGCCCACACCCCCAGGATACACAGCTAGCTCGGGCTGAAAGCACCACTAAACTTGGGTGAAAGAGTTGTGTGTGTAGATGGGAAGGAGGTGAAAAGCAACACCCAGGTAAGAACCTAATCCAGCATTCACGAAGGCCAGATGGGCTCAAGTCAGTGGGAGTTTCACCTGCACTAAAGATGCAGGATTGGGCCCAGACATCAGTAAAAAGGTTTTCATCAGCATGTTGTGTAGAAAATTCTGATGTGTTCAGTGGTGCATTTGTACAGGATTATGGCCGTCTTTTAGTTCATAGAGCTTCTCATGTAAACAACAAGGGATACCATCAGTCCTGACATAAAGTCCAGATATGAACGATTCCTTGGGGTCTAGACCAAACTCTCAGAAATGCAAGTGAGGAGCATGGAACAGAACTGATGTAATGTGCTGCATTCCCTTACGCACATGCTAACGACACCGCAGAGATTTGTATCACATGCTGAACAGACTCCTGAACTTGCCTGTTTGCTCAGCTGAACCAAATATGCTTTGAAACGTGTCTGCTTAAAAGGAGTTTAGAACACCTCACCCTGCCGAATGCTGCATTCCTCAGTCCAGTGAGTTTACAGGCCAGCGACAAAGCAATGCATGGGCTTTGAAGAACTCCAGGCTCTCCTCAACAGAGACGAATGATACACTGCTCCCACCATGAACCATAGCCATCGACAGGGTCTCTGTTTCCGCAGTTCTGAGACCCTTGAGTTATGAAACCTCACCTCAGATTACACCAAACAAGGACCGCGATCATCTCAGCAAGAACAGAACAGGTGGCTGTGCATTAAGAAGGGTTAAAATAAGAAGGTTTGCTGGTAGCAAAGAATTTTGTTTGACAAAAATCAGTCGGATTCAATGCAAAATTTCTACAGTTGGGGCACCAGCAGGTTTAAACTTCCGCAGCTCTTATGGCATGCAAAGACGTGCCAACATTTTTCGCATTCATTCTTTTAGGGCACTTGAAGAAAGAAGTGCAAATGACACATACGAGGATCAAACAGGATGAAAATCAGCCATGTAACAGTGAGTGTACTGAGAGTTTCACAGAGTCTGTGAAAACCAGACATGGAGAACCCTCCAAAAACCCCAAAACAGGTTAACAGAGAAATACACAAAAGCTGCCCAAACGAAGTTCTTCGCTGGAATGTTCCCTTAATGCCTTTAGCAGATGCCCTACATAAACCAAACCGGAAGCTGTACGTTTTCAGCCAAGAATTAATTCAAGTTCTGGCCAAATGTAGCAACCCTGCTAATCCTATTAGAACAGTGTAACCAGATTGTGAGAAATTTACAAGGCCGGCTACATAAATCTGCCCTAACACGGTTATATGACAGGCTTGTGATTACAATAAATCTCAAACCTAAACATTGTTAGACACTTGGCTGTCGTTGACGGGACTGGATTGAAGTGGCGTGGATTGCCTCGCCAGCCTCTCGCTGGTTTCAAATTGCATTGTCAACTGCGGAAAGCTGCTCCCAAATACTTGTCTGTTCACATTTGACCTTTGTACACTTAGCAAAGATAGCGCTAAGCCTCATGCAAAGGGAGGGGGAGTTCTGAAAGTTCTAATTGGGATATTGTCTAACACAGGCTTAGATCAACTGACATGCTCCTCATCGGATTCTAAGCTCCAGTCTCATTTACCCAGTGGGCAAACTGAGTCAGGAAGCTACCTGATGCCTCAGTGTTTATATTCTTAGTTTTATGGAGTCTACAAGTCAGCACCATTTTGTCTGCCACTCAGAAATTATTCTTTTGAAAGTGGCACCAAAGTTACCTAGAAGCTACCTGTGCCATTCAGCTCAGAGCACTTCAGTGAAATATCAAAGCAGCCCAACTGTTTTCCTACTAAGCACATCACGTCTGAGTATAGGATCCCAGGAGAGAAGGCAGGTGTGACACATAGAGACACACAGAGACACACTCACAGGCAGTACAGTGTTTAAAATCCCATTTAAAACCATCTCAGGGCCAAGATGGTGATGCCATGGGAGTCCGGATCCCAAGCTCATTCCGTGAGACAGCAGGAGCTGGAAGCATAGTCAAATCTCGGAGGAGAAGAAAGGCCCTTAGGCCACTCTCACAATGCCCTCTGGTGCTCACAAGGAGTGCCATGGGGAGGCTCTTGCTGGAGGGAAGGTGGCTGTACTGTGAGGTCCTCGCGGCAGACAGGAGTGAGGTTCCAGGAAGCCATGGGGAGCAGGGCTCCAGATTGCCACTCCATGCTGGAGTTCCTCTCTGTTCTGGGAAAGACCCTTTCCTTTCTAAACAATGGTCAGTCACAACCCAACTTCCTCCTGCTTCCCATTGGCACAGAATTAACAGCCTCAGCTGACATTCCCTCCCCCACACCCAGCCCCACACACATACACACAGAAACACTGGCCACAAGCGGCCTGACAGGTGGTACCTCGGGCTGGACTCATAGGCTGCTCTGCATCCAGCGGCCCAGGCCCAGCAACACCTGCATCTACTGCGGATCAGGGCACTGGGCAGCGGGCACTTGGCTACGGATGAGCATGAACTAGACTCCAGCAGCATGCAGACAATGCCCGAGGCTAGATCACTTTCACCGCCCACAAACAGCACTCGCCCAGAGGGTGAGCACCTGGCTGAGGCTGCATGCTGGGAAGGTGGAGGTGATGCTGAGAGGGGAGAGGAAAGCGCTTTAAAGCACTCGCTGTATGTATAACGCCACCCTCTATTGAGGGTGTCTGCCCTCCGATGGTCAAGGCAGTCAGTTTGCAGCCTTGGTGCCTCCTGCTGCGGGACACCCAACCAGCCAGGCCTTCAAACCCTGCTGTTATTCCCCACCTATGGGTGGCTAGGAAACGCTGCTCTGTGGGTGGGATTCAGTCGCAGCCACAGTGAGCCGCACCATTGTGACTTCTAGGGCTGAGTACTGCAATTCTATGCACCTAGGTAGGAGAGCAGTGATCCTAAAAAGCCCTCCCTTTGGTTCAGGACACATCAGCCACTGCCCAGCACTGCAGGCTGCCGCAAGCACTTTGCCTCTATGCTCCGCTCCTATCACTTGCGACCTTTAATTAACAGCTCACATTTGAAGTTCCAACCCCCACCTTCAGAACCGTCTGTGGAATAGGCCTAAATTACCCCAGGGACCGTGTCACCTTGTACCATCGTGTCCCCCCCCACACACACACACACACACCAGCCAGTGGCTCTGTGCATTGCCTGGGGTACTATCAATCCCAAGGCAAGGCTTGTACGTGAAGCAATCAGAGCTTTCCCACTGACTGGCCCATCAGCCTGGAACTCATCGCCAGAAGAGATCGGAATGCCCCAAATGTCAGTGCCTGCAGAGCAACGTGCCTGAGCCATGTCGTCTCTGACCGAACATTCCCATGGAGTCTCCGCTGACCCAACCCCCACAGCGGAGCCCAGCCCTGATGACAGAGAAGAAAGAGAAAATCGTATCTTGATCTGCTCCTGCAGTCTTGCTGGGAGTTGGTCAGACGACACACTGATGGGTGCTCTGTGGGAATGTAAGGGGTGGACAGAGAGACACAGATGCAATCATTGTCTCACATGTTCTGAAGACTGTTTCCACTAGGCAAGTGTTTGGTGTGCCAAGTTAATTATTAGTTTTAACCAGGAAATACAGTCCATCAGAAACTAGTTTCTTAACTGAACAAGTACAAATCCTGGCAGCTTTAGATGTGAACAGTTCAAATTTGACAAGAGCAAAATGTGCAGAGTTGGTCATTTTAAAGTCTTTCCACAGAATCCAAGCTCTCATTTAAAACAAACGAAGCGTCTAGCCCTTCTGAATGCAGAGACTGCAAATCAGTGACTGCATTCCTCTTACACTGAGGCAGAGGTGCAAACTGTCAAATTTAGTTAATAATATCTTAACTGAAGTCTAAGTATGCCAACATAAATGCAAACACTTAACCATTTCCCTGCTGAGACACCCAGATAATGTCCTGTCTTCTGTGTCTAGACATACAGGCTACGGGCTTATCTACACACCAACTGGAACCATAATAACTGAATCTGTGTCACAGACATGCACTGAAATAACTACAGGTGTAAATTAAACCAATTCAGTTACTTCAGTTCCAGTCTGCGTGCAGAGAAGCCCTACTTCCTGATGTTCCAATCACATCAAGGAGGAATTGTTGTTACAATAAATGCACCTTCAAGCCACACCCGAGGTGCGGAACACTACAACATCCCATTCCAAATAGTGTCCTGTTTAACCTGTTCTCAAGTCTCCATAGCGAAGGGGCCTCTATCAGCAGCCTTGGCAGATTATTCCACCAGCCAATTTCTCTTAAAGTCAAGACCATTCCCTTAACATCTAACCTAACCCATTCCTTCCTTAGCTTCAGGCCATGCATGGCTCCTTGAGCTAGCCTTTTCTCTGATCCTTTGTCTGAATTGCTATCTCCAAAGGTAAGTTTGCATTGTGGTCTTGTACAGCGGGAACTGACACAAGAGTTGAACTTGCCACCTTGAAAATTAAAAGCAAACGTTTTATTAATAAAATACCACTTTGGAACCAGTGGATAAAAAGCATTTTCTTGTGGCTTGGTATTGTAGATTTTGGATGGATGGATCCAAAACAAAAAAACTGACGCCCAACACTGATTTACACTTCAAAGTTTAACTGTCTGGATCCAAATCATTTCTTACCCCAACGCAGGCCCTGATTCTGCAATGACTGCAGTCTGCATCCTTACAGGGGATTGCACCAAGACCCACAAAGGGCGAACTTTTAAACAAATGCGGTTGGAAATGGCAAGAAGGGTGAAGGCAAGAAAATAAATGAGACAGACCAAGTGTGGTGACTGTTTCAGTCTTTTCACACTCCCAGAAGTTACACAGCGCTCAGAAAAAGCAAAAGGAATAAAAAAGACAGAGCACCACCGCAGGACTAAAAGCGCTATCCAGAGTACATTCAAGCCAAAAGTATCATTTCAAAGCAGGAAAGGCAGCCCAAGTTAGTAAAGAACAGACGCCTTTGGCAAATACAGTATGACAGAACCATAAAAATAACGATTAAGAGGAAGTAGGAAGAACAACCACAGCCAAAGAGCAAAACCTCTCAGAGGGTGAGGGCTAAATGATTTCTTTGCAGTTCGGGAAGGTGATGCAATGTCAGAGATCGAGGTCTCAAAGGAGAACAACCCCAGACATTCAATTACAGTTCAGCTGAGACTTCTGTGAATACTGAAGAGCATAGGACCCAGCTGCTAGAAATGTACAATTCATATCAGGAATCCCCTCATCCCTGATTCTAGGCCCAATCTGCCACTCCGAAAAGAATGTATCAGGAAGGAAGGGTATTGAAACGCTGGTGTTAACTGGATGGGAGCTGAAGGAGGATGGGGAAGGGAGCTATGGGGAGAATAGGAGGATTCGGAAGCAGCCAAACCTAGGACAAAGACCACTGGGGAGAAGGGAGATGATGTGGCGAGGGGAAGGCTGGAGGATTAGGGGAGGGAAGCTGAATTGGAGTTGGTGGGCCCTTAGCAGAAGCCCCATCAACAAGCCAGCCAGCACTGCATCATCAAAGGGTTGCTGTGCTTCCAGAGTGCCACAATAACAGTGCGGAAACATGCAGGACTAAACACAGCTCCCTCTGGCACAAGAGGCTAACCCCGTACCTGTCCTTCAGAAAGGTGCTAAGGGTGACCCAGGGAGTTATAATTACAGGGCAGTACAAACAAACAGCAACAGGGGTTATAAAACACAGACTGCACAGGAGCATCACACAATATGAACAAACTAGCAAGGCTTCTGTGTGGGTAAATCATGTCTCTCTGACCTGCCTGAATGCCATTAAAGTAATAAAAATCACCTGCAAAGAAAAAATGGGGGTGGGCCCTTATTTGCTTTTCTGTCATGTATAAAGATGTGGTGGTGGTGTGTTTCTATCTTTCTTTTTCCCCTGGAAGACTATATGGATAACTGCAGCTCTAATAGGATCATAATACCTCGGCCCCCATTCAAGTGACACATGATTAGAGGAGGCACGATTTCTAGTCGGCCTGTTAAAACCAAGATCTGTAATTAACACACAATTAACACAGCTGCCTGAACAAACAGTCAGAACAAAGCTCTTGTGCTAAAGATTTACAGTATCACTGAAGCCCAAGGGTCCAAAAATCATCAGGCCCCTCCAAAAAAAAAAAAAGTGTGAATTACACACACACACCCCTCAAGAGACTGGCTTAAAAAAACATGAGGTGGTTTTATTTTTTAAATACTATATTTCGGTTTCTTTTTCTTTGCCTTCTGGCGTCTGAATCTTCAGGGCACATTCTTGTCACATTTTCAAGCTTCTCTCTGCAACCACCAGGCTAGAAATACACTGTTTTTTGTCTAAGAAAAACTGAGGTTCTCATGGAATCACTTGATTCTAGCAGCTGGGGCTTGAAGAAATATCGTGAGATCCATGATGAAATCATGAGACTGGGTAATACTGAATGTCACACCTCTGCCCAGAGAGAACACCTACTCCGCACGGCTGGACCCTCCAAGAAAAACCTCCCACAAAACAGGAAAGGCTGTGTGTTTATGGTATGTTTGAGAAGACACGCACACAAAACAAACAAAAACACACTTTCTTTGGAGGGTTGATATACTCAGGGTGAAACCCTGGTCCCACTGAAGTCAATAGTGAAACGCCCATTGATTGCACTAGGGCCAGTCCTTCACCCCCAAACTTTTCAGCCTTCTTTGTTTACCATAAAGTGGCAAAGAAAGGGCACAAACTGATTTTACCCCATTGCAAGTCACCTTGAGCAGTGCAGTGCATACAGGAGAGACAAAGGATGCAATCAGACAGGCAAAGTCCCCTATCGTGAATTAAAAATTGCTCAGAGATTAGACTAAATGGCCAGTTCTCAGCAAGGAAGGGGTTAATAATGTGGTGCCTGCACCAAGCGATTTGAAGCCTCCTTGTGCCCAGCCCTGGACAGGGGTGTGTGGGGGGGTGGGGGAGAAGTTGCCAGGAGCCCTCACCTCCATGCTCCGAGCAGGGAAGAGACGTGAGTTTTTCCACCCACACTGGGACTAGGCTCCCTGATATGTGCAGGGAGGGGACAGGACGAGTCCCACACAGGGACCCTGGGGAGAGACGGCAAGGAGTATCACAGTAACTGCACTGGCTGGAGCACGTGCCTGCTCGGCCACTCCTTCCCCTCTACCATGGCCCCAGTTGAGGCCTGCGCCTCCTAGATCTGCGTTCACAGGTTCTCCACAGAGAGCCCCTGTATTCAAATAAAAAGAACAGGAGTACTTGTGGCACCTTAGAGACTAACAAATTTATTGTAGCATAAGCTTTTGTGGGCTTATGCTACAATAAATTTGTTAGTCTCTAAGGTGCCACAAGTACTCCTGTTCTTTTTGCGGATACAGACTAACATGGCTGCTATTCTGAAACCTGTATTCAAATATTTGTCCTTATTAGACAGCCTCAGAGTCAGTCGCTGCACATCAAACACCATTTTCCTCTTACCTGGGAAAAATTCAGCCCATTCAGTGGATGGCATTGTTCCTCCACTTTCTCCACAGCCCCGGTCTGCTTCCTCAGGCGCTCGGCTTCCTGGGCCAGGTAGAGATCCAGGACAGGGACGCCACGTGACTTAATGTCCACCTCAGTCAGAGAATTCACCATCAGCATCACCCAGACAGGTCTCTTCCGCTCCCAGTTCCCAGCAATGGCATTGAAGAGATAGTCAGCATAGAGCCCTTTGCCCCGCTGGTCCGGAGTCATCCACGAAGGCATCATGAGCTTGACATACTCCAGGTGGCGCTTGAGCCGGCGGTAGATGTCCCGGGGGAGCACGTCCTGGAGGTTCTCGCCCTGCGGCAGCAGCTGGCAGCTGGTGAGTGCAGAGATGGTGTAGGGGTCCGTGAGGTCCAGTTCAAAGTAAACAATGTGGCTGTGCTGGAAGGCCTTCTTGGAGTTCTCGGGGATGAAATCCCAGACCCGGGTGTACGGGACATGGATGGTGCCAAAAAAGTAAGATGGGGGGTCTCTCTTTATAGTCCACAGGAAAGAGTTAAGCTCGCTTTGCTGAAGGGGAGAGAAACACAGCCCAGTAAATGGCCTGCAGGCTGGAGGAGAAGGGAGGGGAGGGGGATATGGGGAGCAAATCACACAGTGAGGGAGAGGAGAGAAATACCCACGGCAAGTGACATATGCTATAAATAGTTACATTGTTTTAATAGGATCTCCCTCACGCCGGCAAGTCTGCACCCTGAATACAATGGGCCACACGACATTGCTGGCCGGTAGAGTTACTTTCGGTGCCCACAGGAATGGTCTCTCTTTAAAGGAAGGCAGTGTTGCCTAGTGGATAGAGCATGGGGACAGGGACTTAGGAGACCTGGGATCTATTCCTGGCTCTGCCCAGCTGGGGGGAGTCACTCCACCTCTCCATGCCTCAATTTCCCTGTCTGTTAAATGAAGATAATGAGACAGACCTCCTTTGCAAAGTGCTTTGAGACCCACCGATGATCAGAGCTAGGCACTATTAATAACAGGGGACCAGCAATGCTTTTGGGACCATGGTTGTTTTTTCAGCTAGTGAGACTCCTTTGGTAGTAAAATCCCCCCTATCTTACTGGGGGTGTTGTTTCTTTTTTTAAACCCTAAAACCCCATTTTCATTATTTTTTAAAAATAAAACTAGTGGCTCTGGCCTCTCCATCTCACAGAAAAACCCAAGGAACAGAGACTTCAGCCCTGCCCTTGGTGACATCACTGCCTGCAGATACCGGACAGGGAGTGGAATCGAAGTTAGCCAACCTCCATGGAAGGCACTGGCACCCCACCCATGGAGTGGGTCAAATGCAGCCATTGTTTTGGTGAAGTCAATTCGCTGCCACTATCTCCACCCTCCAACCTCTCCACCAGGAAAAGCCTGTGGTTTTAGCATCCATGGATTATTTCTGAGGCCCTCCAGGAAAAAGGAAACATGCCTGGAGACAGAAAACCTTCATCCAGGAAACAACCTGGACACAGCTTTTGGTGATGCAAATATGTTTGGTGAGGGAATGCGCTTGCCAAGCTTCACATCTTTGGAGAGCCTCTGAGTCAGCATGTGACATGAAAACAGGCAGGTGGAAACAGACTCGGCGAATAGTTTGGAAACAGGCTGCACAGGTGGCCGATGCCCATTCCCGACCCCGCGGCGTAACCTACCTCACTCAACACAGCTTTGGGAGGAAAAGGCCATTCCTTCAGAAGACAAAAGAGGAAGCTAGAATGCTGCTTGAGAGCCAGACCTGGCCCACCGTTCCAAGCAATGTTTTTTTGAAATAGAGAAAAACGTTTATATTTCTTTTTAAAAAATGTTGTTTTCAAATGCCTTTAAAGTCCTAACTGCACAGCTTTGTTACTTTAGTAGCAACAAACCTTAGAACTAGTTCTGAAAACCTCCTGCCCTGTGGTGGCTCAGATTTCAGCGTCTGGCTCTCAGACTTCACTGTTTGTTTGAATAGAGAATGATTTAAAAGTGTTCCCCTGAAACTGACCATAACATCTCAAAGAATCCTAGAGGGTAATGTTGTATCAAGCCTTTGAGTGGTCTATGGCATGACAGTAAATATATATGGAGTCACCACCTCTTCAGCGGCTTCACTGGAAGGAGCTATGCCAGTTCACACCAGCTGATGAGCGGGCCCAGGTAATCTACAATCAGAGTACACAATGGGGTCCGCCCCGCTGTAAGAGGCACTCTGCAGGCAGAGTTGCTGCTCCGGATTGCCCACAAGCAGGGAAGCACAAAACATCTGGAATCTCCACCCCATCCCTGCCCGGCAGGAAGATCTGGCTATCGAATGTCTGGCTCCAACAGGGGCATCCAGACACTCAGTTCAAACATACGGTCAGCTTTCAGCCAAAAGATTGCCCCAGAGCTGGGGTTAGATTGAAGTGTGCTTGGATGTTGAGCTTAGATGCCTTGCTCTGGCTGGTAAATGCAGAACAGGCTCCTTCGAAGACTTATTGGAAACACATTGCCTATGCATTTCTAGTGGAAAGCTAGGGCCAGAAGGGTTAATCTGAAAGATAATTCCACAGTGGCTCATCCCAGACAATGTTTTCTGAGAGTGTTCGCTATCAGACACAGCTCCAGATCACAGCACTCCTCAGCCGAAAACTCCAGCAAGTCCACTTTACAGTCACCCAGAGGCCAGGTCTCCAAATCGAGTGAGGACTGCAGCGTTCTGAGGCAAAGTTCCATGCCTGCAGAAGAAGTGAAAGGTGCATCCCACAGCTGGCATGGCACATTGGAATATGTTACTGACACACATGCCACAAAACCCACTCTATCGCTGAATTAGCATTTTCTGGCATGTTGGGATTTCTCCAATTTCTCTATCCTTGACTCCCTCGTCCTGCAGGAAGCTAAACAAGAGCAAAAGGGTCCTGCTGGCCTGAAGGAAGAAGCTAGAAAAATACAATAGACCATGCACTGCTAGATGGGGAAAAGAGGAAGGGACAGGGCAGGAACATGAAAAGAACGTGAGGAAGTGACTATGGAAAAAGAAAGTGGAAAAGAGCATGAATGAGGAAAAAGCAAACAGAGAAAGTAGAGTGGGGAGGATGGTTTCATAAAGATGGGAGAGTTGATGTTGGTCCTGCTTTGAGCAGGGGGTGGGACTAGATACCTCCTGAGGTCTCTTCCAACCCTGAGATTCTATCATTCTATGAGAGGTTTGACATAGGGAAGGGACAGAAATATGTAAAGTAATAACTAACATGGAGCAAAGCCCAATTTAGCACTTGTCCTGACTTTAGTAGGCACATGTCCATGACCCCTTCCTGAATAGGGACGTTTTTCTGAATCCATGTGCTTAAGGTCCAACGATTTTAATGGAATTTAAGCACAGGCTTTAAATTAAGCATGTGGGTTAGTGCTTTGCTGAATCAGGATGGTTTGATGAATCGAGACCTAAGTGAGATAAGTGCCGTGAATAGAAAGGGGAGGAGAGAGAAGATAAACGTAACACTAACCGCAATTAAACAGAGAAAACAAAACAGACAAATAAAGAGAAAGACAGCAAAGCTGGAGGAAAAGCTGCGCCAGGAGACAGAAAGGAACTAAGAACACTAGTAAGGGAGGTCATTTTAAAATGAATCTGAGGGAAGTCTGATGGCACAAGCACTGGATTTTCCTTTACACTAAGTCCCCTCTAATGTAATTTACACCCATTGTAAGGTCTCTCTGTGTTTCCAGAGCAGGCTTTAGTACGAGGAGAATCTAGCCCCAAGTGTTTAAATATCTGGAGAGAGAACTGTGTAGAAGTAAGCCTGGAAGACCAACAAGGAGATTTTCAAACTTCCACTCTCTTTGCATGGAGACAGGCACTTAACTGCTATCGGTGCCTTAGAAAATCTCCTCCTTCCCCCAAATGGTTATGGGAGACCTTCCTGGGCAAGGGACTGTGGCTCTGTATCAGGGGAGGTTTGGTTTGGAATAAGTGTTGACTGGGTGTTTGCTGCACTGCTGATGCTTCATTTTGATTTATTTTATTTTTGACTTAATGAGAATCCACTCATCCAGGATGTGAAATCTTTACAAATGGGCTACTCACCTGTGGTAAGGAAAGAGGCTTTCCCCAGGCAGAGCGTCATCAACTTCTGCAGTCTTAACCTTCATTCAGAATAGGATGCTCAGGGTGCAACTTGCCCGAGCGCTCAATGTTGACTTAACCCTTCGCCCGCTGAAGTCTATCAGAGTTTTTACCGTTGACTTCAGAGGCAGGGAGATTTTCCAAAGCACACACCATGGGCCTAAACTTTCGAGGGCAAGATTTTTTTTTTCCTAAATGGGTGCCTACATTTAGGCATCAAATACATGGACTTATTTTCCAAAGCGCAGAAAACCCAGCCACTCCCATGAAAATCAATGTGATTTTCAAGTTGACGAGATCTCTTTAAAGAGTGGAAGATCCTTTGATTCACCAGCATTTTAATTTTATAGGTGACTAAACCAGTTATTAGTTAATAGGGAAAATGCAAGGGAGACGTTTATGTGGCAAGAAAACAAATGGAGACAAATGGAAGCCAGAGAGGAGGAGTGACAAGTGGTGTCACTTACTAGCCGCAAGCAAACAAAATGACAGGAGAGCAGCCCTAGCTATGGATGGGGTTGAAAGGGCATCCTTTGCTTTAAACAGGTCTGATCTTGTATGTGACAGGCAATGCACAGGAGGAGCCATAGCTAAAAGGAATCTTAGGGAAAGAGTTGCCCCTGGCTAGTTTAAAATTTCATTGGCTCAACTGATTTACCGAAGAAAAGCTGCTGGAAGGCTAAAGCCAACGTGCAGAGAGCCGAGCTTTATCTGGCTGGAACATAAAGGGTGACAGTGAGCTTCAGCCAGGATCATAAACAAACTCACCAGAAACATAATTGCCATAATACTCACATACTCTGGGAGTCCAGTGGCCTTTAGAAAGCAATCAGATAGATACTGAAAGTACATTATTGTTATTATTCAAGAATTATTTTGCGGTAGCATCTACAGGCCAAACAGATCAGGGTCCCCACCATGCTAGGTTCTGTACAGACATAGAGCGAATGACAATCTCTGCCCCAAAGAGCTTGCAGTCTGTAAGTACCGTGTACTGTGTTGGAGAAGCCAGCCCTGGTTACGCACTCAACAATGGCTCTCACCTAGTCTCAGATGAGCTCTCCGTGCCTAAAGAGTACTTGGATGTTATTACAGACATTTCTGTGTGCTAAACAGCAGCAAGAGTTATTACTAATGAGGGCAGGCTGGGCCTCCGCACTTCTCTCTGAAAATTATTATGGGATCTTTAATTCCCACAGGAACAGGCATTAGCCATGGGCAGAATGGGCTCCATTTACCATCTCTTTGGAAGGAGGCACATTTGGCGGGAAAGCACACCCTTAGTACTGCACGGCAGAGTCCGTTCTGGACAGGAGCCCAACACTTGAACATAATCAATCCCGTTGGCCAAAGCAGAGTTGTAGAAGTAGCTGCAGGAAGTTGCATCTTCTGCCAGAAGGTGATGCTGGCGTTCAAAGCATTTGACACCTCCACTCTCCTAGGAAAGCAGGTGTTATTACTTATGCCCATTTCCCCAGCAGCCTCCCCTTTTCCAGACACTGAAGGTGTTCAGGGGAGGTTGGGCAGCTCACCAAAGGGGCTACCTCTGGAGTTCTCTTATGTTTCTTCCACCCACTCTTCCCGCCCCCAAATCTACAGCTTTGTTATAGGCCTCTGATTAGTAGGTGTCCAGTAAGTAGGGACAGTTTCTTAATTGTGCCAGAGCGCTACTCAGCACTGACTGAGAGAACGAGGTGGCAGTGATGTGAGAGGAAGGAGGGACTAGTGGTTAAAGCACTAGCCTGAGATGGGGGAGAGCTTGGCTCAGTTCCCTGCTGTGCCACAGGTGTCCTCTGTGACCTTGGGCACGTCACTTAGTCCCCATGCACCTCAGCTCCCCATCTGTACAATGGGGATAACAGCCCTGGCTTGCGCCCCAGAGATGCTGAGAGAGTAAATACATTACAGAGCTTGAGATGCTCAGATACTAGGATACTGAAAGCCACCCAAGCACCCGAGATGGCATTCTGCATTGGCCTGATTCTACTACCCTGGACTTGGAGGAGAAAACAGCCAGGCCGAGTGCCTTTGAAAACTCCACCCTGTGCGTATCACGCACTGATCCTAACTTGCCCTTGTGCAGCTCTTCTATTGTTAGGTATTTTTTCCATGTCATTTAGAGATAAAAGTAAGCAAACATCCCCCCTTCCTCCCCACCCCCCCTCAAAGGGGAGCAGTTCGACAAAGTGCTAAGTGGCCGTGAGATAACACAGGAACAGTGGTGACGCTTGCTCACCCTCCCAGGGCTATGCAATAGTTGGCAGCCTCTCTCTCTCACTTCATTTCAAGAGCATTTAGTAGATAAAGCCACTGGGTCTGATTCCACTAAGGTCATTTTACAGTGCTCCAGCAGCAGAAAGGGGCCTGAAAGTGGGCATTACACTTTACGGCCCTTTGACACTGCCAGAGAGATGCAAAGAGGGCCATGTAACTCCAATTTCAATGACTTATTCCTTATTTACACCAGCGAAAGAGGAAAATCAGACACTCAGGATCCAGAGAGGGATCACGCCACCCTCAAGTTTAGGCACCAGTCACTTTATTATGTATATTGTGACCATGCCTAGATGCCAGAAGGAGGAGAGGAAGGATGGTCCAGTGGTCAGGACACAAGCCTAGGATTTGGGAGACCTCGGTTGCTCGGTTTGCAGGCTGCCTCAGTTTCCCTCAGTAAAATGGGCATAGTAGCACTACCCTGCCTCAGAGCGTTGTTGTGCGGATACTTTAAAGACTGTGAGGTGCTTGAATACGACAGTGATGAGGGCCAGATAAAGATCATAGCTAGATAGGCCCCAGCAGAGATCAGACCCCTACTCTCATAGGCACTGCACACACATATTGTGGGAGATAATATGTCCCTACCGCAAAGAGCCCATAAAGACAAAAAAGAGTTTGAGGGAAATGGGGAGGCAAAGTGACTTGCTTAAGGCCAAATCATAGTCGCTAGCAACACTAGGAACAGAATCCTGTGCCCTCACCACTAGGCCAAGCTGTCTCCCCAAATTAGCTGATCCAGTTACCTTTAGATAATTTTACAACTCTGTGTGCACCTTGACTTCCTTTTATTTTTTTTTAGCAGAGCAGAGGTGCCAAATGCTCTTGCAAAGGGGTGTTTCCAGTAGCCTTTTCATGGATTTATTTTTGAGACACCATGAAATAGCTTGAATCTGGGGACTGGTCTATTTTAAACTGACAGCGAAAGGTTTTGCTGCAATTGCCGGCTTGCTTGTCCAGGAGGACACAAGCAGCATTGACGGGACCGTAACAGGACATAACTTTCAGTCCCCAACTATACACCTCCTACTTCATTTGTCAGTTGACATAGATCGTTTCATGTGCTGACAAAGATCCGTTGGTAGATCAGAGCTAAAACCTGCCAAACAGGAAGGTTTATATGACATCTGCACAAAGTATTTTACTGTAACACATCTATCAGGGATACTGTAATTTCCCTCCCCAACAGTTATTTCAAAACCATCGGACCCTTGTATTGGTTGCAGTAAAACACTACAAAGATACAGAAAATGAATAATGCAGCTAAGCAATAGGAAGAAACACAGATCTCCAGTGGAATTACACTGGGCACCTGGTTACCAGAAAGTGAGTGACAAACGAGCGAGAACATAGAAAATCAACAAGGAAAGGACTCTTCACTGGCGGTGTGGTGCAGTGGGTACAGAACTGAACTGGGGATCAAGAGTACTGAGTTCTAGTCACAGCTCTGTTTGTGACCTGCTGTGTGACCTTTGGCAAGCCACGTCGCCTCTGTTCTTTCCTCCCACTCTGTGTCTGTCTTGCATATTTAGTCTGTACATTCTTCAGGGCAGGGAATGTCACTATGTGAACATACAGTGGCTCCCATCTCATTTAGGGCCTCTATCACTGTAATAATTCAGACCCAGAAATAGAACCCAGGTCATCTGCGTCACAGTCCAGTGGCCAATCTGCTGCACCACACGGCCTCTTTGAATTTACTACCATAGTCTTGCTCTTTTTTTAAGTACTGTAATACAAAAGTAGGAATACATCCCTCAAATGGCCCCAAAATCTTACTCTGCATGTGCTTTTTGCACTCCTTCTATCTCCTCTGTCTCCTGCTTATCTCCTTCAGTGTCCCATCTTGTCCCGTTCCACTTAGCTTGTAGCTATTTAGTTGGGGATTGGTCCTGCTTTGAGCAGGGGGTTGGACTAGATGATCTCCTGAGGTCCCCTCCAACCCTGATATTCTATGATTCTATTCAAAGCAGGGACTGTGGCCCTGATCCTCAAAGATATTTAGGTGCCTAATGACTTTTGAGGATCGAGGCCTATGTCTTTATACAGTGAGTGGAGTGCCCCATGCACCTATATGCAAGTGTTAAATACATTATTAATAATATTCTCTTCATTTCCCCCCTTTAAATTATTGACATACTTAATATCCTAAATCTAGTTTAATGGAGTTTGCCTGGGGAAAAGGACTGCATTGCATACAACTATTAAAATAATCCAAATTCAGTATCTTTTTCGCCAGAGAGAAAAAATAAAAATCAGTTTTCAAACTAAAAGCCAGAATTGACAGCAGACAGATGAGAGAACATAAAGGGACGAACTGTGTATACTCTTTTGAAGCAAATATAATGGGGAAAAGTTAGCCATTTAGATTAATTGGCCCATTTATCATGAACAATGCTCCATACACTAGTAAACAGTTACAACTGCTAAGCCCTGGGTGCTGGCATTAAACACATAAACGTGCATCAACATTTAGCAAAATACACTACCAGATCAAAAGAGTTCCTTCGTGAATGGGGAAAACCTTAAATGTTCACAAAAGACACTCTTGCAAATTAATTCTTTTAAAAGCGTTTTTCCCCCAGGAAAACATAGAATGGTTTCTACTGTGCCAAAAATGCAGGATTTGGGGAGAATTATTGGCTGCAGTTTTAGCTCTAACATGGAGCTTTGACAAGAAAGCTCTCTGAAGAATTATTTCAGAGTGGTAACTGTGTTAGTCTTCCACAGGGACTCCTCCTTGTTTTTTTGAAGAATTATTGTTTGCCAATTCCGTAAAATAGCAACTTATCTCTTTCAGACACTGAATACACACGCTTGCATCAGGATGGAAGGTTTGGGAGTCACAGAGGAAGGCAAGTGTAAAAGCAATTTAGGGAGGTAAGAAAAAGCACATCCCATAATTTGAAGAACTGGAATTTAAAAAAAACCTTTATCCTCTTCAGGCACAATGGGGAATGGTTGTTTTTTTTTTTAGTTTTTTTTTAAAAAACAAGGAGAGATGGAGTTAGAAGTATTCATGTGGCATTTCAAGAGCGTGTTTCCTTTATACACAACACCCCTTTGAAAATAGCTGGATACTCCTATTTATACGACCTGAAAATAAAATCTATCATTGAATAGTGTCATTTCTCCCACTGTCCTAATGACCTGAGGAAGCAGACTGCCAATATGGAAAACTACAGGCGGTCTCACATTTTAATGGCATAGTAATCAGGAGATAATGAGACATCATTAACACATTTCACCTCAGGTTTTCTTGACAAAGGGTAAAAGTCTTGTTGCATCAACTGCTAGTGAAAACATGTTGTTTTCAACCGGAGGTTTGCAGTTTTCCATAAATACAATTTTTTCTGCCAAAGTTTACAGATGCCCCAAAACTTTTGTGTTTTGTTTTTTAAAGTCCTTGCTACAAATTCACACAAGCCCATGGCTTCTACACCCCATGCTCTGAAGGGAGCCAAGCCCGGTCTGGCACCTGCTTTCCAGACATGACCCAGTTTTATGAGGGTGCCACCAGTGATTACACTGAAATCTGGTTTACATCCTGGCTCCAGTAATAAATTGACTGGCTGGCTGGCAAACCGCCTTCCACCTTGGCAGGGGTTGAGCACCGTCTGTGCTAGGCCCACTCTGGCATCTACAATAAGCTGCCTGTAGCGTGACACACAGTCAAGTCTATAAAAAGAACAGGAGTACTTGTGTCACCTTAGAGACTAACAAATTATTTGAGCATAAGCTTTCGTGGGCTACAGCCCACTTCATTGAATGCATAGAAAGGAACATACAGTGAGGAGATATATATACATACAGAGAACATAAAAAGGTGGGAGTTGTCCTACCAACTCTAAGAGGTCAAGTCTACGGTGCTCCAAAGCCCCGATTCCTGATTGATTCCAACAGGGAAAGCCCGACTCTACTGCTGCCTGGTGTATGGACAGTTCAGTAGGAGGCAGCAGGACCCAGGATGAGACAGGTGGGCTGCAGGTAGGCATCCCTACGGCCAGTGTGTGGGAGAGAAGCTCACAGCAATAAAAAGATATCCCTGTCCTTCTCCCAGCTACCAAACCTTCACACAGCTCCTGATGACAAGGGTCTCCAACCTGACCCCACTGGTCAGCTGCTACAGCCTCCCACAGGACCCCTAAATCATTGTAAAACCAAGGGTGTATTGTGCACAGAGATGAGCCGATTGTGGCTCTGTCACCTCCCTAATTATAGGAGCCCTGCACGTCGATGGATCTTAGCTCCTTTCAGGTCTGCTCTACACTATGAAATGTGCTGTGTCTGAACATGGTTGGCTGCAATCATGTTAGTTAACGCAGGCCTGAACGTTAGGAGTGAGCGTGGATGGGCAAACCATGTTGAGCATCTTCTCAGGTACATGAGAACAGGTCAGGTTGCCTCTAAGCAACACACTGCAGCACTTCTTAATGAACTAGAGAAAGAATGGCTAAGGGTTCCGAAAGTGACCAGTGATTTTGGGTGCTTTAATTTTTTGGATGCCGAACTTGAGACACCTTAAAAGCATCTGATTTTCGGAGGTTGGGTACTCAGCACTTTCTGAAAGTCAGGCCCCTTTGAAGTGTTTCAAATTGGTCACCCAAAAACGGAGGCTTCCAAAAATCACTAGTTATTTCTGAAAATCTTGGCCTTATCCTTTTGTTCATCATGTTTTGTCCTCATCCTCACTTGCTGCTTAATCATGCTCAACATGAGTCAGCTAATACCATTGGGAACAATCATGTTCAGACAGTCAAATTCAATCGTGTAGAGACGGCCTCAAACAGGTCAGTAATAACAAAAGTTTATGCCGCTAGCTCGCTAATTAGTATGGCTGTCAACCGTTCAGCTTGGGGCTTGAGCGATACGCCAAAAGTCTATCCTCATAAAAAATAAAAACTAACAGAAACACAACCAGGTAGCAATTCTGGCAAACAGCGTGCCACAGTAACGGACCGCCTTGGCAGAAGCGACAAGTCTTGGCAAAAGCCAGCAGGAAGCCACGACACTGAGAAGTTCTTTACTAAAGGTAAAACAAGCTATAAAAGTAGATTCAGATTCAGGTGGTGCCTGGAGCATAGGCATAGTCTGACTTCTATATCTGGGAGGTGGGGGCAGCTCCAGTTAAGCCAACAGGGTTGTGCATGGGGGGGAAAGGGGGCAAATTCCATGCCTTCCCAAGACTTGCACTTTTTTGGGGGGGCGGGTCAATGCTCCCCCTCCACGGCCCAGCCCAAAACTACACCCACAGCTTGGAGCTAAGCTGCATTGTAGGACACTAATAACTCCAGACAAGAAGAAGAGCTCTGTGGAGCTTGAAAGCTTGTCTCCCTCACCAACAGAAGTTGGTCCAATAAAGGATACTACCTCACCTATCTTGTCTCTCTTATACCCTGAGACCAGCACAGCTACAACAACACTGCAAACAACTCGTAACTCCCATCTGTTTCCCAGGAGTGACTTGCCTCCTGAAGCAGAACAGTCCCATTTCTCCCAAGTCTGTGCTCACCCTTTTCTTGTGCCCGACTCGTGTGCGCCAACAAGCACTGTGGATGTGAAGTTTGGGATTTGTGCATGCCCATTCCTAGGGGCACGTCCCTGATTTGCACACACAGCAGGCACTGCACATGTGGGGCACATACCCTTGCAGAAAGCTGGGCCACTCTGTGGGTTGGAGCAAGTCACTTTAATCTCTCTCATTCTCCCCATCCATAAAATGGGCATAATATTCCATAGCTACCTCCCCAGAGTATGGATTCATTAGTTAATGTTTGCACAGGTCTTTGACCATGTAACACACTAAATCAGTGCCAAGTTGTACTATTAGTTTGTCTCCAGGCAACCATCCTAGCAAGGCTTAGCTATAGGGTGGCAGGCACAGATTGAGGTCATCCTTCATTAATTAAACTAAAAGGTGTATTATGTCCATTACCATCAATTCTCTGTTTGCACATGATGCTCACAGTGGGCATTTAATCCTTCTGTGCTCTGATTTCACCTTCTTCTATATTAGGAGCTGCTCCAGCCAGAACTCTTTCTGAGCGCTAAGAAAAAACTGCTGGTGGCTACTTTATGAAAAACTGGCTTTAGTTACACATTTCTTGCAGCAGTTCTTATTAAAAGAGAGCACCACCACAGGATTTCCATGAGGGAATAATACATTATGGGTACCTTAATAAAACTTGGTATGCCACGCCTAAGAGGACTGGAAACAGACAAAAGAACAAGTCTTCTGTAAATTTTCCGTACTGTCAAAGACTCTATGGAAAACTGAATCACAGGGGTATTTAAAAAACCAGTCAGATATTCTCAAGCAATAAATGTGAGGAGCGAGGTTTTACTCTTTGCTCGGATCTATGTTCTGTTACCACTTTCAAGTTAAAAGGTTCCAGGGGTCATCCACAGAGCAGGCTTAGGACAGTTTTCAGCATGTTTACACTTGGCTCTGCTAATGAACCGATTTGCCTGCCTGCCTTTTGCACACTTTCATTCCAACTTTAAAAGTCCGGCACCGTCTATGGACCTAGCTAGTTGCATGTGCAGGATTTCACAAAAAGGGCTTAAGTGGAGATTGAACTAGACAGTTTAATTCAAACCATTTTGTGCGGAGAGAGCAAACGCTGGTGGCGTTACCAGGATCAGGAGCTAGAACTAACAGGGTCCCGTTTGGAGAAGGCTTCTGAGCGCTGGCGGGCTGCGGGGGGTGCTGGAACTGGAGTGACGGGGAAGGACTCGGAGCTGGATCGAGGCGAGGACCCGCGCCAACAGCAGGCTGGCGCTCCTCAATCCGCCTTGTCTCGTTACGGGCTCTGGAAATCCCATCCCTTCGCTATTTACACCTCATCCTTCGAGCCAGCCGGGCCCGGCTCCTTTCCCCCTCCCCGGTCTCCGGAGGGATGTTCGCCCTGCCCCGGCGGGTCTCGGAGCACCAGAGAAGGGGCAGGGGGGACCCCACGGATCCCCGAAGGCAGGGCAGGGAAAGCGGGGGGAGAGGGGGCAGCCGGGACGTCCCTTCTCGCTGCGCTGGGCGCGGGCAAAGCCCCGAACCGCGTCCCACAAACCGAGCGGAGCAGGCGGCTCCCGTGGGGAGCAGGGCGGGGCCCCGCCGCGCCTGGAATCGCCCAGCCGGGCAGCCCTGCCCTTGCCCCGGGACGGCGCCGCGCCGCGCCGGGCACTTACTTTGCGGTGGAGCTCGCAGCTGGCGGCAGGGTCCCCGCCGGAGGGGCTCGGGCGGGCCAGCAGCAGCAGCAGGAGGCAGCTCTGCACCAGGCAAGCCCCGGCGAGCTGCACCATCGTCGCTCCGAGCCCGGGGACTGGCGAGCCGCGAGCGGTGGCCGGAGGGGAGCGGAGTCACCCCCGCGCCGAGCCGCCCAGCCCCTGCCCCCTCCCCTTAAAGGGTCCCCGTGCCGCGCGGGCGGGGGGGCTCGCCATGCCGGGGGGGGGGGAGCGGGGCTCTGCAGCCGCGGGGAGCCCTCCGAGGGGCCCGGCCGCTCCGCTCCGCTCCTCCCCCGCAGGAGGCCGGGCGCCGCTCTGTAGTTCCTGCCGCAGCCCCTGGATGGAGGCACGAAGTCACCCGCTCCGTGCGACTGGCCGCAGGAGGTGCCTAACCCTACACTCCCCCCACGCCCCCAGCCCTGCCCCTGGCCGGCAGCTTTCGGAGCAGCCCGCTCCCCGGGGGCTGCCCCGGGCCGGGGGGGCCGAGCGCCCCCTCGCTCTCCTCTGGCCTGTCCTCCGGCGAGGGGGGGAGGCCAGGCACTTCCTCTCCGCTGGAGGGGTCAGGCTCAGGCAGCAGTAATAATAGTGCAGGAGAGAGAGGGAAAGTCAGTCCGCAGGTTTTACTGCAAGCCAGAGCCCCTCACCCCGCAGTTTCTGCAGCAAGCCCAGCACTTCTGTCCGAGCTACAGCTTCTCAGCAGGTCTTTTCGCTCTAGGGCCAGTAAATCAAACTCAAACGCCAGGAAGGGGAATGACAAGGGAGGATGGGGGGGGGGGGGCGGATAAAAACATATGGAAGCGAAAGCAGCGACAAGTTGGTTTGGATTTGATTTCAGTTGACACATGCTGCAAAATCTAACGCGTGTGCTTAATTTTATAGACCATCTGTCCATGCAGGGCTGGGACCTAAACACTAAAATAAATTACACCTGACCTGAGCTACAGGTGGGAGTTAGAAGAGTTATAGTTAAAAGTAGCAACGAGTCCTGTGGCACCTTATAGACTAACAGACGTATATAGTTAAAAGTTCAATTCATTTGCAAAGAACTTTCAGAGTTATTCAAACCAAAACGTAAAGTGCAAATACAGGACACGCACTAGAAGGGTTTAACTCTCCCTGTGTTAGGCAGCACTGGACAGGGGCTGGGAAAACAGGGTGCAATAAGATTGACTCTTTTTGCAAAATTGGCAGTAGTCTTGCAGAGGATGGGAGTGACACTGCTCCAAAGCTGTGTGTGGTGGCTGCATTAGATGGGCAAGAGAGAGAAACTCAATGCATAAAGGTCCTTGTGGTGCATTAGTCATATGCAGTATAAATGCAAAGAATTAGGATAAAAATAAACGTAATGGTGGGACTTCAAGAGTTGCCAGCGCAACAGAGAGAAAAAAGGATCCAAGCCACACTTTTAATCTGACAACAGCAAGGAAATTACAAATTAAAGCTGCTCCCAACTCATGCAGTTGAACTCTGGTACAGCAGCACAGATGGATGCCACAGAGAGTGCTGTCCAATAGCCTGCTTTTCATTACTTTAGTGCCTTTTTATCTGCAGGAGCTCAAAGCACTAGATGCTAACACTAGGCAGTGTGTAGGTTAGAACCCTTAGATGAACATCTATGGAATTTTGTGGGATTACAGGGGGCTAATTTGTGTTCCCCAACAGCACACAGCTCCTGTTGTTGTGAGCAGGCATCTTCAAACCATAGAATCATAGAAGATTAGAGTTGGGAGAGACCTGAGCAGGTCACCCAGTCCAACCTCCTGCTCAAAGCAGGACCAACCCCAATTAAATCATCCCAGCCAGGGCTTTGTCAAGCCAGACCTTAAAAATCTTTAAGGAAGGCGATTCCACCACCTCTCTAGGTAACCCATTCCAGTGCTTCACCACCCTCCTAGTGAAATAGTGTTTCCTAATATCCAACCTAGACCTCCCCTACTGCAACTTGAGACCATTGCTCCTTGTTCTGTCATCTACCACCACTGAGAACAGTCTAGATCCATCCTCTTTGGAACCCTCCTTCAGGTAGTTGAAGGCTGCTATCAAATCCCCCCTCACTGTTCTCTTCTGCAGATTAAATAACCCCAGTTCCCTCAGCCTCTCCTCATAAGTCATGTGCCCCAGCCCCCTAATCATTTTCATTGCCCTCCGCTGGACTCTCCAATTTTTCCACATCCCTTCTGTAGTGGAGGGGACCAAAACTGGATGCATATATATGTACCAGCCAACTTCCAGACATAAATACCACCCAAAAGAGCATGGGCTATGGAGAGCAATGTGGCTTAGTTAGTGCATTGGACTGCAACTCAGCAGACCTTGTTTTTATTCCTGGCTCTGCTGTTGGCCTGCTGGGTGACCTTGGGCAAGTCACTTCACCATGTTGTGCCTCAGTTTCCCCATCTATAAAATGGAGATAATGATATTGATCTCCTTTGTAAAGTGCACTGAGATCTACTAATGAAATTATTACTGCCAAGTTATCCTCCAGTGGCCGAACCTGTCACCTGAACAGTAATTCAGCTAGGGTTGACAAAAGGGGAGCAGAGGATTCTCTGTGAATTTCCCTATGTTCAAAGGTTGGGGGGATTTTATTTTAAATTTTTACTTAGAATGTCCTGTTTTCTAATGTTTAAGTTTTTAAACCAAAGTGTCCAGCTTTTTCCTTTAAATTACAGGATACTTTGTCAGCTGTAACCCCTCTTTATCAATTGGTTTGTCTGGGAATGTTAAGAGATTTAATATACAATTTTATTGGTTGTTGCTAGTAGAAGTCCCTAATTCACTGACATAACATTGGGTTTGCAGGTTGCCTGAAGTGGTTTCCATATAAATGGAACTTGATGATTCCTCCATTGTCTTTTCTCCACTCAACCATTTTTGGCTTGAGATACAGCATAAAGGGAGCCATTACATTGGACTTACTCTTGCCCTAAAGACTCCAGATTATTGCAGTATGAAACCAACCTCTGTCATCATTTTGTGATTTAGAAATACTGTGCACACAGAAAAGTTATTCCATTGGCCATGACCTTCATATGAAAAATGTGATCCTTTCAAAAAGCTTTACATGGAAGAACCTATTGCAATGTTTTAATTGTCAAAGTTCAACCATATTTGCTCTGACACTGATCAAAAGCGTTTAAAATCTCAAAATTGTACATTGTCTGTAATCTCCAGTTAAAAACGTTGCACTAAAGGTAAGAGCCCGTATGCCAGGCTCCAGCCAGAGGTGAATTAAAATGGCCAAGTGTCACATCCCTCAACAAGCTTAATAATAGGAACTAATTATATTGGTGCTGCTATAATTCCTATACAACAAAACTGTTGTGACTTAAGCAAATAAAGGAGAAATCTAAATATATTTATTTAAAGCTTGGACACCAGCTCACTCCACAACATGCCTTAGCATGTGAACCTATTGTTGGGTAGAGGTGATTGTTGTTTTGTCTTGTTTTATTAGAGACCAAAACAAGTGAAATAAACCAGTCTCTTGCAGGAGTAAGTCAGTCACATGAGGGGAGGGGAAGGGGTATGGAGTTTTGGCATTCCCCAAAGCTCCATCCACAAACCAAGTTCCATCCTCCAAGACGACAAAATGCAGTGCCATTCTCAGCAGATGGCACAGACCTTCCTAATCTCTCGCTTCATTTTTGCATGCACTGATCAGTAATGAATTAACAATGTGGACATTTCAAATGAGGGTTATTAGGCTTTAAAGTTAATACCCACTTGGGATGAGTAGGGGCTGCCACACTTCTCTGATTGCTACTGGGTCTGACTCTGTGATGCCCTGTGCCTGGCACAGTCATTTACACTAGTGCAAAAGTGGGTCTAGAATGCTGCCATTCTGATTTGGCAGCATTTTAAACCCACCTCCCCCTGATCTATAGTATGTGCAGGGCAAGGGAGAATCAGGCTCATTGTTTCAGGCTGGCTGGAGACTCAGGCAGACATCACTGTATTAATGATGCTCTGTTCACATTTTTAAGTTCATCTGCACAACTGTAAGAGACAGAGATTAGGGGTGAAATCCTGACCCAACTGAAGTCAAAGGCAAAACACCCATTGACTTCAACAGGGTTACAAATTCATCCTTTATTTTTGTAATGAATGCTTAGCTCTTGGAGTACAAGGTGGAGGTCTCCAAAAAAAAAAAAAAAAAAAAAAAGGACCAGCTCAACAAGCTGCCACAAGCTTGCCCAATTCAGATCTCGAGTTAAGTATGTATTAACTTTTTCAGTTGTGATTTCCTCCTGAGCTTTGTGGAAGCGTGCACGTGATAAAAATAACTATGTGCATAGGCAATATATAAAATGCATATTACTCTTTCAACAGATCATGCTAACCATTAAAAAAAAATCAATGTGTTCTTCTGGCAAAGAGCCTTAGTTTTGACGAGGGATATAATTTACATGCAATCTGTAAAGTAATCTCTTCAACAGATCTTATTTTAAAGAACTCCTCTTTGGATGATAACTGGGCATTCCTAGACCCATGAAGAAGAACCAGAGATGTGACATTGGTTAGGCAATTAGGCTTTCAAATACTGTGGCTGTAAACCAATCACTGCTAAGTAAACAGTGTTTCAAACTCATCATCAGCGTTAGCAGCCAGGTGCTAAATACTGTGACAACATTTACCTACCATGGTAGTGTCCTCATTAACAATGCCCTCCTAGATGATGGGTGGAAAGTCAAGTGTTTAGTAAGCCAGCTCCACATCTGATGATCTACATGACTGGGTTTGGGAGCAACATGACTTTCACATGCCAGATTGATGAAACTGTACATTGCAAGAATGTCTTGTATGGTGCAGTCTTGCTACTGAATTGGTTAAATAGCTTCTTACCACATGAGGTATTTTCAGTCAATTGTGAGTAAAAAGTGGCAAGATAAAATAACCAGCAGTACTTACTGGAGCACATGTAACTTACTGGAACACAGACAAAACAGATCAAAATGCCACTTGCGGTATCATTTGAATGGATGTATATTCCAAAGCAACTGATCCATGGTGAATTGCCTGGTGGAAAATAGGACATGAGTGGGCAAAGGAAATGTTTTTCAGATACTTTCAAACTGTACAAGTGTGTTGTATTTCAGTTAAAAGCCAGAGTTTACTGTCATTAATGGAAACACAGAGGGAAAACCAAAGTTGCTAAGTTCTGCCTATCCAGGTTTGTTTATTATTTTTGTCCCTGTATCGCTACCTCCATGACTCCAATGGGACTTAAGCACGTGCTTAAGGGCTTTGCTGAACAAGGATGAATTTAAGCACATGCTTAGCTACTTTCCTGAATTGAGGCCTTAACTTCCCCCTCGATGCAAACTGAGAATGTGTTATGTTTTTAACTTGAATTGACTGATTGTCAGTTACCTTGCGGTTACTAACACATCTGTGTACTTGGCAGTGTAGACATCACAAATGTGTGTGTCCTGGAACAGACATTGAGGGGGTACCCAGTTTGTCATGTACAAACATCTTAGCTAACTTGTGTTAACTGGCTATCACTTCAGTCATATTAAAAACCCCTCTCGTATACACAAACCCTGAGAGCACCGGCATGGAGAGGCTGTGGCAAAGGGCATCTGCACTGATGTCTAGGTATTATATTCAAATCACAGTTATCAGGCTCCACAAGCTAAGTTATGATACAGTCAAAATCAAGCACAACTAGATTCACAGTGCTGCTTGGATCGCCCGGAAAGCTAAATTTGCTGATTTTTCTATTAAAATCATGAAAGAGATATCATAAAACAGGCACTAACGGAGGCAAAGGAGCTTTTCTCATTGGGTTGAGAAAGAGTACTCTACTTTATCTGCATTTGAAAGGAAGTTTGCTTAGAAGGATTGATGTGGACTTCAGAGACTCAGAAACACACAGCCCCAATTATGCCTCCAGATAAAAAGGGTTAGTGAACTTTGTAGTATGTTACTGTATGAAAGTGTTAGGTCAGCTGGAAGGGAACTATGGGGAATATATTACAAAGTGAAGTGGTTACATGTAATTATCACGTGTAGTCAGCCAGAAGCTCAAAATAAAGAGGAAAGAGTGGAATGCTGTACTCTAAACACATCTTAATAATAGGAATCTCAATGTGAATGGAGAAGGAAAGCTAAACAAAAATAAATCTCTTAGGCGCTGAAAGGACATGAAGAGAGAGTACATGACCAGAACAGGGAGCACTGAATTGCGTTAACCCCGGCTCTCTAGAAATAACAAAAACGACAGGAGCATTTGGAAGTTCAGGCCGTAACGAGTTAAAAGTTTTACATTCCCACTCCCCATCTGAAAATAACACCAAAGGGATTTAATCAAACAACAGTTGTTTAGAAAATGAGAGCGAGGAACCAGTGAAACGCCAAGCCTGATAAAAATGGAGTGAAATATTCAGGTATTAATTTTTATTGTAAAAACAAAAACAAAAAAAAGATTAAATTAAAGGGCCACTGTCAAAACAAATATCCCAAAGACTTAACTCATTATTATTAATAATAATAAGTGAGTAACAAAGCACTTATATAACACTTTTCATCTGTAGATCTCAAAGCATTCTACAAAGGAGCTTGGTATCATTATTCCCATTGTACAGATGGAGAAACTGAGGAACAGAGAGGCAAAGTAAGTTGCCCTCGGTCACCCAGTAGGCTAATGGTAGAGCTGGGAATAGAACCAAGGTCTCTGTACATTATTCACAGAGGATAGTTACATTATTATCCTTTGTGAAGAACTCTGGTGATCCACTGGTTTTGGGAGATGAATACCCTTTCTGCAACAGGAGGGATGACTACACATCCTGTTCTCTGTACCTCCTCTCCCTGCCACATGGGAAAAGTGTACAGGAAATTCACAGAGTTTCCTGTCCCCTAGATGGGAGTAGTCCATGAAGGGAACAACACAGTCCCAGGTGAGTAATTATAAGTATCATAGACTATTAGGAGGGACCTCAGGAGGTCATCTAGTCCACCCCCCTGCTCAAAGCAGGACCTATCCCCAGACAGATTTTTGCCCCAGATCCCTAAGTGACCCCCTTAAGGATTGAGCTTACAACCCTGGGTTTAGCAGGCCAATGCTCAAACCACTGAGCTATCTCTCCCCACATCTGAGATGCTGAGATACTTGCTCAGTTTTCACTCAGGCAAATTCCTGAAGCCCTCCAGGAAATTCCAGGAGCATTTGCCTGGGAAAGAATTGAGGAAAAAACTAGAGCAGCTGGAAATTTTCCTAATTTCAATCTTTCAGTGAAAAAAGAAAGACAAATTTTTCAGAAAATTTCACAGAAAAATTCATCCTGATTATTTGACCAGACAGCCAGCCAGCAGGACAGTTTTGAAAGTCACAACATTGACAACAAAGAAGGAACGAGTTTTTCATTAAGAACGTTTGCATAACGTTTTCCTGTTTTTTGGACCAACTGTAGCAAAAACTGAGCAAAGATCTCAGGACTTGGCCTGAGATAGTAAAAAACAATGGTATCATTTGTAGGTGTACTGTAATTAGACAGTACAGATTGTAATCTCAGGAACGGCTCTTCTGGGTGAATGGTAAATACAAACAAACGACATCTGACTCCTCATATACATTATACTTTGGGTGAAATCCTGGATCCAGCGAAGTCAATGGCAATTTTGCCACTGACTTCAGTGGGGCCAGGATTTCACCCACGGTGCTGATGAGTCACAGTATCTATGGGATTAGTAAAGGAGCCCCCGTATTCAATCAAAACTACTTTGAATATCCCGAACTCATTCCGATCCCAAAGTAACAGGTGACCTCATCTGTGGTTTTTAAATTCCTGGAGTGCTCTATCCGATTGCACTGCAGTCATAGTTGTATCCCAGTTGATTTCTTTTACAACAGGGCTATCATCCACTTTCACCTAGAGGCAGGCCTGAGCTACAAGTTTCAGGGCTGGCTTTAGACCCAGATCCAAACAAAGACTGGGGACTATGTGAATCTGGGATCTTGGTGCAACCCACTCCATTCTCATCTATTTGTATTGTCAGAGCCTTGAGACGTCCCACTCAGGGACTGGGCCCCGTTACGTTAGGTACTGTACACTCGTAACAACATGACTGTCACTGCCCCAAAGACTGTACCATCAAACGCCCATCTCCTGCGAAGATTCATGCACATGCTTAACTTTATGCGCAGTGAGTTGTCCGACTGATGTCAGAAAGGAGCCTGCTGCAAAGTTTCCATCCAGGTTGGGATTAGGATCTGAACTTTGCCAAAGGTTCAAGGTGTTTGGAGTAGGATTTTGGTTTGAGCCGTTCAATAGTCTGCATGTGCCATGCTGCCATGACAGAGGGATGCTTTTTACTACTACAGCATACTGGGGCAACAACAGTACAGAAAAGCTTCCATTCTAACCCTTATTTTCAGCAGCACATAATGTAATTTTCTTTAAAATGTTCCTTTAGACTCAGTCAGCACCTGCTTTGCTTTCAGCCCAACAGGGCATTTTTTTTCTCCCCACCAAAGATTGCGGAAAATGGGTGGACATTTTGCAGTTTGTCATCAGGATAAAACTGACCAATACATTTACTTTCCACTTGTTCAGAGACACTCTACAAATCCAATTTGACATAACAGCTCCTGCATTTCTAATGCTGAATGTATTGCCCTGAAGTTGTTTAGTTTTTTTAAACCTCGGATTATTACATGTAATTTTACAGAAAATAAAATAATACCCTAACTTAAGAAAAAAATAGGTTATCCAAGATGTAAGGAGCAGCAGCTCAGAAGCCTGGAGGGCATCTGACTGTTACCACCAAACTTTCTTACCGAGCTGATCAGTGGCTGCTGTGTAGGCGCCATTGATACAAATCTTCTTCTTTTGTTCCTGTCATTTCATTCAGGGTCTGAATCTGCACCGTTAAAGTCAATAAGAGTTTTGCTATTGACATCAATGGGGTTAAGGATCAGATCATCAAACTCCAAAACGTCTCGCAGGAATGGACTTTAGACAGCCTCTCCAACACTCCCTGCTCCCATTGCTCATAGGGTCTAGAATGTTGTGGTGTTGCTAAGCAGTGCAAGTTGATGACATAAACCAAGCTGTTGCATCATCAATGATATCTTTAAAATAAATGAGCTCCCAGGGACGGAATAATTTTATGCTCTGATCCAGCAAAGAACGTAAGCATATGCTTAGCTTTTAGCAGGGGAGCAGTGCCACTGAACTCAATCCCTACCTCCAGTAAGTCAGATACTCTGGATCGCAACAAGAAACAAGAAGAGAAGAAGAAGAAGAAGAAGAAGAAGAAGAAGAAGAAGGAAACGGAACCAGCCAGAGCTCTGGGTAATTAATGCTGAGTAGCTGTAAAAGGATTTAGTGAGAAGTTCTTGAGGAGCCATTTATTCTTCAAGGAGCCATCCTGTGATCTCTCTTCACGGGTGTAAATGAAGGTGATCTGGCACCCCATTCATGGCAGCATTGTTCTATTTATCAGCAAGCTTATCTGCTGTTTGCCTGTCCTATGGCCACAAGACCAACTCTCTCAGTTCCATCCAGCTTCTACTTTGTGATGGTAAGCAGGCAGTTCTACGCCTGACAGCGGCAGGGAACCATCACCAGATGCAATAGGGTATCTTCAAGTATGCTAAATGCTACTTGGACACTTAGTTTATTCAAACATACTGACGGCCTTTCTTCTTGGAGGCCACCTATGCAATAATGGTGGGAGGTTTCAAACTATAGGTTTGAGTTATCCACAGGAAAATACTTTTGAACGGATGGGGTTTTTTTTAACTTGTGGGATAAAAACCTTGGATAACTTTAAAAGGACCAAGTAGAATTTTACCAAATTTCCCAGACCCACTCCCTTTTAGGCTGAGAACATGCTGGAGAAATTACAGGCAAAGGGTGATTATTCTGAAATAGCATAAGCACCTGAAAATGGAGGCATGTGGCTCTTTAACTAGTATTACTGGTAGTAGTAAACAACTACGGATGCAGCTCCCAAGTGTGTGCAGGCTGCTTCACAGACAGCGAAGGAAATAGGCCTTCACCCTGAAGAGCTCCCAGTCAAAGGCCTGATCCTACCATTACTACTAGTGTGGTTAATCCTCACTCACACAGAAGGTTGAGCCTCCTCTTAGGCCTGGTCTACACTAGGGTGGGGGGGGGTCGAACTAAGGTACGCGACTTCAGCTACGTGAATAGCGTAGCTGAAGTCGAACTACCTTAGTTCGAACTTCTTACCTGTCCAGACGCCGCGGGATCGAAGTCCGCGGCTCCCCCGTCGACTCCGCCACCGCCGTTCGCGGTGGTGGAATTCCGGAGTCGACGGGAGCGCGTTCGGAGTTCGAACTATCACGTCTAGAGGTCACTAGGAGTTTGGCTATCAAGGCCCATGACTAATGCCATTGAAGTCAATGAAACTACCTGCCTGGGTGAGGGGTCCTCACCTGCCTGTGGCTTTGCAGGGTCAGGCCTTAAGCAGCCCACATACCAACAAATCCCGGGTGTGGGGAAGGAAATTTTGGGTGGGATTTTGGAAAGCACTCGGAGTCGGGCTAGCTCTGCTCTCACTGAAGACAATGGCACAGCTCCCACTGGCCTAGCTCTGCTCCCACGAAAGGCGGTGGTAGAACTCCCACAATGAAAGCAGAGCTAGGCCCACACCCAGGGCTTTTGAAAACCCTACCTGCAATCTATGTATTTAGCCCCATGCTGCTCCTCTTTACTGTCTCTTAACGCTTTACCTGGGGTTTCCACTGCTCTGTTTTAACCACCCGCCTAATCTCATGTTTTGATTTAACCCAATAACGTCCCTCTTCCCTCCTCTGGGCCTCTGCCTTGTGACCCTTCAGAATGGACTCAGCAGGATGGGGTGAAGTGAGTGTGTTTGGACTAATGGGGTGACAAAATATTCAGAGCAGCAACCCCAGTTTTCTCAGGTGAGAGGAAGCGTCCAATCCTGGCCCATTAGCAATGCCTTCTGATTGGGCAATGGTGCCCGGAGACGATGGCCAGCCCTTTTGCTCTGGGGAGCACTTGGCAGCTTACTCAGCGTGGGATGCAGCATCGCCCTCACTATACAACTGGCATCGTCTGCACTGCCAGAATGGTTGCCACCAGAAGCTGGAATGCAAGGATTTACCATCACACCTGCAGCCCTCCCTTCCAGTCCTTAGTGATGTTTTGGCCAGAGCAGACAAGGAGATGGAGCAAGAGGACATCACTGTCCTGAGCAATGCCTGAGAGATGAACCAAAGGTCCCCATCTCCTTTATTCCTTCTAACTTTCCCTTTTTGCCTCCTGTCTAATGGAAGTCAGGCCACATTGGCAGGCTAAGAACCATGCTGAGCAGCCTGATCTTTATTAAAGACTATGGGCCATATCCTTACCCCCATTCCTGGTTCCCGTAGCCGGCTGGTCAGCTAGCAGCATCACAGAACAAAGCTGGAACCTCATGTAGACGTTGCAGGAAACATGCAGGCCTTGAAAGCTAGTAACATGCGCTAGTAACATGCGCTAGTAACATGCAGGCCTTGAAAGCTAGTAACACTCGGCCAGCTCTGATGGCTCGTAGAGAGGGCGGTTGGGCCACGGAGGAAAAGCCATTGAAAACAACTGGCTAACACTCTGTATGTAGGATAAGGAAGGGGCAATCTTGCACTGTCAGATAGAGAATAGGTTTTTTCTGTCTCTAATTTCCTGGTTCTGTGATGACTACCAGCCAACAGAGTACAGGGGCGTTAGTATTTTAAATCCTGCTAAAGAGCATTTCCTCTCCTGCAGGTTCTGTCCTTGCTTTGCTCTATTTCTGCCACCCTCACACATGATCCAAGGGCAACACAAGAGGGATCGGTGTGCAGCGTGCATTATGCTGTCCATCTCCAGACTTTTATGGCAATGGAATGAATTGTCATTTGTGCAGCTAGTGCATTCAAGTCCAGTATATGGGAAACACTTACATTACCAAAACGCACCATGACTCCATGGATTCTGCAGCCAACAACGAGTTTCAGAGGGACAATAGCACTTCATCACTGCTCAGAATTTAATAAAACGTGCCAAAATCCTTTACTTTGTGATGACCAAACTGCCTTTATAACGCCACCCAACACCAGAAGTCTTTTTAAAAGGCGAAGCCATGGAAAACTACAACATAGTCTGCTGTTGACGGATATTGAGGATTAGCATCTTCTATCATCATCTCCCACAGCAGGGAACATTACTGGTTTGGATCACTTTTTCCAGAGACACAAAAGAAACGTTTTGGTTTCTTCTCCTCAGACAGCAGGGAAGCATTTGTGGTTTGCTTTGCTGAATGCCAAGGCTTGGAAGATACATCATGGTATTATTTATTGAAAACACCAGATAGGGAGGGAGAGATCTCCTGCTTTACATATATGTTTGACTGTGTGAATAGCTTGTTGGGGTAAATTCTCATTTACACTAAAGACCCCCTGTTATGGGGTGTGGCTGGCCCATTGCGCCCCATGCTGGCTGAGCATGGCACCACAGACACCCCCTCCCTCAGTTTCCTCCTCCCCAGGATTTTCTGTCTCTCCCAGGGTTCACAGGGCACAGCCCTCTGGCGGGGTCACTCTGAGTTCAGTCCCCCTTTCAGGGTAACAAATCCAAACAAAAGAGTCCCAAATAAATAAAAAGGCTCCTCTGCACTCCTGGGCTTCTCTTCAATCTACCCTCTGGCCCTGTTCCCAGCCCTTTCTGGACTACCTTCGAGAGTCTTTCTGGGCCCCCGCTGGCTCCCCTGGAGTACTGTTTCAGCCCCTGCTAGGGTGACCAGACGTCCCGATAAAATTGGGACCGTCCTGATAGTCAGTTGTTTGTCCTGCATCCCGACGGATGTATGGCTGGGACGCCATTTGTCCCGATATTCTGGCTCTGGGCTTTTTTGTTTTGTTTTGCTTCGGCTGCGCTCCGGACCTGCCCCGCATGTGTTCCGATATTTTGTTCATGTAATCGGGTCACCCTAGCCCCTGCTGGGTTCTCTTCTTGGCATGCTTCCCTGCTCTGAGATACAGCACTGGACCCCAGGCCGGGTTCCCTGTAGTCCCCAACCCTCTGCAGGCTTAGGGCCTTCCACAAGAGCCTACCTGCTCCCTACTCTCCAAACAAAGCTTTATCAGCCCTCTTAATGGACACCTGGGCCTTATAACTATCGCCTGGCCCTCCTCAGTCCCATCCTCTCAGGCTGGGAAGCATTATAGCCCAGGTTTGGCTGGGGCAGTCACCCGGTGACACTCCCCTATACAGAACTCTGGCAGTAATCTTTACTTTTAATCAGTACTCATTACGGTCATCACCACATTACAGTAATTGTATTTTAAAATAGTTTTTATGCCTGTAAATAAGCAGCTTATATACATTCGCTTGTATATACGTTAGTCTTCCCTCTACCTGGTGCTTGCAGTCTTGAATCTCGGCCACAGCAGGAAATTTAAATCTAACATGCCCACTTTCAAAACACATCACTAAAGGTAGGGTGAACAAATTTCTTAAACTCAAAACAGGACGGCCAAGGACTCGCCCGAGCTGCCCCCCCTTTTGCCTTCTGCACAAGGCTTGCCAGACCTGTCCTCCCCACGCCACCTGCAGCTGACCCGCTGATCCCTGCGCTGCCCATGTCTGGGGCTGACCTCCCGAGTCCCATGCCGCCCGCGGCTGGGGCTGGGGTTAACACCCCCAAGCTCTGTGCTGCCTGGGGGGGCGAGGGGATCAGCTCTGAAGGCAGTGCTGCCCACCAGCAGCAAATTTCCCCTCTCAGCACTGCCTTCGGCTGAGCCAGGGGCAGCAGCCACTGATCTCCACTCTGCCTTGCAGCTGGGACAAATGCCCAGTTTTGATGAATAAGTAGGGATGGCCGGGACAGAGCTGAGAAAGGGGACTGTCCCAGCCAAACTAATTGACCCACCCTAACTAAATGACCTAAAGCATGGACTCTCAACCTGGGGATCACAGACAGGTCCAGGAAGATCAGGACCAACTCCCCTTTCTTTATGGCTAGATGTGGAGCTAGGATGGAGCGGGGTATGTCCCCAAAACATTTCTCTGCTGTATCCTGGGGATCACAGTATGGAAAATGTTGACTTAGAGGGAACTCAGGAAGAGATAACCCTGCTCTCTGAGATGGTCACAGAAGAAACATAAGGGTTAATTTGATGGTAATGATTCTAGTCTGTGTTAAACCATCTAGAAGAAAAACCGCCTACTCACTCATCACAGTTAGCTAATATGCCTGTACTGGAGACCATGACAGGGATCATTTTTGCAGTGACACATTCTTCCGGTGCTGGCACAAAACAAGCTTCCAGACAGTTCTAAAAATGGCCTGCAGGCAGAACCACTGTAACCCAAAACGCAGGGAGGATATTTCACTTCCTCACGGTGCATGCCAGTGGGTCTCCATAAATTACAAATCAAATACCTCCATAAAGTTGAGGTCATTGTGTACTTTTTCCTAAGGAGCTGGGGTCATAGAAATACCTATCTCTTGCTTTGTTTTATTTTGTCATGGGTGTTTGGGTTACTGTCACTTGTGGTCATTGCAGTCACCACGGAACCTTGCCTAACGGGCAGGGTGTTAATGGTAATTATTCCCTGACTCCTGAAATTCCCCCTACAGTTCCAATTAGTTACAATTATGTGTTGTCATGTCCTGCCACAAAGTGTGAAGTCCTCCTGGCTCTAACCCACCCTTTCCTTCTCTCTCCCCCAGCCAAATACTCTTAGAAGTTTCCTGCCTTCCTCCTGTGGAACCTGACTGGCTTGCAGGCTCCAGACCTGCCTGGTTATCCTCCCCTGAGAACCTATGCAAAGAGAAGGGGAAGACTAAGGAGAACAAACCCTTCATTGCCAGTGATCAGACAGTGCCTCCCCATCCTGAAACAGTGCCCTTTGGTCCAGTGATCTCAAAGCACTTCGCAAACGTCAATTGATCGATCCTCACAAAGCCCCTTGGAGGTAGGTAGGATTTCAGAGAGGGAGAAGCTGAAGAAAAAAAGTGCGGTTGTGAATTGCAATGGCTCACAGTGGTAGAGCCCGGAGTACAACCAGAATTCCAGACTCCCAGCCCTCTGCTCCAACCACCAGAGCATGCACTGGGTCTGTAACTGGAGTATACCATGACACAGTGCGGGGAACCTTTTCAAAAGCACCTAAGTGACTTAAGAGCGTAAGTCCTACCCGACTTTTGACACGACCTGGGCTTCTAGGCGCCTAATTCACTTTTGAAAATGGAACTCGGGTGTTTCCAATAATGTTACCCCCTGTATCTATAAACAGATGTATATTGCAAAACATTAAAACCAAAGAGGCCAATGAGGTTCATCAAAACAAGCCATTGCCATTATTAACTATTTATTACTGTAAAGCCAAGAGTTCAAGATTGGGGCCCTGTTAGGCTTTTTGCCGTACAAACAGACAGACAGACAAGGGGCCTTCCCCGAGCAGACGGAGTAGGAACACAATGTTGAAGCACAGGAATAGGGATAGGAAAATTTATTTAGCGACTTAGTATTTGCCCAAAAACATTTTCTCCATTTATTTACTACATGGCCACTCCTGTAAAATTCCTGGTTCAGTGTTATAAAGACAAAGACAACTCTAATTAGATACAATAGAAATAAATATCCAGGATCCTCAACAGTAATCTCATGTTAAGGTTCAGCACAGAGACAACACATCTTACCTGTTTAAAATGGACACGGCTAAATCACTGCCTGCTCAATTCCACCAGTGAAGTCTGGGCTCACCCCAGTTCAAGGAAAGCTGTGCTCTTACATGGATTACGACAAACCAGCGTAACTCTTATTTCAGTTTGAAAATGGCTTATTTTGGTTTAGGTTAAGTCAAAAAGGAAAAAGTTTAGTAAAGCAGCAACTTACATCAATTGGGTTTGACTTAAACAACTCTTTACTTCACATAGAATAGCTCCAGTACTTCATTCAATAGTCTGGCCACGTTAAGGCTATTTTGCCGGCTGAATTTATTGCCCCTTTTGTAACATATTTCTCCCACAAAGAGCAAGCCCAGTGCCTGTAGCTACATCTAATGGCAGCAGTACCAGCTCCCCTTGCTTTTCACAACACACTGTGCGTTGAAATGATCTCATGGCAGGCAGAGCCCTGTGAATGTTTTCTGTTCTATTGTGGCTTTTCCCAGAGGAATTTAAGAAAACCACAGCTTATAAAGTCTTTCTGAGATGACACAGCAGCTCTTCACCTCCCCTCCTGAAAAGGCTTCTTTAAGCAGAGGTTGTACATTTATGAAACCCAGGGCAAACATGGCATAGTCCTTTGCACACTCCGCACAGTTTTGATGGGCCAGCTGAATGGTTGTTCTTTGGAGCCAGAGTTTGCCTTGAAGCAGGGAATGTTTTTAACATTCTCAGTCCTGACTCTGAAGCTATGACTTCACTGCAAAGTTATCTCAGGCGCCTACCTGGGTGTTGGCCCCAACTGTCCTCCCAGCCACACACAAAAGCCTCTTACCTGCACTAAGTGGTGCTTTCAGCCCAGGCTAGCTGGCCCCACTAGGGGTGTAAACTAGAACCCAGGTTCAGTTTTCATTCAGGCTGATGGCCCGCCCAGTCTGCAGTGAGGACACAGGCTGAACCACTCAAGTGCTGATAGTCCTCCAGTGCCTTCCCAAAATTCCCCTTGTATGCCCAGCTGGGCAGGCAAGTTCTCCCACAATTCACTGGGAAAGAATTATAGAGCGTCTCAGGTTACTGCCGCGCAAACATACCGCCAGCAATGCCCCTGGGGAGCGCAGCACCAGCAAGGACACAATGATGCGGGCAGGGCTTTGCAGTGTTGCTGCTCACACCTGGGTACCACTCACCTGGGCTAACTCGGCAGTGAAACATGGAGCCTTTCTGAAATGTCTCGCATTTGATACATGCTCCTCCAAACAGCAACAAGAGCAAAGACCTGGAGCCAAACTCAGCTTTGGTGTAACTCCAGCTGTATTACACCGGGGAGGAACATTGCCTCTGGATTTTATTTCATCCATAGTCCCTGTTCCTAGCTGTGTTTTGGTAACGGCTGACTATTCCTGCCATTTGCTTCCATGCTCAAAGAAATCTGAAAAGCTTTGACAAAGGTCAGGTTGGCTTCCCGAAACAACAGGGTCTGAATGGCTTCACTACCACACCTGGTGCCACACCTGCTGACTTCTCGTACTACATTCGCAAAGCAGTGGGCAGCATTTTCACTCAGTTGTACGTTGTGTTTCTGCAAACACATCCAGAGAGAGAAAATCTTTCAATACTAAGGGCCTGTTTCTTGGTTTGAGGTTTCCAAATGGAAAAAAAAGTGCTTGTTTCTGAGGCCTAGGTAACAAGCTCATATTTATTATTTTGTACATTATCAATTGTGTCAGTTCATGGCCATGTTCTTAAAAACTGTTTTATGGTCTAACATCCTGGAATTATAGGTGCCCCTTCAAAGTTGATTCTTGGCTTTCTTCTGTTTGCATTAGATCATGTAGTCATCCAGATGCAATGGCAACATACTCTGATGCCACTTGCATTTTATTTGCAATACAGAATCATTCAGTTTTGAACAAGCTGTCCAAGTCTCATCTTTGTGCATAAAATAAACTAATTGCTACAAGCTTTCAATATTTGAGATGATTTGTAATGCTTTCTGGTTGTTCTCCTCATCCACAGTTATACATGCTCTATGAAACCAGCACCAAACATGCTTTAACCATCTCATCTTTACTACACAGCAACCAAACTCTTCAAGGAAAGAGAACGTACAACAAAACAAAGGGAGATGTTTTGGGGGGTGCTTTCCTGTCGCAAGAAGCTCGAATTTCCTCCTTGTTCCTGCAGAGGTCACAGAAACAACCTTCAGTGCATTCTTATTATGAGGCAGTGTGGGCTAGTGGAGGGAGTACAGGCCTAGGACTCAGGGGACCTTAGTTATAATCCTAGCTCTCCCACTAGCTTCCTAGGTGACGTCAGCTCTCTGTGCCTCAGTTTCCCCATCTGTAAAATGTGGCTAATGTGTAAAGTGCTTTGAGCTCTGTGAATGAAAATGTTAGAGGAGCTAGGTGTTAGTATGATAGTACCACAAAGAAAGGGCAGCTTCACTTCTCTGCTTTTCTTTATGGGGTTCTACAGATTTGCTAATCTGATCATCAAACTGGCCCAAATGTAGGGTTGACACACGGAACCCTTTCAGAAGCACCCTGTTAAGATTCAGTTCTGCTTCTAATGTCATTTGATTTTTCCCCCAGTCTCACTTCAGTTTTTAGTACTAGGGAGTGTTACCTAAAAAAAAAAAAAAAAATCTTTCTCCTACCTCTATAATATATAGGAGTCCATTTACTGTTTCCTTTTATGGGAAGCCACAATCCTGTGTGATTAAATTCTTCTAGACTGCACGTGACATTGATCTTGCGAAAGAAGCACCGACAGTAAAATATACCAAACTGCAAGCCTGCCTCAGTGCTGGGTGACTGCCGTGCTCATGCCAAAGATCAGGCCGGGCGCCTGACAGGAGGGTCTACACTCTCTAACATGGCCCCTTCGTTGCCCACTGTGTCCTCTCACTCTCTCAGAACTGGGGGAGTCCTAGCAGTAGACATACTCTTCGCTGCCAGAGAGAAGCCCCCGTTTGAATCCCAGGCACTACGAGGAGTGTACTACACGATCAGCTCAACAGGAGTTCAGAGCGAGCCAGCTATTCTCCAGCCCTTAGCTAGCAACAGCAGTTATGGTCAGAAAGTGACTATGCAAAATTGATACCTTCTTATTCAACCCTGTATGTGTTCAGAGTCTCATCTGCCTCTAAAACTGACAAAAAAACATGTTTCTACTAATCCCCATAGCAGCACAGAACCAATCAGCTCAGAGAGGGAACTTGAGTTCTTTCCTCTCTCACGTATCGCCAACAGAACTGTTCACTAAATTCTAATGGCAGAATCCTTCTTACTGGTGGCGAAATGCCAGCTAGACACAACCGAGCCCAACTCAGAGACCAGGCTGAATTTGCAGTACTGACAGTTACAGGCTTGCCAATCCCAGTGTTCAAAAATCTTGAAACAGGGGCCCCCCACATCATGAGATTGGTTTAAAAATAATGAAAATCAGAAAATTAAAAAAAACACATTGAGTTTTTTAGATCTACCTTCTGTCTTTTTAATCTTTGGGGTACACTTGGGTTATTATTTATAGCTTATCTCCACAATCAGGAGAGCTAGAGACTTACTTTTTTAAAAAAATGAAAGCGGAGAGTCTAATGTATTCACATGACTCCTGGCTTTAAAGAATGCACCAAGTGTCATAAGATTTGCATTAAAATCGCGAGAGTTAGCAACACTGTATAGGGAGAAAAAACAACCTTTCATCTGAGAGCCCAACAAATGTGAGCAAGAGTCAAAGAACTACCACGAATATTGAATCCCATGATGCTGTTTCACAGTGGTGTGCCTTTAATAACAGACTACAGTATCTCAGCTGGGCTCAGCGTGTTTCACCTTCAAATGAAATACAGTGTGAGGGACACCTTGTACTCTTTTGAGGTAATCTGTATTTGGGCTGGGTGGTGTGAATCCCAGCTCATGTAGACATACCTGCCTCAGCCCTGCTCAAGCTAGCCCCTAAAACTAGCAGTGTGTCTGATGCAGCACAGGCAGCCAATTGGGCTAGTCACCCCAATTCTGGTACAATTCTGCCTGACCCCCAGATATGCGCTCAGGTGACTAACCCAAGCTGCCGCAGACACTGCTAGTTTTTGGTGCTAGTGTGGATACATCTAGGAGGACTAGGAATCACGCCTCCCACCTCAAATGCAGACATCCCTTAGTCTCTTATTTTTTACAGTATTCCTGCCAATGGGCCAAATCCATTCCTGGTGTCATTTCACGATTATCCAATTTGCACTCACAATCATGGTAATTGCACACACAAATTAGGCATGTGAATTCCCCCCCCCCTTTGTGCAATTGTGTCTGCTCTTATTCTCTTACCCATATTCAACACCATAGCCACAGCATGCAAGAAAAATAAGCAGCAGAAACATGAAGAGAGGAACTAAAAAGAGCCAAGCAAGAGGAGGAGGGGAAAAACCCCTCCGTAACTGTGCTGTGGAATTTCTCTTTTCCTACTGGATATCCCACACAACACACCCTAAGTCAATCAACTGGCGGATGATGTGTTTTGTAGATGGATCAGCGGCGATGCATGTCTGACACACAGATGTTTCAACTTGGATTTGTTAGCTATCCAGAAATCAGACTGAATTCTGATGCTGATCATTCACAGATGTTGCACACAGGAGGAGACCGGTGCATCCACTGCAAATAAACGTACTCCTTTGCTTTTGGGCAGCCTCAGCAGCAGCAATGTCCCATGGAAAGTGCAGCACTCCCAGGGGTAGGTTGGCAGGGATTTTGCAATTGCTGCTGTTGTGGCTGTCACGCCTCTAAACACAAAGCCCTTGAAGCCGTTTCTGAAGCATGGAAAGCTTTGGTTTAGTTTTTAAAATGTACCTTTGAATATTGCCTGGGCTCAAAGAGGCTTTTGAAATCTAAGACACAGCCAAGTCGTCCCTCCTCAGGCGCTGAGCATCAAGCAGGGCGATGGGGTGTGAGTGGCCACTGTTAAGAGCTGGCTGCAGAAGGGAGTGGGAAGTTGCTTGCAGCCACTGCCAAACGCCCCTGGTCAGCCGCACCAAAGAATTAAAGCAGGACAATTTTTTTTGCTTCTGATGCCACATGTGTCCATCGGTGCTGGAACTAGGGGTGCTGCCTCACCCTCTGGCTTGAAATGGTTTCCATCGAATGCAGGGTTTACAGTTTGGTTCAATGGCTCTCAGCACCCCCACTATACACATTGTTCCAGCTCCCCGGCCTGTGTCACTCTCTCCGTCGGAAGGCAGGACCCCCAAAATCACAAGACTGCTTGAAAAACAATGAGATTTTAAGAAAGGAGAGGTTCATTTTATTCACCGTCTGGTACTGGAGCTTTTAGGGGTCAGGTTTCCAAGCTCTTCCTCTGCACCAGCAGGGGCTAGGAACTTCCTTTGCTTTTTTAAAACCAAACCCCAAGATTCTCACAGGATCACATGGCTCCAGGAGCTGGGGCTTGGATGAAAGAAGCAAATATTGTGAGACTTGTAATAAAATCATGAGAGTGGGCAACACTGCGGCATCTTAAGAGCTAGCCTCAGGAAGCTACATGCACGGCCTAGCAACAGCTTTATTGAACCTATTAACTTATGAGCAATGCTAACATATCTGGTGTCCTATCTCTGTATGTGCACACACAGTTCTCTCTCATACAGCTCTCCCTGCAACCCCCTTTAGTACTTCTGAAACTTTAAGAACAGAACAAAGTGCTTTAAAAAACCCCTAACATTGATTACGAGCCCAAATACTGTACAACTCTTTGCACTTAACACTGCGTTAAGGGTACAGGACACTTTCCTGAAGAGCCTCTAAGGAAGACACTGTTCATACCACCTACAAGAGGGCAAAGGGAAATGGGACGTTGGCTAGTCTGCAAGGCATTCAAGCAGATGGGGTGTTTAAAGCAGCAGTACTGTCAGTTCTAATGAAGGGGTTGGAGAGACAAGGTGGGTGAGGTAATATCTTTTACTGGACTAACTTCTGTTGGTGAGAGAGACGAGCTTTCGAGCCACACAGAGCTCTTCTTCAGGGCTGGGAGATGAAGGTGTTGGCAGTCAGGCTGTACTTTTGGTGAACCTATCCCTGGAGTGCGGGTTTGGGGAGGATTTCTTGATAGCCACACAAGCTGCCTAGCCAGGTTGTTTCAGCCTTGCTCCAGTTAGGCATTGGAGCATTGAGGCACCAGGTCCATAGTTGGAGCAGCCTTGGGGGCAGTGTGGCTGGATCACTGCAGACTATGGTCAGTTGATTTAAGTCACCTCAATCTCAGCAATGGCTTGAAATTCCAGTGGCAGGTGGAGAGGCAACTCAGAATATGGGTATTATTGGGTAGCAGGGAAAAGACAGCTCCAGCAGCTGTTTCTCCACATGGCTGCATGCACAGCTCTTCGGTCAAGCTTCATATGGAGCCAGAGCACCCAAACATGCAGGAGGGCCTGGGGGAGAGGAAACCACGGAGAGTTTCCGCTGACAAGATTTCCTGAAAATCCTTTCACGGGTGGGGTTTGCCCCCTAGCCCCTACGGAACAGGCACCTGTTCCACCACCAGCTGTATCTTTCAGAAACGCTCCTGCATAACCTAGAGGATGAAGAGCGACACTGGGTTAATATGGGTCATGCGTACACGCTGGCTGTGGAAGCGTGTCCTGTGACTCAGATATCCACAGCATCTCTAGTCCCCATAGCTTGTAATGACACCCTGGACAGGCTCTCTGGAGAGACTGAACCCGGGAACATGATGAGTCTACTGCTTGATCCAAAAATCCAGATCCATGAGCTTAAAGGCAGAAGTGGACTCAAACCTCTCACTGAGTGTAGCCACTAGAGGGAGCCAAAGACCCACACTGGTTTAACATGGGTTACATTCAATGTACCTGTACAGAGGGTTTGACCGACTGCTTAAAGATAGATTTAGGCCCACCCGAGTCAATCCAGGGTCTGATTTCAATGGATTTTGGATCTGGCCCATAGTCTCTGGCTTCATACATCCATACCACGAAGGGGATAGAGGAGTGAAAAGGAAGACGGGAGGACGATTTTCTTCTGTTGTGATTTATGTGGTGACCGTATGGAAGTGAGGCCAAATCCCGAAAACGACTAAGCAATTGCAGCTCCAGGTCTGGCCTGGAGGAAAACCCTAAAAGCATTGATGGAAATGGGAAGGAACAGTTCAGCAGGAATGCCGAGTCACAAAGGTCTAATCAAAGCATCTGCAGCAGTTTAAACAGGAACAGCAACGCTTGCTGGCCTCCTTTAATTGTAATGACTGCTCTTAAGGTTTCCATCTGTCTGGGTTGCTCCCAGGAGCTGTCAGTAATAGTAGCTCTTAACAAGCAGCTTCTGTGAGCTCCATCTTTCATCAGGAGGCAGCAAGTGACTTTAGGGAGCTTTCTGGAAACCCTCAAGAGCATTACCTAGGCTAAGGTCAGCCATTCAGCTCAGTACCTGGCTTGTGCACTTAATACACGAGTCCCCTGGGTCCTGATGTCAGTCTAAATCTGTTGACCTCTAATAACAAATGCTAATAAATGTCCACTACTGAGCAGAATGCAGCACAGACACCGCTTCCTGTTATGCATTTAAATGAACAGGAAGCCTTCAGGTTAATTGGTGCATGATCAGAGATTTTGTTAGCTGTTGTAACTGTACATGTTCCAGTCTGGAAGCAGAAACGAAGTTCTACAGCTGCAGGGGCCTAAAGGGGCATGTCTTCGGTTTCAGAAATTGTTTCTAGGAATAACCAGTCGATAGAGCAGGAACAGATTGGAGGGAAAATCCCCTTCTCTTTTTTAAAAATTTACTTCGTGCATTCAGCAGCAGTTTGTTTGTAGTCAGGCCCCAAACGTGTAATCAGATGGGCCCAGCTGCATCCTTGCCCCTACACAGAGCTCCAGGGGATGTGTTTGCAGGATCTGGGCCTTTGTCAATTTCTCCTGTTCGTTTGATAGGTTTTTCCATGGAGCAACAGGGACGAGAGGAAGGCTGGAAAGAGAAAAGCCATCCGTCGCTCTGTGGTGAGCAGAGCATTCACGCTGAGGTCCTTCTGGCCGTATGCTGGCATGTCCGGGTTAAAGAAACAATTTCCAAGGTGAGAAGAGTCCAGTTCCCTCAGGCACTAGGGACCTGAATCTCATGTATGCAAAGGCCCCTTGACACTGCTTATAGGCTCATGTTAAGGCTCCTTTTGAGCTGCCAGAACAGAGCAAAGGGGCCTTAGTGCGACTGAGAATCCAGGCCTAGATTTCTACGGCCTATTCTCCTCTCACATTACCAGGGGCGGCTCCAGGCCCCAGCACGCCAAGCGCATGCTTGGGGAGGCATGCCGCAGGGAGCGCTCTGCCGGTCGCCGGGAGGGCGGCAGGCGGCTCCAGTGGACCTCCCGCAGACGTGCCTGCGGAGGGTCCGCTGGTCCCGTGGCTTTGGTGGAGCATCTGCAGGCGTGCCTGCGGGAGGTCCACCGGAGCCGCGGGACCAGCGACCTGCAGAGCGCCCCCCCCCCCCCGCGGCGTGCCGCCCTGCTTGGGGCGGCGAAATGGCTAGAGCCGCCCCTGCACATTACACCAGTCTCCCTCTGACTTCAGCGGAGTTACTGTACTCCTGATTTATGGAGGTGTGACAGAGAGGGGAAGCAAGTCCCTAGTGCTTTGGAGGATCTCTCTACAATGTACTTATTGTTGGCACTGATTAGAGGAAGCTATTCTGTTTCACTTGCTACTCTCACTAGTCTCAGTAGCTGTTGCTATTTATTCCCCCTTAGCTTCAGGACATTTGTGACACGTTTTTCCTAATTCCTGAGAATAATGGGCCACATCCTCAGCTGGTGTAAATCAGTGTCACGCTGTTGACTTCAAGGGACCTAAGCCAGTTTACAGCAGCTGAGGATCCGCTCCAGCATTTCGAACACAGGTGCCCCTGAAAGCCTGTTAGTCTCCAGACATGGGTGTTTATTGTGATGAATTTTGTCTTTTTGGCCGAAACCCCCCTTTGTAATTCCATTCCCAGATCCCCATTCCTGCACCGGGAAGGCCCCCTGACAGTCTGGCCTGTTATATCACAGAGAAGGCAACAAGATAGAGACGCCAGCAAAGGAAGCTCAGATCTCGGTGAACAAAGAAAGCAATTAAAACAAGATGCACCACTGCATGGATACGCTCCCGGATTCCAGACACACATTCCAATAGCCGCTCAGTTTTAAGGGCTCTCTCCTGACTCTCTTAGCTGTCATTTGCTAACTGTGATGCATGAACTCTCCCAGGACGTCATTTTTGTTATATAAAGCCCTAAATGGCCTGGGACCTCCCAACGTATGAGCCTGTGAGTTGAATGACCATTGAGAGGGCTCAGCTCCTGGCAGGATTTGGCCCAAAGACATGGCATACTGCCATAGCTAAGGTCAGAGGGGCACCTCAGCTGAGGTGCTATGGGATAAATAGAGGGCAGCCAGCAGGGCTTTTCCATTAGGGCCTGTGGACTTTTGAACTTGATTCCTTCCCATGTGCATAACTGCCCGAGTTTAGCAGCCTTCGGGGTGCACAGCAGGGCTCCTCTGTCCATGAAGAGCTGTTCACAAGCTTAAAGTTAGGCACATGCGTAGGTATCTTGTTGAACTGGGGCTGAAAAGAAGAGTTAAGCCAAAGACAAAGACATTTTCATTGCACTAAAAACTGATGGTTGAGGACTGCCTAGTAGAGTTGCCTCATTCCTGGGTTATGGTTATGAGCAAGCGGTTTTGTTTAAATGGGGAAAGCAAGGGACACATACCACAAAGCTTCACTCCCCTCTGCAGCACATCCACTCCTGCTATGTGGAGTTTATCACAAAAGAGGAACATTTTTTGCAGGAGCCATGTGTTAAGTTACTGGCAGGATATCACTGCTTTGATCATGCATGCTCTTAGCCTTCTAAAAGTTAGCTCCCTACCCTCCAGTCCAGTCCCCATTCCAGTTACCCTTCCTTGCATTTTCATATATTCATACTCCTAACATCCTTCCTAGAGTGGTGAGTCCCAAGACTGCACATGCTTCTTCTCCAAGACTGGTTTGAGAGCTGGGCCATTTCCAAGAATACCTGCCGCATCCAAACCAGGTGCTAGGAAGAGCTGGAGAAACTGTCTGTAGTGTTCACCATTCCCCATGTTGTCAGGAATAGGGGCAGTCACAGACGAGCATACACAGATTTCATACACCCTGGCCAATTTGGATTGTCACCAAAACAGGGGATTTCTCAGACGCCGTCTACAGCTTTGTCTCACTACAGACTTTCAGAAAGTGCATGTGCAGTTTCAGACATCCTCTCTACAGTGCTTTGAAGGGGGCTCAGATTCAGCCCGGAGTCCAGGCCAATTCCTTCCAGCATCATCCCTGGAAAAAGCCCCTTATCCTTACAGAGGGCAGCACTGGGAACTGGCTACAGTCTCCCCTCAACTGGATCTGAGGGGGCAATAGGGACCCAGCACAGACCCAGAAAAGCAGGTGGTGCTGGCCATGCAGGGCCACAGGCAGTGTGGCCAAGGGATGTGTTGACTCAGCTCTTACGCTCATGCATAGGTCCCACCAGCACTACTACAGAAGGGGGTAATGTATATGCAAAGCAAACGGGACTTCAGCACATGCTTTGCTGAATTAGGGCCTTAGGTCTTGATCCAAAGCCCACTGAGTCAGTCATGGTCTTTCCACTGACTTCAGTAGACTTGGGTCAGGCCCTCAGTGCACACCCTGAGCCACCGCCCCCAGCAAAAGGAGCTTAAACCTCAGCAGGGGGGTCCAGGAAGGCAATAGCACATGCCCTCCTATGAGGTGAATCCTGCAGGGCACATGTTGGCACTAGCAGGCCGCCATAACTGCCACCTCTAGGAGGCAGCGTGGGTGAATCTAGCCCGAAATGCCTCAGAGAGAAAAAAAATCACATCAATACCTTATTTCCCTTTTGTCATAAGAGAAGAGTTCTAACTCTCTCCTCCCAGAGAGCTATTTCAAGGGCTACTTTGTAAAGAAAGCTCCATGGTTGTAATTCTCCCTGGAGCCACTTGCATGCACAGCTTTCACGCTAATGTGCCATGACAAGCTTTTCCCTTTCCCTTGAGGCAATGAAGGGTGAAGGTGTATAACTGGAGGTTAGAAGGTCATTGGCTCACAGAGCTTGTAATATGTCCTATGCTTCACATTGCTCTGAGCGCTGCTAAACAAAAATGCCAGGCCTTTGGGGGCATTCTAGTTCAACATTAGGTTCCCCCCGACCAAAAAAATATAAATGGATTGATATTTTCTTCATTCTTGGGACTGGATTCTTCTCCCTCTTACACTGGGTGCAAATCAGCAGTGAAGCAGTTAAAACCAGTAGAATTCTACTAGTGTACAACCAGCATGAATGAGATCAGAAACAGTCCTAAGTGTTTTAGAAATAGGCCGTTCGAGTCTGAAAACTGCAGCTTGTATGGCAGCCACTTACTTTTAAAAGGACCAAAATGATTATTTGAACTGTTTTCATTAACACTATCCATGGAAAGAAGAACTCTTATGGCACAGTGTTATACATGGACTAAAACAATGATTAACTAGTAAAGCCTCATGAAATGTCACCCCCTCAGCCTTCCCACTAACCCCACCCGCAGTGTCTGCGAAGAATTCTCAGCAAGGTGTTCTTTTCCCCACATCACAGAGCTACAACGCTTTAAAAATACATAGCCCTCAATTCAAGAAAGCACCTAGTCCGTGCATAACTTTAAGCATGTGCTTACATCCTATTGAAGTCACTGGGATTAAAACACAGGCATAAGTGTTGCCCTGAATAAGAATAGATTTAAGGACACATTTATGTGCTTTCCTGAACTGAGGCCACAGTTTGTACTGTTTTGGGGGAGCATAGATCTGCAGTATTGCCAACCCCAAGCACTCAAAAGTCACGAGAGTCAGGCCCTTAAGTAAATCATGGGATTTTAAATAATGTATTTTGGGTTCTTTATTCACCTTCCAGTTTAGGGTACACACTTTCAAGGCGCTCTCTGCAAAACTAGAAATGTATGTATTTTTTAAAAAAGAAACCACAAAAGGAACAGATCCAGACATAATCACATGACTCCAAAATCTGGGGCTTTAAGCAAAAAACACTGGATGCCCAAAGACTCAATAAAATCACAAAAGTGGCAACACTGCAACTGCTGTGGCACCTCCTTTTCATGAGTACTCAGAAGTTTATATTGAGCATCTGCAAGGGAGAGGTAGCCTCTCAGTCTTCCCTCCAGCCGCTGAAGTTATAGTTCACTCTCCTGCACTGCAGGAATAGCAGTTCCTTTCCATGCCTGGGCCAGAAATTTCAAGAGGGCTTCGTTCTCACTTAGGCACCAGAATAAGTGACCAGACTCTCCAAAGAGCTACGCACGTTGACACTGACTGCTTTTGAAAATCTGCCCATTGTTTTGGTTGTCTGTGTAGGAGCTGGGCTCTTTTGAAAATTCTGGCTTAGAGTTGTCAAACAGCACACTGGGCTGTGTGATGTCCACATGTGACTGCACCGAGAGCCTCACATGTACACGTGGAGGCAGGATCTGGGCATTCACATTTTACTTTCCTCTGGGCCTCACCAAGCAAAAATAGTAATAATATAACATGTCAGGGCTGAGGAGACCCCATGACATTATGTCAAAATATAAAGCCCATATTAAAGCCCTTCATGGCAAAAATCAAATTACAAGAAGGCCTCAGAGCAGAGGTGGGCAAACTACAGCCCACAGGCCACATCCGGCCCGCGGGACCGTCCTGCCAGGCCTTTGAGCTCCTGGCTGGGGATGCTAGCCCCCGGCCCCTCCCCTGCTGTCCCCGCTCCCCCGCAGCCTCAGCTTACTGTGCCGCCAGCACTCTGGGTGGCGGGGTTGGGAGCTCCTGCTGGGCAGCGCGGCTGTGAGAGCCACCAGGGTGTAGTGTATTAAATTGCTCTTCATAGGAACATGCTACTTAGGGCAGGTCTACACTAAGGGTGGGGGTCGAACTAGGGTACGCAAGTTCAGCTACGTGAATAGCATAGCTGAACTCGAAGTACCCTAGTTGGAACTACTTACCCGTCCAGACGCCGCGGGATTGAAGTCCGCGGCTCCAAGGTCGACTCCGCCACCGACGTTTGCAGTGGAGGAGTACCGGAGTCGACCGGAGCGTGCGGGGAGTTCGAACTATCGCGTCCAGATTAGACACGATAGTTCGAACTCTGAGAAGTCGAACTCACCGCGTCGACCCGGCAGGTAAGTGTAGACTAGCCCTTATAGAGCACTAGGACTGGCAGCACATTCCTGCGGGGAGCAATTTAATACACTACACCCGGGTAGGGAAGGCTGTGCCTCCTCAAACAGCCTGGCTCCCGCTCTGTATCTGCCCCCTCCCAACCCCCCTCAGAATCCCCAACCCGTCCAACCCCCACTGCTCTTTGTCTCTTGACTGTCCCCTCCTGGGACCCTCGCCCCTAACCATCCCCTTGGGGCCCCACCCCCTATCCACCCCCCCGCGCCCAGCCCCCACTGCCCTGACCCCTATCCACACCCCCGCCCTCTGACAGCCTCCCCGGGACTCCCACACCTATCCACCCCCCATTTCCCATCCACTGACTGCCCTCTGAGAACCTATGCCCCTTATCCAACCCCCCTGCTCCCCGCCCCCTTACCATGCTGCTCAGAGAACCAAGACTAACAGCCATAAGTAGTAAACCATAAGTAGCACGTTCGTACGGGGAGCAATTTAATACACTACACCCAGCCCTCCATACAGTTTTGCAACCCCGATGTGGCTCTCAGGCCAAAAAGTTTGCTCACCCCTGCCTCAGAGTGAAATTCCCATAGAAATGACTGACTGTGCTAAACAGAGTCACGTGAACAATTATTTTTAAATACATAGCTTGCAGAGGGGAGCGTGAACAGGCTTATTACAGGGAACAATGGTGGGAGGCCACCAGGCGATTGTGAATATTAATGAAAAAGCCAGAATTTGCAAAATACCCACAGTTATTGAATGGAGGAGAAACACCCCCAGCCATAGAATCTCAGGGTTGGAAGGGACCTCAGGAGGTCATCTAGTCCAACCCCCTGCTCAAAGCAGGACCAAACCCAACTAACTAAAATCATCCAGCAGCTTTTTTCTTGTCAAAGCTGAAAAAAAAAAAAAGAAGGAAGGATTCCACTACCTCCCTAGGTAACCCCATTCATCTTCTCCACACCTCCTAGTGAACAAGTTTTTCCAAGTCCCCTACTAAAACTCTCCTCTGCAACTTGGAGACTTACTTGTTCTGTTCTGTCTCTCTCTCTCCACTAAGTCTAGATCCATCCTCTGGAACCCACCCCCTTCCTTCAGGTCAGGCTCAGCTAAGCAGCCCCCATTCTCTTCTTCTCTTCTCTCTTCTCCCAGTTCCTTCCTCCAGCCTCTCCTCCTCCTCATGCTCCAGCCCCCTAATCCCTTTTGCATTTTGTCTCCGCTGGACTCTCTCTCTTCTTCCATATCCCTTGTTTCTGGGGCCCCCAAGTGGGGCTGGACACAGAATGAGGGTGAGGGAGTAGGGGGTGTAGAGTGATCACATCCTTGATCTGCTGATCCCTGCTATACAACCCCCAATGCCATGCACCCAAAAACAAGGGCACACTGTTGACTCATAGGGCACACTGTTGACTTTTATTCCTTTTTTTTTTTCCTTTCTTTCTCTGCAGAACTGCAGTCTGCTGCAGTACCCAGTGCATGGTAGTCTGGTTCTTCCGTCTGATTCTTCCGACTCTTCTCTTGGACTCTGCACTTGTTCCTTTGAACTTTGTCATCATTCTTCTAATCTTTTTCCCTCCAAGTCCTAATTTACCCTCCTCCCTATCCTACCCTCCTCTCCCAGTTTAGTGTCATCTGCCTCCCTCCCAGTTTAGTGTCATCTGCAAACCCCAGGTGCAGTCCAGAGATATTGAACAAAACATCGCCCCAAGGCCCAGCCGCCAACCCCCCGACTCCCGACTGCCAACTAGACATGGAACCATTACTCACTACCCACCTCCCGACCCCATCTTTCCCTGCATTGATCACCACCCCATCCATCACTCCCACCTTACTGTTCCACTTCTTTTCCAGACTTCTTGGACTTGAGATTGTTCAAAAACTTGCTGAAAGCCAGTAAATGTAAATCCACTAAGCTTTCCTAGTATCCCACAGTTCATGTCAACACATCCAGTTATAGCAGGTCAGTTAGCTCATTGGGACTGCAGTGATGCTGACTCCACTGAATCTGTTCCCCTTCACCTCCTTGATCTTTCCCAGGATTGATTTGATGATCCATGATTTTTCCAGGGACTGAGGTGAGACCTGTTCCACTGGTGGACTCCTCTTCTTTCCTTCTTCCTGTCCTTTTTTTTCCTTGGATTTTTTTTCTTTTTTTTTCTTTCCCCTTTTTCCCGATTTTTTTCGATTTTTTTTTTTAAAGATAATGGCCATGGGCTCGCAATCCAAATCCAACTCCCCAATGGAATCTCGCATCCGGCTCCATCCCACTTGTGCTTCCCCAGCTTTCCTAACTAGCTTCTTCCTTCCCACTCCTTCTTCTGGCCCAGCACTCCCCCACCTCTCCTGCCAGCTGTGCAGCAGCTGTGGCTGAGCTGACTCTCTGTTCTGTCTGGACCATCCCTATGGCTCTCAAACACTTCCAAGTACATTTTTTGTGGCTCCAATAACATCTATGTATATTATGATCGCTCTACTTAAGGCTAGAAGACCATTAAGACCATCTAATCTGATCTTCTGCTTAGTACAAGCCAGAGAATTCCCCCCAGTGATTCCTGCAGTGGGAATTTTTCTTCTCTGCTACGGAATCAAGCCCAGTGTCTTTTAAAAAGATGTCCTGGGTGGAATCCTGGCCCTACTGATGTGAATAGGGCCAGAATTTCACCCCTACTATTTTTAGAGACTCCAAGAGATGATGAATATAATCACTTCTTTGTGTAATGGGGATCTTACACAAGGAGACGGATACATTTGATGGGTGTAAGCCAGTGAGCCAACGCGTCTCTATAGATGCTGATTTATACATAGGTGAATGAGATGTTGCCCTGGCTGTATGCCAGTCTGCGAAGCAGAATTGCAGCAGACTATGACTAGACAAGGCTTTCAGCAGGGAGACACGCTGCATTATCTACAGGGCAGCGAGAGGGAGAGAGTCCATCCACTCAAGGAGCAGACAAGCCAATACAAACCAGATTCAGGCCTGGAACACAGACCACAGTAGCTCTGTAGACTTCAGTTGGAGTAAATCAGCCCAGCTCCAGGGAAGTCTATAGCACTCATCTGATTTACACCAACTGAGGATGTGATCACATGAGGCCAATTATATTCTCAGTCCCAGGAGTGCAACCTGGCAAGAGTCAATGGGGGTTATCGCCACATAGCCAACAACGGGAATGGACTCTGCTGTTTCTTGAAGAGTTTGACTGGGTGCAGTAAGCTTTGCCTCGTAACTCTGCAGTGAATTTACACAAGCTTTTTTCCTACCGTAATTTAAAATAAATGTGTCTTTTGTGTGGGCTAATCTGGATTGAATCTGACCATTCTACCTGGGGAAACATTGAGCACTGCTGCTCTCAAAGAGCATGTTACTCACCTAATGTCATTTTTGCAGATAGTAACTAGAGGGAATCAGCAAGTCAGAGAAAAAGGATCAATTTCACCAGTCTTGGTCTAACTCTGTTCCCAGTGAAGTCAATGGCAAAACTCCCACTGACTGCAGTGGGGGCAGATTTAGGCCAAAGCTGAGTTGTTTGGAAAGATCCCATCTCTCGCTTTCACAAGAACACCATAGGCGTAGTTTGACTTCTATATTTGAGGGGCGGCTCCAGTCAGGGCCGTGCGTGGGGATGGGAGGGTGGCAAATTTCATGCCTGCCTGCAGGGGTGCCATTTCAGATTGGGGGCGGGTGGAACTTTAACCATGATTCCAGGGGCTACTTAGGCAACTGAAAACTCTAGGTTTTTTTGCAGATAATAACTTAGAAATTATCTGACAGGTGCACTGTGTCTAATTCCTAGATCAAAAAAGAAATTTAAAGAAATATTAGACCCACTCACCTCTAATATTAACATGTTCTGACATCTTGTGGCAAGTCACTTAAGGGACACTGGTTAGGTTTAAAATTGTAATGTCTATTCTTACTCAGCTACTCTAACTAAAGGCAGAAGGGACCATTGTGATCATCTTGCTGACCTCCTGCACAGAACCTCACCCCCCCTGTAATAGACCCCTAACCTCTGGCTGAGTTACTGAAGTCCTCAAATCATGGTTTAAAGAGTTCAAGTTGCAGAGAATTTACACTAGTTTAAAGCTATAAGTGACCCGTGCCCCAGAGGAAGGCAAAAAATCCCCAGGTCTCTGCCAATCTGACGCAGGGGGAAATTCCTTCCTGATCCCAAATATGGTGATCAGTTAGACCCTGAGCATGTGGGCAACTCTGTGTCATCCGCAAATTTTATTAGCACACGCCTACTTTTTGTGCCAAGGTCAGTAATAAAAATGTTAAATAAGATTATGATTCTATGGCTGGGATGATTTAGTTGGGGTTGGTCCTGCTTTGAGCAGGGGGTTGGACTAGATAACATCCTGAGGTCCCTTCCAACTCTGATATTCTATGATTAGTCCCAAGACTGATCCTTGAGGAACTCCACTAATAATGTCCCTCCAGCCTGGCAGTTAACCATTCAGTATGACCTGTTGTAGTTTCCTCTTCAACCAATTTCTTATCCACCTTTCAGTTCTCATATTAATCCCCATCTTCTCCAATTTAACTAATAATTTCTCATGTGGACCTGTGTCAAATGCCTGACTGAAATCCAGGTAGATTAGATCTACTGCATTTCCTTTGTCTAAAAAACCAGTTATCTTTTCAAAGAAGATATTATTAACTTTGTTACTACCTCTTGAATCCAACAATTGAAACAACTGTCGAAAAATCTACAATTACTTTCTATCATTTATGCTACTTACTTTTTGCAGTTCACCACGCTTGGAACAGATCATTTAACTTCAGAAAACCTCCTAACAGCCCTTTCTTATCTTAACCCCCTGTTAATCACTCTGTTTATAAAGGCTGTGTCTACACTACGCAGCTTTTAGCGACATGGCTGTGCCACTACAGACATGCCGCTCAAAGGTGCGCAGTGTAGCCGCAGTTTGTCGGCAGGAGAGAGCTCTTCCGCAGACAAAAAACATCCAGCCCCAATGAGTGGCATTAGCGCTGTCAGCTAATGTCTTTCGTGTGTGTGTGTGTGTGTGTGTGTGTGTGTGTGTGTGTGTGTGTATGTGTGTGAGTGTGTGTATATATAACATCTCTGAACGACAAAAGTTTTGTCTTTCACTTGTCAGTGTAGACAAAGCCAAACAAAATTCTGAGTCCCTGCCTCAGGGGCCCAAGCTTGGTGCAGTCTCCTGTCTCCTCTGAAGAACTCATTATATTGCACACGCAGGCTGCCTGCCTGCCTGCGGCTTGCAGTTTGGGGGTGCAATGCCCCTCCCTGCCCCCAAACTCCGCCCATGAAGAGCACTGGCAGCAAATGCAGGGAACTGATGAAACAGGAGCTGTGCCACATCACATTACTTCCGCACCCTCTGTCTCTGTCATGATGTCTACACTCATTGAAAGAAACAAGCCGATGCTCCTGCCTGAGAGTGAAGGAAACCAGGTCTATAGCTTGACAACAAAGAAAAAGTGCCAGTAGGAAGGGGCATGATTTGCCAAACGATTTGCTTTCAGTGGTAATACTGCTAGAGCAAAGGCCGCTTCCCATAGCTGCCCCATAAGTCTGACCCACCAAGACTCCATGGTGAATGGTTCCATAATTGTTTAGTTGGCCTTCTACTAACAGTTCACCATGATACTGCTAGTACCACATTTTCCCCCTCCTGCCCTATAACCAGGAGCAATTGAATACTGAGTTTTTAGTATTTACACAGTGGAAATTCTCTTTTAAGTGTACAGAAGAGGTGGCCAAGTTGTCCTGTGGACTAACACTCTCTGGGCCATTCTACAGGGAAGTCGAGATAGAGCTGCCCTCAGTATTTATGCAATTGTAATTCACTTGGTGCTGTGTTTGAGCCCTCTTGGGCGGGTCCCAGTGAGGAGAAGAGACTGCTACTTATTGACAGCTAATATTATTCCTGTAGCTGAGGCACTATGGGCTTGGGCTGATGGTCCCCACATCTCTCCCAGGTGATGATTGATGTCTCTGTGAGAATACAAAGCGACGTTTCTAGACTTTGGAATTTTATTCTTCACTCTGTCATAATGGCCTGGCCATTTACCCTCTTGCTCCAAAGACTTGATGGAGTCCTTTCTAGCCTTTGGGCTCCTGAGGTGCTGTGATAAACCCCAGAGTGAGGGTCTACGTAGGAGGATCAGACTTAGGTCACAGTGGTGCCTACGGAGAAGCTGTTTACTCTCAGCCCAGGGCAGCTCACTGGAGGAATTTTAGCTGTGGTCAAAATGCAATTGCATTCTCCGAAAACATGCATTTCATGCACAGAATTAATGTGACGGGTTTGTCATTTTGCCCACCTCCGTGAAATAATTAGAGAAGAGTAATGATGTCACATCTCCAGTAGATGGCACCATTTGTTTCACTGAGCTCCTTCTGGACATCACACAAACTGTTCTTACAAGAATCTGAGATTGTTGCAGCCGTGTGGGTCACAGGATATTAGAGAGACATGGTGGGTGAGGGGATATCTTTTATTGGAGCAACTAGAAGAGCTCTGTGTGGCTCGAAAACTCATCTCTCTCACCAAGAGAAGCTGACGCAATAAAAGATATTCCCTTCACCCACTTCATCTCTCTAAGGCTCAGATGCACAAAGGATGGCCCAGTGGCAGATGACTCAGGCCAACAGCTCCTTAAAGCTACTGGTTTTAGCCCTGCTGGGGTTAACATGGGCTGTTATCTTCTTGACACAGATAGGTCATCATACACTTGACTGGAGAGGGCTGTCTGAGGAGACTTCCCCTGCTTGTTCTTCATCATGAACAGCACCATTAGATCACTAGGCAAATTTGTAAGAGGCCCTGCCTTCCCCGGCATCCTTTAGTAAGTTCTCTTTCTACCACACAGCTGCTGCCTTCCTCCCCAGGGGTGGGTGCATTTCAGTGATGCTCTGAGTGAGTCTGGAAAGATGCTCTATGAGAGGCAGCACTAGCTGATTGAAAGGGCACGACTCAGGAGACCCCTTATATTCCCAGCTAGGCTGCTGGGTTACCTCAGGAAGGTCACTTCACTTCTCTGTGCCTCAGTCTTCTCCTCTGTAAAATGGAGGTGATGATACATGCTGCCTTTAGATGGTGTTTTGAGCTCTCTAGATGAAGAGTGCCATGTTAGAGCTAGGGGTAGTATATACCTGTACACTGTTATTTTTAGATGACAAGTGGTCCTGTTTTCATGAGGCCCATCCCACGAACTGGAAGACTGGTGTATTCAGGGCTGAAGCTTGCTATTGTCTTGCAGCTGTCAGCTTCCCTTGCAGGGTGTTGAGTCAACAGATGTACACACAGGAAAACTAGAACTGCTATTTTCTGTAAGGATTTTAAATTTCAGCATGAGCTTTGTATCATTTTAGTTGGGAGACTGACAGTTGTCTAAACACACAGCAGGCTGAGGAAGATGGTTGCTACAAGAACTCTTGCAAGAATAAACTCTATTTCTCATTTGAGAGTGATAGGAACAAGGTCTAGTATTTACTTGGGGAAAGGTATAACCCACCTCTGGCTGGCAGGGTACTGTGGCTAAGGCACTAGTACATAGAGAGATAGCTATCTCATAGAGCTGGAAGGGACCCTGAAAGGTTATTGAGTCCAGCCCTTGCCTTCGCTAGCAGGGCCAAGTGCTGATTTTGCCCCAGATCCCTAAGTGGCCCCCTCAAGGATTAAACTCATAACCATGGATTTAGCAGGCCCATGCTCAAACCACTGAGCTATCCCTCCTCCTAGTACTAGATGATCTGGGCTCTTTTCTGAGCATCCTGGGTGACCTCAGGCAAGTCACTTAATGTCTTTGGTCCAGGGTGGCTTTACAGGCACCCTGCCCCTGTTGGGCCCCTCCAGCGCTCCAGACAGTCTCGGTTGTGGCTCACAACAGCCCGTTCTGGGGCCGGTTTAATATCAAATAAGGTTCACGCAGGGCTCAGAGTCCGTAATCACAAACTAATCCAAACAATCCTCAACAAGTCCTCAGCATAAAGCCCAAAATCATAAGTCAGCAGTTCTTCCAGTTCTTCAGCCACCTCCAGCGCAGTCTCTCCTCTGTCACAGTGCTCCACCTGCAGTCACCACCCTCTGAACCTGCCTCTGATCGCGGCACCTGATTCCCGAGCTTCTCCCAACCAACCACTCGATTCCCCTGAGGTAGGGCTCATCATGTAATCAGGGTTGGTTTAGCCCCAGGCTCTCCAGCCCATGGGCAAGTCATCCAGCTACAGTCCCCATCCCTAAAATAGGGATAAGATTATAAATTGCAGCAGCCCCTTGGTTTAGCAGCACAGGTCACAATGAGCATGTGACCCTTCCTGCACTGGCCCCTCTCTGAATACAGAGCCCAATTCAAAGCCTCTGTCCTAGTATTTATAGCCCATCCAGGAGGAGAACCTAGCTACCCGAGAGACGGCTCTCCCTCCACTGTCCTGTCCTACCACAACTGTTCCACTGTTGATGACCATGTGCTTGACCAAGACTCCAGAGCTCCCCCGCTGCAAGACAAGAACAATATTGGGCCTCACTGAACGGAACTAAGGGGCAGAACTCATCTTCTTTGATGTAGCTTCACTCAATTAGTTCTGCACACAGTGTAAATGAAAGACCTATACATCATTCCTATGGGCTGGAAAGGGAGGAAGATGTTATTTTTGCATATGTGGAAGGTGGTCAGAGACTAGTGACAGGGGGCATATTTGTGCCTCTATAGATACAAACAGGAGCCATTTACCAAATCCAGGTCTGGATTTCATTCTTGGAGTCTAATCAACTTTAGGTTACACAGCTTGTTGGAAAGGAGAGCCCTTGTAAGAATCTGATTTCATGGAGGCAGCTAATCAAGGTATTTGATTTAAGAAAATTACTTTAATAGAATATCAGGGTTGAAGGGACCTCAGGAGGTCATTTAGTCCAACCCCCTGCTCAAAGCAGGACCAATCCCCAGACAAATTTTTGCCGCAGATCCCTAAGTGGCCGCCTCAAGGATTGAACTCACAACTTTGGATTTAGCAGGCCAATTTACAAACCACTTAACTATCCCAGTCCCCATAGCTGCTTTAGTTCTCTCAATAGCTTTTAAAAAGTTACTGTACCCACCCTGCTTTTTTAGAGATGCACACTCTTTCTCGCTCTCTAACAGCCTAATGCCACCTCTGAGCCTGCATTTGTTTTAATACTATACAGGGCTGGCTTCAGGCACCAGCCCAGCAAGCAGGTGCTTGGGGCGGCCAAGGGGAAGGGAAGGCACATTGGCAGTGGGTCCCTCAGTCCCTCTCAGAGGGAAGGACCTGCTGCCAAATTGCCACTGAAGAAGAAAGCGGCACGGTGGAGCTGCCGCCAATCACGACTTTTGGTCCCTCAGCACAAGCAGTACATACATACATTCCCACAGGTTAATGCTTTAGCGGCCCTGCTCCTTCTTGGGAATCCCTTTGTTGTGGGGAAAGCAGAGTTTGTCTCCAACTCCGCTTTCTCTCTTGGCAGAGCTCTAGCAAGCAGGACAAAACATCAGGTGGAGGGTACCCTGGAGAGACAGCAGAGAGGTGGAAGCCTGGAAGACGCATGCTACATCAACTTTTAAAAGGACTGTGAAAGAGCCGGGATGCCTAACTGATTTCAAAGAACGGGGCTCTCCTCTCTGCTGTCCTATTGGATAGTAACACTGATGGCAGAGGACCCGATGTAGCAGGGAATTTAAGCATGTGCTTAACTTTAAGGACATGAGGAGACCCACTGATGTCAATCAGGGACAGAATGTGCTGAATTTTGCCATATGTGCTATGGACATAAATGTGCTGCACTGGCTGAAAGGGCAAGGACAACACCTTTTGACAGCCAAAGCAGATCACACACACGAGCTTAATTAACACCTTTTTGGGGGCATCTCCACTTCTGACCTGGCCAAGAGTGTTTCATCCGCTGTGTCAGTGAGGTGATGGGGGAGAGACAGCTACACTCAATCCCCGCAATGGATAGCGTGTTCAGTTATTATGGATTTGGATGAAGAGGGAATTGGGTCACACCAGTTTCACTCTGGTGTAGCACCACTGATGTGACTCCTGAGGAGAATCTAACCCATAAACATTGATTCTCATGCCAACCTCTCATCTCGCCCCAAAGGGACCATATGTTGCACCATAAGCCAACCATTTCCTTAACCTGCTTAACGTAGACGTAAATGGGCAAAGTAAAGAGGAAATATCAGAGAGATCCCTTTGATTCATTTTAATCATGTTCTGTTATCATCTTAGAAGATAAGAGGGGTCCCTGCAAGCTTTGGGGGACAGAATGAGGGAGAATGGCTGTACTCTGGCTTTGGTAATGAACAGTTCATAGAATCATAGAATATCAGGGTTGGAAGGGACCTCAGGAGGTCATCTAGTCCAACCCCCTGATCAAAGCAGGACCAACACCAGCTAAATCATCCTAGCCAGAGCTTTGTCAAGCTGGGCCTTAAAAACCTCCAAGGAAGGAGATTCCACCACCTCCTTAGGGAACCCATTCCAGTGCTTCACCACCCTCCTAGTGAAGAAGTTTTTCCTAATCCAGCCTAAACCTCCCCCACTGCAATTTGAGACCATTACTCATTGTTCTGTCATCTGGTACCACTGAGAACAGTCTAGATCCATCCTCTTTGGAACCCCCTTTCAGGTAGTTGGAAGTTGAAAGTTGCTTCTGGCTAAGACAAAGCAGCATTTTACTGAGGGGTTTTAATGTCTGATGGAATTCACAGGTGATACCAGCCCAATTTTTTTGTTTCTTTCAGATTTGTTTTCTTTAAAAGCACTACAGCAATAAAGAAAAATTTACACAAAGAGAGAGAGAGAGAGAGAGAGAGAGAGAGCAAGCATTGGACAAAGTCCATCCAAAGAGAATTCTTTCAATTGGGCCAGTATGATTGGGGGTGGATTCAGCAGAAATAAAACGGCTGCAAATCTGTACCAGCATAATCCAAACCCAATTATTATAAGCAAAACACACTTAACAAAAGGATTCTCTAACCTGGGGTTCACCCAATCCTCAGCACCAAGCATGCAGCCCTGCCTTCCTATTAGGATTTTTATTACAGTAGTGGGTTGAGGTTCCAACTGCTTTTAGGGTCCCCTGGTGCTGTACATACAGATAATCAAAGATGGTCTCTGCTCCAGAGAAAAGACAGACGAAGAATTATTGACCCCTTTTTACAGATAGGAAATTTAGAAAAAGAGCAAGATTACCGGATTAGCAGGTAGTGATCGATCTATCGGGGATCAATTTATCGCGTCTAGTGTAGATGCGATAAATCGATCCCCAGTCGCTCTGCCGTCAACTCCTGTACTCCACCACGGCAAGAGGTGGAAGCGGAGTCGAGGGGGGAGTGGCGGCAGTCGACCCCATGCCATGAGGATGCGAGATAAGTCGACCTAAGATACGTTGACTTCAGCTACGCTATTCTCTTAGCTGAAGTTGTGTATCTTAGGTCACTCTCCCCTCTCTTCCCCCAGTGTAGACCAGGCCTAAGTGACTTGCCTAAGATCACATGGGAAATAGGGCTACAGTCCTGAAATATTGGCCCAAACTGGTGAAAATCTTGTGCACCATGAGTTGGGCCTGTCTCGAGGTAGCTTGGGTCTGTGCCGTGTAATAGCACAAAAATAACTAGGAATAACATGCCTGTAACACACCTTCTTAGAGGTATTTCCAGTTAATACAGATGTTAAGATCCTATTCAATCCTAGTGCCAGGAAAGTGTCGGCTTATACTGAAGTGACTCTTCCTTTCTCTGGAGAGGCTTTGAAATTACTGAGCCATCTGTCTGCTGCCGTCTGTTGTTGCCTTGGAAATGAATGTCAGGTCAGTTGGAAACAGGTTTTAAACAAACCACTGTTCTGAAAGACTATTCACCATTGTAGTTGGTGATGTCACCAGAACCTCTCTATCTGGTTCCAGGGAATTCCCAGCTGTCTCTTAATTACCCCATATGGAGTGTGTTCTCCTTCTCCAGCAGTAGCACTGCTGCTTCTCTGGGCTTGTCTCTCTCTCTCTGGAACTATGCAATGTGACACAGTGGTAACTGACACAGACCATTTGCATTTTGCATTCAGCCTGGAAACCTTTCTGGTTAACGTCTCTCTTGCTCACATTCAGCCCAGAGATTACTAACTCAAAGCAACACACAGGAGCTGGAGGAATGGTTTACTCTTGAGTCAGTGGTAGAATTAGGACATGAATTTGATGTGTAGGGTGACCAGACAGCAAGTGTGAAAATTCAGGACAGTGATGGGGGGTAATAGGAGTCTATATAAGAAAAAGACCCAAAAATCAGGACTGTCCCTAGAAAATTGGGACATCTGGTCACCCTATTGATGTGCCCCTGGTGACCCACGGTGGAATCATAGAATCATAGACTATCAGGGTTGGAAGGGACTCAGAAGGTCATCTAGGTGGAGGTGAGCTGCTGCATCTTATCCTAGTGGGAGCCTGTTTGTAGTTTTCCCATCAAGTTTCAGCCGAGAGGTGGGAAATCCATGAATCACGGCGGGTAGATCCTGATCCAGGAGGAAGGGGTGGAACTTTGTAGCGAGCTGGAGAGGGAAGATGGCATTTTTTGTCACCGGTGCTATCTAGTTATCCACGTTTAGGACGGAGGTCCTGAGGCTGCAGTGATGGGGCCATTCATTATTTCATAATGCCTCCCTGGGGATGTTATAGACCCCATAAAGGGAGGTCCATGCCCTGCACATGTGACAATCTAAGGCATATGGCCTTTGTACTGCAGCGTTGGGAGACCTAAGGACAGAGTGCTTAGACAGGGAGGGGCACAGAGAGCTCTCTGCATGCATACACACGAACAATCACACCTGCACACCCGTACTGCTCTAAATGCAACAGATGGTGCTATGGGGGACACTTTTGGAAGGAGGGGAATTGAGCTTCTCCATGGAACCAGCTCCTCATCCTCCCCAGCTTTCAGTTAAAAAAATTGCTCCCTTGGTCCCCTGCCACGTTTTTTTTGTGTTTGTACCTGTGGTGGTGTTTCTGTTCTCTGACTGGATGGCTTATGGCACAGAACTAACCAACACAGTACAAACTGTCATTATTACAGCTGAACAGGCCATCTCAAATTCAAAGGCTACTGCCCAGGGTGCAAGTTCACAGAGTTAATTCCCTACATTACAGTATGAATTGTGAGAAGTGTTTGCTGAAATGATTTGCAAAAAAATCTTCATAGAGAATGAATGCCTTCCAGGATTTTGCAGTCTGTTCACGGGCAATTTGCAAAGAGAAAAATAGGTGAAAATCCTTCAGCAGCTGTATTATTCATTGGGAATCATTTGTGTTGCTGCACTCTGCAGGAAAATACCACTTTCATATATTGATAAGAGAGCATTCCAAAAGGCTCCCTCACAAGCGCAGTGCTTGCAGTGAGACGTGTGTTACTTGAACTGTCTCCTCTCAGATGGCGGCCAGGTTCGCCAAACCTGGCAAGCAGGTGGAGGAATGTGCAACACCCTTCTCATTCCAAAGCCTAGGCTAGACTGTGACACAGATGGACAGACTGTAATCTGTCACGTCCTTGGAATAGCCACAGGAGATGCTGTCTGAGAGGCACCTGAAGTCAGTGGCTCTCAACCAGGGGTCTGGGGCCCCCTGGGGGGCTGTGAGTGGGTTTCAGGGGGTGCTCCAAGCATGGCCAGCATTAGACTCACTGAGGCCCAGGGCAGAAAGCCGAAGCCCCACTGCATGGGGTTGAAGCCCGGGGCCCTGAGCCCTGCCACCTGGGGCTGAAGCCAAAGCCAGAGCAACTTAGCTTTGCGGGGGCCCCTGTGGCATGAGGCCCCAGGCAGCCGCCCTGATTGCTACGCCCTAACGCCTGCCCTGGCATTTATATGCAGAAAACCAGTTGCTGTGGCACAGGTGGGGCGTGGAGTTTTTATAGCATGTTGGGGGGCCTCAGAAAGAAAAAGGTGGAGAGCCCCTTGTAGCAAAGTGAAGACTCACCAGCGCAGGGCCTCCAGCTGGTCGTCTGGGAATTAGCTCTTTGCCAGCGTTTGGAGTGCCCTCTGCAGGCCGCTGTCTCACCTGCTGCTGGCCCCATGTGCCTCCCAGACCCTGGTACCTTGGGGTTCTGCCCCAGCAGTACCCCATGCTCTTGGTCTCCCCTCCCAGGGGAACCCCGAACCCTCTAAGCCCACCTTGCCTCAGTGGCTACTGCCAGTCGTCATCTAGCCCCCACTCACTGGGGCAGACTGCAGTCTGTAATGGCCACTCATCACTGGCAAGACCTGCTGCCTTTGCCTATTCCTAGGCTGTATCTCTGCAGCCCCAGTATCTCCGTAGGCCTTCACCAAGGGGGGTTTACCAGGCTGGAGCTCCCTTGCCCTATTCCCCAGCACTGCTCCACCTCAGGTACCTTGTTCCCAGGCAGGCAGCCCTCCCCACTCCAGGACTAGGGTGAGACTCCTCCAGCTTCTGGGCCCCAGCCCTCTTCTCAGGGCCAGCTGGGCCCTGACTGGCTTGGCCACCGCGGTGGCTGCTTCCCCAATCAGCCTGGCTTGACTGCTTTTAACCCCTGTTCTCCAGGTGTGAGGCAGCTGCCCCACTATACCCCTGCTCTAAGTCACAGTTCCTCCCGTTTCCTCTGTGCTTCCAGGGCTGGGGATAGTGATTGACTGCCGTCCTACCATAGCAACAGGCCCATCCCGCAATGGCTCAGCTCCTCTGGCCAGGGACAAAGCGACAGGGAAGCTGTATGGAGCCAAGGCTCCAGCCATTCCCTGCCCACTTGCTCCAAGGAAGTAGGGCCTAGATCCTCAAAGGTATTTAGGTGCTTAAGTCCCATCAAAATCAAAGGGAGTTGAGGATTTGGGACTAGGTATCCCACTTACTTCTCTCGGCTTGGACCCCAGGGTCTGAGGAGCCCGCACCCTGGTGGGCAGACAAAGTGAGAGTCACAATCTAGCTCGCAGCGAGTGCGAAAGAGAAGTTTGAAAAGATCTGATCACTTTGACTGATCGATCCTGCAGCCCTCATATAGATTGCACTGACCACAACATGTCTTCCATTCTTCTCTTATCCTGGCCTTCCTTCTCCATTGTGAAAAGCCCTGGCTGTATATGGAGAAGGAATGAAAAGATCTTATAAATATATTAAAAGCAAAATTTCCTCCAGAGCAGAGCAGATAATTCTCAAAGACTAATGTGAGCAGAATATTTTTCAGAGGGTCACATCGTTTGACCTTGAGGTTTCTTCCTGCACCACATCCAGAATTCTAAAGGGAGGGCCAGTATTCCATGTACAAGTTAGAGGTACATGGAGGAGAGAAGATAGAACAATCTTAAAATGCAACCTTATGCCCTAATTTCACTTACAAATCTGACTACTCCTCTCTCTCCCGTGAATGCACATGAAATAGGTGGTCTGGCTTTAAGCAAAGCAGGGGTGGAAGCAAACCCCAAATAAGTTTGGGGAAAAAACAATGCAAATGGTACATGGCAGAGCTAGTGCCAGATCCACTGCTGGTGTCAATGAGCATCATCCCATTGCAGTCAAAGGAGCTGGACCCGTTTTCTCCAGCTGAGAATCTACAGTAAATTTTTCAAAATCGCTTTGAAGTGTAAATCCCATTTTCAAAAGGGACACATGCGTAGATTTCAATGGGAGTTAGGCACCTAAATACCTTTGAGATCTGGGCCTTAGAAAATTAGGAGCCCAAGGCTCATTGAAGGTCAAGGCAAAACTTCTGTAATCCACCTCTGCGAGAGACGCAGCACTTAATTCGATTTTCATGGGTTGACTGCAAGGTAATGCAGACGTAGCGTTGTGTAATTGGACTTAATTGGCCTCCAGGTGGTGTCCCACAATGCTCATATGTGACCACTCTGGAGCTCATTCTCAGCTCTGCTGCACTGCAGCCAGGTATACAGGAAACAGCCCCTCCCCTGTTAAAGCCCCGGGAATTTTTGATTTCCCATTTCCTGTTTGATCAGCATTGGGAGCGTGCCAGCTTGAGCACAGCTGATGATGGAGACTACATGCCCCAAACATGCTCCAGCCTGGTCTGCACAGGAGGTGGTGGATCTCATCGCTGTGTGGGGAGAAGAATCTGTGCAGGCAGAGCTCTGACCCAGCAGAAGAAACGCTGACACCTATGCAACGATCACTCATGGAATTGGGGAGAAGGGCTACACGAGGGACACACAGCAGTGCCGTGTGAAAATAAAATAACTTTGCCAAGTAAGGCAAGGGAGGCGAACAGTCATTCTGGTGCTGAACCCCACACATGCTGGTTCTACAATGAGCTGCATGTGATTCTTGGGGGTGACCCTACCAGCACCCCCACAAGCAACGTGGACACCTCACAGGTGTGTGAGTGTAGGGACAACAGGGAGGACGATATGGTGGATGATGAGGAGGAGGAGAATGGGAGGCAGGCGAGCAGTGGATCCATTCTCCCCAAGAGCCAGAAAAGATGTTTAACCCTGAAACCCTGTGGGTCATAGGACATCCCAGTGGCCAACCGTGATGCTGGGGAAGGCACCTCTGGTGAGTATACAGTGACAATCAAAGTCCAGTTAAACTTTAGCGGGCACACACATTGCATCTTTACTGTGAAGAAAAAGTGAGATGCTGTGGTTTTCTGCTTACAAGAGGCCGCTCCAGCTACGTAGAGGGTGGCTCCCAGAAAAGACTGTTTATGTTGACTGGGACAGTCCAGGATTCCTCCATGGAGATCTCTAGGAAACTTTCATGGAGGTACTCTGCAATCCTTTGCAGAAGGTTCCTGGGCAGGGCAGTCATATTTCTTCCACCATGGTAGGACACTTTCCCATGCAACTCCTGAATTAATTCTGCTGGCATAATTGCAATACACAGCATAGCAGCATAAGGACTGGGTCTATACCCAGACACTTGCAGCATCTCCTTCCTTTCTGTCTCTGTTACCCTCAGGAGACTGATATCACATAGGGTTGCCTAGGGGAAACGGGGGAAGTTCTCATTAAAAGTGTTCTTACATGAAAAAAAGGGCATGCAGACCCACCCTACCCCCTCACATTCTGGATCACCAAACCACGCGGTCACTAATGTGTCTTTACTGTGCTCGGCATGGGTCGGCAAGTAGTTTAAAGTGGCTGTTAGGGGATTGGGGCCCCACACGAGAGATTCTGCAATTTGGGAGTGAAAATGTCCCCTCCTCCCATTCGTAAACAGCTTCCCGTGGTACTACAGGGAAGGGCCATTGTTCAACTAGCTACCTCTGCTCCTGACATGAGCCTGCCAAAAACTTCATTAAAAGTTCAGTCACCCATGACCCGTGGGGGGGTCAGTCAAAAGGTTATTGTAGGAAGGTTGGCTGCTGGCCGGGCACCCAGTTCCGAAGGCAGCTCTGCCGCCAGCAGCCATGCAGCAGTAAGGATGGCGTGGTATGGTATTGCCACCCTTACTTCTGCGCTGCTGCCTGCAGAGCTGGGCAGCCGGAGAGTGGTGGTTGCTGGCCAGGGCCTGGCTCTGCAGGCAGCAGCGCAGAAGTAAAGGTGGCAATACCAGACCACGCCATCCTTACTGCTGCATCCACCACTCTCTGGCCACCCAGCTCTGAAGGCAGCGCAGAAGTAAGGGTGGCCATACTGTGACCCCCCTACAGTAACCTTGTGACTCCCCCGCCTCCTCTTTTTGGGTTAGGACCCGCAGTTTGGAAAACGCTGGTCTCCCTCGTGAAATCTGCATAGTATAGGGTAAAAGTACACAAAAGACCAGATTTCACAGTCCGTGACATGTTTTTCACAGCTGTGAATTTGGTAGGGCCCTAATTATATTGTACCTAATGGCTAAAGCATGGGCTGGGACTCAGGATCCCTGAGTGCTATTCCTGCCTCTGACACTGGCCTGCTGGGTGACAGTGAAAAAATCATTTCAACCACTCCATGCCTCAGTTTCCCCATCTGTAAAATAGGGATAATTCCCCATTTAATAACACTGACCTCTTCTGTAAAGTACTTTGAGATCTATGGATGAAAAGCACTTTAGTGTATAAGAGCTAGATATTATTATTGTTACATTGTATTCAACTTTTTTGCTATCCTGTCACATGGCCTGCATTGTGCAGGAGGTCAGACTAGATGATCATAGTGGTCCCTTCTGATCTTAAAGTCTATGATTCTATGGCAAACTCTTGTCTAATTTGCTGTCCACTCACACTCCTAAGTTTCTTGATGCTTTACTTTAACCAAGTTTCTCACCCCATTAAATGTATTAGACTGCATTTCTCTACTCCAAGACTCGTCTGTTTTAATTCTAATCTCATGAAGTCCCTTACTTTTTACATCTTTTGCATGAACGAGTCAAGTTTTCCAGTGAAAGACTTAAGAAGCTCAATCTCTTTGGTTTATACACGAGAAAGTGAAAAGGTGACTTGATTACAGTCTACACATACCTACGTGGGGAGAAGATTTCTGATGGTAGACAGTTTATTAATCTAGCAAAGACTGCAAGATCAAGTGACTGGAAGCTGAACCTAGATAAAGTCAAGTTAGAAATAAAGTGCAAATTTGTAACAGTGATGTAATTAACCATTGGAACAATTATCCAAGGATGTGGTAGATTCTTCCATCAGTTGAAGTCTTATAATCAAGAATCAACCAGAAGTTATGGGCTTAATGTAAGAATTACTTGGTGAAATTCTATGGCCTGTGTTATACATTAGGTTGGATGAGTGGCCCCTTATCTGTGATTCTATATCCACTGCATTCATCCATTTAGACACTCATTTCTCATTCATACCTTTCCATACATTAGAATGGACAGGGCCTGATTCTCATCCTACTAAGGCCCCTTTCCGCCATGCCAGCCACAGCCACTTTAAGGCCTATTTACATTGCCAGCATGATGATTGTAAAGGGACCTCCAAATAAACGAGAATCAGCACAACAATATCCAAATATAAATTCATCAATACAACCAAAACAACTGCCCATCCCTCAAATAATTACCTACCCACAATCATAAAGAGGAATTGGAAGTGAGATGTGCTTTACTGCAGCTTTTTCGTTCAGCGTTTGCAATGTCAAATCTAAGTTAGAAATGACAGCACTGTGTGATTGAATGGAACAAAGGTACAATTGGATAGGAGATGAGAATTGGTTTTGGTATAAAGGGATACCTCGGCTGTGTGCCCTCATATATTTGCCCAGCTCTCACCCTTTCCCCAGCTCTGTTTATCAAAACCCTTTCTGAAAGAATATAATCAGAGCTACATCTCCTTCATTGGGGCTGCGGCGCTGATTGCTTTGATCACTGTGAAGCGTGGCATCGTGCTAATGATCACTAAACCCCACCTTTGAAGTCGGCGGTGAACGTGCTGCTTTGCTGGGAGAGTAACAGAGAGAACTTAAATGCTTTTGTTTTCTTTCCGATTGTTGTCTGTCATGCGCAGAACAACAAGTGCAAGCCAGGGAAAGGAAGAATGGGCTCCCAGTGTCAGCTGTCAGAGAGTGAATCCTGGCACACAGCCTTGCGAGGAGGGCAGGGTAATGAATCTTGGCATTGACGCTATACTTATCCCCCCTTCTATCTGAATACTGGGCAAGTCCACACTGGAGCCAGATCTGCTGCTGGCATAACTGGGAGCAGTAGTTACTAGCGTGTTCCATGTCACGAAATGGCTTGTTCACAGAGCCGGTGCTCGCAGATGGCACTCAAGCCCCCAAAGCGGCATCCTGGGGTTTCACACAATCGCTAAAACTCACACCCTGAGAATGGCTTCCTCTGTGCAGCTTTTCCTAGTGGCCCCTTTGAAATTACCATTTACCTCAGCGGCAGGCCCAGCCCAGCATCTCCATGGATCATATTTGGTTTCTTGTGTTGTGAAAAGGATGCTGATCAAAGGTTCTGATGGACGTGGGATTCAGAGGGCAGTTACCTTATAAAAACCAAACACAGCCCTCTCATATGACAATAAAGAGAATGATGTTATCAGCTTCTTACATGGGACTATCAATCCTTTAAATAATTGTAATTTGCAGCGTCTCACTGTATAACATTATGTGCAGTAGTCCTGGCATGGCAGCCATGCTGTGCCTTTCTTTTTAAAAATCAGTTGTTACATATGTCATCACTAATTACGCTTGTACAAAACCATCCGGATGCAGGGCACCAGTATAGCTCCCCCCAGGTCTGTATGAATTTTCCCTGCATTAAGTATTTAACTTTTTGCTATGCTATTTTTAGACAGACACACTGGAAACCACAGGCATCTTAATCTATTTTAAGGACAGTAGGAGTCTTTTTTTTCCTGCAAAAGTCTAATTATGGCATAAAGTAACAGTAGTAACTTCAAGAAGGCGGCAGCACGGAAGATAGCATGTAGATATACACACAATGTGTGAGAGCATGTGTAAATTAACACGTAGACATACATATTACACGTGTGAGCATATGTATACATATATGTGTATATTAGAGCTGGTTGAAGTTTTTCAATTGAAATATTTGCCCGAAGAAATACCAGGTTTGTCAAAAATAAAAATTTTCAGCGGAAAATATTGATGCCCATGACACAGAAGGCAGTGTTTCCTAGTGGATAAAGCACTAGACTAGGTCTCAGAAGACCTGGGATCTAGTCCCAGCTCTGTTACTGGCCTGCTGGGTGACCTTGTCAAGTTGCTTCACCTCTTTGTGCCTCGGTTTCCCCATCTCTAAAAATAAAATACTCCCTTGGAGCTGTGCATGGAAAACCCTACATCAAAGCCAGCTATTACAATAAACTACGTTTTTCAAAAGGAAAATTCTAAACAAAGATTTTTGTTCAGACATTTTGAAAGATTGAGTTTAGAATCAACATTAGGACTTTTGAAAGATAAAAAGAAACATTTTGTGTCAGCTGAAAAAGTCAAAATTATTCATTTAGCCATTGCAGAAGCAAAACCGTTCTGATCTCTTTGCTGCAAACGTTGGCGATTTTGACTTTTTGTCTGGTTTGGGATGAAGACAAATGCCGAAATATCACAATTTCTCACAGGGCAGAAACTCTGTTTTCTGAAAAGCTCTGTACTGAAATACCATCAACAATGAAAAATATCCTTCTCAATAGAAAACCAGGGCAATTTAAAAATAGTAATTCTTTTCCAGTTTGTCTTGGAAAATACTTAACTGTTATCCAGCCAACCCCAGTCCTGATGAACTGGCTTGACCTGCGGTGCTGCCGGCCGGCTCTGATGCCTCCCACCGCGGGTGGCCAGGTAACTCTGGTGGCTCCATGTCCTGGATGGGTGGAGGGCTGTAGTTGGGGTGCGGGTAGCCCTGGGCTGGAGGAGGGATCTGGCAGGAAGCAGCCAGCCTAGCTAGGTGCCTTGCTCAGGCTGCTCTGCTCCCTGGCTGGGAAAGCGCTAGTCCCAGGACTCTGGCTATGGGGATTCGGGCTGCTGCACCTTATCTGGGAGAAGGCAGGAGGGGCTCTGGCTACTCATCCCTGCCTTGGGAGGAAGGGGGGAGGGGAGGGTGCTCTGTCTGTTTTTCCAAGTCTGAGGCCATGGGCAGGCCCTAGGCTACGTCCCTGTGGTGGGGCCCTCCCCGGAGCCAGGCCAGGTCTGCAGAAGGCAGAGGCCAGCAGCAGCCTGGGCAGGGTTCTCCACATAGGAATTGACCTGCACCACTCAGCGCAGGCCAGGCGCCAGCCTGGGGGTACTGCCCCCCAGCGCTCTCAGTGCAGCCCGGCCAGCCCCCCTCTCAGGCAGGGCATGGGGCAGGCTGGGCACTCAGCTATGAGTGAGACCACTCTCAGCCAATCAGATTGCAAGGTGGGACACTGTGCTCAGGAGATGAGGCCTCACTGTGGCTGCCAACCTCAGCCAACCAGCATTGTGATTTAGGTGAATTCTGATTGGGTGAGGAAACTGCCACTCAAAGGAAACCTGGTCACCAGCTAACTCCTGAGCACAGGCTGTCTCCCTTGCTGTCTGATTGGCTGAGAGCTCTGCCAGTCACACTCCAAGCAGGAATGCTGGGCTAGCAAGTCTGTATAAAAGCACCAGTCTCCCACTGCAGCAGGGAGATTGCGGTGCCAGGGCTCTGGCTCAGGGAACTGTTTTTCAGGTAAATAATTGATTACAAAGCATGTCTTATTTTTGAGCCTGGTTGCTTGTTTGGGAGTCAGGTGGTGACCTCTTTACTTGCCCTGCATTTCCCCCTTGATTAATTAAGGGATATTTTTCACAAGTGGGGTTTTGTCATCTTCTTATGGCACAAAAGTGAAATAAAGCCTCTGTAAAACGAGTGGTAAGTTGTCCTAAATGGCAAACACCTTTGGGAGGAGCTGCTGAAATGGAGATGGGGCTGTCATCCATTGTAGCAGCTGTCACCCCCTCCTCCCTTTACCACCCAGCTGGCTGCGGTCAGAGGTCTGTCGAGTCTTCCTTCGGGCACGGAAGTGCCGTGGCCTCTCTGCAATGTCTGCAGCGCTCTAGTCCAGCAGGGCGGCTGAGCTGATGTAGCATCACTGGGTGAATGATTCAGTGGGAGACGGATAGGGAGGAAAATGCAGGAGACAGGCAATTGGGTGTGGGGAGAATGGGAGCGGGACAACCACCTCTCCACCCTACGCAGGAAGGAGAATAGGATGGTTTGCTCTCCAGCCCTAGAGGAGAGGGTGAGGGCATCTTCTGGGGTTACTGTCAGCTCTTACAAGAGAGGAGCCAAACAGGCATGTTTCCGTCCATCAGCCCAGGCGGATGGTCAGACCCCACCCATAGGATTCACTTTCCTGATTTGTACAGTCCCTTTCTGAAATACGCTATGAATTGCTCTCTGAGGCCATGATGGGCTAAGCCGCTAGACCAGAGGTCGGCACTGCCTTTCAGAAGTGCTGTGCTGAGTCTTCATTTATTCACTCTAATTTAAGGGTTCGTGTGCCAGTCATGCATTTTAACGTTGTTAGAAGGTCTCTTTCTATAAGTCTATAATATATAACTAAACTATTGTTGTATGTAAAGTAAATAAGGTTTTTAAAATGTTTAAGAAGCTTCATTTAAAATTAAATTAAAATGCAGAGCCCCTGGACTGGTGGCCAGGACCTGGGCAGTGTGAGTGCCACTGAAAATCAGCTTGTGCGCTGCCTTTGGCACACGTGCCGTAGGTTTCCTACGCCTGCACTAGATGGTGCTTTTGCAGATGATATAAAAGCCCAGTAATGGAACAATGAACTTCCTCCTGTGCTAATGAGGTGTGAGAACCTGCAGCTTCCGGTGACCTCAGCAGGAGAGTCAGACCCTTTAGTTTAAGTGAAGGCCTCTCCTGCTCGCAGGGGATGCTCTGGAACGCTCTTGTGCCTGGCTGAGGATTCAGCCACGCACCAGGGAGCCTTGCCTTGCTCTGACAGCAGCTCGCCATTCCAGGCTCTTGGCAGAGTGAGTGGCTTGTGAATGACAAGCCACCATGTATCATGTCTCTGTCATGATTGTTGTGCAGGCTGCTTTTCTCTCCGTTCCTAATAAATCTTGTTGGCTGCCATGGGGCTGGCTTCAGATGCTCTTTGGGAACGTGCTGAGGATGGGTCAGAGGTGAAACTACCAGCTCAGAGTGGTGCTTTACAGCAGGCCTCCTGTGTGCAGATCTAGCCTCTAGGGCAGATGTGTGCAAGCAGAGGAAGCATACTGGTCCAACCTCTGCCTGCTCTGGGCAGAAATCTGGGCTCTTGCCTAGTATGTGAATGAGCGACAAGCCATTAGTGCTGGCAACGTGAGAGATTAGAAAAGAACAGTTACCAAGTCAACTGTGTAAAAGATGCCCCCACAATGTGCTAACTTACTCCATCTATTATGGAGGTGGTTAGACTGGATGATCAGAGAAGTTCCCTCCTGGGCTGACAATGGGAGTCTCCATGTACTTCAAAGCAGGGCCGGCTCCAGGCACCAGCAAAGGAAGCAGGTGCTTGGGGCGACCAATACAAAGGGGAAGCACCTCCGGGTCTTTGGCAGCGGGTCCCTCAGTCCCTCTCTTCCTCTTTGAGCTGCTGTCAAAGTGCCACCGAAGAGGAAGAGAGGGATTGAAGGAACCGCCACTGAATTGCCGCCGAAGAATGAAGTGGCACGATTATTGAGCTGCCGCCGATTGGCTTTTTTTTTTGGGGGGCTGCTTGAGGTGGCAGAAAAGATGAAGCTGACCCTGCTTCAAAGAGTTTCATCAATAGCTTCCTCTTTCAGGAAGTATCATATTAAAAATACACCATAAAAACACAGTAGCATTTCAGAGACTATACACACTCTTAGGCCATGTCTGCACTAGGAGCCCTTTCCAGCATAGCTGTACCGCCACAAATACAGTGTTGTCACTAACAATAGCTGCAGCTGAAGCTTTCACCAGCACAGCTATGTCGGTCAGGGAGTGCACCTAGTCCCACCCCCGACTCACGTAACTATGCTGGCAGATGTTTGTAGCGTAGACATGGCCTCAGTAAAATAATCCTTTGCCTTCCTTACGAGGTGTGAAAGTGCATTACAGATATTTGTGACTCATGACACAGCCCACCAGTGAGAGGTGCTCTTATTCCCATTGGACGAAGGGAACTGACACACAGAGAAACTAAGTGACTCGCAAAAGGTCACTAAGCAAATTCTGGGGAGAGCTGAGACAGAGTTCAGTCTCTTGCCTTCCATCCATAAGGCCATGCTTCCCCTACAAAATACAGGAAGCGCCACTAAATCTGTGCAATAAGATGCTGTATGGTCAATAAACAAGTAGCGCAAAATAAAGCAAATTGGAACAGCAAACTCTTCTGTAACAAAATATATTTGCAATTGCCCCTTCTGGTGCTGTGCAGTGTTAGGACCCTACTGTAAAACTAGAGCAGATCTACATTTTTCAACTGAAATTTTCCTGACAAAATAGAGGGTTTAATCACAGTCTAAACTTCATCAGGAAAATGCAAAACACTTTGTTTCTAATCAACACTTCGGGATTTTGAAATGTCAACATTTCTAAGCTGAACATTTTGATTCCAATTGACATTTTCTTTTAGACATTTCCAAAGTGAAAATCTTCTGGAACTTACTGATGTGCAAAAAGTTGATATTTTCACTTTTCATCCTGTTGCAGGATGAAGACAAAAGGTTGTAAGACTGGAATTTCCCAAGGGATGAACATTCAATTTTGTGAAGAAGCTCTAATAAAAATGGGTGTATGGACATACCTCCTGCACAAACATCCAGATATGATAAAGCCCGAGAGCACGTCCTCATTGCAGCAGACAGTGCATGCACACTTCTGCAGTCCCAAAACGAAGGAACTGAAGGGGCAAATGGGAATGCTTGCACCTCTAATGATCTGATTTCAACCCAGGACTCAATTGTAGGTGCAAACTGCAGGTGGAAAAGGGAGACTGCTGACTGTCTGAATGCCTTTGTCAATTTTTGATCAAAAATTTACATTCCTTCAGAACGCATTGATTTTTGACAAATCGGCATTTTCAGATGGAAAAATGTTTGAGGACATTTTCCCAACCAGCTCTAGATCATTCAGAGAGATCTCTGAAATCCTTACTGATGATGGGGCATGTTGTGATCCTGGTCAGCTCTACAGCTAGGCAAAGCAGAACATGGGGAGGGTCCTACCCAGGGAGGTTCATGACACCACAAAGTCTCATAACATCCGAGACCCATTCTCCAGTGTATGCTTCCTTTATGCTGCGGAGGGGGTAACATATTTAAAAGTAGACCATTATGCAGCCTCACATTCATTAAGCTTTGACCACTAATGGGTGCAGTCAGTGGGCTACCATGGTGGATTTCGAGGACTTATAAGAGAAATGGGATTTTCCCCCAAAGCTGCATCTAAACACAAACTATGCTTGACTGATGTTGACACAGAACATAAAAGATATTATAAACCCCTTTCTGTGAGCATCTAGGCAATGGTTCTGCATGGATTGATGTGTTGAAAACCAAGGAGCTTGTCATAATAGTTTGTAATACATTCAAGAATGATCAAGTACTGTAGCATCTGCTTTGAAGGTGTGTGTGTGCACGCGCGCACTCAGCCCACAATGGCTGTCTGGAGAGAGGTTTCCTATCATAGTTTCCAACATGACTGTGGAATAGGTAGAAGTCCATCCCAATAACACATCTATGGACCTGTTTAGTGACAGCTAATCAAAGACGATGAGGAGGGAGGAAACTCTTCTGTTTCCATGGAAACAGAAGCCATGGCTTTGAGGTGCAGCATGTTAATGCTGCCTCATCTCCACTGAAAAGATGTGAGGCCATAGTGATTCTTGCCTGGGGTGCTCGGTTTCCATGGAAACATGGAGACGTCACTGTGCAGTGTGTGATGTAGTCATCTCCATTGAAGGAGTTGAGAAGTCACATCAGTGGTCATGGTGGTGCAAATTTTCAGGACCAAATCTTGCATTTATTTAGGTATGCTAAAAGATGCATGTTGTGTAGCCGCCTGAAATGGAAGGGGGACCCACAAACATTTTGGGAGAAAGCAAATGCAGGCTGTATAGAAATCTCTAGCATGGGACAACAAAGACCTTACAGTGTCACGTGTTGAAGAGATATGGATTACCACTATGAATCTGAGCTCCTCTCTGCATGCAGTTCACATTCTGCATGCTGGGCTTGCAAAACTGTCTTATGATACATTAACCTTAGGAATATTTGCCTACTTTAAGAGGTTGTTATCCTGACATAGTTGGAACACTTTACCATACAGCTGAACTGTCCTAGTCTCTTATGATTAGGCTTGGAGGATTAGATTGGTCAGTAAAAGACAGTAAACATCCATTTCACTGTTCACAAACTGAAAAAAATATCCCCATTGTTAACAGAAATGTACAGATAGGCAAAGAAAGAAAAATGCTGCTAGAGAATTAAGAGTTTGACAGAAGGATATTTACTTTGTATATTTTGATATGTGATGTTGACATATCAAGCTTTAACTTCTTGCATATCATCCATTGTCATTAACAAATTATTGTCTGACCCCCCAACTTCCTGTAACTGAACATTGGGGGAAAAAGGATTAAAAATAGAAAAAATGCTTAAAAGTAAACACTAATTGAATTCTTCCAAGGCTACCTATGACACATGTAAGCCTATCAATCCCCATTCCTGATAGCACCACATTCCAATGACCACACTGCATCTATTACCATTACTGTCAGGTTGCCAAAGGTCCCATGTTTGGTTACTGCCAAGCCATATGGGAAAAGAGATGCATGCAGTCAGACCCATGTCATGTCATGACAGCAAAGGTTACAGGCACTGAGGCTGCACATGCTACAGTTGTCCTATCTGCCTTAGTCAGCCAAGGTGGGCAATGCTCCAAGACTGTCATTCTGCCCTCATCCCTGGGATTTTCATCAGTGCATAAGAAACACACAAAAACTGATGAATCATATGACTAATTTACACCAGGGGACTGACACCTTTACTGCATTTGCTCTTCTGAATTAGATCCTTTGGAGTCTAGCATGAAACTTTACTGAGGCTTGATAATGGTGAGCGTATAGTATTATTATTGTGGTTGCTCCTAGGAGCCTTAGTCAGGGACCGACACCCCATTGAACTAGGCACTATTCAGACAGAACAAAATGACAGTCCCTGTTCCGGGGAGCTCACAAGCTAGTGAGACAAGGCACGCAAACGGGGGTTAGACAGAGGCATAAGAAAGTGAAGTGACTTGCCCAGTGGACATTGCAGATCAATGGCAGAGCAGCAAACAGAACCCCTGACTCCCAAACTAGTGTCCCTCCTTCAGTATTTAGACAGAGTGGAACAGCTTCCAACAGAGAGTCAGTGGCCGCAGGGAATGAGTGTGAATGACGCTGTAGTAGGGTTACCAACTTTCTGATTGCAGATAACTGAACACCCTTGCCCTACCCCCTGCTCCACCCCTTCCCCGAGGCCCTGCCCCCTCTTAGGCCCCACCCCTGCTCACTCCATCCCCCTCCCTCTGTCGCTCGCACTCCCCCACCTTCACTCACTTTCAGTGGGCTGGGGCAGGGGGTTGGGGCTCCGTCTCTGGGGTGGGGCCAGGGATGAGGGGTTTGGGGTGCAGGAGAGGGCTCCAGCTGGGGGTGCAGGCTCTGGGATGAGTCTGGGTCTGAGGGGTTTGGGGTGAAGGAGGGGGCTCAGGGGAGGGGGTTGGGGTGCAGGAGGGGTTTGAGGTGCAGGTTCTGGGAGGGAGTTTGGGTGCAGGAGGGGGCTCAGGATTGGGGTGCAGGAGGAGATGTGGGATGCGAGATCCAGGAGGGAGTTGGGGTGTGGGAGGGAGCTCAGGGTGCGGGATCCGGGCTGCACTTACCTCAGGCAGCACCTGGAAGTGGCTATCATGTCCTGCTGGCTCCTAGGTGGAGGTGTGGCCAGGTGGTGCTGCACAGTGCCCCCATCCGCAGGTGCCACCCCTGTAGCTCCCATTGCGCATGGTTTCCAGCCAATGGGAGCTGTGGAGCTGGCGCTCAGGAGTGTGGGCAGTGTATTGAGCCCTCGTGGCCATCCCTCCACCTTGGAGCCAGACATGCCGGCCACTTCTGGGAGCTGCACAGAGCCAGGGCTGCCCGGGAGCCATAGCTGACAGAGGTGGGACATGGGGGTCTAATACCCACCAGACTTCTGCTTAGCCTGCTGCGGGGGAGGGAGATGGTCTCTGTCCTTTTCTCACTACGCCAGCCCCCTGGCACGTTCGGCCCTGTCCCTGGCAGCCAGGCATAGGTGCTGGAACGAGGGGTGCTGGAGGTGTTGCTGCACCCGCTGGCTTGAAGTGGTTTCCATTATATAAAAGGGTTTACGCAGTTTGGTTCAATAGTTCTCAGTCCCCCACACTATAAATTGTTCCAGCATCTCTGCAGCCAGGCCCAGGCTGGGAGCGGAGGGGGTGGGATGGAACTGCTTCTCACACCGCATTAGGGTGACTGCCCCAGGTGGTTGCTCTGTGCAGTACAGTGGTTGCCTGTGAAAGCCTGGCTGGGGAGACGGCAGCCTGCCTCCTCTGCTCCTTGTCAAGGCCCGGCTGCTGGAGATGGGCCAAGTGTGCCAGAAACGTGCCAGGGGAAGATGGGGGCTCGAGTTTGCTTCAGCCCCTGTCTCTGGCAGCTAGACCTGGGCAGGAAGTGATGGGGGGCCACAGAAGTTCCTCAGGTAAACAGAAGATAGTATTAAGGGCCCATTCATGTCATGAGGAGTTTTTCTATTGGCTTCAGTGGATTTTGGATCGGAACCACAGTCTTTATGTAACACATCTGAAACAGCTGGGACCTCAAGCTTATTTTGCTCAGTAAACACCCTCACTTCCTCTTGAATCATGGGCAAAAATTTGAATATGGAAGCATGCCCTGTATTTTGTTGGATCAAATGCAATGTATTTCAATCCTAAATCCCACAACTGTTATCTGGCATTAGCAAAGCCTTGTTTTGGATTTGGCAGACATCTAGGAATCCGTTCCTCTTGCAACAGTTAAAATTTGATCTTTGACTCCTAAGGATTCACAGGCTGCAAAAATAGCCCTGAGGAGTTTAGAATCGGCATTTTTTTCTCTCCCTGACAGTCATGCAGCTGCAATGTAGGTAAGTGGTGCCCAGTCATCTTTCCAGCCAAGGAGACCCACAAGCCATTGTGTGCAAAAAAAAAAAACAAAAAAAAAATCAGCCCCTGCTCTCCAGATTCTAAGACAGAACAGCTCCACTTGGGCTCATCATTCTAGCTTTATCAAGCTCCATTTTGAACTGTTACATTTACAATCTTTAAATCACCAAAAAGAAGCTTCAGAAAAGAAGGAATCTGGGATGTGATGTTAATAGCTAGTGCTAACTTGATCCAGTGTTGCCATTACTAATGATGTCTGGTTGATCTGGGATCTGTCACCCAGTGCCAGATGTTAAGCTGACTGTGTAAGATGTACTGTGATGTGGTGCATGCGTCTTTTCCACTGGTTCCTGCTGCTTGAAGCTAGAAAACCATAGATGAATGCAGCAATTAGCTTGTCTGTTATGAACCTCCCCCACTGTTAAAAATACAAGGCTGCATCTCCAGGAATATACTCTAGTAACATGATGCAGTGGTGTATCTCATCCAGACAGTTTCAAAGACAAATCAAGCATGGCCAAAGGGGGAAAAACAACGTTGAGCACTCCCCAACATCCACTAAATGCATCTCGGAGAATGGAGCATGCCACTCAGAGCTAATATCACCAGTTACAATGCTGCACAAACAAAGGTTTATTTCCAAACAGAGAATACAACAGGATTCAGGAAGGAAGGCGAGCCAAACAACACATGCTGCTGGAGAGGAATCAAAACTCATTCGAGGAGGTAGGTAGTCTTAGGTTTCAGCAAAGTGCTTTAATTTAACAATTACATCAACAAAGTGGTGGATGAAACCAGAATTAGTCTCTTCTGCAGAGGACTTCTCAACTCTGTCTCCCTCTAGACTACTTCTACTTCCTGTTAGATACTCACAGCGTCGACAAGATGGCGCTATGTTACACCAACAAACACTGACTGTGAACAATACTCTGAGCAAGTTCACGATTCTGTCTCGTTTTATGGCTTTTAGAATGCTGGGTCCAGTATAGACCAGAACCAAGGAGAAAATGGATCAGTTTTCTTTATTTAACCAAGTGAACAAAGTAAGAGAATTCACACCCAGGTGAGCCACCACTATTGCATCATTTAATGAAACGTGTGGGCTTTTCCTACAACAGGAAAATTAGTACCCGTTTTTCAGGCATGGTGCAGCTATATCAGAGCTCTTTTTGCATTGCCTACCTATTTTACTCCACTACTGACATCACACTCAATACTCTTTTTCACATAGCTTTCTCCAGGCTCCCTTCTAAGTTGCCACTTATGACTGGAACTATCTTCCCAAGCTAGGCTGCAAGCTCAACATCCTCTCCATGGGCAGCAGCAAACGACAAGTCACTGGACCATCCTGCTGTAGGGCAGGCCAAAAGCAGGCCCATTTGCTGACAGGTAGAACAAGCCCACCATGAATACGACAGCAGGAGTATAGTTAGGGCTGCCAATTAGCAATTAAACCAGAATCCATCCCTTATAGGGAAGGAGAGAACTCCTCAGGAGATAAATCTTGCCATGGATGTTTCCAGAATTGTGACATGCCAGCAGGGGGACAGTCTCTAATGTAAAAGTAAACCAATAGTGCCCTCTGGTGGTGAAGAGAAAAAAGTATAGGTCTCAGGTAAAGAAATTTTCCCCTCTTATTACTCTTCCCTCCCCACCCCCTTCCCCAGCCCCATTTAGACTGGATTATGCCAGTGCCACAAAGGAATGAAAGAATGATAAGAGAGGGATGGAGGATCACAGAGCTCACTCAGGAGCTCTCCAGTACCTACCCCACACGTGGCATTTAACCCTGTTGAGCACCAACTAATTTCCCTCCTCCTATCATGGCTCTCCGTTCCCTTCTGCCCAACACACACAACAATAAAGGGACTGCAGTGTCAATGACAGTGCTAACCTGGTGATTCTTCTGCTACAATTTTCATAAGGTGGCTTCCTCAAAAGATTTCTTCCTGAGTCAGCGAGATCTGTGACGTTTCAAGGATAAAATACTTCCCAGGATGAAATCCAGGAATTCCACACACATCCCAACCAGATCACTCAAACCTTCTGTAACACACTACAGTGGCAGGGACCCAACCTAGAATCTTCAGCATCAAAAATACCACCCTCTACCACTTGAGCTAAAAGAGAGCTGCTTTACCTAGGGCCTGGTGCACGATAAATATCTTCTCCCATCACTGCAGACCCAACCTGCTACCAGAGTCAGTTCTGAGCAGATAAATCAGTCAAACAAGCACTTGGGCATCTTATCGGTACCCAGCAAGTTGGAAGATCCTTTGCCTCTGAAATGCCTGAGAGAGGCCCTAGTACAGCATGAGATTTCAACAGTACAACAGCCAGAGTTGGCCACTGTTGTTGGGGAGAGTCAACTGGCTACATAATCCACATACCTGTGCTATTACTAATCTCTGAGGTTACTGGCAATGGAAGAGTTCTACATAAGGAGGCATTCCGGCAAGATTTCAGAGACAGTTCTCCAACCCTACAGACCTCCACAGTGAAACAATCTCCAAGGGAAGGATATGGAAGCTCCACCACACGAGCCATTTAAAATTTTCTCCCTCCTAATAAATAAAAGCTGCCAGATATCAGATCCAAATGACTGCTTGGGAGAGGAAATCAGGTGTTACTTGTGTGAAAAAGGGAAGTTCTTACTACATTGCCAGGATCTCTTAAAGTACCAGATCAACTATACAAATGCAGGGGTTATATGAATTCTCCTTGCCTTGTAGAGAGCCAGAGACCACAGTGGAAAGTACGGGATAGCACTCAGGAAACGTGGAAGTGGCGAGGCAGATCGTGTTAGGATTAGAAACCTCATCTTCTTCAGCACGCATCAAATCTCCAACAGCAATGAAGAAATTCACACCCTGGGCCTGACTTTCATTTGCACAAAGGCATCTTTACATGCTATGGAAGTGTGATGAGATCTTATTTATCCCCTTCTTTAAAGGCCCCTTAGAGCCATGCAAAGGGGCCTTTGTATAACTAAAAATGAGGCCCTCTCCTGGTTCTTGTAAAAGGGACAAGGTGATTTTGTGAGTTGAGTCTTCAAGGCAAAATGCCCTGAGATCCTGTCCCAAGGTCACCAACATCACTGAGCCCTTCAGCACTGATTACAGAGGTGCTGGGGACTGTTTGCATGGGATTGGTGAGTAAGAGCTGGATCCAAAGACTGTCTTAGAAGCAGACCAAGCCAGTGAAACAAAGGAGATGGACTTCTGTGGATTCAAAGGAGCGCTCAGAGCCTCCTCAAAGAGAAGGGATTTTCATCTCTCTTCTGATCCTAGACAGCAAATGCTAGGCAGGCAGTTGCAGTTGTTAGAGCAGTGACCTTCACTGAAACAGCCAAATGCCTTGCTGGTCTGTAACAGACACTGTAAAAGTGCCAGGGGTGCACCTTCTGATATCAGACTCCTTTGGATCAGCCCTCATCATAAAAGCAGTGAGCAGAGGTGAGAACAGACAATAGTGCCAAAAAGAGAAGTGTCTTTACAGACCCACCAAACCTAAAACAACTGTTTCTGTTAATGCCAAGTCATCATGGCCAGAAGATAACCTGTGTGAAGAGGAGATGGTTTTGAGGCACAAAAAGTGGAGAACTGTGGGAAATGGGGTTTCATATGTCTATGTGTGGCTAGGAACGGAGATGCATGCAATGGATGAAATTCACAACTGTGCAAAACAGAATCAGGCCAGTCAAGAACAGTTCAGCATGTTTGAAGCATCACTAAGCAATGACTGGAGAAAGATTCATTTTAGTGAATGTAGTGCTGCATCAGCCATTCCATGGCTATCGATGCACTCATCGATGTTTCATTAGATTTTACAACCAGCAGGAACCGTTATGATCTGAATTCCTGCATCGCACGGGCCAGAGATTGCAGAGCAAAGTGGCATCCTCCACACACCATACCATGCGTGCCTGGTGATGTTGGCAGGGTGTTCTGGTAGTACCAGTACTTGCCCATTCAGGACTACACCCTTGTTCCTCTCATGGATTCCTGCATCCAGTCCTGTAACGATATAAATGTGTAATGTACTTGTGACCATTTAAGAGATACTCAACATTTGTGCTTTGAAAATTATTTTGTCTGTGTTATGAAAGCAACAACTGCTCAGAAAACCATTATCTTCCAGCTTACAAATACAAGGCCAATTATTCTGTCTGTTTTAATCGAGAAATGGAATAATTTTATGTTATCACATTGCAACAGAAAGACAATTTCATAACAGACAAATTCAGTCAGTGTAGATTCCCTGCTTTTCTATTGTCCGTAATTCATCATGTTTCACTTACTAGGCAGGCACAGTGTCTAACAGGCAGTTACAATATCATTCTCAGGGAAAAAGGCACATCAGCATTGTTGGGCCAGATCTAGGGTCAACTTCGGAGCCATGAACTAACGTTTGTTCCTTTCAGTCCATTTCAAATTCCATCTTCTCGGAAGGGCTTTTAGAAAAGTAGCATGAACATTACATTCGTCTATAAATAGAAGGTGGAATTTTCAAAATAACTCAGTGTTGACTTAACTCTTTGACTGATCTCAGGAGTAAAATAAAATTATTTCAATGGCAGCAGATTTAGGCAAGTGCGCAGTTGCTTGTGCGCTCTAAGGTGATGAGCTGACAGCCCTGGACAATGCAATTCTCTGCCTATTCCCAGAGAAAGCACACAGTGCACGAGTCTTCACTCTGCTCCCTCAACAATCTGCCTCAAGCTGGGCCTGGAGTAGACACTCACTTTGTGTTGCTGTGAGTGAGCGTACAAGGATCTGTGAACTGGGCCTCTGCTGTCCCACCCACCTACCCATGGCTGGACATAATCTTGCTCCTTCTCTTCAAACTTCTAAGGAAGCACCATGTTAACTATGGTGGCATCGTCAAAGCCCCTAAGTGATATAGGAGCACATGTGGCCAAAGAAAATCAATGGGACTTGTGACTAGGGCTTTCAAAGGGGCCTACGCAAGTGAAGCACCTAACGCCCATTGACTTTCAAAGGGATTTGTGCTCCTGTGTCATGCAGAAGCGTTTGAAAATCCCATGCCAATAGGAGCTAAAAAGGAAACAAACAATGTTAGCAACAGTGTCTTTGGAAAGAACACTCCATTCTCTCTGCTCTTCTAGAGTCCTCTCAGAAGTGTGAGAACGAGGAGACCTCTTAGGCCAGGGCCCTGCCAATGCAGGATTGTTCCTGCCAGTCCGTTTCTCTAATGCTTTGGTCATTTTAGCTTTAACGACTCATGTAATGGGGCTACATTATTCCCCAGTTCCACAGACCTCACTGTTGGGAAATATATTCTAAGGTCACCATTGTGATCAGCTAGTCTGACCTCCTGTATAAGGCAGGCCCCAAAAATTCCCTGAATCGACTCCTGTTTGCACCTAGAGCTGCTCTAGAAAAACAACATCCCATCTCAATTTAAAAATGGTCAGTGACTAAGAACCCACCACAACCCTGGGAAAGTTGTTCTACTGGAAATGGTCCCCAAGACGCTTCTTAAAGATTCCTCTGTGCCGCCCTTTGCCCCAACGTGCGATTGTAGCAACATGCTGAGTTGATTGTTGAATTCCCATGGTGGCATTCCCCTTGTGCTGTAACCTGCTGCTCGGACCACAAGGCTTCCCCCCTTCTCACCACTCACCTGAACGCTGTGCCAGCCGACATGCCAGAGGGACAGACCCAACATGGGCTCCTTCTCCCTCACTCGGAGGACAAGCAGATTACTTCCTCCTTCCAGGCCAGCTGCCTGTGCAGCTCTCCCCAGCAACCTGCCTCTCCCCGTTTTCCCTCTTCCCTGTCACTACTCACCCCCACCCCTACCCACAGCCTCCCAGCTCCTGCTTGGTTGCTCGCACACCCACCCTCGTCTCAAGTCCTGAACCTGGAGGAAAAAAAATAATCAGATAAGACAGGGTTAATTTCACTCCCCTGTTTCTAGCAATGTTGTGTCTAGCGTCCCTCATGCAAAGCGTGTCCCAAAACACTCTGTAGCTAAGGGGTACACGGCTGCACGTGGTGCAAGTTACATCAATCCGTAGTGTAGAGATGCTGCCTGATGAATAAATTAAAGCACTTAGGCAGATCCCTGAAGGAATGGGGGTGGGAATTGAGAGGTACTGAATAGGTCAGGGAAGGGATATTTTCAGCTTTTTTTTTTTAAAGGAAAACAAGGCAGAGAAACACAGATTGTCCTTGACCCAGGATGTGAGGAAGAGGAGGTTCCCATTCCAGCAGTGGTGATGGGATGGGAGAGGACAGGCGAGATGCAGTGCTAGAGCACCAGGCAGGGGAGGACAGAGAGAGGGAGCAGTTCTGAGAAGAAAGCAGCGTGGAGCCGGATCCTGTCGTCTGTGAGGCATTGGTGGAATGGTTTGAGATGCAGTCACATTCAGGCAAGGAAGAAGCCAGCTAAGAGTCTTCTGCACATGCTGCACTCTGGAAAACTGGACTTTAGGGAGGCTTCAAAGACAGGACGAAAGGAACATAGGAACAGCTGTAATAGGTCAGACCAATGGTTTATCTTGTCCAATGTCCTCTCTCCAGCAGTGGCCAGATGCTTCACAGAAAGGTGTGAGCAGCTCAATAATGGGGAATTATGGAACAATCTGCCCACTGGCAAAGTTTCTACCTAACCCTAGGCACTTCATGGTTGCCTGATGTCTAGAGCATGATGGTTTATATCCTCACTGATAGAGCCTCAGCTGATCTAAGTTGTCGGAGTTCCACTGACTTTAATGGTACTAGGACAATGTACACCAGCTGAGGATGTGCCCCTGAATCTTTATCCTATCTATGTAACTGTGGATGCTCTAATGCATAAAGGGTTGTGATTTTCTACATCGTTTAGGGGAATTCAGGCACATTTCCCATTAAAAATTCTAGACGCCCTAGAGGTCTTTGAAAACTCTAGTAAACCACTATCTATTTTCTTTGGAATCCTGCTAAGCAATTCATTTCAATGCTGGCTTGTGCCAATAAGCTCCACAGGGTAATTAAGTGTTGCCTCCAAATAGTTCTTCATATCAGTTTTAAATTTGTTGCTTTTCACTTTCATTGGATGTCCCCCTTTTCTAGTATCCAGGGAGAGGGCAAACAGCATTTCCTGGATGAAGTTGCTTAATCATGGTTCGTTATTTGATATATCTATATTATCTCCTTTCTTAATGTTCTCCTCTCTAAACAACCCTAATAGTTTCAAACTCTCCTCACATGGGAGTCCTTCATGCCCCTCACTATTGTATGTATGAATTGTAATAGACTCCAGAGGAAATGAAAGGGCAAACAAGCATTTCAGCAGAGTAAAGCTGAGGCAATGAAGCAGGTGGGCGTGAACAGAGGCAGATTTGCAGGTGAAGAAAGAGTTCAGGGATAAGGATGATGCCAAAGTTCCCAACAGCAAAAGGAAGCAAAAGGCTGGATAGTCTTACAAGTGAACAATTTTTCCGATGGGGAGGGAATCATGTAACAAAAGTATATTGATGAAGAATAAATCAACATCCCTTCAAATTCTGATGCCTTCAATGCATTGGCAACCACTTTGCTTGTAGTTCGAAGGATGAGAAGGCAGCAATGCAGCGCACCATGTGGAATTTATGTACTGTGCCTACTGGAATCTTGAGACGTTTAATTGTATGAACTTTTGAATTTTATGAACTCCTGACTCTCCAATTAGTTAATAAAATAGGGGTTCCACTGCCTAGTGTCCCACCACAATGCATAAGGTTGAGGCCCACTGTAGTAGATGAAGGAGAAGCACAAGGACTCCCGGGCCACTCCAAACACTCCCCTCCCTTTTCTTCTTTATACTCACTTTAGATACTTCTTGATTATTCCTGTATCCCCCTTGGTTATTATTATACAAAACAGAAATATTGTCTTTAAACCTGTCCTCCTAAGTCAGCTCCTCATTATTGTTTCTTCTTAATCTGACACCAGCCTTCTGGCATGGAGATAAAAGAGGATTCCATGGAGGATTCCAAGGATCTGGAGCCAGTACTTTAGCAGGTGTAAATGAGAAAAGCTCCCTTGAAGTCCAGTTTACACCAGCTGGGGATCGGGCCCATTCTGTCATTTTTTTGGATTCAGACCCATTTTACCCCCTATTAGCAATAGAGCTTTATTTTCTTATTAAATAAAGAAACTTGAAATATTTCAAAAGTGACACAGAATTACAAGGTGCTTAGTTGTAGAATTAAATCAGGAGGTTGATTTTAAAAGGCCATTTAAAGCCTACAAGAAGATTAACTGAACTCCTTTAGGCTTTCAAAAAATAAATTATTCATCTCCCCATAGCTCAATTCATCCAGAGATAAGCCCTGGAAAAGCACATTGGGGGAGAACCCCCACCCCCCCATATACTGGTATGCAAATAGCCTGATGGTATGCAAGAAGCATGACAGAGCAAGAGGGTGAACATACTATTACAGGTGTGTTTATGTATGAAGACATAATTGCAGAGCACGACTAATGAAACTATTTAGCGAGGGTCAAGGAAGTCAAAGGAAGAGGAAACAAAAGCTTAACCTCTCATTTTTGTTACTAGAAAAATAGTGAGTCAGCAGCGTCGTGAGACAGCCTAGTGCATCGCCAGAGCACGAGACTCCCGTCTGCCTGCTGGGTAACATACAGGCCGTGATGCATCATTGTTTTGTAGCGACACTGTACTGTTCTTATGAATAATCATCATTCAGCATCACTCGAAGTGCAGCCCAGCGTGCAGCTAGAGATCTGGAGTGGAAAGAAAGCATTTCTACAGCTCGAGCGAGCTTCCTAGCTCCTGCTTTTATCTGACCATAGCCTCAGCTGGTGTAAACTGAAGCAGCTTGACTGTGAAGCAAGCTTTGATTCCCAGTGTTGTGACCAACTGTCGTGCTTTCACTGAGGCAGAGAGAGGGGGATGCTTTGAGAGGTTGGAATTTGTCAACATTTCCGGGGGGGAGAGTGGGAAATTTCAATGACACTTTTTGGAAATTTCCCCCCAGATTTTTAATGAACTCTAGAGCCGTAAAGGGGTAAGGATCAGAACAGTGTGACAAAGCATGGCTGAACTGGGGAAAATACCAGGAGGGAAGTGGGGACAGAGAAAAGGGGTGAAGAGTGAAAAAGAGCCATTTCCTACAATTGCAATAGTCTGTGTCTGCAGCTTGAACAGAGAGAGCCCAAGGCATCTTTCCAATGAGTAAAGGTGTGCAGAAGAGAATGCCTATCACTGTACCACTATCCGCAGTGCTGGGAAACTCGAATCTGCCATGCTATAGCAGAGCATTTGTCCAATCCCTCCACTAGCCTGTCTCTGGACGTCATCAATATCTAATTCTTCAGAGAGACGACAGAGCCCTTATAGTGTATGTGACGTTGCACTCCATATGATGTTATGAAAATATGCTAATGAGTGTGAATGTAATGCAACTGGAATATGCTTCATGAAAAAGGTCTCTTGTAAGGTATCATTACAAAGCTTAAAATCTACTGAGTGTGTTCATCCTATTTGTATGAATGTACCATTCTTGTATCTGAGGTCCTATTGTAGTTATGCAAAGTGTGGGCCATTAATGGTGGTTTGGAATCTTGATGGCGCCCCTCAACTAGGACAATTGACTGTGGATGGCTCTGTTTACTTGCAAGCCTTCCTGTGAGTCAGGCTGGGAGGAATGAAGGCTTGGGGTCTCACAGGACATGTGACCATGTCACCTGGTACTGGAATCCATTTTTAACCCGGTACTTTTCCATTTAGAAGGAGGGGTGGGGACCCAGAGAGACAGAAGATTCCCGCCTTGTGCCAAAGCCATATAAGGGGGTGGAACAGAACAAAGGTGGTTCCAGTCACGAGAAATCCCCTAGTTACCACCTGAGCTGAAGCTAACAAGGAATGTACCAGGGGACAGGTTTGGGACCAGACTAGGAAGGAGTCTAGTCTGTGAAAGAAGCTTATTGGAACATCTCCGAGGGTGAGATTTACCTGTATTCAGTTTCTTAATGTATTAGACTTAGACTTGCGTGTTTTGTTTTTATTTTGCTTGGTAACTTACTTTGTTCTGTCTGTTATGTGTTCTTTGTACTTGTTATTTGTACTTTGTTCTTTCTGTCATTACTTGGAACCACTTAAATACTACTTTTTATATTTAATAAAATCACTTTTGTTTATTAATTGACCCAAAGTAATTAATACCTGGGGGAGCAAACAGCTGTGCATCTCTCTCTATCACTGTTATAGAAGGTGGACAATTTATGAGTTTTACTCTGTATAAAGCTTTTACAGGGTAAACAGATTTATTTGGGGTTTGGACCTCATTGGGAACTGGGTATCTGGGTGCTGGAGACAGGAGCGCTTCTTAAGCTGTTTTCAGTTAAGTCTGCAGTTTTTGGGGGACATGGTTCAGAGCTGGGTCTGTGTTTGCAGCAGGCAAGCACATCTGGCTCAGCAAGATAAGGTACTGAAGTCCCAAGCTGGCAGGGAAAACGGGCTCAGAGGTAGTCTCAGCACATCAGGTGGCAGTCCCAAGGGAGTCTCTGTGACCCAACCCGTCACAGTGTATTTTGCCAATACCATATGATGTATATGGGGAAAGATTTCCTTCCTGACTCCGGAAATGATCAATTACATGCGGCAGGATGAGGTTACTATCTTAGCTAGCCTGGACTGCATGTGTGTGTTAGTAGTTATAGAGGCAAAGCTTCTTCTGTCAGCAGAGTGGCTGCATCTACACTGGGGGTTTTTCCCAGCACAGCTGGCTGGAGCATGTGGCTTTTTCACACCCTGATTTCCATAGCTCTGCTGTCAAAACTTTGCAGCATTGACCGAGCCTCTATGGCAGCAGGATTGGGCCCATTAATGACAGCCTGAAAAGCAAGGATGACTCATTTTTCATTATACCCTTAATTTTGAAACCACTGTCAAATCCCCTGTACCTGTTCACAATTCCAGGGTAAACACGGGAGGCTCATGGTACATCCTGGCCTGGCATAGTGTGATTTGTTGAAATATTTCATCATCTCAATTGTCTTACTGTTTCCTTGTGTTCCTCCCATCCCTTCATAGCATCCACCCATTCTCACTTGACATAAATGTAGGTTGTAAGCCTTTTGGGGCAGGGACCATCTTTGTCTTACATGTGTGTACAGCACTTACAGAACAAGGACTTTGATCCCTGCCTGGGGCCTCCAGGTACTACTGCAATCCACATAATCAATAAGAGTTATCGGGTGAGATTTTCAAGAGCACAAATCCTAGGTGAAAGCCAATAAGACTTGTGCTTCTAAGGCACTAGGCCCAGATTTTTAAAGATATTCAGGTCTTGCTGGGCTCAGCGTCACAACACATAACTGATTTAGGATCCTAAATCTCATTGACAGCCTCCTGAGTGCCTAAATCCCATTTGAAAATGAGATTTAGGTGTTGCAAAGCTAAGTGCAGCAATGCCTAAATGCCTTTAAAAATCTGGGCCTAATGACTTGAAGCACAAGTCCCACAGGCTTTCAACAGGACACTTACTTCTAAGTCACTAAGGGTCTGTCTACACAGCAAGCAGAATCCTGTGGCGTGAATCTACAGACTTGCGCTCACACTACGGTGCTAAAAAAATAGCTGCCTAGATATTTGGGTTCAGGCTGGAGGGAGGCTTCAGAGCCTGAGCATCCGCATGGCTCTGAAAGGGTTCCCCCTTCACAGTGCTAGAATTAAGTTTGTATCGCTGTTCGACACAAACCCCGATTTTTAGAGATTTGTAACTCAGGCATTAGTGCAGGGGCTGAAAATGGTCACCTGCATTGGCAGCAATATCATTTGTTTCTGCAAAATGTTAAAGGTGGGCTATTTTACATGATACAAGTGCCTTAGTAATTACAAAATCCAGCTGTCTCTGGGTGTCCCCCCTTCCTGTATATCAAAAATTGTTTATGCAGAAGGAGGAGACAGCATGTATTGGTCCAGATCCCCCAGTGGTGTAAACTGACAATTCTCTTGGCTTCAGTGGAGCTACGTTGCTTTACACCACCTGAAGATATGGCTCATAAAGAACAAACACGCACACAGAGACTGCATTCATTTCAAGCACTGCAGCTAATTGGCAGAGAGCAGTGTGAGAAAGCTTACTATAATGCTGTCCATGCTGTACCTGTGCTGTGGCTATATATAGGACTGCAATTTCCAGGGCTGTCAGCTAGGAAGCTTTCAGAACCAAAAACATTCACTAAAAAAAAAGTGAGCTAATTATAGCAAGAGATAGCTGGTGTGATTCTCTTCTCAAACTGGTGTGAAGCTGGAGTAACTCCACTGAAGTGTATGGCATTACACAGAGATGTAAAATCTGATGTGAGATCAGGCCCAGCATGTCTGCTATTTGGGGTCAATGGCATTATTCGTTTTTGCCTAGTGAATGGAGAAAGCTGTTTCCCAAGCTAAAGGGGGTAGGGAGATATTTACTGTCACGCAAAACTACAATAAAACTGTACAATTGATGCAAACCAGGCAGTAAACACCCCAGCCTCCTCGAACTCACCCATTACTAGCTCTTCGCCCCCACTAAGTGGTGGATCCACACTTTCCTTTGTCTTTCTCCTGCTCCTAATGTATTTAAAGACCCTCTTATTGTCTTTTATGTCCCTTACCAAGTGTAACTCATTGTGCCTTAAACTTATGATTTTGTCCCTACATGCTTATGCTATTTTTATACTCATCCTTAGCAATCTGTCCATGTTTCTGCTTTTTGTAGGTTTCCTTTTTGATTTTCAGGTCATTAAAGAGCTCCTGTTGGAGCCTTATTGGCTTCTTACTATTATTCCTGTCTTTCCTTCAACAGGGGTAGTTTGCAGTATGGCCTTTAATATTATCTCCCTGAGAAACTACCAGCTCTCAGGAACTCCTTTTCCCGTTAAATTGTCTTCCTATGGGACCTTACCTACCACTTTTCTGAGTTTGCTAAAGTCTCCTTTTTTGAAGTGTACTGTCCTTATTCTGCTGCTCTCGCTCCAGTATCGGATTTACCATGGTGCCAGTGGCTCCATAGTGCAGGGCCCAAGCTCAGACGGGGGGCGCCCCATAACACTCACTTCCTCCTCTCTCGCAGCTCTGCAGAAGCAGAGGCCCTGAGAGTGAGCCTTGGAACAGCAGGGATCCAGCATGGGAGCTGAGAACCCAAGGGGCCCTGGGAGCTATAGTTTCTTGGCCAGCTCCCTGCCTATAGGGCCTGCCCTGGAGCAGGGAAGGAACTACATTTCCCAGCATTCGCTTGGCAGCTATCAACAAGAAAGGGAGGGGGAAAGCTGAGACTCCAAGCACTGCAGCTTGCTGTGGATGGAGAGCTCGCTGCTAGAAGGGGGTGGCAGTGTGAATAGGGAACAAGTGTGCCCAAGGAGTAGGCGGCTTTGGCCCAGATAGCACCCTCAGAAGATGTCCCCAGACTGGCTTAGAGATGCTAGTGTGACCTTGCCTGGCAGCCCCCAAAGGAACTGGGTGGACTAAATAGACAGTGCCCCTCTCTATCTGAAGCCTGGCAAGGGAGGTATGTGGATCCCACCAGAAGTTAAAATGATAAGTAAGGGAGGGGAGGCTCGGCTCTACTAGAGCAGTGGTTCTCAAACTGGGGTCGCCGCATGTTCAGGGAAAGCCCCTGGCAGGCCGGGCTGGTTTGTTTACCTGCTGCATCTGCACGTTCGGCCAATCGCAGCTTCCAGTGGCTGCAGTTCGCTGCTCCAGGCCAATGGGAGCTGCTGGAAGCGGCACGGGCCAAGGGATGTGCTGGCCGCCCTTCCTGCAGCCCCCATTGGCCTGGAGCAGCAAACCGTGGCCAGTGGGAGCCGCGATTGTCCAAACCTGCGGACACGGCCAGTAAACAAATGGGCCCGTCCCGTCAGGGGCTTTCCCTGAATAAGCGGTGGCCCTAGTTTGAGAACCACTGCACTAGAGGAGCTGGGCTGCTTTAGATACAGTACCAGGCATGTAGGAGGATTTCCACATCTGAGCCATGGAAGCAGAAATTGGCTTTTCCTTTCCAGATTTATCTAATATTCAGAAAGGGAATCTAGCACCTGCCTTCCAGATTTGAACACTCTCAAAATTCAGGAGTGCTGAGGCTAAAGGTAGGCTGCTGTTACTTCATTTCTCCCAAATCAAATATACTGATCCACTGTAGCTTGCTGTAGAAAAAGTAGGATAAAATTGAGCAACAAATGCTGGCATCTCCCCAGTGCTAACTAGGACTGGAATTGCTATTTTCAACCACCATTACCATTTTTTTAGTTTTGTTTGTTTAAAAGGAAGACAGTGATATTGCATTGGCAAATTCCCCATAGAAATGAAGAGTGGAACAAAAGAATAACAAAGGCACCTCAACTTTTCCTCATTTATGTAGGACAGTCTTATAATATGCATCCAGATATCCTCCAGTCACACTAGCTGAAAATTGTTCCACTTTACTGCAGCTCTGTAACCATGCAGGAACCAGTCCTGTCCATGTTCTGCACACATCCAAAACTCCTACTGAACTCAGAAGTGCCTTGCTTTTGTGACCATACTACCTGATATTTTCAGCCCTTGTAAGCAAAGCAGGTTCACATTTAGTAATTGGGTGGGAAGCTTCTCAGAAAAAGTTAGGTGCTGTACGAGGTGTTGCTTATTCACTAGGTAATGCGAGACCTTCCTGTTACACTAGTAAACCAGTGCCGCATAGAATGCACTTTTCTCCCAGAGTCTAGAATGGGGCCTTTGCTTCTATACACGGCCCATTAAAGACAATGAAAAGATTCCCACTCACTTCAACAGGCTTTGGACAGACCTAGTTATACACAGGGTAACTCCACTGTCTTCACGGGGTCCTGGTCTCACAGCGGAGGGGGGGCAAGTGAGCTTGTTGCAGAGCTGCTGCTCAGGGATGGGAACCCTCCAAGTTCATTCAGGCTGCACTTTCTGCACGACTAGGTGCTGGCTGAGGGGGGCGTGGGAATTGGTGGCCTCTGCTGCAGGTGATGGGTATCTCAGGTACTTAAAGCCATGGCCTAGAGGAGACAAGTGCCTAACTGCCGAGTCTGCAGCTGCCTAGGGCCAGCGCTGAGGATCTAGAGTCCATAGTGCTGCTGTTGCAAGGTTCAAGCATGCTCAGCCCTGGCATTGCCGCCCCTCCTTCAGCTAGTAGCTGCAGCTGGCTAAGGCTGGCCTCTGGCAATTGGCCCCATGGCTACAGCCAGAGAAGCAGCAGGTGGCTCTGTGACTACGGGGCCATTAAGCTAGAGTAGATAAAGAAACTGGAGTTAACCTCAAGGAACAGAGGTCACCAGCAGGACAGGAATGTCAAGGGGAGCAGGGAAAGAAGAAGCAGGTCAGGCTGGCAGCAGGAGAATAGCCCCAGCTGGTTGGGGAGTATGTCCAAAGTAGAAGGGAAACAAGTATGGGGAGAGGTAGCAGACTAGCATGTAGATGGGAGCAGAGGGAGAGAGGCTGGTGGCTTCAGATTCCCAAGGGCTACATCCTCCCTTTGGGGAAATGGTGTTTGCAGGTGGCTGGCTCACATGGCAGGATGGGCACTGAGGGAGGAATTTGTTGGACTTGATCAGGTATCTGCTGGCTGTGGAACTTTGAGCTGAGACTAGGACCACATGCCGTGACTGGTGACACAGGGTGGCACTGCAGACATGGTTAGAGAGGGTCTGAATGAGGAAGGAGATAAATCTGTGGGGAGTTCCCCTGATCACTAGGGAAGTTCTACTCACTGTGGACACTGGTAAACCCACATGGGTACAGCTCAGTGAGAAAACCTGGGGGCTGAGGGAGCTGTGTATGGCAATGCACATAGTCATGTAGGGGTGTGATCAAAATGAAATGATGTCTCTGAGATTCAGTCCCAGGTATACTATGGCACCAGTGGCACCACCCCACCAGGCCCACACTCAGAGCCCGCAATGACTACATAGAGGCCCACAACTATGTTTGGCGCCAGGGCCCACAAAAGGTTAATCCGTCCCTGTCTCGCTCCTTCCTTTTCTTAGCACATGAAATCTGTCACTTCATCATCTTTCACCCAAACTGCCTTCCACCTTCGGATTCACAACCAATTCCGTCCTGTTAGCCAGAATCAAGTCTAAAATGACTGTCCTGCTGGTTACTTCTTCCACCTTCTGGAACAAGAAGTTGTCCCTCAATACATTCCAAGAACTTATTGGAAATTGAGTGTTTTGCTGTCTCTTTTCCAACAAATGCCCGGATAGCCTAATTTTGGCAATTAATGGATCTTTAACTATTAGCAGTAAATATGCCCAATGGCCTGTGATGGGATGTTAGATGGGATGGGATCTGAGTCACTACAGAGAATTCTTTCCTGGGTGTCTGGCTGGTGAGTCTTGCCCATGTGCTCAGGGTTTAGCTGATCGCCATATTTGGGGTCAGGAAGGAATTTTCCACCAGGGCAGATTGGCAGAGGCCCTGGGGGTTTATTCACCTTCCTCTGCAGCATGGGGCATGGGTCACTTGCTGGAAGAGTCTCTGCACCTTGATTTGAGGACTTCAATAGCTCAGACATAGGTTAGGGATTTATTACAGGAGTGGGTGGGTGAGATTCTGTGGCCTGTGTTGTGCAGGAGGTCAAACTAGACGATCATAATGGTCCCTTCTGACCTTAAAATCTAGTTTAAGTGCCCCATTATTACCAGGTCTTGTGTTTGGATATTTTTGTTATTTGTTCAGCATGAGGTGCCCATTGTGCTAGGATAAAGCACAATTTTCTGACCAGCCACAGATGGAAATGGGTAGGTTTTGCCACCATGACTATTTAAGGTGGCAATTTAACAATCTGAGGGCAGATGCCCTTGCTGGAGGGGGATGTTAGAGAAAAGACTCAGTGTGTGCGTGTAGGAAAGTTTGAGGGGGTGGATTGGTGGTAGGGCATTCCCAGTGGTGGCCTCCCAGACTGGAGTTTGCTGCCCCAGAGCCTTAATTTCTTGGTGTTAAGATCAAAGTAGAAAACTTCTCTCTTTGCAGGTGTTTGCTCATGGGGATGGACAAGACGATATTTGTCTCATTTCTTTTTGTCTTTGATAGAGGAAGATGTGCTTGTGCCCTCTATTAAATTATGTACATGCTTCCTGAGACACTGGGGGTCTATAAATCCAAAGGAGCAAATAAATGTGAGGCTCCCTAGTTGCTGAAAGTTTCCTTGTGCATAGCGGGAGCAAGATTTAGGACCCATTCCTAGGGACAAATAGGAACACAGACTACAGATTTGTTTAGTAGAAGCACTGGGGATATGTTAAAAACTCTGGAGAGAGACCTCAGTACCAGAAAAGGAGTTAACTTTATGGGTCTTTACAACTGAATGACTCCAGCTGCAATTTCTAAAGTATGTTGTGTTCCGATAGGATTCTGAAAATCTTTCATCCTCAAAAGGCTGGGTCATATTTTGGAGCCCTTATTGGAGACACATCCCCTGGATCCCAGGTGGAATCTTAATTCTCCATCTCTTCTTTAATGGCCCAGATCCAAAAAGTTTTGCTTTGTCCACATGGTGTTTCATTCTGTGATAAAAATAGCACTTGTCTCACCCTGGGACCTCAAAACCCTTTACAAAGCCAATTTTTTCCTCACGATAGCTATGGAGACTGAGGCAGAAAGTTTTTTGAGCCTCTGAAAAGTTCAGCCCAGTTCATTTTTAGTTGAACTGGTTTAACTAATATCACTTATATCAGTACCATATATAGGTACAAACCCATTATGAGACATCCTGCTTTAAAGAGCTTGCAATCTAAATAAAAAAGTGCAAGGGGAAACCGAGACAGAGGTGTTATGATTTACTCGAGGTCCCGCAGCAGCAGAGCCAGGAATAGAAACCATGTCTCATGCTCTAGTCACTTGATCACAATACCTGTTCTTGCAGTAAGCCCTCCCGCTTTACCAACTTTTTCACACTTGCAGTTTGAACAGAGAAGTAGTAGTAAATCACTCCAGTTATACATCTTCCAGTTGTCTAAATGGACATGTTGCTTAAAACGTTAGACGTTTCCTCGAAGAAATCTGTGAGCAGAGTTTTATTTTTACTTTCAAGAACCAATACCTAGTTGGAAACATATGTTGTTTGCTTAATACATACGGCTGCTGTTATTATAAGCATTTTGACTGCAAAGTTGTTATTTTTAGGTCAGAGCTTTTCATGGTTAGTCTGCAGGCAATTACCTCCCAGCCAGGTCCAATCTGTTCAAGGCAGTTCTAGGACTTATTCTTAAAGAAAATCATAAGCGTTAAGGTGCTGAAAACAAATATTTAACTGCTGTAATGCACTAGATTTAGCTTCAAATCAGAAGGTCTCTGGTTTATAAGAAAGCAGCAGACCTTTTTTCTAGTTCAAACATAGCATTGTATCCCTATAGGTCTGACTTCCCTGTTTTTTTTTAAAAATGAAGTCAGTTTTCATAGGCAAACCACTTACTATCACCATGAAAATGTTATTGCTGTGAAAATGGAAAAAGACCTGTGCGAACACTGGTCAAAATTACAACATTTCATCTTAGGTGCATTTATGGACAATTATTTTTCCATGTTACAAGTTGTTTTTTTCAAACACAAACATCTGCTAATTGTGCTCCCGGACAGATTCATGGATTCTAGTTCAATCTTGTGAAAATGTTGGGGTTTTGTATAGGGACGTTTGCAAAGTAACACTGTAGAGTTTTGTACAGCTCCAGTTGGGGCTGTGCGCCCTGGAGGAACTCATGGCAAGTTCCAGAAGGTCTAGACCAGTGGTTCTCAAACTTATTTGATCAGAGGCCCATCCTTTGGGTCTGTAGTCACTTATGGTAGCCCTCCCCCCAGGTACATAGACCACCAACCAGCCCTGAAGGCGGAGCTGAGAGCAGCGGCTGCTGGCTGGGCACCCACCTCTGAAGGCAGCGTCGCACCAGCACAGAAGTAGGGGTGGCAATATGAAAAGTGATATTCGCCATCAAGATCATTTTTCACAGCAGACTTAGTGCCCCATTGTCACCCTTACTTCTGTGCTGCTGCTGGCACCCAGGGGTTGACAGCCAAAGCTCCGCCCCCTGCAGGTGAGGGATGGCGGGGGGAAGGAGAGCCCAAGCGGTGGGCTCCAGCTGTCCCCTTTATCCCCACCTCTTGGGTGTGCACGGCCCTTCTGCGGTCTGTGGCTGACAGCCAGAGCTCTTCAAAAAGAAACTGAAAAAGCACACAGCTTGTACCTCCCTTCACACATTCCCATGCCCCCCCAAGGGAGGCCTGCCCCATAGTTTGAGGATCGCTGGTCTAGTCTGACATCTCCTGGTCTCCATACAGCAAGCATGAGAGCTGAGTGAGGTGTTTCGGCCCAGTATGGGTGGGATTCCTGTGCTGGCCTCTCTCATTAATTCCAAGGGAGCCGAGTTAGGCCCCTGCTGAGCGCTTATGAAAAATCCTTGTATCTCCTGTGGACAGTCTTAAGCTTAAGGTGCAGGAGAGTCAGGAGCCCTGGGGCCTGATTCCTCACTGCCTCCTACCTTGTGTTGTCATTTAAATCCACCCAAACTGGGTGTAAAATGCTACCGATCAGAAGGTCAGTGTTCAGACAACTGCGGCACTCACATCACACAGCTGTCAAGGACTACAGAGGTGAAAAGGATGGGAGATTTGTATTTCCAGCTCTGCCACAGATTCACTCCGTGACCTCAACTAAGTCTCTTGATCTCTCTCAATCTTACAGGGATGTTGGGAAATGACACTTATTTAATGAATGAACTTTGTGAAGCACAATAGCTCCATAGCTGGAAGATGCTATGGAAACACCAAGCCTGTGCAGTGCCTGATCTTCTCACGCCTGTTTGAGAGAGGCAGCTGAATGGAGTGTACTGGCTCAATCTCTGCCTGCATGAGACACAAGGCGACACACACTTAGGAAAGCACCTTGAGAACATGGTAGACATGGAGCATGCCTGCCTTTTGCTACTGAAGGGATGGACCCATACAATAATTCAGGGTAACTTTGGACCTTGGCTTGCTTCTCAGCTTCCAGATTTTCTTGGTAGCCAAAATATATCACATTTTTTAATCTAGATCTAGTAAGACAGGGGAAGCCATTTCTTTCCAGTCTGAACCTTGCTGCAATTATTGCTGCCTTTGTGACTCCTAGATAGAATTGAATCATAGAATATCAGGGTTGGAAGGGACCTCAAGAGGTCATCTAGTCCAACCTGCTCAAAGCAGGGCCAATCCCCAACTAAATCCCCAAATGGCCCCCTCAAGGAGGGAACTTGCAATCCGGGGTTTAGCAGACCAATGGTCAAACCACTGAGCTATCCCTCCCCCGAATTGTTGTAATACTCTTCACAGGGGGCTGGACTTGGAGTTCAGACGTTTCAGCAGGTGCTTGCTTGGCCAACACTACTTCCCCTGGGCACCTTTCAAAGTGCTGATACTGCTCACGCCAATGGCCACTGAAGTCAATGGAAGAAGCCCAACTACAGCAACCCGCGTGGAACTTGGAGGGAGGAGCACAGGTTGCAGCAGAGAAGTTTGGAGGCAGCACCAGGAAGTCAGTCTGTGTGCACATAGCTTGAATGCTAGCTGAAGTTGCAGCACTTCTATAAATAGTTTTTTAAATAAAGAGCCAGTTTAATTTCATTGGCATGGAGCACTTGTCTCATTACCCAGCACACCATACATGAAACACCCACTGACTTCAGTGGGCACCAGATCAGGGTCCAAAGCCTTAAATATCTTGGGTCCCAGCTCTTGGGGAGATCACCTGTCTGTGCACTGCCACAACAGCGCAGGTCAGCTGAGGCATTCATACTAATGTCGCCTGGAGTAGAAAGTCCAGGGCCGGGGTGGGGGTAGGGATTGGGGAGGAGGTGGTGTGAAGCCCTCTGCTCTGGAATTCACTTCTGTTGGTTAGAGAGAGCCCAAGCTGTCTATTGTCAGTGGTCATTGTGAGGCCCATAGCCTTTTCTCAAGCTTTTGTTTCACTGGGGCTTGGTGTGGGGCAGGGGGGTGTTAGAGTTAGATTTTTCCAATAAAATAGAAACTATAGCAAGAGCAGACAGTAAGAAGGGATTACTGTGGGAGGGTTTAGGAGGGCACCTCTTGGGAAGCAAGGAGGGAAGGATGCTGTTTCTTTTGCAATGAACCTCTCTCAAAGAGAATGTACCATTGCCGTGTTAAATACTAATAATTAGGCTCATCACTTGAGGCAATAAAATGGAACCAGAATGAAAGAAATTAAACTATTTTTGGCAGTGTTCGTATGAAAATGAGCGCACGAAGGACTCACGCGGGCTGCCAGTGCAAAGTGATTCATACCAAGAAACTGTGGCGAAGCAGAACCTAGTCAGACTCCGGCTGTCCTATGCTGTTCTCACCACAGGAATTTTTAATTAAAAGTAGTAAATAAAAAACCCGAGGCCCAAGTTTGAATGGGTAAGGGATGAAGCCTGTGCACGCTCCCAGTTGTTCGCAACCCCCCAGGGCACCCACACAAGTCAGAGGACGTAGGGAAAGAAGACAGGCTTTGGGGAAAATTCTCCAGCATCCTCATGCTCTCCCCTCTGAGCACTGGGGAGAAGAGGCAAGGAAGGAGAGGGAGAGAGAAAGGATGAACTGAAAAAGGAAAGTCTGAGGAGGACTACAGAACATGGAGAACAGAAATCAGTGAGAGGGGGAAGTCTGTCTAGGTCCTTATGTGACCTCCCCATTGTGATACCAACACATTTTGCCCTCCTGACACCCCGTGAGGGTGGGGAAGCACCATCTCCATTTTACAACTTGGGAATTGAGGAACAAGATTAAGACACTTGCACCAGGAGGCCATGACTGAGCTTGAAGGTGAATCCAGCTTTCCTGAGCCGTCTGTGCCTTATCCAGCATTTCAATGGCTCTCCACCTATTCAAAGTCAAACGTTTTTACAGGCCCCTCCCCCCGCCCTGCCATACATTTACTATGACAGTGACAACTGTAGACATCGACTACATTTGACCTCAAACTTTGAAGGTTTGGGCCACCCAAAGTGATCCCGGCCTATTGATTTTCTTTGCCTTAGAATAGCAGCAATGTTTTCAATAACTTATGACCCTCCTGATGGCCTGTCACAACCACCGGTTGCACCACACTACCCTAGACCATTCTTCCTCCCTTCCCCTCAAAGAAAGAGCTCCCTAAGCTCGCTCTTCCAGTCACCCGACTCCAAGGAACCATCTGCCAAGCCCACACCAAAGGGATGGTGGCTCTTAATTTTTCCCCTCCTTTTTTGCTTTGATGGGATACTTGCCCCTAGTGGCAACACTCACACATTAAACCACTGGAGAACACAAGGTTCTTGGTGGATTTCCACCAGGGATCAGGCTGAGGGTCACCCTCTGCCCAGGTAAATAAGTTGTTCTTTTTAGAGGCTTGCACTAGAACCCTGACAACAGCTGTGTAGACAGCTGTGTTGCAGCTCAGGCTGGAGCGTTGGCTGATGCCCTCTGCCCACCCCAGGCTTTGGAGCCTGAGCCAAAATGTCTACACAGCTATTTTTAGTAGGGTAGCACAAGCCTGAGTCAGTTGACCTGGGCTTTGAGGCTCACTTCCATAGGCTGTGTAGATGCACCCTCAGCATTCGATTCAAATCCTGCTTCCAGGCAGTTTACTAATACAATTTCCACCTCCAACAAATCTCTCAGTCAGGGGATTTTAAAAATGGCCCAAAAGGCAGGTTAAAATGCAGCATTTCTCCAGCCGTGCTGCCCACTGAAGAGTTTACAGCCTCACTTCTCCAGCTCCCGTGCCCCGATTCCAGGGCCGTCACATCACTGGCCATTCTCTGTCCTTCTTGTGGCTTTTCTATCATAGCCCTCCACACAGGGATTTTGAGAGAGGGCTCAGCAGCCCACACCCAGGCAAGTCCTACCCCTCCTCACGGGAGCAAAGCTCATGTTCCTTGGGAGTGGCCTGCACTGTGTTAGTGCCTCCCCTTTAACCTGAGGCCTGTGCACAGGGCTTCCCCACTCTGGCCAGTTCTTCCAGACCTCTCAGCAGCAGCATTCTCCCAACAACTCTCGGTGCTAGGTCCCTGCAACAGCAGCTCCTGGTTTCTGCTCGCTCAGGTCTCCTCTGGCACTCTCATCTGCTCCCCTTTCTCCACTGTTGCCTGGGGTTAATGGAGGCCAGCTGCCCGCTGTTAGGTCCCATCAGGAAACAACTAGCTAATCACAGGTGAGCTGGATGCAGTCCCTTTTTAAAGAGGCCAGTCACCTGGTGACTCTAGGTACAGCTACACTGTATAAAAGGACCCATGGGAGCAACTCTCAGAGTGCAGGTCAACTGATTCAGGCTTAGGGGGCTTGCACTGTGGGCTAAATAGCAGAGTAGACATTCCCGCTGAGCCTGGAGCCTAGGAAACCCCATGCGGGGGCTGGGTCTCAGAGCCTGGGCTCCAGCCTGAACATCTACACCAAGGGTTCTCAAGCTCCATTGCACTACGACCCCCGTCTAGCAAAAATTACTACACAACCCCACGGGGGGGGGGGGTGCCCAAGGCCCACACCCCGCCACCCCAGCTGAAGCCCTCAGCCCTGGGCCCCAGCAAATCCAACACCAGCTGTGGCAGCCCCGTTAAAACAGGGTTGCGACCCACTTTGGGGTCCCGGCCCAGTTTGAGAGCCACTGGTCTACACAGACATTTTTAGACCTGCAGTATGAGACCCGCATGCCCAAGTCAGCTCACCTGGACACACAGACTTGCTGTTGCGGGTCTTTTTATGCAGTGTAGACACACCCACTGCCTTTCTGCCTCCTGCAGCACTCAGGCCTGCCTCTGTCTTTGGAGAGCAGTTGGATGGATCCTCAGATATCAAATCTGAATTTCACCTGAGGCACTTACAAGGGGAAAACAAAATGTCCCTGAAATAATCGCCAGGAGGTTTCTATGGTATCACTTTTAGAGCAAATAAGTGTGCCACTCTTCCAATGTCAATGGACTTCGATTATGATACAGCAAATTACTTGGTTTGATTTTAGTCCCCCTGGCTATTCATGTTGCTTAAGTTAAGCATGTGCGTAAGTAACTTGCTGAACTGGGATCTTAGACTGGCCTTTGTTTATTGAAGAAAATGTCCAGGGTGACAGTCTCTGCACAAGAAAAGCTTAAAATGCACATTTGCAACACAGCACAAACAGAAAAGGGAACAGAGGTGGACTCCATTCATTATTGCTCCAGGGTCCATACTTCCTTTCCTGACACTGTGTGATATGAAAACCAGCCATTTGGACAAATAGGGTGGAAGATGCCCTCCGCCGACCACTCACCACCCACGCCCAGCAGACTTCCTTTGAAAGACCCATCAATATGTGCTAAATAAAATAGAAACAATCATTATGCTTTAAGAAAAACCATGTACAGCTGCCAAGTTTTCTTATTTTATATCCCAAGTGGGCTCAGGGCTTGTTGCCAATCACTTGAAAATGAGAGTTGCTGCATGTTGGGCTTTCATTCTGAGCATGTCACGGGGCGCACCACTCACCACTGGTCTGGTACCTCCTCCTGGTCACTCTGGGGATTAACTCTTGAGGCTAATGTCCCCATCCATGGTTTTACACACCATTGCTCTGTCTCTCCCGCTGGTCTGCAGGCCCTCTCTCAGGCCCAGTGTCCTCTTTGTGACTCAGCCCCTAGCCAAGTCACTCTGCCCTCTTCCAGGGTAGCAATGCCTCTTCTCCCTAGCAGTCCTAGGCAGTCTTCCCTCTCACCACCCCATGGTGCCACTCTCTCAGTGGCTAGTAGGGGGAACCCAAGCCTGTCCTTTACTCCATCCAGGGACCCTCAGCTCAGCAATTGTGGACTTCCTCTGTTAGCCCTCACTGCTCCTTCTCTGGACTGCTTCCTACCACTCCTGATTCCCCTTCTCTCTCCAAACCCTCCTCCTAGGAAGGAGCTGCCTCTTGCCTTCCTGGAACCTTTCCCTCACTTACACACCTCCTACTTCCTCAAGAGTGACTACCCTTTCTCAGCAACAGGCTCTGTCTGTAGCCTGCGACCTGGCTTTATAGCCCCACCTGTTCCTGCACAGAAGAACTTCTCTCTAATTAGCTGCCTCCCACCAAAAGCTCCCCTGTTTGCAGCCAAATTAGCTGATTGGGCCCACCTTGCCCAATTCTGCTCTTGCAGGGTTAGTGTGGGGATCTCACCCCATCACAGGGTTGCTGTGGGTTTCGTGGTGTTTTTGTTTCATGTTATTTGCAATTCCCTGTTTTTGTTAAAGGCCCACAAGGAACTAAAACCACAAAAACCTTTAAAAATGCTACATCTCTCTTGTAGAACAAGTAGGATACAATGGGTTTGATTCTTATGTCTGCTACGCAGGCTTTATGCTGGGATAATGCCATTGACTTTAGTGGAGTTACTCCTGATTTACTCAGTGTTTCCAACTTGCATGATTTTGTCATGAGTCTCATGATAATTATTGTTTTCCTTAAAACCCTAGCTCCTGGGTAGGTGATGATTTCAGCCTTCCTTCTTAAAGAAAAAGTAAGTGTCTAGCCCCCGGGGCTGTGGCAAAAGCTTCAAAATGCAACATCAGTGCACCTGAAAGGCTCAAAAAGCAGAAGGCAAATAAAACGAACACCACATCTATTATTTTACATAATCTCATGATTTTAAAGCCAATCTCGTGATTTTTGGTGAGCCTGACTCACGACTTTTCAACATTTGGGGCTGGCCCGACCGTTTGCTCTGGTGTAAATGAAAAGAGAACCAGGCCTTACTCGTGTTTATTCTCTGTTAATTTGCCCTTCTGATCAACCCTTTGAGCCAGTCCCTGGGGAAGCCTTTGAGATGAAAGTCTTAATGAACAGCAAGGGAGAGGCGTCCATTTGGCTTGGAAGTTGCCATGGCAGTTGTAGGTAGGGAGCAAGGGGTCAGAAGAACTGTGTGAATTGCTTTCAGACCAATCCTCAGTGAAAAGCTACAGTGAAGCTATATCTCCCTGCCCACTGCAGCGTGTGTGGGCAGCCGAGCTAGCTTCCATCTAGCTACCTCAATTAACAGCATAACACAGGCAGCGGCATGGGTCCCCAGGCAGGGTTTTACATCCCATGCTCCCACAGCTTTACTGCTATCGTTATCCCAGCTAGCTAGATCAAAGCTAGCCTGGGTGTGTCTACATGTGCTCCAGCCATCTCTGCTCGCAGTGGAGCCATACCCTGAGAAAGTCACTGGAGCTTGTGGTCAGCGTCAGTGTAAGATTAATCACAGAGTTTAAAGTGCCATCTGCTGGACGGCCTTAATTCATGCAGCTGTTGCATCAAAAGGCCAAAAGAGACTGGTCAGCTGGTGGAAGAGGATAAACACCCCTGTGAGAAAGAAAATGTGTAGCCAGGAAAGAGTGGGATCCCCTTTCTTCATGATCTGTCCTCAAAACACCTCCTCTCTGCACAGGACCCTCTCCTGCATTCCATAGGCACTGAAGTGTTGGGTACCCAGGGAATGCAGGACAGGCTCTGCCAGATGCAGCAGCTAGGTAGCCCACAGAAGGTGAGGTAGGAGAGGGAGCGTGGTCACAAGGAACATGATCAAATCATTGCTTTCATTATTAAAAGGCAGGTGAAAATTCCATCTTGTTTTTCTGTCAGAAAAACAATGCCTCTTTGTTCTACTGCGCGTTTGTTCTGCGGGGAGTAGGGGGATGACCTGCTCCTGCAGAGAACCCCAGAAGGATGGACCCACATCTCACAGCAGGAGTTTCCTATAAAGAATCGGGTGGGAGAAGGCTAGGGAGCTGTGGGGTTACAGATCTCAGGTACATGGGGAAGGGCCCCTCTGTGCCAAAATCCAACTGCACCTTCCCTTTTTCATGGGGAACCTTGTCGTGAGAAATGGCAGTGAGAAGAGGTCTTGGCCTGTTGAAAATGGGAGCCACAGACATTCTGCCATGGCCTTTCTTTGGAATAGGTTTTTTTCCTGGTATTCTCTGATTCTCCCATGGTGCCTGTGGTCTATTCTGGCCTTCAGCTAACAGCAAAAATACCCATGGAATCCAAATCCTACCTGGTTTCCAAGGTGAACATAGACCCCCTCAACCCTCAGGGCTCTCAACTCCTGCCACATTTCTACGTCTTGAGCTGGCAAAGGCCCTGGAAAAACCTCAGGTTCAAAGTGGACAATTAGCCTGATCAGTAAGAGGTGCTGTCATTTTGGCTGAGAGCAGTCCCCAGGGTCAGAGGTGGATATACCATGAAACAAAGTGTGCGGTGGCATGGGGCCCCCATTGACAGGAGGCCCCCAAAATGCAGGACAAATCTCATCTGAGAACCTGCCCCTGAGTCCCGGCCCACAGCCTGCACCCCTCCCCGCAACCCTCTGCCCCAGCTCGGAGCCTGCACCCAGCACCCAAGCCTGCATGGCCACACTGCTAGCTCTGCAAGCCCAAGTCAGCTGTTCTGGGCTCCAGGACTCGATGCTGCGGGGTTTTATTGCTGTGTATCTGTACCCTGAAACACAACTCCACTCCAGAGAGGAGAGCTCGGGGTTCCTGCTTAAGGAAGGACGGAAAGGAGTAACTCAGAGAAGGAACTGGGAAGGGTTCCCAGGAACAGAGATGTTTTAGGGCATGGGTTTATGGCTCTTGTTAGCAAATGAGACCCTGGAAAAAGGGGGTGCTCTTTTAAAATCAAAAGTCTGTCTGGACTTGTGAAGGGAGTGAGGCCGGGCTCACCCGTAGTGCCATGCCTGACTGAAAGGGGGTGCACTGAGGTGACCTCCACCCCACCACATGGTCACAGCTCATCAGCATTGTCAGGCACTTCAGGGGCAGTTGATTTTCGTTGTCTTCATCAGCTGCTCCATATTCAGAGGCAGGACGAGATCAGCAGTTGAGGATATTCCTAGATGAACCCTCCATCAGCACTGCTTTGGTTTTGGCAGCTTTCTTGGTTCGGACATAGGGTGGAAGCCCAACAAATTGCGAAGAACATCTAGAACACGTTGTAGTCGTCTACTTTTGAGGTGACAAGGGCTAAGTGGGGGTAGGGGAGAGTAGCACATCTCAGAGGAATAGTTCCATTCTCCTCACCACACTCTGTAGGAGGAATATATTCTTGAGTGAAGTTGCTTCCTCAGCAGTCAGCAGCAGCCACAGGACTAACCACCCTTTCAACAATGTCACAAGTGACGATAACACCCTCAGTCAGGGGCTCGGATATGACTGAACTCCAGACCGGATCTCCCCGACACACCCTACTTATGAAACTTATCCGGTGACCTGTCTGAAGCAAGCAAAGGCTTATCTTCCCAGTGATGGCCAGGGATGGATTCCCAAGTTAAAAAGGATACAAAATCTTGTGTTACGTGCCAGATACATAACACAATACCTATTCTATAAATAACATGGTTGTCTGCAGTTCCCTTACCTTGCTCTGCAGGGGAATTTTTTGTCTGATATAGAATCATATTTTGATACCCTTGTGATACAGAGTAGCACCTTACTCCTCGAGTATTCTAACTGAAATCAATGGGACTACTTGATGAATAAGGTGCCACTCACCCTGGTGTCACAATCTAGCCTATGTCAAGAACTTCTGAAGTAGCACCATCATTGTTATGCTATTACTGTAATTGATCACTTCAGCTAATGGCTAGAAGTAGCCTTTAGTTCCTTGTACAATAGTAACCAAGTTCTTGGTAACAATTTTCAGTCATGGTAGAAAACCAATAGTCTTAATCTCTTATCATGGATCTCAGTTCATAGCCACAGAATCAGAATTTCTGCAGGAGAAAAGTATAACGCACAAAACTTCTTCCCTTTATTGTTTTCAGGACAACAGAGAAATAGAATATTTGAACTGAATTTTGAAGAACTGTGTGCTGAATCCTGCCTTAACTGGGAAAGTCTTAGCTACGAGTGGCCCTTCCCGTAGAAGTGTTGAACGACCTGACAGGAAACAACGCAAATGCCTCCCACAAAATTGCTGCACTGGAAGAGTGTGCAGGCCAGGCAAAATGGTGACTTCCTCCAAATGCGTAAGTCTGATTTTAAAAGGTGGAATACAATTCCGAGCAGCAGTATGTGTTCAACAAAAGCAAGGCATAACAAAACAATGTCCAGGTTTTATCCGGGCTAAATTACCAGAACTCCGGCATAGTCTTCTGTATGAGGTCATAAACATGGATTTGTAAACAATGGCTAATCAATGTTTAGCAATGCCAGTTCACACAACAGAATTGAAAGGACCTGCACTTTTTCCTACGGGAACATATGAAATGCTATGCACTTTGCATCTGTACATTAGGAACTGACCATCAAGACTCATGAACCTTTTGATGAACTGCACTATGAGGTTTCCTTATTATCTGCAGGTATCCTCCAATGAAATAAAGTTGTGACAAATTACTGTAGAATTAGAACAAGAAGTGCACTTTTATTATCCAGAGATTGTTGTGACCGTACATGTGCCTGAACTCTATGGCCGCTCTATTCATGGGCTGTTTGTTTCTCTGTAGTGCTATAATATTAGAAACTCATTCTTATTAACTATACTTATGCCTTTGCCATCTGCATGAAGGTTCTGCTAAGAGAAGTACATGCAGTATTTCATAGGGGAAATATATGATGAGGTGAGTTGCATAGGAAGTTGGCTAGGTGGCGCCAGATCATAATTATGTGCTGTTAAATGGCAGTGGTTCACAGATTGTGGTCGGGGCCCATGGAGTCTTTCCAGATGAACAGCAAAATGAAACTTGAGGAACAAGTGGTGCAGATTGGAGTGATGGGAAAGGAGCCTGGTCCATGAGAGGGCATGGACATCAAAATAAGAGCCCTCTCCTTTTAGGAACTGGTCAGCAGAATGGAAAAATTGGATAACTCCTTTGCTCTACTGAGGCTGTTGAGAGTATGATCTTCATTGTTGTTCCTCTAGTTCCTTAAATAACACACATTTGGGGCACATTTCCAGCACGTTTCCACATTTCTGTCATGTAAAGCAGGTTCCATCTCCAGGAAAATCAGCTGGTTCCATGAAATACAGCTAGCTGGAAAACCATATTAACCAAGCAGAACTTTTGCTGTTCCTTCTACAGGCAAAGACCTTCATGGGGAGAGATGGTATTAATAAATAGCAATTATCTGCCATAAATATGGGGAAAGCACAAATGGTTTGGCAGTCTGGTTAGGGTCAGCAATGAAAACTTTGAATGCTGTAACTATTTAGACCTAAATATCTTTAGGCTTCCTTCACTTTCCTTGCCAAGTTTGGTGCAGCTCCTGGTGTGACACTTTGTGCAAATTATTCATTGCACTAATTTCATAGATTCATAGACTCTAGGACTGGAAGGGACCTTGAGAGGTCATCGAGTCCAGTCCCCTGCATTCATGGCAGGACCAAATACTGTCTAGACCATCCCTGATAGACATTTATCTAACCTACTCCTAAATATCTCCAGAGATGGAGATTCCACAACTTCCCAATGTTTAACCACCCTGACAGGAACTTTTTCCTAATGTCCAACCTAAACCTCCCTTACTGCAGTTTAAGCCCATTGCTTCTTGTTCTATCCTTAGAGGCTAAGATGAACAAGTTTTCTCCCACCTCCTTATGACACCCTTTTAGATACCTGAAAACTGCTATCATGTCCCCTCTCAGTCTTCTCTTTTCCAAACTAAACAAACCCAATTCTTTTTCAGCCTTACTTCATAGGTCATGTTTTCTAGACCTTTAATCATTCTTGTTGCTCTTCTCTGGACCCTCTCCAATTTCTCCACATCTTTCTTGAAATGCGGTGCTCAGAACTGGACACAATACTCCAGCTGAGGCCTGACCAGCGCAGAGTAGAGCAGAAGAATGACTTCTCGTGTCTTGCTCACAACATACCTGTTAATGCATCCTAGAATCACGTTTGCCTTTTTTGCAACAGCATCGCACTGTTGACTCATATTTAGCTTGTGGTCCACTATAACCCCTAGATCCCTTTCTGCCGTACTCCTTCCTAGATAGTCTCTTCCCATTCTGTATGTGTGAAACTGATTGTTCCTTCCTAAGTGGAGCACTTTGCATTTGTCTTTATTAAACTTCATCCTATTTACTTCAGACCATTTCTCCAATTTGTCCAGATCATTTTGAATTTTGACCCTATCCTCCAAAGCAGTTGCAATCCCTCCCAGTTTGGTATCATCTGCAAACTTAATAAGGGTACTTTCTATGCCAATATCTAAGTCGTTGATGAAGATATTGAACAGAGCCGGTCCCAAAACAGACCCCTGCAGAACCCCACTCGTTATACCTTTCCAGCAGGATTGGGAACCATTAATAACTACTCTCTGAGTATGGTTATCCAGCCAGTTATGCACCCACCTTATAGCTGCCCCATCTAAGTTGTATTTGCCTAGTTTATCGATAAGAATATCATGCGAGACCGTATCAAATGCCTTACTAAAGTCTAGGTATACCACATCCACCACTTCTCCCTTATCCACAAGACTCGTTATCCTATCAAAGAAAGCTATCAGATTGGTTTGACACGATTTGTTCTTTACAAATCCATGCTGGCTATTCCTTATCACCTTACCAACTTCCAAGTGTTTGCAGATGATTTCCTTAATTATTTGCTCCATTATCTTCCCTGGCACAGAAGTTAAACTAACTGGTCTGTAGTTTCCTGGGTTGTTTTTATTTCCCTTTTTATAGATGGGCACTAGATTTGCCCTTTTCCAGTCTTCTGGAATCTCTCCCGTCTCCCATTATTTTCCAAAGATAATGGCGAGAGGCTCAGGGTACGTCTACACTACGGGATTATTCCGAATTTACATAAACCAGTTTAACAAAACAGATTGTATAAAATCGAGTGTGCACGGCCACACTAAACACATTAAATCGGTGGTGTGCGTCCACGGTCCGAGGCTAGCGTTGATTTCTGGAGCATTGCACTGTGGGTAGCTACTCCGTAGCTATCCCATAGTTCCCACAGCCTCCCCCGCCCCTTTGAATTTCCGGGTTGAGATCCCAGTGCCTGATGCGGCAAAAATCATTGTCGCGGGTGGTTCTGGGTAAATGTCGTCAGTCACTCCTTCTGCTGGGAAAGCAACAGCAGACAAGCATTTCATGCCTTTTTTCCCTGGATTGCCCTGGAAGATGCCATAGCATGGCAATCATGGAGCCTGTTTCGCCTTTTGTGACTGTCACCGTATGTGTACTAGATGCCGCTCACAGAGGCGATTCAGCAGCGCTACACAGCAGCATGCTTTTGCTTTTGCATGATAGCAGAGATGGTTATCAGCCATATTGTACCATCTACCATACCATAAATTGGTAATAAAATGATCGTGGCTACCAGTCCTTTTGCACTGTTCCATTTGCTGCTGTCATAAGTGCCCCTGGCTGCTCTTAGCCAGGGGCGCAAAAGCCAAAATTGGGAATGACTCCCTGAGTCAATCCCTCCTTTTTGGTATCTAAAAATAGAATCAGTCCTGCCTAGAATATGGGCAAGTGTACTAGAGAACCACTGTATCAGAGAACCAGAGAGCACAGCTGCTCTGTGTCAGATCCTGCAGAAATTATGAGCTGTATTCTATTCACAGGGGGTGCTCCTGCAACAACCCCACCTGTTGATTCCGTTCTTCCCTCAGCCTTCCTGGGCTACCGTAGCATTGTCCCCCCACTTGTGTGATGAAGTAATAAAGAATGCAGGAATAAGACACAGTGACTTGTTAGTGAGATATGAGTGGAAGGCAGCCTCCAGCTGCTATGATAGTCCAGACAGGACAGTAAGGAGTGTGGAGGAGAGGAGCCCAGCATCCCTCTGCTAGTTCAGGGGCACTTGAATCTTTTCTTTACACATGAAGGGTGGGGGCTGATGGAGCTCAGCCCCCTGTTGCTATGACGATGATGGTTATCAGCCATATTGTACCATCTACCAGGAAAAATTAGGACCAGGCACCCTTGATCGACCTAACAGAGTCAGCATGGTTACCAGTCCTTTTGCACTGCCCCATGTGCCAATAGGCTGATGACGAGGACGGATACCAGTTGTATTGTACCATCAGTCAGCCATAGCGTGGGGGGAGCAAGGATGTTGGTGCTGAGTGCTGCACCATCACGTCTATCTGCAGCATTCAGTAAAGATAGGGTGACATGTAAAAGAGTCAAGAGAGGATTGTTTTCCCTTTCATTTCTGGGGGTGGGTGGGGGGATGCGTAAATTGCCGAGCTATGCCCTGACCCACCGTGGACACTGTTTTTGACCCTAGAAGCATTTGGAGCTCAGCCAAGAATGCAAATGCTTTTCAGAGACTGCAGGAACTGTGGGATAGCTTGAGTCCTCCAGTCCATGAGCATCCATTTGATTCTTTGGCTTTCCGTTACGCTTGTCATGCAGCAGTGCGCTGAGTCCCTGCTATGGCATCTGTCTGGAGATATTTAAAAATGATTTTGAATTTCGTCTTCTGTAACGGAGCGCTGATAGAACAGATTTGCCTGCCCTTACAGCGATCACGTCCGCATCGTCCATGCGGGAGCTCTTTCTTTATTTTGATTTTTAACTGCATCACCACCCGTGCTGATCAGAGCTCCACGCTGGGCAAACAGGAAATATTCAAAAGTTTGCGGGGCTTTTCCTGTCTACCTGGCCACTGCATCTGAGTTCAGAATGCTGTCCAGAGCGGTCACTGGTGCACTGTGGGATACCGCCCGGAGGCCAATACCGTCGATCAGCGGCCACACTAACCCTAATCCGATATGGTAATACCGATACTAGCGTTACTCCTCTCGTTAGGGAGGAGTACAGAAACCGGTTTAAAGAGCCATTAAAATCGATATAAGGTGCCTCCTAGTGTGGACGGTTGTGGCGTTAAATCGGTTTTACGCTCCTAAAACCGGTTTAAACGCCTAGTGTAGACCAGGCTTCAGATACCTCCTCTGTTAGCTCCTTGAGTATTCTAGGATGCATTTCATCAGGCCCTGGTCACTTGCAGGCATCTAACTTTTCTAAAAGATTTTTAACTTGTTCTTTTATTATTTTCTCTTCTAAATCTACCCCCTTCCCATTAGCGTTCACTATGTTAGGCATTCCTTCAGACTTCGCAGTGAAGACCGAAACAAAGACGTCATTAAGCATCTCTGCCATTTCCAAGTTTCCTGTTACTGTTTCTCCCTCCTCACTGAGCAGTGGGCCTACCCTGTCCTTGGTCTTCCTCTTGCTTCTAATGTATTGATAAAAAGTCTTCTTGTTTCCCTTTATTCCCATAGCTAGTTTGAGCTCATTTTGTGCCTTTGCCTTTCTAATCTTGCTTCTGCATTCCTGTGCTGTTTGCCTATATTCATCCTTTGTAATCTGTCCTAGTTTCCATTTTTTATGACTCCTTTTTATTTTTTAGCTCATGCAAGATCTCATGGTTAAGCCAAGCTGGTCTTTTGCCACATTTTCTATCTTTCCTACCCAGCGAAATAGCTTGCTTTTGGGCCCTTAATAGTGTCCCTTTGAAAAACTGCCAACTCTCCTCAGTCGTTTTTCCCCTCAGTCTTGATTCCCATGGGACCTTACCTATCAGCTCTCTGAGCTTACCAAAAACCGCCTTCCTGAAATCCATTGTCTCTAATTTGCTGTACTCCCTTCTACCCTTCCTTAGAATTTGCATATTCAAAACAATTTGCATGTTAGTTTTGCAGGTTTAGCAGTATGGCGTTGCTCTGACAGTCCTAGTGAATGAAGTCCACCCTTTATCAGCAAGGGAGGCTTCCCCCATGCACGGCCCCATCAGAATGCTGCAATAGTATGTTATCGCGCACATTATTTTTTCCCCACATGGGTGGTCAGCCAGGTTCTTCAGAGCTGGAGTAGAGGGTTCTTCCATGTGAGCTAAAGGAGCAACTGGTAGCAGAAGCAGGCTGTTATCCTCTGTCTGGAGGGGGACATGAGGCTACACACGCATTTGGAAGAGCAGTGGGAATGCTGAGCTTTCCTGGATCTGTTCCTGGCTCTGAGAACAGAGCACTGGCTAGTCGTCAGAGCCAGGGTTATGGGAAGAATAGCCAAGCCAACGGCGCTGGCATATTCACTCTGACAGAAGTGGGGCTGAGCGGACAATGTGGAATCCTCCCGCAGTGCTGAGAATTTTCCAGCAGGAAGAACAGAAGCAAAGTAAAAGTGGTTTAAAGGTGCCCCCTCTCTATGCTATTGTACATTTTAAAATTTACCTTCTGATTTTTAGATTGAGCAGTTGGATCCATCTCCTACCCTCAGAGCCTTGCTTGCACTTTCAGCAGTAGTTTTGCAGCCTAGCCACCATTTTCAGTTCCCATTTTCCATGATAAAAATGAAACCCAGAGATCAATTCAGCCTTTGCAACAGGAAGACAAGCCAGAAAGTGCTAAAGATCAAACTGTGCTCTCATCTGACTCTCTTCAGAGCCCAGCGCCCACTCCAAGGCCTACTCGCAACAGCGAAAGGACACAGACAAACGAACACGTGACCAAACCCAGGTGAAGAAAACCAGAGCTGAGTCTTTAGTCTTATGCCTCTCTCACTGTCCGGCATTACATAGCCTAGACATTATAGTGATTGGGACTGTATGACTATGATTGATCAGACAGAGAGCAAGCATGCAGATGGGACATTACAACTACTGCTACATTTTCTTCCCTCCTTTTCCTTTCTCTATCTGACCCCTCCCACTTTGGCTCCCTTCTTCCCCCTTCCTTGTCTTCCCTCCCCACTTTTGTAGCCCAGCTGCTTCTCCAGCACTGTTCAGCACCACAGCTGCAGGGAGAGGCAGTGGTTTCCCTTTGAAGTCCTGTTGCAGCTGGAGCGCTCCCAGAGAGACAGACAGTGTCCTAGTGGAATCTTATGATAGGATCTGCCTTCCAAGAACGAGGAGCTCTCCTGGTTCGGTGGGGAAAGCAAGACAGGTTGTCATTAAGAAGCCATCAAAGGCAAGAGATGGGACATTGTTAATTATGGATACAAAGAAAGAGACCTGGACTCAGCACTAGCAGAAGGAGACGACATTTTAAAGTCTAGGCCTGCTGACCTGATATCTGATCCACCATCAGCAGAGCAGAACAAAGGGAGCTCCAATGAGTTGATAGGTGAGGAAAGAGTAGAAGGAAATCAAAATCCCTAGTTAAAGCAGCACAGGGAAGAGTGTGCAAGTGTCTGAAACCAAATGTTCCTGGTTTTCCTCTGCCTTATGAACAAGTTGTGCACAGCAAGTAGCATTAGGAGCAGTAGCTGAGCTGTTAGAAAAGGGGCCTAACATTAGGTTCCAAAGTCTGTAGTTAGGCACCTAGATAGGTGATTTTCAAAAGTGCTGAGCGCACCAGCTGAACTGGGGCTGCTGCTGGAATTCATACCCCTGGGAGTCTGGTGGTAAGTGGCCATTTTTGAAAACCTTGCCCAATGAATTCCAGCACAGCTCCCTGGGTTGATGCGGTTAAGCTGTGACTAGGTGCGGGAAATAGAGATTTTGAGTGCTCGCAGTGGTCCCACTCAACTGGAGAAATACAAACTTAGGGGTATAATCCCATCATCTTGTACAGAGAAATACGTGTTTCGCTTCTATTAGCATTATTGGAAGTCCCGGGTGTAATTCCCGGCCCAGTAAGAAGATAACAGTATGTGCTTAAAGCCATCACTCCAGGGAAGTACAGTAAATAGCTACCTTTTCATACCCTATGATTGCGAGTGAAGTAGTTTGATGTTTACCTTCTCAGCTTCAAAACATGTCTATTTCTTGTGGAGAATGAGCATGCTAATATGCATCCTTTACTGAACCGTGCTAAATTGGCACATAGTATTCGGTGGTAATTTATATAGTAACTCACCAAATACAACTGCTCTACAACCTAATAATACACTTGATAAAACTTGTGTCATTACCTTCTCTTAAGAGCTACCTACAAGGTGTTATTGATATTGTCAGAAAGCTCTATGGGGCTTACAATGCACAATTATATTACTGGAACTTGCTAGGTATTTAGTAATATTGGTGCTGCTCAAGCATTCATGTATATCAAGAGCATGACATAAATACAGCCATTACCATAAAGAAGGTTAAAGGATATTCACATTCCCATGGATTATGCTGTTGTTCATTTTCTGCCAGGTTTAATAAGGGGCTTAGGAACAGAAGACGAACAGTACTTTAATACAGTACAAGAAATTTAAGGACAATACCTTAAAATTAATGGGTATCTTATCCGATGCAGGATGCTTAACTTATCTATTTCTGATTGTACTGCACTCTAGTGTGATTTAATCAATACAGTGTCTCAGTTGAACACAGATCTTACACTTAGAAGCAATTACTGAGACTCTTCTTCATTAAAAATGGAAGACTAGCCACTAATGCTGGCACTTAGGAATTGAAGAACAATATATGCAAAGTCTGAAACGGTTATTTGTTTATGCTTCCATCCAGCCAAATGCTTCTGCAGAGATGATAAGGAGAGTTCATCCGCCTCTGAGAGGGATGCTCCTCTACCAGAGGGACAGAAGCTGTGGTCCTTTCCATCTCCATCTGCCTTGTGGGGCCTTAGGAGTTTGAGAGAATTTTCAAAACCCAAAGAGGAGACTAGGAGATGCCTGTAGAAAAGGGAAACAAAGACAATATGTCTTGAATTTTCAAAGCCGTGATTGGGATTTAAGCTGCAGAACTCCCAAGTGGCATAGCTAAACTCCAGTGTGACAGTTCTAAACTGCAGGAATCCAGGGTTAAAATAGCAGCCGATTCTCCAAAATATCTGTGTAGAGAAAGAGACTTCCGAAAGTTATTCGTTAGATTACAGGATCAGGGCCTTAGGCTCCAGAGGGAAATGCTATACATGAACCTAAGTTAGACAAACAGACTGTTCCTTTTAAAACCTTATATGGTGTCCGGTGTTTGTATAAATCAAGATCAGACATCTCTGTAAAACGTGCTCTAGCACAACCAGAAGTCATGGGCTTCGTGTGGGGACCATTTGCTGGAATTCTCTCGCCTGTGCTATGGAGGAGGTCAGACTAAGTGATCATAATAGTCCTTTCTGCCCTTAGACTCTATGTTTCTATACCTGGGCTATCTGTGAGCACGGCTTCCTGTAGAGATCCGTCAGGCTACTGATTTATTGCTAATATGTCCACCTCTAAGTGACATTGATACATTTTTAAAAAGCATAATTTGTTCATAATCTGATTCAAATTCCACTGAGGTCAATGGGATTTTTTCCAATAACTTCAATGACCTTTAGATGACGCCCTCTATGCCTCTGTACCCCTATTTTATGGGTGGGGAAATAGTCCTTCCTTACTTCTACCTTTTGTCTGTCCCGTCTACACTGAAACCGTTATAGCAGCACAGGTGAGGCTGATGGAGACTCACCTACCCGAGAGGCAGTAGCTAGGTCTACACAGGGACTTTGGTCAGCTTAACTACGCCACTTAGGGGTATGAATTTTTTATACCACTGTCCGAAGTAGTTAAACCGACCTAATTTTCTAGAGTAGACCAGGTCAGTGTCTTGCTATGTATATTTACAGTGCCGACCACAATGGGGCCCTGACCTCATCTGGGGACTCTGAGTCTTACTGTAATACAAATCATAACTTTCATAACATGCAAAGATCTATATATTCATTTACCCACACAAAAGAAAAAAATGAAGGATGTTAAAACAAATCAAAATACTTGATCTCTAACTTAATTCAGCAAAACCAAGGAGTCCTTGTGGCACCTTAGAGACTAACAAATGTATTTGGGCATAAGCTTTCGTGGGCTACAGCCCACTTAGCCCACAAAAAGCTTATGCCCAAATACATTTGTTAGTCTCTAAGGTGCCACAAGGAGTCCTGTTTCTTTTTGCTGATACAGACTATGGCTACCCCTCTAAATTAATTCAGGTTGCTAAGTGACAACAGTATACTAACATATCACACCATTTACAAAACTGAAACACTAAACACCATGGAAATGACAAAATTCAATGTGTTATACATCTTAAGCGACAAAGCAGGATCATCCTTCCATCTTCCTTTGGGTACTAAGGTACGGCAAAGATTTCTGTCAAAAAATGGCATTGGCTAAAGAATGTATGACCGAGAGGTAGAATTTTGGTGACTGTGTGTATTGATGGTTCTGCGGCCACAAGAGAGATGACTACTCTGTCCTGAGACTCTCCATGCTCCTAAAGATGCTTAACAGAAGGAAGAATATTTTTTTGCATTTCCTTAGGGAATGAATGCTCTGAGAGTGGGGAAGACTCCTCTCTGAACTAAAAGTGCAAGACAGGGTCTCATCTGGGAAACCTCCCAACTTCAGAATTCGTCAGATTGGCGACAGTAGTTATCTCGGGGTTTGCTATAATGGGCAGGAAGTAGGATGACATCTCCTGCAGCAGGGGTACATTCTGGCTAGTGCCGAAAGGAGCACACTGAGTTTCCAAAGGGGTGCTCTATGGCTTTGTAGGGCTGGAATAAGGGACGGTAAATGGGAATGTGAAGAGAGGTCTCCTTTAGAAACTCGTTCAAATGTTTCCGACAGAGCTCTGCTCTCTTTCTTCCCCATTGTCTGAGCCTAGAAATAGGATAGCGAATGGGTTGTATTGCTGCCATCTGAATGGGTGGTTGCATTCATGCTGTGGCATTTTCATGGGCTGCTCAGACTGGGAATGGGGCAAAATTGTGCCTGTGATTCTTGCACAGCTCCATAGGGTACCCCCTCTGGACAACGTTCAATGACTTCATTTTCATTTGGGGAGTTTCCTGCCATGAGCCTGCTTCGGCAGGGAAATGAAACTGGGCTCAGAGATTGCTCTGGAAATATTTCAGGTGGCTAGCGACATCTCTGTTCTCAAACAGGCTGGGCTTATTTGTCACCCCTCCTCCATATGGACCCCTTCTGGTCTCTCAAGGAAGGTACTTGCCCGGGGCTTAAGGATGGGCTCCTCAGAAGCTCTACCCAGCTCTGCTGCAGGGATCCACAACTAGATGGGACTGAATTTCCCCCGAAGGTCTCAGCTGGGGATATGAGTCAGGATCCCTGGGGCTGGGGGGCTGTAAGAGCAGCGAAGGCAGAGGGAGGAAGCTCGGTCCTTACCGCACACTCTGGCCTTGGCCGCATCCATGCTTTGTCCGTGGCCTCCATCCACAGCCTACAGGGAGGGAAGCAGAGGGTGCAGAGACAGCTGAGGTCCACAGTCAGAGGCATGGCTGCTGGTGTGGACTATAGGGCTCAGGCATGATCTTCCATCCAGCTTTACCACCCGGAGGAGATGCGAGGCCGCTTGTCTCAGAGCCAGTCCTTTTTCAGTCCTACCTGGCTCCTTCCCTGCCCGGGTCGGAGGGAGGGGACAGAGGCGACCCTGCCTAGACTGGGGTGTAAGGGACATTGCACTCTGTCTGCAGCCACTGCAGATGCCTCAGAAAGGGAAGTGGAGCTGAGGGGATGAGCTGCCCAGAAGGCCAGTGAAGCCCTGGGACCCGGCTGGGAATTAGAGAGACATTCCTGAGCCAGAACGTTAGGTAGAAATTTGAAATCAAGTTTGGCGTTTCCCGCAGAAAAGCTCTGCCTCTGCAAGGTCTGGCTCAGCCGCCGGGGAGGCAGCAAAACCTGCAGGGAACATCATGAGGCAGGGCATTCCCCTGCTGCCACTAACTGACCAGACTGGTTCTGTCCCAGGGCTGCAAGTCGGCCAAGTACCCATTGTGATGGGTCTGTGGGCCTTAGTATGGCAATGAAACAAATGATTAGTCATATGGTAGCAGAGGTGAAGTGACTTGCCCAAGGTCCCACGGGCAGTCGGTGTCAGAGCTGGAACTAGAATCCAGGTCTCCTGCCACCCACTCCTGTGCTTGATCCATTAGAGTACACTGCCTCTCAGAACACATTATTGCTCTCCAGTACAAAGGAATCCCTCTGCTGGGGCCTTTTGAAATTGTAACTGCACCTGGAGCTAAATCAAGTGCTGCATAAATGTGTCCAATATGCTTTTTAAAGGAAAGCAAACTTTGGTAGCTGCCCACCAAGAGCTGCTGAGAGCAGCAACTGGATCAAAGGAGGGAATGTAGCAGTTTCTTTTGAGGTTTGCCTGCCCCCACTCAGCTGTCCATGGCAGATGAGCGTCATGGGGAAATGCCAGCACTGGTTTTCAGTTTGGCAGGCACCATGCTCAACAATATCTTAGAGGTAGCAGAGCAGCTCTCAAGTTAAATTTATATTTAAAAACCTAAATTGGGAGCATTAATCATCTCCTGATTTCACCTTTTAAATGCAAACTTGACAGCAACCCATAAAGCACTGGTGAGCACAGCAGCAAGGCACATGTCTCACAGGAGAAAATCAAACCCTTTAATGAGTGCCACAGCTGCAGCGCACCTGGGGCAGTAGGTAGAGGAGGGGACACGGAAGAGACAGAGAAGCGATGATCAACATTCCGGCCTGGCAGTCAGTTTCCAGTGAAGGGCGATGGGGTGGGGGTGGGAACAGGACAGAAGAGGAATTCAGAAAAAAGGAAGTGAGAACATCCTTGCGGATGCCAACAACTAATACTGGCCAGATTTTCAAAAGCACCCAGGACCCAACAGCTCTCACTGAAAACAACAGCTGTTGGGTACTGAATACTTTTGAAAATCTGGCCAATAGTGTGGGAGCTGGAAACTAGTCAGGAATCCAACTAGTGTAAGAGTTTGAAGAACAACTTACATATCTATGCAAACGGTTACAGCTCTACATGAAACAGTAATGCTTTTCTTCTGACTGTTACACCTTCACTAATGCGGAATGGAAACCAGCTTAACATTCTGGAATATCAGTCTGCAAGGGTTAAAAATGATCTCACTTTTCAGTAAGTGGGAGGCTCAAATACCCATTTTTAAATTAACCAAATAAAAAGAGAAATACAGATACATTCTAAAATGTTATGGAAGATGCCTATGTAACTGCTGACGAAAGCAGGCTGTAGAGGGTAAGATAAAAATAGTCCCACAAGTACAATAATTGTGCACTGGAACCTTAATTATACAAACTCCGGTTAGCCATAACTCTTGGTTACCTGCAGAATTTATATGATTTGCAGTAAAAGAACTTGCTCCTGCAGAGTTTACAAGACTATATAAGCTCTCTCCTACAGAGATCATAGACTACAGCTCCGGTTTACCTGAGTCACCAGTATCTGACTGAGCATTTTAATCTCCTTTTTATATTTGGATAGTTGTGATTGTACTCTCACCAAACCAATTACAAACGACAGAAAAGCAAAGGGAACATGGGGACAGCCAAATTGTTTACAGCAATCCAAAAGTGTGAGGCCCGTTTACACTTTTTAAAAATTAAACTAATCATTGTCTGTATTAAATCTTTTTAAAATGAAGCTATTTTTTAGCAGAGTGCAGAAAAACACCTGGAACTATTTGTCGTACACATTTAAAAATATATAGTTATTTCTTTTTTGCTTGAACAATTTTTTTAAAAGGTTAAGGAGATGCATTTGCTATGTATGTTGCCCATGCTGTGACCTTTTGCAGTATGCTATGTTACACTATGGATCCATTTTTAATAACTGAGTTAAATCATCTGAAAGTAGGACTATGAAATACAAAATGTAGCCCAGGCTCAACGTTTACAAAGCTGGACTCACACATATTCACAAGAGGAAACCAGAAATGGGCTTTAAAAAACTTCCAGATGGATAAACGGCTGCTGAGAAAGGGAGGCTTCTTTTCTGGGAGAATTACAGAGAAGAGTTGGACGTTGGAAAACATCAGATGCAATCTGGGAAGGGAGAAAACAGCTAGCTGAGTTTCTTAGGAACTTGGCTGAAACCTAGGTTGCCAATATTCTGAATAATCCAACGCTCTTGAAACAGCTACTGATCTTATGTTGCTGCAACACAGTTGTAATGCAGAGCAATTTATACATAATTCTGGGACCTTCTTTGAGATCATTTCTCACATGAGTAATCTTGACTCATGCAAACTGTCCCAATGTCTTCAATAAGACTGCATGAGAAAAGATGACTAATGGGTGAAAGCACAGCAGGAGCCGGCCCCAGTGACAGCAGCATTCCTTCCAACAACACACGATGACCCAGAGCGGAAGAAGCTCCAGGGCCCGGGCCCCACGAGAGTTTTCCGGGGCCCCTGGAATGAGTGAAGGACCCCGCTTCAGGGGCCCCAAAAAACTCTCGTGGGGGCCCCTGCGAGACCCGGGGCCTGGGGCAAATTGCCCCACTTGTCCCCCCACCCAACCCCCGGGCAGCCCTGACACAGGTTCCAAAAGCTTACAAGCCCAGCCGGAGATTTGCAGTCGTTGTAAGGCACCTGGATAACCAGTTTCCATTTAAAATGAATGGAAATTGGGCACCCAAATCCTCCAGACAGCTTTGAAAACCCCACCAGCATGATTAATGGACCTGAGCTGAATTATCCAACAACTGCCACAGTTATCGATGAGAAGGAAATCATTCACATTTGATTCTATGTTCTGGTGTTGAAATGCTAGAGCATCCTGAAGCTGCCCAGTTTCTAAACAGTCAGCATGACCAAGGGGAACAAACCACCCAACGACAGGACTGTCTGGTTCAAAACCAGATGAGTGGCCTCCTTATTTCTGAGTAAAAGCAAGTACGGTTAAGAAATTCCTTTGCTAAATCAGTGTTGCTTTCTTGCCTGCCACACTGTCCCTGAAGTGGTGAATGGAGAAGCTCAGAGTGCCGTGGGAACATTTATAAGCAACTGGGGGCTCAGGAGGGCTGGGGCATCTGTGTTGGGGTCTTAAGTGGCTAGGCTAAGGAAGCGTAACAGACACGGGGCCTCCACTGGGAGGGGTCTGCACTCTTAGAAGCCAAGAACTAGGAAGAGTGACCTGGTTGTAGGGTGACCAGACAGCAAGTGTGAAAAATTAGGACGGGGGAGGGGGTAATAGGAGCCTATATAAGAAAAAGACCCCAAAATCGGGACTGTCCCTATAAAATTGGGACATCTGGTCACACTACCTGGCTGGCTTAGGAGCATGTACGATCCAGCAGTCAGGTCCACTCACACCAGACCAGAATGGGCCAGGTTGCTCCTGCATCATGATCAGTGCTGGAACTGGCATCAGAGGGTCCAGGTTCCCTGGAGGGACTGTTATTAACAGGACACAAGTGGAACACGAACGTGGTGAGTTAGGCTGGAAGCAGCTCAGCCATATAGACAGAGCACTGTGCAGGGTTTAATGAAGTTTCACTTGCTCACCTTAACCTGTATTCAGCTTCATGCTTTGTCACATTTCCAGGCCTAAATTGTAATTATGTAAAAGGGAATTGGAATGACAAGAAGTCTATATACAAGATATTGTGTAAACGGTTTTGTTTTCTGAGAGGTACTGATGGTAGTTCACAGACATGCGATTTTTTTTACATCAATGCCAGACCTTCCATTTTATAACCTCTGCTCCAAGGGCTTGTCTTCACTGCAGGGCCAGCTTGAGGTATAACTTGAGTGTTGGCCCTAAACCTGACTCCCATCACCATGCAAAAATCTCTAGCTCAAGTTAATTGATGCTTTAGCCTTGAGGTAGCTGGCCCATTGAAAGGGTGGGTTGAAGCTACTAATGCAGTGAGGATGCAGCATCTACAGGCTACAGCTGGGGCCATGTCTATTCTATAGAATTATGTCGACCTAAGTTACGTTGGCATCCAGGTGCCAGAGTTATTACACCTCTTGCACGTGTCCACACTCCACTCCTTGTATCAGCAGTGTGCATCCTCACCAGGAGCACTTGTGCTGATGCAGAGAGCAGTGCACCATGGGTAGTGATCCCACTCTGCAACTCGCGGCCATATAGTGCAGGGTGTTTTGGGAAGGTTTTGCAATGCCTCGTGGGGCCAAAACGAGTCATGCAGGGTGACTGGGAGCATGGGTTCAATGTCCCATAATGCAGTGTTGTGCATCCCATAATGTTTCATGCCTCTTTTCAAAATCACCTGCACAAACCCATGCGTCCCTCCTGCTGTTGCCATCTGAGACAGAAGCATGCTGCACAGCGCTGTACTATTGTGATAAGCATTGCGAGCCTGGGCTGCCTGATCCTGCAGTATTTGTAGAACCGCAAGAGGAGCCGTGGGGAACAGGACGATTCCTTGGAGGCTCAGAAGGCTAGAGGCTATGTGGGACACAGAAAGAAACAATTCAAGGCTGTGGCAGTGTTCCCGGAGCTGCGCCAGATGGTGGAGCGCTGATTCTGGACCCGAGAAACAGGGGCGGCTCTAGGAATTTGGCCGCCCCAAGCACGCCGGTCCCGCGGCTCCGGGGGACCTCTTGCAGACGTGCCAGCGGAGGGTCCTCTGGTCCCGCGGCTCCAGTGGAGCATCCGCAGTCATGACTGCGGGAGGTCCGCCGGAGCCGCCTGCCGCCCTCCTGGCAAAATGTCGCCCCAAGCACGCGCTTGGCGCGCTGGGGTCTGGAGCCAGCCCTGCCGAGAAACAAGCGCTGACTGCGGGTATCGCATTGTCCTGCAGGTTTGGGATGATGAGCAGCAGCTGCAGAATTTTCAGATGTGCAAGGCCACATTCCTGGATCTGTGTGCGGAGCTCACCTCAGCCCTCCAGTGCAGCAACACCAAAATGAGATCTGCACTGACAGTGGAGAAGCGAGTGGCGATTGCACTGTGGAACCTTGCAACACCAGCTTGCTACTGATCAGCTGGCAATCAATCTGGAGTTGAGAAATCCACCGCGGGGGCTGCTGTGATGCCAATGTGCAGGGCCATTAATCACCTTCTGCTAAGAAGGGTAGTGACTCTGGGCAATGTGCAGGACATAGTGGATGGTTTTGCAGCAATGGGGTTCCCAAACTGCTGTGGAACAATAGACGGCACGCATAGCCCCAATTTGGCACCAGACCGCCTTGCCACTGAGTACATCAACAGAAAGAACTACTTTTCTGTGGTTATGCAAGCACTAGTGGATCACTGGGGACACTTTACTGACATCAAAGTAGGCTAGTCAGGAAAGTACATGACACTTGCATCTTTAAGAACACAAGCCTGTTGAGAAAGCTGCAAGCAGGGACTTTCTTTCCTGGCTGGCAGATTAGCATTGGCAATGTTGAAATGACAACAGTGATCCTGGGAGACCCAGCCTACCCCTTGCTCCCATGGCTGATGAAGGTGTACACTGGCCACCCTGAAAGCACCAAGGAGTGCTTCACCTACAGGCTGAGCAGGTGCAGAATGAGAGCTGAATGTGCCTTTAGTCATTTGAAGGGTTGCTGGTGCTGTCTACCCACGAGATTGACCCTCAGTGAAAAAATACTCCAATGGTTACAGCTGCCTGCTGTGTTCTACATAATATCTGTGAAGCAAAGTGGGAAAAATTTCCGCTGAGATGGTGAGGCTGTCTGCTGATTTTGAGCAGCCAGATACCAGAGCTACAAAAAGAGCTCAATGCGGAGCTATATGGCTCAGGGAGGCTTTGAAAGACCATTTTAATGGTGAGACAGAGTAGTGTGTGTTGATGTAGTGTGTGCTACATGGCCATTCTCTTTTGCAGCCAGGTATGAACCCTTTGCTGAGTGCTTTGTGTGTGTAGTAATGTGACATTGCCAATACCCCTATTAATGTTGTCTGTGAATGATGTCAGCACCACCCAGCATATGGTGTGATCTAATAAAGATGAATTATGTTTCCAAAAATACTATTATTCCATAACAATGCAAACAGAAAAACATTTATAACTTTATAAAACTTAATAAATTAAGAGAAGATAAGTTATGAAGGGGAAAGAACAGTCATTTCCATTTCAGATACACATACACCAACCACATCTTTCACAGTCTCTAAGGTGCCACAAGTACTCCTTTTCACAGGTCAGTATATGCATGGCTGTGGATATCTTTAATGTCCCGGGGTGGAGTGGTAGGGATACTGCAGAGGCCCCCGATGCCCTGCAAAATGTTATGGGGGAGTGCATTTCTCTATGGGCTGCAGAGGGAGGCGAGCATGGGATTGTTGAACCTGAAGGTCAACAAGAGTCTCCAGCATGTCTGTTTGCTGCCTGAGAAGCACTAGCATCTCCTGCTGCATGTCCCTCTCCTTTTCCTGTGCCTTTCTCCTCTCTGCTCTATCCCTGGCCAGGCTGTCTGTGAAGGTGATCCTTCAAGCCTTGTGCTCAGTATCTGAAGCAGCAGAGGGTTGCAGGATCTCTTGGAACATTTCATCCCGCAACCTCTTCCTTCTCCTCCTTATCTGGCTGAGCCGCTCCGCTGGTGTGGATGGAGACCCTCAAGGCCACATTTCCAGCTGCTGAATATACAATGCACAGAGGTACTATAGTGACTGCAGAATCATAGAATCTCAGGGTTGGAAGGGACCTCAGGAGGTCATCTAGTCCAACCCCCTGCTCAAAGCAGGATCAAACCCAACTAAATCATCCCAGCCAGGGCTTTGTCAAGCCTGACCTTAAAAACCTCTAAGGAAGGAGATTCCACCACCTCCCTAGGTAACCCATTCCAGTTCTTCACCACCCTACTAGTGAAAAAGTTTTTCCTAATGTCCAACCTAAACCTCCCCCTCTGCAACTTGAGACCATTACTCCTTGTTCTGTCATCTTCTATCACTGAGAACAGTCTAGATCCATCCTCTTTGGAACCCCCCTTCAGGTAGTTGAAAGCAGCTATCAAATCCCCCCTCATTCTTCTCTTCTGCAGGCTAAACAATCTCAGTTCCCTCAGCCTCTCCTCATAAGTCATGTGCTCCAGCCCCCTAATCATTTTTGTTGCCCTCCGCTGGACTCTCTCCAGTTTATCCACATCCTTCTTGTAGTGTGGGGCCCAAAACTGGACACAGTACTCCAAATGTAGTCATGAGATAAACCAAAACTTAGGCTACTAACTCACTCCCCTTGATCCACACAAGTTGCAAGAACCACATTCTCATGTCTTGGGATTTATACAGCATGGCGGCAGCCACAGCACCAGGCATGGTGAGTATGGCCCAGGGGGGAGGGTGAATTGGGGAAGTGAGGGGAGGATAGCTCACGGGCATGAGTATACGTGGATAGGGCAATTGAACTGAATCCAGCACCATTTCCCACAGGTGGTGGTGATTTTAGCCAATATCTCACTCCTGAGGGTAACAGAGGCTGAATGGAAACAGCTCCTGCAGGCATCTGGCTGCAGAACAGGCTGCAATGTGTGCTGCGATGGCTTCCGTCGAAGTAATCGCTCAGCAACATGAGAAAGTGTCCTACAGTGGCAGAAGAAATAAGGCAGCCCTCCCCAGAAACCTTCAGGAAAATCTCCAGGAAAGTTTCATCTAGATCTCTGCGGAGGATTCACAGGACATCCCTGTGCACGTAGAGTGGGATGAGAAGCAGATAGCAACTCTGCCTCTATTGGTTGTTTCACTACCTCTTCTAGCATAAGTTAAAAAACAAGAGTAAATCAACAGATGTGTCCTGCTACTTTGAGGGTTCCATCCCTGTCATTTCAAAGCAAACAGCATAACTTACAGAGGTTCTTTCCCCTCCTTGAGGCTCACTCGAGCTTGACTGTTGGGACTGGCTGGACTGCACTGGAGTCAAAAAGAGGTCCTGGCTCACTGGGCAGCTGGATCCCCCGGTCACCTGTCCCCCATACTCCTGCTTCCCTTTCTCATCCAACACCCCCTCCTCACTGTTCACAGTGGAGGCCTCTGACTTGAGTTCCTCTGAAGTATCCAGGAGGCCCTTGGGAAGGTGGTGGGATCTCTGCTGAGGATGGCATACAGTTCTTTGTAAAAGCGGCAGGTCTGTGGCTCCGCACCAGAGTGGTGCCTTCTGGTACCTCTGCTGCAACTCCTTGGCTTTCAAGCAGCATTGCAGCTGGTGCTTCTTGTACCCCTTGTCCTCCATGCCCCCAGCGATCTGCTTGTAGATGTCGATGTTTCTACAGCTGGATCGGAGCTGTGTGTGCATGGCATAGCCTCTTCTCCCCACAGACCCAGGAGAGCCAACACCTCCTGTGCTCTCCAGGCAGAAGCGCGTCTGCAGTACGGAGATGGCATCGTCAGTTGCTAGATGGGCATACTCTAGAGTTGCTAGGTGAGCTCTCCAAGCCGGGCAACCAGGAAATGGAATTTCAAAAATTAACGGGGCTTTAAAGAGGAGGGGCAGTTTCCTGGCCACCTGGTCATTGTCCCAGGTCCAGATGACAATATGATCCCACCAGTCTGTGCCTGTGTCCCTGCTCTAGAATCACTGGTCTGCATAGGAAAGAGCAGCAGCTGTACTGAGAGTCATGAGCAGCATCAGCCCATTAAAATCTGCCATGTCTGTATCATCCTCCTCCCGCCTCTGACAGGCGCCTTCAGAAAATGCCACCGAAATGTCTGTTAGGGTCTCATGGATGCTCTGCCCATTTCCTGAAGTGGGAATGAAAGCCCAAGCAAGATACATTCTTCAAAGGGTGACTCCTCCCTATTTCTGGGAGCACGCTGGATGTATTGGTGGGCTGTGACAACTTCCTGTGAAGTGCTGCAGGATGGACACGGTGCCCCATGAACAAAGGGCTAGAGAGGTGACATCTGGGCACTGGGAAGCCTGGGATAGGCTGGTTTGACTCAGGTCTGTGTGGTGCGGAGACACCTGAGTGTGGGTGTAAGATCTGGGACCAGAAATTCTAACCTGAGGGTTAACATTCAGTGTGGATGCTCAAGCCTGGCTTGCAAACACCGAGCCTGCAGGCTCGAGTCCCACAGACCCCAGGCTTACGTTCCAGTGGAGACATACTCCCAGGGGATTTAGCCACATAACACCCATTAACTTCAATAGGAGTTGTGTGGCTAAGTCCCCTCCTTGGCTTTGAAACTCTCCACCGGTGTCTCTGCCACCCAGCAGGATTACTGCACAAATCGGCTCCCTGTGTGTTCTCTGATTAATAAAACAACAGCCAAAACCCCATGAATCTTTACTGTCAGCAAAGCAGAGCCAATATAGCCACGGATGCACAAAATGATATCCTGTTATGCCTTATTGATCATTATGGTAGCTGCTACTTAAACGCTGAGACCAAGATAGCTATTGTTGTCGATTATGTACATAAGACAATTTGATTTTTCAGACACTGGGCTGAGCTATGCAGTGTTGGCAGTTAGAATAATCTAGTTTTAACTTGAAATATTGATGCAGAAGTTACTGACGTAGACAGAGGTGAAAATAATCCGGTCCGGTACAGCTTACTGGCAACGCCGTGCCGGACTGGACCAGCTTCCCCAGCGGTGATTTAAAGGGCCCAGGGCTCCAGCCGCTGCGGGGAGCCCTGGGCCCTTCAAAGCGCCACCGGAGCTCTGGAAGCAGGGCTTGGACTGCGCTTTAAAGAGCCCGGGGCTCCCTACAGCAGCCTTTAAATCACTGCTGGAGCCCGGCTGCCGGAGCTCCAGCGACGGCAGGGCTCCAGCGGTGCTTTAAAGGGCCCGGGGATCCTCACAGCAGCTGGAGCCTCTCGCCCTTTAAATCACTGCTGGAGCCCGGCTGCCGGAGCTCCAGCGATGGCAGGGCTCCAGCAGTGCTTTAAAGGGCCCGGGGCTCCCCGCAGCAGCCAGAGGCCTGGGCCCTTTAAATCACCGCCAGAGCCCTGCCGCCCCAGGGTAGCGGCGGCAGGACTCCCACAGTGATTTAAAGGGCCCGGAGCTCCGTGGCGGCCAGAGCCACGGGCCCTTTAATTCACCCCTGAGCCCCGGGACAACCAGCCGCCTCTGCAGCTGGTAGCTCCAGGGCGATTTAAAGGCCCTGGGGCTCCGAGGCACAGCTGGAGCTCCAGGGCCTTTAAATCTTGAAAGGCCCCATTTCTTCCGGTTGAGGCCCCGCCCCCTCAGGACTCCGGCGTATCGGTAAATCCTTTAAGTTACTTGCACCCCTGGACGTAGAATAAATATAGAAACCGAAGATGATGATCTTGTTTGATCATAACCACCCTTTAAAGAGAAACTTCCAACTTGTCTAAGACTCCACCGGTACGTTCCATAATGAAATACATTTTCTTGTCCCTTGGCTCCTATGTAACGCTTTCCTGTTTCTCCTCTTAAATACCAGTTGGAAATAGCCTCCTATCCAGCTCCTGCTCCACAGATCTTTCCTCCACTTTTCACTCATCAAGGCATTAAAAGTTGGTCTTCTATAGACAGAAGACACACTGTTGGCAATCTCTACTTCCCTCTTCTTCACTGCTGACAGTCATGCCAGAACTATAGGGAGAGAAGAGATGAACAGAGATGGCACATTAAGCCAGGACTTGTAGGCTAGGTTTGGCAATCAGGAGAGTCGCCCATCTGCTGTTCATTCTGCAGCATTGACCCTACGGACATTTCTAGAAAGCCAGGGCATGGCCCCTCAGGGCCCAGTGTAAATTCCAAAAGTGGGGTCTGAGTTATAGGAACCAGCTGAAAGCTCTGCATATGTTTGTGAGGACCCTGTGTTCCTTCCTCCACGCCTTTCTCGCTTGCAAAGCAGCACGATGCTACTTACTGTGTAGATTAATGTAGTACCTGTCATATAATTCACTCTCGGGGGCACTCCCGGGAGTTGAACTGTGAATGCTCCGTCAGCTGGCATGAGCAGGCAATCTTCAGTCTGAGCTGGATACCTGAAAGAACAGAGCAACTGTACCAGATCAGCCACTCAAACAATGGAATTAATAACTGCTAAGAAATACACTACCAGTATTTTGTAGCGTAATTTATTTGGAGCCTCAGGAAATATGCATGAACTATCCGACCCAGAAGGAACTGGGGTCCTTACAAGTGGACAAGAAATTCCTCATTTCAAGCTTTCAGAACAGTGTTTATCTGCACTTGAACTTTGCAACTCAATCTAGCGCTGTAGGCAGGCAAGCAAAAAGAAGCACAAATAACCCTCAATCAACTCAGAAGCAAGCATCCTACACTGAATTCATCATTTCCCCAACAGCCTATTTCTTTTTCACAGAGGACAGAGATTCACTTACAAGGTTCTCGGCCTCAGAGGTTAAACAACAAAACCAGTACATTCACTTTATTAGTAGCCTATGTCCAAATTGATAAAGAATTTCTAGAGCATCCATCTTGTGTTATGACAAAGGTTATTTAATATGATAAAGACACAGTTTCTCAGCGCCGAAGGGAATCGCCTATGATGACTGCTATGCATTTAGCACTCTGTTCCTTTTAGAACTAGTCATTTGCGGGCGGCAGTAGAGAGCTTTCTCTACCTTCCTGGGACCTATTCAATGAGGTCAGTGACCAGATTGTAGTCATTGTCACAAGGAGGAGCAGGGATCAGTATAATAATTGCTTGTTAGTGTCATAATAATAGTTAATTAAAATTTCTTCTGCATTAAACTTAAAGAGGTTTTGGTCTGCAGAAACCAATTCTGGTAACAGTTTGCTTCTTCGGGGAGATGGCTCATTTTGTATGCACTTTCTGTAGCACCATTGAAAGGCCTGTTTGCATTTAATTAGGGTATGGCTACACTTGCAGCTGTACAGCGCTGGGAGTGAAACCTGTCTTCGTACAGCTGAGTAGGGAAAGTGCTGTCCACACTGACAGCTACCAGCGCACTGTTGTGGCCCCATTTGCAGCTGTATGTGCCTTGCCAGTGTGGACGGGGAGTGAGTTACAGCGCTGTAAAGCCACCACCAGTGCTGCAACTCTCAAGTGTAGCCAAGGCCTTAGTCCAGGAGTGGCAAGCAGCTGAGAAGGGAGGAGAAGGCACAGGAGTTACAGAATTGAAATGTGCGGTGTTAGATAGGGAACAAAGATCGAACCTTGTGGAAGGCTCTGCCAGTTTCACATCTTTTAAGTGATCACTGTTCTTTGAAGAGCACCCCCCTGAATGCCAAAGAACTGACTCGTGCACTGCGACACAGAAGGGTGGAGTGGAACTGTTGGGGGTTGGGACAGATGCATGGCTCTAAAAGCCCCTGTCCAGAGGAAGTGTCATGGGCATAGGCCAGTTCTCCTTCTCATGCCCTTCATGGTAGTGGCACAGTAACTACCACCTAGTGAGGCTGAGAATTCCCTTTTCTGTACATTTCCCTAAGTGTGCTCAGCTGATTAGCTTATTTCCAGCTCTTGGGCCACACATTGCAAGCTAGTGTTCCAAAACCGGCCTTGACCCTCAAAGAGAAAAGCTGGGGCAAGGCTGAAGCCTCTATTTGTGGAGCAATTACTGACCATTGTCAAAGCAAAGCCCCTGCCACCTTGCACTCATTTATTACCAACATAGCAAATTGAAAACCAAAATGAGGCTTTCAAAGTTTCTCTAGCAGCTGTTTGGAGTCTGTCCCCTCACAGGCTGCTCAGGTAAACTCTGAATGAGCAGTTGGAATTTTCCTATCTGAACTGGATGGAACATCTAACCTATTTTACGTTTTCCCAACACCAGTAACAAAGAACCTTTGGCCTGGATCCTGCTAGAACAAATCCCGGCACCTGTGTAGAGCCCCAGCGGGGACTGGGTCACTTAGGTAGCATTCTTCAAAAGGTCCTCAGAAACCAAAGCGAAAAGAAGCTTTTAAAAAGTGTTTAAACTAGCTCCACACGGTCATTAAGGATCTAGGCGGTCGCCTAGGGCGCTAACATTTGGGGGGTGGCGACCGCAGTGGCCGGATCTTCAGCTGCCCTGGTCATCATCAGTATTTTGGGGGTGGGACCTTCCACCACCTCTGTCAAGGGCAGCATTTCAGGGGCGGGACCTTCCGCCGCCTAGGGCGGCAAAAAGGCTGTCGGTGCTCCTGAACTCAGGAGGTCTAGGTTCTGCCCTCTGGCTCTGTCACGGACTCCCTGTTGTGTGACTTTGGGTGAGTCACTTAGGCCTAGACACTCAAAAGTATCTAGGGTCCGAAATTCCATTTCAATAGCTGCTAGGAGCCTACATATTTTGAGGATCTGGGCCTCAATTCCCGTGTGTGTCAGTTTCCCACCTGTATGATTCTTCCTTGCTCCCACCCTTCACATGCCTGGTCTACTAAGACGGTAAGCTCTTCAGGAAAGGGACTGACTCGGTCTCAATGTGTGTGTACAGTGCCTCTAGGCACTACTGTAATACAAATAACCACCATCAGTTAGGAGGGGAAGAGTCTTATATAGGGGCAGATGATGGTTCTGATCCTGCACAGAGACCAGCACATGCACAAGGACTGTTGGTGTCAGTCGGGCACCACATGAGCACAGATGTCTACCCACGAAGAAGCAATTCCAGGAGGGGGGCCTAACATTAAAGACACCTCTGAGAAGGTATCCAGGTATTCAGGGACGGAGAGTTCCACACATGGAGTGTTGCCACAGCAAAAGAGCCATCTCCCATCAACCAAGGGTGCAGTAGAGAATTCCTGGATATCAGAGTGCAGACAACCCTCACGATTCAAGGAAGGGGTCTCAAACACAGCCAGGACCAGTGTTATTCTAGGCTTTAAAAAAACAGCAGGACGATCTTAAAAATCAGTCTGCTGCTCCATAGGCAGCTAGTATATAGAATACGGCTTTGATACCAACACAACTGATCAGTCCTATGAACCACTGTGCTGCTGGGTTCTGCACTAGGAGCCTGATCAGTAGAAAGACTCTCATTGATTTCAATGGGCTTTGGATCAGGCCCTAAACAGCCGTAGTGGAGAAGCCCTTCTAAGAGGGAATTATAATAATCAAGCTTCATGATGGGGAGGACGTATGCTGCTCCATGAAGATCCTAGTCCTGATTCCTAAGGCTCTCTCGAAGGCCATCTCCCCATCCATGACCCGTAGCTTTACTCAGTGGGGACGCTATGGCTGACAGAGGCAAGGGCAAAACTCTTACGAGCAGGGGCCAGAGCAATTTTGATGGACTATCGCTGTGTGATGGGACTCCACTCACCACGCTGGCGCTTCCTGCTGGCCATCTTGGGGATTAGCTCCACAGGTTGGTACGCCCTCTGCTGATGGTGCTTCACCCGCCAATACGGCTGCTCTCTGACCCACATCACTCCAGGGACCGTGGCATCCGCTTCATGAGGTGGCCCTCCGGCTGCGTTACCATCTGTGCTCCCCCCTTCTGGGGTTTAATACAGCCGTCCAAATGTCCAGCCACTTCCCCAGTGGCCACTGTGGGGGGCGTGGTGTGTGTGACTTGGGCCCACCCATTACTCTGGGCCCCAACCCAGGAGCCCTGTAGATGGCAGCCACATGCTGCATCCCCTCCAGCTTCTCAGTACATGTCCCTGGACCACTTACCCATGGCCCCAGCACCTTCTTTGCCCTTACCTCAGGGCCTCAGCATGTCAGTCCTAGCAGCCAGCCGGGAGCTCCCTCTCGCTCCGCACCAGCAACTGCTCTGTCCATGAGGCTAGCTTCCATCCACCTGTTAGGAACCCAGTCCTCCCTCCTAGAGCTCCAGGCAGCAACTCACTACCTCTGGGTCCTGACTGGCTGCTTCTTGCACAGCCTCCTTAGGGTTCTCTTAACTCCTTGCATGCTAGTGTGGGGGGGACGCCCCATCATACCCCATTAACGGAATCAAATCAGAATGAGCTGTAGGTGGATCACTTTCACAGCTCATCTAAAAAGCCTTCTCTCAATAACAAAGGCTGAAGAATGACCTGCGGCATTTCCTCTGGAGAGAGGACAATGAGGAGGAAGAGGGTGGAAAAGAAGTAAAGGGGGAAGCAGAGGATTCTAAATAACAGGGGCAGAAACAAGGAATGGAGAAGAATAGAGTTCACCGTGGACAATTTCAATGAACCCTTAATTTTGTTGCTAGTGCCTCGATGCTGCAATGAGGGGACATACTACATGCCTAAACCAGAGAGAGGCAGGAAGACAGGCTGGATAGATAAAGTTGGCGGGCAGGTCACTAGTGATACATTCAATAGGATGTTGCAAGGTCACCATGGGATACTGTGCACTATGCAGTGTGGGATATTGAGCAAACTGTGTGCCTGAAAGAATACTTTCATGACACATTTAACACACAGATTTCCATGGAGAAGACATGGTCAAAACTAAGAACAAAAATTCCTTCCAGATGTGGGACACTAAAGATGAGGGCATGGTGCGGTAGTATCCCACTGGGCTACTGCAACCAATCAAAAAGCAGCAGATTCATAACAATGGAAGGTAGGGGTAGTTATAGGTTTGGGTTTATTTCAGATATCACCTCAAAATCCATTCTGTCAGCAAAACAATTTGGGGAAAAAACATTACCTCTCTGGGCACCTTTACTGTTTGACTGGACAGTGAACCCTGCATTAAGCCATCAGGTAACCCTTGTCATAGGCCACCATTTTTATAGGCTTCTCAACATTTCCCATACAAGTTACCTTTGATTTTATCTTTATTCTGCTACTACATAACACGTTTGGTCCATAGATCCCAAAGTACTTTGTCCAGGTGGAGAAAGTATTATTATCCCCACTACACCGGTGGCGAAGCAAACACACAGAGTGACGAAAGGTCTCACAGGAAGTTCCTGGCAGAGACGGGGTAGAGCACAACGCTCCTAATTGACAGTCCAATGCCCTCCCCACAGCATCATGATGTCCCTGAGGTGGCTGATTCTTGCCACTCCCTCAGGTGGCCCATTAAGACAGTTTTCATTGTATATTTGGTCTTTTCGACCTCCTGGATCACTCATTTCTATTACCGTAGTGCCTAGAGGCTCCACTGTGGTGGCACAGCACACACACCGCATGAGAGGCAGTCCCTGACCCATTCAGCTTACAGTCTAAATAGACAAGACAGGAGAGGGAACAAAGAGTGTTTTACCCACCATAGGTCAGCGACTTGGCTGGGAACAGAACCGTCATTTCCTGGCATCTAGCCTCGTGCGTTACTCAGCATGCCATGCTGCCTTTCCCAGATTTAGTTGGGGATTGGTCCCGCTTTGAGCAGGGGGTGGGACTAGATGACCTCCTGAAGTCCCTTCCAACCCTGAGATTCTATGATTCTGTGCCCATGCTGTCTGATCAGCGGATCTCTGCCAACTCCAATTGCCACCCCAGTTTTCAGTGGTTGCTGACCTGAAGCCTGGTTGTTCCTTTTGGACGCACAAGCTAAATCAGGATATGTTCATGACTCGGACTCCAGGAACTGCAGCGAAAAGGAAAAGTTCCAAATGAGTTGGCCACAGAGGAAGTCACTGAGCCATGCTTAATCCAAAGATGAGCTGCTTTTATCTTGCATGTTTTACTTATTTCTTTTAAAAAAGCAAAGCACAGCTGTTTCCTGCCATTACAGTAAACAATAAAAAACAGACTATCCATTTTAAAAATGGAAAGTGCTGTCCTACCCTTTTAGAGAACTTTGCCCAGACTGCATCTATTTTCATATTGATTTTTTGGTAGGTTAGGACATTTGATTTTGTGGGTTTGTATTTTTCTGTCTCAGATATTTACCAGTGATGATAGAGATGAATCATGCTACCCACTAGTAATTCTTTGTCTTCAATCATAGAAGCGTTTAGTACCTATGGTGGTTACTACCCAGTTGTGCAAGAACAGGAAAAGGGAATGTGTTAAATGTGCAAGATTATCTGAGGTTGCATGGTGTGACCCAGAACAAAGAAAAGCACCTTTCCCTTGTCCAAAGTTCTTTTGCTTGTTTAAAGGAAGATTTCACTCAAAGCATATCCATATAGTGCTGAGCACCGACAATTCCAACGGATGCAGGCTGCAGGTGCTCACCACCTCTGAACATCAGGCCCTGAGTGTAAACAGTGATGGATAAAGCTCAGATGCTTTACTAAGCCACAATAGGACATATCCAGATGTCTTTGCAGACAGAAATCTCAGGGAATAAGACTTTCTTGAAAGATTTTTAGTACTTCTTGTTTTCTGATAGGCTACTTAAATAGTACAAAAGTACCTTTTCCCAAAGCATATTCAGTAGTAAAAGAAGCAATCCCCACTTCATGAACTCTGATTCTATTAAACCCTCTTTAATCCCAATGCCTATGGCCCCAGTCTGACAGTAAACTAAGGTATTTTTCCAATGTTATGGAAGTTTTGGATGTTCCTCAAAGCCTGCAGAAAACTAGAGTGTATCTGTCTGACCTCTGCTCATGGCTAAAACCAAAAACTGCAGAGGAGTATTTAAAAAATGTTAGCTTACCCTTTCTGAATTTCATAAAAAGCCTGGTTCAGTTCAAGATGGACTAATTTTATTTAATCCAAATGAATGCACTTTTCCCTACTAGCAAACCTAAATGCAAACATCTCTAATAAATAATACATAAAATATTCTTGGTATCGCTAGCTGGGAGAAATGAAAGGATGATTACAAATGAGTCTTGAAAAAGCAAGGGTAAAAGTGTTCATGCCTCCTCTTGGTCAGAATAGGGAACTGCACCAGATTTTACATCACAGCAGAGAAGGGGAGAAGAGGAAAAATAGTTACTGTTAAGTATTTTTGTTAAGGTATTTATAAATATGAGCTTTTTCTAGGTGTTCCTATTTCGGCTATATTTTGGATACATGAATTCACTTTAAAATCATTCGTTCACTATAACATGCTAAGCATAGGAAGAAGATTGGAGTTTGAATTTAAAGAGACTTTTAGTTTCCTTGATGCATCCTTGTTCTTGTACAGAGACAAAGAGTGAAATCCTTGCTCCACTGAAGTCAATGGAGTCATGCCATTGACTTCAATGGAGTCAGGATTTCATCCAAGCGGGATAAGAGCGGACATATGCAGTATATGTTATTTTATTTACTGTACCTCTACCATGTTCTGTTGCTCCACTTTCCAAACTTTAAGTAGTCCTCAGCCTTTAAATCTCTCCTTCTGTCCCATGTCTTGAATAATTTTCATTGCCTTTGTCTGCCAACCTTTTCTCTCTATGTTTTTGATGAAAGGAGGAGTTCAAACCTGAACGAAAGATTCAAGGTGAGGACATGCCTGCAATTTATGTTATTGAATTATATTTCCAGATTATTCCCGATTGTATTGTGAACATTTTTCTCTGCCTCTGCATATTTTTCTCTGCCTCTGCATGTGTTCAAGTACTTTATATTGTTCCTTTCACTGTGCATTACCAATTTACCATGCACTTGTCCAAATTGAATTTCAGCTGCCATTCTGTTGTCCAATAATCAGTTTTGTTAGGGCCTTCTGGTGTTCTTCATAAGCCTCTCTTGGCTTGACTAATTTAAATCATTTTGTAGCATCAGCAAATTTTGCCACCCAACTATTCACCCCATCTTTTAGGTCATTATTAAATATGTTGAGAAACACCTGTCATCATACTTATCCCTGGGGCAACTCACTATTAACCTCTTTCCATGCTGAAAATTGGCCATTCATTGCTACTCTTTGTTTCCTATCTCTTAACCAGTTTTTAATCCCCGACAAGCCTTAACCTCTCACCTCATTGTTACCAGTGTTTCTTGTTCAAAAGCCTTTTGAAATTCTAAGTACATTATCAGCACCACTTTCCTTGTATCCACTAGTTTGTTAACTCGTTCAAAGAATTCTAACAGGTCACAAAGGCTTAACTAACCCAGTTATAATATGCTTATCTGGAAGCTTTATAATTCTGTCTTTAATGATTTTCTCACATCTTTTTCCCAGTACCAAAATACAATATGATTGTATTATTCCCTGGCTCTCCACTGGCATATTTTTAACAGACGTGTAGTTATCAACAGTTTGCTGTTAAGCTGAGAGAGCGTATCTAGCGGGGTCCCGCAGGAGTCACTCCTGGGTCTGGTACTATTCAATAGTTTCAGAGTTTGCAAATGGTGCTCATTGAGGCCCCGGATTTGGCAAGTTATTTAAACACATGCTTAACTTGAAGCACATGAGTCGTCCCATTGATTTCAGTGGGATTCGTCACATGCTCCAAGTGGAGCATCTGCTGAAGCTTCTTGCTGAACTGGGGCCTTACAAAGTTAGCTATTTCTTAAGCCAAATAAAGTTGATCTCTGAGGAGCCCACTTTCCTTCCAGTGCCTCAGCTGACTTTATTTAAAATTACTACACCTAGAGAGGAAGCTTTTCAGAGTTTAATTACTGGTACACAATTATGAAGTGCACTGGATATGATCTGGGCACAGGGCAAAATGCGTGAATTCCTGTTTTATTCTAGTTAGATATAATCCTCCTAATTTCACGCAGACAACTGTGTTTGCCCGCTGCAGTAATTTCATAAACATGAATGCATAGAATTCTGATAGTTTTGCTTGTTGTTTATAAAAGCAGCCTGAAAGGGAACTGTTAGGAACGTGTAGGCTATTGCTTAAAGCTACCTAATTTCCTGGAAGTCTAACAAAAACCAAGCAGATAATTTATTTGGATTTATTTTTAGACTCTTTGAGCCAGACCCCTAGCTACATCCAGAGTGCTCTGAGCACCCCAAACTCAGCTACCACAGTGAGGCGCACCATATAGGTGCATGGATGGATGTAGCAATCATCAACAATTTGTCAGATGTCAGCAGCTGGCTGCTATGAAATTCAGCTTTGGTACTATGAAAAATAATACTGTTTCTCTACCCATCTTGCCATTTAACTGAGTAGCCGTCCCTCTTAGTACTTTGTCCCAGAGATGGCTGTTCCTTTCCAATATAACTACACTGCTCACTGCAGTTTCAAGGAGGCTTCCTCAGTTTTCAAGGCACTAAGAGGTGAGCCGGCTCCTCTCTGGCTCACCCAAACGCTGCTGTTTCCTCTTGTGGTGCAGTGTATCACTCTAGCTGGAAGCTGCTATACAGGCTTTGATCCTGGATGCCCAGTGCCACAAATGACAGCACTTTTCAGCTGCATGGGGGCTGCCGGGAGCTGATTTTAAATAGGAACGTTCATGTCAAATATATTGTGCAGTTTGTAAGTGGCAAGAAAGTGCTTCTCAGCCCTTTTGCACTTTAAGGCGGCACGCTGAGAAAAAGCTCCTAGGCTTGTGAGGGGGGGAGGCGGCAATATCCCTAATTCCAGAAGCTATGCACACCTGGGGGTGACTGCTCTGGGAGCACCTGCTTTGTGGACTTCAGTATTACACACACTGAAAGCCATGTTAAAATCATACTAACTCATGGGTGTCTCCCCCCTACAAAGTTCTACCAATCATGCTGCCTGAGCACTCTAGTGGTGCTGGAGACAGGATCAAGCAAAACGCATCTGTTGGTGAGGCAGCGGTCACAAAAGCAGGAGGTCAGAGCCTTCCCTTTGGCCAGCTGGGTATGTCTACATTACAGCGCTGGAGCTGGGCCACTGCAGCACCATAGCATAGATGTTTTCTACAATCATGGGAAGGGGTTTTTCCATCAACGTAGTTAATCCACCTCTCTGAGGCCTGGTCCACACTTAGGTCAGTTTAACTACGTCACTCAGGTGTGTGAAAAATCTTCACCCCGAGCGGCAGAGTTAAGCATACCTCAGTCCCTGTGTAGACACCACTAGGTTGATGGAAGAAGTTACCGCCTCTCAGGGAGGTGGATTACCTATGCCAATGGAAGAATCCCTCCCATCAGTGTAGGTAGTGTCTACATGAAAGTGCTATGGTGGTGCAGATGTGCTGCTGTAGTGTTTTAAGTGTAGACAAGCCCTGAGAGGCACTAGGTAGGCTGATGAAAGAATTCTTCCATTGACCTACCTCACAAGTGCCATCTTTTTCCTTTGCCCGGCATTCCCAAACCCTGCTCTGCTCCATGCCTTGCCCCCACCCTGCCACTTCCTGCCCCCACGCTGCCTCTTCCCTCCCAGTTCTGCTCCCTCTGCCTGAGTGCGTTCCATCCCTGCTCCTTCCACCTCCCTCCACAGCGCCTCCTGCACACCATGGAACAGCTGATCGGGAGGGAGGCGCTAAGAGGGATGGGGAGAAGTTGATCGGTGGGGCCGCCGGGGGATGGGAGGTGCTGGGGCAGGGGGAAGAGGGGAGCTGGCTGCCAGTGGGTGCTAAGCACCCGCAAAATTTTTTCTGTGGGTGCTCCAGGGCTGGAATACGCATGATGACCCAGCTGCTTCTACAGCGGGGATTACGTCAACCTACCTATGTTGCACAGGGCAAAAATTTTTCACAGCCCGAAGCAATGTAGCTAGGTTGACCTCAGTTTTAGGTGTAGACCCGCCCAAAGGAAAAGTGGATGGAGGTGAAGAGTGGCAGCAGGCGCTGAGGAGGAAGGGGAGCAGCAGCATTGTGGGAGGCTGACGGGGGAAGAAGATGAGCAGCTGTAAAGAAGGAGTGCACTGTAAGCAGTACTACAGGGAACAAGTGGAGAGTACAAACCTGGAGAGTACATTGATTTGGGACTTGAGCCAGATCCATGTTCTTTATAAAATACAAATCAGGGTAGCAGTGAATTAGGAGGCTGTAATTCCAGCCAGGAGTTTTGGTGGCTTTATAACATTCAGAGATGTTCACTAATTTTGTGCGCCTCCATTTTTAGGTGCTCAGTTTCAGCCACTGCCTGTCTGATTTTCCAAAGGTGCTGAGCACCCACCTCTCTCAAGGGATGGGAGCTAGGGGACCTCAGGGCCTCTGAAAACCAGGCATAAGGAGTGGCTGAAATTGGGAGTGGAGCACCCAACATTACTGAACCCCCCTGAACATTTCACTGCATACTGCTGAGGCTTCACTTGCATGGCTTATGAAGCTGCCATTCTACCTCGCTCTGCTTTCCAATGAATTCACACAGAAAAGTTATAAAAGATGAACACACCACATCACCCATGGACAAACACTTCGCACCAAGTGATCACTCCATATCTGACCTCTCCATCCTTGTCCTCAAAGGAAACCTGCACAACCCTTTCAAAAGATGAGCCTGGGAGCGTAAATTCATAACTTTGCTAGACACTGAAAATCAAGGTTTTAATAAAGGGCTTGTCTACACTTAAAATGCTGCAAGGTGCAGCGCTGCAGCCGTTGTAGCATTTCAGTGTAGATGCTACCTACGCCGACAGGAGGGATTCTTTTGTTGGTGTGGACAATACACCTCCCCGAAGAGGTGGTAGCTAGGTCGATGTAAGAATTCTTTTGTTGACCTAGTGCTGTCTATAAGGGGACTTAGGTCGGCTTAACTACAACACTCGGGGGGGCGTGGGGGCTTTTTCACACCAATGAGCAACATAGTTGGGTCAACCTAATTTTCTAGAGTGGACCAGCCCAAAGACACTAGATTTGTGGCTTAATACAACAACCTGTAACCCACTAGCTCCCTTTTTGTGTCCTATGACTGCAGAGGTGTTAAAAGGTCATTTAACTTTGAATAGTCTCTTAGCCCTGGTCTACACTACGAGTTTAGGTCGAATTTAGCAGCTTTAGATTGATTTAACCCTGCACCCGTCCACACAACGAAGCCATTTTTGTCGACTTAAAGGGCTCTTAAAATTGATTTCTGTATTCCTCCCTGACGAGGGGATTAGCGCTGAAATCGACCCTGCCAAGTCGAATTTGGGGTAGTGTGGACATAATTCAATGGTATTGGCCTCCAGGAGCTATCCCAGAGTGCTCCATTGTGACCGTTCTGAACAGCACTCTCAACTCAGATGCAGTGGCCAGGTAGACAGGAAGAGCCCCACGGACTTTTGAATTTCATTTCCTGTTTGGCCAGCGTGGAGAGCTGATCAGCACAGGTGATCACACAGAGCTCATCAGCAGAGGTGACTATGGAGTCCCAGAATCGCAAAAGAGCTCCAGCATGGACCAAACGGGAGGTACTGCATCTGATCGCTGTATGGGGAGACAAATCTGTGCTATCCAAACTCTGTTCCAAAAGAAAAAAATCTCCAAGGGCACGAAGGAGAGAGGTTATAACAGGGACCCGCAGCAGTGCCACATGAAGCCTACCAAAGAACCAGAGAGGCAAACGTCCACACTGGGTCAGAGCCCCAGACATGCCGCTTCTATGATGAGCTGCATGCCATTCTAGGTGGTGCCCCTACAACTACCCCTGTGCTTCCCTCCTCCCCCACCCCTCCCAGGCTACCTTGGCAGTTATCCCCCCCATTTGTGTGACGAATTAATAAAGAATGCATGAATTTGAAACAACAATGACTTTATTGCCTCTGCAAGTGGAGATCAAAGGGGGGAGGGGAGGGTGGTTGGCTTACAGGGAAGTAGAGTGAACCAAGGGGGGCAGGTAGCCTGGCCAGTCATGAAACTGGTTTTCAAAGTTGCTGTGATGCACAGCACCCCCTGCTGTGCTCTTCTAACTGCCCTGGTGTCTGGCTGCGTGTAATCAGCGGCCAGGCAATTTGCCTCAACCTCCCACCCTGCCATAAACATCTCCCTCTTACTCTCACAGATATTGTGGAGCACACAACAAGCAATAATAACAATGGGAATATTGATTTTGCTGAGGTCTAACTGAGTCAGTAAACTGCACCAGCGCGCTTTTAAACGTCCAAAGGCACATTCTACTACCATTCTGCACTTGCTCAGCCTATAGTTGAACTGCTCCTTACTACTGTCCAGCCTTCATGAGCCATGGGAGCAAGGGGTAGGCTGGGGTAAATGCTGCTGCCGACTGGGAGAGCAGCCTGAGACAGAAGCCTCCAGCTGGAATGATATTCCAGGCAGGACTGAATCTCCATTAGACGAAACTTAAAGAAGAGAATGACCTGGAGTCATTCTCATTTTTGCCCAGGCGCCCCCGACCGACCTCACCGAGGTCGGCCAGGAGCACCCACGGGATGACGATGACGACAGCTAACAGTCGTATTGTACCGTCTGCTGTCTGCAAGGCAAGGCAAGGGGATGCTGCTGTGTAGCACTGCAGTACCGCATCTCCCAGCAGCACCCAGGAGACATACGGTGACAGTGAGCTGAGCAGGCTCTATGCTTGCCATGGTATGTCGTCTGCATGGGTAACCCAGGAAAAAAGGCGAGAAACGATTTTTGCCGTTGCTTTCACAGAAGGAGGGGGGCCTGACGACATGTACCCAGAACCACCCGCGACAATGTTTTTGCCCCATCAGGCATTGAGAGCTCAACCCAGAATTCCAATGGGCAGCCAAGACTGTGGGAACTGTGGGATAGCTACCACAGTGCAATGCTCCGAAAGTCAACGCTCGCCTCGGTACTGTGGACGCACTCCGCCGACTTAATGCGCTTAGTGGGGACACACACAATCGACTGTAGCAAATCCATTTCTAAAAAATCTACTTCTATTAAATCACCCTAATTTCGTAGTGTAGACTTAGAATGTGCATTAACTACTTACGCCTAACAATCTGTTCCACCTTGTATTCAGGGCTGGTCTACACTGAAAACTTACATCGGCATAGCAACCTCTCCCAGGGTGTGAGAAATCCACACCTGAGAGTCATAGCTGTACTGAGCTAACTCCCAGTGTAGACAGCGCTAGGCCAATGGAAGAATTCTTCAGTCAACCTAGCGAGCACCTCTCAGGGAGGTGGACTAACTAGAGTGATAGGAGAACCGCTCCCCTCACTATAGTGAGTGTCTACACAGAAGTACTACAGCAGCAAAGTATAGACCAGGGTTTCTCAAACAGGGGTGGCCACTTGTGTAGGGAAATCCCCTGGCGGGCCGGGCCGGTGTGTTTACCTGCCGCGTCCGCAGGTCCGGCCGATTGTGGCTCCCACTGGCCACGGATCGCTGCTTGTCTCCGCTTCCAGCAGCTCCCATTTGCCCGGAGCAGCGATCTGCGGCCAGTGGGAGCCGTGATCGGCCGGACCTGCGGACGGGGCAGGTAAACACACTGGCCCGGCCTGCCAGGGGCTTTCCCTACACAAGTGGCATCCCCTGTTTCAGAAACACTGGTGTAGACATAGCCTGAGTAACCTTTCCCACACTGGAAGAAGAGCTCTGTGGGGCTCGAAAGCTTGTCTCTCACCAACAGAATTTGGTCCAATAATAGATATTACTTCACCCACCTTGTCTCTCTAATATCCTGGGACTGACAGGGCTGCAACAGTCTGCAAACATTATACCTCCATGTAATGAAAGCCCTAGGATTCAATGTTGCCTGATGTCCTGAAGAGACATTTAAGTGGCAGGGCTGTACTGAAGTTGCATGTGCCAGGAATAGGTATTTGGCTGAATTCTGGACAAAATTATGAACCTCATTTTCAGTCAAATAGTTTTTCACAATTATCTCATTGACACAACATCATTAGGAAGAGGCACCACTCCACTCCCTGAGACATGGCTGGCTGAGGTGCTCCGTTTTTCACTCTTCCTCATTGCCATTTTTGATAATGACTCAGTACAAGCAGGAGTAAAGAGAAGTCAAGAGGAGACTCTGTTCCCTTCTAGTCCCCTCAGCAGCACCATCTACTTCTCTCCAGGTGCCATTCATGCCAGGACTTTCAACTGAACCTTCCTTGTCCACCCTCTCCCTCATATCGCATCCCACTCAGGAGTGGGCTCAGAAACTGCAGCAGCCTGGAAGTGGAGATGTGCCCACAGGGTGAGAGTTTCACTCTAGACATCAATGGGAGCAGAGTTAGACCAATCCTGAATGCCTCTGAAAATCCCATTATTATTTTCAATCTCTATTTCAGACTAAGATTTTGTCACTAGCAACAAATTTTGATGATTGTCTGTTCTGTTCATTCCCTCTGGGGCACCTGGCACTGGCCACTGTCGGAAGACAGGATACTGGGCTAGATGGACCTTTGGTCTGACCCAGTATGGCCGTTTTTATGTTATGTTCTAAAAAATGAAGAAAAAAGTAATTCTTTGCTGAATATCAGTAATTGCCAAAGTATTGTGATAGAAAATGGAAATTACAACCTTTAACGATAGCTAGGGATTTTAATACATCTCTTTAACCAAACACAGAGGTTTTCTCTGCAATGCTTCTTCATCATATGTTGGGTGTCTATAGTAGTTACTAACGAAATGCAGCAGGTAGAGTCACATCTCATATGTTCTGTTTTCTGATTTTAGGAGATTGCAGAGTTCTTGATACATATTACAAACATTTTGCTGCAATAAACGATTGAGTATAATACATGTGTCTGTATCATTTATTGTTCTACCAATGCTGGCTTGTAATTCAGCTTTGGCAGAATACATTTGCCACTGATTCAGCATTTGGCTGGATCCAGCAATTACACAAGCCGTACGCTCCTCACACCAGGTGTCTCATGTAGCTCCTGCAGGGAGCAGTGGTAAAAGGGAAGCACCTCGTAGAGGTGAGTGAACTTTCCAGAGCACTGCTTCCTGCTGTTACTACTGTCTAATCAACACCCGCACCGAGGGCCTGCTCCAGCACCCACTGATGTCAATGGAAAGGCTCCCATTGGCGTCACTGAGCACTGAATCGGGCCTTGAGAGTTTCACCCAGGCAAACCCCTCATTGAAGTCAATAGGATTTGTGATGGAGTAAAAACTGAGTAAGCCCCATGGGATTTTGCACAGAAAGAGGAAAAAATCACTTCTATAAACCTAATGTCCTCTCACTGGCAAAATGCTGACCAGTCTCCACAGCTGTCCTGCCCCCAGCCTGCATGCTTACCCTAGTGGAGAGGCACTAGAGATGGAGAGAAGCCACCCCACAGCCTGCCACCACAGGCTCATTTTCCTCCTTGCCCAGCTCCCTACCCCTTCAGGGTGAGTGTTGATCTCACTGCTGTGGGGAGTGGAAGCAGCAGCACGATGCAAGGAGCCATGCACAGGTTTCCTGCACTGAGCCAAATTTCACCCATGAAGCAGCTTCCAGTTCTTGTTCCATGTTCTGGTTTGTGCACTCCAAGTCAGAAGTCTGCAGGGATGGGGAGCTGACATCTGTTAAAAGCTGGTAAAGGTTGCAGCTGCTCCTTCTTAGCATATGTTTAATGACAGCTAATCAGTCTGAGGCCTTTCCAAGAGCCTGATCCTGTCTGACTGGGGAAGACGGCTCCTTTTGCTTTCAAGCAAGAGGATTATTTTACCACAGAGGGATCTAGCTGGTCAGTCGGCAGCCGAGCAGTTGAGAAACCTATCGCATCCCAGGGATGCAAGAAAAGAGTGTGCATTCCTAAAGCCTAGGGAGAGTAGCCCTTCCTGTATAAGATACATCAATGAAGGAATCATATAAGCAGTAAGGAGTCCGGTGACACCTTAAAGATTTATTTGGGCATAAGCTTCCATGGGTAAAAAACCCACTTTTTCAGATGCATCTGAAGAAGTGGGTTTTTACCCACGAAAGCTTATGCCCAAATAAATCTGTTAGTCTTTAAGGTGCCACCGGACTCCTTGTTGTTTTTGTGGATACAGACTAACATGGCTACTCCCTGCTACTTGACGTATAAGCAGTGGTTTTAGAAGGTGCTCTTGAGGGATACGCTGCTTTCCAGGAAGCCATTCCTGAGAATGGATACCAGGATGGTGAAACACATAGGCATGGGCTCACAGAAACGGGAATGAGTCACAAACCACACTGCACAGGCACATCCTTGGAGGAAAGGGGTTTGGAGCACAACCCTGCTTACCACCAACAGGTACCTAGAAATGCAACAGACTGAAAAAGGCAGCAAGCCTGTAGTCTCTGTCGTAAGAGCCATGCAGGAACGAACTGGGATCCTTCCATCAGCTGTGTCCTTGCCACAATACCTGCTAAGCGGCAAGAATAACAAGTCATAATCCACATGTGGGCATTGAGTCACCTAACTCTGCACAGTCACTGTACACAAACAGCGACTAGGTACTATGCAATCCACTTGACATAAAGAACACCCAGAAAGAGGCTCAGGATTATGACCAGGATGGAGACCATTGAGAAGAACTGACAGTTTTCTCATCCAGTCATGAAGACTCCAGAGAATACAAACAATAAGTGGCCGGGGGTTCACGTATACATAGATTTTAAGACCAGTAGAGACCATATAGTCTGGACCGCTGCCTAGCACAGGCCAGAGGATTTCACCCAGTGCTCCCTACATCAAATCCACAGTGTCTGGATAAGATAGAGCAGCGCTTCTAGTTCTCTATTAGCCTATAAGCGGAAAGGCCCCTTATCTGACCCTATCTGTCAAATCAACTGAGTCGAGGGAGGAGTCAGTGGCAGAGGTGGGAGAAATACAGGAGTTCCTTCTATCATGCTAAATCCCCTGATGCCCTTGACTTTCACACTGCTGAATGGCCTTTCTTCAGGGCTGCACTGGCTGCTTGGTAGAAATGCCTGCACAGTGGCAGGCAGACAGTCAACTGCCTGAGTGGTACCCCTGTCACAGCTATGAGTTAATTGGGAGATTCAGGGCCTCGGGTTTCAAAGGCCTCAGTGGCCAGCCCTAGGCTACTCAAGGAGACAGTCAATATGCAGTGTATTTCTGACATGTTACGGTTACAAACTTTCATCCCTAGCTAGTGGTTTGTTTAGAGAGACACCTCTTGTTCAAGCATTAACCTCTGCTTCAGCTACTGCAGTATCCTCTTTTCTGGCCTCCCAAAAGCAGACACTTCCTCTCGTCACAAGATGTCATGTCATCCTCCTTGCCAGCTGAATTGGTCAGGCCACTCTTCTTTTCGAATCCCTCCACTGGATCCCCACTGGCCCCTGAAGCATGGCACGCCCCCTCCTTAGCTCGCCTGCAAGGCTCTTGCTTCTATGTAGAAGTGGGGCTTTGAGAGAAAGTTCAGTCCAACTGCCAGTGAGCTGAGTTGACTTATTCATACATTGCTTATTGTCTCTGGTTCTTAAAGGGGTCTGAAAAATGAGCAGGGTATCTCACCACTCCTGCATCCTCTCATCCCCCACCCAACAATCAATTCAGCCCTCAACCCTCAAATCAATCCCCCCAAGTCCCGTATCAATTCTATCCCCCATCTCTTCTGCCTCCCCTCTGCTCCTTCTGCAGCACCTGGGGTTCTTTGCCCCACTATCCCAGGCCTGGAGGGGGCTGCAGTGGGGTCCCCTCCCCCCATTCCCAGGTCATGTGTTTCAGGGCGGGAGAAGGAGGAGCCATCCTGTTGCTCACAGAGTGGGGAGGGGACTGGAGTGAGCAGAGATGCCTTGAGCTTCCTGCAGCAGTCTGATTGGTTTTTCTTCCCCAGGAGACATGCAAGTGAGGGCAGCAGCCAATCGTAGGGTTTTTTCCCCCCAGGCAGTACAAAAAAAGGAACCCCCCAAGGACCCACTTGGCTATTTCGAAATTTTACTTCCCAGTAGGGCTGCTACCTCTGAGGTTAAAAAAAACAACCAAAAAAACCTGGGACGTCCAGGATGATCCTGAGCCCCCCAAACTGGCCAGCTGGCAGTACATCCTGAGCACCCTCACAGGGAACCCTGGACAAGTAGCAGCTTATTTCCCGTCTCACTTTAAGCACTGATTGTCCCCTTCCCTAAACTGCGGCAACCGGTCAGTCCTTAAATTGTGAACTCCTCAGAGCAGGGCCCATCCCTTCCTGAATGTCTGGGAAGTGCTTCACATACAGCGGGCATTGCTGTAAATAAATAATAAACAATCACAATCTTAAAAGCTGTGCGACTAACAGGGCTAAAAATAGACTTTTCCACACAGCGTAATATTGAGATTAGCCTTGACATTTCTTGAATCCCCCAACTCAGGAAGGATCAATGACCAGGGGCCAGTTCTGTCTACCAGACTAGCTGCTTATGCCTTTCTGTTAAAGCAGCGCAATGTCCTCTGTGTCACTTATATGGAAAGCAACAAGATCTGTTCTCCCCCTCCCTCCCCCCGAAAAAATTACAAATTCTAGCTGAGGTGGTTTTCTGATTCTATCAAGATGAACAGCTTTTTGTAAACCAGAATGCTGCTCTCTTTGTGGAATGCCATCGTAAGCATATCTATCTTTTGTTTGTTTATTCCCTGCAGGACAGAGCTGTGCCTTATGTCTCAATTTCCTTTTCTTCTGCTGCAGAGATGATTCGATTTGGAGTTTCAAGGGACGGTGAAAATACCAGAGATCTAGACAGAAAACCAATATCTCAGGAGCCAACAATTTGCTGGGCATATCTTATAGCACTTAAACAACCCAAGTCTTGCAGCTTAATGACTTTAATGGTATAGTTATTAGACAAGTATGGAAAAGAAAAGAAAATGCCATGAATGTTTAATGAGGACACTACTGGGAGCCACATGTAAATGCTGAACTCTCTTTTCTGCTCAGGAAATACAAAGTGGCTTTAACCACATCATCAATATATGATGAGCAGGTTTGATACATATTATTGCATTTCCTAGAATCAGAAGGATCTGTTCAAGAGAAAGTCTAAATAAATTATGTCAACTGGTTCTACTTCATCCATTACTTTATCGATATGTTCAAAGAACTCTAACAGATTAGTCAGACATGATTTTCCTTTCCAAAATCCATGCTTGTTATACCTTTTCATCCTGGTCTGGAACAACTTACCATAGGTCGTGGTGGATTCTCAATCACTGTCAATTTTTAAAGAGATGGGATGTTTTTTTCTAAGTTCTGCTCTAGAAATTACTTGGGGGGAGTTCTATGGCCTAGCGATATACAGGAAGCCAGACTAGATGATCACAATGGTCCCTTTTGCCCTTGGAATCTATAAGACATTAGGTTAATATCAAAATGGAAAAGTACAGTACACATATTCCTCAAAACAGTATGTCTAGTACAAATTCATTTATTGCAATTAAATTTACCTGGATATTTTTATTTCCAGCTTTTTTTTTTTTAAGGGATTTTTTTTTGTTATACAAACACACTGCAAAGAAAAGAAGCAAAAACGTAGAGGAAAATACCTGATTAGACTAATGCAAACCAGCAGTAACTCTGCTGAAATAAATCATGTAAAATTGAGCCATGGAATACAGTGATGCTCTGTACACTGACGGCATGTGCACAGGGTAGTTTCTTTAGCATGCTTATCTTGGCCAAGCTGAACAAGCTTAAAAAACAATCATTCCAAAGTAGAAGATGGAGGACCAGATCTCCAGCATCCGAAACCAGCATGGTTCTATTGACCAGCCACGCAACACAGATTCACCCATGCCAAGGACTTAGCACACCCAATGAATTAACTTCTAAGTTTGCTCACCATTTTGGTGATGAAGGCAGACAGCGGTACTTCTGCAAAGGCCTGTTTATATGAGCTATGGGACAGAGAATTTATACCTGCTCATTGCAAGTCTACGTCTGAGTACACCTGTTCCTGCTCTTCGGGGAGGTTACAATTATGTTATAAACGTTCTTAGGCTATACAGTGGCAGTTTATACTGCATAAACATTGTACACTTGGTGACAAAAGCAACTTTCTCAACATGTTAAATACAAGTCTGTGTCCCTAAGACTTGCATTAAACATTTTCTCCATCTGGTTCACACATGGGCTAGTGTAATAGAGCTGTAGGAAGTTTGGGGTGAATACAGAAAAAGGTCAGGTCATCTGGTGTCAAGTTAAATCAAGTGTGAATCCTGCTGCTGTTGGACTGACCTCCTTGATGACTTCCTTAAGCGTTTCCTGGCTCAAGTCGTTATTCTCCAAAATGTATTCTCTGTCTGGGTGATGTATGTGAAGAAGGAGGAAGCCTCCGTTGTCTTTTCCATGAAGGCCTCTGACAGGCATGAGTGCTCGTTGTATCCTATATGCCTGGGCTTCAATCTAGGAAAAAGAAGTGTCTGTTTTCTTCATGCTTCTGGTGGGTACTAGTACTGAAAGTTTGTCCTGTCTATCAGGTGTGTGCTCCTCCATTGTTTGCTAAGCAGAGAGCTGTGTATTTGGTGCGGGGAACAAACTTCTGATAAGGCAGTAGACTCGTTTCATATTAAGTGCATCTTCTGCAATATCTAATTTAAGAGCCTTGGGGGCCCAAACCTCCATGAAAGATCAGTTTCTCCCTCAGCACCCTATTGGCAATCCCACCAGCCTAACATTCTTCACACTTATCTGGTTCTCAGGTGTCTTGATTCTGTGTCTTTTATAGTGACTGTCACGGTACTGGATGTGTTTTCCAACTATGTTTTCTGAGTTTGCTTTTCATGCTTAATATTTTTGTACCAAAACTTTAAGTAACCCTAACAGCCAGATTTTCAAAACAGCTAAGCATCCAGCAATTCCTATTTAGACATCTAAATAAATGCCCAGATTTTCAAAAGCTTGATATTTATCATGGTGGTGACAAGTGGTGCAGACCATCATGCAGAGAATATTGGGCTACATCCTTAGCCAGAGTAAATCGGCCTAGCTCCATTGAAATCATTGGAACTAGGTTGATTTACACCAGCTGAGGGTCTGACCCATGGTGGTTATTAGCAATTATGAAGCATCATTCTAGAAGTCAGAAAAGCAAATGGCCAAAGCTAATGTTAAATTCCGAATACATAGAAACAAAGTAAACCTCGGGATGAGACTTAACATGGCTGGAGGAAGGGAGTAGATGGCTTGGCCATGGGGAACAGTGCTTCACATCAGCAGTGCTTCACATCAGCAGGTCAAATCCAGTCCACATAACAAAAAATCATTTTGCAGCCCCTGTGAAATGAGTTGGTGGATATCAGAGCTATATTCACCTCAATACACAGAACTAGTATTTGGCTATACCATTATGATAGTGGGCAAATTTGATTCACACGTCCCTTGTGGAAATACCAATAATAAACCATAATCTTCATCCAAATTTCTGCTTCTGGAAGTCAGGTTTTTAACTGATACTGAGTAGCACAGACCTCATGCACCCAGACTAGACATATGGCTTCTGGGAAGTTCAGTGTATATGATAGGGAAAATGTCTAGTTTCAGAAATAACACTTGAAAAACCAGCATGACTCATTTATTAACTACAAGTAGAGGGACTCTGTGGCCAAGGTACTAATGTTAAGCTTCTCCCCATATTAATATCTGAAGAGCTGATTGCTATCCAAGAGACTACCCATTATGATACGTAATTTAATCTTCCTCCTCCACCCAAAAATGATGTTTTAAAGCATGAAAAGTAGCATGACATACCGGGCCTACAAACAAACAGCAGAAATAAGCACAAACAGAATCATTTTGAAAATATTAATCAATTCAAGAATGCTAAGAAAACATTCAAGTATCCTTCAATCCGGTGAGAGAGCAGGAATGGGATACACTTACTGGCCCAGAATTACCCACTTCGTTCTCACTTATGTGAATGTCTTGTATTCCGTGTGGTTGAATAGGTCTGATTTGCAAAATGTCTCTACAGTTACTTGGTAATAATCATGTCCTGGGTTGATAAACTCTATGCATGTAGGTATGGGAGTTCCTGTTTTATAACCACTTCACCCTCAAGCTTTATTTAGTTATTGCTTCGAGGCACATTGATGGAAAAGCTTTGTGTTAGCTAACATTTCTCATGCTTGATTCTGTCCTCGGGTAATTTTTTTTTATGGAAGTCTGAACTAAAGCAGTTCAGTCATTTTTGCCTGTGAGAAGAGTGAATAAAATACACTTCCCGTTATCAAAAATGAACGGAACCTTCTTTGAACTGCCTCCAGCCAAAATAGTTGGCACTTGGACGGTGAAATTTGGCCTGGAAGAAGCCCCCTTTGAGAAACAGGGCCTTTCATTGTTCTGGAGGGAATTGGTTTTGGTAACGTTGCAAACCTTTGATAGTCAGACAGTGAGCATGTGCAGTAGATCTATGTTCACTAACCCTGTTATGGGTTTGCTCCATGTGCCGGCAGGGCATGCCTTAACTCCGGATTGAAAAACCTGTGAGGGCCACAACAGCTGTAGTGTAAAGACACGAATGGCCTCCTGCATGCTTGTTTTGTAAGGTGCACTGGCGGGATGCCAGCGCTAAGGCAATTTATGAGCTCCTGGTGATTTCTCCAGCTGCTGAACTCCTCTGAGACCTAGCCATGCAAACCGCCCGGGAGTAGCTTTGTTCACGTGTGTACTCCCATTGCACAGGAGTAGGGCACTAGTGAAATAATTCACGAGTACTGAATTTAAACCTGTTATTGCATTTGCAAAACGTTGCGAGCCAGCAAAGCTTCAGAGTCGTGGAGAGTGAAGTTCCTTTTTATGATATTTCCTTTTTTCCCTTCTTAAAAATATCACTTCACCACTCTGCCTCTGTGAGGCCCTTTCACCCTTTGCCAGTCAGTTATTCAGGGCAGGGGCCGTCCCTCACTATGGGTATGTGCGGTGGGGCTCTGATGTAGATGGGTGCTACTGCAATGAGTAACAATATAGTTAGGATATTCCATGGGGAAAACTCTACATGAACAGAACATTTAGGTTGCACGATTAAGCATTCCAAAGTCAGGAACTGGCAGTTAATGATGTCCATGAAACTTTATCTCTGCCCTCTTGTGCAGCGTGAGCATTCAGTGCTCAATTGCCTAATCAAACTGTATTTCTGAAATGCAAACAGTGCTGCCAAGCCCAAGCACTGACCAATCAAAAGGCAGGCCCTCCCAAAAATCACGAGCTGGCTTTAAAATCATGAGACTTGGTTCCTTTCACTAGGGCCTGTGCACATTTTATAAAATGGAAATGTCTTCTCATTGGAAAATGCAGTTTAATCCAATTCAATCTTTCCCACAGGAAAATGTGAAAAATTTCATTGAAACCAAATTTTCCTATCAGGTGATTCAACACCAAAAAAATTGTTTCAAAATGTCAGGTCATTTGGTTTCAGTCAAAAATGTTGACTTTTCTACATCAACATTTCTGATTCAAAACTTTTCAGAGGTTTTTGCTTCATTTAAATTTTCACTATTTGACTTTTTGTTCTGATTTTTGGAATAGATGGTAATTTTGAAATGTCACGATTTGCCATGAAAGTACTATTCCTTTTTTCTGCTTTTTATTTGCCTTCTGCTTTTTGAGTCTATTTTCAAGATCTTTTCTGCAACTCTGAGGGCTAGAAAACATACTTTTTTTGTTAATAAAAGCTGAGATTTTCATGTATTCACATAATTCCAGCAACTAAGTCTTCAAGAAGGCTACCAAGTAGCACAAGACTCGTGATAAAAATGAGCAGAGTTGGCAACAGTACAATATATTTCTCAAATATTTGAAAAAGGGTGCATGAAATCACATTTGGCCCCAAACACACTAAACAATTCCTGTCCCCCCCACAAAAATATATTGTGAACTGCCCTTCCATGGGTGTGCTGGAGGATTGAGTCTCTTTGCATGGCCTCAAAAGGGCAATACATAAGAGCAGTCCCTTGACAAGAAGCAGGGGAAAGGGTGTAGGGGAGGCAGGACTAGGGTTTTGGCCCATAGAATGGGGTTGGTACAATAGAAGGAACAATCTGTGCTATCCTAATGGGTCCCTGTGCATGCTGAGAAGCCCTAAGCCAGGGGTCGGCAACCTTTCAGAAGTGCTGTGCCGAGTCTTCATTTATTCACTCTGATTTAAGGTTTCAGGTGCCAGTAATACAGTTTAACATTTTTAGAAGGTCTCTTTCTGTAAGTCTATAATATATAAATCTATAATATATGAGTCAACAGTGTGCCCTTGTTGCCAAGAAGGCTAATGGCATTTTGGGTTGTATAAGTAGGGGCATTTCCAGCAGATCGAGGGACGTGATCATTCCCCTCTATTCAGCACTGGTGAGGCCTCATTTGGCATACTGTGTCCAGTTTTGGGCCCCACACTACAAGAAGGATGTGGATAAATTGGAGAGAGTCCAGCGGAGGGCAACAAAAATGATTAGGGGGCTGGAACACATGACTTATGAGGAGAGGCTGAGGGAACTGGGATTGTTTAGTCTGCAGAAGAGAAGAATGAGGGGGGATTTGATAGCTGCTTTCAACTACCTGAAAGGGGGTTCCAAAGAGGATGGATCTAGACTGTTCTCAGTGGTAGAAGATGACAGAACAAGGAGTAATGGTCTCAAGTTGCAGTGGAGGAGGTTTAGGTTGGACATTAGGAAAAACTTTTTCACTAGGAGGGTGGTGAAGAACTGGAATGGGTTACCTAGGGAGGTGGTGGAATCTCCTTCCTTAGAGGTTTTTAAGGTCAGGCTTGACAAAGCCCTGGCTGGGATGATTTAGTTGGGATTGGTCCTGCTTTGAGCAGGGGGTTGGACTAGATGACCTCCTGAGGTCCCTTCCAACCCTGAGATTCTATGATTCTATGATAACTAAACTATTGTTGTTACAAGTAAATAAGGTTTTTAAAATGTTTAAGAAGCTTCCTTTAAAATTAAATTAAAATGCAGAGCCCCAGGACCTGGGCAGTGTGAGTGCCACTGAAAATGAGCTTCCGTGCCGCCTTCGGCACCCGTGCCATAGGTTGCCTACCCCTGCCCTAAGCAATACCGTGCTCCTGAGCTACTCTATCCTTTCATTGTTCTATAGGAGAGCCTAGAAGCCACAAGCAGGTAGTGACCCCGCTGTGCTAGACACGGCACATACATAAAGTAATAGACAGCTTCTGCCCTACAGAACTTACAACCTCAAATCTTAGGCTTTGGCTACACTTGCACTTCAAAGCGCTGCCGCGGCAGCGCTTTGAAGTGCTAAGTGTAGTCAAAGCGCCAGCGCTGGGAGAGAGCTCTCCCAGCGCTGTCCGTACTCCACCTCCCTGTGGGGAATAACGTACAGCGCTGGGAGCCGCGCTCCCAGCGCTGGGGCTTTGACCACACTGGCACTTTGCAGCGCCGCAATTTGCAGCGCTGGAGAGGGTGTGTTTTCACACCCTGCTGCAGTGCTGCAAATTTGCAAGTGTAGCCAAGGCCTTAGTGTTGCCCCGGGAGCAGCAGGAGGGCAAAAGGCTGTATGTAAATCACACCACATGGCCCTAAGGTCAAGATTTCAAAAACAGGAGCCAAATTCACAGGAAGGCACCTAAATAAGGCACCAGATTTCCAAAGTGCAGGGCACCCAGCAGCCCCGATGGACTTCGTTTGGGTTTGGAAGCGCTCAGCATTTTTCAGAGTGGGGCCCTTTATATGGACACCTAACTAAAGACTTTCGGTACAGTTTTGGGCAATCAGCATCAGTGTGCACATCCTTCAGCTGTTTAAGGGCTATCCATATCCCCAGTGTGAACATCCTTCAGCTGTATCCCTCATCACTTTCTTCATCATTTCTGTTGCTGCTCTCTCAACGCCTGCCACTTTGCCAACAATATTTCTGGTCCGGAGGTGCTCAGTGTCACGGAGTTGGGGGAGACAAGGCCCTGCACCCCCAGCTTCCTGCGATTCACCCGTGACTCTCAGCCAGCCAGGAAAACAGAAGGTTTATTTAGATGACAGGAACACAGTCCAAGAGAGGTCTTGCAGGTACAGACAACAGGACCCCCTCAGTCAGGTCCATCTTGGGGGGCCAGGGGAGACCAGGAGGTCTGTCTGGCCTCCCCTCCATTTTCCCAGCCAGCTCCATACTGAAACTCTGCAGTCCCTCCTCTCCCTTTGTCTCTTTCCCAGGCCAGGAGGTCACCTGATCTCTTTGTTCTCCCACACCTTCAGTTGGCACCTTTGCAGGGGAGGGACCCAGGCCATCAGTTGCCAGGAGACAGGGTGTTGGCCATTCTCTGCGCAGACTCTTGCACACCCCTGCCCTCTAGGGCTCTGCAACAATCGCACACCCTTATCCCACCACCTAGATACTTAAGAACTGCATAGGGGAAACTGAGGCACACACACAGTATTTAGAGAAAACATTAAGAACATTCCCATTTTGTCACACTCAGCCCTGCGGGCAGTACCAGTACTATAGCAGCAAGTGCATCACTGATGTACAGGCCGATACCTCCCCTAACCATGATGTAATGTCTCTGCACACAGCTAAAACCTGTTGTTTTTTTTGGCGGTGAGGGGCACATCACATATCAGGACAGAATTAGACAAAGCTTTTTTGCTCAGCCATTGAGAGCACATTAAAACTTGCCAGTGAGTCAGAGCATCGACACAACGCTGCTGCCCCGAAAGCATCTCTTGTGTTTGATTTACATTGGGAGTGTGACTTAATATTCCCACCTGTGTTTGTAAACAATTGGCTTATCAGTATTCCAGTGTTGCCAGCTCTCACAAATTGATCGTGAGTGTCTCAGTGTTTGGTTGGGTTTTTTTTTCCTTCTTCTTAAAGCACCTGGATTCGTGAGAGGAACTTGGCTTTCATTAAAAATAAAAGGGGAAGTTTGTATCCTTGTGGTTGAAAATGTGAAGCTACGAAAGGATGAAAAACCCAAAAGCAAATTGAAAGAACACAACATGTATAGGGTTTTATTTTTAAACACATCTCATTATTTTAAAACCGATCTCATGAGTTTTTGGTGCCTGACTCAATTTTTGAATACTGGGGGTTGGAAATACTGGTGTTCAACACCAAGAGGGCAGAGGGGATGGGGGAACTTACGAGGAAATAAAAAGATACTAATCAGCAGTAAAAGAGTAGATCTAAGGCCCAATCTCAAAAGACTTTGGGCATCTGCTATGAGGTTCTTAGTGCCCTCAGCTCCCACCCAAATCCCTTCTGCTGGCCTCTACAGTTCTCATGCTTTCTCTCTGCCCCCTGCACAAGCCCCACAGAGACTACTGCTGTCCTGGGGCCACAGAAACCCTGCAGAGCAGCACCTCTGCAACATGCTAAGAGGGGAATCGGGGGGATGGAGGTTCTTGGCAGGAGAAGCGACCCTGTTCCCCAGCTATGCCCATTCCCCATTGAAACAGGGTAGCGAGGGGCCTGTCCTCGACACCGACTCTCTGACAGTTCCCATGCCTCAGGCCAAGAAGGGGCATTTGCTTAGCCCTCCTGCCTACTCAGCGGCTGTCAGGGGGCAGACGCTACTTCCCATACACAGCCATCAGAGAGGCAACCCCCCGGGATCATTCCCTGCCATAGAGAGTACTGAGTCTCAGAACCTGCCTCCCTGGGGAAAGGACAGGGCTGTATGGCCACAAAGAGAGTCTGCAGCTGCTGTTCAGGGTTCCCCCTCACGCATGGAGTAGCACATTGTGGGTGTGAGAACAGCCAGACCATGGACCTGTGCACATGCTCGGGGCCAGTGCTGCACAAGGGTCAGGCCACGGCCTGCTGTCCTGTTAGAGCCTGAGGGCTTTGCTCACCTCTTACTCTGTGGATGAAACCATTGGGAGTTGGCTGAGTAAGGACTGAAAGGGAGTTGGGACCCAGGATACGGTGCACTGACTTCAGTGGGTGTAACAGCTGGGCAGCCTCTCTCACCACAGCTCTCATCCTCTAAGGGCTGTTTCTGCCAGGTACCGAGTTCAGTGGGAGCTGAGGGCTTTCAGGCCTGGTTGGTTGGGACCCTAAATCATCACTGTTATTTATTCATACTGTGGTAGGAGCTAGGGGCCCTGCTCAGGGCCTGTCAATGCCGGTCTTTATGCCAAACACACAACAACAAGAAAACATTCTACAAATATGTTAGAAGCAAGAGGAAGACCAAGGACAGTGTAGGCCTGTTACTCAATGGAGGGGGGGAAATAATAACAGAAAATATGGAAATGGCGGAAGTGCTAAATGACTTTTTCATCTCAGTTTTCACCAAAAAAGTTAGAAGCAATTGGACATCTACCATAGTGAAATCAGTGAAAATGGGGTAGGATCAGAGGCTACAATAGGGAAAGACCAAGTTAAAAATTACTTAGACAAGTTAGATGTCTTCAGGTCACCCTGATGAAATACGCCCTAGAATACTCAAGGAGCTGACCGAGAAGATATCTGAGTCATTAATGATTATCTAAGAAAAGTCATGGAAGACAGGAGAGATTCCGGAGGACTGGAAAAGGGCAAATCTAGTGCCAATGTATAAAAAAAGCAATAAGGACAACCCAGGGGATTAAAGACCAGTCAGCTTAACTTCTGTACCCGGAAAGATAATGGAGCAAATAATTAAGCAATCAATTGCAAACACCTAAAAGATAATAAGGTGATAAGTAACAGTCAACATGGAATTGTCAAGAACAAATTGTGTCAAATCAATCTAGTAGCTTTCCTCGACAGGGTAACAAGCCTTGTGGATAGAAGGGGAGTGGTAGATGTGGTATATCTTGACTTTAGTAAGGTTTTTTATATAGTCTTGCATGACCATCTCATAAGCAAACTAGGGAAATATAACCCAGAAGGAGCTACTATAAGGTGGGTGCACCACTGGTTGGAAAACCATTCCCAGAAAGTAGTTACCAGTGGTTCACAGTGAAACTAGAAGGACATATTGAGTGGGGTCCCGCAGGGATCAGTTCTGAGTCTGTTCAATATCTTCATCTAGATAATGGCAGACAGTACACTTATCAAGTTTGCAGATGATACCAATCTGGGAGAGATTGCAAGTGTTTCGGAGGATAAGATTAAAATTCAAAATGATCTGGACAAATTGGAGAAATGGTCTGAAGTAAATAGGATGAAATTCAATAAGGACAAATGCAAAGTACTCCACTTAGGAAGGAACAATCAGTTGCACACATACAAAATGGGCAATGACTGCCTAGGAAGGAGCACTGCGGAAAGCGATCTGGGGGTCATAGTGGATCACAAGCTAAGTATGAGTCAACAGTGTAACACTGTTGCAAAAAAAGCAAACATCATTCTGGGATGTATTAGCAGGAGTGTTGTAAGCAAGATGCAAGAAGTAATTCTTCCACTCTATTCTGTGCTGATTTGGCCTCAACTGGAGTATTGTGCCCAGTTCTGGGTGCCACATTTCAGGAAAGATGTGGCGAAATTGGAGAAAGTCCAGAGAAGAGCTACAAAAATGATCAAAGGTCTAGAAGACATGATCTATGAGGGAAGATTGAAAAAAATGGGTTTGTGTAGTCTGGAGAAGAGAAGACTGAGGGAGGCCATAAAAGTTTTCAAGTATATAAAAGGTTATTACAAGGAAGAGGGAGAAAAAGTGTTCTCTTTAATCTCTGAGAATAGGACAAGAAGCAATGGGCTTAAACTGCAGCAAGGGCAGTTTAGGTTGGACATTAGGAAAATCTTCCTAACTGTCATGATAGTTAAGCACTGGAATAAATTGCCTAGGGAGTTGTAGAATCTCCTTCATTGGAGATTTTTGAGAGCAGGTTAGTTATACAAACATCTGTCAGGGATGGTCTAGAGCAGTGGCTCTCAACCTTTCTAGACTACTGTACCCCTTTCAGGAGTCTGATTTGTCTTGCAGATGCCCAGGTTTCTCCTGACTTAAAAACTACTTGTTTACAAAATCAGACATAAGAATACAAAAAAGTGTCACAGCACGCTATCACTGAAAAATTGCTGACTTTCTTATTTTTACTATATAGTTATAAAATAAATCAATTGAAATATAAATATTGTACTTACATTTCAGTGTATAGTATATAGAGCAGTATAAACAAGTCACTGTCTGTATGAAATTTTTGTTTGTACTGACTTCGCTAGTGCTTTTTAGGTAGCCTGTTGTAAAACTAGGCAAATATCTAGATGAGTTAATGTACTCCGACACACCTTTGCATATCCCCTGGGGTACACGTACCCCTGGTTGAGAACCACTGGTCTAGCTAATACCTAGTCCTGCCATGAGAGCAGAGGACTGCACTAGATGACCTCTCAAGGTCCTTTCCAGTCCTACAATTCTATGATTCTATGAAATAGGCAATCGCTTGCCCAGAAGAGCTTCTTATGGAAGTATCTTTTCTCCACAGCTTGCTGACTGGGAATGAGATGGACCTTATACTTCCTGGATCCTGTTCCCTGGTTTTTGATGGCTCCATGATAACTGCTGGTCTTTACTATTCTGGCATTCTTGAGATTGAGGCATGAGGATAGAGAGTTGGGAGCCAGGCTCCACGGAGGTAGAAACACATTGTAAAAACATGCAAAAAGGGAGAGACACATTAATGGAGATAGCGAAGAGTCGGCTGCCATTCAATTACATTACTGTACATTACTGTATATTATATAGTGAAATTAAATTGATGTTTGTTGCAACTTCCACTACAGAGAGATGCTGTGATACTAATGAAATTTCAAAAGACAGCAACAAAAATCTTGTAGTTTGGAGTGGGCGGCAATATACCCAGAAAAATAAACTCCTCAGCTCCAGTCACATTTGTGTTTTTAGACATGCTAGAGCCTACTCATTCCCTTTATAAATAACTGGGGGAGAAACTGGCAGTAGCATCACCCACCAGAAAGATGGAGCTTACCAAAGTCTACCTACTGACTGTGCCCCCAGAAAAAAAAATGTGGGTGAGGATCCACAGCATGTCCAAAAGCACTCTTCATTTTTTGTTGCTTGTGAGTGCTTTTTAGGGGGAAGATAGCAAGACAAAGTTGACCCTTGGCATTAGAAGCCAAGAGCCGTGTGCAGGAGAGGGGGCAGGAGCTCGGTAAGGTATCATCCCCACCTGAAGAGCTGACATCATGAGCCAGATGTTCAGCTGTGTCCAGCCAACGCTGAGCACAGCTGAGGATGGATGAGGCACAAAGGAGCCCTTGTGCATTCTCAAATCGTGGGGCCAGATCTGCCCCAGTCCAGTCTCCAGCTGGGTAAAGCAGCCTAAACTCCACTGGCTGCCTACAGCTTCCTCTGTGGGCTCCACCATTACTCCCTCTTGTGGGTGTTTCATTGGGAGGAGGGGCTGGCAGAGGGCAGCCAGAGCTGAGTTTGCTGCTTGCAGTCTTATGAGGCAGCGTGAGACACCCCCCAACCCCAAGTTTTAATACTTCACAGACTGGGGGGAGGGGATGGAGATCAAAAAAGGGGGGAATCTCAGGGGATAGGGCTAGAGGAACATGGGGAGAAGAGAGACACTCTAGACAGACACCCGAGTGGAGATGTGGTGATGAGGGAACCCCCAGAGGCCAGGGCACAGAGACACCAGAAAGATGCCTGGGGAATGCAGAGCTCAGAGAGAGGGCAATATACACACCCCCCTCAAACCTAGCAGCCAAGTCAAAAGCTGAACACTTCTTCAGGGCACTGTGAGGAAACTGCGGTCATTAGGCTGCTCATCCAAATTGTAGCACGTGTCCCCTCTGCCTGCCTGAGAGCATCCCCTATTTGCACTGCTAACCTGTCATACACTCTGAGCACAGCGGAATTGTGCTCTCGGGAAGGAACAGCTGAACTCAGAATTATACAGTGTCGTCTGCACACAAGTGCGGTGGCACATCACCAGCGTCCACTGTAGCTAGTTTCCATTTCAGGTTTTGGGGATTCTCTGAGGTGCTGTGCACCTGCAGCTGCCAATGACTTGAAGCTGGACTTGTGGGTGCTCAGCACTTTGGAAAACTAGAACCTATCCCTTCTTCTTAAGAGCTTTGTATACGCTAAAAGCCTGGCCCAGAGTCAACGAGTCTTTCCACTGACCTCACTGTGGATCAGACCCCACGCTGCCTTTCCCCATCTCTGTAAGCTCTTCCTAGGGTGGGCCAGTCAGTGGATGGTGTAGTCCTCATAGAATCATAGAATCTCAGGGTTGGAAGAGACCTCAGGAGGTCATCTAGTCAAACCCCCTGCTCAAAGCAGGACCAACACCAACTAAATCATCCCAGCCTAGTGAAATATTGTTTCCTAATATCCAACCTAGACCTCCCGCACTGCAACTTGAGACCATTACTCCTTGTTCTGTCATCTGCCACCACCGAGAACACAGTCTAGATCCATCCTCTTTGGAACCTCCTTTGGGTAGTTGAAGGCTGCTATCAAATCCCCCCTCACTCTTCTCTTCTGCAGCCTAAATAAGCCCACTTCCCTCAGCCTCTTCTCATAAGTCATGTACCCCAGCCCCCTGATCATTTTTGTTGCCTTCTGCTGGACTCTCTCCAATTTGTCCACATCCCTTCTGTAGTGGGGGGCCCAAAACTGCACACAATACTCCAGATGTGGCCTCACCAGTGCCGAATAGAGGAAAATGATCACATCCCTCGATTTGCTGGCAACGCCCCTACTAATGCAGCCCAATATGCTGTTAGCCTTCTTGGCAACAAGGGCACACTGCTGATTCATATCCAGCTTCTTGTCCACTGTAACCCCCAGGTCCTTTTCTGCAGAACTGCTGCTCAGCCAGTCTGGACAGTAATAACAGAGGACAAATAGATGCTGGTGTATTCCACAGATGCAAATATGGAGGAATTTCCATTTGCTTTTTGCTCTTCTCTTTCGGTACAGGCATCGCTCTGCTGCCATTCATCAGTGGGTGTAGGAGATATATCATCTGAAGAAACAGAGCCAAGTATTTGATTTGGATGCATGATTAAGTTGGCAATATCCTCTCCCCTCCCCTCACACACCCTTCACTTATATGCATTTTGCACTGAACACAAACTACATGGTGTGAATCATCACAAACAGCTTCTGTGCCTCCTTTGGGGAGATGAAGACTAGCCTGAGAAGGGAAAACATGCTGCTTTTTGAATGGAGACAAGCAGAACCATCAAGAGGGTCACGTTCACAACGGGTATCGCTCTTATCTTCAGGAGCCCCAAGGCAACCTTAGGGGGCTATTGGCGTTTTTTAGCAGCACTGCTGGGCCTGGGAAAACGGGGACAAATCAGTGTGGACTATATGCAGATCTTTGCCCTCTCCTCTGCTGGCGCCTCTCTCTCCCTGCCGCCTGCACTGTCGGCTGAATTTCCTGCCGTGTTGTACAGACTTGGCATTTCAGACAGTCTGGATGTTCGTCTACACCAAATCCTTCCCATCAAGCAATCTGGGAAGTGGATGCTGGACGCTTCGGACTCCCCACAGAAGGGCTGCCAGGGTTTCAGGGAGGGGGGGTGTGTGGACACTCGCCACAATATGGCTCTACATTTTTTGTCATGACAAAGTATATTTCTTATCTGTAGAGCAGACTCCTCTCCAGAAACTCAGCAGCTGGTTACGGCTCCTTGTTTCTCTGCCCCAGACCCCAGCATGTTTTAGCAAAAGCCCCACCAGCCCTTGCACACTCCTTGTGCTGGGGGATGTGGAGTGGGGTGGGTATAGGAGCTGGTTCTATCCTCACTTAGAACCAACCCTGCTCACACTCAGAGTTTCCCCTGTAGCAGGGCTTCAGCTTCCTTTATGCTGCCCGAGCGTAAAGAGAATGTGCCCTGAAATCTTTCATAAGACGGAAATCTTTACTGCATGTCAATCCTTACAATAAACACGATATTATGTATTGTCACACATTCCTGATTGACCCTGACCTGTATTTTATAAATCACTTCTGTCCAGAGATGCACCCTAAGACTAGTTCCATCTCTATGTAAGTGAAGGAGTCTTGATGGGCAGTCAGGCTTAATAGCTAGAACTGATACTTCAGTTTCTGAGTCTGGGGCTCAAAAAAAATAAAATATTGTTGTCAATCAGAGTGGAGCTGTGTTAGTCTCTGTCTGTAAGCAGCAAAAAGTCCTGTGCACCTTATAGACTAACAACAGACGTGCAGCATGAGCAGCAGTGGGTGAATACCTTCGGATGCATGTGCATGGAAATTAGGCAGGGCAGGTGTATATAATATTAAACAAGAAGAAGCAGAGAAGAGAACGAGGGTAGTTTAATAAGGTTAGTTACTTCACGCTACCAGCCGGTCGACGCACTCGAGGGACACAGTTTCGAGTTCAACTATCAGAACTTCAGACGCCGGTTTGAACTCAGAAAGCGAGGGTCGCCGACTCCCACCACCACTGCAACCACTGGCGCGGCAGAGGAGAGGACGAGCCGCGGACGCCGAGCGGCGGAGTGAGCGGTGAGTAGTTCAGTTCTAGTATTGAAATTCTATCGCTGATTCACGTAGCTGAACTTCACTTGTTCTAGTCTCGACCCCGCCTTGCCCTAGCTCTTAGATGGCCCTTGGGGAGGGGATGAGGCTCTAGGCTTGAGAGGGAGGAGGCAAAGAGTTTGTAGTTGGCAAGCCATTTACAGTCTTCTTTGTCTTTGTTTAATCCTGAGGAGTGAAATTTTTTGATGAAGTGATGATGAAAAGCTTTGCAGTGAGTCTTGGTCCTGAGTTTTTTTTTTTTTTTTTTTTAGGATGTTGAAGCTGTTGCTGTGCTAGTGTGTGTGGTTGGAGGTTTAAGTGTTTTTTTTTGTTTATTTCTCCATTTAATATCTGATTTGTTTTTTTTTTTTATTCCTTTTTTTTTTAGAGACTGTCCAGGCCAGGCAGGGGCATTGCTGGCATTGCATGCTGGCATATATTGGCATTACATTGGTGGACGGTGGTGTGAATGGGTGGGTGGGTGGTGGTGGTGTGGTCCTGTTGGTGTGGTTGTGTGGTGTTGGTGGTGTTGTTTGGTGGGCAGGTTTGCTTTGCATGGATTTTTTGTTGATTGGCAGTTTAGTTGTGTGCAGTTGCTGCAGTGTGTGTTTACAGGTTTGGCAGGTTGTCTTGTTGGCAGGTGAGTGGTGGGCTGGGCCTGGCCTGGGTGTGGGTGTGTTGTCCAGTGTGTGGGGGGATCATCCATGTGTGGATTGGGATGATGATCTGCTGATGGGGATTTGATGGGGAGTGGAGTGTTCTGTGTTTTTTTTGGTTGTTTGTTTCTTTTCTTCTTCTTGCTTCAGGTCTCTCTGGCTCTCTCTGATCTTTTCTTGTGGTTGTGTTTTCGTGTCTGTAGTTTTGAGAATGCTTTGATGTTTTTTTGTGATGGTGGTGTGAAGGTGGGTGGTTGTGTTGGAGCTGGTGTGTGGTTGTACCTCAGTGCTTGGCTGTAGAATGTGGATCGTGTGGTGTGGGGAAGGATGCTGTGGAGGGTAGGCAGGGAGGTGCATAGGTTTTAGGCATTGTGGTGGGTATGGGGTGCATGAGGGTGACTAGGATGTGGACCCCAGTAGGATGTGGTGGGTGTGTGAAGGTGACCTCCTGTGTGGATGGTGGTGGGGGTGGAGGGAGTGGTGGTGTGGAATTGGGGTGTTTCCTGGCTGAGTGCGTTGTGGCCAGATGGTGAAGATGTCATCAATGTAGCATAGGTAGAGAAGGGGCGTGAGTGGACGAGAGCTGAGGAAGTGTTGTTCCAGGTCAGCCATAAAAATGTTGGCATATTGTGGGGCCATGCGGGTGCCCATAGTGGTGCCACTGATCTGGAGGTATATATTGTCATCAAATTTGAAATAGTTGTGTGTGAGGATAAAGGCACAGAGCTCAGCAACCAGTTGTGCTGTGGCATCATCAGGGATACTGTTCCTGACAGCTTATAGTCCATCTGTGTGTGGAATGTTTGTGCAGAGAGCCTCTACATCCACAGTGGCTAGGATGGTGTTTTCTGGAAGGTCACCAATGCATTGTAGTTTTCTCAGGAAATCAGTGGTGTCACGGAGATAGCTGGGAGTGCTGGTGGCATAGGGTCTGAGTAGAGACCCTATTGTTGCGGCTATTAGGAGAGCAGAGATAACTTCTAAGAAGATGTTCTACATTTTACATATCTATCCACCCACCTACAGAAAAACCAAGCATTATAGACAGATCAAGAAAAAGTGCCTGAAGTGGGACCAGGCCCAAATGTTATGTTATAGTTTTGAGAATATGCTAATAAACTCCATTGTGTACATCATAGTGCATAAGAAGTTTTGGTGTGTGGAAAACAAATGACTGTAGGGATGGCGGGAATTGGCTGCCATTGAATCCTCCTCTATGTTTTTTTAGAAAACCAAATGGCAGAATAATTTCTGTAATTACTTTTTAGACCTCTGAGCTTTTCCATTGTCAGACTGTCCTAGTGCACAGTAAATCATATTGGAGTGTATCAGAGTTCACACTTTCCCAATGGGCAGTGAGGTAAATAATGTGCCAAGAAAGAGAATATCTGCAAGTTGGCCAATTATGGAAAACTTCCCATTGACTTGGATGGTGTAGACTCAAACCTTTGCCATCCAGCCCCACTGCAGTCAATGGCAAATCTCCCATTGACTTCAATAGGGCCCGGACAGCATCCTGTGGATCGGACTTCCTGTGACTCTGCCACTTGTGCAGTTATTTACAGCAGTGCAAACAGTATAAAAGGTACTTTGCCCAGAGTGCAGCGCAATAGAGAACCAGGCCTATGTGCTCGAGTACTCAGAAGAGGCTCTCACATTGTGTACAAAGCTAGACCTGGAGAAAGTCTTGGTTGTTTTGTTTTTAATGGTATAAGCAAAATTTAAAAATCAAGAATCAGAATGAGCTTGGAAATAAGGAGGTGTTGCTGTTGGTTAGAGGTATCTTACTGTATGTTGTGATACCACCACTTGTTCTGAATTCTAAAACAGATTGATCATATTCTGGTTGATCAGATATAGCTGATTAGCCATTCATCAGCAGAAAGGCAAACCTGTCAGTGTAATACCTATGAGTGAGGGTGACGAGATTCACAGGACGTGCTCTTTATGGAATTAAATTCACACTGGCACAGAGGAATTCCCAGTTCAGCAAAGCTTTGATAAAAATGTAAAACCACACTCTTCAGTTACTACTCTGACAAAACAATTAACAGTGCAATTCGGTTATGGATGAGCTCACTCCCCTCTCATTACAACACTTGGGTGATCCTGAGCCAGCGGTCGCTAAAACTGAATACACCAATGCCTACTTTAGAATAATGATGCCAGGAGGACGGGGGTGAGCGCACGGCTACAGTAATTGCTTTTTTTAGCTTCATATCTTTATTGGCTGAAAGCATCACCAACTACCCAAGAAATGGTGCTATTTTCTACACCATTGCGGAATGAATAAATGAAGAAGCTACACTCACATTTCACAGCAGATGGTGTGGCAACCAGCAATGGAATGCAGTCTTTTGTATGCTGGAACAGGGGCTATGTGCATCTGGTAATTACAGGCCCCTAGACCAGTGTTTCCCAAACTTGGGAGGCCGCTTGTGTAGGGAAAGCCCCTGGTAGGCTGGGTTGGTTTGTTTAGCCTGCTGCATCCACAGGTCCGGCCGATCGCTGCTCCGGGCCAATGGGAGTTGCTGGAAGCGGAGGTGAGCAGTGATCCGTGGCCAGTGGGAGCTGCGATCAGCCAGACCTGCGGACGCGGCAGGTAAACACACCAGCCCGGCCCGCCAGGGGCTTTCTCTACACAAGTGGCCACCCCTGTTTGAGAAACCCTGGTCTACACTTTGCTGCTGTAGCACTTCTGTGTAGACACTCACTATAGCGAGGGGAGCGGTTCTCCTATCACTCTAGTTCATCCACCTCCCTGAGAGGTACTTGCTAGTGATGATACCATAGCAACAGGTGCATGCACATGAAGCAGGTGTGGGTCTGCAGCACCTCAGCTCCGTGACATCAGTGTTTAGTGCTAGTATAATGGTAGATGCATGCAAGAACGTGCAGCCACCAGGATTGTTGCCAATCACAACAATGGACACTCATATTCACAGAGTAGACAGTTTATTTGCATTAATGATCACCGCTTTTCAGGAACTTTGTAAAAATCATCTTGACGTAATCAGATGGGTTAAAGCCCAAAAATTAAAGAATTAATTATGGAGAGGCACTGGTTAAGGTTGTAATGGGGCTGGCACCCCAGGGAGGAAATTAACTACATCTTATTGGATGGAACAGATTACTCAGCCTCTCGGGGCAGGGAACAGCTGTGGGTAAGATTATTGCATCTCTATTGCACAATCCCCTAGTGCTCCTCTGGGCATGGTAGGGCTGTGCACTGCCCCCTTCACCGGGCTGTGTCTAGACCCACACAATTAAAATCTCTACCTTAGAGAAGAGAATTTCTGCAGATTCATGGTAGGTGCCCAGCATGCTGGAGCCAGAGAACTTTTGTCTGGCAGTACACTATTAATTACTATAACTGTTGTTCTTCGAGATGCAATGCCCATGTATATTCCGCAATCCACCCCGTCGCCTCTGCATTAGAGTCTCTGCTTCTGATGTTCAGTGCGAAGGAGCAGATGGGGGTCGGGGCACCACTTCCCTTATATGGCCTGGGGAAGGGGTAATGGCACAGGATGTGAGTGCTAACCCTACAAGCACCACTAGGCAAAGTTTCTCCAGCTCCCGAGTCCTGGGTGCGCACACATCTACATGGAATACACGTCTGCATCACATCTTGAAGAACAAAAGTTACAGTAAGTAAGTGTGTTTTACCCACAACATCTAAATTAATAAAAATATATTAGTCTATTATGCGGATCTACATTTGTAGGATAAATTGTATGATGGTATATTGCAGGGGTCGGCAACCTTTCGGAAGTGGTGTGCCGAGTCTTCATTTATTCACTCTAATGTAAGGTTTCACGTGCCAGTCATACATTTTAAAAATTTTAGAAGGTCTCTTTCAATAAGTCTATAATATAGAACTAAACTATTGTTGTATGTAAAGTAAATAAGGTTTTTAAAATGTTTAAGAAGCTTCATTTAAAACTAAATTAAAATGCAGAGCCCCCCGAACCAGTGGCCAGGACCCAGGCAGTGTGAGTGCCACTGAAAATCAGCTCGCGTGCCGCCTTCGGCACCCGTGCCATAGGTTGCCTACCCCTGGTATATTGTATTATTTAAGAAATAGTCACATGCTATGTAATTATAGACAATCATAATGCAGCTACATGAGGGGGAAGAGTTAAGGTTAGCAAGCAGGCTACATCTGAATTCTCTTTAATACCTTATGAGAGGTGAAAATGATGAATTATCCATTTCTCAGCAGCAATCAGTTCTTCTGCCAACCATGAAATTGCTACAAAATGTATTGGAAGGACAGAACAGGTCATGCTGGTGGGGAAGTGGCACTATATGTGAAAGAAAGTGTAGAATCAAATGAAGTAAAAAACAAATGTACCATAGAATCCCTATGGATAGAAATGCCATGCTCTAATAATAAGAATATAGCTGTAGGGATATATTACTGACCACCTGACCAGGATGGTGAAAGTGACTGTGAAATGCTCAGGGAGATTAGAGAGGCTATTAAAATAAAAAACTCATTAATGGGGGATTTCAATTATCCCCATATTGATGGGGTACATGTCACCTCAGGACGGGATGCAGAGATAAAGTTTCTTGACACCTTAAATGGCTGATTCTTGGAGCAGCTGGTCCTGGAACCCACCAGAGGAGAGGCAATTCTTGATTTAGTCCTAAGTGGAGCACAGGATCTGATCCAAGAGATGACTATAGCTGGACCGCTTGGTAATAGTGACCATAATATAATTAAATTTAATATCTCGGTGGCAGGAAAAACACAACAGCGGCCCACCACTGTAGCATTTAATTTCAGAAAGCGGATGTGATGGGTTGGATCACAGAAACCCCCTTTGGGAACTGCCAACTGATGTGCCTAGACTACCTCTAAGCCTGTTTACCCTGGCAACTTGGGACTTCAGAACCTTGCCTAGTTTGAGCCAGACACGCTAGCCTGCTACAAACAGACCCAGGTCTGAACCACATCCCCTAAAAGCTGCAGGCTTAACTGAAAACAGCTTAAGAAGTGTTCCTGTCTCCAACACTCAGATGCCCAGCTCCCAATGGGGTCCAAACCCTAAATAAATCCGTTTTACCCTGTATAAAGCTTATACAGGATAAACTCAAATTGTTTGCCCTTTATAACACTGATAGAGAGATATGCACAGCTGTTTGCACCCCCCCACCCCGGGTTAATTAATAGGTAAAAAGTGATTTTATTAAATACAAAGTAAGCGGTTCCAAGTAATAGCAGACAGAACAAAGTGAATTACCAAGCAAAATAAAATAAAACAGGCAAGTCTAAACCTAATACAGTAAGAAAGTGATTACAGATGAAATTGCACCCCCAGAGATGTTCCATTAAGCTTCTTTTACAGACTAGCCTCCTTCTAGTCTGGGTCCAGCAATCACGCACACCCCTGTGGTTACTGTCCTTTGTTCCAGTTTCTTTCAGGTATCCTTTACGGGTGGAGAGGCTACCTCTTGAGGTAGCTGAAGACAAAATAGAGGGCTCTCCCAGGGACTTAAATAGACTTTCTCTTGTGGGTGGAGACCTCTTCCTCTCTCCTATGTAGAAACCTAGCTACAAGATGGAGTTTTGAAGACACATGGGCAAGTCACATGTCCATGCATAGACTCATAGACTTTAAGGTCAGAAGGGACCACTATGATCATCTAGTCTGACCTCCTGCACAATGCAGGCCACAGAATCTCACCCACCCACTCCTGTAACAACCCCCTAACCTATGTCTGAGTTATTGAAGTCCTCAAATTGTGGTTTGAAGGCCTCAAGCTGCAGAGAATCCTCCAGCAAGTGACCCGTGCTCCATGCTGCAGAGGAAGGCGAAAAAACTCCACGGCCTCTGCCAATCTGCCCTGGAGGAAAATTCCTTCCCGACCCCAAATATGGCGATCAGCTAAACCCTGAGCATGTGGGCAAGACTCACCAGCCAGCACCCAGGAAAGAATTCTCTGCAGTAACTCAGATCCCACCCCATCTAACATCCCATCACAGACCACTGGGCATACTTACCTGCTGATAATCAAAGATCAGTTGCCAAATTAATTGCCAAAATTAGGCTATCCCATCATACCATCCCCTCCATAAACTTATCAAGCTTAGTCTTGAAGCCAGATATGTCTTTTGCCCCCACTACTCCCCTTGGAAGGCTGTTCCAGAACTTCACTCCTCTAATGGTTAGAAACCTTCGTCTAATTTCAAGTCTAAACTTCCTAGTGTCCAGTTTATATCCATTTGTTCTTGTGTCCACATTGGTACTAAGCTTAAATAATTCCTCTTCCTCCCTAATATTTATCCCTCTGATATATTTATAAAGAGCAATCATATCCCCCCTCAACCTTCTTTTAGTTAGGCTAAACAAGCCAAGCTCTTTGAGTCTCCTTTCATAAGACAGGTTTTCCATTCCTCGCATCATTCTAGTAGCCCTTCTCTGTACCTGTTCCAGTTTGAATTCATCCTTCTTAAACATGGGAGACCAGAACTGCACACAGTATTCCAGATGAGGTCTCACCAATGCCTTGTATAACGGTACTAACACCTCCTTATCTTTGCTGGAAATACCTCACCTGATGCATCCTAAAACCGCATTAGCTTTTTTAACAGCCATATCACATTGGCGGCTCATAGTCATCCTGTGATCAACCAATACTCTGAGGTCCTTCTCCTCCTCTGTTACTTCCAACTGATGCATCCCCAATTTATAACTAAAATTCTTGTTATTACTCCCTAAATGCATGACCTTGCACTTTTCACTATTAAATTTCATCCTATTACTATTACTCCAGTTTACAAGGTCATCCAGATCTTCCTGTAGGATATCCCAGTCCTTCTCTGTGTTAGCAATACCTCCCAGCTTTGTGTCATCCACAAACTTTATTAGCACATTCCCACTTTTTGTGCCAAGGTCAGCAATAAAAAGATTAAATAAGATTGGTCCCAAAACCGACCCCTGAGGAACTCCACTAGTAACCTCCTTCCAGCCTGACAATTCACCTTTCAGTATGACACATTGTAGTCTCCCCATTAACCAGTTCCTTATTCACCTTTCAATTTTCATATTGATCCCCATCTTTTCCAATTTAACTAATAATTCCCCATGTGGAACCGTATCAAATGCCTTACGGAAATTGAGGTAAATTAGATCCACTGCGTTTCCTTTGTCTAAAAAATCTGTTACCTTCTCAAAGAAGGAGATCAGGTTGGTTTGGCATGATCTACCTTTTGTAAAACCATGTTGTATTTTGTTCCAATTACCATTGACCTCGATGTCCTTAACTACTTTCTCCTTCAAAATTTTTTCCAAGATCTTACATACTACAGAGTCAAACTAACAGGCCTATAGTTACTCAGATCACTTTTTTTCCCTCTCTTAAAAATAGGAACTATGTTAGCAATTCTCCAGTAGTACGGTACAACCCCTGAGTTTACTGATTCATTAAAAATTCTTGCTAATGGGCTTGCAATTTCATGTGCCAGTTCCTTTAATATTCTTGGATGAAGATTATCTGGGTCCTCCAATTTCGTCCCATAAAGCTGTTCGAATTTGGCTTCTACCTCGGATGTGGTAATATCTACCTCCATATCCCCCCTCCCATTTGTCATCCTACCATTATCCCTAAGCTCCTCATTAGCCTCATTAAAGACTGAGGCAAAGTATTTGTTTAGATATTGGGCCACGCCTAGATTATCCTTAACCTCCACTCCATCCTCAGTGTTTAGCAGTCCCACTTCTTCTTTCTTTGTTTTCTTCTTATTTATATGGCTATAGAACCTTTTACTATTGGTTTTAATTCCCTTTGCAAGGTCCAACTCTACATGGCTTTTGGCCTTTCTCACTTTATCCCTACGTGTTCTAACCTCAATAAGGTAGCTTTCCTTGCTAATCCCGCCCATCTTCCACTCCTTGTAGGCTTTCCGCTTTTTCTTAATCACCTCTCTAAGATGCTTGCTCATCCAGCTTGGTTACAACTCCTGCCTATGATTTTTTCCCCTTTCTTGGGATGCAGGCTTCTGATAGTTTCTGCAACTTGATTTGAAGTAATTCCAGGCCTCCTCTGCCTTTAGATCCACAAGTTCTTCAGTCCAATCCACTTCCCTAACTAATTTCCTTAATTCTTTAAAGTTAGCCCTTTTGAAATAAAAAACCTTAGTCCCAGATCTATTTTTGTTTATCCTTCCATCAAGTTTGAACTGAATTAGCTCATGATCACTTGAACCAAGGTTGTCCCCTACAACCATTCCTTCTATGAGGTTCTCACTACTCACCAAAACAAAATCTAAAATGGCATCCCCTCTTGTTGGTTCTTCAACTACTTGGTGAAGAAATCCATCAGCTATCACATCCAGAAAAATCTGAGCCCTATTATTATTACTAGTACTTGTCCTCCAGTCTATATTTGGGAAGTTAAAGTCTCCCATGATCACACAATCCCCATTAGTGTTTACTTCATTAAAAACATTAAAGAGGTCTCTATCCATATCCAAATCAGATCCCGGTGGTCTGTAGCACACCCCAAGCACTATCTCAGGGGAGGCTCTAGTAGCTTTCTTTCCCAGTGTGATTTTTGCCCAGACAGACTCTGTCTTATCCATTCCATCACTTCTTATTTCTTTACAGTTAACCTCATCATTGATATACAATGCTACTCCACCACCTTTGCCTTTATTTCTGTCTTTCCTAAACAGCACATAGTCTTCAATACCTGTACTCCAGTCATGACTACTATTCCACCATGTTTCTGTTATCCCTATAATATCTGGTTTCACTTCCTGCACCAGTAGCTCTAGTTCCTCCATTTTGTTACCTAGGCTCTTCGCATTAGTGTACAAACATCTTAATTTTTGCTGTTTGGTTTCACTGACATTCTTTACCCGGTTAGGCACAGACATTCTACCACCAGTATCACCAATTAGACTGGTATCTATACTACCCTTCCTCCTTATGTCCATTCTCCTGCCCACGGCTGCATCCTCTCTTAGTTTGTTTTCTTCCCTCTCAATGTTGAATTCCGGCGTGGAGATTACCTGGACATCTCCCAACCATCTCCCCCAAATTCCTAGTTTAAAGCTCTCTTAATCAGTTGTGCCAGCCTCCAACCTAAAAGTCTATTTCCCTCCTTACTCAGGCGAAGTCCGTCCCGAGAGAACAGTCCTCTGTCCATGAATGCTTCCCAGTGGCTGTACATCCCAAAGTCCTCCTTATAGCACCACTGCCTGAGCCTTCTGTTGATCGCCATAATCTTCTCACACCTTTGTCGCCCTTCTCTAGGAACAGGCAGAATCCCACTGAAGATCACCTGAGCCTCAGTTTCCTCAAGCGTCTTCCCCAGTCTGGCATAGTCTCCCTTGATACGTTCCAGCGAGAATCTAGCCGTATCATTTGTTCCCACATGAAGGACAATCAGCGGATTCTTTCCCACTCCCATTAGGATCCTTTTCAGCCTCAGGTACACATCCCGAATCTTAGCACCCGGCAGACAGCACACACTTCTGTTCTTCAGATCAGCTCTAGTTACAGACCTGTCTATTCTTCTCAGTAAGGAGTCCCCAATCATGTAGACCTGCCTTTTCCTGGTGACAGTGTGATTCTCTGGTCTATCCCCTGTTCCCTCTGGCTGCAAGTCCTCTCGATTTCCATTGTCCCTTGCAATCCTCCACAACCCATCCCGTATCCTCCTGGGGCTCATATCTGGTGTTGTCTCCATTGACTCTTCCCCTCTTCCTATAGGACTAGCTGCTCTTCTCTTCTTCCTTGCCCTCTCACCTTCAGCGACCACCTGCTGTGCCCCTTCTTCATTTTCCAACTCTGCAAACCTGTTCCTGAGCTCTATTTCTCCTTCACTGGCCCGTCTTTTCCTCTGCCTGGTTCTCTTAGTCACATGCTTCCACCGTCCACTTTCCTCACCCAGCAGTCTCCCCTCAGAATTCTTTGGTCCTGTTTCCATCTGCAAGTCTGAGCTTATCCCTTCAGCCTCCTCATGTCTTTGCTCCATGATCCGCTCGAACCCCCTTCTACACTCTACCAGAGTTTCCACCTGCATCTCCAGTCCTCGGATCTTTTCTTCCATCAGCTCTATCAGGCGGCACTTCATGCAGACAAAACTCTTTTCAGGTACCCACTCCAGGATCATGTACATGCCACAGCTTCCACATCCAGTCATCCTCATTGCGTCTTTCACTGCTGCCTCTGTATCGGTCATAGCCTTCCCACCTAAAACCTGTTAGTCCAAGAAACACAAACCAAAACAAACCCCCAACAGGCACCAGAACATGGGCAGACCACCACCCACTCCCTTCACTAGCCTGTCAGTTCCTCTGCTTAGGTCTCTAAGTCTCCCCCACAAACTCCCCCTGTAAACTCCCACTGAAACTCCCCTATTTACAGCTCTGTTTGCTGGCTCCTGTGCCACTGCAGCTGTCTGACTAGGACTTTACAGGTGGTAGCCATTGTTCACATGCTACCTTGAACGTCCTCAGGTAGACTTTTTATGTGGATTGGAGTCTTCCAAGGCTCCATTGTCTGTTAAGTGTTTCTTGATTGGGCACTTAACTTGCAAATTCCTTTTTTAAGAAGCTAGGTAAGAAGATAAGTAAGACCCTGGCAGACTGCGAAGAGCTACAAAAGGATCTCTCAAAACTTGGTGACTGGGCAACAAAATGGCAGATGAAATTTAATGTTGATAAATGCAAAGTAATGCACATTGGAAAGCATAATCCCAATTATACATATAAAATGATGGGGTCGAAATTAGCTGTTACCACTCAAGAAAGTGATCTTGGAGTCATTGTGGATAGTTCTCTGAAAACATCCACTGCCACTGGCCACTGTTGGAAGACAGGATACTGGGCTAGATGGACCCTTGGTCTGACCCAGTAGGGTTGTTCTTATGTTCTTATGCTATGCAGAGAAAGTGTTCTTACAGAGAATGTAAATAATACTGAATTATTTCATAGTACAACAGTTTCTCACCCTTACTGGAATGCGCATCGAGGATGAACCAAATAGAGTTCTATAGAAATTACTCTATAAACCAAGACTACCAGATTCTTGACTTCTCCCGCACTCTCTGCACAGCTCAGGCAGCACAAAGAGAGTGGAAATGTCCATCAAGTTCTCAGGTGGGCCAAGCAGCAGGCAAAGGGCCAGGAGAGCTGGCTTCTATTCCTCTCTCACTGCAGTCACCAGTGCAGGGAGTGTACTGGGAAAAGGGAAGAGACATCACTGGGGAAGGGCCAGGAAGAAGGTGTGCCCTTAGGGGAACATACATAGCTGGTGCAGGTGAGGGTTTTTCCCTGCTTCGCTAGTCTCTTTTGTGGCCCACAGGGCTGATTTGCTACCTCATAGGACAGCTTCCTCTGGAGCACAGTGACCCCTGCTCCCTTAGACTCTGCTCCTTGAATGACAATGTCATTTGCTTGTTAATGCTGCACAGGGGTTCCTGGCAACCTAGACCTCCTGCACCCCCAAGCAGTCACTGTAGCAATAGTCCAACACAAAAGATAATCCAGCGTTCAAATCTGAAACTAACCACCTCATTCAGTCTCTGAGGCAAGACCATTTAAACTGAACCTTTGCCCAGAGCAAGGTTGAGGCCGGACTTCAAACCAAAGAAGGTAATGATCTGATCACAGAGAGTGCAGAACGTGCACCTCTCCTGTTTCAGAGCCCATCCAGAAAGCAAGCTCTGAGTGTTTCCGCTACTGCCTAGGGGCCACGAGCTACCGAGCTGAGCCCCAAGATCCATTATTTGTATAGATATTGGAGTCACCCTAAACAAAACGCAGGCCAGACATGGCTGCTATTGATTTCAATGGCAAAATCACCCCTGCCTTCGATGAGAACAGAGGCTGATCTACACTCTAAGGCCTGATCGGAGAAAAACTTGATCCGCTTTATTAGGGGGTCTGAAGTATAGAGGGCAACCTAACCCCCAATACAATTCTAATTGTAACTCAATCCCAGGACTCACGTAGGCTGTATTACTCTCTTTTCTGAGCTCTCCGGCAGTGTTGCTGCACAGTCAGACAGCTGCTGCTTTTGAACCATTCAATAAAAGAAAAAGAAGAAAGAGCGATGGGCAATTCAGTCTTCATAATGGAGCAGAACAGCCGTCCAACTTCGCTGTCGGAGGAAGAGGGCAGTTTAAAATGCAGTGTTTTCCTTGGATGTTCACCAGCTAGCCACCACATTCATGAGTGATTTACGGATGGCTGAGTTGCTGCAGTTCGAACTTTTATTTTAAAAGGTGAAATCAGGAACATTTAACAGCTCCCGATATAGTCTCCAGGAACTTCCAAGGAGTCAAGTTATTTACAGAGTGTGTTGATTGCAGCACTCTGGCTATTTTTATATTTATTTGAACTTTTATAAAACATGCCTACCTAATGCGCTAAGTAAATTGCACATGTACTTAAATACAAAAGTGCATACAGACGCCATGCTGGACCAATGTCCATATAATCCACCCTCCAGACCAATGACAACTCCATCCTCCAACACACCCACGCCATTCTCTGATAACCACTCAATCATGCCCCTTTCTACTAGAAAGCATGGGGAACACGGCCATCAAATATCTTGGCCTCTGCAGCCTAAATTTACCGTAAACAAATTTGACCTATGTCAGTTCAATGGGTGGGAATATTATAAGTTCCAGCATCAGAGAACCTACACTGAAAATGCCCTACCGCCTAACCCCTCCAATTTAAATCTGGGAGCTGTTAGTTTGGGCTCAGTTGCCATGTCTAAACTAGCAGAAAACAAAGTTATATTTTAAAATGTGTTAGCAAACATGTTTTAAATTAAGGGAATGTCTAGACTAGGAAAAGTGGCCATGGTTATGCTGAGGTTCACGAACATGTTACAGGTGTTACAATCTGTCTGCACTAGATACTAACACCTTTTTAAAGAACACAATTCAAGTATCTGCCAAAAACATCTCTTTCCTACTCTGGACAAGGGAGACTATTTCCCAAAGTGTCTAAGGGTCACAGAAGGACCCTAAGCCGCAAATCTTCAAAAAAAAATGAATGGAAGTTAGGATCCTAAATACCTTTGAGGAGTTGGACTGAAGTGCCTCAGTCACTTTTGAAAATGGGACATAGGCACTTTGGAAAATGTTACCCAAGGTCTAAGGTAGCCCAGAGCCAAATCTGTGGTGCACCGAGCTATGCCTGGTTTTCTGTGTACTGCAACGTTAGATGCAAGTTGGCCTATCTGTGAGGGGGCAGGTCAATTCAAGCTGGAGACTCCAGGGGTTAGACTTCACTGCACCTGGAGCTAACACTACAGGTACACCACAAGTGTTACCAGACTCCCCCCGACAGATTTCTGGCCTTTATGCTTGAGCTGGCTGGCCTGGTAGGAAGGGTGGGCAGGAGCTCAAGTGCCCGAAGCTCACGCTCTAGCATTACAGACCACTCTCCTCTTTCTCTTGGTCTTTCTTTGCCTCAATCTAAAGCAAGAGGCATGGGGAGTGGAAAGAACAGGCCACGCTTTGCTCTTGGTGTGTGGAAAACATGACAAGAAATCATGTAGAACTTTATCGCTCAAACTCACCACTTGGAACTGCACCTGTGACGCACCCGTACACCACAGAGAGAGAGCAGCCCTTTGCCCCACGCTAAAAGCAACAGGAGGGAGGCAAGCGGAGTCATGATGGAGCCCAAAGCAATAGACTAGACAGTTCCTAATGCCTCTAGCATTGCACTGACTTGATACAAACACACCTGGAAAGCATGTGACCCATTCTCCACTGCTCATTTCCCCACAGACTTGCCCAACTGCCCAGCTTAGACAAGACTCAATAGTGAATTAGGAAGAGATGGCAGTTCTGGCTAGACTGTGAAACCCTTATTCATGCTGGTGAGTATTAACTCTCAGCAGCAATCTCAACTGACTTCCCATTGTCTATTTTTCTGTAATTCAAGACAAATGTCTTGCACTGATGCCGACTCTTTTATAGTTCAGCTGTCAGGCTGTATTGGATAACAGAATAAAAATGCCAAGCCGTATAAAACGGAGAACCTTCCTTGCTGTTATAAAAAATTCATGCCAGAAGAAAAATAACTTTTTAAATTAAAAAGGAAAAAGCTCAACAACTTAGTATGCAAATTTGGAACTCTAGGAGATCTGATATCTTCTGCACCAATCTCAATAAAATAGCAGCCCAATCATTTTCAAAGGGAAAAGGATGGATTCATTTCAGGATGCTTATTCAAAAAAGAAGAAGAAAAAAAAGATGAAAATATGTTTGCCATCCATAGCAGTTTATCCATGAAGAAAAATTACCAAGAAATCAACTCTTTCAATAGCTGGAACAAGACTTTATTTTTAAATGAGCAAAAGTAGTACTTATGTATGAGGCTTTCAGAGAAATACTTCATCCAGGTCAGAATCAATATATTACTGTCCACAATGACTTTGCTAGAAACAAGGTTAAAATAAAATTTCAGACAGGGTTACTGATCTGGATCGACAAATGGAGGGAGCCAAGCACCTTGCAGAGGCAATGGAAATTCCACTGATGGATCTTGCAACCACTGCATCTGAAACCACTACTTGAATTAAAACTAATTAAAGTAAATATGAGCCCAGAAACAAGAATAAAATTTCAGAAGAAGCCAGACACATTACATTACTGGTAAGTCAGATGTATTGAATATGATCTTTCTGGATCTGTTTTTCAGAATGTATAGGAATTAGAACTAGGAGAAATGCTTCTTGCCAGCTGTAAGCACTTCTTTATCACCAGTGGAATCTGTTCTGCTTTAACCTCTCTGACTAGAATAATTCCTAGGTGCAGCTGCCCTCAGGTTATAACCAGGTAAGTCAAGCAAACAAAACATTATATGGTTCAAAGCATTACTGGTCAGATAGGGGCTGTTTTATGCAAATAAATCCTAGACTCTAATTAATGGATGGAAATTTTTGTACCTCAACTCACAAGGTTAAACTCTGCCTTCAGAGAGGCAGGCACAACTGCCATTGCAATCAGTAGCCATTTCTCTCTTTCCCCTGGAGAAACCTCTGGAATATTCTCCAGGCAGTCAAACAAACAGCATCTCATAGCTTGGTAAACCATGAATCTGAGGGCTCTTCAGTCCAGAATGTATCTCCTCTTAGAAACCTAGGAATTGCTTCAGTGCATTCAGAGCATGACAGCCCTGCAAATGAAGCCCAAGAGAGAAGAAGCAGTGCAGGTAATTACAGTAAAGTCATTTAATGACTGTTTAATAGGAGGGGAGGAGAGGCAGCATAATAGTTCTGTGAGCTCCGGCTGGAGGTACTGAGAAGTTTGAGTATTTAGAAATATAGCTGATGTACATGTAGTACAAGGAAGATGCATTGTTTCTAGATAACATGCTAGCAGAAAGGAGAGAGCTGAACTAAAATCAGAGGGATTTAAATAACAGTGTGTCCACCTTCCCAATTAGCTGTGTTGAACAACATCAGTTGATATCTTGATCACCAGGCATAACACGCTACACTATAGAACTGTAAACAGACTTTTAGCATCTCACGCCCTGCTGAAGATCCAGCTCCAGATCATCTCAATACCAAACTCAGAGGATGAAATGCTTAATTAAGACACAAGCTGCAGTTGAACCCGGTGGTGAGAACTAAATTTTGCCTCCAGTGCTATCTCCTGTCACTCTGCTGAAGCCAATGGGCTGGCAGGGAGGTGAGGGCAGAATTAGAGCCCATGATGGGTTTATATTGGGGGAAAGGGTGTCGATGTACTGACTGGCCTCTGCAATGTGATCAGCTGTTTCAATGTGATCAGGTGTTGCCTCACCTAGGCTTCACGCCCAGCACTGCAATGTTGGGAGACAGAAACACACATGTCTATGGTAGGAGAAAAACTGAACTGCTAGTGTATCTGTAAAACTGTTGGGTCTTCTCACATGCCTCAGCTGCTGCTTCCATGCAAGGTCCTTCCACCTCTATTCTACTTTGTTTCGCCATATAAATTTCCACCTGTCCTCCCCTCTACCTCGTCTCCATCTGTCTCTTTCCTCCCAGACCAACACCTTCTATGACAAGTCCTGACCCACTTCCTCAGAACTGACGCCCAGTGCTAGGCCTAGTCTGAGAAACAGAGGCTTGTCTAAATGGTGCCCCCTGCAATGACAGCTGTAGTAGGTGCTTGCTGCTTTCAGGCACTGCAGATTTACCTAGTCTGTCCCGATGACCTAGACTGCTGCGGTCCCTATGTGAAGGGCTCATACTCCACCAGACGTCTAAAGTGATTTCTTGTTAAAGTGACTAATCTAAATCTAGTCTATACCTAACTTGATAATATTATAAGACAAGACTTGTTCTGCTTCAACTGTACAGGTGTCAGGGGATTTAGAACGGGTCTCATACTCCAAGACTTTGGAAGGTAACCACTAGCAACAGGCTTGCAAAACAAGGTTATATAATGTGCCCTCACATGACCTGCGACAATCAAAATCTAAAAAATTGACACATGGGGGAAAAAAGAAAGGAGACTGATCAGTGTCAGAGAAGGACAACGAAGCTAGCCCGAAGGCAGACAGACTCTGCCTAATGTCATGGCCGGCTCCTGCAGTCAGAACACCATACAGATCGCAGCAAGGGAATTTGGTATTTGACATGTTGAAGGATGCTCTCACCAAGTAACCCGTTTTGTTGTACACATTCTCAGGTCGAAGTGTTTCCTCCCTGACCCCCATGTGAGGCTGCCGCAGTCTCTTTCCAGGGTAGTTGCAGTTGACTGTTTTTCTCCCTTTAAATTAACTTTCCCTAATACTTCAGAAAACAAACCAGGCGATGATATGGTTACACGTGAGATCAACATAAAAACTACAAGCTATGTAAGTGCAGGAACCATATGATTATAATGCAGGAAGTGAATGATACAAACAGCAAATAGAAAGAAGAACAATTTGTATATACAGGAAAAGTATTTCAAAACAACAACTATTACCTCCAGGAGTTTTCTAGTCCTTATTTCTATTGGAAAACCCATAATGACCTGTCCCAGAGATTTAGATCACCTGGGTAGCAGTCTGAGTGTCTGTGGAACTGGCAACACCGATCCTTTTATTTCTTCAGGCAGCCTCAGTAAGGAGAGGGTACTAATATACAGATATGCACCATATTTGTGTGATGGAGAAGCTGGAAAGTGAGAGAGACAAGGAGGAAGGATGCAAAGAGGAGGCACCTGACGACTGAGGACAGAGAAAGGCACAAGGACAGACCTTCAGCTGGTGTATAGTTGCTATAGCTGTGAAAATTTACAGCCGCTGAGGATCCGTCCCGAAGTATCCAAGGTCTGGAGTGATTTTACCTCCATGTGTGAAGGCTTGTGACGTTATCCTAAACACACAGGATGCAGGAAGGAGATTAACCAGCACGAATATTCACCTGTGGCACAAAAGGTATCAGTGGACCAGCCTCTTGGTCTGGTCCCCATAAAGGATGGCTTCCCACTGGTTTTTAATCTGAAGCCAAAGCATTACTGCAAGTGCCCTGTGCAGGCAGTGCATTGCACACAGAAACTGAGTGGCAGATTAAACCACGAGATAACACCAGCGAGAGAGACTGCTCACCTACACAGCAGGTGACCATGGACATTTCAGAGGCTAAAGTGAGGCTCATTGACGAACCATCAGGCACGATCCTCAGCTGGCTTAAACTGATGTAGCTCCACTGATTTTGGTGGGGATCTGGCCCACCGTGCATGTAATAGATAACATTAAAAATCGTGGAAACCGAAAGAAAAAATAAGGGTCACTCCAATCATAGAATATCAGGGTTGGAAGGGACCTCAGGAGGTCATCTAGCCCAACCCCCTGCTCAAAGCAGGACCAACCCCCAACTAAATCATCCCAGACAGGGCTTTGTCAAGCCTGACCTTAAAAAACTCTAAGAAAGGAGATTCCACCACCTCCCCTAGGTAACCCATTCCAGTGCTTCACCACCCTCCTAGTGAAAAAGTTTTCCCCCCTAATATCCAACCTAGACCTCCCCCACTGCAACTTGAGACCATTACTTCTTGTTCTGTCATCTGGCACCACTGAGAACAGTCTAGATCCATCCTCTTTCGAACCCCCTTTCAGGTAGTTGAAAGCAGGTATCAAATCCCCCCTCATTCTTCTCTTCTGCAGACTAAACAATCCCAGTTCCCTCAGCCTCTCCTCATAAGTCATGTGCTCTGGCCCCCTAAGAATTTTTGTTGCCCTCCGCTGGACTCTTTTCAATTTTTCCACATCTTTCTTGTAGTGTGGGGCCCAAAACTGGAAGCAGTACTCCAGATGAGGCCTCACTAATGTCGAATAGAGGGGAATGATCACATCCCTCGATCTGCTGGCAACGCTCCTACATATACAGCCCAAAATGCCGTTAGCCTTCTTGACAACAAGGGCACACTGTTGACTCATATCCAGCTTCTCGTCCACCGTAACCCCTAGGTCCTTTTCTGCAGAACTGCTGCCTAGCCACTCAGTCCCTAGTGTGTAGCAGTGCATGGGATTCTTCCGTCCTAAGTGCAGGAACCACTTCTTTCTCCACAGAGGGCTGGTCACCTCCTCCCCATGCTGTGCTGCCCAGTGCAGCAGTCTGGGAGCTGACCTTGTTTGTGAAGACAGAGGCAAAGAAGGCATTGAGTACATTAGCTTTTTCCACATCCTCTGTCACTAGGTTACCTCCCTCATTCAGTAAGGGGCCCACACTGTCCTTGACCTTCTTCTTGTTGTTAACATACCTGAAGAAACCCTTCTTTTATTCTTAACATCTCTTGCTAGCTGCAACTCCAAGTGTGATTTGGCCTTCCTGATTTCACTCCTGCATGCCTGAGCAATATTTTTATACTCCTTCCTGGTCATTTGTCCAATCTTCCACTTCTTGTAAGCTTCTTTTGTGTGTTTAAGAGCAGCAAGGATTTCACTGTTAAGCCAAGCTGGTCGCCTGCCATATTTACTATTCTTCCTACACATCGAGATGTTTTTTTCCGGCAACCTCAATAAGGATTCTTTAAAATACAGCCAGCCAGCACTTCTGGACTCCTTTCCCCCCATGCTATTCTCCCAGGGGATCCTGCCCATCAGTTCCCTGAGAGAGTCAAAGTCTGCTTTTCTGAAGTCCAGGGTCCGTATTCTGCTGCTCTCCTTTCTTCCTTGTGTCAGGATCCTGAACTCGAGCATCTCATGGTCACTGCCTCGCAGGTTCCCATCCACTTTTGCTTCCCCTACTAATTCTCCCTGGTTTGTGAGCAGCAGGTCTAGAAAAGCTCTGCCCCTAGTTGGTTCCTCCAGCACTTGCACCAGGAAATTGTCCCCTACATTTTCCAAAAACTTCCTGGATTGTCTGTGCATCGGTTATTGCTCTCCCAGCAGATATCAGGGTGATTGCAATGTAGTAACTTCTGTTAGTTGCCAGAAGAAAGCCTCATCCACCTCATCCCCCTGGTCTGGTGGTCTACAGCAGACTCCCACCACGACATCACTCTTGTTGCTCACACTTCTAAACTTAATCCAGAGTCTTTCAGGTTTTTCTGCAGTTTCATACTGGAGCTCTGAGCAGTCATACTGCTCTCTTACATACAATGCAATTCCCCCGCCTTTTCTGCCCTGCTTGTCTTTCCTGAACAGTTTATATCCATCCATGACAGTACTCCAGTCATGTGAGTTATCCCACCAAGTCTCTGTTATTCCAATCACATCATAGTTCCTTGACTGTGCCAGGACTTCCAGCTCTCCCTGCTTGTTTCCCAGGCTTCTTGCATTTGTGTATAGGCACTTAAGATAACTCACTGATCATCCCACTTTCTCAGTGTGAGACAGGAGTCCTCCCCTCTTATGCTCTCCTGCTTGTGCTCTCTCCTGGTATCCCATTTCCCCACTTACCTCAGGGCTTTGGTCTCCTCCCCCCGGTAAACCTAGTTTAAAGCCCTTCTTACTAGGTTACCCAGCCTGCTTGCGAAGATGCTCTTCCCTCTCTTCATTAGGTGAAGCCCGTCTCTGCCTAGCAATCCTCCTTCTTGGAACACCATCCCATGGTCAAAGAATCCAAAGCCTTCTCTCCGACACCACCTGCGTAGCCATTCGTTGACTTCCACGATTCAACAGTCTCTACCTAAGCCTTTTCCTTCCACAGGGAGGATGGATGAGAACACCACTAGCGCCTCAAACTCCTTTATCCTTCTTCCCAGAGCCACGTAGTCTGCAGTGATACGCTCAAGGTTATTCTTGGCAGTATCATTGGTGCCCACGTGGAGAAGCAGGAATGGGTAGCAATCCGAGGGCTTGATGAGTCTCTGCAGTCTCTCTGTCACATCATGAATCCTAGCACCTGGCAAGCAGTACACCTCTCGGTTTTCTTGGTCGGGGCGGCAGATAGATGACTCAGTCCCCCCTGAGGAGGGAGTCCCCAACCACCACCACCCTCCTCCTTCTCTTGGGAGTGGTGGTCGTGGAACCCCCATCCCTAGGAAAGTGCATCTCATGCCTTCCAATCGGTGGAGTCTCCTTCTGTTCCCTTCCCTCAGATGTATCATCTAATCCACTCTCCCCATTAGTACCTGTGGAGAGAACATAAAAACGGTTGCTCACCTGTATCTGCATTGCTGGTACATGGACGCTCCTATTTCTTCTTCGGAGGTCACAGGCTGCCAATTTTCTTCACCGTCCTTCTGTCCTCGCTGTGCAGCCTGCTCTGATTCTTCAGAATGTTGTGCCCGTAGAAGCATATCCTGACACCTGTCCAGGAAATCTTCATTTTCTCTTATGCAACGCAGGGTAGATACTTGTTTCTCCAGACCTTGAACCTTTTCTTCCAATATGGAGACCAGCTTGCACTTGATACAGACAAAGTCGCTTCTGTCCTGTGGAAGAAAGACAAACACGGCACAACCTGTGCAGGTCACAACAGCTGATCGCTCACCATCCATATCACCTCCCATTCAAAGATAGTTTATATGCAAAGGAGCAGCCAGATCTAGCTGGTGGCCAGTTATGCCACCAGAGATGGAGTGGGGAGAAGTAGCTTGGGTTTTTGATTCAAAGGCTGTCAGATATGGAGCATCTCCTGCTCGGGTACAATCCCCAGCCTGAAATGGCAGTCTTCGTTTCTCATTCCGGTTATTCTTGGCCTGCTTGTAGAACTACAAGGGCAAAAGAAGTAAACACCTGCAGTTCCAAGGGATGAGGGTATAAGAGCATACAGCAAACCAGCCTTCCTGCAGCAAGCCCCAGCTAACCAACCGCAGTAGCAGCAAAACACAGAACTAGGAATGTGGAAGCCTCAGAATGTTTATACCCTGTCCACCCACACAATTCCCCTTCCCTCCAACAACCCTCTGGCCTCTTCGTGGGGCTAGTGTCTCAACTCTTTACTCCACAGTGAAGTAAAGTGGCCTGCTCAGATTGCAACTCCAGCCATAGGGATGAGCACAGGGATGGCTTGCCCGATACACCCTCCTTTGGAGGGGCAAGCCATCTCTACTTGCTGACCAGGTAACTGGCTGGAATAAACTGCTCCATGACAAAGGGCGAGATAATTTACTCTTCACATAAAGCAGAGTGAGAAGCAGAGGAGGAATTGTTACTCTGAGACACCACTCCTTCGCTGTTCTGTTCCTGGGGTGGTACGTGCTACCTCTTACTCTGGGCACATTGCAAGATTACAGTCTAGCCCTTCGTATTGGCGCCATGTTGTTGAACCGAGTCGTGATTTGTGCTTTCCAGACATCGACTGGGGAGCTAATAATTCCTAGAGAGGAAAGCATTTTTTAACAAACCAGCATTTTCTTTATATTCATCTCTACACCCCTTTTCACGAAATAAAGTAGGTCATGCTCTTTCAGTGGACAGTAATAGGCTTCCGGGGCTTGGAGCGGATGCATCCAGTGGTGAAATTGGAAAAGCTGCACCTTTTTTCACTTTAAAAGAATATTCTCTTTTTGATGGAAGGAAGTGTAATTAATGTGCAGTCTATTTAGACAGTACATTTCCCACCACCTGACTGAATTGCAGGCAAAGGAGCTAGCCAGCAGGGTGTCACTCAGTCCAATATCTAGCCAGTAGAGGGCTCCATAATCCTTAGAGCAGCCGTGCTGAACACAATGCCATCAACAGCCTCAAGAACAACTCTAACATCAATCAAACAACAGGCTGAAAGGAGGTGCTAAAAGAAACTACACCATCTGCTCAAAACTCCTGAGAAAGCACAGGAAACAGATCTATACAGACATGCTGGAACATCATCTCAAGCATTGGTACTTTAACAGCAGGACTGTCTGCTATGTGGACTACACCACTGACTTCCTGGAAACTACAATCCATCAGTGATCTTTCCCACCATCAACCTCAGCCTAGACCAATCCACCCTCGCTTATAATCCTTAGAGCAGTGGTTCTCAACCAGGGGTACACGTACCGCTGGGGGTACGCAGAGATTTGCCAGGGGGGTACGCCAGCTCATCTAGACATTTGCCTAGTTTTACAACTGGCTACGTAAAAAGCACTAGTGATGTCAGTACAAACTAAAATTTCATACAGACAATGACTTGTTTATACTGCTTGGTATACTATACACCGAAATGTAAGTACAATATTTATAGTACAATTGATTTACTTTATAATGATATGATAAAATAAGTCAGCAATTTTTCAGTAACTGTGTGCCTGTGACACTTTTGTATGTTTATGTCTGATTTTATAAGCAAGTAGTTTTTAAGTGAGGTGAAACGGGGTATCCAAGACAAACCAGACTCCTGAAAGGTTGACAGACACTGATCTAGAGTGCAGGCAAAGCCAGTAAAATGCTGAGGTCAGAAGGGGTCAGGACTGGGCAAAGGTCTGTGCTTGTTTCATTTAAACTAAGATGGTTACAAGCAGCATTTTTTTCTGCATAGTAAAGTTTCAAAGCTGCCTTAAGTCAATGTTCACTTTTAAACTTTTGAAAGAACAACTGTAACATTTTGTTTAGAGTTACGAACAACTTCCATTCCTGAGGTGTTTGTATCTCGGGGGTGCTGCTGTATATGCAGAATACTAAACATTTCTGAAAACGTCACATTTCTAGCATGTACACACAAAGCAGTGTGGGTAAATATTGAGCAGCTGTCTAACTCTTTTAAACATTTAAACATTCAGTTAATTTTTATTAGACATTACAGTTAAAATTATTCCACTGTAACCATAGTAATTTTTATTAATGACATGCTGTTGATTGTTCTATGTGGATAGGTCAGTTTGTTCCATACTGATCACAGATGACTGAAGTACCATTACAACAGGAGACCTGCCTGTTCATTTGCGGCTAGAATGCCATGTCAGATCTCTCCCGAGCGAGGGATGGGTCACAGATCCATAGATTCCAAGGTTGGAAGGGAGCATTGGGATTGTCTAGTCAGGTCTCCTGTATAAACACAGGCCATAGAACATCTCCCAAACTAATCCCTAGAGCAGAACTTTTAGAAAAAAATATCCAAGCTTGAATTAAAACCTGCCTGCGATGGAGAATCCAGCCTGATGCTTGGTAGCAGCACTGCCCCAGGAGCAGACTAAAGAATGAACTGTGATTTCATTTTCATGCAACAGCTGACTCCTTCCGATCCGCGAATAGGGCAAAGAGATACGCAGAGCAAGGGCTCCACCAACACCCCACCCTGGTCTGCCTCCTCTCCACCCACATGTCCCAATGAGGATGTACTGGGCCAGCAACTCCTGCTGCCCCTGCCCCCACCAGCTAGAGCTGCCATCTGAGCAGGAGGAGAGTCCAGGGGGTGCTTCATTCCCCTTTACTCCTTTGTATGGCTGAAGAGGAGCTGTGATACGCTAGCCCTAAGGTTATGTCTACCTGTGACAGGGCTCACCCACCATGCTGGCACCATCTGCTGGCCCTCTTGAGGATTACTCCGCGGCTCAGTACGCCCTCTCCCAGTGGTGCCTAGCCTGCCATCATGCCTGCTCTCTGACCCGCGTCACTCCAGGGATTGTGGGGTCCTCTTCATGACACGATCTGCTGCTCTGCTCAGTGCCGGATCTGTAGCTCTCTTCTCATGGCTTGGCCCTTCGGCCAGGTCACCACAGTCTTTCTAGATCCTACTGTCTGGTGGGCATCTCCCACGCCCATTGCCACTACCTAGTGGCTGGTAGGATGTACCTGGGCCTGTCCTCTGTTCCAGGTCCTGGCTCAGGGATCTTTTGAACTGCCGTCACCTACTGCATTACTTTTCCTCAGCTACCACTGCATTTTCCTGGTCCACTTCCCTATGGCCACAGATCCCTACTCAGTCCCAGCAGTCCATCCAGAGCTCCTTCTCTACTTCCTGGGTCTCTGCCTGCACTGCTCTATCCAAGGTGCTACAGGGCTGCGGCCTGCCAAGGACACAGTCTTCCCTCCTCAAGCACTTAGAAGCTACTGACCCTCCTCTGCACCTCTTCTTATATGGGCCTGCTGGGCCTGGATTGGCTGCTCCTCACAGCATCTCTCCTATTGGATGCTTCCTTGCGCAGCCTTCCTAAGCCCTTTTTAACCCCTTACGTGCCAGTGTGGGCCGGACGCCCCATCACGCTAACTTTTGAGGAGGGTGTTATTCTCAGCTCGAGGAGATATACCCCTGCTAGCTTGATGAGAGCTAGCCCATTAAAAATAAAGAGTTGCCATCTCAAGAATAGGCCCAGCATCTAGGATGAAACCATACTGAGAGAGGCTAGCCCCTCCTGCCTCCAGGGCTACTCTCTGTTTTTAGCACACTAACTCATGTATGTCTCCACAAGCTGGGAATTACATCCCCTGCTCCAAGTGTAGACATACCCTTAGTGTTATCAGCTGCAATAACACCACCATAGCAGCAGAGTGTCAGCGCAGGGCGTGTGTACAAAGAGCATATTCACACAAATGTTGCCAACGTTTGCTACACAGATTCTGCTGCTTGCAGATTGCAAAGTACCTTACTCCAGGAGGATTAAGGTCGTACCCATCTGAGGAAACGTGGCAGAATTTGGCTCTTCATGTACTTCTGCTGGGGCTCCAGAAAGCAAAGGCCAGATTGTGCACCCCTTTTCCCCCACTGACGAGCAGTCATGCCACGAGTGCTCTCCAGGAGTTCAAGTGAAGAACTCGTGTGAGTAGCAGTTCCCCATGGCCGGAGAATATTCATACTCTGGCCCTAAGTTGGGAGATTCAGTGTTCCCTAAGAGAGGGAGTGTTGTCCAGTTGCTGGCGCAGGGGTATAAGGCGAGGTGTTGCCGAAAAGCAGTGGAGACAGTGCAGTCCCATTGATTGTGTTATTTGTGTTATGAAAGGGGCTAGCGGCCCCCAGATGACATTGGAACCCCTATTGTGCTAAGCACTGTAACAAAACAGAGCATCCAAAGAAGACGAGACGGACAGGATGGGAAGGGAAACAGAGGCACAGAGAGGGGAAATGGCTTTGGAGTGGATAGGAAACATACATGCTTGATTCTTCAGACTGCATTTTCATTCACTTCAGCCACCTAATAACTGTGCTGACATTTCTTCTGATTCTCTGCTTTTTAAAAAACACTTCTAAAAATGTTTTATAAAAAACCGACCATTGATTCAAATTCTGGCAGGCAGAGCCTGAGCTGCTCTGAGAGGTAACAGGTTTTCATTGAGCAGCAGGCACTGGAAGTATTAAATCTGGGAAGTTCAAAGGGAGCTCAAGGGATTTCAGTATGATCTTGGCACCTAATTCTTTTTGGATCCTCTGAAAATCCCAGTTTAATCTCAGAGGCAACACGACTTGAAAGTTACTAGGTGGGGAACACAGTCTGGTCATGATAAAAAGGTTCTTACTGAAAGGAGAATGTACAATTTTGTCTTTATTCTTAGTTTCTCAGTTGATTCAATTTCACTTCAAGTGCGCCCAGACCAGTATGGAGAATGGATCCTATTGCCATTAAAAGCCTCATAATTATGTCTGCGCTCCACAGCTGAGTAGGGAAGTCAGTTTGGAACTTGCTTAAGTGTGATGGAGGAAAGGTGAGCAGAGCAGGATCTGTGTTTATCTATCAGAAAGTGAATCATCTCAGAGTTGTAAATTCCATGTAGATTTTTGGGTTTGGATTGATTTCAACTCCTTTATCCTTTTGGCCAGAAGCACTTGCAACTTCCCACTTAGGATTTGTTTCTTCTGGGCATTGCCACAAGTTCTTAGTAAGGAGCAACATGCAGTTGTGCTGTCCTAGGAGCAGACTCAGAGTCTGAATCTTCTTCCTGGCTCCCTCACGGCTCCCGGGCGGGGGGGGGCGGGCGGGGAAGTAACCTGTGCCAGTCCTTAACCTGATGGAGATGACTTCCCACAGTGCACCAGCTCCGTTGGCTGCAGACTGAGGAGGCGGAGCCTATGCTGCTACCATTGATACACGTAGCCAGTGCATGAGCTGGAGCACATGCTGGCTTGTGTGTGTCTAAAATGTAAGTTGCCTTGAGGACATACTGTACATCTTAGTTCTGAAAACAAAGCACTGGCTTTTGAGACTATGATGAGGATCAACATCCCATTGTGCTAGGCGCTGTCGAAAAACAGGGCATCACACAGTCCCTGCCCCAAAGAACTCATACATGAATGAGAACACCGATAACAGGTAAGGCTGCAGATACTAATTATATTAAAACATAATATTTTACTAACAAAAATTAGTATTTGGAAACCTGGAAATTCTTCACAGAAAGTGTGTGTGACCGGCTCTAAACCAGGGGTGGGCAAACTGTGGCCTGAGGGCCACATCTGGGAATAGAAATTGTATGGCGGGTCATGAGTGCTCAGAAAATTGGGGATAGGGTGCAGGAGGGGTGCGGGCTCTGGGGTGGGGCTGGGGATGAGCAGTTTGGGGTGTAGGAGGGTGCTCTGGGCTGGGACTGAGGGGTTCGGAGGGCAGGAGGGGAATCAGGGTGGTGGCAGGGGTGCAGGTTCCAGCTGGGGGTGCGGGCTCTGGGGTGGGGCTGGGGATGAGGAATTTGGGGTGTGGGAGGGTGCTCTAGGCTGGGATCAAGGGGGTTTGGACAGCGGGAGGGGGGATCAAGGCTGGGGCAGGAGGCTGGGGCATGGGGAGAAGCTCAGGGGTGCAGGCTCTGAGTGGTGCTTACCCCAAGCAGCTCCTGGAAGCAGTGGCATGTCCTTCTCCAGCTCCTACGCATGGTGCGGTTCCCAACCCGCTGACCCAGCTGGAGTGCCGGAGGCAGTCAAGCTGCGAGGGCTCACAGGCTGGCTTAAAAATGGCCGCAGTTTGCCCACCCCGCTCTAAGCAGAAAGTGATTTCAGAGGAAGAGCTTGAAAGGAGAGATAATGGGGTCCCTAATGCACAGTGGGATAGGAATGCATGTTACAGAAGCAGGGGGCAATTTCACATCTTTTAAGGGAGAAAAAAAAGCAATGCAAACCACTGAGAAACAGCATGAAAATAGGGTGGTCGGGAAGTCAAGCGGACCGTGCAGCGACAGTGGGACCCAACGAGCATACGCACAGGATGAAATCTCAGCAGCGGATTTTAAATGTCGGAAGTGGGGAAGAACACAGATTGAAGGCAGAGCTAACAACGCAATTTAACCTGGATTGGTTCAACCCATCACCACTGTTCTTTGATGACCGCAGTGAACTGGACGAGATGAGAGCACTGCTTTCATGGTGTGATGAAAGCTTTAAGGGCAGATAAAATAGAGAAGGGTTTTGAAGAAGCTATTTAATTTCATGTAGTGGGTGAGGAAGCTCTTGAAGTCTATAAACCGACACTGCCTGAGGAAGACAAATGTATTTTGCAGGAAGTCTTAAAAATATTCAAGAATGACTCTAACCCTAAAGAGAACATGGTGTTTGAGTGGCATCAATTTGAGTCTCCTCATGTGGGAGCAAATGGGATTGACAAGTCTGGAGCCAAATTGAGACAGAAAGAGTGAGCTAGTCTGAGATTACAGAAAATGATATGCTTAGAGAGAAAAAACGGTCCCTGGTGTGATTGACAAAAGACGGAGAGAAAGGTTATTAAAGGAGCCTGATTTATGCTTGCAAAAAGCAATAGACATCTGCAGGGCCCTGGAGGCCACAACACGCTAGAGAGAGAGAGAGAGAGAGAGAGAATAAAAGCACTGAAAAACTGGTACAAACTGTCAGACAAAATAGTACTGGGAGTAGCAGCACCAGAGCGTAGCCATGTGAGACTGAACCAGGGGTGCAAATTAACACCTCATGCACTGCTCTGTCCATGTGGCTGGATTGCTTCCAGCCTAACTTGCCAACTTTCCCCAATCCATTAGCATCCTCAACAACAGTCCCTCCCAGGAACATGGGCCCTCTGACCCCAGTTCCACTGATGGTGATATATTTCCCCTATTTACAAACACTTTATGGAAACATTAACAAATAATTGACACCCCCACCCCAATCTCCCTTTGGCCACAGGTAGCTAGCACATAGCCCAGTCGGAGTCTTGTCTTTACCACAGATTCAGCTGGTCACAGTTTGGTCTGCTCAACAGGCAACCACACCAGGAGTGACCTCTGTTTCCCTGTCGCCAGGGTCGAGCAAGCTCTTTCTGTGAAGTCTCCTCCCGCACAGTGGGGTTGATTTCTGGGTGGTTCTCTGTCTCGCCGTTCTGTGAGGATCTCTGAGTCTCTGTAGGCTCTCGCTGGCTGGTGTCTCTGCTAGCTCTCAGGCCTACCACTTGTCTTTCTTTGGTAGTCACCTTGTCCTTGGTTGACTTGTCGTACACTTGGTATTTGCTTTCTCTGATTGTCGGCCATCTCCTCTCAGCAGAATCTCCATCCTTATGGCTGCAACAGGTCTCCCCTCATGGGCAGCAAGGTTTTGGTCCTTTGTCCCTTCAGTGCCTGTGTGGGACTGTTTGAGTACTCCTGTGATGTGGTATTTCTGTGTGCCAAAAGTGTTAACAAGGGTTCTGAGCCAGAATCAACAGCTTTGTCTAGCAGTCTTAGCTGTTTTCAGAGCTGATTCTACCTTACCATGACTGTGTGGGAATGCTGCAGAGGTGGCGTGCTGGTCAAACTCCCATTTGCGTGCAAATTCCTTGAATTCTTCCCAGGCAAATTGGGTTATGTTGTCAATGATTACACTATCCGGAATGCTGGGCCTCAGTTTGCCAATCAGTGACTTGCTTCTTGTATCAGGCAGGCCATTAACTTTCCAAAAATTTGAATAGCAATCCACTGTAATCAAGTATGGCTTTTCCTTGAGGGTAAATAAGTCTGCTCCCACATTTTCCTATGGTCGGATGGACAGCTCATGTCATAAGTGCCAGCAGAAAGAGACTGGCAGATGTCACACCCTGCTATTAAGGAGCGGAGTGGTGCATTCATTCCCAGCCAGTAAACACACACTCAAGCCTGTCTAAGACAGTCCAGGTGTGAGTCATGTATTTTTTGAAAGACATCCTTGAATAATGAGGCGGGGACAATGGCTCTGTGTCCTTGAAATAGGGTTCCGTCCTGTACACTCAGCTCACCTTTAATTTCAGAATATGGTTCTTCTCCAACCAGTACTTGCCTTTTGTCATCTGGCCCTGATAGAATCATTCTCTTGACTGCCTGTAGCTGGACATCCTTTTCTGTAGCCTCTTTGATCGCCAATGACCTTGCAGCCAAAACTGAGGGATAGTGCAACATGTGAATGGATTCAATGCCCTGATCCCCTTACACCAGCTTGCTGAAGCTAGGTATATGTGCTGCTCAGGGTGTCAGCTAACAACAGTAGCCATTGTGGATAATATCTGATTTTTAGTTGTTAGTGCTGGAGTCTCTTTGCAGCACGAATAAGGGTCTTGGCCATGACTGTCTCCAGGGGTTTATGGTCTGATAGCACTACTAGTGGGTGACCATAGATGTACCGATGGAATCGTACCACTCCAAATACCATCGTCTGAAGCTCTTTTTCTATTTGAGAGTACCCCCGTTCAGTCTCCGACAAGGCTCGGCTGGAATAAGCAACTGGCTGCTCCTGCAAAAGAGCTACACCTAATCGCACCAGCCTGAAGTGTCAGTGGCTCTCACGGCTGGTAGTACTTAAGGACTTATCTTTTGTTTCAGTGTGTCAAATGCTTGCTGTTGGGAACCTGCCCACTCCCACTAAACATTCTGTCTTGTTAACTCATGTATGGGTTCCATTACTGCAGCCAAGTGTAGACAGAACTTGGACACAACATTTATCATTCCTCTGAAGTGCGGTACCCCTTTCACATCTAATGGAGCTGGCATATCTGACTACCCTGATTTTCTTAGGATCTGCTTTCAGTCCTTCTGCTGTGAGCAGACGTCAAGTGTATCTCACCTCACGCTTTGTGAGCCACACTTTGCCTGGCTTGAATTTTATGTGCTTGTCCCTGCATTGCTGTAGAAAAACTTGCAGTTTTCTGCCATGGTCTCATTCATGTTCCTATCATTGCTCCCTTCACTGACAGTGAAGATACCTGCAGTTATTTTCACCCAGGCAGTTCTTCCAACACTTGGGTGGGTCATTTCTGGAACACTTCTGGTACTGTGCCCATGCCCGTCAGCATGTGTGACCATCTGTTGCAAAGATCGTCAGCATGCCAGGCTTATGTGCCAAAACCCATTCCTCACATCAGACCATAAAATTCTGGTTTGAAAACTTCTGACAAGATGTCATCAGTTGTAGGCCGTGAACAGCGGCATCTTTGCACTGCCTGGTTCAGAAGCATTAGGTCTATGCAAATGTGTAATTTGCCTGATAGCATCTGTAGAGGTTAGTACAGACTCTAGGTAAGCAGCATGGAGCTATTAAAGAAGCTATGTTACCCCTTGCTCTGCAGACTTTTGAGCTCCTGACATACTGGAATTTTTTTTCCTAGTAAGCACATGGTTTCCACTTCCCATCTCAGCTTTACTTTGAGGCCCCTGGTGCCTATGAAAACATCCCCATATGCTTTTTAAATTTTCTCCAGTGTCCATGGGACTCCCTTTTTTTGCTTCTTGCACTGCATCTCTACTGCACCCTGATCAAACCCCAGCTTCTACGGCTGTATTCTCCCAGAGGGGTCTGTGGTGCTTACCATCCCATCACCACAAACTTCAGCGGGTACCATCGGTTATTTTTCGGGTTTGTTACTATAAGGTCACATTCTCCTACAATCTGCATTACGCTCTCATTGTACATTATTAGATTGCACTTGCTGCTTGGAAGGGGTGTGTTCCCGTCCAATTTACCTCGAGGAATCACAAAGCAGGAGGCTCATGCTGCCTCCCACAGTAGATGCACATCACGATGAGCATGGAACCGTGGCTGCCTTTCTTTGCTGGTCGTCTCACTTCATGTACTTCTGGGGACGCTGTGCCTCCTAGGGCTTTCAGTGTTTCTCGGGGGCTTCCACTGCACCCCGCATGTCTAAGCATCTGTCTAATGTGAGGTCGGCTTTCCAGAGAAGCTGCTCCTGCAGGTGATCCCAAGTACTGCAAACTATCCTGTTACGAATCAGGGAGTCTGTCATTGGATGGAGCAGCCAATGTGCATAAGGCATAATACAGGGGGCCTACCTCCTCCTTTTCAACTGGTGTCTAGTGAAAAAGCTGTGTCACAGTTTTGTTCTGTGTTGGGGAGCAACAGGTCCCCGGGGATCTTAGCACTGTTGTGAAGCTTGAGGCAGTGGTAAGTTTCAGAGCGTGCAGATCTCTCTTCCTTGTTCCCCAGCAAGGTAAACTCCTTGGTTTAGTTTTACTTTCCTGCTGCTGTTGTCCCCCTGCAAGGCCAGGCCCATGTACATCTCCAGCTCCTTCATCGACTGGATCCACCACTGGGCCAGGCTCATGTTTGAAAAATCTAGGACTCCAGAAGGCTCCAGAACAAGTTCCGTGGCTTATGCCATCAGCTGTTGCATGGCAGAGAACTCACTGCTCACACACAGCCACCCTGTTTCAGTCACAAAAGCCGACTGCAGGTGAATGGATTGGAACAAGTGAAACTGATTAAACCCTGTGCACTGCTCTGTTTCTGTAATCCAGCCTAACTCCCAGCGTTCCCTGTTCCCCCCGTGTCCTGTCCGTAACAACACTGCAGGGAACATGGGCTCTCTGCCTCCCATTCCTCTGATCATGGTACAGAGGCACTGCATAACTGTGTGAAGAATTCCTATCTGCTCATAACAAGAGCCTTTTCCAAGTATTCAGAATTTACATCAGCAAATGCAGCAACCGCCAAAGCAGAAATACCCCTCCTGAGACATGGCAGGCCAAATATTTGAAGGCAACTTGTGATTGGGACCCAAATTAAGACACCCTAAAGGCACCTAATTTTCAAAAAGTTCCAAGAAATGAGGCACCTTTCAGCTGTCTCAGGTTGGGGATTTAAAGCTTGAGGCATCCAAAATCCCTTTGAAAAATTTACGCATCACTAAGGAACTAGTAAAGGACTATGTACTACTTGCAGCCAGAGACGCAGTACATTTGTAAGGCTTCGGGGAGTGAACTGCCACTACTTCAGTTCAGGGACCCATAATTGGATAGAATAGCTGAAACATTCAGACAGGAACATTAATGTTTTACAACCCTGATACAGGCAGAGATCCACATGTACTTCTTCTAGTGTTTGGAAAGGCCACTGACAGATGAGACAGAAGTACTGTGACCGGGCAGCCAGGCCTCCACTGTCTATATAAATATATAGATCTGACCAGCATCAAAAGTGCTCCTTCCCCACGGAGAGGGGATCGCAGATGCAAGTTTGCACCCCTCAGTGGCGTTTGCCAGCAATCCTTTCTGAGCGCCAGTGACTGGAACCTACGCACAGGAAATAACCCTTGGAACTACCCCACCCTCCGACAACGCCCGAAGCACAGAGGAGGAGCTGCCCTGCCTCCCTAGTGGATTGATTTGCCTGACTGAAATGGGCCTCTCCATGTTTTGAAGAAGAAAATTTGCATTACTTTAGCAGAGCACTAAATATCTCCCTAAGCCCCTTGGTGTACTGGCCAGGTGGGGGTTTTCTGTTACGGCCAGATGTGCTCTTTAAAGGGCACAGAAGAGGCAGTGTGTCAGAGACACTCCTTGCCGGCACAATTCCTCCTGGGGCTCTAGGGTGACCAGAATGCAAGTGTGAAAAATTGGGAGGGGGGGTAATAGGAGCCTGTATAAGAAAAAGCCCCCAAAATCGGGACTGTCCCTATAAAATTGGGACATCTGGTCACCCTAGGCTCCTTTGTTTTGCTGATGGGGAATGATGTGCATCACCCCTTCACAACGCAGCATATTCCTCCCCACAGCACACCCAGCTGGCAAGAGCCATAACTCTGCCCACCCCCCGACCCAGCACCTGGAGTTTAGATCCAAATAGCCCTCATGTGACTGTGCAAATGATGTGGAGTGGGGAAAGGGCAATCACTGCTGCCCCCTGCTTCTCTGCACTGCTGTATTAGGCTAGTCACAATCCCGGCTTTAGAAGGATGGGTACTAAAGGCAAAGGACTTAATGCAACTGGCACTCGGATAAACTGACAGTGGCATATAGAGGTCAGTGGGAGTTGGATGGGGCCCTAAAAGCATCATCACGTGGATCACACACAGGCAGGTCTCTTTCTATACAGAAGGAAGCAGGATATATTTTTAAAGACATAAAATTATCAGAAAACTTTAAAAAACCCTCTAGTTTTTGGAATTTCCCCGATTTTAAGTGACCCTAAACTTCTCCCGAAGAAAACGGAAGGTACTTGCTTTTCTCACATATTTACTCTCTGAACTGAATTTCTATTTTAGGCGCGATTTCTCTTCTCTTAACTAATTGCTCCCAATTTACATCCGACACTTCCTGATCAATTTTGTTAGGCTTGTCTGCCACATCTGCACCATACACAAAATTATCCATAATGCTACACTCTGAACTTTGCCAGCTGGGTGTTATTTAGATGTATTTATTTAACATTTTCTACATTAGACTGAGGCAAATGCAATTTAGCCTTGAGAGTGCTATGTTTGGCAAATCTATTGCACGTTGTTATTAAGAAGCAAATTTAAATTTAAAATAGAAAACTCAACACTGCTTCATATCCATATATCATAATATTTTCAAAAGAGCTTGTGTGGGATAGAATGTGCACCATTCACTGAGATATAAAATATGATATCAATAAACCAATTCCTAGATTTAAATGCCAGAAGGGACTGAATACTGTGATAATTTAGTCTGATCTGCATAACACAGGCCATAGTATTTCGCATCAGAGAGCTCTGCATCAAGCCCATTACTTTTGACTGAACTACAGCATCTCTTAGAGGCATCCAATCTTGATTTGAAGACTCCAGGTGATAAAGAATCCACCAGACTGAATAACAGAAGTGTGGGTAAGGATGCCATGATCTGGAGAGACAAACATTAAAACAGGTAGAGAGACACTTTTGGAGGTACGGGGTATGAATGCAAAAGGGAATGTTAACCTACACTGAGATTTGCACTCCGGTCCGGGATCAGGAATATTTACATGTTAATTGACCTTCCGCAAGGGAGAAATAATTGGCAATGAATTGCCTATGCATTTTTTTTTAAATATCACATGCACTTTGAATAGGTCTGAGTGCCCACTGAGAGAAAATGCCTCTGTTTTTGTTGCTAATTGTCCATGCTCTGCTGATGACTTATGAGTCTCTCAGAGAGTCTCACTCTTTGCTTCATGTCGATTTTTCTTTGCCTTTATTGTTCACCAGATTGGTTTTCTCTACCACCCTCATTGTCACATGCCCTCCTGCTGCTCACAGGAACACTAGATGTGCTCATTTTCATCACCAAATTACAGCACGCTCTCAAAGCAGAAGGATCCATCGAAGAGTTCAGAATGTTCCTGAATATACACGGACATCTTTGATTTACTGGGAAGACTATTTTTTTCCACTGGTGCAGCAGCACCTGCATTTTTATATCAGACACCTATTGATATATAAAAAAAACACAGATCAATATCTTGTGTCCTGGGGGGTGAGGAAAAACCACATGCTTTTAGCCTCTGAAGTCCTCTGTCAGTCTGTCCATATAATCACACATATTTACTATAGGAAACTACTGACTTGCTAGCTCACATATGAAGTATCTTGTCTAATTACCATTAAACATAATTTAGTAATTAATCCAGTTATTCCTTTGCTGAGCAGTGGCAGATGCCAGGGCTTGGCGGGGGGGAATTGGCTGCATGTTGCAGGCCTAGCTTAAGCAATGTGCACTGGAAGCACTTGCCCAGGGCTCCTGACCAGGTTTTAACTGGCCTTGCTGATTTTTCTCCTGTGTTGATGGCTGCGATGTGCCAGGGTTTTTCCACTTGTAACTTACACATTGCAAAATGCAACCATTCTTGCACACATTCATGGGAATGCCAGCAGCTGCTTCCACTCCGGCGCAGAGGTCGCATGTGCCCTAGGAGCGCTGCTGGCATGGCACCTGGGTCCTGCTCCACGTGACAGGCCCTCAACGTGCAGATGTGGCAGCTGAGGCTCCTGCTCCTCCCAGTCCTGGAAATCAGGGTGGACCCAAGGCTCCCCTGCAGGAAGGGATAAGGAGCAGGGTTGGGGTGGAGCTTCTGGGAGAGGATGGTAGGGGAGCTCCCTGCACTGAGGGTCCTGGGACAAGGTGGGTGCAGAGGCTTAGGGCCAGGTGAGGGAGGGTGCCCGAGAGGGGAAGAGGCGGGTCAGGCTGGTGGGGGAGGACGAGCTTAGTTTTTCTGCCTCCTGGATGTGACAACCCTACCTAGCTCCCAACCAGTTTGGTCCGGCATCCCCCATCCCGCCCCCTCATGACTCATTCTGGGGGCGAGTGGTCAACCCTTCCCCGAGTGGCATTGTGACCTGGCACACGGGGTCGCGGCCCCACTCAAGTTTGGTGTCATAGGTAGACCTTGCACCCTAGGGAGCTGCACCGCTGCCTCTTGGTGCTCCCCCAGATGCCACGGCGATCGGAGCAGGTCAGAGGAAGACCCCTCCCAGGAGGCCCATTTCTCAGGACCCTTTTCAGGGATCAGTTTGTTCTTTGGCCCATTCTGCATCTTTCCTGGTGTTGGTGTCTGTCATGAGCCATGGTGGTCTCTTTGGGGTCTTGGCCATCATGGTACCCAAGTCCACCCTTCATCCCAAGGAAAAGGGCCAGCTTTCCTGCTTCCTTGGCTGCTGAACTCCAATCAGTGTCTCAGAGTCAGTCCCTTATTTGGATTGATTTGGATCTCATTTGTGTCCCAAGCCAGCTGAGACTCAGTGCCCCTTTCCCCGAGGAGCTGGTAAAGCTCCTCTTAGCCCTCCCAGTGTTTCAAAGGGCAGGAAAGCACCTCTGGCTTAGAAGGCTCAGCTATCAAATGCACTGAGGTACTTGCTTTTTCCTGCTTTCCATGGTCTCCGACAAGTCCAGCTTTAACCAGGAACCTGCCCCCTATAACTGAGGAGCCAGCCGGGCACAGCTGAGTTCATTGCTATGTCACATTACATACATACACCCATAGAACTTGTGGTTCAAGGATTGGCCTTATAAGTCACCTGAGGACCCATAACTCCCACGGAAGACGATCATACTTGGTAACGAGTGATCGTCCATCATCATCACATACACCCCAGCGATTAGCCTACTTAGCAAATGTTTCCCAGAGCAAAAGAAAAGAGAGTGGGTATTAGATTTTTTTTTAAGTCAAATTGTCATGTATATATAAGTTAAATATTCTAGATTTATATTTTTCATTATATTTTTAAAAGACTTCTCTGATCTAATAAAGATGTTCTCTTATTTATAGATTGTATAATCACACACTCTAATTTATGGACAGTGGGGGTCCCTCCAGTGATGAGCTGCTAAAATCTTAACAACCGGTTCCCTATAAAAAGTTCTGATTTAAGAGATGTGCCACAGTATGTATTTTTTGTACCAACAGGGTTACCATACGTCCGTATTTTCCCAGGAGGAATTTTTAAATTTTAAAAATTCCGCCCAGACAGCTATTTAAGACCTAAAAGCCTGACATCTCTGGGAAAATACAGATGTATGTTAACCCTACCTAAAGTTCTTTTTTAAAAAGCTGGGCCTGAACTAGAAATGAGCTCCTTTTCACATGTGTGGTTCCCCGCCACTCCCTTGGGGTGTGCTAGGGTGACCAGATGTCCCAATTTTATAGGGACAGTCTCAATTTTTGGGGTCTTTTTATTATAGAGGCTCCTATTACCCCCCACCCCCGTCCCGATTTTTCACACTTTCTGTCTGGTCACCCTAGGGTGTGCACGTGTGGGTCCCAGCTGCTCCCTGCCCCCCTCATTGAAGCAGGGTTACTGCCCTGAGAACTACAGGGCACCAGTGGACCTGGGGCTGGCTGCAGACAAGGGCGTGGGGCAGGGCTAGCTGGAGGCAGGGAGTGTGACAGGGGCTGGCTGTGGGCAGGGGGTGGCTGCGGGCAAGGGCTGTGGCTGGGGGGGCGGTGGCAGGCGAGGGGGCAGCGGGTGGGGGGACGGCGGGGCTGTGGCTGCAGGCAGGAATGGCGGTGGCTGGGGCTGTGGCCGGGGGGAGGACTGGGGCTGCAGGTGGGGGGGCAGCTGCGGGCAGGGGGTGGCGGTGGCAGGGGCTATGGCTGCAGGCAGGGGTGGCGGTGGCAGGGACTGTGGCGGGGTGAGGACAGGGGCTGCAGGCGGGGGGGGCGGCTGCAGGCAGGGGGGCGGCTGCGGGAGGCTGCAGGCAGGAGGTGGCGGTAGCAGGGGCTGTGGCAGGGGTGAGGACAGGGGCTGCAGGTGGGGGGGCGGCTGTGGCAGGGGGGTGGCGGTGGCAGGGGCTGTGGCAGGGGTGAGGACAGGGGCTGCAGGCGGGGCGGCTGCGGGAGGCTGCAGGCAGGGGAGGCTGTGGGCAGGGGCTGTGGCAGGGGTGAGGACAGGGGCGAGGACAGGGGCTGCAGGCAGGGGGCAGCTGCGGGCAGGGGAGGCTGCGGGAGGCTGTGGCAGGGGAGGCTGTGGGCAGGGGCTGTAGCAGGGGTGAGGACAGGGGCTGGCTGGGGCAGGGGCTGCAGGCAGGGGGTGGCTGCAGGCAGGGGCTGTGGCTGCAGGCAGGGGTGGCGGTGGCAGGGGCTGTGGCAGGGGTGAGGACAGGGGCTGCAGGCGGGGGCAGCTGCAGGCAGGGGATGGCGGTGGCAGGGGCTGTGGCAGGGGTGAGGACAGGGGCTGCAGGCGGGGGGGCGGCTGCGGGAGGCTGTGGCAGGGGAGGCTGCGGGAGGCTGTGGGCAGGGGCTGTAGCAGGGGTGAGGGCAGGGGCTGCAGGCGGGGGCAGCGGGCGGGGGCGGCAGGGGCTGTGGCTGCAGGCAGGGGATGGCAGTGGCAGGGGCTGCAGGGGTGAGGACAGGGGCTGCAGGCGGGGCAGCTGCGGGCAGGGGGCAGCTGCGGGAGGCTGTGGCAGGGGTGGCTGTGGGCAGGGGCTGTAGCAGGGGTGAGGACGGGGGCTGGCTGGGGGCAGGGGGCGGCTGTGGGCGGCTGCAGGCAGGGGCGGGCCTGGAAGGCGGTGGGCGGCTGCAGGCCGGAGATGACTGGGGGCAGGGCGAGGCTGAGGCAGGGGCTGTAGCAGGGGTGAGGGCAGGGGCTGCAGGCGGGGGGGCTGCGGGAGGCTGTGGGCAGGGGCTGTAGCAGGGGTGAGGACGGGGGCTGGCTGGTGGCAGGGGGTGGCTGTGGGCGGCTGCAGGCGGGCGGGTGGCTGCAGACGGGGGGGCGGCGGGGGCTGTGGCTGCAGGCAGGGGATGGCAGTGGGGGGGGCGGTGGCGGGGGTGAGGGCAGGGGCTGCAGGCGGGGGCGCGGCTGCGGGAGGCTGTGGCAGGGGGAGGCTGTGGGCAGGGGCTGTAGCAGGGGTGAGGACAGGGGCTGTAGCAGGGGTGAGGACAGGGGCTGGCTGGGGGCAGGGGCTGCAGGCGGGGGGTGGCTGCAGGCAGGGGCTGTGGCTGCAGGCGGGGGGGTGGCTGCAGGCGGGGGGGTGGCTGCAGGCAGGGGCTGTGGCTGCAGGCGGGGGGTGGCTGCAGGCAGGGGGTGGCTGCAGGCAGGGGGGTGGCTGCAGGCGGGGGGAGGCTGTGGGCAGGGGCTGTAGCAGGGGTGAGCACAGGGACTGCAGGCGGGGAGGCTGTGGGCAGGGGCTGTAGCAGGGGTGAGGACAGAGGCTGGCTGGGGGCAGGGGCTGCAGGCGGGGGGTGGCTGCAGGCAGGGGGTGGCTGCAGGCAGGGGGGTGGCTGCAGGCAGGGGCTGTGGCTGCAGGCGGGGGGGTGGCTGCAGGCAGGGGGGTGGCTGCAGGCAGGGGGGTGGCTGCAGGCAGGGGGAGGCGGTGGGCAGGGGCTGTAGCAGGGGTGAGCACGGGGACTGCAGGCGGGGGGTGGCTGCAGGCAGGGGGTGGCTGCAGGCAGGGGCTGTGGATGCAGGCGGGGAGGTGGCTGCAGGCAGGGGGGTGGCTGCAGGCAGGGGCTGTAGCAGGGGTGAGCACAGGGACTGCAGGCGGGCGGGTGGCTGCAGGCAGGGGTGGCTGTGGGCAGGGGCTGTAGCAGGGGTGAGCACAGGGACGGCAGGCGGGGTGGCTGCCGGCAGGGGCTGTAGCAGGGGTGAGCACAGGGACTGCAGGCGGGCGGGTGGCTGCAGGCAGGGGCTGTAGCAGGGGTGAGCACAGGGACTGCAGGCGGGCGGGTGGCTGCAGGCAGGGGGGTGGCTGCAGGCGGGGGTGGCTGCAGGCAGGGGAGGCTGTGGGCAGGGGCTGTAGCAGGGGTGAGCACAGGGGCTGCAGGCGGGCGGGTGGCTGCAGGCAGGGGTGGCTGCAGGCAGGGGGGTGGCTGCAGGCAGGGGCTGTAGCAGGGGTGAGCACAGGGACTGCAGGCGGGCGGGTGGCTGCAGGCAGGGGGGGGCTGCAGGCAGGGTGGTGGCTGCCGGCACGGGCAGTGGCTGCAGGCGGGGGGGTGGCTGCAGGCAGGGGCTGTGGCTGCAGGCGGGGGGTGGCTGCAGGCGGGGGGGTGGCTGCAGGCAGGGGGAGGCTGTGGGCCGGGGCTGTAGCAGGGGTGAGCACAGGGACTGCAGGCGGGCGGGTGGCTGCAGGCAGGGGCGCGCAGGGAAGGCGGTGGGGGGGTGCAGACACTCCCCCGGGGGGAGGGGTTGGGAGCAGCCCGAGCTGCAGGACGCAGCCGGGAACCCACCAGGCAGCAGCGGGAGCCCCAGGGCCAGGAGGCAGCCCACATGGCTCCCTCAGAGCAGCGCAGCGCCCCCCAGTGGCAGGGAGGAGGAATTACAGGCTTCCCTGCCGGAGCCCATCAAAGCTTCCCTCGCAGGGAAGCCAGTTAACAAGCGGTTCTAAATTTAACAACCGGTTCCTGCAAACTGGTGCGAACCGGCTCCAGCTCACCCCTGAGTCCCTCCCATTTCCATAATGCACAAGACCTCAAAATACTTTAATCAGTCCCTGATGTGGAGCATGTACCTTGTTTTCTTCACATTATACGTACCAGTCCTCCAACAGACACAGAGGGAACACAGCCTATCCCGTTTTTCAGAAACCACACTCCAAACACCAATGCTGCGTTCCTCGACATCAAGAGTTAACTCAAGTTAGAGGGCAGAGAAAACCCTCCTTCCCCCTGCAGTTACTTTTCAGGGAAGATGTTGCACCAAAACAGTAACAATAAGAGCATGCTTTCAAGGACTGTACATCACTACCATGCTTAAATAAATAAATAAGACTCCTGTCAACAATATATTCCTTAAACTTCATAGGTCGGATGACATGAAACGTTCCCAAAGTCTTGTGTCACTTTGCAGTTTCCCCAATGTACCATTTTACACATGCATTTCTACTAGTTTGTGGAATCATAGAATCTCAGGGTTGGAAGGGACCTCAGGAGGTCATCTAGTCCAACCCCCTGCTCAAAGCAGGACCAATCCCCAACTAAATCATCCCAGCCAGGGCTTTGTCAAGCCTGACCTTAAAAACCTCTAAGGAAGGAGATTCCACCACCTCCCTAGGTAACCCATTCCAGTGCTTCACCACCCTACTAGTGAAAAAGTTTTTCCTAATGCCCCTACTTATACAGCCCCAAAGGCCGTTAGCCTTCTTGGCAACAAGGTCACACTGCTGACTCATATCCAGCTTCTCATCCACTGTAACCCCTAGGTCCTTTTCTGCAGAACTGCTTCCTAGCCATTCGGTCCCTAGTCTGTAACAGTGAATGGGATTCTTCCGTCCTACGTGCAGGACTCTGCACTTGTCCTTGTTGAACCTCATCAGGTTTCTTTTGGTCCAATCCAATAATTTGTCTAGGTCCCTCTGTATCCTATCCCTACCCTCCAGCATATCTACCACTCCTCCCAGTTTAGTGTCATCTGCAAACTTGCTGAGAGTGCAGTCCATGCCATCCTCCAGATCATTAATTGAGATATTGAACAAAACCGGCCCCAGCACTGACCCTTGGGGCACTCGGTTTGAAACCGGCTGTCAACTAGACATGGAACCGTTGATCACTACCCGTTGAGCCCAGTGATCTAGCAAGTTTTCTATCCATCTTACCGTCCATTCATCCAGCCCATTCTTCTTTAGCTTGCTGGCAAGAATACTGTGGGAGACCGTTATCAAAAGCTTTGCTAAAGTCAAGGAATAACACGTCCACTGCTTTTCCCTCATCCATAGAGCCAGTTATCTCCTCATAGAAGGCAATTAGGTTAGTCAGGCATGACTTGCCCTTGGTGAATCCATGCTGACTGTTCCTGATCACCTTCCTCTCCTCCAAGTGCTTCAGAATTGATTCCTTGAGGACCTGCTCCACGATTTTTCCAGGGACTGAGGTGAGGCTGACTGGCCTGTAGTTCCCCGGATCCTCCTTCTTCCCTTTTTAAAAGATAAGCACTACATTAGCCTTTTTCCAGTCATCCGGGACCTCCCCCGTTCGCCATGAGTTTTCAAAGATAATGGCCAATGGCTCTGCAATCATATCTGCCAACTCCTTTAGCACCCTGGGATGCAGCGCATCCAGCCCCATGGACTTGTGCTTGTCCATTTTTTCTAAATAGTCCCGAACCACTTCTTTCTCCACGGAGGGCTGGTCACCTTCTCCCCATACTGTGCTGCCCAGTGCAGCAGTCTGGGAGCTGACCTTGTCTGTGAAGACAGAGGCAAAGAAAGCATTGAGTACATTAGCTTTTTCCACATTCTCTGTCACTAGGTTGCCTCCCTCATTCAGTAAGGGGCCCACACATGTCTAAGACTAAGGGCAACATCCTCTCAGTTGTGCCAGGGTTGCTTCTGGCTTTACCTTTGCAGCTTCCTGATCCTGGGGATTTATAGGAACCGATTTGTCCAGCAGTGCAACTCAAAGCAGCCTCAGAGCTGGTCTAAACTGTGCCAAACTACAATGCCACCAAGGACCTGTTCTGGTAGCCAGGCAACACTAGTCCCTGTTCCCTCAAACCATGCCCCGACATCAGGTCCAGCAGGCAGGCATGGAGTTGGTACGGCCTGGATCAGTGACAACTGAAAGAGGTCACGGAGCTTTGTTCTAGAAGAGCAATCTAGGAGGTCCTGTACTATGTACATTGCATGATGTGTGCATGATCTGAGCAATGTTCTGTGTGAACTGGTTCGGTGTTGGACAATGGATGTTGCAAAGGATAAGACAGCTACGGAGCCTCTGGCACTGCACACCAGATAGCATGGACAGCAGAGCAGTTGCTTGGGGGTTTACCATTTTTCTGGGCCTCATGGCAAGGTTTCACACTGAGACAGACTGAAGCTGAGGCAGTGCATTGGGCAGAGGAAACATAGGGCTTAGCCTGGGTGCCTCCTAGCTACCTGCTGATGCAAGATAAACAGGATCTTGGACATATATGCAGTCCTGGGAATGATCTTCTCCCTAGTGTGTGCACAGCTTGTAAACAAGGCAGCTCCTTTCATGAGCCCTGTGGAAATAGGGTCCATGCATTTGTCCATTGCAGGCGTGTTCCCTCAGCTGCAATGCTGTCACACCACTGGCTAGCAGGAGGGCAAGAGCATGAACCTAACTGCAGCAGAGGCAGCACAGAACTCTGCGAGCAGAGGGCTTGGAAGCACAGTTGCATGTTCCTTATGTCTATTGCGCTTACAGCACTCCTGACAGCCCCTGCCCACATCCTGCACCCAGGCGGGGTGGTGACACAGCAGAATGCCAACGCTCTACTGTGCAGATCCCAGCACAGACCATGCAGCACACCAATCACCGAGCTGACAACATCTAATCTATATTTGCAATAAATTATTCAACTTGTCTTCATTTGCCTGACTTTCAGAGCTGGGGGAATAATTTGTGATTTTATGACTCTCATCATACTTTAAAAGATATATTAGTGAATAATGTTCCGTTGTTACCCAATTCTAATATGAAAGACCACTGGACCCAATATTCCATACATTATTAGCCTGTCTCCACTCCCCTACAGTGCTGTTTCTTATCACTTAGTGTCCATAGCAACATGGGATTTGATTCCATATGGAATCAGACCCGAGATCCATCCAATCCGCTATCCTGCATCTGACAGTGGCCAAGGCCAGACACTTCATACAATACAAAAAAGCCTAAACTGGATAATAGAATTATTTGCCTATCACACAAGTCTTTCCCCCTTGACTTACCCCTCCTTATTCCATAAGGAACACGAGGCCTTCACAAGTGCCTTCCCTCTTCGATGAGCTCTTGCTGCAGTCTTAGCTTTTAATTCAACTTCAGTTGTGTGTTTCCATGTTGCCCTTGATCAACCTCGTCCCCGCTAACCGTGAGGATTTCAGTCCAATGCTTGTCCTGTGATGGTGTTCAGATCTTTCCTTCATGTGTATTCTGGCCAACTCCATTTTCATTCCATAATTTCCTCTCCTATCCGTTTCTGTTCCATCCTCCTCCAAAGTGCTTCATTTGTGATTTTTCTGGCCATCTGATACTAAGGATTTGTCTCAGGCAGCTGTTTATGAAAAGTTGGAGTTTACGTAGTAGCGTCTTAAGTCCCAAAGTCTTAGCCCCTTTCCCCCATTACTGGATGTTTATTTTCCTGATCCTCTTGATTCCTAATAGCCATGGACGAGGTGGTGCCGTTTGCAAATGGTTATTGAGAATTCAGGAAGGAAGCAGTTAATCCCCAAAGGAGTTAGTTAGCATAAGAGGAAGGATCATCCTCCTCCCTGCCAGAAGCTTGAGGCACCCTCAATTACCTGGAACAGGAAAATGCAGATGAAAGCAGCTCTTGCTGAAACCCTTTGTATCAGGGCAGCTTCCCTGTGGATTCTGATTTACATGATGTACAGAACACACCCAGTCTTTGCTGCACCCTACTGAAGATGTCTCAGGCCTAGCGCATCTGCTCTGTCAGGAAGAGCTACTGTGTCTTCTGATGCTGAGGTGCCCATACAGGGACTAGGATGGGATGGCCACATGGTCTAGGATTGGTACCCAGGTGCCAAGAGATGAGAATAGGAGGTATTAATTCTCTGTGCCATTCAGCTTTTATACAGATTTGTGAGCTCCCTCATGCTTCTCTGGCCAATCAAGATGTAGAACACTTGGGAGTGACTGTACTGTTGGAGTACACCTACCAACTGACACACAGAACACATGGATGGCAGTACTTCTCCCTTCTTGCATGGAGGAAAGATGCTACAGTGACAAATCACAAATGGGTATGAGAAACTAAGAATTAAAAAAAAACCCTATGGCTTCTAAGGGTGATATTATAATGATATGAAATGGATGGGTCAGAAATAGAATACACCTACCGACAATGAACATGTGTTAAAGAAACAAGTGCTCGTGGCAGCAAATGAAAGCCTGCACAGTGTAATAAAAGGGAGCACTAATAACTCAGTAATTGTTTCAGGGGAAGAGAACCATTTCAGTGTCAAGAGCCTGTTCAACCCGCTCTGCTCCAGGAACAAGATTCTTCTGAAACACACACATACGGAATATGCACATTTGAGTTCTCTTATCAATCCATGCACTTTTCAGTGGTACCCACCATTTTGATAAGGCACCACTCAATAGCCCTGATTCAGCAAAGTACTTAAGTACCTGAGTAGTCTCACAGAAGGCAGAGAGACTGCTCACATGCTTAAAAGTTAAAACATGCATTGAATTGGGTCTGCAAGCAACCCCATTGACTTAAATGATGGAAGGGAATATTCAGCCTGGGTAAAGAAACCACCTAATACATCTAGGATGTTCTAAGGTATTTGGGCACCTAACTCCCACTGAAATGAGCCAAAGACTGCAGGCTACACCTACAGAATGGGGGACTATATCCTGGAAAGCAGTGACTTTGAAAAGGATTTAAGGATCACAGTGAACAAAACTCAACATGAGCTCCCAGTGCAATGCTGTGACATACACACACACACACGGCTAATGAGCTCCTTGGATGTATAAAAAGGAGCATAGTAAGTAAGAGTATGGAGGGGATTTTACCTCCGTGTACGGCACTGGGGAGACTAATGCTGCATTCAGTTCCAGGGTCCTCATATTTAAAAGGATGTTGAAAAATTGGAAAGGGTGAGGAGGAGATGAACCACAAGAATGATTCGAGGGCTGGAGAAAATGCTTAATAATGAGAGAGACTTCAGGAACTCAATCTCTTTAGCATATCAGAAAAGAAGAAGATCAAGAGATGACTTGATTATGGTTTGTAAGTACCTTCACAGGGAGAAAATACAGGAACGAAAGACTCTTTAATGTAGCAGAGAAAGCAAAGACAAGACCCAGTGGCTGGAAGTTAAAACCAGACCAGTTCCAATTAGAACTTGGGCACAAGTTTTGATAAACAAGGAGGCTGGTTAACCACTGGACTAAAGGATTACGGGAAGAGGTGGAATCTCCATCTCTTGGAGACTCCAGGCCAAGACTGGATGCCTTTCTAGAAGATGCTTTAGCCAAACGCAAAAAGCTATTGCACACAATACAGGAATAACTGGATGAAATTCTCTGGCCTGCATTATTCAGGAGGTCAGACTAGGTGATCCCCTCTGGCTTTAGGAAAAAACAACAACCAAAAACCCCCACACCCTATGAATTTGGCCCTTAATGAGTATGTCACGCATTTCTTCCCAAAATTCAATGAAGATACAGCTTTTTAATAAGTGATTTGGGTTCATGTAAAATCTGTGAAACTGTAGACTGCAGCATTGAGTGAGGTGGAAATTATTTCTAAATCCCTTTGGTGACACACTCTGCCAGGAATTTATATAGGTGGCAAAATAACTGTAAGCAAACATTTATGTTGTACAGCTATAACAGATCTCAGTGTACACAAAACATTTTAAACGGAGGTACTGGGCGTTTATTGGAGCTTACCAAAGGATTTCAGGGACTGGCATTCCATTGCCCTCCTATTGTACGTATTCCTACTCAAACCAGGGTCAATATAACAGTAACAGCAAAACTTACTCCCCCCCTGCAACATTTCCGATGAACTGCATTTCTGAAAATGGCACACAGCTATGGTACCATCTCTAATTTACACAGCTCAAAGTATATATCAGCTGACTGGCCACTTCCCAAATCCTAGTCAGTTTATAGTAAACAAGAAGTGTAGTCATCCCACATATTCCAGATGCAGAGTGAACATTTTCAGCAGAATCAGACAAACTCAAATAGTACAGTGGTTCAGTTTTCTTAGTTTTCCAAAATCACGTGTCAAGGTTCCTTCCCCACTCTGAACTTTAGGGTACAGATGTGGGGGGGACCTGCATGAGAAGCTCTAAGCTCAATTACCATCTTAGATCTGGTCTGGCTGCCACCATTCACAAGCACTCCCTTCCTTGGGTATCCTTGAGAAACTTCACCAATTTCCTGGTGAACACAGATCCAAACCCCTTGGATCTTAAAACAAGGAGAAATTAACCATCCCCCTTCCTTTCTCCCACCAACTCCTGGTGGATCCAGATCCAACCCACTTGGATCTAAAAACAAGGAAAAATCAATCAGGTATTAAGAAAAAGGCTTTTAATTAAAGAAAAGAAAGGTAAAAGAAAACCCTCTGGGAGAGATTAGCATACCAGCTACTCTCACAGACAACAGATTCAAAACACAGAGGATGTTCCCCTGGGCAAAAACTTAGTACACTAATGAAAATACCCAATTTGATTCTACCTCTAATTGCACAAGACAGGTTACAAAGAAATAAACATAAATCTATTTATTCCTTTCTAAAACTTACTACTCTGATAAGAGGCTGGTTACTTGATCTTTTTCACTCCGGCTGAAACTGAAAACTAACAAAGGAAAAAACCCTCCTTCCTTTTGAAACATCTTGTTCCCCCATTGGTTCCTCTGGTCAGGTGTCAGCTAGGCTAGGTGAACTTCTTAACCCTTTACAGGTAAAAGAGGCATTAACCCTTAACTATCTGTTTATGACACACGTACACTGGGCTAATACCAGTGACTGCACCAAATTTCAGCTAGGGCAATATATCCTGTCAATCTAAATTCTGCATGCCGTTTCAGCTGAATACAGAATTTTTATTCTACAACTCCTGTTGTCAACTTTCATATAGGATTACTATACATTGTTACACTGCTAGCTCACCCTACCCCAGAGGTGGCTGCATCTCACTGGTGGGGGAAGCAAGTTATATAGCTAGAGATGGATATAGGTCCTGTATCTCCAAAGTTACACTAGTTTAACCAAAGGTGTGATTTTAAATATTTTCTAATAAATTCTGTGTGTGTTTGACATGTAATTTAGAGAAAAAAAATTCTCAGAATTGGAAGGAAACCTTTGCTCTGTTTAGTGTTCAAATACTGTGCCGGTGAATTAGTTCAAGTGTGTAACACTAACTTTATTTTTGTCAATCCAGTGTGTGTGCATTTCTGTGGCAACAGGAACCGACAGAAGAACGCTGCTTTTATCTTTTGGCTTGCTCCTGTCTCCATGGAAACAGTTGTCTCATTGGTGAAAATAAGGATAAGGGTTTTTAAATAATGACTTTCTGAAAGCTTCCCTCTGCTTTAATTGTGCCTTTGTGATCTTTATTGTCTCCGAAAGAAATGAAACAAAATTACAAGCTGATTGCTTCAAACCCATGTTATTTCCCAATTAATACAAACAGCAGGTCTATCAAGCTCCTTCCCCAATCAGACTATACTGTGACACTCTTGGGATTAGCCCCAAGAATTTCCCAATTCATTTTTTAATCTCTTCCTTACAACAGGGTAGGAACAACTCTGGGGTTTTACATTTTAAATACAGGCAGCACTCTTGGCCTGGAGTCTGCACCTTGTTGTTTTGTTCTGCTATTTGCCAAGTCTGGTCCAGCTGCTTCATCCTAAATGAGCTCAGAAATGCTCCACCGCCAGCTCCTGCATTGGTCTCTTCTGAAGGCATTCTTCAGGCTGCTCAAAATGCGCGTGATGTTATTTTGCTGGGTACTGCTAGTGTCTGCAGGGTTAACATTCAAAGGACAATTGTGCACAGTTAAAACTCTTGGGGGTGTTGTGGTGGCTATTTCACTTCCATTGAAAGAGTCACGTGAGCAAAGGCCATTCTGTTGAGGCAACTCCAGACAAATAAACTAAGAGCACAATTGTGAGAACACTGAAAGTGCCAGTAGCCTCAGTCGGTGTCAGATTAAAGAATTTTGAGGCCCTGGGCTCTATGGAAAATTGAGGGGGGCACCACCCTCCTTAAGGGAGATGAGAACTCAGACCCCTCCCAGGAGTCCCCCTACTCTTACATGGTCTGATCCCCGGCATCTGGGGGTGCACCAAGAGGGGACCCAGCTGCCTAGGGCACAAACCTGCCTATGCATCCCCTAGGGCACCAAACCTGAGCAGTGTTGCGACCCCATGTGCCAGTTTGCAACACAACACACTGAGGTTTGTCCGACCCACCCCCCATCATGAGTCATGACACAGGGGTGGCTGGACCAAACCCCCTTGTGGCCCAAATAGGGGAACCAACTCTAAGATGCAGAAAAACTGGGCACTGCCCCACCAGCCTGACCCTCCTCTTGCCCTCCCGAGTGCCCCCCCACACCTGCCTGACTCTCCTATTCCCCTCTCAGCAGCCTCCAACCAGCCTGAGCCCCTGGCCCATGAGCTCCTACAGCCACCCTCTCCCAGGAGCCTCAGCCCAGGGAACCCCCTCCCAACCCCTCCCACCAGTTCCTGCCTCCCCCACCCCAGTCCCCTCCCTGCTGGCGAGCCTTGGGTTTGTCCTGCTTTCTGGGGCCATGAGGAGCCTCAGCTGCCCTGTTTACATGTTGAGGTACTGGCATGCAGAGCGGGAATCGGGGGCTTTGTCAGCAACGCTCACAGCACCCATGTGACCCGCACTTAGGGTGACCAGATGTCCCGATTTTATAGGGACATGTCCTGACTTGGGGGGCTTTTTCTTATATAGGCACCTATTACCCCCCACCCCCATCCTGATTTTTTACCCTTGGTATCTGGTCACCCTACCCGCACTCCATAGGAGAAGTAGCCACTGGTGGCCCCTCCCCTGCACTTGCGCGCAGCAACAGCTACCAGTTGCAACATCTCAGGGATTTTCCCCCTTGTAACTTACACGTAACTTTTAAGTTACACATGAAAAAATCCCTGGCACATTGGAACTGGCAAGGCAGGTGTGTGTGTGTGTGGGGGGGGGAAACCAGAACAAAACCAAAACCTACTCCCTCTCCCCCGCCACAGCCAGGCTGGTAAAAAACTGACCAGGTAGCAACCCTAGTCCCAAACCTGGTCATGAGCACCCCGACATTGGCTGTCCTGTGCATTTGCACAGAGTGCACCTGGATTAATCCAGGCCTGCTCATGCTCTGAAGCTAGCTTGAAAGTTATGATTCATCAAATGCTTCCTAGTTCTTTCAAGGTATTTTTGATACTTTTTCTTTGGTGCCTCTTGCAGTTTTAGCCCAAACTATTGGTCTCCTCCTTCACAGAACATTGGGAGCTATAATCTGAATTTGATTCATCAGAACTATGCCTTTTGGAGATCTTTATTATTATTTCTATAGAGTAGCCTCCCCTGGAGACCTCAGGCAGAATCAAGGCCCATGGAACTGGACACAGTCCAGAAAACACAAATACTGTGAGCACTTTGGGGAAAAGGAATAAATCTGAATTAAGACAAGAAACAGCAAGAGTGTCTAACAGACCATTGGAAGAGGGAGGATGAAGGTAATAGATAGGAACATGTGGTTACACAAACTTGCCAACTTACGTTAATGAGGCCAACCGACAACTCTGACACCACCTACTTTAAATAACTCAAAGATGACCCCACGCCACAATCTACCCAGGAATTTAAGGATATCATCAAATCCTTCCCCAAATAACTCCAAGAGAAACTCTACAAACTCACCCCCCACAAACCCACACCAGGGACCTTTTACTTGCATCCCAAGCAGGACCGGCGTCAGCTTTTTTGCCACCCCAGGCGGTGCCAAGGACGGAAGAGGACAGGAGAGGGGCGGTTCTGGGAGAAGCTGCCGCTGAAGACTGGGACGGCCGAAGATCATGCTGCCACAAAGTATCACTGCTGAAATGCCGCTGAGGGACCCGAAATGCCGCCCCCAAAATCCTGGTGCCCTAGGCAACGGCCTAGGTCGCCTAGTGGTTGCACCAGCCCTGATCCCAAGATATACAAATAAGCCCATCATATCTGGCCACATCACTCTTATTGAAGGAATATTGGGACTCATGGAAACCATCCTCAAAGCACTCAAAGGTCCAGCTGCCTCCACAAACTCTGCACCATTAACCACCACCATGGATGTCAGTTCCCTATACACACAGGCAGCATAGCTGCCTACCTCAAATATTTACAAGCCAATGCACAAGCTTCAGATATCCACCCCAAACTCATCCATTTCATCCTCATCCATAACAATTTAACATTTAACACACACTTTGCCCAAACCATGGCGGCAACAACAATGGGTACTAGGATGGCTCCCCAATACACCAACCTCTTCATGGGCCACCTTGAAGAAGAATTTCTGGACAAATGCACCATGAAACCAGTGATATACCCGAGATACATCAATGACATTTTCATCTTCTGGACGGATGACAAACTCCCACGTAGAGTTTCATGGATGCGTGGTGGTGGTTGACGTTGTGATGGAAATCTCTAGAACAGTCCTGTACCAGCATTAACTTCCCGGACCACGATCAGTTTAAACCGTGGAACTCTACAGACAAGCAACTATATCCTTGATAGATATCCAAGAAATCCATGGATCACCACACCTACCTTCATAGATCCAGTAGCCACCCCAAACACACCAAGAAATCTGTTATCTACAGGCAGGCACTCAGAATATGCTCCAAGGAGAAAGTCTGGGATGTATACCTTTAACACACTCAAAACCACCTTCACCAAACAAGAACACTCCACCAGAGAAGTAGATCACATCATGGAACAGGCCACCCTAAGAGAACCTGCTTTAGTACAGAAATAAAACCTCCCACACACCCCTAGTTGTCACCTACCACCCCACACTGGAACCCGTATGGAGTATCATCAAAAAATTACATGCCACATTCAATAGGGACCCATCCTGAAAGAAATCTTTCCTGAATCCCCTCTTTGGGCCTTCAGACAATTCCCATCCTCTCCAAAATCATCATCTGAAGTAAGCTCTCCACAGACCAAGACACACCAAACCATAGTGGCACCAGACCCTGCCAGAACAGATGCAAAACCTGCAGACATCTCTCCACTGCTACAGTGATCAACACCCTGTCACCCCCCAAAAACACCTTTCAAGATCTATGGATCCTACACATGCCTATTCCAAAATGTGGCATACCTCCTCCAGTGCACTAAATGCCCCAACAACTATTTGGGTGAAACCAGACAATCACTACGCTCTCGAATGAACTCATAGGGTGTTCTTGTCTTTCATCATTTTCCTATCACCTGTGAGTGAACTCTTTTCACAGAGCGAGCCCTCTACATCTGACCTCTCAGTTCTCATCCTCAAAGGAACTTGCACAATCCTTTAAAAAAGATGAGCCTGGGAGCTTAAATTCATAACTCTGCTAAACACTAAAAATCATGGACTGAACAGAGACCCTGGATTTATGGCTTATTACAACAAATAACCCCACTTATGACTGGAGTGGGGTTAACAGGCCACTTTACCTTGAATGGTCCCTGGGAATGTGTTAATTACTTACGCTAAACAATCTGTTCCACCTTATATTTAGCTGTGGCACTCCGAATTAGTTTCCCAGTCCTGAAGAAGAGCTTTGTAAGCTCAAGAGCTTGTCTCTCTCACCAACAGAGGTTGGTCCAATAAAAGATATTACCTCACCTACCTTGTCTCTAATATCTTGGGACCAACCTGGCTACAACACTGCATACAAACTTGCCAAGTGACAGTTAGAAACTTTCAAGTCAAAGCAATTGCTTTTTAGAGTATAAATAAGCCAGAAATGTTAAGGATTTCAGAAAACCCTACTAGCCACCAGCTTAGCCATGGTCAGCCGGCCAATTCTTTTTTGAACCCAGTTACACTTTTCGGCTTCACAACTTCCTCTGGCAATGAGTTCCACAGATTGAATGTGTGTTATGTGATGTAGTATTTTTTTTGGTTTGTTTTAAAAACGTCTGTCTATTAATTTTGGGGCGGGGGGGGAGGGACTCCAGGTTCTTGTGTGATGTGAGGGGGTAAACAGTACTTGCTTAGTCACTTTCTCCACACCATTCATGATATGTAGATCTCTATCATATCCCCTCTTAATCATCTCTTTCCCAAGCTGAACAGTCCAAGTCTTTTTAATCTTCCCTAACATGGAAGCTGTTCCATACCCTTTATCATTTTTGTTGCCCTTCTCTGTACCTTTTCCAATTCTAATATATCTTTGTTAAGATGAGGCAACCAAAACTGCATGCAATATTCAAGGTGTGGGTGTACCATGGATTTATATAGTGGTATTATGATATTTTCTACCCTTTTCCTAATGGTTCTGAGCATTCTGTTCACTTTTTTGACTGCCACTGCACGTTGAGCAGAGGTTGTCAAAGAACTATCCACAGCGACTCCAACATCACTTCCTGGAGTGGTAACAGCTAATTTAGATCCCATCATTTTATATGTATAGCTGGGATGATGTTTCCCCAATGTGCATTACTGTGTATATACACAAATTGCATTTCGTTACCCAATCACCCAGTTTAGTGAGATTCTTTTATATCTCTTTACTGTCAGCTTTGGACTTAACGATTTTGAGTAATTGTGTTGTCTGCAAACTTTGCCACCTCACTGTTTCTCCCTTTTTCCAGATCATTTCTGAATATGTTGACCAGCACTGGTCCCAGTACAGACACTTGGGGGACCCTGCTCGCCTTTTTGCTTTGGCTTCCCCTCAAGAAGACACTCAGATATTGTGATGATGTGGGCTGTATAAGTAGCTACACACACATTCCCTCCCCAGATAGTGAAGATTGCAGCAGTAATATCACTGTGATCATGGGAATACTCTCCGCATTTAGGGTCTGATCCAGCTCCCTCAGGTCTTGGAGAGTCTGTCAATGGATCGGGCCATTAGAGTGCAATGGGGAATGTGTGGGAGAGGAGAGAAGGTACCGCAAGTCATTATACAGAAGTCTCTTAGCTGGAACCCACAGTGAGTCAACAGCAAAAGCCTACACAAAAAAGTTCCCAGGAGAGAAATAAGAGACCAAGCCCCCTGTATTGGTTTCTTAAGCAAAGAAGAATGGAGGGAACAGGAAGAAAGGATGGAAAGTAAGCAGCTGATACCAAATGTTGGCATGCTTTTTATAGCAGAGCCATCACTCTGCTGGAGATACTGCAAAAAGCTGATATATACATTAAACAGGCTGGTGGAATACAAGTTGGATGGATGCAAAGACATACTGGAATAGTTATGTAGTTAGCCCAACAGCATGTAATACGTAAATTCACATAGAGGTGAAAAGATTAATGGAGCTTAGCAATACAGTCAGGATTGCACCATTTCTGTTACTTAGCAACAACATGCTGGTAAGGATGCAACAAACCCATGGATACAGACGCAGGACTGGGAAACAGTTAAGGTAAACTGGAATGACAGAGGATTCATTTAAAGGGCCCAGAGTGCTATAAGATATAGTCACCTACAAGGTACTTGGCAAATTCCGTGTGTGTGTGAGAGAGAGAGAAGTGACCTGTACCTTTAGTACTAACAACGGACAACAGTTCACTCCTGCATACTCTCAGGGTGTGTCTACACTGCAATTAGACACCCGGCGCTGGCCTGTGCCAGCTGACTCAGGCTCCTGGGGCCTGGGCAAAAGAGCTGTTTAAGTGCAGTGCACACATTCGGGGTCAGGTGGCAACACGGAGTTCAGGTACCATCCCACCTTGCAGGGTCCTAGAGCACGTGCTCCAGCCCAAGCCCGAATGCTGACACCACAATTAAACAGCCCCTATGCCTGCGCCAGCTGGCACAGGCCAGCCACGGGTTTTTAATTGCAATGTAGACATACCCTTAGGCATACCTGGCAGGCTACAGGACAAACCCTCCCTGATCTCCATTTACCACCCACAGATAAACTGCAAATTGAAATATTTTAATGGCATCTCCAAAGTACACACTTACCAAGGAGTCTTTCCCTGCACCATTGCAGGAGGCGTTGCTCCCTTGCTGAGTTTTGGTGCAACTGCAGCTAAGTGCCCTTCTGGCCCTCAGGAAGCAAGCAAGGACAGCTGCATTACGTGAGTCATCCAAACTGACTCCCTCCCCTTCCTCTGCCTTGCAGAAGCTCCCCTTCATGACCTCATTTTATGCTGTTACCAATAGTTCCCTGGTACTTGATTCGACATTAGATTCAAGCACCTGTCGGATTTTAGACTTCTGCATTTCATTGTCACCCTGGTAGAAAAATCTAGTTGTTCCCCTGTGGGTAGCATCTGGCTCAGATGTTGTTTTTAGTAAATACACAGATTGTTTGGGAAATTCCTTCTGATTTGTAGATTATGCTGGGAACAGAAAGGCGAGCCCCCGCCCCCCCCAATACTTCCTCCAGATTGGAGTGAAGTTGGAATTTAGCTTTAGGACAAGTTTTGGAGGAAGTCTCTGTTTCTGATCGAACCCAATACTGCATTGGTTACCTCACCCTCCCTCAGTGATTCAGGACATCCTTTTTTATACTCCGGATAATGTGTACTGATATTAGCCATATCACAGAAGGTAGTACAAAAATTTATCCTCAGTACCACAATTTTCCTGGTGCCTCTATCACGCACCTTTCTCTCTGTGTGAGGGTTATGTCTCCAAGAAATATCTTCAGGGTTTTATGTCTAACACCACTTTTCTGTGTCTCACCAGATTCTGTCACTTTAAATTACTCAGGAAGATTAAAAATGTTTCCTTCTGTCTCTTCTATCCTCAAAGCAATGGCTAAAAAAATCCACTTAATTCAGGTTAAAAAAATAGCTCCGTTTGTCACTCTTCCTCACACAGCCAGCAGTGAAGTCTCCACGCATCCTTCCAAAATTCACATGTTTTGGGATCACTCCTATTCTTGTACTCCGGGGTCTCACCTTTGCCTGCTCACGCATAATGCTGCTGCAGGGGGTGGCATTCAGGTTAATGGCCCTTGTAAAGAGCACTTTGGGGAAGGGAGTAGATTCTGGCACTGGGCTTTGGGCTCATCTCCAGGGGCAATCTACCTGGGATAGGCAAAGCTGAAGTCCTCTCCCATTTTGGGGAGGAAAAAGGAAATACTGACTCAGAAGCAGCAGCTGCTATTGCTCAGCAATTTGCGCTGCTTGCCAGCCTCTGGCAGGTCAGCGCTGTCACAAAGACACACACAACCAAATGAAAACAGCTGCACGTGATTCAGCGATATACCCTTCATAGCTGTGGGAAGGCAACCTGCCGCTTACTTTACCTCTGTTGACCTGTTGTCTTTGTTGGTCACAGAGCTCCCACTGAAGCCCTCTGTCCAATGGCCCTAGGCAACTGGCTGTATGGCAAGCAGCTGCCACCTGCTGGCACAGGGGTGATAGTACTCTGGTGGGTCCATTTTCTCTCTCAATATTAATTCCCTCCCTTTCCCCTTAATATAGTGCAAGGGCAGCTTTGCTCTTTAGTTCACCTCCAACCGTGCACTAGGGAGCCGCTGCTCATGCCTGGATCTGGATGGGCTGCTCCCTTGCCATGGGCCACTTTCAGGTCACTCTATTCATTGTTGCACCTGCCCTCGAGTACAAATGCCACGGGCCAGCTTTCATGTTCAGCCAGCGACCACCATTGGGCTGGATTTTCCAAAGAGCTCAGCTTCTATTTAGGCATCTAAATGAAGTGGCCAAGTTTTCCAGAAGTGCTCAGAGCCCCATGAGAGCTGCTGCGCTCTCTGGAAAAATCTGTCCCTAGATGTACAAATATCCTCTAGATTGTCTCACAAGGATTGTCCACCGGCTCTTCTGTGAGCAATGCAGCCAATACTGAATATTGCCAAAGAACTTGGCCAAAACATTTTCTAATGGTTGGACCCCTACATCTCACTAGCAAGAGCTGAGCATGAAGACTTAACGGGAAACCTTGTTCTGGGACATGGCACTGGACTGTCTTAGTTACCATAAAATGAATCAGTTAAGAAAAGATTCTCTGTTTGGGGAAAACCCACATCTGTAAAGTCTCCACATTTCAGTCCCAGCCATTATTACGGTTTCGTTAGCTGTAGCTTGGAATTTCTAGTATGACCAATGGGCGGGATGGGTGGGGGGGAATATCTTAATTTGCACGTAGTGTTTTTCTCTAGATACTATTTTAAAATGTGCGTTCTCTTGTACTAACCTAATGCAGGCCTAATAGAATTCCTTATATATCAGACTTTATCTATCTGGATTTAGAGGCCTGAGATGGGATCAGTTGGCAGGATGAGCAGACAGAGGGTGAGTAGGAAGAAATGAGAGTGGAGTCAGTCATTCAGAGCCTTGAAGGGAAGGATTAGTAACTTGACTAGGATGAGAAGAAATACTGCAGGGAATGGTGTGGCCAGAGCAAGAGGAGGGAGATGACTTACCTCTTGGCTAGATGGAGCTTGCAGTTGTTAAGGTGAGAGATGAACAAGGAACTGAAAAAGGGGTTTAGCAAGAGAGATGGTGAAGAAAAGATGCCATAGCGTGAAAAGTGACAAAAAACTTTGGAAGAGCTGTTGAAATATGCAACTATTTCCCTTGGTCACTTGATCTTCTAATCCACTGAATCAAGTATTTTCAATAAATACTCTATTGTGGTTACACATTTCAATGGTGTGTATATGTTTGGAATATTTTAGGTTATATATAACAACTGGCATTAAAAAAAACGCAAATATCAAGAATCTAAACTACTAGTTTATTATAAGTAAGCTTAACTATTTTTTAAATAACCAGCACATGTGCACATGTTTGCACACGCACAGAAAACAGACTATATATATATATAAATTTTACACACAGAAAATACCACATTAAAGGGCATTCAAGTTGCAAAGTCAAGCACTCAAAAATTAAGAAGTGCCTGAATTATCAATGCCTGTGCAAAACTTTATTGGGTTTGCCTATGAAAAGCACCTGGGACAGTGCAACTGGCATATAGGAATTGCACGAGGCTGGAAAGTGCTCAGTACATTGACACGTAGGACGGCTGTAGTGCTTTTAGTGTAGATGTAGCCAGAGACTTAGGCTAGGTCGCTTACAGTTCTAGCCCATCAAAATCCACAAGTATGATGCACCATAAACATCTCCCATACCTCTGGGAGATCTACTAGGCAACAGTTTGAAGAAGTGGGTTTTTTACCCACGAAAGCTTATGCCCAAATAGATCTGTTAGTCTTTAAGGTACTAACGGACTCCATGTTGTTTTTCTGGATACAGAATAACATGGCTACCCCTGATACTTGAGTTACGAAAAGGTGAGTAACCATTTTTTCTTCGAGTGCTTGCTCATGTCAATTCCATTGTAGGTGACTCACAAGCAGAACCCTCAAAGGTAGGCTTGACGTTCACAGTCTTGCAGTTTGGAGCACTGCTCTGCCAAAGGCAGCGTCATCAAGATTACTGAGTCAGCAAAACCTATTGAACATGAGCCAAGAATTCCTGTTCTTCTGTGCTCAGCCACGCAGGATCCAAGCCATCAGATGCAGCGCCACCAGGTTCGGATGCAGCAAGTCGCTGTGCTTCTCTGACAGCTGGTCTGGACAAAGAAGCTGCGGAAGAGGGGCAGCTGCCAAAAGGTCCAACAGCACAGATGGGGCCATGCGGAGGCCAAGAGGATAACGCTCGCTCTGTCCTGCCTGACTTTCACCAGGACCCTGTGGATTAACAGCAGCATAAAGGCATACATGAGTGCCCCTGACCTAGGGATGAGGAAGGCATCCGAAAGGGCACCTTGGTCCAGACCCTGGATGGAACAGAACTTGTGGCACTTCCTGGTCTGTTTGGACATGAACAGGTGACCTGAGGAGTTCCCTGTCTTTGGAAGATTATGTCGACTAACTCCAGATGGAGAGACCATTTGCTGAGAAATGAGAAAGTCCTGCTGACGTGATCTGCCAGGATGTTCCTGGAGCCGGGTAGGTGGACCACAACCAGATGAATACCATGCTGCACATAAAAGTTCCAAAAGCTGAGACAAAGGGCCGAGGATCTGGCACCGCCCTACCTATTGATGTAATACATTGTGGCTGTTTTGTCCATCAGGACCTGTACCATCTTGCTTCTCAGGTGGGGCAAGAATGCCTGGTAGGCCAGGTGGACTGCCCTAAGCTCCCTCACAGTGATATGGAAGGCTAGGTTGTCCCATAGCTAGCAGCTCTGGGTGCAGCACTGCCCAGGTGGGCTTCCCAGCCCAGATACAAAGCATCGGAGACCAGGGTTAGAGACTGGGACAGAGTCATAAAGGGGACCCCTTGGAGCACCAACCCGGGGTTCAACCACCAGCGCAGGGACAGTATGACACCAGTAGTGTGACATGGGTTGGGGTAGAGGCTGACTGGACATTGAATAAAGTGTCTACCTGTTTGGCCATCTCCTCCACCTCAAGGCCCAAGTTCTTGGCCACCTGCCGAAGTAAGGCCTGGTGGTCTTAAAATCATCAGGCGGGCTGGTCCTGGAGGGTCCCACGACTGCCTCATTCAGGGAAAAATATGACATCTGTCCCATTGGAGGGGGGGCCATGGTCATCCCCTTTGTAGCAGGGTGGTCACCTGCTCCTGCCCTGAAGGGTTAAAAAACAGCCCTGGGAGGGGGCTGTGGCTGGAGAAAGCAGATTTTAGGCTGGGCTGATTGGGGGAAGTGGCTGCAGCTGGGGCCACACCCCAAACAGACTCAGCTGGCCCTATAAAGGCAGAGAAGCCCGGGACAAACAGAAGTTTCTCTCTAGCTGTAGAGGGAGATGGGCCTGGCTGCAGGGAGCTAGACACAAGGTACCTGGGTGAAGCAGGGCTGGGGACAGGCAAAGGAGCTGGGGAGCTCTAGCCTGGAAAGCCCCAGGCTGCGGCCTAGCATTGGGCTAACAGGTACTGGGGTTGCAGAGGCAGCCCAGGGGTAGGCCAAGGCAGCAGGTCCAAACCTTCCTTGCCAGTGATGAGTGGCTGATACTGCAGTCTGCCCCAGGGTGTGGGGCTAGACAATGACTGGCAGCAGCCATATACTGAGGCAAGGTGGGGATAGAGGGTGGGGGTTCCCTGGGGAGGGGAGACCCTGAGAGAAAGGAGTTACTGCCAGGGGGCAGCACCTCATGTAAAAGAGCACCAGGTCCAGGGAGGGACATGGGGGCCGGAGGACAGGTGGATCACCGGCCTGCAGAGGGCGCTCCAGAACTGAATCGAGCTAATTCCCAGGAGTCACTAGCAGGAAGCGCTGCATGGGTGAGTCCGCCCCTCTACACCCTTCCGCCGGCGAAAGTGGCTTAGGGGTGGGCACAGCCTCCCGAGTCTTGGCTTCCGGACGTATCTCCGGTACCAGGCTCGATGCTGGTAGCTGGCGCTCTGAGGCAGTGGCTGACAAGTGGAGCAAAGGGGGCATAGCCATGACTTTAACCCCCCAACGCATTCCAACAAAGCCACTGCACAGGCCACTGACCTGGCTGCCACTTCCCCGGCTGCCACTGCCCCAACACTGTCGATGCTGACTTGGTAGCCCACTCTCACTGCTGGGGTCTAGGCAATGGGCTAAAGCGGCCCTCAGTTCTGGAGAAACCCCCTTCCGGAGACCACGGAGAGGCTGTAGACACCTGAGTCTGCCTTGAGACCACTGATAATGGTGACTGATGCCCTGCACAGAGAGACCGGTACCAGTGGCATGGAGAGTGAGGTCAGTGCTGAGGGGACTGGAGGCGGGAAGGAGAACGCTGCCACAGCATCAGCAACTAGGATTGATGACGAGATGACGACCTGCAGGATGGCCATTGGTGCCGGTAGTAGAGGGACCAGTGCCTCCCTCTTGGCAAACCGCATCAGGACAACTGATTGCAATGCTGGTAACTGATAGTGAATATCTGGCAACTAGGGTGACCAGATGGCAAGTGTGAAAAATCGGGACAGGGACAGTAATAGGTGCCTATATAAGAAAAAGCCCCAAATATTGTGACTGTCGCTATAAAATCAGGACATCTGGTCACCCTACTGCCAACCTGGATGGAAGCTCCAATGTCTGTCAGCGTGGTGGTGCAGGGCGTGTCATCGCCTTGGGGGATTGGCAACACTCCACTGCTCCCTAGGGAGCCTTATCAGATTGCTGCTGGGCCTGAACAGGAGGAGGCCTGCACTCCTTCGATGCCTGGGAAGTACGCGTTGGCGCCAGCAGGAGAGTCAGTCCAGTACCGCTCGCAGGAGTCAGAGGAGGACCTTTTACTGGGCTAATGGCCCCAACTGGAGAGGGCCGACTGCGGGGCTCCAGGGTAGGAGGATGGCCCGAGGCAGTTACTTTGCCCACTGCCACCTGGCTTTTCTTCACCAGTGACAGGGAGCCGTGTTTTCTCATTTTATTTTTTGGTACTGGCGACAGAGCCTGGTGCCAGGGTTGCACGTCTCACTGATGCCAAGGTGCTCAGCGACTCATGCTAAGACAGCTCAAACACTGGATGCAGGGTGGACTCAATGAGGAGAGCCGGGAGTCGAATATCCCACTCTTTTTGTGTGCGGTGCCGAAAGTTCTTACAGATACAGCACTTGTCTTTGATGTGTGCCTCCCCCAATCACTTGAGACAACTGCCTGATATCAAGTGGTACCAGAACATCCTGATATCAAGGATGGTACAAAAAACACATTCCCCAAGGAATACTGACGCCTCCTAAAAGATACGGTCGAGACAACAGTACATAATAGAAATGTTTTAATGGAACCAACATGCACAAGGTGATGGGTGATAACTAGCCACATCGGGGGCAGTAACTAACTACATCAGAGGGGCAGTACGTAACCTGTTTGTATGAGGGTATAAAGAGGTATGTCAGAGGGAGTGTCTTTGTCTGGCCTAGGGAAGAACGGAAAGTCCCGCCATTCACTGAGCTGGTCCATTGTTACAGGCATACATGTATTAGTGGACCAGCAGAGTCTGCAGGATACTAGTATCATGCTTTGTTGACAATTAACCTGGCTGGGTGCTTTTGTACCTTAATGGATCTTGTGATCATTGGGCAGTTTGCTCAAGGTCTGCCATGCTGGCTGTGTGCGCAGAGCTGGGGTAGCGCACACACACACACACACACAGCCAAACATCTGAGCACAAACAGCACTGATCAAAATAAACCAAATATAATACAGAAATCCACTGTGAAAAGCTGTACTTATAACAGATGCAAGTCTCAACGGCTCAGTCTTAAAAGTCTAAAACCAAGGACAATAAGCTTCCCAAATCACTAGCTTTTCCCTTTCAGAAATATGAGTCAGATTCTCAGCTGCTGTCACTCGGTGTAGTTCTAGTGTCTTCAGAGGAGTTGGACCCATTTACACCAGCTGAGAATCTGGTCCTATTTTTTTCTAGGATCACCAGCTCATTCATTTCACTGTACCATTTCGTAATAGTCCATTTATCTGCTATATTCCAGCATCTTGAGATAGTTCTCTTAGCAACTGCAGATGCTTTTAACAAAAACTCCCTTGCAGGATTATTAGAACCTCCAGTTGACCCCAAATCTTCTCAAAGAGAAATTAGAGTGTCGTTAGGGATGTTGCTACAGAGTCATGTTTAGTCTTTGGCTAAACTCTTAACAATACTTAAGCATCTAGTATCCTCTTATTCAAAACCGCCTCTTAATAATTCTAACATAAAGCAGATTCTCTTATTGCAACGTCTCTTCTTCTACCCAGTATCAAAACAGCCTGAGAAGATCTTTTGTTGTATTAACTGAAGTGTAATTACAAGTGATTTTTTTTCCAGTGTTATGTCAAATATTCTCCCATCTCTTTGCTAGAATGTCAATATCACCAGTATGAGCCGGGTGAAAACATTTTTACAAAATTCACTTGGACTATATTCATGCATCTTATATGTTCGCTTTCTCAGAATATTCTAGCAAACAAGATTATTAGCAGGAATGTTAGTGGAACCAGCTAGTTTTAAGCAAATACTGAAGCATACAGAGGGAAAGTTCATTTTGAACTCATAATTGCAAGCATTTGCACTGCAGCCTGATTCTAAGAATTAAAGGGAATAGGACCTAGGTAACCAATACAATCTAGCCAGCACAGCTCTAATTTAATAATATCAGCTACTCACAATGAACAATTTACATGTCAAAAATCATTCACAGAAATTTGGCACATTTTTATCTTTAAATCGTTATAAACAATTTAAAGAAAAAATTAAGCTGCTTGCAGACAATTCATTAAATTTTTTTGCTATAAGTTATTTGCCCGTCTGCCCCCACCTGCCCACCAGCAAACCTGATGTATTTATTGTGTTAAAACAATGTAACACTTTCAATAAAGAATTACAAATACTGAACATAATTAAAACCATAGAAAAATATTAGCATTTCTTTAAAGTTGGCAACTGGTTCAAGTTCCTGTGGCGTATTAACTGAACATTTGTGTTATAGTCACTCATGTTTAGATATTTCTAATGTTGTTGTCTTTGTAAATAGATCTCTCTAGTGGCTATTCATTTATTCAGAGTGAGTTTGTGATGGAGTAGCACCAACCTCTTGCGAGCACCCCTCCTACCCCCCGGCTGGGTACGTCTGCACCTCTTTCAGTCTGTGGTGACCCCTTCTGGCAGTTTCTCTGGTGGTTTCTAGTGACTCAGCTCTCTGGCCAAGTCACACAGTCTGTATGGAACACAACTCAAACAGACCCCTTCTGGGGTCTTAGTCTAACAAGGTCTTCATGCACTCCTGGCCCTGGTAGGGGGCCGTGCCCCCAGGGCTTCCTCCCGGGAGACTCTTTGCCCACTCTGGTCTGTTCTGGCCCCAGCTCTCCAGCTGGGCCTCTTACAGTTCAGTTCCCCTTCTGGAGTTTATCACTGTCCAATTGTAGGCCACTTCCCCAGGGGCTTATGGGGCCAGAATCTGGGCCAGCCCACTACTGCAGGTCCCAGCCTAGGCACCCTAAGAAGAGCAGCCACACACCACTGTGTCCCTCTGTCACTTCTGCATGGTGCCAACCTCCACCGATGCTTCACCCTTACCTCAGGGGTGTTTATGTTCAGGCCCAGCAGCCAGCCAGGAGCTTACTCTGGCTCCCAGCACTACTGAGCTGTCCATGGTACTGCAGTTCTTCAGCCCACTGGGAGCACTGCCTTTGCTTCTCAGGCACCAAACAGCAACGAACTCTGGGCTGCACTGTGGCTTCTTTTATACTAGCCTGAAACCCGCTGATTGGCTAGCCCCTTGCAGCCTCCCCTCCTGATTGGCAGCATCCCACACAGCCTCTCTAGGCTGCTTGGAGGACTTAGCTCCACTACTCTTTTCCTGGGACAGGTGTAGCGGGACTCTGAGGCTTCCAGCAGAGAGACTCTGGGCCTAGTCCACCCCATCACAGAGTTATTTCAATGAAGGCCAAGAATAACTTGTTTTGTTATGATTGTATTTCACAACAAATAACAACAACAACATATAAAGAAGCCCCATGGGCACAGGTGGGTCCCAAATAATCAGGTTAACTAAATACACAGAAACAAGCCATGCCTAGCTATATACAAATGGATGGTCTGGCTGGTTTCTGGTTGCTTCTAAAACACAGAACACAGTGAGCCCCACCAGAGGGCTCATACACTACTCCGGTGCACTAGGTAACTCATACTCCTGAAACGGAATGAAGTGCATTACCAAAATCAAAAAGCACTATGTTTCAAATGCTTCCACGTCATTGTCCTTTTGGAGCTCCTCTGTTAGGTAAGATGGAGCCAAGAGTGCCTGGAGCTTAGCACTCCTTAAGATATGGCAGAATCCTGTGGATCTTCAATTAAATTAAATATTTAATGGTGTTTGCATTTCAGGAGACACATCTGTGAATCTGGTGCGAGAATTTGATCTTGGCAATTATAAAATTAACTCATGGGACTAACTTCTTCCTAAAATTACATACATGTAATTCCCATTGATTTCAGCAGGAGTTTTGCATGCACGTCACGGAAGAATTTGAGCTCACATGGACGGTTAGTCCAATTTTATTGTGAGCATTATGAGCACACATTCTCTGCAGAGACATTTTGCAGAGAGGTGTGGTAGCTATGGAGGAAGGCACACACCCTTGTATTTGCCTTTACACGGCCCATAGCCCCATTTCCACAGAATGAGGGTGGTTTTGTTCCCCTCTGTGCTATGCCTTGTAGGGAACCTATCGGGCAATAACTTTAGCAGCATGAGTTGGCACCATCAGATCGTTTTTGAGATAATTTCTTCATGTGTGTTAGTTCTGCTGAAATATTCATGGGGTTCGGGCAGCATGTTTGTGACAGTCTAACTAAAAAGCTGAAAAAGGATTCTGTTACAACAGCTGCTCTGTGCATTCTAGGACTTACGGATGGCTTAGTGCTTATTGTATTAAGTTTGAAATCCAAAGTGTGCAGTTGGCGTTGGTTATTGCTGAAACCCAGAAACTGCAACATTGGGTATTGTCATTTCTCCAAGTATCTAATTTTAATCAGATTACAAATAACAAGAAGCCTGAGACACCTGCCTCTCACACTATTTACTTGGCGTTCTAAATGGTAAACACCTCTCAGGATTTGGCCTTCCCAATTTGGAAGGATAGTCTAGTGGTTTGGGTCCTAACTGGGGACTTGGGAGACCTAGGCTCAATTCTCTGCTCTACCATAGACTTCCTTGGACAAGCCATTCAGTCTTTCCTGGCCTCAGTTTACAAATGGAGATGACAGCACTTCCCCACCTCACAAGGGTGTAGTGAGAATAAATACATCAAAGATTGTGCGGGTTTCAGACACTACAGTAATAAGGTTTATATAGAATCATAGAAATGTAGGACTAGCGGGACCTTGAGAGGTCCAATGGTGGGGATTCCACAACCTCCCTTAGGAGTCTGTTCCAGAACTTAACTACCCCTATAGTTAGTTTTTTTCCTAATGTCTAACTTAAATCTCCCTTGCTGCAGATTAAGCCCATTATTTTTTGTCCTACCTTCAGTGGACATGGAGAATAATTGATCATCATCCTCTTTCTAACAGCCCTTAACTGATTTGAAGACTGATCAGGTCCCCACTCAGACTTCTGTTCTCAAGATTAAACATGCCCAGTTATTTAACTTTTCCTCATAGATCAGGTTTTCTAAACCTTTTATCATTTTTGTTGCTCTCTTTTGTACTCTGATTTGTCCAAATTTTTCCTAAAATGTGGTGCCCAGAATTTGGCACAGTCCTCCAGCTGAGGCTTCATCTGCCTAAGTGGATGGAGAGGGGCGCAAGGATAGGAAAAAATACCCCTCAGACTTACATACAAAAGAATGAGTTGTGCACTAATATCTCACAATGGAGTCCATGCATTTTTCTATAGCTAACTTCTATCGGTGTCTGCTTGGATTTCTTTGGCACTTGTTACATTTGAGGAAAGTGAACATACTTTTAAAGCCATATGTTATACGGTATTAGAGGAAGTTACATAGATATGAATTCTTTTTCAAGGATGGTCTTGTGGCTAAGGCAATCGATTGGGATTTGGGAGATCTGAGTTCAACTCTTGGCTCTACCAAAGTTCATGTGTGACCTTTGGCATTATTAAGGGCTTGATTTGGCAATGTACTCAAATGTAAGCAGGATCTGGAGGAGTTCTCCTCTGACACCTAGTGACAAACTTGAGGAACCTCAGGAGCAGACTGTATTTGCATAGACAGATCAGCAGACAGACCTGTGTTGCCAAAGTGATCTGTTTTGGGTTAAAACTCACATTAGTATTGAATGCAGGGGTAATTAAATGTTATGATCCTTATTGTATGAGTAAACGGCTGCAGGACTGTACTTAGCATGGCCTGATGAGGGGGGTCACCCTAACTGTAACCTCACTCGCTAAGCAGGGGTAGTGATGCCAAATGCAAGTACAAGGTAGGGCAGCATGGTGTGGCATAGTTGTTGTTATGCGAGGAGTGGACCTGTTTAAAGGGTCCCAGAAACCCTTTGACCCTTCCCCCTTCAGTGTTTAAAGACAACACTCACTAGACTCACATGAGAGCCCTGGTTCTTTTTCTGTGATTGTTAGAGCTGAACTCACTGACAAGCTGATTTTAGGGGGGCTGAAGGTTACACCTGGTATGGAGACAATGCTGTGGTGAAAAGACAATGCAGAAGTAGCAGCAGAAGCAGCAAGGTTTCCAACTACCTGAAGAAATCACTAAAGAGCTGAAATCACTGAGAACTGGACTAAGTGGGAGAATCCCAGAACCTGGCACCATGGAGGGAGGTGGCAGTGATGGTGGCAGCTGTTATCAGCGGTATCAATGGCAGCAGTAGTGACAACAGCAAGCTGAAATGGTGACATGCAGCAGCTGTGACAGAGGCACAGAAAGCAACCAACAGTGACAGAAACCTCTGATAATCAGAGGCAGAGGCATCACTTCAGGGGTGGGAGGCAAACCCACCCAAGTTTTCCCAGGTTGCTAGGTGGGAGCGCAAGCCACTTCTGTTCTGTATTGTTCAGAAGAACCTGGCTATTGAACCCGGCCCTTGTTGCTGCTGTCCCCACCTGGCAGAAGGGCTACATAAACAGCGTCCTCTTCTGGGCATGGTCCTGCAGCTGTGCCCCTACTCCGCTATCTCCCCCCTTCCCAGGGACAGGCAGTCCTTAGTCCCACCACTTGCCTTAGCAGCCAACTGCAGTCCAAGGTCCAGCCCCTCACCTCAGGGGCAAACTGCAGTATGGATACTGGCCACTCTCCTCATTGGCAAGTGGGATGTGTGGGGGTGGGGGGGAAGATGACCCAGCCCCCGCCCCACTTCTCTGGGTCCCAACCCAGGGACCCTATAGCCAGAAGCCACCTACTGTCCTCCTCCAACCTGCTGACTATTTTCCCTGGGCTACTTCCCCCGTAGCCCTAGCACTCTCTCAGCCCTTGTAGCAAGGCCCCAGCCTGGCAGTGGTCAGCCAGCAGCTCATCTTTGCACTCTGCTGCCCCTGCCCCTGCCCCTGCCCCAGCCCCTGCCCCTGCCCAGCTCTATCTATCTATCTATCTATCTATCTATCTATCTATCTATCTATCTATCTATCTATCTATCGATCGCACTTCTTCAGTGAGTCCTTCCAGGGGGAGACTCCCCTCTGCTCTGCTGAGCAGCCCTTTATATATGGCCCTAGCCTGCCCTGATTAGCTGCTCCAGCAAGCCTTCCTCCACTGGTGGGCTCAATAAGCCCTTTCCTGATCTGTGGGTTCTGTGCAGACTCCCTGGTGTTGCTTTTAACCCCTTCTTCTCCCTGTGTGGGGCAGCCGCTCCACCACAAATAGCCTCAGTATTTCAGCATGCTCAACGTAGCCCAGAGGGAGCCATCAGGGTACAGGGTCAGCTCCTCTCAGGGTTGCGGGCAATGTGGAGGGGAAGAGAGGGACTATGACCCAGCCTCCTTCCCACTCCTCCCTGACTACTTTGTGGAGACTAGTGCTGCCAGCAGGACTAAGCCTGCGGAGACTTTGTGCTCCAGTGCTCCTCTTGTGTTCGGTCTCAAGGGTCATTGATGCTTTTGATTTAATTTGCTTTCCATCAGAGACCATAATGGTAACAAGAGGACTAAGAACAAGAGAGCCTCAACTAGTGCAAATACATCCCAGTTAAGACAGGACTTGCATGTGTGCCAGGGATCCTTAGAACTGGAGCCCATTACCTTAAAGGGAAGTTGGTATTAACATGAGACTATGCGAAAACAGTGACGATTAGCGCCTGATATTGCAGGAATTGGCCTGATTTCATAAGGGGAGAAATGAAACAATGGTGCTGTAGAGCTGGCTGAAAAGTGGGGGCAGGAAGAATTGGGCAAGTTTCAAAATCGTTCTCTATTCGAGGGGTTAGAAATGAACCCTTTTCCCCTCAAAAAATTTCTCATGCAATTTTTATTTAACTCATTATTGTTTTACCAAAACTAGGATTACGATAAGCAAAAAAAAAAAAAAGTTGATATGCATAGTGAAAAAAGTTTTGATTTAAAAAAAAATCCCAGACTGATAACATTTTTTCATAAAAACATTTGGCTTAGAAAAATGTTAATTTTTCAACCCCCCAAGGCCCCAGCCTGGCAGTGGTGTTTTCTCATTAAACAGCTTTTGACCATCTGTACTATTCAGAAATGACATTACTGACAATTCTAACACACTCTCATTGTCACCTGTATCATCGTAGGCACTGATCTGGTCCAGGTTTGTATTCTTCTTCAGTCCTTCACGGAGATACTGTCTCTTCTTTTGCTCTAAAAGTAAGCATATGAAACCATGTGTGCTGAACAAACTGTCAAACGGAGAGAGGTTTCCCCAAGCTCTAACGATATTTTAGCAGTTTTCAAAGTAGCGCATGAACATTCAACAGCATGTCCTCTAGGAGAAGAAACGACAGTATTTAAAAGCAAGCAGCAGGTCCTTGTTGGAACTATCTCTACTGCAGCTGTGCTGAGCAGTCTGGGACATGTCTTTTTATCCCAGAGTAAACTGTAGACACTTCACAATACGCTTGGCAAACCACAGCATCTGTAGCTGCCATAAGTGTTTCATGAATATTGTACAGCAGAGGTACAAACTAGAAAACTCAGCCCTATGTGTACATTGTCCAAACATGCTGGAGGAGTGCTTGGGAACTAGCCATTCACTGGAGGGGGTCTATGTGCAGGTGGATGAGTTTGGGGTCTTATACAGCGCATTAGCTATTGCACTGTCATGGCTTCCCTGTGAGATAGCTCAGGATTATACCCATTTGCAGAGGTGCCAAATGAGGCACAGAAAGGTTGAGGGGAAAATTTTCAAACTTGGGTGCATATAATTGGGTACCAAAATCAAGAATTAAATATCTACATGAAAGCACCCTCAGATTTTTCAGAGGTGCTGAGCACCTGCAGCTCCCATAGAAGTCAATAGGAGCAGTGGGTGCTCATCCCCTCTGCATTTAGGTGCTTCATTTTAGACCTCCAACACCTGAAAATGATGGCGTGACTTGACAGGGACAGAGTGAGTAAGTGTGTTTCAGAGCTGGGATCAGAACCTTTCAGTCAGCCCTTGGATGATGCAATAGCTCAGGCTACTTCTCAAGCTACTCAGCTAGCCCCTCGTGGTGGTTGGAGATGATAATGGCTGCTCAGCAGAGGAGCTGCCTCAGCTGCAGTCCGGGATTGACAGGGAACTTGCAGTGCCCTAGTGCCACCAGTTGTAGCCTAGATGACAGTGTCCCCAGAGCAGTGAATTGACTTGGGGGTGTTCTTCCCAAACATCGAGGCATCCGTAGTAATGGTCGCTCCAAAGTCCTGCCCTGAGTAGCTGTGATGGGACCGCAAGTAACCTGAGATCTTTAGTGATGAGCTCTCAGCCCTTGTTATGGGATTCTGCAATCTGGGGGTCACTACCATCCTGCCGTCCCATATAGCTAAAGGGGAGAATGGTCCCCAGGAGGTCCCTGTATGGAAAAGGCATTGACTTATTTGTATTGCAGCATCACATTCAAGTGTCTCCCTGTTCTGGAATTCTGGATGCTGTTCAAACACATGGGAAGTCACGTTCCTTAGCATCTAACTCACTCATCTTGTTTCAAAACAATAGGAGGGAAGTTGAGTGCAACAACATGATCCCATTATCACATAAGTTAGCTACACACACGTCAACAACTTTGATTCATATGACAGTATCTTTTCTTTTATAAATATTATCAGCTAACCCATGGCGTTCAATCTAGCCAACATTAGTTAGCCAATTTCTTATTGGCATCGCAACAGAGGTAGGACTTGGGAGTTATTGGAGGGAGAGGCGGTTTGAGGCTGTAAAAGAACAGCATGGGAGAAAGCAAGAAGAGATTAATGAGGGAAGCAGATAAATGGACCATGAGGAGGATGTGTGCATGGACTCTTTAAAACTGTAAGAGACAGACAGGCGGGAAGGGGCTGGGAAGGGCTCTAAGAAAAGCTTGTATTATGGAACAATCGGCCCACTGGGAAAGTTTCTTCATAACCTTCCTCCTTAGTGGTCAATCAGAACTATGACCTGGTTCTTAAAAGTTTGATGACAATTTCATTCCAAAAGGAACTACACACAGGGCCAGCTCCAGACCCCAGTGCGCCAAGCACGCCCTTGGGGCGGCATTTTGCCGGCAGGGCGGCAGGCGGCTCTGGCGGACCTTCCGCAGTCATGCCTCTGGGAGGTCCACTGGAGCCGCAGGACCAGCGGACCTCCCGCAGGCATGACTGCGGAGGGTTCGCTGGTCCCGCGGCTGGGGTGGACCTCCCGCAGACATGCCTGCGGATGCTCCACCGGAGCCGCGGGACCAGCGCGCCCTCCACAGGCACGTCTGCAAAAGGTCCCCCAGAGCCGCGGGACCGGCGACTGGCAGCGCGCCCCCTGCGGCGTGCCGCCCTGCTTGGGGCGGCCAAATTACACACTGACTACACACACTGTCACCAAACGGTACAGAACCTAGTAAAAAGCGCGGATGCCTTTATGACTTTGGTTTTGGTAAGGAAGAGCCCATGAGAGATTATCCAGCAGCTGGGATTTTAAGCAAGAAGCTTTCGAAAAAGGTACTGTGATAAACTCAGGACAGATAGCTGCAGTGGAGGGGTGTGGGGAGAAAACAGTCCCAGAAGGTTAACAGGTGCTCCTCCCTATCAACTGAGGAGGGGTAACTACAGGTCAGTCAGGTTCATCTGAGAAGGGTTACCAGAGATCAATTAGGATCAGCTGAGAGGGAGTTACCTGAGGTTGATTAAGATCAGCTGATTCCAACTAAGGGCCGCCTGAGACCTTTTTAAACCCTTCCCTGTTGGAGGAAGGGGGAGGGGAGAGAGAAGGAGTCAAGCTGCCAGTAGGCTAGGAGCAGCGAGCCTCACAAGGAGGGGATGCTGCATTCCCTCCCATAAGGGAAGAAAAAACAAGCCCAAAAGATGGGCTGAGAGATTGAACGGGCTGCCCCTGTGCATCCTAGGACTGTTTTACCCAAGCCCGTCTTGCCAAGGCTAAAAACAGCTGAGGCTGGTGAGACCGAGAAGATACCTTGCCACAGTACACAGTGAGTGAATGAGCTACCTCTGGACTAGGTGCAGTTGGCAAGGCAGTCTGAACTAGTGAAAATGGAAGTCATCCAGCAGGAAAGCAGTGGCAGCATATTGTAACAAACAGGGTACAAACATCCCCCTATGGGAAAAGGGAAGCACCATAGAAAATGCCTCAGGAATCCTGAAGTCCTGTGCAGAAATGGGGCAAGGCAGAATATAGGAGGGATGAGGCCTGCCCAGCCAGCAGAAGCATGTGCAGAAAACGCAAAAAAAAAATGGATATTGAGAGCATATGTGCTGAAGAAAGCAAATCACAGAGTGCATCCAAGCAAGGGTGAGTAATACCTATTCCATGGGATCTGTGTCACAGAATCATAGACTATCAGGGTTGGAAGAGATCTCAGGAGGTCATCTAGTCCAACCCCCTGCTCAAAGCAGGACCAACCCCAACTAAATCATCCCAGCCAGGGCTTTGTCAAGCCAGGCCTTAAAAACCTCTAAGGATGGAGATTCCACCATCTCCCTAGGTAACCCATTCCAATGCTTCCACCACCCTCCTAGTGAAATAGTTTTTCCTAATATCCAACCTAGACCTTCCCCACTGCATCTTGACACCATTGTTCCTTGTTCTGTCATCTGCCACCACTGAGAACAGCCGAGCTCCATCCTCTTTGGAACCTCCCTTCAGGTAGTTGAAGGCTGCTATCAAATCCCCCCTCACTCGTCTCTTCTGCAGCCTAAATAAGCCCACTTCCCTCAGCCTCTCCTCATAAGTCATGTGCCCCAGCCCCCTGATCATTTTTGTTGCCCTCTGCTGGACTCTCTCCAATTTGTCCACATCCTTCTTGTAGTGGGGGGACCAAAACTGGACACAGTACTCCAGATGTGGCCTCACCAGTGCTGAATAGAAGGGAATAATCACTTCCCTCAATCTGCTGGCAATGTTCCTAGTAATGCAGCCCAATATACCGTTAGCCTTCTTGGCAAAAAGGGCACACTGTTGACTCATATCCAGCTTCTCATCCACTGTAATCCCCAGGTCTTTTTCTGCAGAACTGCTGCCTAGCCATTTGGTCCTTGTCTGTAGCAGTGCATGGGATTCTTCCGTCCTAAGTGCAGGACTCTGCACTTGTCCTTGTTGAACCTCATCAGATTTCTTTTGGCCCAATCCTCCAATTTGTCTAGATCACTCTGGACCCAATCCCTACCCTCCAGTGTATCTACCTCTCCCTCCAGCTGAATGTCATCCGCGAACTTGCTGAGGGTGCAATCTATCCCATCATCCAGATAATTAATAAAGATGTTGAACAAAACCAGCCCCAGGACCAACCCCTGAGGCACTCCGCTTCATACCGGCTGCCAACTAGACATCAAGCCATTGATCACTACCCATTAAGCTTAATGATCTAGCCAGCTTTCTATCCATCTTATAGTCCATTCATCCAATTCATACTTCTTTAACTTGCTGGCAAGAATACTGTGAGAGACTGTATCAAAAGCTTTGCTAAAGTAAAGGTATATCACATCCACCGCTTTCCCCATATCCACGGAGCCAGTTATCTCATCATAGAAGGCAATCAAGTTGGTCAGGCATGACTTGCCCTTGGTGAATCCATGCTGACTGTTCCTGATCACCTTCCTCTCCTCCAAGTGCTTAAAAATGGATTCCTTGAGGACCTGCTGCATGATTTTTCCAGGGATTGAGGTGAGGCTGACCAGTTTGTAGTTCCCTGGATTCTCCTTCTTCCCTTTTTTAAAGATGGGCACTACATTTGCTTTTTTCCAATTGTCCAGGACTTCCACCATTTGCCATGAGTTTTCAAAGATAATAGCCAATGGCTCTGCAATCACATCAGCCAACTCCCTCAGCACCCTTGGATACATTAGAACCAGCCCCATGGACTTGTGCATGTCCTGCTTTTCTAAATAGTCCTTAACCTGGCCTTTCACCATTGAGGGCTGCTCACCTTCTCCCCATACTGTGCTGCCCAGTGCAGCAGTCTGGGAGCTGACCTTGTCTGTGAAGACCAAGGCAAAAAAAGCATTGAGTACTTCAGCTTTTTCCACATCATCTGTCTCCCCCATTTAGTAAGGGTCCCACACTTTCCCTGACCTTCTTCTTGTTGCTAACATGCCTGTAGAAACCCTTCTTGGTACCCTTCACATCTCTTGCTAGCAGCAACTCCAATTGTGCTTTGGCCTTCCTGATTACACTCCTGCATGCACGAGCATATTTTGAGTGTCCAAAGACAACACCCATCAACAGGCATGGACTGTTAGTCTCAAGATTTACACACTATTACATTTAAATTGATTTGGGGGCATACGTGACTGTGATTTCTAAAGCAACTTAAGAAGGTGAGCACTAGCTCTACACTAGAGCAGTACCCAGAGAGTGCTTAATAAGCCAAAGCCATGTTGGAAGCCAATTCAAAGCCAGTCCTAGCTACCATGGCAGGGAGCATAAGTTGGGCATTTTTGCTATTAATGGGACCAGGACATATAACCTCTTAGACTGAACCACAGCCATTAAGATGGGCTTTGTTAAAACACAGAGGAAGTTGAGCCAGGGTTTGGTAAAGTGGCCTGTTCAAAGGAGAACCAGTGTGAATTCTACTGAAACTGGGGGCCGTGTTATATGAGCTCCAATGTGCATGCATGGATTTAAAGAGGCTCAATGAAGCAATAAGGGGGGAAAGGGTAATCTTCCCACCACGGAAAATGTAATCTTCAAGTCAACAGATGCAGAAGTATTCTCTCGACTAGATGATTGCATCCAGAAGAGTCTGGCAAGTTCCACTCCATCGTGCCAGTGCCAGAAGAACACAGCGTAAGATTAGAACAGGTTCCAAAGCCAACAGAGGCAGTGGTACTAAAACAAAGTTAGAGAAACAATGTTTGGCAAAAAGCACTTAGGTACAGTTATCTGGGGATTTTCACGAGTGCTGGGATGCTCCATGCCACGTCCCAGAGTCTGCATTCACTGCAAAACCACACATAAATCAAAGAAAGCAATGGGGAAACTGGGTACCAAAGGTATAACGAGATGGCAACACAATGGAGCTGTCATTACTGTGCCGTTTCTTTGGAAAATCTCTGTCTCTGGAACCCTTCTGCTGGGTAGCAAACAGCAGCACAAGTGTGTGACAAAGAGGAAAAGGCTAGGAGAAGAGGGATTCCTCTTGCTTTCCAGTGGATTCCTCAGTAGTAACTTCTGTATCACTGTCATCAGGCATAAGAGCAGGTACGACTCCTCACCCATCACACAGTAAACTACCTGGCAAGAGGCTAAGAACTGGAGGTAGGAAAGTTTTCTTTCCCTTTCTGTTTCCTACAAGAACGTTGCATATTCCCCGAATAATCCAATCCCGCTATTGTCTGCAGAGTAACAGAAATGATCACTCTTGATCTCCAGCCATAGCCCATTAACCTGGAAATTAGGTTCCAAAGAAGCATATTCAGCCATGCTATTTCCACTGCGGCAGAAATATGTTTCCCCCCTATTGCTTTGCCTCATCTATAACTTAGTGAGTAAAATGAGAGATGCTTAGAGAGAAGCATTGTAAATTTAACTCTGATGTGCGCCAGCAGCCAAATGTTTGCCTGTCTCTTCATTGCTCCCTCTACTATCACACTGAGTTAGCTTTGAGCCTGAGGGGAGTGAGGTGGTCTCATTGGTAGCACAATTCCTGGGCTTGGCAGCAGCACCACTAAGGCACTGGCTTTGACACACAACAGAAAAGGGCTGTGCTCCATGCTGAACATTTCATCCGCCAGAGACAGGGCTGAGAACATCCAAAAGCAGCAGAAATGTCTGCATCACTCCACTAGGACTCACCTAAAGATTATTCTTTGGTAGCAATGCAAAAGACACGACCCAGGGATTCCGGGCATACTCATATCTGCTTCTTCACCTGTTTTCTTAATTAGATGGTGCAAATTTTACCCAGGGAGGGAAAGATGAGGGTGACTGTCATGGATGGGTGCAGAGTTTGCCCCCACTTTAACCATGTGACCAAAGCTTTTGAGATTCTTTCCGCAACCCAGCACAGTTTAAAAAAGATCCCAGTGCAATAGTTCAATCAGTGTCTAAAAGCTGCCTACTCTCCAGCCTTGGTTAGAAGGCTGATGTAATCATGTCCCTCATAAGTGATGAGTTGGAGGAAAGCATGCAGCCCCCACTTCTAATCCTGAAGCCATCTATGGTGGCCACACATCGAAAGTCAGCAGTGAAGAAATATTAAAATTAAACGTAATCCCCAATACCTAGTCCCAACTCGAAATCATCCCACTCATCCAGATGCTGAAAAAATACACTGAATAAAATGAAGTGTGCGCACAAGGCTCAGCCAGACCCTAACAGGTGCCCCCTCTTTGCTTGACCCTTTGACCCAGTGATTAAAAGACATACACCCAGGAGACGGTGAGCTTTGACACGGGGGATGGATCGCTCTCTGCTGACAGCCACATAGGCAATTATCACTTGTCTATCACTGATGCTTTCCCTCTCTTTCCGGAGGGTGTCCTCCATCTAATGGAATATTTTCTGCATAAGCAACATGACTCAGATCTAGAGATAGGCAGGCAGAGAACACACTAACGGGCCTGATGTGATGCTGATCATGGGGGTTGTCTTACTGAAATTTCCAAAGGGGGATTGCTGCTTTTCAGCTTCCAGGGTGGGCAATTATTTACAAGAAACTAACAGTGCCATAAACACCAGCCTATTGATGTCCAATACTCATATGAAAGACTGTGCCCAGCATGCTCCTATATGACTGCTGAAGACCTTGGCAACAGTCACCTTTAAAAAGAACAGGAGTACTTGTGGCACCTTAGAGACTAAAAAATTTATTTCAGCATGAGCTTTCGCCACAAGTACTCCTGTTCTTTTTGCGGATACAGACTAACACGGCTGCTGCTCTGAAACCAGTCACCTTTAAGTGTCTTTTCAGAAAGATCTTTATTTTTATGACAAACCACTAGCCTGACACTGGAGAATATGGAACACGTAATAGACTGAGTTAATCTTCTCACTCTGACCAACCAGGACATGTTGTTAGCCAAGGATGAGGAAGAATAATGTAATGGCCCCCCTCAAACATGTAGGCCCCAAATCTTAGGATAATTTTGATAGGCACGCACACTTTGGTTCTGTTACCCTCAGAGGTAGCATGCACCTGAACCAAATATATATGCCACATATGTCAAATCCTGTTCCCAGTGAATTCAATGGTACAACACTAGCTGGCTCCAGCAGGACTAGGATTTGATCCCAGGAGCCCACAGGTTTGATGTAACATGTGTATGCACACAGCGAAGGTGACGGGTGGTTTTGATCAGGAATACAGAGAAATCTGAATGCAGTTCTAGCATGAATGTTCTCAAGCCACACAGCACTTATATTCAGAAGGAATACACAGAGCTCAAGGTATGCTTCCAGCTAAAAAAACGGGACACAGAGCATAGGAGGAAGCTCATCTGACCCAGCAAAAGACCTGCAACTATTCAGGAGGGGAAGTGAAGGGTATAGAGGAAAGAAGCCGTTACCTATATATTAAATTAGACTGACAGCTGGATCTTCCGCAGTTTGGGTGGTGGCTATTTCTCCTTTCTTCACCTCTCTGGGGTGAAAAACAAAAGAGTGAGATCAGAAGCAGCTGCAAGCAAAACCCACAGAAGCTAAATCCCCCACCCTTAAGAATAGCTGGGTCTTCTCTTAGGCACCCAACTACTCACAGACTGACCAGGTGATGTGAGCTGGAGGCAGCTGCCGAATTGCCACCAAAGACCCGGCACTTCAGAGGGTCCCGGGGTGGAAGGACCCCCCTGCCGCGGGTCTTCGGGGCACTTCGGTGGCGGGTCCCGGAGCAGAAGGACCCCCTGCCGCCAAAGACCCGGAGCGGAAGAAGCTCTGGGGCCCGGGCCCCGCGAGAGTTTTCCGGGGCCCCTGGAGTGAGTGAAGGACCCCGCTCCGGGCCCCCCGAAAAACTCTCGTGGGGGCCTGGGGAAAACTGCCCCACTTGCCCCCCCTCTGGGCAGCCCTGGCTGGAGGGCAGAGGAGAAACATCAATAACTTGCATCTGACGAAGTGGGTATTCACCCACGAAAGCTCCTGCTCCAATACGTCTGTTAGTCTGTCAGGTGCCACAGGACTCTTTGTCATCAATAACTTGTTTCCGACTCCTCACCCCAGTCCTGGGGCGTATATTAGGGCTGCAAATTCTACTACTGCCAGTTGAACTACTGCTCCAAAGCCACTTATCCTCCCTCCTATTGCATTTCCTCAGTGTCCTGCTGAGCTACTGAGGAGGCTGGAGGCTGGGTCTTGACCTGCCATTTGAATCACAAAATTACATAGGCAAAAAACAAACAAAAATCATTCCCAGAAGCAAAGGCACCGACTTCCTCAGTTCCTGGGGGGTGCTTGACCTCCGATAAACCCCAGGCCCTGCTGCCACCCCATCTCTTCCCACCCCTGTTTCTCCCCTTTCCCGTCCCGCCCCTGCTCCACCCCCACCCCTTCCCCAAGCCCCCCCTCACCTCTTCATGCCCCCTCCCTTCCCCTATCCCCCCAGCACCTCCTGCACGCCGCTGAACAGCTGATCACAGCGGGCAGGAGGCGCTGGGAGGGAAGGGGAGGAGCCGATCGGCAGGGCTGCCAGTGGGTGGGAGGCGCTGATCTGCGGGGTTGCCAGTGGCCTATGCCCAGAAGTCTAAGTGAAATGCCATGTGCAACTGAAAGATATACCATTCCTAGGTCAGTGCTCTCCCTCCCCCTTCACAAATGCACATGCAAATATCAGATTATGAAAGCCTTGCCCGGGAAGTAGGGGAGGGATTGGGTTTGCCTTTGCACGCTGACCATCTTGCTCATTAGCAAACGTGTCCTCTCCAATGTGTGTTCCCATTTGCAGGCAGGGAACTGCTTCCCAACAGCAACTTTTTCCTTGCCACTGAAGCAAAGTCTAGCTTTTGTCAACACAAAGAAAATAAATAGCAGTTCAGTGCTTGTTTTTAATTATGTGGAGGCCATATTCGTATTTAATGTAAAACACAAAACATCGTTCTCAGACACATGTGAATTATAGTTTGTCATACTCAGACCTCAGACACAGAGACATGACCTCTCAGAAGGCGCTTTTGGAGAACAAATCCTTTAACCTGCATCTCTTATTAGCGGAGGAAACTACCTGCTCTTTTCTCTCTGTGTGTCTTTTTAACTACATTTGATGAAAATATATCAGAGCATAGGCCAATATGCCCATGATTTCCATATATACTTGGATGCTGGGATATAAATTGGGCATTCCCTCCTAGAACAAGTCATTTATCAGCAAGTAACTGGATCATCCCCTCCCATAGTAAAATCCATAGGAGAGGAGGAAATGACTGCAGAGAACCCCCCACATCATCCTTCTGGCAGGAGGGAAAGAGGCATGAGATTTTTCCCCCTTCCAACCAATATAGATCAGAGGACTCAACCCTGAACCCAGCAGATCTCCAATCATGGGCAGTGCAGTCTTCATTACCTAAGCATCTCCTCTACTGACCTGTAACTGTGAAGCTAACAGCTGTGAACCAAGGTGGCCTATAGAGGTCCACACATTTCACTATTGCTCTTTGTTGTATAATGTATTGGGCTAGATGGAAGAACAATTGGTTGAGTTGGGCTTTATTATACAGGAAGTCAGACTAGATGATCAAAATGGACCATTCCGGCCTCAATATCTACGAGAGTTGTGTAAATGCAGTTTATGGTGTACTTTTCATATAAATGACTTTTGTGGCCTCTGATCCGCTAGTATACACAAAACAGTACATATTAGAAAACCAGCACGATATATTAGTTCTGAGTATGGGATCAAGCAGAACTAATTAAAAGTAGTGGAGTGACACTCATCAGAGCATATCACAAGCTTGTCAATGTGATTTGCGAGTCTAGAAGATGGCCAAAGACTTGGAACCAGCCCCTGATGGTTCCTATTCATAAAAAGGAGGGCCCAATTATTTGTGGAAATTAACGCATGGCCTCATTATTAACATACCCTAGTAAAAAACTGCTGTGCATTATCCAGAAGACAATTGCACCCAAGATAGAGAACTTTCTAGCTGAAAAACAAGCCCGGTTTAGATCCAAAAGACAGCAAATATTCAATCTGCATGTGTTATACAAGAATGGTGGGAAAGTGGCCCACGTCTTTGTGGATTTTGCCAAGATATTTGACAGCATTTGGCACAAACCTCTTCGGGGAAGCCTGCAGCTAGTCCAAGTTGGTGAAAATCTAATAAGGCTGATACAAAACCTCTATAGGAGCATGACAGTTGCAGTGTTTATTGGGCATGAGCAAAGTAGTTGGTTTGATTGAGGGATACATGTCAGACAGGGCTACATGCTATCACTGACCCTCTTCAACTGTTATTCTGAGGAAGAGTCACTGATGGAAACCTACAGGAGGACGTACCCATTGGTCTATGAAAAATTAGTCGTTTGTGCTTTGCCAATGATGTTGACCTGACTGGGTCATCGCAACAAGCGGTGCAAAAATAGCTAGAAAGAGTCATTGTAGAAGCAGAGACGTTGGTTCTAAAGATATCACACAAAAAGACAAAGAAACAAAATGTCTGTTGAAAAGGTGAAGATATTTTTACCCAGATCTGAGGAGGCACTGGAGTGCATGGAGATACCTAAGCAGTGATAAATAGCACTTAGAGATGTGACATAGAAGTGGACTTGTGACTGCTGCTTTAGCGATACTCAACGGCATTTGGAGAAGCAAAGGAATTTCCATGAAGTGTAAAATTAAATATGTGTAGGGGAATCATGGATGCTAAGGAAACAGGACATTAAGAGGCTTTCTGCCCTCAAATTGCTGTACATTAGATATGCCTCACACACAAGTAACAAAGAGGTTAACGCCCATAACTGACCTGATACTGGACATCAACAAGACAATGAGACAAAAGAAACTTGAGTTTGAGGAACATGTGGGTTGGATGAGTGGAGGAAGATTGCCAAAGCAAGCTTTGCAGGGATTGGTGCCAGTGGATACGCATGGTGAGTGTGGTTCAGTGAGGTGGCTAACTGGACGGTATACAGTATGGGACACTTCTCAAGGCTGTTCCAAGACTGCAAAATATGGAGAAAGATTGCTGCCAATGACTCCCGTGTGCTGTGTTTACTGTCCATGTGATGTGACTGTGGTGCTTGGCTCAATGAGAGTATGTATGCATGAGTATGTAACAGGGTTGGCTGACTCCTGTGCAACCTCTCATGGCCAGACTTGCCTCTGCGGCATTCTGCTTCTGTTTCCCCTCTTTGGGACCCCTGGCGAACTGCACACAGGCTTCTCTGTGGGTTACCACCACCCCTGCCTGGGGCCAATTAAATAAAAGAAATATTTCTTAACAATCCTCAGGGGCCCACAAGAAAGTCTGCCAGCACGCAACAGTCCATACTGAGCAGTGGTGTCTTCTCGCACTGCCAGAGCACTTCTTCTGTTGCAGTCTGGTCTCACCCCTGTCATGGACTCACAGGACTCGTGCTCTCTCTCAGCTCCGTACGGTCCCTGGGTGGACTCCCCTTCAGTGCAACAGCCTAGTCTCTCTTGGGGGTTAAGCCCCTCCGCCTCCTGGAACTGCTCCTCTCTGAGCCTTAGCATGCCTGTCTCTTGCTGTGGGCCCCCTCAGGGAGCCCACTCGCTCTGGACCCCTGGGGCCACCACACCTAGAGGGAATAATGCAATCTTCATCTCTAGATCCAAGTGACTCTCAGCCAGCGTAAAACAGAAGGGTTTATTGAGAATCTGAATCAAGCACAGGAAACTCTCCAGACTCTCGGGCCTAGCAACCCTCAGCACAGTACATCTAGGTCTCTCCTGCATCCAGGTTGTCTCTGGCTGCTCCCTCCTTCCAGCCAATCATCCTATGCCTGAGCAGGAGGGAGGAGCGTGGCACTGTCCACTGTGATGGAGATAGGGACAAGGGGACTGAGGCGAAGAACTTTGGAAGAAATGTAGATATAAATTAGCTTAAGTTTTAAAAAGGAAAGGAACATAAAAAGAAGGTGCTTCTCTCTAAGGGTTTTAAAGCTCCACTGGCTTACAACAAGTTGACAATAATCGTGTGTAAATTCCATATTCAGGAACTATTTAACTCGACACTTGTAGGAGGATTTATTCTGGAGGTGCTGAGAGTCTTAGGAGCTAGGATAATGCAAAAAATAAATAAAATGCATCAGAGTGAGGCACTCCCTGGAGAATCTCCCAAATACACAGCAGGGCTTTCTGCTCCCTTTACACCGTCAGTACACTATTCAATATGTAGCTAAGTTAGCCATACGCAAAGCCACCAGCATTAGCTGCATGCCGTGCCACTGCATCTGTGTGCAAATGAATAGCAGAATTAGGTCCTTAATAACCCTGGGTAAAAGCCTGTGCAAAATGTACTGGGCATGTGTAGCATGCAATTTCCACGGGTCATAACCTAGTCCAATTAAAAACAAAATTTCACTGGAAAGTCTCCAAGGCAGGTCTCCTCAATGTGGCCTAATTTCAGTGCTCTACCCTCGCCAGTTCATCTGTAGAACTATTAAAAAGCTCACTGGAAGTTCTCCTGCATTGTTAAAAGTATCTTTGTCATTGTCCTTGAACTCCGACACGACTGGATTGTTTGTGTTCAAACTCAAAATAAAAATCACCTTCAGGCAGAGGCAAAAAGAAGAAAAGTCAACATTTCAGAGAGTTCCAAGACACCAAAACCAGGGTGTAAGAATGGGGCTAAGGCTACTCCTGCTTCTTTAGAATGGAGTCAGGGCCGCTAATACTTTTTCCATGTGCATGAGAGAGATGTGCCTGAGCTGCAAAGTTTGACACTGTTGATATCAAGGGATTGTAGGTCAGCCTGAGATAGAAGCCAGCTGCCAAGTGCATCCAAACTTCCTCCACATTCGGCACTGCTTCGATCAAGGGGTTTGGTTTGGGCTCATCTTTAGCATGTGATCAGAGAATTCCTTCTTGCCATTATATTGAACAATTCTTGGATAGCAAAGTACACGAGGAGCCTTTGTAGGTGCTGTCATGACGATAAGTGCCAGCAGCATAATGAAATGTTGTGATCGCATAGAAGGCATGATTACAATTTGCCCAAGGGCAGACACTACTTATACACCAGATTTATTTTTTTCTGGGCAGTTGCTCATTTGACAATGGAGATTAAAACTCTGTCACATTCGAAGTGTGGCTCACCTGCTTTGCAGGGCGTCTGCCTTGGCAGCTTCTGCGGGGGCCAATGACGGAAACAGACTAGTTTTCTGCAGTGCTGGATTGCTGGGGTGCTGTGACTCCATCACCCATTTAAATGGATATCCCTGGTTGGAAACAAGTTGTTTCATTTTAGCATTTCTACCTCTTTGACCTGCTCCTTTTCATTGTCTAGGAAGTACCCCCATTTCTCTAGCCAGTTGTCAAAGTTTCTGAGATACATGCCAATGCGGGGCGAGCTCAGGCTGAACACTATTTACACATAAACTACACAGTTGTAACTCTGTTATACTTATATAGTGGTAACGTCAAGAGACCTCAACTGGGTCAGGACCCCATTGTGTTAGGAGCTGTACAGACACATAGTGAATGACAGTCCTAGCTTCAATGAGTTTACAGTCTAAGGGCATGTCTACATGTGAACACTCCTGAAAATTAATCCATATTAACTAAAGGTGTGAATTCAAAGTGGATTAATTAAACCCTATTAAACCCATGTGGACATTCTTATTCAGAATCAAACTGACCATAATTCGGTCCATTTTAATTCACTTCCAAAAATGTAATTAAGCTAAACCAAATTAAGGCCATTTTACTTCTAAGTAAGAGCATCCATGCAGGATTTAATGAGGTTGAATTAGCTGCCTTTGAATTCACATATTTAGTTAATTTGGATTAACTTTCATGAGTGTCCCCATGTAAGCAAGCCCTCAGAGACAAGACATACCAGGTGAATGAGAAACAAGTGGGCAGGGGTGGGGAAAACAAACAGGGCAACAAAAAGACGACCTGTTTGCACAAGTCAGAAGCAGTAATCACAGTATTCACAACTCATCCCCTGCCCAATGGTTGTTATACTGACACTTCTCTGTATGCATTACAGAAGTGGAGAGGTTTCAGGAGGCTTGAAAGAGGATAAGGGGCAGCAAGAAAGAAAGGGTGAAGGCGCTTGTGGGAGAAGAAGTCGGGGGCAATCAAAGTGAGCATCACTGGCAGAGAGAAGGCAAGAGTCGATCTCATGAGAAGACGGTAGCGCGGATATGTAGGGCTATGGAGGGCTTTGAAGATTAGTATAAGAAGGTTGCATCTGATGTGGTGGAGGAGGTGGGCTCGGTGGCAGGGTGTAGAGAGAGGTGACATAAAGCAGCAAGCCAGGAGAATGATCTAGCAGCAGCATGTTGAATGAACCGGTGGGTTGGGGGAGGTTGCAGGCATTGAGACTGGAGAGGAGATTTCAGTGGTCACGGTGCAAGATGGTCAGTGTCTGGACAAGTATTTTGCTTGTGTGGGCAGAGAAGAAAGGCTGGATCTTGGAGATGCTGGGCTAGAAGACGTGACACAATTTTTACCTGGCCTGGATGTGTAGCTCAAAGGAGAAGGCCTGAGTCAAAGGGGAAGCTGAGATTAAATATCTAAGCACGAGGGAGAAGGGTGGCACTGTCCACTGTGATGGAGATAGGGACAAGGGGACTGAGGCCAAGAACTTTGGAAGAATCAAAGAACGACGGGTAACAAGGTGGAGGAAATATCATGAGGTCCTTTCTGGCCATTTTAAGTTTCAGTTAATGGCTGGACAGGGGGGGACGTCAGAGAGACAGGCCAAGACTTTAGTTTGGATGGAGGGTGACAGGTTCTGAGTAGAGAGGTAGATTTGTGAGTCAGCAGCATAAAGATAACTAAAGCCATGTTTGCAGATGAGATCTCACAGAGATAGATTGTAGAAGGAGAGGAGGTGGACCAAGGATGAAGCCCTATAAGGGACCACAACCACAAGAGGGGCTGTAGAGAAGGAGAAGTAGGTAATGAAGGAGCAACCCGAGAGACAGGAGGAGAACCAGGGGAGGATTGAGTCCTGGAAGCCCAGGGATGACAGAATGTCAAAGAGAAGAATTAACAATGGGAGATGCTGCATGCCCAGCACCTCAGAAAATCTGACCACTTCTGGTAGGTGCCTAATGGGAGCTGAGCTTTTCAGACAAACTGCCTCCAACTGTGGAGGCTGAGCACTTTTGACTATCCAGCTACTAAGGACTAAGCCATAAATTCAATCACTAAAAGCAAGAAGTTCCTTATATCAGGAAGCTGCAACTGGTATTCCCATCCAGTGTCCCAAATGTTCCATCTCACCACGCAAGTTGCTAGGGGAAGGGGGTTTAACCGAGAGCCTTACTTGTGCAGCCTTTGCACTGTTGATTTATGTAGGAGTCGGATGATCACGTCAGTTCCAATTTTAGTATTTCTATATCTTCATCACTTCATGCTGTTGCTCAATAATTGTCAGTGTGCAGTTTTGTCAGGAAATAATTATGTTTATTCTGTGAGAGTCTTTGCATGTTCTTCTTCATATTTTATAAGTTCCCACTCTGAGTCACCAGTACCTGAGGGACAAAGGGAAGGAGGAATCAGAAAAAAAAAAGACAGTTGCTATGACATTCCATTAACTTAGCAGAAAGAATTATTTTTGACAATTTAAAGCTACATTCCTCTTTATTCTGTAAAATTGTTAAATGTCTTCATTTAGGGCTGCTGCGGGGGAAAGTATATAACTGAACACACACAACTCCACTTTCATTAGATGCCATATTAAAACTGTGATCTCATTGGCCAACTGAAACAGCAAGACAGGCAGGCACTGTACGTGTGGAAGAGACTTCCACAATGCACACCTATGTAGCAATATGGGGGGCACGAGTTGGCCAACTATTAGCCAGCACACAGATCCCAGAGTGATGGGTACAGTATAAGATGGGGGGGACAGGACCACTCACTGGGGTGGAGAGGGGTGTTTCAAATATGGCCTCAAAGATTCCTCTTTATTTGACTGCATAAGGAAAGCTGCATATACAGTGAAATTCAGCCTTGAGCAGAGGGCCAGCATAAACCCTGTGCACTATGCTGGAGTGAGTTTCACCCATAGTGCAGAAACAAAGAAAGACCCCCATGGACAAATATTCCCCTCCCCCACATCAGTCCTAGTGATATTAGTGAACGGGGTGGGGGGTTGTCCCCTCCCCCATCTACTTGCATGCCACCTCCTCATGCAGCTTCCCTTAATTTGGATGCACAAGGTATTTGTGCCCCTCCAACCATGTCTGCCCAGTGACCTTCTCTTTATGGACGTACAGACTCAAAAGAATTTAAGTCCATGTGATATACAGAAGGTCAGACCATGTAGTCTGACCTCCTGTACATCACAGGACACTGCATTTCACCAGCCACCCCTGTAATATCTTGTCTTTGGCTAAAGCCTGTCTTCGAGAGAGGCATCTAGAGACAGAGAATCCACCTCGGCCCTTGGGAGTTTCCAGTTTGAATTTGCCCGGCTTCAGCTTCCAGCTTTCGGTTCTTGTTCTGCCTTTCTACCTTAGATGAAAGAGCTCTTGAGCACCCGGTATTTTCTCCCCACAATGATACTCATAGACTGTAATCAAATCACCTCACTCCTCTTTTTGATAAACTAAACAGGTTAAGTTCTTTAATTTTCTCAATGTAAGACATTCTCTCTCGTCCTCAGGTCATTTCTGTGGCTCTTTTCTGCACCCTCTCCATTTTTCAACACCCTTTTTTAAAATGTAGACACCAGAACGGGACGCACTATTCAAGTGTCAGTCTCATCAGTGCCGTGTAGAGAGGAAAATCACCTCCTTACTCTTAGTCATGATCTCCTGTTCAGACAAGGATAGCACCAGCCCTTTTTGCCACACTTAGCACACTGGGAGCTTATGTCGAGTTACTTGTCCACTATTACCCCATAATCCTTTCTGGCGTCACGGCTGTCCAGGCTACAGCCCCCATCCTTCTTCCTGGATGTACAACAATGCATTTTGTCTGGCTGGGCCCAGCTTACCAAGAGATCCAGAATGCGCTGTATGAGTGCCCTGGCCTTATCATTATCTACCATTCTGCCCATCTTTGTGTCAGGCACAAATGCTATCAGCCAAATGCTATTGTGATAGCTATCACAAATGCTATCAGCCAGTTCTTAATCCATTTAACAAGTGTCCTATTGATATAGTGCTCATTTTTTTATCAGAATGCCATGCAATACTAAGTCAAATGCCTTAAAAAAGTCTAAATATATCTATCTATGCAGTTACCTTTACCAACCAAGCTTGCAGTCGCATCAAAGAATGGCAAGACCTATTTTCCATAAAACCATGTAACTGGCATTAATTATATTCCTATCCTCTAATTCTTTATTAAATTGATTCCTGTATCAGCTTTTCCATTTTTTGCCTGGGATTGATATCAAGCTAATTGGCCTATACTTACCCAGGTCATCTTGCTTGCCCTTTTGGAAGTGGCACAGGATTAGCACTCTGCCACTCTTCTAGAATATTTCCCCAGTATTCCAAAATGTATTAAAAATCAACATAGTCAGGCCAGAGATCTCCTCAGCCAGCTCTTTTAGGACTCTTGAGTGCAAGTTTAAACACATGTATCCCTATCCGATTTTTTAACATCCTCCTTAGTTACTAATGGATGGAAAATACTTCATCATCCTCATGTAATATGGCCACATCCATCTTGATTCTTTCCAAAAACAGAAACAGAAATATTTATTGAACATTCTGTTTTTTTCTGCACCATCATTAACAATTTGACCATCTCCACCTATACTACTGCTAGGATTTCTTTTGTTCCTAAAATATTTAAATTCGCTCTACCAGCCATGAATTTTTCCCTGATCTCTTTAGTTTCCCTTATCAAGTTTCTACACTTCATAACTTCTAATTTATATTGATAGCCATCTCTCTCCCTCCCCCACCCATTTGTTAGATATTGCTTTTTTATTTCTAACTGCTGATTTCACTACTGAACTAGAATGGGCCTTTAGCCAAAGATGTCCACTTTCTCAATTGTAGAATCATGGCTTTTGGACCATTTAATAAACTCTTCTTAAAGAATGCCCAATTTTTATTCACATTCTTCTGTCTAAATATTTCGTCCTCGTCTCCCTCCTCGGTTCATCCTTTCATCTGCTTTGCTCTCTCCCCTCTTGATCTCCACTAGATCGGTCTTCCTGATCTCAAATTATTGCCCATCTTCCTTTCAGTTTCCCTCTTTAAGGATTTGTTCCAAACCCCACTGAGTCCCCCCCTTTTTCCCCCTTTTTAAATTATTCTGGAACCTCCTCCTTCAGCCCAGATCAATTCAGAGAAAAAAATGTCCTGTCACTGTGACATATATCTTTAGATATATATTTTCAGCACTGATTGTACCCAGCAGTATGAGTCAAACTGACAACTACATTTTCCACCAGTGCTCCTTTCCCAACAGACATGCAGCGCTCTCGAATGGCTGCTGGTGAAAATAATGAAGAACATGAATAAGTAAAACAAATCACAGCTCTAAAAGTTTTGTGCATCTGTTCCTGCTTTTTCTTTATGTCCTGGAATTTTTTGATCTCCCCGCCCCCCCCCCCCCGATTGTCTCTCCGTTCATTTCCATCTTTAATTCTCTCTGGTTTCTTCCCCTGACACCCTCCCCACTTTTAATCTTTTCTTGTCAGTCGCTATTTTCAGTTTCTCTCTCTAAGCATAATAAGATTTCCCCTCAGACAGGAGCAATTTCTCCCTACTAGATGCACTTTTTTGGTGTTGGAGTCTGCTCGATTCTGTCATTCTGCCCATTTCCCACTGCTGCCTCCTACCCACACACCTTTACTCTGCCCCTGTAGGGACGCCAACCCCCATCCATGCTAGCTCTCTCTGTAATGCCCTTGGGACACTGGGTATCACTTTATAGATTTGCACTGAACACTGCAGTAGGCCATACCCCTTGGAGAGAGGCACCCATCTGCACTTGTGCTGGCTCTTGGTGAATGGGCTCTTGAGGCCACACTTCCAGCTCCGGCAGTTAAGAAGTTAGTAACATCCCTTCTTTGGTTTTCCAAGACTTTAACAGATTCACATGGGACAGCCCAGTCTCCTTGTGCCTCACAGGGAGGTGCACCCATAGCCCACAGGACCAACCTGATGAACCATTTCAAAAGGTCCTTGCCATCTGGCTAGCAGCTTGGTTTCTGTGCGTGGGAAGCAATACCCCATCCCCAGGCTGGAAGGTCATAGGCTTGAACCCCAGTTATATGTTTGTTCCTGCACCTGGCTGGGCCCCCAATAGGTTTTCATGAGGAAAAATCCCTCATCTTTTTGAGGCATTTCCCGAGCTGGAGGACATACTGGGTGGTATTGGTTGCCTTCGGGTCTTGCTCTTCCCAGCCCACATGTAGAAGGTGCAATATCCCTCAAGGTTATCACCAGTATAACAGTTAGAAGAGAGAGACCCTGGTGGAAGCTTGTGGCACCGCCACTATTGTGAACAAAATGGGGGGAAGTATCTGGTCCCCATGCTTGGGATCAGAGACCACAAACCTTTTTACCATTATCCTCGGGGGTTTGTTGAATCTCTTATCTAATCCCTCCATCTCTGAATGACAGATGAAGTTTCCTAGCAACTTGATCTTGGGTAGGGAGAACAGCTCCTGCATTATCTGGGAAGTAAAGTTGGTCCCTTGATCTGTCAGTATTTCTCAAGGGATGCCTACTGAAGAGAAGAGTTCTATGAATTCTGGGACAACTGCTGTCACCTTTGCAGAGCACACGGGATGGCCTCTGGATGCTGGGACACAGTCTACAATCATTAGAACATACTGATGTTTCGCTGCAACTTTTCTCCAGGGGCCCTACCATATCCATCCCAATTCACTTAAAGGGAATTTCAGTCAGGGGACTGGGACCAAGGGGGATTTCGAGACAGGCTTTGGGGTAGTCAATTGGCACTTGGGACAAGAGGCAAGGTATACTCAGACCGGCAGGTTGTTACCAGCAGCATAATCAGGGTATCAATAATTGGATCCCCCCTTTCCTGTTTATCACACTCACTGTGATATGCACAATCTTCCCAGGGTGTAAAGTGGGGCCACGACCTCACATGCTGCGGTTCTATCACCTCATTGTTGGTGGCAGTAATTTGATTGTAGGCCCTGCTCAGGGTAGGATCCCCTCTTTGTCTGTGGACAAAAATCTGTGTCACAAGTCAGGCTTCTAAACCTGGCAATGGCAACCCACCAGCTACCATTCTGGTTTGTGACCTGGAGATCCTGTGGATCTCAAACTCCCCTCTCCTAACCAGGCAAGGCTCACTGGTCCAGGACCTGCCTACCAGGAATGGGTCAGTGTCCATGGTCTCCAGTTTTCCTAGCTTAATGATAACTTCCCGAAAGTACCACCAGTTCTGACCAATAATGTCAGAGTAGGCCAGTATCAATGATAGAGCCACCAGGAGGACAGCCACATGCTGGCCCACAGTTAACTGTAGTTGTTTGCTGGGGTAGGCCTTCATATCCTCAGGAATGCACTGGAGGAAGATTGCATCTCTTGGGATCCCTCTGCCCCCACCAAGGAAGTCTGCACCAAACTCTGGCTGCATCCAGAATCCAGCACTCCTTGCACGTTCATCTCATTGATCCACACAGTTCTTCCTTGCTCTGTGCACGGCTGCCTGCACCTTGGCATAATCACATTCCATATAAGGGCGTTGTCTTCCAATGTGTCCCGATTGTCCACATGAGAAAACCAGGTCACCAGGTTGTGATCTGAATCCGTTCTCTCATCTGCTGCTGACAGCCCTGCCTGCTGTAGGGGCCTGGCAGGTAAGTCCTTATTACCCCTTCTGAGTAACGGGGCCTGGGGCCAAGTGCCCTCTTTAGGTTTTGTCCAGACTCTTCCCAGCCTGTCACAGAGACTCGCCCACAGTCAGGATGGCTGCCCTAATTGCCAGTAGTCTGCAGATGTGGGTACTTGTCTCTGATCAGTGGAGGATGTTCTCCCTTGACCGGTCTTCACGTCAGGGTCGGGACAGCTTCTTAGCCCCAGATTGTCTGCTTCCCCACCTCTCTGGGGTGTCCTCAGTGACCAAAAAGTTTTCCACTAGCTGCACTGCCTCTGTCAGAGTCTCAGGACAGTGCCTCAGTGCCCAAGCCCATCCCCCAGTGGGGACGGGGACAGGGCACTATTAGTAGTTGGTCAATGAGGTTGCTGCAGCACTGGGAAGCGTGTGGGGTTAACTGAAGCCAACTATTTCCATTGGGGATTATGAGCCCCCGGGTGGTACTCACTGGGCTACTGATATGATTGGGAGGAACAGGGAGCATGGAGGAAGCTCAGAGAGAAGTTGAGAGGGTGAGCCGGGGCTGAGGAGTGACGGCTCTGTGGAGGCCTCCTCTTGCTGTAAGCTTGCAGTGCACTGTGATACTTTGTGAGGAAAATATAAATACACACATGGTGAAAGGGTAACTGTCTGGTGTGCGTTTGTGACTTTGAGACCACACTAACTGGCCAGGCTATGAAGTACACTTGGTAGCAACCGAGGCACTCTGTGACACGTGGGGGGCTTGTTTGGGAGTATTAACACACACACACACACCCCCAGATGAGAGAAGGAGATCCAGGCACCATGGACGAGAGGCTACGCTGGTTAGTAGAACACCACAAGGAGATGCAGAAAACCCAGTGGGAGGAGAGGCAAGCACTTCTGGGTCAGCAGGCAGAGGAGCAGTGACAGTTACAAGAGTTCAGCAAGGAGAAGGCCCAGGGACAGCAATAGCTCCTGCAGAAGATGGTGAGTTCCCATGAGGGGACTGGACATTGAACGCTGGGCCGGGGACTCTGTAAGATGGCCCCAAGGGATGGCTCCAATGCCTTTTTACTAACCTTTGAGAGGGTGGCTAAGAGTGCCTGATAGGACACGGGTGCATGGGCACTTCAGCTAGCCTCTAGTCTGTCTGGTGAGCCTCAGGTAGCCAATATGGCCCGGAATGAACACCAGGCCCAAGATTATGATACACGGAAGGCCGCTACTGTAGACAGGAACTGTCAGCAGAGAAATACTGCCAAAAATTGAGGGCAGCCAGATGGAACGGCAGGATACCTCCCAGGGCCTTTGCACAGAAATTGTCACTGTGGGGCACTCGGTGCTTGCAGCCGGAGAGAAAGGACATTGAGGCCTCCATTATTCTGGAGCAATTTAGACAGAGCCTCCCTGCTAGACCGAGCTGGATGAGCAAGCGTCTCAGAGGGGTGATTAAGAAAAAACAGAAAGCGTACAAGGAGTGGAAGATGGGAGGGATCAGCAAAGAAACCTACCTTATTGAGGTCAGAGGGTGTAGGGATGCAGTGAGAAAGGACAAAAGCCGGGTAGAGATGGACCTTGCGAAGGGAATTAAAACCAATAGTAAAAGGTTTTTTAGCCATATAAATAGGAAGAAAACCAAGAAAGAAGAAGTGGGACCGCTTAAAACTGTAAACGGAGTGGAGATTAAGGATAAGCTAGGCATGGCATAATATCTAAACGAATATTTTGCCTCGGTCTTTAATGAGGCTAATGAAGGGCTTAGGAATAGTGGCAGAGTGACTGATGGGAATGAAGGTGCGGGGTTGGAAATTACAGTATCCGAGGTAGAAGCCAAACTTGAACAGCTTAACGGTAGTAAATCCGGCGGCCCGGATAATCTTCATCCTAGAATATTAAAGGAATTGGCGAGTGAAATTGCAAGCCCGTTAGTGATAATTTTTAACGAATCTCTAAACTCGGGGGTTGTACCATTTGACTGGAGATTAGCTAATATAGTTCCTATTTTCAAGAAAGGGAAAAAAAGTGACCCGGGTAACTACAGGCCTGTTAGTTTAACATCTGTAGTATGTAAAGTCATGGAAAAAATATTAAAGAAGAGAGTAGTTACGGACCTTGAGGTCAATGGCAATTGGGACAAATTACAACATGGTTTTACGAAAGGTAGATCGTGCCAAACCAACCTGATCTCCTTCTTTGAGAAAGTAACAGATTTTTTAGACAAGGGAAATGCGGTGGATCTAATATATCTTGATTTCAGTAAGGCGTTTGATATGGTACCACATGAAGAATTACTGGTTAAATTGGAAAAGATGGGGATCGAAATGAAAATCCAGAGGTGAATAAGGAACTGGTTAAAGGGGAGACTGCAGCGGGTCAAATTGAAAGGTGATCTGTCGGGTTGGAGGGAGGTTACCAGTGGAGTTCCTCAAGGTTCGGTTTTGGGTCCGATCTTATTCAATCTATTTATCACTGACCTTGGAACCAAAAGTAGGAGTGGGCTGATAAAGTTTGCGGATGACACGAAGTTGGGAGGTATTGCCAATTCGGAGAAGGACCGGGATATCCTCCAGGGAGATTTGGATGACCTTGTAAACTGGAGTATTAGTAATAGGATGAAATTCAATAGTGAGAAGTGTAAGGTTATGCATTTAGGGATGACTAACAGGAATTTTAGTTATAAGCTGGGGACGCACCAGTTGGAAGTAACGGGAGAGGAGAAGGACCTCGGAGTCCTGGTTGATCGCAGGATGACTATGAGTCGGCAATGTGATGTGGACGTTAAAAAAGCTAATGCGGTCTTGGGATGCATTAGGCGAGGTATTTCTAGTAGAGATAAGGAGGTGCTAGTCCCGTTATACAAGGCGTTGGTGAGACCTCATTTGGAGTACTGTGTGTAGTTTTGGTCTCCCATGTTTAAGAAGGATGAATTCAAACTGGAACGGGTACAAAGAAGGGCCACTAGAATGATCCGAGGAATGGAAAGCCTGTCGTATGAAAGGAGACTTGAGGAGCTCGGTTTGTTTTCCTTAACCAATAGAAGGTTGAGAGGAGATATGATTGCTCTCTTTAAATATATCAGAGGGATAAATACCAGGGAGGGAGAGGAATTATTTCAGCTCAGTACTAATGTGGACACGAGAACAAATGGATATAAATTGGCGGTCGGGAAGTTTAGGCTTGAAATTAGACGAAGGTTTCTAACCATCAGGGGAATGAAATTCTGGAACAGCCTACCGAGGGAAACAGTGGGGGCGAAGGACCTCTCTGTCTTTAAGATTAAGCTTGATAAGTTTATGGAGGGAATGGTTTGATAGGATAACGTGATTTAGTCAATAGGTCAATAACGTGCGACCACTGGTAATTAGTACCGAGGGTCAATGTTGGGATACTGAAAGTCTTTTTCCTGAGTGTCTGGCTGGAGAGTCTTGCCCGCATGCTCGGGGTTCAGCTGATCGCCATATTTGGGGTCGGGAAGGAATTTTCCTCCAGGGTAGATTGGCAGTGGCCCTGGAGGTTTTTCGCCTTCCTCCGCAGCATGGGGTGGGGGTCGCTTGCTGGAGGATTATCTGCTACTTGAAGTCTTTAAATCAGGATTTGGGGACTTCAACAGCTGAGTCAAGGGAGAGAATTATTTCAGGAGTGGGTGGGTCAGCTTTTGCGGCCTGCATCTTGCGGGAGGTCAGACTAGATGATCATAATGGTCCCTTCTGATCTTAAGTTCTATGATTCTATGATTCTATGAGACTACAAGGCCTGGGTCCAGCGGCGTCGGTCACAATCATTAGAGGCATTGGTAATATTAACAGAGGAGCATGTGGAGGTGGACTCTCCATGGTAGGAGCTCCGTACCCCTACGACCAAGGAGGGGGGAAAGAAGGTTGAGGAACCTGATGCAGAAAAGCCTGGAAAGGGGATTCAAGGGACAAACAAAGGGGGCCCCCAATTACCCACACAGTAGTTTGCTGGGGGAAAAGGACACATAAAGAGAGATGGCCCCATGCGGACTGCAGGGCTCTGTGGGTGGACAGGTGTAAAAGGGGTACAAGATGTACAAGTCAGGAACAAGACAAGGCCGAGGAGGACAGAGACCAAGGCATTGAGGCTCTAGAGGAACAACTTATTCTGGTGGGTGTAGTCAGATGTTTGGCTGCGTGTGAGTTCATTCAGCATGCTGTCCCAACTTTGTGCAGATAGCAGAGACAGTAGGCCCCGATTGAATGACCCAATAAATCCACAGACTTGGCTCGTAGCGAAGGCACTTGGTCTGGTTTATTGCTGATGAAGCCCCGGCTCAATGGTTACAGGTACACTAATACATGTATGTTCATGACAATGGACCAGCTCAGTTAGTGGCAGGACTTTCCACTATCCCCTAGGCCAGACAAAGACACTCCCTCTGAGATGCATCTTTATACACCACTACAAACAAGTTACGTATCATCCTTGATGTATTAGGGTGCCACCCATTGCCTTGTACCCTGTAGGTGCAATCAAAACATCTCTATTCATCATGCTGTCATCCTGACCTTATCCTTAAGATGCATCAACATGTTCCTGTTATCTCTGGGGAATGTGGTTATCGGGGTGTTTTGGTACCACCCTTCTGGAATGTGCTTGTGTGAGTGCTTTATGCCTAGCACCTCTTAGGAATACGTGTTTTTGCAATATCAGCCCTAATCTTGCCAATGATGTGACCAGGGCCTGCCTCTTGCTCACAACTTAACTTTGCTTTATATCAGCAAGGTTTTGACTACTTTAGCCCAGGCCTCAGGCCTCACACCAGGCCTCTGAAACATGGGCTTATGTTTCAGGCCCTCTTCCTACTACAGTGGGTACAAACCAGGGGCAAAAGAAACCAGAATTAAGGTCAGTGGGGAGTGACTGGGATATAAGTGGAAGGAACAGGAAGCAAAGGGGAGCTCTGAAGGAAAGCTCAGGGGATGAGCCTGGGCTAAGGAGCTGGGAAAGCCCCATCTGGCTGTAGGACTGCAGTGCACTGTAATACTTTGTAAGGGAAGAATAAATACACACGAGGTGAAGGGGGATGGTGTGGAGGGGTGGGGAGGTGGTAGCAGGGGGCTAGGGGGGTGGCGGTGGGACCACACAAACCGGCCAGGCAGTGAAGTACACTGTTTAGCAAGTGAGGTGCCCTGTGACAGGGAGTAATTGTATAAACTGCTCAACCAGTACTAACTCAGCCCCCTGAGCTCCAGTCAGCTCCTCTGGCCTCAGCCACTGCCACCAACAGTGGCCATGCTCCCCAGGAACATGTTTCCATCCAGAAACAGTGGTGGCACATCTCTTCACTCATATCAAGAAAGGCCGGGCTGGAAACCTTAACCAATGTGTAGTCCTGTGCAGCCACCAGGTCAAGCCCTGAAGTAAGCCCATCATCATCATCATCATCACTCCCATAACCACTTTGGTCGTTGGGGCACCATCACTGATGAGCAATCAACCAATTGTCTCCACCCCTGATGATTGTGTGTCAGTGCTTGATTCTCCACAAAGTCCATTCCTGTCTACTCTTTTATGTTGTCAATCCATCTCTTCTTCTGTCTACCTCTTCTTCTCTTCCCCTGTACTGTCCCTTGGAGGATGATCTTGGATAAGCCAGATGATCTTGTTACATGGCTGTACCACTTCAGCTTGCACTTCTTCATGGTCATCAGGAGGTTTTCATATGACCCAGTATGATGATGATGTTGCGGACCTCTTCATTAGTGACATGGTTGAAGTAGGAGATGCCCAGGATTTTACGTTCAAGTTCTGCCATAAGGACCCATGTCTCGCACGCATACAGAAGAATGGAGATGACCAGTGCATGTAGCAGTTTCAGTTTGGATTCCAGGGAGATGTTCTTATTCCTCCAAATTGGCTTTAGCTTTGCCACTGCTGCTGTTGTTTGCGCAGTTCTTGCCCAAATTTCTGCCTTGGATCCTTCATCAGTGATGATTGCCCACAAATACTTGAACTGTTTCACTGTCTCCAGCTCTTGTCCACTGACAGTGATATGTGAGCTGATCCCATCACGTTTGTTTGTCATTAGCTTGGTTTTCTCTGCACTGATTTCCATGCTATATTTTGCAGAGGTTTCATCCAATCATTTCACAAGGTTGGCAAGTTCATCTTCGCTGCCTGCCAGGCCATCAATGTCATCAGTGAACTGAAGATGTGAGATTGTTCACCCCCACCAATGCTGACTGTGCATACATGATCTTCTAGGGAATCAGTCATTATGTGCTCCATGTAGATGTTGAACAGTGTGGGCGAAAGAAGGCAGCCTTGCCAGACTCCACAGTGGTGCAAAACTGCTCTCCTATTGTGCCATTGACGAGAACTACACTGCTGGCCTTGGCATACAGTTGTTTAATGGTAAGAATAAGCTAATGACCAACATTGTACTTAATCATGGTTGCCCAGGGAGCTTTGTGCCATATTCTGTCAAACACCTTCTTGAAGTCAACAAAGACATGGTACATGTCCTGTTGGTGTTGTAAGTACTTCTCACATAGAACACGAAGGTTGAAAATCTGTTCTGTGGTACTTCTTCCAGCACGAAAGCCAGCCTGTCCTTCAGCAATGATATTCTCTACTTGTGGCTTCAATCTGCTCAATATGACTTTCAACATCACTTTGCTGGGATGGCTAATTAAGCTTATGGTCTGGTAATTTTGACACAATTTCAGGTTGCCTTTCTTCCACATGAAGGGCCACCCACCAGTCTGCCAGATCTTGTTGCAGCACATCTATTACTATTTCTCCTTCAAATTTCATCAGTTCAGCTGGGATGTTGTCAATACCTGTAGCCTTTCCATTCTTGAGTGATTTCACAGCTGTCTCCATTTCTTCACATAGTATTGGAAAGTCATTCTCCTCTGTTGAATCTGGGCTGTCTAAGACACTAGGATCTCCATTTGTCTGGTGGTTGTATAGATCAGAGCAGTAGTTTGTTCACCTATAGATGATGTCCCTTTCTTCTGTAAGACTGTTCCCTTCTTTGTCTTTAATTGCATTAGCTTTGGTTCATCTTTCCTTCGTCAGATCTTTTACAAGCTAGAAGGCTCGTTTGCTATTTTTATTATTATAATATATGGAGATATACCTATCTCCTAGAACTGGAAGGGACCCCAAAGGGTCATTGAGTCCAGGCCCCTGCCTTCACTAGCAGGACCAAGTACTGATTTTGCCCCTGATCCCTAGGTGGCCCCCTCAAGGATTGAGCTCACAACCCTGGGTTTAGCAGGCCAATGCTCAATCCACTGAGCTATCCCTCCCCCATACTCTTCAATTATAGAGCATTGTTTTTCAATCCATATCTCCTTGGCCACCTTCATTCCTTTCTTGATCTTTCTGCCAATCACTCTGTATTTATCAGCTCCCCCAGTGCTGTTGTTGTCTCTCTTAAGTTCTCTTCTAATGTCATGCATTTGTAGTATTTTATTTGTGACCAATGGTTTTGTCTTCTTATGATGTTTCCCAAGGATGTCCATTGCTTCCTCATTCATTACAACATTGAAATTGTTGGTCATTGTTTCTACATATTCCTCTAGAGCAAGCAGCAGGGCAAATTTTCTGCCGATCATTGTTTGGAATGACTCTGCAGTGTTTCGGTCTCTGAGTCTTTCTAAGACAAACTTGGTTCTGGTGAACTTTGGCCTGACGATTTTCCTTAGCCACAGCCAAAAATTTAGCATCACAAGGTCATGATCATTTCCAATACCAGCACCAGGTAAACTCCTTGTTTTAGATCTGTTAATCCCAGAACGAAATCAGTTTTGCACCATGATGTCGTTTATCTGTCTGTGATGTAGACCATTAGGCGTGTGCCATGTTGATTGTCTGGATGCTTTATGTGCTCCTAATGTGTTTGCAAGAACCAGATTGTTATAGCTGGCAAACTCCAAAAGTCTCAGTCCTCTCTCATTGGTTACCACATTACAGAACAGGACACAAAAATCTCGCCAATCTGCCTGTGCATCAGTACCCACTTTAGCATTCCAATCTCCCCGTACAATCAGGACATCTTTCTTGTGTACCTTATCGATGATGTCTTGGGGCTGATTGTAAAAATCTTCAATTTGCTCATCGTCATAGGCTGTTGTAGGGGCGTAGACTTGTACCACTGTGATATTAAATGGTACTGCCTTTAGACGGATGGAAATAAGCCTGCTGGACATTGGGCGGCATTCTAATACTGAATTCTTGATATCTTTATGCACAAGAAATCCTACACCATTGACATGTTTGTCCTCTCCACTGTAATAGACTACATGGCCTTCTTCCATTAGTACCTCTCCAGAGTTCTTCCATCTGACCCCAGAGATTCCTAGGAGGTTCCAGGTGTATTATTCCATTTCATACGTCAGTTCTTTCAACCTCCCTATTTGTCTCAATGTCCTTACATTCCATGTGGCTATGGTGATGTTATCTCTTCCATGGATCCTCTTTGTTGGGGTTACACTAGTAGTATACTTGTCACGTCTGCCCCAGTGGGCGACGGATGTTGCGGTCATTATTAACCCAGGCTGCGATCAATCCGGTATGGACATCATTACCGGATTTCTCCACCAGGTTAGAAATTTGCCCAAGACACACCATATAATGAGCAAGTCAACGGTGTCCATACCAAAGTAAGCCCAACAGCTGAAAATGTTGCTATAATACAAGGCCCTGAGAGAAAGAGCAAAGTGGCTCTATTCAGAATTTTAAAAGGCCATTGGGGATCTATTTCTAACACACATACATAAGGATGGGCTATGCAAAATGTGTAAGATCCAGGAAACAATAGATGACCTCTTATGGAATTGTAACGATGTACCAGCGAGAAGTTTTCCATTCTACGGAAAATGCAAATGCTTTAGAGTAACAAAATTTCCTTTGCAAGACCTGCCCAGAATACGAGAAAAATGGGGCCCAATTAAAAAGTGACCCTGCAATTCTTTAAGAAGAGTGGGGAAGGTGACAAACTTTAAGACCCAAGGTCCAGTAAATTGCTGTCATAGACTCAGGAAGTGAGTTTTCTGTGCCACAAAACCCAAGATGAAGAAAGAGGTTGCAAGAAGAGACACTACAGTCACTTTGGGATAGAAGAGGCAGGAAGTGGTCCAGGGAGGCAGCAGTTAGTCTGAGGGAGTAGACCTTGGCTGCTAGCTACAGGTTCCCTGGGCTGGACCCCAGAGCAGAGGGAGGGCTAGGGGTCACCTACCAGCCACTGAGGAAGGAGGGGTGAAACCCCCTGAAGTAAGGGATGTAAGGACCATTCTTCCCAGAGACAAAGGGAAGACCTGCTGTAAGGTCATTGGACTATAGTTGGTGGACTCTGTTACACCAGAAGGGATGGACTAAAGTGTGACCTGGAAGTTGCGGGAAGAGAGACCACCACAGTGAGAGAGTGACTGTCAGCAGGGGGTGCCATATGGGGAGACTGCTGCTATGTCAGGCCTGGCCACAAGGAGGCAATCCTGCGGTGTGTGAACCCCTTTACACTCAGGCGAGGATCTGCCTCACCACATACACACAAAATGGCAATATTTGTTATGAGGGGAAAAGGAATCTGACTGTGAGAACTCCTGGTGACATCCATACAGGGACAACGTGAAGTCGGTGTGGGCATGTTGTATGGGACAGGTCACTGTATTTCCTGGTTTCCTTAAGTTTGTGGGGTGATTTTTGTTGAAATGCTGATGTTCCTTTAAGGGACGTGGACGGGACTTTAATTGAGCATTTTCTGGTTTCCCAGTACCTGAGTTAGGGGTTCTGAAGTCTCATCTATCAGGCATATAAAGAGAGCAAAAGACTGTTGTGCAGGGCCATGCTTAACTCTAACAATGTCATTTTTAAATGATTTTTATCAGGACAAATGCCCCTTTCAGATACTCTTTGGAGATCCAAATGGTAGCTCTGAGAGACTAACTCTAGAATCATGTTTCCCCCCCTCAATTTCCTCCATTAACTTACACAAAGATCTTCTGAGAACTGGAGCAATGGTAACTGTTAGCTACATTAGAGTGATGACATGATGATAAGCACTTGGATACCATGGTGACAAGTACAGTATAAAAACTTACAGGTAGAGAAAGAGAAGCTGTTAAAGTTCAACTGCAGAAATTCTGATTTCACTTTTAATTTTAGGTTTTACTTCTAGTTTTAGATCTTGTTTTTAATCTTGTGGTAAAGAAAATCATGTTCTTAGAGGATGCTGCATCAGACTTAATACATTATTTCATCTCACTCAGCTGAATCTTTGACTAACGTGTTCCCTTCTGTGCATTGAACTGGGCACTCAGCTTTGGAAAGCCCATCGGGGCGCTGAGGGGACAAGGAGGGGAGATGAAAGATGGGGGCAGGTAGCCTGGGCAAGAGGGAGTCCTGCCGTAAAAGATCCTTCACGAATCCACACAGATGGCACACTTGGTGCATCAGTTTTCAAGAGCTTAACCAGAAAACCCAGAAGCTATCCTTGTTTTTCCTAGAAATTACTGGTCCTTCCAGCCATCTGCAGCTCACTGCTAGGCTTTCAGATTTCTGAGAATTCTCTCTCACCAGCTGGTTTTCACTCAGAATTTCTCTCTCTCAGATGTAAACTAGTTGTTCATCTTTAAACGTTGACGGCTCTCCTCAAAATGGCCCTTGTGCTTTTGATAACACAGGCTGTGGTCAATGCTCACCTTTGCACAGCTCCTACCAGAATCTGTTGTTCTGCTTTGGGTCGGGCCCGGGTTGAGATTTAAAAAGGAGCCTAGAAGAGTTAGATGCTCGAATCCCATCGAATTTCACTGGGAGATGGGCACCTGACTCTCTATGTTCCTTTGAAAATCCCAGCCCCAGTCCCTTATCAAAAGTCCTTTCTGCTTTAGAATCTCAGAGATTTAGGTTCAGGGGTTTTTAAAATCAGGAGGTTCACTCTGGGAACCAACAATTTTTCATTCTCACTGTAGTGAAGTGAAGACTCACCAGTGCAGCACCTCCTGCTGGTTGTCCTGGGAATTAGCTCAATTCCAGCTCGGAGCGCCCTCTGCCAGCCGGTGGCTCACCTGCCTCAGGCCCCCATGTCCCTCCTGGACCCCAGTGCCCCGTACCCTGGGGATCTGCCCCAGCAGTACCCCCCCCCACTCTCTGGGTCTCCCCTCCCAGGGGAACCCCCAACCTTCTAAGCCCACCTCGCCTCAGTGGTTACTGCCAGTCATCATCTAGCTCCTGTTCACTGGGGCAGACTGCAGTGTAATGGCCACTCATCATTGGTAAGGGGGGTTTGGACCTGCTGCCTTTCCCTGCAGCCCAGTACTTCTCTAGGCCTTCCTGTCAGGCCGCAGCCTGGGAGGTCACCAGGCCTGAGCTCCCCAGCTCAGCCTGCCCCTTCCCCAGCACTGCTCTGTCCACGGTACCCTTTGCTCCTTCAAGCGACAAAGTGTCCTGTGGCGCCTTATAGACTAACTGACGTATTGGAGCATTAGCTTTCGTGGGTGAATACCCACTTCGTCAGACGCATGGGCAGCTAGGTCCATCTCTCCAAAGCTAGAGAGAGACTGACCCAGCTCCTGGCTCACAGCCCTTTTATAAGGCCAGCTGTCTCCTAATTGGGTGTGGCCCCAGCTGTGGCTGCCTTCCCAATCAACCTGTCTTACCCTGCTACATCCCCGCCGCCCAAGATCACCACCCCTGGAGGCAGGGGGTCTCCTCGCCTGGACCAGCTGTTCGTGGAGGGCCCACTGCACCTCCCAGAGTCCCTCTTGGGTCTCCCGGATCCCTCGCAGCAGGGATCCCTTTCGCCTCCATAGGTCATCAGCCCCCGTTTGCCAGGGATAGCACCAGGGGGCCTCTGCAAAGAAAACCCCAGTGTAGCCGCGATCCTTCTTCTGTCCCTCAGTTTCCCCTTGTATCATGGGTGGACCGCAAATGCCCACATTCTCCACCACATGTAGTGAAGTGAGGACTCATCGGTGTGGCGCCTCCTGCTGGTTGTCCTGGGAATTAGCTTGATTCCAGCTCGGAGCGCCCTCTGCTGATCCAATCAGCCTACCTTTTCTCCTTGTTTTTCAGGAGCGGGGTAACCTCCCCACTACACCCACCTGTGCTGACAATATATCAATATGATTCGAAAGGCACAAAACCAGCACCTGTTGCTGGGTTTAATATACCTTACACTTTACAGTTGTTTTCAGAAACTACGTAGAGCCTGGTTACACTAAAACTAGGCTTCCTGTGTCTGAGGCCCTCTTATTAGATGATCTCACGGTACAGATGTGGAACTACTCTGTAATCATTTCTGAATCTATATACACACAACTTATGAATGCTGTATGACCATATGACTCCTGGTGCAGAGGGTAGGAGGGTCAAGTACCATGGACAGCAATGACAAGTTCATCTACCTAGGCCTCAAGCTGAGTTCAAATACTCACAGCAAACCAGATGTTCTTAAATGAATAGGTCTCACCGCTTCCTGCATGAAGTCCATCTCTTGCTTAGGGGTACAAAAACACCTTTGCATTGAGACAATGCATTCATGATCTATCAAACCTGTGCACCGCCTGTATTGCTTTATAAGTCAGAAACCTGGCCCTCTTATAGACAGACTTGGAGAGGCTAGAGACCCTCCACATGTACTGTCATCACCAAAACCTGAGCATGAAGGTGTCTGGCTTTGTGCACAATGTCACACGCTCGCAAAGACACCATGCTCGCAAACTCTCCATTTATGAGTGTAATGCAGTGGCTGTCCTGATCCTATCTGGCACCACCTGCAGGGCCCTCCCAGAGATGTGCAGATTCGCAGGATTGAGCCAGATCTGGGACCTTCACTATCCGACGCCTGGTGCGATGCTATCAACCGTGGTCACGCTGGCTGGCACAATGGGCCTTAGTAACCTATGCATGTTTGATGATGATGCTATTGGCTTAAATCCTGGGACATTTATTGTATGACTATATTGGGTTAAACCAATAGGGCTGCTGTAAAAACAAGCAGGAAGCAAATCAAGTGCAAGAAGTAAGTCACACCCACCCACCACTTCAGGGGTGTCAGGAGACAACGCCTGACCTATTAATTGTGAAGATTCGACCTCTTGGCTGCAGCCAAGTTACAAAACATGTTTGCCAGTGCTGGGAGCCAGCAGATCAAAAGGATTATAAAATGATTAAAAAAGACTCTCTGTGTCCAATGGTCAGGCAATTGTTGGGGAGCTGTTCAGGTGACACCCAGGACACACTGGGGAGTGTGAAGACACTAAGCTTTCCTGGCCCATCATCACAGGATGGGAGGGCTTTAGGTAAGATAAAGATGCATGTAGACAGTTTTAAAATCCTTTTCTCTAAATGCTTTATTCCTACTGTTAAGATTAAACAATACTTTGATTTAAGGCAGCTGTTGGGTCACTCTATTCACCACTGGTCACGGACTCCCCAGACTCAGCCGGATCTGCTGCGTAAGCACTGCGACACACAGTACTGTAGAGCAGGGTCTGGTTTAAGAGTGGGGGATGTTGTCAGTGCCGTGGAATGTTGTTAACGCTGCAGCATCGTTACTGCTGCCAGCGTTGCTGTTCTTGGAGCTCCAATGTCTGTTGCATTAGCAGGCAGCGCAGCCTGTTAATTCCGCAGACCTCGATGTTACTCCAAGAAAGACAGAGGCTCGATTCAGTGGCGAAGGTGCTCGGCCAGGCTTATTGTTGACCAAGCCCGGTACTAGCACCCTGGCTCTGTGGTTACAGGTTGTTAACACATGTATGCCCATAACAAGGTACCCGCTCAATCAGCACACCAGGATGCCGTCCCCTCGGCGAGTACAAAGTCGCCCCTCCTATGACTTCTCCTTTTATCCACTGACACAAACAAGTCACATATTACACTCTAGATGATGAAAGCTACCACCCTTATCCCTGTACCTGCTACTTCAAACCAACCAGCCGTATCCATTACCCTGTCAGGCCAGCCTTCTCTCACAAGGGCTGGGGGCGTTCCTGCAGCAGCTCTTCGGAGTGTCTTTACATCGCTCCCTGAGAGGTCTGGGGGGGGTTGGACCATCTTCTCCAGTCAGGAATGTGCTTACATGCTGTTAGCTAACATCGGCGCCTCAAAATAGCACAGATTCTGATTTTGTGCTTGGGATTTTCAAGTCTAACAATGAATTTCCTCAGTTTGAAATCAGTGTAACTCAATTAAAGTCAATGAAGTTCCACCCCGTAAAACTGGAGTAACTCAGCAGTAAATCAAGCCCTTGACCTTGAGCAAGTCTGCTGGGTCTGATTTACTTTTCAATTTCCACAGCCTCTCAAATGTTTGTGCACTAGTGACTGGTAGTTCCCTCTGCAGGATTCTGTTAGCTGATGTTTCAGAGAGAAGTACTTTGGGTTAGATCCGACAGCAGGAGCTCTGCTGAACAGCGATCTCTTTCTGCCAGTGGCAACCCTCACCTTTAATAGTTCATTTTAGAACTGTGAAACTCAATTTTAGCTCAGGTTCGCTCACTGGGAAGCTCTCTTTCTAACTTGGCCAGTGTTGAATGTTGTCAAATGCCATTATTTATTCAGGAGAATTACTGAGGGAAACACTATAGCAGTTCAATGACAAAGATCAATAGGTATCTTTTCTGTAACGACAGCACCTTTTACTTTTTTAGGCCTGACTTCTGAGCATTTAGTAATTTAGTATTACTATTAAGGATTGTTAAAAAACATCAAAGCACTACTAAATGATCTGTTAAAAAACCACTATTGTTGCAATCTCTGTTATGCTAATCTATTCATGATCTGGTTATTTTGCATAATCTCAAACTCCCATAGTGAATAAAAGCTAACTGCATTGGGCTAAGAAAAATATAGTTTCATGGAGAATTATACACTTGGTAGAGAACACAGTTTGATTTTCTTTAAACATGTTATCTATGCAGGCCACTGAATTGTCTCTTTCTGGGGAGTGGTTTCTGAAAGCAAAGTTAAGATGCAGTATAGTGAAATATCTATTTACAATAGAGGGACATGGGATGTTAAGGTATTCTGTACAGGTCAAAAGCAGAAACAGCTGAAGACTGCTGCTTGTCATTGAGATAGTTGCACTGGTGCACCGTAGGGACTCTTTGGTTGGAGAAAAACTGGCTTTGAATTTAAGTTCTGACTTAGCATGCATGACAGAATAGTTTTGCAAACCCTAAGGGCATGTAAGGAGAGATGCACTGTGAGGTCATATGAGCCACATAGCTCTGATAATTAATACAAATTCCTATCGCCACAAAATAAATATGGCAATTTAGTTTAGAGAAAAAACAAAGGTAAGTGGACTGATTTAGTCAGGATTCACCGGAGTGCTGTTTTATGGAGCAGGGACAGTCACACGGGCAACCCTGAAATGACAACACACCTGTAAAGAAGACACAGATGGGTCTCAGTCCCCTTACTGAGCAATTGACTCTTGTGTATCAACCGGTAAAGGGTTTTAGGGCTGGTACAGGGGACTTCCAAGAAGGAGCTTTGGAGTGCAGCGTGAATCAGGGGCAGCTGAGACAGAACCTGCAGCTTCAGCTCCGCTCCGCAAAAAGCAAAGTGTTCTAGGATCCAGAAAAGCCTGGCAGCCCTGGAGGAGGGAACAAGATCAGATCGGATAGCAGAAGGAGATATTCTCTCTTCCATAAAGAAAGGGAACCTTTGCAAAAGAGAACCTCTGAGCCTGCATTCCCAACAAAATGCAACACTGACTGGACATTGCTGTCTTGGGGGCCCTATCTTGTAAGTACCTAGATAGAGACACCAGCAAGTAGGCAGGACAGTGATAATGAAATTCAAAGACAAACCGTGCTGGATAGCCTGGGGAGTGCTGTGATGATAGTACAATGTTGTGTAGGGGCTCCCACCAAGGTCATGGCCCCTTAGGTGCTGCACATATAGTAAGAGAAAACACCCTGCCCTGAAGATGGATGGGAAGAGAAACAAAGGTGGGGTGAGTCAGACAGGAGGTCAATGATGGACCAATACCCAGCTGTCCTGAGTCCTAGTCCACCAAAACGCAACGCTTCTCAATTGGACCAAATACTCTACAAAGAGGGGGAAATAGTCACGTGCTTCGCTGACACCTGTGCTAGCTCTAAGGAGAAGAGTGCTGTGTACGCCTGCAAGAAGAAGACTGAAGGAAGAAGGAATAGCTTTGGCTCTTTGAACCCCTACACGATTAAAGAGTCAAATCAAATCATCCAGCAATCCAGAGGAAAAAGCATCATTCCTGGGTCTCTTGGAAGAATCAAGAGGTTCTACACAACTCATGCATGAGCCCAGAAACCAGGTCAGAGGAGCAGAGCTGAACTCCTACAGGTTCAGCCACACCCTGGTACTCTCATCTTAAAACAAAAAATAAAGGAAATGGACACAGTGATACACAAAGCAAATGTTTAAAATGGGTTTGAAATTATAATCATGCAATATGTGATGAAAATATGGTTCCAGTGAGAAGGGAAATAATTGTTTCCCCATCATTAATGAAAATCAGAACAGCTAGATGCTTCCAAACAGAGTGTGTAACAAAAATCCTTACAAATGAGGTTAAGCAGAGGTTTGCTGGGGATCCTTTTAAGTTCTCTCAATGATTATCCATATTCCAGTTCCATTAAGAGGCCCTTGTAGAGATCAGGTCCAGGGGTTGTGCCTTCCTAAGTGTATGTGCAATCTAAACACACAAGTGTGAAAGGGAAAGCAGAGGCAAAGTGACTTATGTATGTTCAGATAAGACATCACTGGTGGAGCTGGGACTTGAACCCATAGCCAGAGTCTCAGCCTAATGCCTCTACCCATCAGGCCACTCTCAAGGGAGGAGTGAAGGAATCGCCTTTTGCTCTCTTTGTCTATTAAAGGTCGAGTGGTGATTGGCTGGAACTGAGTTGCAGGCTCTACTAAGAACATTCCTGGCTGGCCCAGGATTTACGTGCTCTTTTGGGGACCTTTTTTGTTTTGCTGCAACTTCAAATGTTGCAATTTCTTTTCATTCGTTCTTGTGTGTTCACCTAGGCCCTATCTCGACAGGGGAGGGGAATGGAAAATAGACTTCCGAAAGGGGGAGCTAAAAACTAGTAAGAGAAATGAGAACTAAATTAGTGTTGGCATGTAAATGTATCCACTCAACTCTCTCTGAAGGGAAGGAAGAGACACAAACATTCCATAATTCCGGAAAGCACTTAAGTGTGTGCTTAGCTCCATCCCTATTCAAGACAGCAATTGAGCACATGCTTAACGTGAATCACGTTCTTAACTCGCATTGATTTGAATGAGGCTTAAGCATGTGCTTAAAGTTGGGCATGTTTTCCTGAAGCACAGCCTGTATGAGTTTATCTTGTCTATGCTCTCCTCTTTCCCCTGTATTTCCTCCCTTTCTTGCTCCACTGACACGTTCAGTTCTATAGACGTATTCTCTCTCTCTCTCTCTCTGTACTATGTGAGATGGCATTACAAAAATTAAAAAAAATATAGGTAAACTTTGCCTTTAACATCTCTCTCACCAATTCTACCACCTAGAGACTGGAAGTATCTCGGAATGTGAATGGGTCTAATAACCCAGTGAAGGGGGCGGGGGGGAAGGTAATACATTACATTGAAAAGTTGCATGCAGATATTGTAGGCACGCAAGAAACTCAGCTCTCTGGAGAAGAGTCAACTAAAGGGCGGGTTGGAGACGTCACATTCAGCATTTTGTAACTGGAACAACAAAGAGATGTTTGCTCTCTTAGTCACAAACACTTCCCATTTCAATTAACGTAGACCCTGGCTGCCAAAGGAGGTAGATACACACCACCCGGCTAATGCAAATGGACAAGAAACAACCTTTATAAATCAGTCTGCACTACAGGGGGGATCACTATTCACAGTGGACATCTCCCCTGCAATTAAAAACCTGCAGCTGGCCCGGGCCAGCTGACTTGGGCTTGAGCTAAGGGCCTGTTTAATTGTGGTGTCAAGCTGGCAGGGGCCAGCCCCGGGTATCTAATTGCACTGTAGACATACCCCCAGAGACCAAGTGTTGGGGTTCCATGTAAGTGGGGAATAGGAAGGCTAAGGAGGTCAAATGCACACACCCAAGCCAGGGCCAGGGTGTGGGCTGGAAAGGCAACGTGAGGAACCCTCTCTCTACCCTCCTTTCCTTGTATGCCCCCTCATAAGGTCCAGGAACTATGTGGGAAACAGAAACTGTTTCCTACTCCTGTCCACTAGTGACACAACCCTGGCCAGCCGAGCTGGCCAGCCACAGACAGGTGAATCCTACATTGATACTGTACAGCTTTAAGGCTGCATAACCACTTCAAGACTGGGAAATGGGGAAGCTGAAGGCTATGATTGAGATCTAGCATATGATCATGTAATTAAATGAAAGGGTTTTTCACACAAAGGGGCAGAGTTCATACTGAATGCTCAGCCGTAACTATAGCTTTGCCTGACTCCTGAGCATTTAAATGTAATGTTGCATTAGTGTATTTTTTTGCATATAATTGTAGAATTATTTTACAATGAAATATTACTTGTTTCTGTTACATGCCTCCCACTACTTAACCTACTTAACCAACCCTAGTTCCCCCATCAGGTAGTGCAGAGAAAATTGATTTTAATTTCAAAAGCAGTGAAAGTGTTTTGATTCTTTGCATTTTTATCAGGGACATTTTGTATTTTTTTTCACATTGTGGAAATCAATAATGCATGGTCTGAGATCAAATACAAAGCTATGATCTTGTAGAGTGAGCAGTTTTACTTTTAAATTCTTAAAATGTACTATCAAGGGAGACCATCAAGAAAGAAAGAGTCTTTTGTTTGTAAAGACTTTTTTTCTGAACCATGCCTCCATTCTAAAAATACATTGTCCAGGTGCAGTGTATAGCAACAGAAATCACTGGACATTTTGCTGTGTGGTAACTTGCATACTAGTGCCTACCATTAAGGGAAATCACTGCTAAATTTGGAGTGTGGTTATTGTTTGTATTATGACAGCATGGAGAGGATGCTAATCAGGAGAAAGAGAGGCAAAGGGACTTGCCCTAGGTCATATGATAGGTCAGTGGCAGAGCCAAGAAGAGAACCAGGCCTCCTGAGTCCCAGTCCTATGCCCAATCCATGAGACAACACTGCCTATAACAGGTGTACATGTGCACGCCCGTATGCGTTGGGGTCATATACTGGGTTGATCTACACACTTGTGAATCCCTAAAAAGCCACTGCCAGGAAGCTGCAGGGCAGGCATTGTCTACCCTGCTCCTAGCCCCACTCCAAGTGTCCTGGGATGGAGTTCTAGGGATTGGGGTAGGGTTCACATGTTCTGTTACTTCCCTGTTCTGGCCACTCTGGGGGACAGTTCACGTGGCTGTGGGGCAACCAGGATAGATACATGCGGCATCAGTACTCACTTGTGGGGGGTACACATGCCAGTCTCAGGCCTTGAGCTAAAATTTAGCCTAATAACTGAAGCATATGAAAGGGCTCAGACACCAAAGGAGAGGAATTGTGGAGTGCTGGCCGTCTCTTCATGGTCAGGGCTGTGACTAACTCTGCCAAAATTTAACTAATCTGCACAGTTTTTATTTAGGGTAGAGGGCTAATTCTAGAGCAATTTGTTGGTTGGCATCATCTGCAGTGATAACCTCAGACCTGCCTTCAGGCAGTGAGTGAAGGCAAATCTCCAAGTGGACTGTTTGAGGTCTGGGAGAAACAATCCTGTCCACTCAGGCAGCTGTTTTGATGGTTTGACCTCACCGGTTAAGTGGATCCAGAGCATTCGCTGTGGAAGCTCTGAGGATCAATACTGTCCCTTTCACGGACCACTCTCTCGATGCCTTGCTAAGGGCTCTGTGATGATCTTTTGCCCTCATCCACAATTACAGTGGCTCTTTACCCCAGTTGCATTGCCCGAGGTCACACCCTGTTTTGCCAGACAACCTCTAAGAAGCAGCAAGTAAAAAGGAAGGCTGGAGTGTTGGTAGGGGAAATCTCTGGTGAATCTGATCAGCAGCTAATGTACTCAATGCTTTTTTTGCCTCTGTCTTCAGGAAAAGGGGGAGACTACTGGGCAGCACAGCATGGGGAGGAGGTGACCAGCCTTCTGTGGAGAAAGAAGTGGTTCAGGACTACTTAGAAAAGCTGGACGAGCACAAGTCCATGGGGCCGGATGCGCTGCATCCGAGGGTGCCAAAGGAGTTGGCGGATGTGATTGCAGAGCCATTGGCCATTATCTTTGAAAACTCGTGGCAATCGGGGGAGGTCCCGGATGACTGGAAAAAGGCTAATGTAGTGCCCATCTTTAAAAAAGGGAAGAAGAAGGATCCAGGGAACTACAGGCCAGTCAGCCTCACCTCAGTCCCTGGAAAAATCATGGAGCAGGTCCTCAAGGAATCAATTCTGAAGCACTTGGAGGAGAGGAAAGTGATCAGGAACAGTCAGCATGGATTCACCAAGGGCAAATCATGCCTGACTATCCTAATAGCCTTCTATGATGAGATAACTGGGTCTGTGGATGAGAGGAAAGCAGTAGATGTGTTATTCTTTGACTTTAGCAAAGCTTTTGATACAGTCTCCCACAGTATTCTTGACAGCAAATTAAAGAAGTATGGGCTGGATGAATGGACTATAACGTGGATAGAAAGCTGGCTAGATCGTCGGGCTCAACGGGTAGTGATCAATGGCTCCATGTCTAGTTGGCAGCCGGTTTCAAGCGGAGTGCTCCAAGGGTCGATCCTGGGGCTGGTTTTGTTCAATATCTTCATTAACGATCTGGAGGATGGTGTGGACTGCACCCTCAGTAAGTTTGCAGATGACACTAAACTGGAAGGAGTGGTAGATACTCTGGAGGATAGGGATAGGATACAGAGGGACCTAAACAAACTAGAAGATTGGGCCAAAAGAAATCTGATGAGGTTCAACAAGGACAAGTGAAGAGTCCTGCACTTAGGACGGAAGAATCCCATGCACTGTTACAGACTATGGACCGAATGGCTGGGCAGCAGTTCTGCAGAAAAGGACCTAGGGGCACACTGTTGACTCATATCCAGCTTGTCATCCACTGTAACCCCTAGGTTACATCTGTACCCACCTTCACTTTTTTACAGGGGCCGAATGGTTGGTCCTGCTTTGAGCAGGGAGTTGGACTAGATGACCTCCTGAGGTCCTTTCCAACTATGATTCTGTGAACTGCATAGTGAAGATTTTTTGTTTTATTTTTATGCTGTGGCTGCCTGGAAAATAAAAGGCAGTTTATTTGCCTAGAGCACTTTTACAGTCTCCACCGGCAGATGCTTTTTCAGCTGGTAGCTAGTCTGTTTAATACAGATTCCCTCCATTTTGAATCCGCTGCTAAATTCTGCCATCCGTTGTGAGGGACCATCAGATTACTTGGTGGATAAAATCATGGCAATTCTCAGCACCCTAGGGGCAGAGCAATATCTGAAGGGGGCAAATGCTCAATCAGCCCTGCTTGAGTTTAAACTGGTTTCATTCTTTGAGGGCTTAGAGGTGTCAAGAGCAGATCTTCTGCTTCAGCTGAATGTCCACCTTGTTTGGTGAAGGCCAACGGAGAGAAGCTGGGTCCAATGCTGGTGGAACTGTCAATGTCTTGCTGATCACCTACTATCTAATCTACAATTTCTGGTTACGATTATTGAAAAGAGTGTGGTGAGATAACTTTCAGAGACTCTAGTGATTGCTGATCTCCCTGGCCCCTGGGCATGGCCTGGCAACTACACTGGTAGATCTCATCTTAGAGACAAATGAAGACCAGGTGCCATGCTGACATATTCTGGCACCCAAAGGAGATGGAAAACAGGCTTAGACAGTCAGCTCAGGATTCCTCTTGCATCTGAGAATCTGTGGGGGACAAAGTGATAATAATCATCTGTTCCTGGCCCTTGTGGTGTAGAGGATGGATGTTCTGGGGCTTTGGCAGGAGTGGGCCAGATTGCACTGAACTCTGGTGATCCTCGACCAGGAGAATGGTCCTAGGGGACCATTGCACTGGGGGTAATTTAAAACAGCCTTGAGGTGGCTCTAATTTATGCCATTGGGTGAACAAATCCTCAGTTGCTCCTAGAACTGGCAGAATGCAAAGGTGGTACAATGCAAGCTCAGACACAAGCACAGCATGGAGTGACACAAGGATCTGGCCCTGATGTTTTATGGAGCCCCAAAAAGGTACAATCCTTTGCAGTTATAAAGCCAATGAGTTATGTTAGGTGTCCAGTTCTCTGTACCAATGTACTTCTATATATCTCCACTTACAATGCTAATGTCAGATCATGTGTAGAATAGTGCATATACTCTAGCAGGTGTTTAACGTTATTCCTAGAACAGTGAACAAATTCCTCACCATCCAAACCTAACAAAAACAGAAGATAACGCTTGATAGGAAGCTAATGTTTGCAATGCTAGTAGGGAGATTAGGAGAAGAATTGCCTTGAACTGGCACCCCCGGATACTAGTTTAAACATACCAGCCACTCAAGTTCACATTGTCAGCTCACGGAAGCAAGAAGGTGGAACCTGATGTTCCAGGAGGTGTCAAAGTTCTTTTAATAACACAGGGATTAACCATGATCTGGAGCACAAACAGGAGAAAATTACCCTCTGTGCAATTGTACAGCTTCCTCTCCTGTGCCATATCACCACCACTGAGGGAAAATACTCCCGGCTGCCAACTCTCGAGATGTAACTCCAGTCTCCCAATATTTGGTATTATCCTTAAAGCCCCAGCGCCTGGAGCTGTAGGAGAAACTCAGTCTTTATTATTTATAAAAATAACTTTCTAGTCCTTGTGATTCCCCCCAAAAGCTTGAAAACGTGAACTGCAAAGGATCAAAAGCCCAAAAGCTCATAAATTCAACCCCACATTTATTATTTTTTCAAATCTCATGATTCTGGGGCAGAGGAGGTCAGATTCTGATTTTTGAACATGTGGAGTTGGCAACAGTAGACCCAAGCTACCCATCCTCCTGTCCAGAATGTCCCTTGAATCTCAACTCATCCAACAACTGCTCTCAGACTATTAGGGAAATGAGCCGAAGAAAACAGCATTAAGATGCTTCCCCATTACCCCATTTTCATTTTTTAAGAGTCTCCAGCTTTTATTCATTACTGCTTTATAATTTTCTTCAGCTCCAGTAAGAGACACATTGTTTCACTGAAAGCACAAGCCACTGAACTGCACTAGACACAGATTTCGTCATTAATTATACAACTGAGTTCCAAGTGGCAAAAGCTTTTCTTTTTTATCCTAACCTTGATTTTAGGTTTTTTTGCCAGTGTTATTTGTTGTCGCTGATTTAACACAATTAAATCATAAAGACTGTAATCCCACAAGGTACTTAAACACGAGCTGGACTTCACGCATGTGTGAGTAGCCCATTTATTTTGATGGAACTAGTCGTGTTTAAACTTAGGCAGGTACTTAAGTATCTTAGTGAATGGGGGCCAAAAGAGGAAAGATAAAGGAGATGAGAACATACACCAGCCTGGTATAGACAATATACATCTTCAGAGATGCATGCCAAAAATCCCATGCAACGTTTTACATATTATAAGTAATTGCTCTGAACTTATTTCCCATGAAATCATGAAAGAACTTAGACCGGTGAGTGCTTGAGCTGGTTTATTATAGTTACTGGATGAGAATTAATATAGGGTAAATAACCCACCATAATGGCAGAGAGCTTTCTAAAACTTGTTAGAAAATTTAGCAGCTATATAAAAAGCCATAAACTAATCTAACTGGAAGTGCTCACACAGTATACTACTTCCTTGCAGGAGTCCACTAAATATTTATTGTCTAATGTAAAAGGATCATTTTTGTGGCAGTGTTAGTCCCGGGCTAGCACTTTCAAAGGCACCAAAAGGAGTTAGGCACTGAAAGTCAATAGGAGTGGGGTGCCCTCACCTTCAGAAGCCAGATCTCAGGCTTTATGAGCCCTGTCTCAGATGGGGTAGGTCCTTGGGCATTTGTCACCAGATGCCTGAGAGGAGCCAATGTGCTGGCTCACTGGGAGAGAGCCCAGACAAGACCAATATTGACCCAGCTGAAAACAATGTTTTTGGGGAAAACTTAAAAAAAATTTTTTTTTCAAAGTTTCTCATGAAAATGTTTTCATTTTTCAGTGAAACAGTAACACCCGGATGTTATTTCAGTGTTTGGAATCCCTCTTGGATGAACTAAAAATTCTCCCAAAAAACAAAAACTGATTTTTCTTTATTACCAACATTTTCTACCGAAACTTTTCAGGTTTTCATTTAAAAAACTGGAAAATTTCAACCAGAATGAATTTTTCTTCACATTTTCATTTAGACTGAAAAGCCACTTCTCCTTAAAAACTGGAACCCAGCTTTGAGCTCTGTACAACCCCCCCTTACCAGAGCAATTGACAACAGGGTTGTGAGCAGCCTGATATGACGATCGAGTCCATGCCAGGACTGGTGGCTGGAGAATATTAAAGTGCACAAAATAAGACGAGGAGCAGGATTCCCATGCACTGTGAATGCTGGAAAGGGAGCAAGCGTTATGCCTACAAAAGTTGAGTCATCTCTTAGCTGTGTCTATAAGAGGCACTCTCTCCTCATCTTCTGTACTATAAAAGGAAAATTTAAAAAAACAGGGCTTACTGTATCCAACTGCTGGGTGGTATTTATTCATAGCTCCACTAGGGATAGTGGGAGTAGCTGCTCTCTGCCGTGCTGATCCTCTTTTCTGCGTCTTGCTGGAAGTGCTGCCAGAATACAAACAAGATACTGAGGCCAGATGGGTCTGTGTTGGGGCGCTCTGCACCCCCATTCAGGAGCCAGGCCTGGCGATGTATATAGCATCTATTGATCTACCACCCTGATGGATAGTAATAAAGCCAAGATAGATGAGCCGAAGTGCTAAAGAAACCCGAGAGAGAGCCTTGAAGCACGGAGAGGCTTGCAGGCAAAAACCGGGCACTCTATCAAACTAAAGTCCAGAGCAAAAACCAAACAGCTCAACATAGCCTAACTCAGCATGATAGGCCAGCAGCTCAAAGCAGCAGTGCTCAGGGACCACGTAGCTTAGAGCACTGAAAAGCACAAACATTTCGTGGGGCTCCCCGGAACGGCAGAGGGATCGACAGAGGGTAACCGAAGCACTGGCAGAGATGAAGTGGGAGGCCCAGACCCAGCGGCCAGAAGAACACCGAGTCCAGGAGCAGCATTCTGGAGAGTTCTAGGGTTTGCAGGCATGGCTGGCAACTGGCGCTGCAGAGTGTGTAACCAGGGCAGCTCACACTGGGACGCCACGGCTTGGAGGGGGAAGCGTGAGCAACAGGGTGTATGCTCTCTCCCTCACACTGGTGAGACGCAGGGTGAGCACAGTGGCTTAGATTTTAAACCTGGGTGCCAAAGGTTATGTTTAGGTCCATGGTTAGACACCTAACGAAGGGTGATTGATTTTCAGAGATGACAGGTACTCACAGCTTCCATTAAAGTCAGTGGGAACTCAGTGCTCAGCAACTTTGAAAATATTGTATTGTTTGAATTACAGTAGTGCCTTGATCCCCAGCCTGGGTCCCATTGTGCTAGGTGCTGTACAGAGAGTCCCTGCCCCCAAGAGCTTGCAGACTAAACGTGCAAGCAAACAAAGGAGAGGAAACTGAGGCATGGAGTAGTGACATAACTTCCCAAATTCATCCAGAAGGTCAGTGGGAGAGTCCAAGGCCTCAGAGTCCCAATGTTGTGCCTGGAAATGTTGCCCCTCTAAAATCAGGTGGTTTTACTTAGGTAGCCTAACTAGGAATTTAGCTGACTAGCTTTTAGCCCCTCCCCAACTAAAAAATTTGGCTGGTCTAGCAAAAGTACATTTTCAAACTTATATTTTCACTGCTGTATCTTAGCACCATTAAAAGGAGCGTCTATTGTGTGTGTGTGTCACTCGCTCTGAGGGAACTACAAAGCAAACAGGGTGCTGGTTGACTGCAGCTACACAAAATTAACCGCTGTGTTGCATCTCATTTCTCTCTCGTGTCATGTCAGCTTTAGTGTGAGTGCTCCCGAACCAGATAGGGCTCCCTCGCTCACAAGATGTTCTCATGCATGAACACAAATTATGCTTTAACTAATGTTACTCAGACGTGGTGAGATGAGACATGACTGGAATACCCACAAACGGCAGAGACCAGCTACATGGGAGAAGTCAAGAGGGACAAAGTACAGAGATTTATATCCAAACTACGCACACAAGCACGACTCCCACTAAGCAGACTGTGAAAAATGCTGCCTACGGAAATGTAGTATGACTTGTGCACCTTTGAGTCTCTGCTTTGTACTGCTGCAATTTTAAAAGCTGCCTTGTAGCTACACATATGCCTCGAAGCTCAAGCAGGTATCACAGAGGATGTGGAAATTGTGAAAATGTATGAGCTAAAATCAGAGTTGCACAAAAGAAGAATGTGAGATATGGTAATGGAGGCACGTGGTGCTCCCCTGTGTGTGTGCATCATGAGACAGTCTTAGGACTCCTGCTTCGCTCACTGAGCAGGCTGCACAATGGGAAGTGCATGAGGCCGGGGGACAGCATTTCATTTTTAAGGCTGGGGTCATCAAAGGAATGTAAGACACGCTATGCCCAGTAACTTCCAGTGGGATTTGGGTGCCTGACAACCTTGGGCACCTCTGAAAATCCCAACCTAAATATATTAAAGCAAGCAAAGAAGAGTGTGCACTACACCCCCGCTGTCTGCCTATCCGGCTGAACACATGTACCCATGTTTCTGCTTTATGGAAACCTGTATTTCTGCTTTAAGGGCCATAACTTCAGCTGCTGTAAATCAGCAGAGCTGCACTGACCTCAAGGAGTTACATATCTGGCCAGACAGGGGCGGCTCTACAAATCAGGCTGCCCCAAGCAGCGCGGAGCGCTGCGCCGCCCTTCCCCAGTCCCGCGGCGGGTCCCCTCTTCCCGCGGCTCCAGCATCCTGGGGAGGGGGCGGGGGGGCTCGGCTTGAGCTCCGCCGCCGCCCGCATGCTGGCGGGTCGGGGAGGAGCGGGGACCGCGGACGGCTGCAGCGCGGCCATGCCCTGGGGAGGCGGGCGGGAGGCCGCCGGAAGACGCGCAGGCGCGCAGGGCGTGCAGGTCCGCCGTCCGGGCTCGCTGGACCTGGGCTGGCATGCGGCGGCGGCTCACGCCAGCCCCCGCCGCCCCGCCCTGCCAGGATGCCGCCGCTTGTGCCTGGTGCGGCTGCGCCCCGCCCGCGTGGCCAGAGTACCTATTTGAAATGGAATACATCATAGTGATAGCTCAGTGATTTGAGCACCAGCCTGCTAAACCCAGGGTTGTGAGCTCAATCCTTGAGGGGGCATTATAGGGAACTGAAGTAAAAATCTGTCTAGGGGGTGGACTAGATGATCTCCTGAGGTCCCTTCCAACCCTGATAGTCTATGACTGTTTTGAAATATATTCTGTTTATCCTGACTGTTCAAAGCATGCAGCTCTGCCTAATTCACTCCCCTGCACACACAATTCTCTCCCTGGGGAGAGGTGGAGAGAAAAACCAAACCACCTGAGAGAGATGCTGGTCACGTGGCTTAATGCACTAGTCGAAGGCGGTCAGATATTACGGTGCGGAGGGCAGTGTAAGAATCCACGCAGAGCAGAATGTGATCCAACCTGCAGGGATGCATTTTGCTGCCTGCACAGGGACCAAGACTCATTTATGGTGCACTGTCCTGCCTATGCACTAAGCATGGGAAGGGTCCTGCAAAAATAATAGTATGTGAGCACACATTATAAACTCTATCATAAGCCTTGATCCTGCCAGACTCCTGTGCCTGTGTAACACCAACAGACCCCAGTCGTCAGTGGGGAGGATTGAACCTGGGGCCTCTGGAGCCTCTACTGCATGAGCTAAAAGCCATATGGTTCTTAGCTAAGGCTGTAGAGCAGATGCATTAATCTCTTGCTCTGTAAGTGGGCTCAGTACCACTACCTGGGACAGAGCACCACACCCAGGAGGTGTGTGGGTTACATACTTCCCCTAGCTGAGGAAGCATGTCCCAAACTTCAGAGACTTCCCAATTGAAATCCCAGATGGACCCTCACTTGTAAAGCCGACAGACTCTGGTCGTCGACAGGATCAAACCTGAGGCCTCTGGAGTGGAATGCATGAGCCTCTACTACATGAGCTAAAAGCCACCTGGCTCTTAGCTAAAGCTGTAGAGCAGACTCGTTAATCTCTCTGTCTCTAAGTGGTCTTGGTGCCACTAGATGGGACAGAGCACCACACCCAGAAGGTGTGTGGGTTACAACTGTGCATAGTCCTACTGAATTTAATCTGGCTCCATGTAGATACAGGCGCCAGCTTTTTTTCCTTTTTTATATTAAAACTTTTTATTAATTTTTCCAAATATAACAAAATACCAGACTCATCATAATACACAAAGTAAGTATACAGGGTGCGGATAAAGGGAGGGGAAGGGAAGCACCATATCTATCGCCAGAATCTACATTAATTCAGAGACCTTTAACAATTCAGTCCAAATGGCTTTGAATTTTTCAGGCATTCCCCTTCTGCAGAATATCAGTTGTTCATTAGCTGTAAGGGCAGCCACATCACTGAGCCAGGCATCAAAGTTCACTGGGGATCGACTTTTCCATTTTTGCAGGATTAAAATTTGTAGTGACTGAAGCTGCATGTTGGAATCATGCCACCTTGTTACTAGGTAACCTCTAGGTATCAGGAATATATCCAAGGAGGAATTTAAGCTGAGCATCCAATATCAAATTGGTCCTTTGACCCACCTCATATCAGAAATTCTTGATACAGGGATACTCCCAAAACACGTGAGCTAATGTAGCACCCAGGGAGTTACATTTCCAACTGCAGTCAGCATTTATGAAGCCCAATACCATTAGCCTATGTAGACCAGTATATTAAAAAATGTGTCTTTTGGAGACTAAGCGTCAGGTCTGTAGCTGCTTTTTTAACATGAGATACAATTGTATTCCCTTGGTGGGAGAGTGCTGTGGAGCCAAGCCTCTGTTCCAAACAACTCCAAGACCTGCTTGCTTGTATCGCACCTCAAGATTGGGGCCATAATATTTATGCACAAGGAGCATAGGTCTGGTTCAGGAAGGCTCATTTACATACCTAATAAAGACCAAATCCAGGTCCCATTGAAATTAATGACAAAACTCACATTGTCTTGAATGGGACCAGATTTTGGCAGTAAAGAAGAATATCAGGGCTGCATGGAACACTGCTACATTCAGGCATCAGTCTAGCAAAGCACCTAAGCATGTGCTTAACTTTACGCACATGAGAAGTCCCATTGAGACTCGTTTCCACTGAGGCCTTAGTGCATGACTTCACTTCAAGATGGCAGCCCAAGAAGCTTAAAAATCTACGGCTCTGATCCTGCATTGGCATCTGCGAGAGCACATTCCCTTTGAAGTTAACTGGGCTCAGTAGGACACAGGAATCTGCAAAAGTGGATCCCAATGCATGATGGGGGCCCAGATGATGGATTTGACAGACAAGTAAGGTTCAAACATACCACAGGAAACAGTAGCAGCAGCAGGACACCGGTTATGGGAATACAATTATGCTACTACTCATCTTGCACATGTATTTATCTATGTGGCTGCAGTTTTTTTAAATGGAAGTGTAACCCACACATCTCCGGGGTGTGGTGCTCTGTCCTGTCTAGAGGCACCGAGACCACTTAGAGATTAATGAGTCTGCTCTATAGCGTTAGCTAAGAGCTAGTTGGCTTTTAGCTCATGCAGTAGAGGCTTATGCACTAAGCTGCAGAGGTGCCAGGTTCAATCCCACCCACTGACAACCAGGTCTGTTGGCCTTACAAGTAGGGACTTACTTACCTAGGATTTCATCTGGGAAGTCTCCTCAGCTAGAGGCGGTATCTAACTCACACACCTCCTGGGTGTGGTATTCTGTGGCACTGAGACCACTTAAAGAGAGAGAGATTAATGCATCCGCTCTACAGCATTAGCTAACAGCCAGTTGGCTTGAGGCTCATACACTGAGGTCCCAGGTTCAATCCCTCCCAGTGACAACCAGGGTCTGTTGATGTTACAAGTGAACCACCAGACCCAGATGGTGTGGGGGTTACAGAAGTATGAACATATTCATTTTGTGTTGGAAATGCTGCAGAAGTGAGTTCTGAAGCACAATCCAAATGAGGTGAGATTTTGCAAGGATCAAGGACATGATACAGCCCTTTGATTCTGATCATGAATGATGCAGATTTGTGCTTGTCTCCTGTTCAGGCTCATCTTGAAAGTGTTACACAGAACATAAATTAGGGGAGTAAGAAGATATTTACATATCCCCTACTGAGCAGCTCACTCTCTGAAGCACTAACCTTCACAAAATATAGAAGCATTCACCAACCTGAAGAGAAATGCTGTAGGATGAGAATTTTCATAACCAGCCCACTAGTTGCCTATAAATAGTGGTAAAAACAGATTTTAAGCTTTTAGAAAAGAGTGCCATTTAGAAGTCCTTTACTGCATTTTAAAAGCAAGTGAACTACTTTCAAAACATTGATTTGAATTGTTATATTGAATGAAACAATTGAGGTACAGTAGAACCTCAGAATTACAAACACCTCCGGAATGGAAGTTGTTCATAAATCTGAACAAAGAAGGCTGCTTTTAGCCTTCTTAATTTAAATGAAACAAGCACAGAAACTGTTTCCTTGCCTTGTCAAATCTTTTTCTTAAACTTTCCCTTTATTTTTTTAGTAGTTTATGTTTTAGCTTTTTATTTTTCATCTCTGCTGCTGCCTGATTGTGTACTTCTGGTTCCATATGAGGTGGACCAGTCAGTTTGTAGCACTGAGGTTCTACTAGATTGTATTTATCAAGTAGAATTACCTACAGGTACTTGTTTTCCTCTACTGACAGCTAAGAGGAACAATAAAGAATAATATAGAGTGGCAGATTATAAGTATTTAAGGCCCTGGATAGGATGTTAATTGCATAGGCAGATGACTGTATCTTGGCACTGGGGCTGCCTGTAGCCTGAAAAAGTGGCTCCATCTCTTCTGAGCTCACCAGGCATTGAATCCATGGAAGCCTACGTATCCAATTGCCCATCTCCTGCAGTCCATTCTGACCTGCCCCCACAGTGACCCTTCTGCTTTAACCTATTCAGGTCCTCCTCAATAGTTTGCAGAGGGTGCATAGGCCACTTGTATGTCTACTTTAACTATATTTCCACTTTCTAATCCCTATAGAGGAGAGCCACAGAACTCAAGAGGTGCATCAGGCCCACGTGAGGCCTTACACACCCATCTGTCTTTAATCTTCACTCAACTCCTGTGAAGGTAGAGAAGTATTGACAAATCTGTGCTGCCCTGCTTTGAGAATTCCATCTCACGAATGCTTTGGCAGCTCTTTAGAAGCCCGTGGGCTTGTCATTTACCCCTTTGCTGAAAGCCAAGGCAATCCCTAGAATTCCACGCTTACTTAGGAAGGCGGAGATACATTTCACTCTCAGCCAGTTAAATGTATCATAGAATCATAGAATCTCAGGGTTGGAAGGGACCTCAGGAGGTCATCTAGTCCAACCCCCTGCTCAAAGCAGGACCAAACCACTAGATCTGATGGCAACATATCCTGAACGCTTTCACATCGTCAAGATGTCCGCTGACTGACTTTTCTATTTCTGTTTTAAATCTACTTAAAAAACAACCATGGGGTAGAGGTGATAAATGAATAAAGGTTCGTCTTTTTTTATCCCTGTGCCAAATTAAAAATAAAAGAGTTGTAAATAAGTCCAAAATGCAAAACCACTAACGACTCATCTGTCCAATCAATAAGCAGTAAGTATAAATATACCAGAAATATATAAATTCAGATGGCATACACAAACTAAACAACAAACTAAAAAAGGAAACAAAATATTTCCAGTATTGACTGGAAAGATACCACAGATTTCATCAGGCTAATGGAAGGGGAAGAGTTTTTCTAGTCACAGGCTGGTCACGGAGAAGGCCTTGTGTCCTTTCAACAATGTACTTATTCATGAGCAACAATTTCTACCCCACTGAACCAATCCAGCAGTGCATTTAAGCATGTGTTTAATAACTTTAACCATGTGAGCAGCCCGGTCCTCAGCTAGGAGACCACGGGGCTTATGCACAGTTCTTTGCTGAATCAGGGCCTAGGTTGTTAACATAACAGGAGACAAAGATTAGACAAGCTCCATACATTCTCTACGGAGCTACATATCAAGGACAAAAATCTCCCACTTCTCCAGTCTTGGACTTGACACTGTCTGACCAGACTTCTATTTCTCTCTATGGGGAAGGTGTCGTTTAAACTTAGTTGGCATTTTTTTCTGTCTACGTGTATGTATAGCACCTAGTGCAGTGGGACCATGATCTCAGTTGGGCCTCCATGCCCTGCTGTGATACAAATAAATAAATAAGAAGCCAGGTCCACAGCTGGTGCGAGTCAGTGTGGCTCCATGAACTTCCATGGAGCTAGGCCAATTTACACCAGCTGAGGATCTGGCCCAATAATACTCAGTTCAGTGCACCGGTTCATCATCCACAACTATCACTTACCATCCAACTCTCAGAGAAGACCTTCTGTCACAGAAACTAACACACATCTCCAGGTCAGGGGCTGAAACCAGACTAGAAGATGTTAATGAGATCCCTTGCTGTCCGGATGCCCATCCCTCTCCCCCACCATCTACTAGCTTTCTCAAACACTTTCCCCACAGAAGGAAGGTTGGAGACGGTCAATGAGAGACCTGCACAAGCTAAGTGACTAGGCCTCAAAATGGCAAAAGAAATTTAATGCTAACAAATGTGCACTGGAGGGGAAACATTAAATTACTAGCTCAGGAACCAATCCATGCAACAAACCTCGATGCCAACTCTGCCCACATATCTACACCAGCAACACCATCACAGGACCTAACCAGATCAGCCACACCATCACCGGTTCATTCACCTGCACATCCACCAATGTAATATATGCCATCATATGCCAGCAATGCCCTTCTGCTATGTACATCGGCCAAACTGGACAGTCTCTAAGGAAAAGGATAAATGGACACAAATCAGATATTAGGAATGGCAATATACAAAAACCTGTAGGAGAACACTTCAACCTCCCTGGCCACACAATAGCAGATCTTAAGGTGGCCATCCTCCAGCAAAAAAACTTTAGGACCAGACTTCTAAGAGAAACTGCTGAGCTCCAGTTCATCTGCAAATTTGACACCATCAGTTTAGGATTAAACAAAGACTGTGAATGGCTTGCCAATTACAGAACCAGTTTCTCCTCCCTTGGTTTTCACACCTCAACTGCTAGAACAGGGCCTCATCCTCCCTGATTGATCTAACCTCGTTATCTCTAGCTTGCTTCTTGCTTGCTTATATTTACCTGCCCCTGGAAATTTCCACTCTTGCATCCGAAGAAGTGGGCATTCACCCACGAAAGCTCATGCTGCAAAACGTCTGTTAGTCTATAAGGTGCCACAGGATTCTTTGCTGCTTTTACAGAACCAGACTAACACGGCTACCTCTCTGATATTAAATTACTGGTGCACTTTACAGAGGTTGTAAATTAACTGCATCAACCCAAGAAAGGAACCAGGGAATCACTGTAGACAGTTCAATGGAGACCTCTAGCCAATGTGCAGCTGCACTCAAAAAAAAGCTAACCGTGTTAGGATGCGTAAGGAATGGGGATGGTGAATAATACTGAAAACATAATACCTTTATATAAGTCACTGGTGTGGTCTCATCTTGAATGCTGCATACAGTCCTGGCCATAGTATGTCCAAAAGGATATTGCAGAACTAGATGGAGTTCAGAGAAGAGTGATGAGATTGATCGACGGCCTGGAAAACTCTCATATAAAGAGAGATTGAAAAGATTGGGATTGTTACCTTTGGAAGGAGACAAAGAAGAGGGGACATATACCCCTTAGGTAGATTTCATCTTGGTTGGCACCCTACTCTCTATCAATGAGTTATTAATCATAAAACCCACTGAATGGGGGAATGTCTTGCCAATGGCTTTTAATAAGCCACGATCAACTGCCTCAGCCAGCACTGAGACCTGGCCCCTTCCAGGATCATGCTGCATTATGGGGCAAGGGAAACAAATGCCTTTGAACAGCACAACTGCATTGCAGAATTCAGAAACTCAGTGTGTTGTGTTCCCTCATTCCCTAATTAAACCACAGTTGTATGTTCTGCTGCCTGGTAATTGACAGAAATTATGGTGGCTGAGTCAAGGGCCACGCAGATCAACAGGTGTCAGGCCAATTATCAGGAAGGAGACCTAGCTTACAAAAAGTCACCCTTGCTTTCACAGCGTGTTTGATAAAACATTGAACACAATTCAGAACACAGCTATTATTTGAAACACCTACTCTAACCCATGAGGAACAGAATGAATGCAACAGAAATGAGAAAACAGCAATCAGCATACAAATGGGAAGGCATCACGTGCCTTCTAACATGAGCTAATTCCTGCTGGGAATGTATTCTGACTGGTTCCAGCAACCACAGTGTTTTCTAGCAACATTAGAATGTTGCAAGCCCAGCCACATGACACTTCACCATCATATTTAATAACTGCAGAATGTATTCAGATTTTTAACCACTGCAGCAGAAAATACTATCTTATTAAAAAGTTGCTAAGTGAGGTATTGTCTCTTTCCCAACTATGGGTTTGTCAGGAGATTTGGATTTTAGAAGCCTCTAGTATGTAGCTGAAGCAGTATACATGTATTTAAGAGGCTCTTTACAACTCCCTTGCCATATGGTCCATTGACTAGGGCACTGGGATTCACTGCTCTTCTATTGACCTACTGGGTGATCTTGAACAAGTCACCCCATCTCTCTCTGCTTTATGTTTCCCCTTGGTCTGTCTTGTCTACTTAGACTGCAAGCTCTTCAGGGCAAGGACTTGTGTGTTTATACACAATGGAGACCTGAGCTCCACTGAGGCCTCTTGGAGCAGCAGAACTGCAATAGTGGGAGGGATAGCTCAGTGGTTTGAGTATTGGCCTGCTAAAGCCAGGGTTATGAGCTCAACCCTTGAGAGGGCCATGTGGGGTTAGCTAAATAAATAAGTGGGGATTGGTCCTGCCTCAAGCAGGGGGTTGGCCTAGATAACATCCTGAGGTCCTTTCCAACCCTGACATTCTAATAGAAATGTCACCATTTTCCTGATTCTGCTAATCTTGTTTGGAAAGAAGAAAGGCTGTTATGACCATGTAAAAAATCAGCCATTCTATTCCAAATATCTGAATGCATCTGTGCATGTATTCTGTGTTATAGCAGATTAATTCAGTGACAAAAGTAAGTTTTTACTATCTTCTACTCCTATTAGCCTGGCAGAGCCAAAATAGCTATGGGAGACAGAGCTGGATTCTATCCAGTTCACACATCATCAACAGGATTATTAAGTAAATTCCAGTTGCAGAGCCAAACTCTGCAGGTGTAATTGCAAATTCACAGGCATAACAATAGGTGGATTTTAGCTAGCAGGATCTTTATTAGTGAAATCATCCATGAGCCAGAAAGAACACAGCTTGGCTTTCGGATCCTGGTCTGCATTTGCAAGGATGAAAGTTGCAGGGAGGGGCGGGAAATGGTAGCTGTTAATTAAGCAAATTTTCTCTGGAAGTCACTGCTGGGGGGTCTGTCTCAAAGCAATTTCTGTAGTTTTCAGAGTTGAACTGAACTTTAAGCAACTCATTATGCTACAGCACAATGTGTCACAAGAACATGTTTCCCATTTCAATTTATTATTATTTATACTTGTCTTACCAGCCAATGCCTCGGAGTCCTGGTCACAGACCAAGATCCCTTTGGGCTAGGTGTTGTACAAACACAGAGCAAACAGCTAGGCACGGATGTTTATAAAAACGAAACCTTGCCAGCAAAATCTAAGTGACATATTAACGGAAACTCTGCCGTATTAAAATCGGCTAAAACCATGGCATTTTTTTAGCTACTGTCTGCTCTGCTATATGCTGTCGCGTCCTACAGGGATGAGGAATTAGAGCCTCAATTCGCTATTGTTATTTCACTATAATGCCAGTGCTAACTCCATTGAAATCAGTGGAGTTACACCAACATAAACCTGGAGTAATGAAGTGGTGAATCAGGTCCTAGCTTTTACAGTACTTAGTTAAATAACTCTAAATGGTCATTACATGCCAAGCCACTGACTAACTGACTGATGGAAAATAAGGTTTTCCAAAGAGGCATATACCATGGAATCTCTCCACCATATTAATCCAGGTAGAGAGGACCAGTTCACCAGCTGATGTAAATCAGCAGAGCTCCACTGATATCAATGCCAAGTTACACCACCTAAGGATCTGGCCCTAAATAGTCTAAAACTTCTCTCTACAGTTTTAGCATTGGTGGTGCAGCACAAGGCAGGATGACGAGAAAGACAACACACAAGGTAGAGGAGTGGGAGCGTATGACAAAACGATTAGTGTTTAACTCTGCTTTGAAAAAGCACCACGGGGAAGTGGGTTTGTTTACTTAGGATGTGTCTACATGGGCACTTTGCACCAGTTTCAACTTAAATTGATTGTTAAACCAGTGCACACTCCTGTGTGGACACACTTACTTCAGTTTAAGTGTGGCTTATTGCAGTTTAGTTGAACTGGGTGACTGGATCCAATTCAGTTTACATTCACACTTTAGGCTAAACTGGCACAATTTTCCCATATAGCCAAGGCCCTAATCTGAGTGGGGAGGGAGTGTTTGTTATTACCTTGCATGAGAAATAAGTAGTACTGGCTCATAATCAGCTGACTGAAGCACACCGACCATTTATCATCTGAAATGGAAAATTAGGCTTCTGAATTATTGGCCCAGATTTGACACTAAAATAGCGAGCACTTGAATGAAGATTCATGCATGGAAAAATGGTGGGGTGAGAAAAGATTCCTTCTTCCTGCAGCTTCTCACTGCAGCAATATGTGCACCTGCATTTGGGGATATTTTCCTTTGCGAACAAGTGCATATCAGAGCTGTACCAGATGTTTCTGCTGAAGAGGCCACAAGAGCCACATTGAATCTGTGTTTCCAGCACACTCCACCAAAAACTCCAGGAAAGTTTTAGACTGATGCTCAGCAATAAAATACAGCTAACTACTGAGCAGCAAAAGATCTGTTCATTGGGGATTTGTCTTGGTTTCTGTTCCCTTTTGTTTAACATGTTTTTCCACTCTCATCCTCAACAGAGTTGCTAATAACGCTCTGCTGAGCTGTGCCCATACTACACAACTCACTGGCGAATGTGGATGACAAGAGGACCATTTTAATGTGGTTTTCATCTGAATATTCCCATTAATGTCCCCAATCCTCCCATCTGACTTCAGTTACCTTGTATTATTTGTATTATGGAAGCATGCAAAGGCACTATGACCTGGTCACTGCACCACACAGTAAATCAGTCCCTTCCCTGAAGACTCTATAATCTAAATAGACAAAGGATGGAGGAAAGGAAGCAGTTTTATCCCCATTTTACAAATGAGAAACTGAGGCACAGAGACATTAAGTGACTTGGTTAGAAAGACATTGGAACTCTCTGCCAGAGCCAGGAATTGAACCAGATTTTCAGAATCCCAATCCAGTTCCTTGTGCCCAAGTTTATCCTTCCCTGGACTACATATGTGTATAAGGCCAGTATATAATTAGTGAGGCCTCGACCCTGCATGGAGTTCTGTGTGGGTGCAGCAGTCTGTCCACACTGATCAAACTGTTGGACCTTAGTCAACTTCTCTTTTGCTGAACAGATCTCTTGATAAATATCATTACATGAGCTGTTTTGTTGGGTGTGGGAAGGTTACAAATTCAGGACACACAATCTAAAAGGTGTCAAGTATCAGAGGGGTAGCCGTGTTAGTCTGGATCTGTAAAAGCGACAAAGAGTCCTGTGGCACCTTATAGACTAACAGATGTATTGGAACATAAGCTTTCTGGGTGAATACCCACTTCGTCAGACGCACGTGGTGGAAAAGGTGTACTATCAGCAAATGAAACCTGTTGTAAATTAGAACATTTCAGAACAATTTGAGTTGACAGTATTCCCTTAAGCTAGCAAGCAGGAAATATCCTGCAGTTGTGTAGCTTTACCTCCAGGAGAAAGGAACGTCTGCCTAACTGCTCAATAGCTACAAGAAAGATCTCTGTTGTTGCTAGGTCCTCCAGTTAATGTCGACATCTAGATGTACATGGAGACGCTATTCTGGCAATTCATATTTTACACTCTGTATTTTCTTTCCGTCCATCATTTTTGGCAACTGTGTTGCATCCATCAGTAGGATCCACTTGCTTTACAAGCAAGTGGAGCCCATCACAAATGACAAGATTCCGAGTAAAAAAATAAAACACCAAACCCTGCGTGTAGCTACTAAAAAAAAAAATTAAAAAAACCCAAACCACAAGCTACTGCTGTTGGAAAACATTTTGCCTAATGCTAAAATTAAGCAAGAGTAACTCAAGATACATGTACAGTAGATAAATTCACTGTAAATTCAAATTTCCTACAAATACAGAATTTTATAAGCTCACAGACCTCAATATCTTCCTGACAAATTCTATTTATAATCTCAAATTGCATTTTCCTGGAAGAGGCAAATTTTTGGAATTTAATAATTTTAATTTAAAACCTTTAATAACCTTTGTATCACTAAAATCTCCTACTTCACAATTAGTGTAGTTTTTCTAGACAACGCGTGTTCATTAAAAAATCCTGTGCAGCAATTAATCCTGTTAGTTACTGGAAGAAAGTTGTTAATTAATATGACATTTCAGAGAATGCAGTTCTAATACCTAGTCACTGGGACACTCAGACAAGCTTTTAGATCCTTTGGAAATGTTGATCTTCCCACTTAGCAATGCAGAATGCATTTTTTTAAAATATATAATGAGGTTTTGTGTTTTGCTCATGCAATTTTGCACTTTTTTTATTAATTTTTTCATTATAAAAAAACCCCACTTGTCTCTTACAGAATAAAAGATACTTTTTAATGAGACCCTAGCCTGTGGGAAAGATAGTTCTCTAGGGACTGGCAGGCTCTGACAGAAGATATAACTAATTTAAACAAAATTAAAAATATAACTTGAAGGTATGTCTCTAATGGCACTTTAAAAATCTCAAACTTAAATGTGTTTTTCAACTGGGTTTTTCTTTAATTTTACAAATTATGTTTATGTCAGATGTCTTCACTGAGTGGACTCATCATACACTGAGGACCACTAACAAGCTTCTTTCAAAAGAACCAGCCCACTCTCTCCCTGTAAGTACACATCCTTGTCCCTAGGGTGCCCCCTCATGCCTGGATGTAGCATTGCATGGGACCTCTCTCACACACCCTAGTTGCCACTTTCTTGGCCCAGAATGGCCAGTCCGAGTCAGCATCTTCTCCCAACCCTCTCTCAAGGTCTTCTCTGGCTCAGCCCTCTAGCCAAGTCACATGATAGTTCACTCTTCTTCTAGGGTAACAAAAGGGTCAACTCGATGTTCACAAACAACGTCCAAACTCATGGCACATCTGCCCCTCTCAGGCTTGACTGAAATCCTCTGCTTCCTGCCCCTGCAGAGATTCCTGAAACCTCTTCTTCCCCAGCAGGAGTTCCCCACTGCTTCCCTTTGCCTGGGACTCCAGCAGTTTACCTCTGGGGATCTCTCCCTGTGAGCCCTACCTCAGGGCTCCCCGAGGGAGCGTACGCTGCTCCCTGTGGGTCTCGTCTCCTGCTGCACGCCCTTACTTAAGGGTCCTACTCTGTTCCCTGTGGGTGCTCAGACTGGCTTCCTCAGGCTCCTCCCAGCGGGAAAGCCCCCTTGTTCCTTTCTCCAGGCTCCTCCCTCCTCTCCTGAGTTCCCAGCTCTACTAAGGAGGGCAGAAATCTTGTTCATCTCCTCTCTTCTCCACCTGACTCCTCTCTAAGCTGCCTCTACTGTTCTCAGTCATGTATTCAGTTTACTCATTCCAGCTCTGTTCCATCAGAATTAGACACAAGATACACCTCAGTGTTAGGGTTGGTCATATGGCTGGACTCCTCTCTGGGCCAAAAGGATGTGAGTTTGGGCAACAACTCGCACAAGGCAGCATTCACTCACTGTAGGTTTTGTCCACACACAAAAATTGCACCAGTTTAGCTACACTGATTTAGAAACTGACTTGATTAAATTGGTGCATCCCTTTCATGTAAACACTCACTAACTTAAGAGCTTTATATCAGTTCCTTACCAGCTGAAGCCAAAAGCAATTTAAAGCACTTTTAAACCAGTTTAAGCATGTCCACACGAGGGGATTTCACAGATGTAATTACACTGGTCTCTAAATCAATTCAGTTAAATCAGTGCACAGACAAGATATGAAATAATATGGTATTTCCTATCCTAACCATATGCTGAATACTTTGCCACATAAGTCATTGGGGTGGGGCCTTGTTTGAGGCAGGCGGAAGGTAGGGATTGATTTATACTTTGGGATACCTTGAATATGAAAGACTATTTATCTGAATGATGTTTTATGGCCTTCTTTGTGCAGGAAGTCAGAGTAGATGACTATAGTGGTCCCTTCTGCTTTAAAAAAATCTATGACTATAAAATTAATGTTGACTCTATTCAATGGGCCAGACCTACAGATGGTTTAAATTTGCATCAGTGGGGTTGTGCCAGTGCACACCAGCTGAAGATCTGGCTGTATAGGTAATTATACAATGGACTCATCTATCCATGCTGCCAATTTTCTCTGAAATGTCAGCAAAAAAATTCATTCATGTACTATTTTTGATTACACCTGGTTAATGCTGTTTTCATGGCCTCCCACAGTGAAACCCTACACGCAGTCCTTTCCTGATCACTCTGTTGCAGAGCTGGGGGTTGCCCACTCACAGAATATTCCACAGGCCCTGCCGCCAAGCCTGCTAGATCCCCAGGGAGCTGCAGGAAACTAGAACCAACTACGCAGAGGCACTGTGCCGCTGTTCTGGCTCTGCTCCCTGCTAGCCAGGGAGTGTTGGGAGAGAGCTCCACCTGCCACAGAGATGGAGTCATAGGGGTTAAAGCCAGAAGAGACCAGCAGATCACCCAGTCTGGCCTCCCGCATCAGCGCACTAAACCCAACGACCACAATGGGACCCCAGTATCCCAGCGCACAGGAGACTAGGCTGTAGGCCGGGAATAGGAGGGACCAAGGTGCACCTGAGCCTAAGGCCCCTTCCAGGGCAGGGAAATGATTGAGAGATCGCCAGATAATCCTGGCAAGTGACCCGCAGCCACATGCTGAAGAGGAAGGTGAAAATCTCCAAGATCATTGACCTGGGGAAAATTCCTTCCCAACCCTACACATGGTGATCAGTTCGACCCTGAGCAAGAACCAGCCAGCCACGCACCCGAGAGAGACTGCTCAGTGCCACCTCTGAGCCCTGGAATGCCCTGCCCAGTGTCCCATCTCCAGCCACTGCCACCCCCGATGCTTCAGACAAAGGAGCTAAACCAAAACAAAATGGAATACACTGGGGGAGGCAGGGGGAGGAAGGAATCTTTCTGACCCTTGCACGAGGCTGCCTGAAGCTCAAACATGAGCTTTTAGGAACATAAACCAGAAGGGAGCCCCAGGGCTGCTGAGCCCTGCCCCTCACCGTCACAAGCAACCCCATCATACAATGACAGGCATAAATGTGCCCAGCTCTCTCCTCAAACTAGGTAAGTTGTTTGCCCCCACAACTCCTGTTGGGAGGTCGTTCCACAACCTCACCCCTCTGATGGTTAGAAACCGTCTTCTAATATCTAGCCTGAATTTGTTCCTGACCAGTTTATACTTGTGCCATCTGTTTTTGTACCAACATTCTCTTTTATCTTAAATAGCTCTTCACGCTCTCTGGTATTCATCCCCTATTGTAGTTATAGAGAGCAATCATCCCTCACTTAGCCTTCTTTTTGCTAGGCTAAACAAGCCAAGCTCTTCCAGTCTCCTCTCATAAAACAGACTCTCCATTCCCCTGATCATCCTAGTAGCTCTTCTCTGCACCCCTTCAAGTATAAATTCATCTTTCCTGAACATGGATTACCAGGATTGTACACAGCTTTCCAGATGAAGCCTTACCAGTGCCTTGTACAATGACATTAATGCATCTTTCTCTCTACTGGAAGTGCCTCACCTGATACACCCTGGGATCGTATTTGCCTTTTTCATAGCTACATCACATTGTTGGTCATAGCCATCCTCTGACCAACCCCCACATGCAGGCCTCTCTCCTCCTCTGTCTCTTCTAACTGATGAGCTCCCAGCTTATGGCAGAATTCATTATTATTAGACCCTATGTGCATGACCTTGCATTCTGTCCTGTTGAATTTCATCCCATTTCTGACACAGTCCAGCCCCAGGCTAGATGATCTTTTCCACCTAACTTCTGCAAGGCCAGAAGAGAGATAACATGAATCTCTTCTTGCTCTCCTGACCTCTGGCTCCTACCTCCACACTGATCCATGTCCCACCATGTTCCCTCCACAGGGTTTGAGGAGGGGGAGATCCATGAACAGATGGTCCACTCTACATGCCAGTCTGGGGAAGATGTTCCCACTCATAGATTTTTGTTGCACAGCACACCCCTATATATACTGCCTGGAACTATTTCCTCAGAGTCTCATATTAAGAGCTGTTTGTTTTGGTTAAACAGATACGATATTTCTGCACAGCAGCCTTTAGTAGGAAGGCAAGCTACTCTGTGATCAAATGGCTCTTGTGTCAGTCATACCAGTTGCTTAGAAATGGAGCATAATTTAAACAAATATCAAAGCCGTTACTTTTAAGTTTTTTACTTTAATCATCTCTCCTCACTTCTCAGACAGCTGCTGGTGGTGGTGGTAGTGGATGAGGGAGAAGGGGGGAGAAATCGATCACACTCTATGTGGAGTTCAAGCCTTTTGTAAGAGATGTTAGAAGCTTAAATACTACGTAAAAATGACAGTACAACAACAAAAAACAGCTTGTGCTTTCTGCTTCAGTTACACACGATAGAACCTTAGAAGGCCGTGTTCCTCTGAATCATAACTATACTAATGCCTGACTCACGGACCCATGATTTCCTTCCCTCGCCAAGGGGAGGGGAACCCCTCATTACTTGTTAACTCTGAAAAGTAAACAGTCATTTTTATTAGCAGGTGAACGGAAAGAACCTTCCATTTGAAATGAGCGCAGCTGAGGGCTTTTGAGCCTGAAGTGATCACACAGAGATTGGGGGTGAGGGATTGCCCCCTAAAGGTGAGAAAAATCAAAAGGCAGTTGAAAAACATGATGATTTTTTTAAAACCTGTGATATTTGAAGCCAATCTCATTAATGTTGGGGATCTGTGTCACGATTTTTGAGCATCTAGGCTTGGCAATACTGCTGCAAACCCAATTTGACCTTTATAAGGATGGTCAGCTACCACTCGCCAGCTGTGAAGCATATTCAGCTAATCCTACAACATAGTTCCACTATCCTTCAGGTGGACTTCCCTGACTGAATAAATGTCAGGCCAACAGGAAGGAATTTTCAAGGGATCACAGACCTGAAATTGAAGTTTCCTGGTCAAAAGACCCAATGTGCATTTGTTACTGACAGGTTGAGAAAGGATACTTTTGTGTTCTAGATTGTCATCCTGTCCTCATGAAACACATATGCGACACGCTTGTGGAAGTAGGGAAAGAATTAACAAGGATTTGAAGGGGATCTTAATGCATGTCAGTCAGTTAGCAAGAGTCAGGCTAGTAGTTAGCAAGAGTTAGGCCAGCTGTAACCCTAATGACATGGGTAGAAGCAAGGATGGTGTGAGGCGAGAGGGAAAGAACTGTGTGAGAAGTTATTACGACCTTGCAACTGATAACCAAATATGTAGACTGGCGTCTCCTAGAAGTGAGAAAAATAAGATAGCAGGATGGCTTATGTATAAATAAAATGCAGTTGTTGCTCATTATTGTCTGTATTATTGCTTGTTATTGTCTGTAACAAAGGTATAAATGCTTGCTGTAATTGTTTACCTGTTGAGAGACCTGTCCGGGACTGGGGCGACCCTGTGTCCTAGGGCACTCCCTCCCTCTATTGTAATTACTGGAGAAATAATAAAGTATTTGATTTTGCTGCACCCAAAGAAAAAGCAAGAACTGAGTTTTTCTCCGACACGCTTTAACAAAGCCTTACCTTTACCTAGGAAGAGGAAGGTTTTGCCATCCTTACTGCTGTTGTGAGTAGCATCTCACTCCTCAGATTGTAACAAATGGAAGAAGTTGAGGCGTGAAGACTACGCACAGTAAGGGTGGCACATTTAGCGCTATTTGGCTGCAGAGAAAAGAAGGCTCATTTGGCCAAAGATTTCACAGTACTGCTTTACCTCAGGATAATTGTGATGGGGACAAGGGAACTGTTCCTTATGGTTGTCAGAGGTTGTCTTAATAAAACAGCAATGGGAAACCTTTCGTCCATTGTACTAGTGTCTTGAGGTAGCTTGGGAAAAGCCCTCTACTCGCAGAACCAGGAAACTATGTAATTGTTTTTAAATAGACTGTCCGGGACATATGTCTCACCTTGCACTGGGGAATCTCTGAGGGGTGCTACTATTTCAGCGCTCAGCTGTACCAGCTCCTGCGGATTGTGCATCCTTAGTGAGGGAGCAAAAGGAAAGATTCACAGAGACCTGGGAAATGAGGAACTTGTTGAGGTGAGTAGTTCAACCCCCACACAGCTCATTTACATCTCACACATAGATGTGTTGTCATTTTAGGGGCCTTAAGCAGCCATCCTGCTGTGCATCCATCATCATGGGGCTCATGCACTTTAGAAGGTCTATATATCTGCTGGATAGAACTCATAATCAGCAGGCATTTGCATTCATTTTAGGTCAGTTTTATCTCTGGCAGTTATGAATTTGATGGACTAAAGGGAACAAGGTAGACACAATGGACTGAATTTCAATGAAGTCCTTTTAAGAAATAAGGAACCTCTACATAAAAATATCTAGTGCAAATTAGTTGTCAGATTTGGGAACAGTGGATTTTTGCATTTGCACCTAACAAGCAATTACACAATACACGTGTTCGTTTAAACCAGGCAAAATACCAGATTTTTAAAAGCTGGTGTTAAATTGCCATCCCGGTCAAATGAAGGGGCCTTATTTCATCACCACAATGTATTATTGCTTCCAGACACTGCCAATGAGCAGGCCAAAAATCTTCCCTGCAAACAGGAAAAGAAAATGTTCAACGTTTTTGTGACAAAGTTTTGAAAAAATCTAAACAAAAGAATGTCTAAACTGCCAATTTTTAAATTAGAGTTGAGTAGCATTTAATATGACCCAAATAAATTCTTTACAGCTGCAAGGTAGGACATCCTAAAGGGAATATCACTATTTATATTAATGCTGCACATGAAGGAGAATATTTATTTAAATTCTGTGAATTGCTATTAGCTAAAGAGAGGAGAATTTCATTATAATATAACCTATACATGAGAAATATGAAATGATTAGACCATAAAGGCAAACCTGCAACCTCAAAAGTCCATATACAATATATGGGTTAACTCCATAAAATCGCTGAATGGGCAGCTCATAGTTTTGCACAAAAAAATATAGAAAGGAATTAAAAAGAGGCAAGACTTGTGGGTCAAGAAAAGATGACTTGAGCAGCAACTAAAGTTCATTTAATGGATGTACAAAATCTTGGTGCATGAGTTCACATGCCCAATATAACGGCCTACAGAATTAATGAATTGTTGGAAAAATTGAGATAGCTGCCTCAGTAGGTCTACCTCACAGCTGACCTCCATGGGCTTTGACTCTGAACCCACTTTCTAGGACCCAGTAAAGCCCTGTTAGAAGTCAGTTGGAAATGCGAGAAGTATCCAGGTTTTATTTAAGATGGGAAAATACCCGGATTCTCAGATGACAGATGTATCAAATACTGTGAAAGAAACTATGTGTATATCAGGGCCGTGAGCGTTAAACTGATGCAGTTTAATGTTATGTATTGAATCAAGTATACCCTATTACATCTGCACAGACTAGGTTAAAGAGAGAATTTATGTTGGAATTACTCAAAGAAAATAGCAGATAACAGACACATGATTGAAGCAATTGTGGGATAATAAAATTAGCAAAATAACTAAAGATAATATTCCTACGTCTTCAACTCTGTATGTCCAGCATATTATTATTAAACATCTATTTGATGTTTAATAATAATATGCAATATTATTAAACATCAAATGGGTTGCAAAGGCTTCAAATACTGGTGTGTGTGTGTGTGTGTGTGTGTATAACAGAAAGATATAACAGGTCCAGCATTTTAGATCTCTAGGAGGTTGCATTTTAATCACATTTCATGGGAATAAAGTGGAAGATCTCATTAAAAAGTGATTCTCATGTGAAAAGTATCAAAACAAAGGATAAATAGATCAATCAAATATCCTGCAGCTACTTGAGACTGTACGCAAGAGCTGGATATTATCTGCAGCAAATGACTTATTTAACAAATTAGCCATTTTTATTATTCACGACTTTTCTATGAACAGATTTTTTATTCCAAATCCCAGACCCAAGTAGAGAGCCACATCCAGATTCAAATTCACTGCTCAGGTATCTCTACCTACAACACACCAAATGTCTCTGAATGTTACTGTAAGAAGACACACGAACTTGATAAGTTATTGCTCCAAGCAACAGCCCTTTCACTGACGTCTCATAGTGGGACTCTCTCTCTCTTGCTCATCACAAAAGTACTATGTACTTTTCAGAGGCCTTTGCTGTGATCCTACTATTAGCCCAGGCAGGTTGTACCTTCAGTCCTACACTTATTCAGTATTGCTAAGAATCAAGCATCATCATAAATGTCATGGACCCTACCCAACTCCCATTGAAGTAAATAGGAATATTTCCACAGGGAGTTAGCTCATAACCTGACCAAACAAGTACGCACATCAGATAACTTGTACCATATTCAGCAAGTGAAATATGAGTTACTGTACAACCACTAAAGTCTGTGCTGTATTGTATTTTGTGTTAGCTCAAACTTTGGTAGACAAAGAGCCAAATCTATGAGACGCTAATTCATTATTTGGTAATGCCAAGGTTACATTTGCAGGTTGGGCATGTAACCGTGACATTCATAGATATGCTAGTGAAGAGCAGTTACTTTGTTTTCTCCTAATTTCAAAAAGTCTACATAAGACACTGAGGGTATGTCTACACTACGGGATTATTCTGATTTTACAGAAACCGGTATTTGGAAAGAGATTGTATAAAATTGAGTGCACACGGCCACACTAAGCACATTAATTCGGTGGTGTGCGTCCATGTACCAAGGCTAGCATCGATTTCCGGAGCGTTGCACTGTGGGTAGGTATCCCATAGCTATCCCATAGTTCCCGCAGTCTCCCCCGCCCATTGGAATTCTGGGTTGAGATCCTAATGCATGATGGGGCAAAAACAGTGTTGTGGGTGATTCTGATTAAATGTCGTCAGTCAATCCTCCCTCCGTGAAAGCAACGGCAGACAATCATTTTGCTCCCTTTTCCCTGGATTGCTCTGGCAGACGCCATAGCAACCATGGAGCCCGTTTAGCCTTTTTTCACTGTCACCGTATGTCTACCAGATGCTGCTGACAGAGGCAGTGCTGCAAGGCTACACAGCAGCATCCCCTTGCCTTTGCAAGTTAGCAGAGATGGTTACCAGTCCTGTTGTACCGTCTGCTGCTTTGCAAGTTGGCAATGACGGTTACCAGTCATATTGTACCGGCTGCTGCTGTCATGGGTGCTTCTGGCTGTCCTCGGTGAGGTTGGCCGGGAGCGCATGGACAAAAATGGGAATGACTCCCCAGGTCATTCCCTTCTTTAAGTTTTGTCTAAAGGTAGAGTCAGTCCTGCCTAGAATATCAGGCAAGTCTACTAAAGAACCAGAGAGGCAAACAACCGCTCCGGGTCAGAGCCCCAGACATCCCGAAGAAATGATGAGCTGCATGCCATTCTAGGAAGTGCCCCTACAACAACCCCACCCGTTGCTTCTCTTGTCCCCCCACCCCTCCTGGGCTACCGTGGCAGTTATCCCCCCATTTGTGTGATGAAGTAATAAAGAATGAATGAATAAGACACAACACTGACTTTATTGTGTCTGCAATCAGAGATAAAAGGGGGGGAGGCAGCCTCCAGCTGCTATGATATTCCAGGCAGGACTGAATCTCCAGGAGACAAAGCTTAAAGAAGGGAATGACCGGGAGTCATTCCCATTTTTGCCCAGGCGCCCCCGGCCGACCTCATCGAGGCCAGCCAGGAGCACTCAAGGGATGATGATGATGGATACCAGTCATATTGTACCGTCTACCGAAGGGAAGGGAAGGGAAGGGAAGGGAAGGGGATGCTGCTGTGTCTTCTGCCAGCAGCATCCAGTAGACATACGGTGACATTGAAAAAAAGCGAGAAACGATTTTTTTCCTTTTCTTTCACGGGAGTGCGGGAGGGCTGACGACATATACCCTGAACCACCCGCGACAATCTTTTTGACCCTTCAGGCATTGGGAGCACAGCCAAGAATGCAAATAGTTTTCAGAGAGTGCGGGAACTGTGGGATAGCTCGAGTCCTCAGTCCCCCCACCCTCCCTCCATGAGCGCCATTTGATTATTTGGCTTTCCGTTACGCTTGTCTCAGCTCCTTAAGTTTCACGCAGCACTGTGTTGAGTCCCTGTTGTGGCCTCTGTCTATCATAGCCTTGGAGATTTTTTCAAAGGTTTTGGCATTTCGTCTTTTGGAACGGAGTTCTGATAGAACAAATTAATCTCCCCATACAGAGATCAGATTCAGTATCTCCCATACGGTCCATGCTGGAGCTCTTTTTTGATTCTAGGACTGCATGGTCACCTGTGCTGATCGGCGCTCCACGCTGGGCAAACAGGAAATGAAATTCAAAAGTTCGCGGGGCTTTTCCTGTCTACCTTGCCAGTGCATCCGAGTTCAGATTGCTGTCCAGAGTGATCACAATGGTGCACTGTGGGATAGCGCCCGGAGGCCAATACCATCAAATTGCGGCCACACTAACCCTAATCCAAAATGGCAATACCGATTTCAGCGCTACTCCCCTCGTCGGGGAGAAGTACAGATATCGGTATTAAGAGCCCTTTATATCAATATAAAGGGCTTCGTTGTGTGGACGGGTGCAGGGTTAATGTGATTTAACGCTGCTAAATTCGATATAAACTCATAGTGTAGACCAGGCCTAACTGAGGTTAGGACATAGTAAGAGGGGTAATACTCCAATGCAAACACACCCTCGAACTATAGCAGGAGTGTTTTGTATCCCTCTTTTAGCATAAATGTGTTAAAACAAAAGGCTGGTGTAGGAAAATACTATTTAAAAAAACAGAAGTCTCAGTTTCTGGGCCAGTTAGACTGAGCGTCCATCAAGCACGTGGTTGATGATGGAGCTGCACACTGAGGTTTGCAAACAGAGAATAGAAATCACTTCTATTTTGCTTAGACAGATTCCCTGCACTAAGGGAATGAGTGGAGAATTTAGCTTAGTCCAAAGAGAGAGCAATCTTTTCTTTATATATCATAACCACATTTTAAATCAAGTCTCCAGGTCTCAGCCTTACCAACTTTCTTATAGAATCCTATGAAAGTAAAATGAAGTTAAAAAAATCCATTAATTCATCCAGGAGCATGCAAAAAAGTAGAAAATCCCTTAAGATAAATTATTAATGCCTCAAGTGCTGTCCCAGTTTTATTATGTTTCTTGAATGAATAATTCTAGTTCTTTATGTTAGTCTACTGATGAAAACAATGGGTTGGGGGTTTTGTTTTTATTATAAGGAAAACAAAGGTAATCCTGCCAAAAAAAATGACAGGAGAACAACGTCTAAATCATTGACACATTTAAAATAAAATGTAGACATATTCACTGCTACCAATGTGACATTTAACTAACAGGCTAGTGTCAGGCTAAATGATACAACACGCAACACCGCTAGATCTGTGAGTGGAGCTCTACTTCCTTTTACATGGTGTAGTTTACTTACACTAGTGCATAGCGGATATAAAATGCAACCATTATGAGTCGGAAATGACATCACAAGGGGCAAGGCAGAGCCTAATTAGGTCCAGTTTTGTTCTGTTTTAATTCATTTTTTTCATCCCAAATTCCTAAAATGCCCATCCAGGCTGTGGGAATATTTTTTAATAAACTAAGGCTACTAAACAAGAGACATCAGGAACTGATGTCAGGTCCAATTATTTAGCAAACCAAATTTGTCCAGTGCTCCAGGGCCATGACTGGGGGGGTTTCATGCTGCAAGGCAGGAGACATCATTGCTTGACAACTGTCTTGCAGCTCAGTTTCTTAACTATTAGATCGTATCCTATAGATTTTGCACCCTTCACCTGTTCCATTCAAAATCTTTTTTTTAAGCCACTTCAAAGTCTCATACTTTACACTAAAAGCTGATTTCATGCTAAATAAACTGAAGGCGATTTCTGTCTGTTGCTGCTGCTGTTCTACAAGCAGTCTCAGTAAAATGTTCTATTCCTTGTGGTACAGAGGCCAGTAAACAGGCCAAAATTTTCAAACAGCGGTTTCTAAATGTTTGGAAAATGTTGGCCACAGCATTCTAGATGAGGCAGAAATTTTTCAAAAGCTCCTAAATGACTTGGGAGCCTACGTCACTTTTGAAAATGGGACTGAGGTGCTTTTGAAATGTTACCCGAGATCTAAAGCAGCGGTTCTCAAACTGTGGTCCACGAGCTCCATGCCGGTGATAGCTCCCTCTAAGGTGTGCGCCTGGGCAGCCGCACACAAGAGAATGAAGAGCCACCCACTTCATTAGTGGAGCTGCACAGGCCTGGCTCCACTAATTAGGGGCCTGGACCCTGGAGAGGACACACATGTAAGGTGAGGTGGTGGCCTTGGGGGGAATAAGGGGTAGGTGGGAGGAGGCAGTGGGATGAAAAGAGTGAGTGGGGGGAATTTGGGACGTGCAGGGCTGAGGTGGCCAGAGAAAAAGATGACTTTCCCCAGTTCCACGGCTGCGGCTACCAGGGAGAGACCCCCGTCCTTCCCAGCCCAAGCTCAGGGGCTGCCACGGTGGGGGAGAGAGGGAGAGACATCCCACCTCCTTCCGAGCCCAAGCTCAGGGGTGCCAGAGCAGGGGAGAGAGGGAGAGACACCCCACCTCCTTCCGAGCCCAAGCTCAGGGGTGCCAGAGCAGGGCAGAGAGGGAGAGACACCCCCCCTCCTTCCGAGCCCAAGCTCAGGGGCTGCCACGGCGGGGGAGACCCAGAGGGATCCCCCCGGCTCCTTCCCAGCCCCAGTTCGGGGGCTGCCGCGGCCAGGGAGAGAGGACACATCCATCGCACTAGAAAAGTAAGACTACTGGAATTAAAATATGAGGTGCGTGCTTTTATTTATAGAACAAAAAAGTTTATTATTATCACTTATATATATATAGTACTTTAATCCAAAGCGCTTTGCAATCATTAACTAACGGTACAAACAACATTTGGAAAGATCATTAAGTGTCTGCCGAGACCCTCAGCAATTTTCAAGTGGTCCGCAAAAAAAAAAAAAGTTTGAGAACCACTGGTCTAAAGCGTGCCGCCGACAGTAGCAGTATCTCCTCATGTGTTTGTATGATAACAACGAGCTCTGCCTATCTCAAATTCGTATCTGTAGTTGCTGCTAATTACAGTGTAAGCCGTGACTTGGACTCCACGACTGCTGAGTCCAAGCCAGGATTTTCTGTAGTCCCAGTGTTGTGACTCTAGCATGGGCCATGTGGTTAGTCTGGGAACTAGACAGCACTACAAGGTCTGTGGGTGTCCAGTAGTCCCCAGATGACAGACCTGTTCTGTAAAAAAAAAATAGTGAGGTGGGTGTGTCAGCTTTGATATCAATTAGGATCCAAAAAATTATCGTGATTAAAAAAATGAATTGTGATTAATCACACTGTTAAGCAGTAGAATGCCAACTGAAATGTATTAAATATTTTTGGATTTTTTTTACATTTTCAAATATATCAATTTCAATTACAACACAGAATACCAAATGTACAGTGTGCAATTTAGATTATTTTTATTACAAATCTTTGTACTGTAAAAATGATAAACAAAAGAAATAGTATTTTTCAATTCACCTCATACAAGTACTGTAGTGCAATCTCTTTATCATGAAATGCAAATTACAAATGTAGGTTTTTTTGCTACATAACTGTACTCAAAAACAAAACAATGTAAAACTTCAGAGCCTACAAGTCCAGTCAGTCCTACTTCTTGTTCAGCCAATCGCTAAGACAAACAAGTTTGTTTACATTTAAGGGAGATTAATGCTGCCCGCTTCTTATTTACAATGTCACCTGAAAGTGAGAACAGGCATTCGCATGGCACTGTTGTAGCTGGTGTCACAAGATATTTATGTGCCAGATGAGCTAAAGATTCATATGCCTCTTCATGCTTCTGCCATTGTTCCAGAGGACATACCTCCATGCTGATGATGCTCATTAAAAAAATTATGTGTTAATTAAATTTGTGACTGAACTCATCAGGAGAGAATTGTATGTCCCCTGCTCTTCTGTTTTACCCACATTCTGCCATATATTTAATGTGATAGCAGTCTTGGATGATGACCCAGCACATGTTCATTTTAAGAACACTTTCACTGCAAATTTGACAAAATGCAAAGATACCAGAGTGAAATTTTTAAGATAGCTACAGAACTCGACCCAAGATTTAAGAATCTGAAGTGCCTTCCAAAATCTGAGAGGGACGAGGTGTGGAGCAGGTTTTCAGAAATCTTAAAAGAGCAACACTCTGATGCGGAAGCTACAGAACCCAGGGCTGCCCAGAGGATTCCGGGGGCCCGGGGTCTTCGGCGGCGGGGGCCCTTCCGTTCCGGGACCGCCGCCAAAGTGCCTCGAAGACCCGCGGCGGGAGCCCCCCGCCGCCGAATTACGGCCGAAGCGGGACCCACCGCCGAAGTGCAGCCTGGTCTTCGGCGGTAATTCAGTGGGGGGGGGTCCCCGCCGCGGGTCTTCGGGGCACTTCGGCGGCGGGTCCCGGAATAGAAGGGGCCCCCCGCCGCCGAAGACCGGGCTGCGCTTCGGCGGCAGATCCCGCTTCTCCCCAGCCCCAGTCCCAGCCTCAGCCGCTTACTCGAGTGCGTCTCAGGCGGGGCCTGAGCTCCGTCCCGCTCAGCCGCGTGGTGAGTGGGCGGGGCTGGGAGCTCAGCCCGGAGCTCGCAGCCCCGCCCCCTCCCCACGCCGCTCTGAGCAGGGCGGGGCTCAGGCCCTGTTGGAGCTCCCAGCTCCGCCCCCTCAGCACTCGGATCGGGGCGGGGCTCAGGGGCTCGGCCGGAGACTCGGCGCTTGATGCGCTGAGGCTCCAGGAGAGGGGCGGAGGCGGGAGCCTCCGCTCTTCTCTTGGGGGCCCCTGCGGAGCCCGGGGCCCAGGGCAAATTGCCCCCTTTGCCCCCCCCTCTGGGCGGCCCTGACAGAACCCAAACCACCAAAAAAGAAAATCAGCCTTTTGCTGGTGGCATCTGACTCAGATGATGAAAATGAACATGTGTTGATCCACACTGCTTTGGATTGTTACCAAGCAGAACCTGTCATCAGCATGGAGGCATGTCCTCTGGAATGGTGGTTGAAGCATCAAGGGACATATGAATCTTTAGCACATCTGGCATGTAAATATATTGTGACACTGGCTACAACAGTGCCATGCAAATGCCTGTTCTCACTTTCAGGTGACATTGTAAACAAGAAGCAGGCAGCATTATCTCCTGCAAATGTAAACAAACTTGTTTATCTGAGCGATTGGCTTAACAAGAAGTAGGACTGAGTGGACATGTAGGCTCTAAAGTTTTACATTGTTTTATTTTTGAATGCAGTAATTTTTTGTACATAATTCTACATTTGTAAATTCAACTTTCATGATAAAGAGATTGCACTACAGTACTTGTATTAGGTGAATTGAAAAATACTCTCGTTTTCTTACAGTGCAAATATTTGTAATAAAAAATAAATATAAAGTGAGCACTGTACATTTTATATTCTGTGTTGTAACTGAAACCAATATATTTGAAGAGGTAGAAAACATCCAAGATATATTTAAATAAATGGAATTCTATTATTGTTTAACAGCGCGATTAATCACACGATTAATCACAATTAAGTTTTTTTTTAATTGCTTGACAGCCCTAATATCAATGTGAATCTGTCCAGTGATGCTGAATACCCTGTTTCCCCTGGAAGATTTTTCTCTGACCTAATTTTTCTTATAGCTACAGTTTTTCCTAATATTTAATCTGAATTAATTGAAATGACTCATCAATACTGAACGGGTCTATTTACAAGTTTCCTTTCCCTGAAAAAAGTATTTCCTGGGACATCTTCTCTTCCTGTCTAGGAAATCTTAAGCAACTCTCAAGAATCTATTATCTATATTGCCACTTTGTCTTCTAATTCATTGTGTCTATTCCTTTGTTGAACGTGGTGTGCTTGTGATTTAGGATCCAGTCCTGCAAGCCTTCCTCAGTGAGTAATCCTGATACACCTTGTGCAATTTAAGGAAATCTTTTATTTTAGTTTTTAATCACACTTCTGTCCACACACAGACACATCCCACCATCTGTACTGTGTCCCAGGACATCTTGCCAACCTGACATGAGTCTCAGGAGGTGTGCTGCCTTGCCTGGAGCCTCCGTGACATTACGGAAAGGCTGCTGAGGCTCATTACTCCCTCTGAGCACATACTGCTCATTCACGTGGGCACTAGTGATACTGCCAAGTCTGAGGTTGAACAGATCAGCAGTGACTACAGGGCTCCGGGAGCTAGGGTGAAGGGGTCAGGGACACAGGTTGTGTTCTCACCCATCCCCCCAGTTGAGGGTAAGGGCCCAGGCAGGGACTCACGCATCGTGGAGATGAATGCATGGCTGTGCAGATGGTGTTGATGGGGAGGGCTTCAGCTTCGACCATGGTATGCTGTTCTGGGAAGGAGGTCTGTTGGGAAGAGACAGGGTCCACCTGACCAAGAATGGGAAGAACATCTTCATGCATCAACTCGCCAACCGAATGAGGAGGACTTTAAAACTAGGTTCAGTGGAGGTAGGTGAGAAAAGCACACCAGTAAGCACAAAAAAGGCGACCTTAACAGAGGATTAGATGTTGTGGGGCAGGGACCTGGAAAATTACAATAAGGCCGTAGGAGGGAGGGAAATCAGTGGGGAAATCTGCTCAACATCTTAGATGTGTAGACACAAGTGCAAGGAGTATGGGGAATAGAGCAGGAAGTATTCGTGTGTAAGCTAAATTATGATGTAACTGGCATCACATAGACTTGGTGGGATAAGTCTCATGAGTGGAATATCGGTATAGAGAAAGGGTTCTCAAACTTATTTGATCTTTCCCTCCTTCTTTGTGTCTCTAATAGTTTACTCACACACACACACCTGCCCCTGGGCGTCCTGCTAGGAGCCGCTGCTCTCCAGCCACCCAGCTTTGAATGTGTGCAGTATGTTTTTTTTCCCCTAATGTTTCTTGCGCCCCTCTGAATACATTTCACACTCCCCAGTTTGAGAATCTCTGGTATAGAGGGATACAGCTTGTTCACACAGAACATTTGAACAGGAACATCAAATTGCAATGCAAGAGAAAAACAATCATTGCGTTCTTTTACTTATTTTAAAATGCTAAATCTACAACAAAGTGGTGACCCTAAAAGATCTGTTACTGCCTTGAAATCAGCTCAGACACAGATTCTGGCTGATGCATCTTTACTAATGGCCCATTAGGCCATTCCTTTCTGCTATTTGAAAAGGGTGGCTGGCAGAATATGATCAGATCATACAACAATACATTTAATACATGCTACGTTATTATTCTTTATTCTTCTTTCTAAATTATATAAAATACAAACATAAAATCCTACTACTACACCTGTGGGGTACCCTCAAGCCCTTTCGCCCACCCTCTGGGGAAGAGCTGAGAAAGAATAATAAAGAAAATCAGCTGTTGCCACAAGTTAATTAAACATGCATACAAACCTCTTAGGACACAGAACAATCCTGTTCTTAAAAAAGGTAAATTTTATTTAAAGAAAGAAAGAAAATACATCTAAAAACTCAGGCTATTGCTAGATTTAAAAGAGCAAATACAAGAATTAAACATCAAGACTAGCTTTCTTGAGGTCCAGCGTAAACATTATAAGCAAAACAAAAAACATTTGGGGTTAACACAGAGGAGTCCACAAGCCATAAAGAAATAAAAAGAAATAAACCTAATCGCGTATTCCTAGACATTTCCTTTTCTACTTACATATCTGGGGTTTCAAATGAGTAGTTTCTAGGTATAATACCAATGATTTTTCATACCTGGCCCCAAGCTTCTTACTGCATAGTTGCTGATTGTCTGCCTTTCCCCGAGAACAACAACAGACAGACAAAAGGGGAGTCTTGTTTCAATTTTAAAAAGTTCTAGCCTTCCCATTGGCTCTTTTGGTCAGGCGCTGATTCCCTTTTGCCTATGCATAGCAGTGAAACTTTTTAACCCTTTACAGCTATTAAGAGGGATTTTATAGCTAACTGGCTAGCTGGGTGTCCATAACAGGGAGCTGCCCCCCTTCTTCATTTATCACAGCTATGCAGCCCATTCTTGCATATGAATCAAATTTCTCTCTATCCTCAATAGATCTGGTTTTAGACTATTATTTAGGGGATTTCACACAGACGCCCCTGAAGGGTTCCACCAGCCTTCATCCTCTAGGCAGAGGTTTGGAAGGGAAGGTAATGGCAGCTGAGCCTGCTTGGGATTCTCAGGTGAAAGGACTAAGGAGCTCTCTCTCAAGGCATGTTGTGGTCAGGGCTGCCAATCTCTGAGCTGCATAGGAATCACCTAATGGCTGCAAATGAGAACCACGTTTAAAAGCAAAGTGACAAAAGGCAGTGACCACTATCTGGCATTTCATGAAGACTCCCTCAAAGAAAGCAGCTTCGCAGCATCCTCTGGAAAAAACTTGGAGCTAACAACATTTGGATCCAGTGAGCGGACAGGGATGTTGAGGGGCTGAGGAAAGGATAGCTGGAAGAAAGGTAGGGAGCTGTCCTGGGGTGTCTGAATTGTCAAGTGCACCTGCAGATTTTGGCCCATTGCCAGTCCCTGAAAGGTGTGGCTTGTGCGGCCGACATGAATCAAACACCTTCAATTCAGGATTCATTCACTTCTACCCAGATTCCTAGTCCTCTGGTCTCTTAGGCAACATTCCCTTTCTTTACAGATTTGCCTTTCCTGCTCCATTTTTTTTGCGCATTCTTCATTGAAAGCTGGAGGTCATCAGGCAAAAAATGTAGAGGGTGTGAAACACAATGTGCAACTGTATTTAACCACAGAGCTCGAGGTTTAGCTGCAATTTTCAGAAAACTGTTTCAGAATAGTCTGCCATTCACATTAATCACCACAGTCCACCTTATGGCATATGCATTAGTCTATTTCAGAACCTCTTTTCTAAAATACCTGGCTGCATATTAGAACTAAAAATGGTCTCAGAGCAGTGAATCAGGCTGTCGGGGCAACATACATTAATCTGAACTGGATGAAATATTTTTGTATAAAAATATAAGAATGTATCATTACCCAAACGGAGCTTCTAATGCAGTCAAAATGGGAATCAGGAGGGGGTGCTATAGAATAAGACTCCTGAATGAAGACAAAGGTCCCCAAATGCAGAACAAAAGTAGACTGTATTAGAAAATACTAAAGCTTACTAAAGAAGAAAAACGTTTCTGCCTTCCATTTAGCACAGAAGTTTTCAAACTGTAGGGATCCAGCAGATTAAAAGCTGGTGGGAACTGCTGTGCCCCTGATGCACTCTTGCCTCTCCCCTGAAGGAGCCCGGCGCTGGCCGGTGATGCCTCCTGGAGCTGATCCCTGTCTGGCTGCCATTTTTCTGTCCTGAGAGCTGTGCACCCTGGGCGATTGCCCCACTCACCCCATCCTGGTTACGACCCTGCCCCACCTTCCCTCCACCCAGTTGTTCTGGTGGAAGAATTATCTAAGATACAGTCCCTGCACTGCCCCAAGTGTCAAGGCTAAAATTGTGTCTGGCCCTAATGTGGGCTACATAGGGGGAGGCTTAGTCCCTCCTAACTCCCTGTATGGAGACATAAGGGCAAGAAACTCTAGTGTTGGGCTATACAATGTGCCTCTTAATAAAATTCTCAAATCATACTCGAATATTTTCTAATGAAGCCAACTTTGAGAATCCACAGTTAAAAATCAAGGGTGAGGTTTCTCAAATGCACTCAGCTTAACCCTGCTCCTATTGAAGTCAGCTTTCTCATTAACATCAATGGGAACAGAGCTAGGCCGACAGCCCTACTGAAAATCCCATCCCAAATGTTTAACCAGCCCTAGGGACAGACCTGGTTCTATTGTTTATTCTACAGAACTGAGCCTCCCCCTTTCCTGCTCATGAATGAGCTGCAGTTTTTGCACGTGTGTTTGTCATGCAAACTTGTTCAATAGATAATTTCTGCAAACAAATCTTCACCCAGGAATTGTTCACGAAATGGTCACAATGAGTATTAATTTTGTTCTGCATGACTGGCCAGGTAAGATTCATGGGAGCATTTCTGTCCCTCTGGTTGGACCAATGACCTACTCTTCATAAACGAGAAGAGTCCCTTTTTCTATCTCCAAATTATCCCTGATCATTTGTAACTGTTCAGAAACCTACTGCATGACTAACAAAAAGATTATCAAAGTGATTTGGAGAGTACTTGCTGTGATGTACTGCTCAGGACACCCAGAACGGTGAGCCACTGTGTTATCCCTTTGCCTCAGGGAGAGTGAGCATTACTGGAGATCGGATCGTGTGGCAGCTCCCTGCCACACCAGCCTGCCCTCCTCAGTGGCAATCTCCTCGAGATTCTGTCAGTCTTAACCTTGCCTTGCAAACAATCAGTGAATTGCAAGTTCCCCAGAGATGTCGCTCTGTAGTGTCCAGTCCCTCTCACTGGACTCTCACCGAAATTAAATTTGCTGCCTCCAAAGAGACAGAGCACACACCAACCTGTCGGTTAGCTAAAATTGCACACTTTACTTCAGTATAACAGTATCATGATGGTTATTAGCAAAACTAAGAATAAGTTTATTAAACGAAGATGATGTATCAAGTGATACGCTGGAGGGTAGGGATAGGATACAGAGGGACCTAGACACACTAGAGGATTGGGCCAAAAGAAACCTGATGAGTTTCAACAAGGACAAGTGCAGAGTCCTGCACTTAGGACGGAAGAATCCCATTCACTCTTACAGACTAGGGATCGAGTGGCTAGGCAGCAGTTCTGCAGAAAGGGACCTAGGGGTTACGGTGGACGAAAAGCTGAATATGAGTCAACAGTGTGCCCTTGTTGCCAAGAAGGCTAATGGCATTTTGGGTTGTAAAAGTAGGGGCATTTCCAGCAGATTGAGGGATGTGATCATTCACCTCTATTCGGCACTGGTGAGGCCTCATTTGGAGTACTGTGTCCAGTTTTGGGCCCCACACTACAAGAAGGATGTGGATAAATTGGAGAGAGTCCAGCAGAGGGCAACAAAAATGATTAGGGGGCTGGAGCACATGACTTACGTGGAGAGGCTGAGGGAACTGAGATTGTTTAGCCTGCAGAAGAGAAGAATATGGGGGGATTTGATAGCTGCTTTCAACTACCTGAAAGGGGGTTCCAAAGAGGATGGATCTAGACTGTTCTCAGTGGTAGAAGATGACAGAACAAGGAGTAATGGTCTCAAGTTGCAGAGGGGGAGGTTTAGGTTGGACATTAGGAAAAACTTTTTCACTAGTAGGATGGTGAAGCACTGGAATGGGTTCCCTAGGGAGGTGGTGGAATTTCCTTCCTTAGAGGTTTTTAAGGTCAGGCTTGACAAAGCCCTGGCTGGGATGATTTAGTTGGGTTTGGTCCTGCTTTGAGCAGGGGGTTGGACTAGATGACCTCCTGAGGTCCCTTCCAACCCTGAGATTCTATGATTCTATGATTCTATGATATATATATATAGTGGCAGAGCTCTGACCTTGCCCCCATGGGTCCTGCGCTTCTAGGCGGTGTATGCGAGCCTCAGTGGCTCACTGTGACGCTCCACATAGCCCTTCTCTCTCTAGGACCAGGGTTACAGTCTACTGAGCACTTTTCATCTTAGGCCATCAAGGAGGTTGGTGAGGGAACTCCCACAGTCTGTTGTCCCTGGGGGCTTATTTCAGAACAGTTTAGCCTCCTGTCCTGACAGGGGCCTGACTTCCCCTCCCAGGAGCTGTTCCTGTAGTGGTGGGTTGGGGGGAACCCGGGCCTGCCCTCTACTCCAGGTTCCGGCCCAGGGACCCTAATGGTAGCAGCTGTTGGCAGCCAACCTTTCACTGCCAGAGTTGCTACATTTCCCTGGGCCACTTCCCCACAGCTCTCCTGCTTCTCCCTTCTTCACCCTTACCTTAGGGCTCCCTTTCTGATGGTTTGAGGGTGTCTTCATTAACCAGCCCTTCAGCCGCACTTCCTCTCCTCTGGCTCCCTGGCTCTCCCCTGCCTGACTGGAGTGAGCCCTTTTTATAGTATCAGTGGGGCCTTAATTAGAGTCAGGTGGTCACATTAACTTAATGGCCTCACCTGACTCTTTGCAGGTTAATTAGAGTCGGGTGTTCTCATTAGCCTGGAGCAGCCCCTGCTCTGGTCAGTCAGGGAACAGAAAACTGTTAATCCAGTGGGCAGTACATCTGCCTTCTGCTATTCTGCGGTACCCAACAGGCCTGGGTCTATCACTATATATATATAGTGATACTAAGCAAAAGGAGAGGCAGGTATGGTTACAAACAAAACAAAAATAAAAAAACATTTTCCAGTGTCTAATGCTTAACAGATTACAGTCTTGCTTTCAGGCAAATTCTCACCTATACTGTTTCCACGCACATGGCTGTAGGATCCACCTTTCACAGATCCCTAGAGCTCTGGCCTCTTTTTGTCCCTTAAGTGATGGATCACTAAAATGTCTTTTTGTTCCCTGTGACGGTGTGCACTCACCTCTCGTGAGCACCTCCTGTCGGCCGGGTGAGGACCTGCGCTCTCTCTCACTCTGCTCCTAGTGCCCCCTGTCAGCTGTTAACTTCATTGGGTGGGTCTTCAGTGAAACCCCTTCCAGGGTAACAAAAGTCCAACGGGGCTGTCACTGTGCCCTGGTTGGTATCTGCAGCCCTGTTTCTGGATTCAATTGTCAGCCCCTTCTGGGATAGCTTTAAATCCGTGTCTGCCCTGTTATAGAACAGTGCCCCCAGGGCTTTCCCCCTGGAGATGCTTCAAGTCTTGCCCTTTACCTAGGCCTTTAGACAAGTCTTATCTCCTTCTCAGGGCTTAGGCCACCCTGCCAGTGGCAGGACAGGGTCTCTCCCAGGCCTCCTCACCTGGAGAGTCTCACAGCCTTCCAGTTCTTCCTCACCCTTCTGGTCCAGGCCTGCCACTGAACTGCTCAAGCCCTGCAGCTCCTTTTAACTAAGCCTGCTGGACTCCGATTAGCTCCTTCCCTGCAGACTTTCTAGGCAGGCCTGGAAGATCCACCTTCCTTTTGTGGGATGGGGTGTGGTAGGACTGCAAGCCCTCCAGCAGGGGGCCTCAAAGGGCCTGGTACACCCTGTCACACTCCCCTTATAATACCCAAAGTCCATTGTCTCTGCCACAAGAGCCAGGAAGGCATCCTGGCATACAAATTCTGTCCCCCAGAACGCTTACTAAGTTGTCTCCTCTGCCACTTGTTAGTTTGATGGCTTTGTTTACCTTCGACATACATGTGCTTTCATTGTCCTTTACCTGTAATCAAGACAGATAAATCCACATTCCTTTGTCTAGGTATTGTCAGGCATGGTGTATGCACTGCCTCCCAAACACATTTTAAGAACATATTTCCAGCATACACACAACTCTTTGTACATAACCCATACATAAATCACACAATGATTTTTGAGACCAGTGTGTCACCACTTTACATATGATACCTTACATGACACCTTTTAGATACTTATGACAACAGTGTGTTGGGGACACTGAGTGTATCAGGCCTGATATGAGTTACAGAATGATGGGCCCTCTGGCAGCTGGCATTGAGGGGCTCTTAAGGTCACTGTAGTGGGGTGGTCACCCACTCCTTCCCTGAAGGGCTTGAAATCAGCCCTAGGAGAGGGCTGAGACTGGGAGAGGGCTGCTGCTAGGAAAGCAGCAAGCCTGAGCTGATTGGGGAAAACAGCCTCAGCTGGGGGCCATGCCCCAATCAGGCTGAAGCTGGTTTAATAAGGGCCCAGCTGACCCTTATAAGAGGGCAGTGGGCCAGAAGCACACAGAGTCTCTCTCTGCCTTCAGAGAGAGAGGGGCCTGGCTGCTGGGAAGCTCAGGGTGCCTAGAGTGAGGTAGGGCTGGGGGAAGGTCAGAGGGGCTGGGAAGCTGCAGGCTGGCAACTCCCCAGGCTGCAGGGCCTTGTCCAAGGCCCCATAGAGACACTGGGTTGCAGAGAGAGGCAGCAGGTCCAGACCCAACCTTGCCTATGATGAGTGGCTGACACTGCAGTCTGCCCCAGGGCGAGGGGGCGAGCTGGTGACTGGCAGCAGCCTACGACTGAGGCGAGGTAGGGATGGGGTGTGTGGGTTCCCCTGGGTGGGGAGACCCTGAGACTGTGGGGGTATTGCCAGGGGGCAGCACCCCAAACACAAGGGGCACCGGGTCCTGGGAGGGACATGAGGCCAGCTACAAGCGGGACACTGGCCTAAAGGGGGCGCCCAGGCTGGAAAAGAGCTAATTCCTTGAGACGACCAGCAGGAGGTGCCGCAGGGGTGAGTCCTGAATCGTTACAGTCACATTTACGTTCACAGCAAATACTCACACTATTTATTCATGACATTTTTGCCTTCCCACAATCATCACTGTGCATAAAAACTCACTCACCCAAATGTTTCCAATTGGAAGGTTTGAGTCACAAGCATATTGGGGTTTTTTTTGTTTTGTTTTTTGCTATATTTGCCCTACACTAATCTGGAATCCAGGTGAAAGCAATAATTTGCATGCAGTAGGTTAGAATTAAATAGAATATTAATGATTATCATCAATAGGAGATTACAGTCGATATAAACCTAAGGAAATGATTGCTTTTAATTTTTGAAATTTTGACATGTTGTTATTGCTGTGCAATACCACTGCCTTCAATGAAGTTCCACAAAAGTAACTTGATGGAGAAACTAGCTCAGATATTTCTATATTCTTTTATTTCCATGTCAAGAATATTTTTTCTGGGTTTCATTCATCTTTAGATTTGGTTTAAAGTTTCTTGGTATTTGGTTTTCTGGACAGAAATAAAATTACATTTCATCTTTGTCTTCATAAACTAAGATTTTTGCTGATTTAATTCTGACAGCTTAACTGGTTTTGATGCGCTTATTTCAATATATATGAAAGCACTTTGTTTTCTCACTCTAGGCTCTCTACATCACTTGAAAAAAAAATTCCTTTGCAGATTCAAATTTCCCCACATGCAATTCTTAAAATATTTTTAAGTTTCAAGGGACTGCATCAGAAGTGGTAAAAAAAATCTTCAATGTTTGATGTGGACTAGAATGATCTACACTTTAGTGGAATATTTAATATTACAATTTTTAAAAATAGTACACGTATTAAATGTCATGCAAGCTCTCTGCCCATTGTTTATTACTGTTATTTTTCATACTATAAATGTTCAAAACACTGTCCTCTCCCAATCTCTGTAGAAGCTATGTGCCAGATTCTCAGCTGGTGTAAATAAGCACATCTCTAGTGATGCCAGTGAGTCTACACGGATGTATACCTGCTGAGGAGCTGGCTATTTAAAATGAAAATAGTTGGTGGTTCCAATTCAGTTAATTCATAAATCCTCAAATGTTACTTAACTAAATTTGGTAGGCTTGCCATTACAGGCTTACGAGGTGTAAGCAGGTGTTCCCACTCTGTTTAGATGATGGACTCTTCAAGGCAGGAGGTATATCATACTATGAGTTTGTACAGCACCTAGCATAGTGGGGCCACAATCTCTGACACCATTATGCAAATTGTGACATTGCACTCCATATGTTTTATAAAAATATGTTTATAAGTGTGGATATGATGTAACTGGAATATGCTTTAGGCAAAAGGTCTCTTGTAAGGGATCATTACAAAGTTTATAATCTGCTGAGTGTGTTCATCCTATTTGTATGTATGTATCATTCTTGTATCTGAACCTAGGAATATGAACTATAACTCTGAGGGCCTATTGTAATTATGCAAAGTGTGAGCCATTAATGGTGGTTTGGAATCTTGATGGCTCCCATTAACTAGGACAAATTGGTTGTAAATTGCTCTGTTTACTTGTAAGCCTTCCTGTATACCTGTGTGCCAGGAGTGGGTAATGAAGTCTCACAGGACATGTGAACATGTCACATGATATTGGAATCCATCTTTAACCTGGTGCTTTTCCATTTAGAAGGAGGGGTGGGAACCCAGAGAAAGACAAAGGATTCCCGCCTTGTGCCAAAGATATATAAGGGGGTGCAACAGAACAAAGAGGGCTGCCAGTTACGAGAAATCCCCTAGTTACCACCTGAGCTGTAACTAACAAGAACTGTACCTGGCGAAAGGATTGGGCCCAGACTAGGAATCATAGAATCACAGAATCATAGAATATCAGGGTTGGAAGGGACCTCAGGAGGTCATCTAGTCCAACCCTCTCCTCAAAGCAGGACCAATTCCCAACTAAATCATCCCAGCCAGGGCTTTGTCAAGCCTGACCTTAAAAACCTCTAAGGAAGGAGATTCCACCACCTCCCTAGGGAACCCATTCCAGTGCTTCACCACCCTCCTAGTGAAAAAGTTTTCCCTAATATCCAACCTAAACCTCCCCCACTGCAACTTGAGACCATTACTCCTTGTTCTGTCATCTGCTACCACTGAGAACAGTCTAGATCCATCCTCTTTGGAACCCCCTTCAGGTAGTCGAAAGCAGCTATCAAATCCCCCCTCATTCTTCTCTTCTGCAGGCTAAACAATCCCAGTTCCCTCAGCCTCTCCTCATAAGTCATGTGCTCCAGCCCCCTAATCATTTTTGTTGCCCTCTGCTGGACTCTTTCCAATTTTTCCACATCCTTCTTGTAGTGTGGGGCCCAAAACTGGACTCAGTACTTCAGATGAGGCCTCACCAATGTCGAATAGTGGGGAATGATCACGTCCCTCGATCTGCTGGCAATGCCCCTACTTATACAGCCTAAAATGCCATTAGCCTTCTTGACAACAAGGGCACATTGCTGACTCATATCCAGCTTCTCATCCACTGTAACCCCTAGGTCCTTTTCTGCAGAACTGCTTCCTAGCCATTCGGTCCCTAGTCTGTAACAGTGAATGGGATTCTTCCGTCCTAAGTGCAGGACTCTTCACTTGTCCTTGTTGAACCTCATCAGGTTTCTTTTGGTACAATCCAATAATTTGTCTAGGTCCCTCTGTATGCTATCCATACCCTCCAGTGTATCTACCACTCCTCCCAGTTTAGTGTCATCTGCAGACTTGCTGAGAGTGCAGTCCATGCCATCCTCCAGATCATTAATGCAGATATTGAACAAAACCGCCCCCAGGACCGATCCTTGGGGCACTCCGCTAGAAACCGGCTGCCAACTAGACATGGAGCCGTTGATCACTATCCGTTGAGCCTGATGATCCAGCCAGCTTTCTATCCACCTTATAGTCCATTCATCCAGCCCATTCTTCTTTAACATGCTGGCAAGAATACTGTGGGAGACCGTATCAAAAGCTTTGCTAAAGTCAAGGAATAACACATCCACTGCTTTCCCCTCATCCACAGACCCAGTTATCTCCTCATAGAAGGCAATTAGGTTAGTCAGGCATGACTTGCCCTTGGTGAATCCATGCTGACTGTTCCTGATCACTTTCCTCTCCTCCAAGTGCTTCAGAATTGATTCCTTGAGGACCTGCTCCATGATTTTTCCAGGGACTGAGGTGAGGCTGACTGGCCTGTAGTTCCCCGGATCCTCCTTCTTCCCTTTTTTAAAGATGGGCACTACATTAGCCTTTTTCCAGTCATCTGGGACCTCCCCCGATCGCCATGATTTTTCAAAGATAATGGCCAATGCCTCTGCAATCACATCCACCAACTCCTTTAGCACCCTCGGATGCAGCACATCCAGCCCCATGGACTTGTGCTCGTCCAGTTTTTCTAAATAGTCCCAAACCACTTCTTTCTCCACAGAGGGCTGGTCACCTTCTCCCCATACTGTGCTGCCCAGTGCAGCTGTCTGGGAGCTGATCTTGTTTGTGAAGACAGAGGCAAAAAAATCATTGAGTACATTAGCTTTTTCCACATCCTCTGTCACTAGGTTGCCTCCCTCATTCAGTAAGGGGCCCACACTTTCCTTGACTTTCTTCTTGTTGTTAACATACCTGAAGAAACCCTTCTTGTTACTCTTAACATCTCTTGCTAGCTGCAACTCCAAGTGTGATTTGGCCTTCCTGATTTCACTCCTGCATGCCTGAGCAATATTTTTATACTCCTCCCTGGTCATTTGTCCAAGCTTCCACTTCTTGTAAGCTTCTTTTTTGTGTTTAAGATCAGCAAGGATTTCACTGTTAAGCCAAGCTGGTCGCCTGCCACATTTACTATTCTTCCTATACATCGGGATATTTTTTTCCCTGCAGCCTCAATAAGCATTCTTTAAAATACAGCCAGCTACCCTGGACTCCATTCCCCCTCATGTTATTCTCCCAGGGGATCCTGCCCATCAGTTCCCTGAGGGAGTCAAAGTCTGCTTTTCTGAAGTCCAGGGTCCGTATTCTGCTGCTCTCCTTTCTTCCTTGTGTCAGGATCCAGAACTCGACCATCTCGTGGTCACTGCCTCCCAGGTTCCCATCCACTTTTGCTTCCCCTACTAATTCTTCCCAGTTTGTGAGCAGCAGGTCTAGAAGAGCTCTGCCCCTAGTTGGTTCCTCCAGCACTTGCACCAGGAAATTGCCCCCTACACTTTCCAAAAACTTCCTGGATTGTCTTCCTGGAGTCTAGTCTGTGAGATAAGCTTACTGGAACATCTCTGAGGGTGAGATTTACCTGTGATCAGTTTCTTAATGTATTAGATTCAGACTTGCGTGTTTTGTTTTATGTTGCTTGGTAACTTACTTTGTTCTGTCTGTTATTACTAAAACCACTTAAATCCTACTTTTTATACTTAATAAACTCACTTTTGTTTATTAATTAACCCAGAGTAAGTGATTAATACCTGGGGGAGCAAACAGCTGTGCATTTCTCTCTATCAGTGTTATAGAGGGCAGACAATTTATGAGTTTACCCTGCATAAGCTTTATACAGAGTAAAACAGATTTATTTGGGGTTTGGATCCCATTGGGAACTGAATGTCTGGGTGCTGGAGATAGGTGACCTTCTGAGCAGTTTTTCGTTAAAGTCTGCAGCTTTGGGGGTGTGGACCAGACCTGGGTTTGCAGCTGGCCAGCGTGTCTGGTTCAACAAGGCAAGGTTCTGGAGTCCCAAGCTGGCAGGGAAAATGGGCTCAGAGGTAGTCTCAGCACATCAGGTGACAGTCCCAAGGGGGTCTCTGTGACTGAATCCGTCACACAAATAATTAGTAATTCTACTAGTCTGGAAAAAAGGATACATGCACTAGACATAGTCCAAACTGAGCTGGCTGAAATGGGTGTGATTATGTAATTTTAAATCACTGATTGGACACTCAGAGTCTGTGTAGGTGCTTAATAGCCTAATGGACACATTCCTAGAGAATCAGAACTGGGCTGGTAGGTAGGAACCAGAGAGCCTGTTTTGCCCAACGTTCTCTGACAGTCAATGTTATTGAGCAAACAGTCGGACGGAGAACTCCAGTCAGCTCAGCCTCACATGACAAAGACCTGATGAGCGCCTGAACTGAACACACACTATAGGATCAGCAGAATACTGATGAGACTGAATTGAAGGGTAACTTCACCCTCTCATTATACACTTCAGAAGATTCTGGTAAGTTAAACAGCAGTTAAGTAACACAATAATAATTCTTGTAAATAGTTTGGGCCAGATTCTCAGCTGAGGCCGAAGCGTACACAGTGTAGGTCAGGGCTGCGGGTCACGCAAAGATAGCATTAAGGTCACTGCTGTGTGCAAGGCCGGTCCCCAGGGATAAATTGGAGCACCCTTCTAGCTGTTCTAATTTCTACCAGTTTCTAATTACCAAAGGGATCAAAATGGAGGCCAGAGATCTGTGCATCAGAGAGCCTCCTTTCCTTCAGCCTTGGGCCCTGAGCTGTCACCACAGAGGGTGAGGGTTGAGAGCATGCAGAAGCCTCTGTGTCAGCTCTGCATGTCTGGAAGGCCCCCTTTACACTGGGACTGGATGTGCTGGATCTAAGGCCTGGTCCTGCCAGCCGTGCAGTGCAAAGCAATTGCAACACCCCAGTGTCTTTATATTTTAATCCGTTTCCCCACTTGAGCCCCCTTATATAGTGACTCACCCTTTAACAGCTAGATAGAAAGCCATTCCTGGCAGATGTATTACAGAGCTGAAAATTGTAGCTGTCAATTAACTCTCCCTATGCACTATTTGTAGGTTTAAAAAAAATCCACTGAAAATAATTGACAGCTAAATATCTGCTGGCCAGCTCTGCTTTGCCATTTGCCAGTTGTGACTATGCTGTGCTCCCACAAACACTCTCACATCAGTTGGCAAGCCTGCGGGGGCTCACTTCCTAACACCAGACAACAGGAGCACAAGAATTCCCCTTGCAGCTCTGCTCTGATTGTGTGAAAGCCGTCACAGTAGTGCTGCCAAGCAACAGACAGGAGCCAGTGCTTCCCGCAGGGGCTGGCCAGACACAAAAATAAATACATGCAAATATGGACATGCATGAAATAAACACAGGCAAAAATGTGCTCTCTGCTAAAATCCCCTGAGTGGTCTCCTCAGCCCAAGATGATGGGGGATGATATCAAAGCTAGAGAAGCCAACTCAGGCTATTGAGAATATGAGTCCACCATAGCAAGGTTTCTCATCCAAGTATCAAGAATAGAGCTGCGTGGAGAATGGAAATGCCATTTCACAGACAATTTTGAGATTTGAAATTGTGTTTTCATTCTGATTTGGAGCAAAGCACAAAAACGTTGAAGTTCTCTATGAAAGAAAAACAATTACAAATTGCTTTGGCTCGATCAAAATGTTGTGTTTCAATTTCAACTTTTTAAAAATTGGATATTGTAATATGGTTTTTTTAACATTTTGAAACAAAAAACCATGTCAAAAGGAAAAGTCAGAATGCTTCATTCCACAAAATGTCAAAACAGGACTTTTCAACGCTGTCAGAACTTCCCCCACACCAAATGTTGGTGAAATTGACACAATTTCATAAAGTGTTTTGATTACAACTGAGCTGCTTTTTTGGATAAGTTTAAGTTTAAGTTTTTTCAGACCGCTCTAAAGAGAAGCAACATTTTGTCTAGATCGTTAGATCTGGCAAATAGAGTGATGCCCTGAAACCCAAGAGATGGGGGAGCAAGTGAACATTACCACTGACTAAGCGATGTAATTGCTTTCTCCAGATCTACAAAAAACTCCTAGAAAATGTTAAACACATGTTAGAGGCTATGACCACCAGTGTACAATTTGAGACTTTCTGCTGACTGATAGGTCAATTTCTCCTTCCTGAGCAAAAGCTCTATGGAGACAATTGGAGAGCAAGATGTCAGGTAGATGAGACAGGGATCTGCTCAGCCAGGCATCCAGATATGGTTAAGTTGGAAACTGATGGTGAAAGTCAACAGCGACTTCAAAAGGCATTGGGTACATCCTCCCAGTGCTATGCAAGGCTCCCCAGGACTGGGCGGTGTAGGCGCAGCAGCTCCTGGTAACACTTGTGTGGTGTTGCAGCACCGTTTGGGTGCGGACATGAGATCTGGTCCAAGTATGGCAGGGACCTGCATTGGTGCTGGCAATGCCTAAATCTTCTAAGGCAGACAAAATGCTCATGTGCATAGATGCTGCCCTCATTCTAAATGAACCATAGATATTAGCATTTTTCAGTGTATAAAATAGCCTGTATTAGGAAATTAAATGGCATCAAAGTTGCATACAAATATTTAAACAAAAAAAGACTTAAGACTCCATGCGCCGCACCTTGTAAAACAGAAACCATTGCCTGCATAAGATCAGAGGCCGCTGTAGCTCAGAAAAACAAAGTAAGCAGGTAAATTTTCAAATGTGCCTAAATTCTATTTTCAAAAGCAAGTCAGGTGACTTCCCGTGAGACTGTGGCTCCTAGGTCACTTTGAGGATGGAACTTAGAAGCTTTGGAAAATTTTACCCCAGGAGCATCAGAGGCGTTCCATAAAGCAGCACTGAAGAGGTTACAGGACATGGTACTGGAATGGCCAGCTGCAACGGCATATCCATAGCAACAGCATTTTCAGTCCACACTAGAGCTTGTGACAGACCCAGACTGGTTGGGTGCAGGAGTCTGGTCAAAGGCAAATATACTGGCCACTGGATGAGTAGTTTTCTGTTCCCTGAGTGAGCAGAGCAGAGGCTGCACTAGAGCAATGAGGAACCTGCTAGAACCAATTAAGACAGGCAAACTAATTAAGACACCTGGAGCCAATTAAGAACTTACTAGACTCAGTTATGGCAGGCAGGCTAATCAGGACCCCTGGTTTAAAGAGGACCTCCCAGCAGTTAGTAGGGGGGTGTGCAAGGAGCAGGGAGTGAGAGGGTGTGGTGCTGCAGGACTGAGGAGTACAAGCGTTATCAGACACCAGGAGGAAGGTCCTGTGGTGAGGATAAAGAAGGTGCTGGGGGGAGGCCAGGGGGAAGTAGCCCAGGGAGTTGTAGCTGTCACACAGCTGATACAGGGGACACTGTAGACAGCTGCTATCCACAGGGCCCTGGGCTGGAACCCGGTGTAGAGGGTGGGCCTGGGTTCCTCCCATCCCCCCAACTCCCTATCTGACACAGGAGGAGTTGACTGGGTCTGTGAGACACACCAGAGGGGAAGGTCTAATTTGGAAAGGGATCTGGCCTGTCCCCGACCCACTAGGTGGGACTACAGAGACTGCGGAGATTGTTTTCCCTTTCTCCCATGCTGGCCAGTGATGAGGTTAGGTGAGTGAATGGCAGGTTTGTGCCACTAACAAAAGTGACCAAACTGAGGGCTGCCAGGAACCTCTGAGTTGAGCAAATCCACCAGAAAGCACAGGATCCACCAAGGCAGAGGAGGAACTTTGTCACACATGCAATGGTACAGAAGGATCCCAAGGGAGGATACAGGATTGGCAACATCTTGCTCCATCAAGTTCAAGTGCGATGATGCTGGTAATGCTTGTGTAGTGTTGCAGCACCTTTTGGGTGTGGACACGAGATCCAGACCAAGTATGGCAGAGACTTACACTGGTGCTGGCAATGCCTAAATCTTCTACAGCAGACAAAACCCTCATGAGAAATAATCTAAGGAGGAAAAAGCAAAGATGCATAGAACCTCCTACAGGTGCCAAGCAAAGTCAGTATCTATTCCCCAACATGTCTGCAATGACACAGTCACTCCATCCACTAGGCTTTAATCGAGAGAAAACTGAAAAGGGGAACATGCTCCTTTCAAGAATGGCACAGCTGGAAATTAAATCCATAACTGACCAATGTTAAACTCTTTGCAAAGCCAGTAAAGATCAGCCTGATTACCACAGAGACAAATGCAGTCTCCAGTGCACAAGGGGTATTTCTGTAGCTTCCTCTAGTGAATTCCTAATCAAACCAAATGTTTAACTCGAGTTAGATTTGCTTTAGCTAATTGCCTTCATGTGCACATCAGCTCCGCATTTTAATCAAACTGGCCATTCATCAATCATCCCGCTGTCACTAAGGCTCAGTTTGAATTCCCAGTTTCTTTAATGTACTTTATAGGAGAAGGGGGTGAGTCAGAGTGAAGTTTCAGCTATTTTAAATTCTCCCTGATATATAACAGAAGTTGGTCCAATAAAAGCTATTACCTCACTCACCTTCCTGCCCTAATTCATGAGGCTTTTAAGAGGATCAATCGACTGTCCCATTGGGAAGTTATCGTACCTCATCCCCTATGTAATGGCAACAGCAGCCTAGCACATTGAGAGAGAGGCAAGCCCTGTGCCCTGCTCCAAGTCTCAGTGCAGGGCGGGCAGGGGGTGAAAGTGTCCTCCCATGTTGTAGTGCCAGAGCTGAGGCTGTAGCAGTCTCCACACTGGTCCTCCCCTGGCCTGGCCCCAGCCACACGAGATTTAGGCCAGGTGACACACAGGGAATGTGCATTCCCTGCATAAGGCCTTGCCATCCAGCCTCTGTGCTGCAGAACTACAACTGTAAGATTTCAACTCTATGGGATTCTCAGGAGTCCAAAGTTTCTCCTCGGTCCTGTGGACAATCTGAAAAATCCTGGCAGTTTTAGTGTTCCACAGTAATCCCCTTCTTCCCTCTTTAAGCATCCTCTTCCCCAGCCCCCTCCCCCACACATATACATACCAGCACCGAAACGGCCTCATTTTCTTCATTGGCAAGGGAGCACGCCAAAGCAATGAGATACCAGAGGGACTCCGTTGAGAATTGCGATTTCTTTCGCATAATCTGTGCTCCAGAGTGTTCATTAGGCGGTGAATGACTATCATGCAGTGCATTCCATTTGTCCTGCACAACATCTCAGCACGTAAACTGACATTGATTTGCTATGTCATCTCAGACAAGGCAAGGTCACGTGCCTTATCTGGGAGGTGCCATCATCAGTTAGGGAGTGAATTAGCAATTAGGAACCGGATGTATTTATTCTCCTACTGACGTTTACTTGATGTCTGACTTTGGGTAAATAACCTTTCTACAGGTCAGGTGCCCTATGGATGAAATGGGCAATATAATAATTATTTACTAACCTGGGTGCTCAGGGGCTTCACTCAAGGGAGGTGAGGTCTGGTGACCCTCGTTAAGGATAGCGGCATTCAGGAAGCATCAAACCAAATAGTTCAGGATTATGGAATTTACAAGACCCATTAGCAGTGTTACCTCAGACAGAGGAACTTGCAAACATTAGAGCCTGAAATGTTGCACCCTTTAAAAAAAACTGGGAAATTAAATACAAATATCTATATAAATGCAATGTTAAGGTTGCACACTAGCACTCAAAAGTCAGAGAACACAAAAACTATAGTTGGAGAGGCAACCTTAACTCTGACCCCTTTGTGCATATGCATTATGAAACTATACTGCTTCTCAGATAATGCAATCTAATAACAATTTTCCTGCAACCTTGAATACACATACAAAGCATCTTGAATTAGTGCTTTTTGGGGAGGGTGGGGGTGGTATTTAGATTCAAAATAATAAAGATGCTAATCAAAGGCTTTAAATCAGGGGCGGGCAAACTCTTTGGCCTGAGGGCCGCATTGGGTTTTGGAAACTGTATGAAGGGCCAGTTATGGGATGGGGGTGTGGCTCAGCCCCCCACCCCTATCTGCCCCCCCGGCTTCTCGCCCCCTGACGGTCCACCTCCCCCATTCCCTGTCCCCTGACTGCCCCTGGAACCCCCACCCCTAACTGGCCCCCCCGGACTCCTGCCCCATCCAAACACCCCTTATCCCTGTCCCCTGACTGCCCCCCACCACCCCATCCAACTCACCCCTCCTTCCTGACTGCCCCCAGAACCCCTGCCCCTGACTGCCCCCACTGCCCCATCCAACTCCATCCTCCTTCCTGACTGCCCCACCCTGGGACCTCTGCCCCTGGACCGCCCTGCCCCCCTCCCCACCCCCTCCCCCTGACCCCAACCCCCAACTCTCCTGCCCTCGATCCAACCCCCCCCCCCGCTCCCTGTCCCCTGACTGCCCCTGGAACCCCTGCCCCTGACTGCCCCCACCGTCCCATCCAACTCATTCCTCCTTCCTGACTGCCCCCTGGAACCCCTGCCCCCATCCAACCACCCCTTTTCCCTGTCCCCTGACTGCCCCCACTGACAATCCAACCCCTTCTCCTTCCTGACTGCCCCTCTGGGACCCTGCCCCACCCTCTATCCACACCCCCTGACCACCCCCCTGAACTCCCCTGCCCTCTATTCAACCCCCCTCCCCGATCCCTGCCCCCTTACCGCGCCGCCTGGAGCACTGGTGGCTGGCAGCACTACAGCCACACCACCCAGCTGGAGCCGGGCCACGCCGCTGCAGCCACCACCACGCAGCACAGAGACTGGGTCAGGCTGGCTCTGCAGCTGCGCTGCCCCAGGAGCTCGCAGCCCGGCCATCCAGAGCATTGCACCGGCGGCAGGGAAAGCTGAGGCTGCAGGGGAAGGGGAACAGCGGGGGTAGGGGCCGGGGGCAGCCTCCTGGGGCAGAAGCTCAAGGGCCAAGCAGAAGGGTCCCACGGGCCGGATGTGGCCCACGGGCCGTAGTTTGCCAATCTCTGCTTTAGATGCCCTAAGAGTCTTAATTATACAATAAATACCATCACCATTAACTCTGATCAACATTAAAATCATCAGTGCCACAGAAACTCAGCCAGCCACTCTCCCCCTTCATCAATGAGGAAACATACCCTCAGCCCTCTCAAATAGATGCCTTTTCACATGCCTGGAAAGTCAACAAATTCAGGCTATTTTGGACCACAAGGAGGTGACGTTTCAGAGCTCATACACACGTTGCCCAGCCAGTCACCCCCTCTTTCATTCACCAACAAAAAACTTCATTTAGCGTTAGTTAAGGTTGCTCTCGTCAATAAACTAAACCATAAAAACGAGGAAATACAAAGTTAAGGATTAAAAGGCTGCAGAGACAAATGCTCTCAGGTTAGGAAATGCCATAATGAACGTTCCCTTGGCAGCCTGAATTCAGCCCCCTTGTGCGTGTGTTTATGATACAGCCTTTAATCACCTGTAGATGTGATTATGCAAAGTTTGGTGAGAGTGTCATGCCCATCATCCCATAGGAATTTGGTGGCAGAGGCAAAGATAGAATCCATGTTTTCAAAGTGGCATGCAACTGCCCTAACCACAAGGCCATCCTTTTTCTTCCTGCAGTCCCCTGTCTCATTCACTACAAATCTTCCAACTTCTGCAACACACGAGGCAGGGATCTTACAGACAACAGCCTCCTTTACTGTACTTCCCTGATCCATCCCCAGGGCACTGAATGAACCTGGGGTCCTGTGTTATGCATAGTATAGGTTATGAAATTAAAGACTGTATCATAATGCACATGTGAAAAGGGGACAAATTAAGGTTCCATAGACAACTTTCAGTATGGAATTTCTGAACTTGAGAGAGTTTGATTTTGCAACCTTTAAATCTTTATTAATCTTTAACTTTGTATTTCCTAATTCTTTCTGGTTTTGTTTATTGTGAGAGCAACCTTAACGAACATTAAATAAAGTTTTTGATTCGTTAATTTCCTTAGTTTTTTAAAAGGAAGAAAATATTTTATATATGTGCTATTTAAATAACAAACCACTTACACATTTGCTGTCTTCAGTGTATACACTTCATTGCCATAAGCTATCTTTGCGAAGCTCCATATTTCATCACCGATATGCTGACCAATATTGAAAGTCATGAAATTAAATCATATTCAAAACAAACCAAGTTTTAATGCAACTTTGATTTTACTGCAACATCTAAATGACAGTTTTTAAAATTCTGTAACAGGAAACAGGGTTGGGATTCAGAGCTAGAATCTTCCACTTTTTAAAAGAATCTACATGAAAAGGAGTTGGAGTTTTGCATCTTCTTTTCATATCCCCCTTTTGTGGAAAATAACAAACAATTACCAAAGAAACCATGGAACATACCCCAGTACAAGCCCAAAGGAGCACAGCTGGAGTTGATCCAAACCCTGTCTGCTCCGTCCTGGCTCCTTCTGGGACCCTGCTTTGTACTAATGTGATCGTCGTCTGAGGGAGACCAGTTATCGAAGGCAGCCATTGCTATGGCAACCAGGGCCCTAGTGACTCTCCCCAAGTATGCAGATGAACTGGAGGAAGAGAGAGCTGAGTGGCTCATTATCTCTGGTGTCACAATGTTATTGTGCAGATAACTGCATGGGGCTCTGTGTGAACAAAATAAAAATCAGGTTTTTCCACTGTTCTGGTTTTCCCACTGTTCTGGTTTTCCCACATTTTCCAAAAACAGACCTCAACATACAAACCCAAAGTACACATTAGAGATCATGCCACATAGGTGTTAATCAATGGCTGAAATTTGGTTCACATTCCCCATGACCTGGTTACTTAAAAGGGTTCCAAAAAAGGTGAGCCATTGACCTACAGACCTGATAACGCAGAACATGTTGATGCAACCTTAACTATGGTCTTGCTGCTGAGAGACCATAATAATGAAGGGGTTCCAGCTTAATCACCGCTTCTAGCCCCGGCTGTGTTAGCACGGCCTGGAGAGAGAAAGGAGATCTCTTAGGTAGACTGGTGCTAGGCCATTTAAGAATAGAATGGTCATAATCAGCACCTCAAACTTCACCAGCAGATCACAGGACAGCCAGTGCTCCCAGTACGATGCTCTGTTCAATAAGTGATCTGCTGCCTTCTGCCCCAGCTTCCAAAGGGTTTTAAGTGGTAGCCCCTTGTAGAGCACACTTCTATAGTCTAATCTTGAAGTGGCAAAGCATGGACAGCAGTGGCAGGGTCTGCACCCAGAAGGAAAGGCTGCAGCCTCCTAGCCAGCGGCAGATGGTATAAAGCAGCTGTGGCTCTAGTTGTGAACCCTAGTAACTGATGGCAGATATACTCCCCCCAGTCAAAGGGGCTGATATTACCTCTGCCACCTCCTCTGGCTTCTTTCCCCAGCCCATCATCCTGTCAGTCTCATTTGAGTTGAGCCTCAGCCAGTTGGCTTTCACCCATTCCACAGTCTGAAAGAGCCATTGAAGCCCATCACCGGAATCAGACGAGACAGAGACAAACCTCTTGGTGCCATCAGCCTACTGAAGACACCACACCCAAGGCCACCTTACTAACCCTATCAGCCCATACAGCTCTTGCAAAAATGTTGTGACCGGATGGTGCCCCACGGCATCCTATACTCAAGACCTCTGCCGGAGGAAGAGCAGTTGCCCACAACTGCCTGCTGAGATTCAAACAAAGCCACCAACGAGCAGCCCTGCCAGGCTGTGCCATGGTTGGAGAAAACCCGACTGCACTGCATTATTTATGAAGTAGTGTGTGATTGCACAATTAGAACCAAATCCTACCTCTCCGCACAGTGCCGTTTTGCTGCATAGGATGTGAAGACATCAAGAGATGGAGAATCCACCACTTCCCCTGGTAGTTCGTTTCCAGTGGTTAATCACCCTCCCTGTTACTACAAAAAAAGTGCCTTATTTCTGATTTTAATTTATCTGGCTTGAACTTCCAGACACACGTTATGCCTTTCTCCACTACATCAAAGAGCCCTTTAGTATCCACTCACGCTAAGTTCCTATTAGGATTTCCATTCTCCTTATTTCACAGAAGGTAGGCACATCCTCACCCCTCAGGCTAGTTTAATCCAGTTTTCATGTAAATGAGGCATGTCAGAAACATCTCTTTAATTGCCCATTTTCCTATTTAGCCTAAGCTATTCAGTATCCCTAGTTTCATAAAAAAAAAACCTATTAGTTTCAAAGGGAATATTGCCTTATAAAGGACAACTGGGTGAGTCACACGGTAGACATATCACTATTTATTTCTTACAACTTCACTGTACCACTGGGAAATCCCCATGGGGACCTGATCCGCCTCTCACTGGCCCCCATGTAAATTAAGAGTAACTTGGAGTAAATCCAGTCACACAGTGTAAATGAGTGGAGGCCCATCCACTTTTAGGTTAGATTATCAGGAAAAAAAATCACTTTTGACTTTCATGCACTGGTTGAAGGTGGAAATAAATTTAACTTTCAAATTATTACTGTGCAGGTTTCTATTCTAGATTCAACAAGTTCTCCTGGGATATTGAAGAAACAGGTTCAAAGAAAGTATCACCAATACTCAGTGAATTAATTGTTGATTTTTTATTAAAAGTTTGGAAGAGGTCACATGGGTAAGAAATTTGGGGGCAGAACAAAGATAGAGTCAAAAAAAGAATATTAGAAAAAAGTCATAATCAATGAATCCCAGAAGGATGAGAAACATTTTATGAACTAATATAACGACTAATGTTCATTGGTCAGAGATATGTATCAAAGTGGGGTCGGGAGTCAGGTTTAGAGGTACTGTTAACAATATATTTTTTTAAAACTAAGTTTAATTCACTGAAGTCCCAACGCTGTCATCCATACGCCTAGTGAGTGATACTTTACCCTGTTAGCGGGCTCACTGATTTCAGCAGGACTACTGGCAAAGTAAAACTGCCATTCAACATGAGTAAGGGGTGGCGGAATCACATCCTAAAGCTATACCAACCATTACGACAATAGGCTTAGTGGAAGCATACAACAACGACACAAATATATGAAAAGATGCTGCATATGAGTAGCTAAGGTTGGAGCAAACCCGACTGCATTGCATTATTTATGAAGTAGTGTGTGATTGCGCAATTAGAAGCAAATCCTACCTCTCCGCACAGTGCCGTTTTGCTGCATAGGAAGAGGACAGGGTGGGTGAGGTCTGTGCAGGAAATGTGCATCCTCGTATGCAGCAGAGTTCAACTTCAGCTCTTCCCTGCATGCTCTAATCTCAGCTAGGACCCAGCTGACCATTCCACAACCCACCTTGGCTGCTGGTTACCGTGTTCATTAAGAACCTGATCCAATGCCCATTGCAGTCGAGACGAGTCTTTTCCATCTGTTTTAATAAGTGCTAAGTCAGGCCCGGAATGCTTCGAATGTTGCAAGTTTTGTCATATTATTTTCCTTATTTTCTTCTTGTCACACTATAAATCCTTTATTTCTTGCACTGCCCTTGCTGACTCCTGAAAATAATTGGTCCCTTTCTTTCATCTTTATAACAGCCTTTTAGATATCTGTAAACAGGGCCACCTCCCTTCCCTTTCCTTTCCAGCAAACTGAACACATCCAGCTCTTCTAACCTTTCCCCACTGGTCTTATTTGCCAAACGTCTGTCATTTTACAGCTCCCTTCTGAACTGGCTCCAGTCCTCTCGCTTTCCTAACACGTGGTGCCCAAACAGAACTCTTGTTGATGCCTCCTAAAGCCCCATCTGTCTGTTTTGCAGCATTGTCAGTTCATGTTCCATTTCTTTCCCACTTTGCCCCCCACATCCTGCATTGTCAGAGTATGCCCCAGACAGCTTCCCCCTATGCTGTGGGCCTGATCCTGAGGGTACGTTGGCTTGTGGTTCCACGCTGAGCTCAGGATCAGGCTGTGTATCAGTGCACGTAACTACTTCCTATGGAGCCTGTTTACAGAACAAAAAATCATCAGACGGGTAGGAAAGGAAATTTCCTGCCTCCAAATTCCTTTTCTAGCAGGCTCCAGCCTCAAAGCAGCCACAACCAGCTGTAGCTGCTTACCAGGAGGTAAGTCAAGGCCTTCTACCCACAACCTGCCCCACAACCACTGCCCCAGAGAGACCTGGCACCAGGCCCACCAATGCCCCTTCCTCTTCTCCACATGGAGAACACAACAGGAACCAGAGGGAGCTTGCAGGGACAAATGACATAAATCCTCCAACCTTCACCGCTCCTTGCCCAAAGCTATCAGCACCAAATACAACCCAGGACACAGGGGACAACGTATCCCCTCCACTGGAGCCAGAGGGACCCGCCCCCAAGTTACTGGGCCCTGGTAGCTTTCCCCACCGTTCTCCACATGGGAACAGCAGCAGCTGCAAGGAGCAGCTTTCCCAGCCTCCTGACACCATTCGCTCATCACCAAAACCAGGACTCTGGGAACGAAATCCTGGCCCCACTGAAGGCAGTGGCAAAACTTCCATTCGCTTCACCCGGAATATTTTCTCAATGGCTGTTGCATCCCTGATTTCTGGTGCCTTTTCTCCTACCCCAGCAACCCCTCAGCTGCCAATCCCACTCTCCCTGCCTATGGTGGCTTCACGCTCCCCTTTCCACCTCCCTCCTTTGTAAGTTTTCTCTCTTTGTATCCACTGCCCTTCCTCAGCCCCCATTTCAACCCCAGCCCTTGGAGAAATGAAAGCTGCATGTTCAGCCTTTAACTCTGACGAATACACAAACACCTTTATTTGAATGGATCTAACCAACCACATGCTCAGCATCCTGAGCACTTTGCTCGGATCTCCTATTTCTTTCCTCTGCTCCAGCTCTGGTTTTTTGCCTTTTTAGATTGCAGGCTTCTCAGGGCAGAATTCTGCATGTTTATACAGTGAGTTCCATCCTGTGGCACTACCAAAATAAAATAAAATAATAAATAATTCTAAAACAAGTTGTGATAAAGACTCAGGGTCTGATCCCAAGCCTGTCGGACTGAATGAAAACATGCCTTTTGATCAGGTCACTGTTTGATCAGTCCCTCAAAGAGACAGTGTTCCACATGTCAGTTCAGCCCCCTCTTATTTATTGTATGGTTTTATAATACTGCCACCCATTACTATAGTATCTGGGTGCCTGCTAGGCAAAATCAATAGAAATAGCCCAGTCCCTAGTAGACTTCAAGAAGTCTCTAGTTTCTCTCCCCCATTTCAGAATAACAACTGCTTGGGGTAAGATAGTTTGGTTTGTTTCCGATTTTTTAGGGCAGGGCAGTTGAGTAGGTGGGATGTGTCCTTCTTGCTATGGAAGAAAGCTCTTCCAGTGTACAGTACGAAAATGTGTGCATTTGACCTTTATGCAACTAGGTGATGCCGTCTCAGAGAAAACAATGACATGTCTGTAGTGCCTGACTGCTTACACATGACAAACCATGGGGAGAAAACACTCTCTTTTTTTAAAAAAAAACTACACTTCCATTGTTAGGAATCACTGGAGAAGAAACAATAGCACATATACCATCCGCTATTTAAAAGCCCTCATGTAGATTGCCCAGCTGGTGAGAGGAATGGGGAAAGTAACCACATGTGACAGATACTACATCTATGGGGTTTATTCACTGCTGCAACGTGATCTGGTGCTACAGTGATGGATGTATTAAAAGAACCAGCGCAGGCTAGAAACACAAACCCGTCTGGGGAGGGGGAAAAGTCTCCAGAGCAGGGCTTATATCAAAGCTAAAGTAATGATCATCCGTTATCTTCAACGGACGGCTTTAGAAAGAGAACAGAGGGCATATGTACACGTCTGTATTTTTGCTCAAGAGCTGGTCAGTCTGTCTCCAGGAACACCAACAGTTGCACACATCATCTGAAGAGTGTGTGGATGCCACATCACCAGCAGTGCTAAAATGTAGGAGCGCATTAGCTGCATGAGAAGATCTATAGCAGTAGGTGAAACGTGCCAAAGCTGCCCACGATTAGCTCCTTTGGCTGAATACGCACTCAGGCCTGAGGGAGCGCTTTGGAGGGTTACTACCAAGTACTTCTCACGCGAGCGTTCAGAGGCGATGTCTGACTCTCAGAATGTTTCCTCCTCTTTCTCTGCTCAGGTCACAGGGGCAGGCAACGAGCAACAGTTATTTCAAGTTGGGCCTCTCTGTCACGATCATAGGGTTTCCAGGCATCCTGTTTTCGACCAGAATGCCCAGTCAAAAAGGGACCCTGGCGGCTCCAGTGAGCATGGCTGTCTGGGCCATTTAAAAGTCCAGTCAGCAGCACAATGGGGCTAAGGCACGAGCGTAGCTGGGGAGGGAGCAGGGGGGAGCGGCTGCTCCCCCAGTGAGCACATTCTCCAAAAGTGGCGCCTTAGTAGGGTTACCAATGCCATCCGTCCGTCCATAAGGTCCAGGATTTTCCCTTTCCCCCCATGCAGAGTGCGGCACTGCTGATTGGCCGGCTGGGCCTGATTGAGCTGCTCCCATTGGGCCTCCAGCAGGCAGATCCCCTCCCCCTTAGCACGCTGCAGGGTAGGGGCGGTGCGCTGGCAGCATGTTTAACTTTGGCTCCAGGGGCAGCCAGCGGCTCGAGCTGCATGGTGGTAAGGGGAGTCCCGGGGGCAGTCAGGGGGAGGGTTGGATGGTTCTGGGAGGGACTTTCCGGGGGCGGGGGTGTGGAGAAGGGCTGGGGCAGTCAGGGAGCAAGGGGGGTTAGATGGGTTGGGGGTTCGAGATGGGAGGCAGTCTGGGCCTCTTTCCAACAGCAAAACACAAGCATATAAAAGCAGCCTTCAGTGTGAAGCACCCGGCCCACAGAGGTGGAGCACTCTGCTTGCCTGAGCTGTATTATTAATGCATTTCATTTGGAAGATGCAGCCCAAGTGATTTAAAGGCCCCAAATGCTGCTGAAAGAGCTGGGGAAGTTGCAAGCTTTCTCTGCTGGGCTTTTCATCTGGGTCATACAGTGCAAACCTGCTTGAGGTGCCGCGCAAGAGAGATTTATTGAGGAAGTTCATGCATCTCACAGCTTAAGCTCTTCCAAGCTTGCAGCCACCATGGCACAAAAGGATTGGGAAGCAGTTAACAATTCTGTGTGGTTAAGAGATTTTCATTTCCCTGGGCCCTGCTACCCAATCCCACAGGGCCCCACAGGTCAGACTGAGTGATGAGTAGCCCTGCTTGTGTCCTCTGCCCAGACACAATCCCTTCCCTGCTTCTTTCCCTTGTGTTTGCAAGGGTCTCATTCCTCCCCCAGGCCTTCCCTCCACAGACACAGCCTCTGGCTTCTCCTTCTTCCTCACTCTCTCCGTCTCTGCCTCTGTGGTTTTTCTCCCTTTGCCTGTACTCCCTCCCCACCCCATGCACTGTATTGAGCACGTCTCTGCCTCTCTTGTTTATGGGCTCTATGCTGGGATGGCAGAGGCAGCGCTGTTGTTGTGTTCTCTGCTAGGTCGGTTTGTACAAGACTCTAAAATCAAGTGCTTCCTTTGCTAGCAGTATCCCTCTGCCTGCTCTCAAAGGCTTCTGGCTAAACACTAAAGCCAGGTGCTAGGGCAGAAGCAGCTGCCCATGTACCCTCAATGGCAGGAGCTGTGCATGGTCCCTCGCCCCCCCACACACACTTTGGATTATGGGGTGTGTCTTGGTGTATATTGGGGGTCCCGTTGGGGGCGGGGAGTGGTTGGATAGGCGTGGGAGTCCTGGGGGTCTGTCTGGGGGTGGGGGTGTGGATAAGGGTTGGGGCAGTCAGGAGACAGGTAGGAGGTAGGGTCCTAGGGGGGCAGTTAGGGTGGGGGGGTCTCAGGAGGGGGCAGTCAGGGGACAAGGAGCAGGGAGGCTTAGGTAGGGGGTGGGGTCCTGGGGGGCAGTTAGGGACAGGGGTCCCAGGAGGGGGCAGTCAGGGGACAAGGAGCAGGGGGTTGTTGGGGGTTCTGAGGGGGGCAGTCAGGGGGCAGGAAGTGGGAGGGAGTGGATGGGGGCGGGGCTCCCCCGTCCTCTTTTTTGATTGTTGAAATATGGTAACCCTAGAAATCATGTCTGGGGGAGGGAGGGTTTGGATCTGATCGATCCCAGACTGTAATGCGGACCAGGGTTCCCTTGTGGGTTGGAAAGGACCCGATACATCATAGAAATGCTGAATTATGCAGCCGTCACTCCTGGCTTCCACAGGGCAGGTTGCAATATGGATTGTGTCTGAAGCGGAACAATAAATCCAGGCGAAAATCCTCATGTAGGGCGTGATCCTGAAACCTGAGGTGTGAGTTCAGAGGACAGAGTAGAGATTGTGGGGCCAGTTTGAGGTTATTTCATGAAGCGATTCCTCACACACGCCCCTGCCCCCAGCCCCAAAATAAGCCACCTCTAACTCTGCACTTTAAACATCTCTGAGCCCGTTCGAAGTCACAGGAGCCTTCTACCAACGTTGTTGTTCTGGAAAAGATGAGACCAAAACCCTCCAGAAACTGATTTTCTTGTCCTTGGAAATTTAAGGGTGAGTTTTCAAAAGGTACCTAGGGGATCTGTGCTGCAAGTTCCCTATGACCCCTGAATCTGTCTATTTACAAATAGATTCACAGATGTCCTGCTGTCTCTATCATTGCATATTGCCTTTCCAGCTGCACCTGAGAGAAGGCATATGGGGAAAGGGAGACAAAGCGATGAAAAAATTAGCAACCGAATATCTCTGTGTATGTCCCTAATTCTTACAGTGCACTTACAGGGGATGGGGAAGAACAGAGAAAGGAAAAGCAACAGAGATTTCATTCTCATTATCATGCAATGAGGGAAACTGCCCAGCGGGCGGGACTGGGCAGTTCTGTTTCTGAGGCTCCTAGAATCAGGGGCAGGGATTTGTATGCGGGTTTCACAAATTCTTAGTTCTTCTTATATTCTACAGTAAAGTGCTAGAGAAGGCTTTCCCTTTATCCACATATTTACAGAAAAGTAATCTAGATCTGGTAACAGCTTCTCATTTGATTCAGATTTTTGAAAATGATATGAAAAACATTCAAAGTGAATTTGAATCTGAATTCAAACAGATTGAGAATGAAGCAACCAAGTTGTCTCAAAAATGTGATATTACTATGGAATATAAGCAGCACAGAATATGTAAGAGAAAAAGATTCCATGAGGAAATTGCAGAAAGTGAAGAAGGAATATTTGATGCCTGGGAGAAATTCATAGTTGAATCCTACTTAGTGTCCTTAGATTCTGTTATAAACAGCACGAGTAAAAGATTTGAGCATTTTAAAAATGTGGCTGCCAAATTTAGGGTTTAGATCCAAAGCATTTTGACAACGCAGATAACATGAACAAATTAGAATTTTTGGCAGACGTACTTAGATGTGATCGACAGTCAAACCGAAATTGTGGAAAAGTTTCTTTCATTTAAAGACATGTACAAAGAGACAATGAGCACTAGCGAGAGCGTAAAGTCAAGTGTCGACGAGAAACTCACCATCAACAGTGTCCTGAAATTCATGATCGCCAATGATACGTGTTCCGTTGATCCTAATCTTCCGAGATTGTACCACATTTTTCTGACCTTGCCAATAAGTAGCACAGTTGCGGAACGATCCTTTAGACGACTCAAACTTCTAAAGTCCTACCAGCGCTCTACAATGGGTGAAGATAGATTGTCTGGGTTAGCTTTGCTCTCCATTGAAAGACAATTGGCTACTGAAGTAGATTATAATAAAGTAATTGATAACTTTGCTAGAGTGAAGCTTAGACGAAAGAGGCTGTTGTAGTTGCTTCATAGATTATCATATTGTTTTGATCTTATCTTTGAAATATAAAATAAGTAAATAACATGTGTTTTGATTTCATATACAATATAAATAGATGTCGTACTGTTAAACTGTTTTTATATTTTAAATACAAAATAACACACGTACTTGTAAAACAATATCATTCTTGTGTTTTTATTTTAAGTACAAAATAAATATGGATAACGAATTTAAATGTATGTAATTAGTAATTTGATATGTTGGATGGTGCCTTCTTTTATGTGTTCGCTCCCCCCGATATTCAAACCTGGCTACGCCCCTGGGTTAAGGCAGGCTCCCTGGCTGTCCTGGCTCTGTGCAGCTCCCTGGAAGTGGCCAACATGTCCCTGTGGCCCCTAGGCACAGGGACAATCAGGGAAGCTCTGCATGCTGCCCCTCCCCCAGCACCGGCTCTGCAGCTCCCATTAGCCGGGAACTGCACCTCAACCCAGACCCTAACCCTGCACTCAGCCCTCTCCCTAACTCTCTCCCAGACCTCACACCCCCTCCCACACCCAAACTCCCTCCCAGAGCCCACATCCTGCACCCACCTCTGCACTCCAATCCCTGCCCCAGCCCTGAGCCCCCTCCCACACTCCAAACCCCTCGGCCCCATTCCAGAGCCCACTCCTGCACCCCAAACCCCTCAGCCCCAGCCCCACCCCAGAGCTTGCACCCCCAGCCAGATCCCTCACCCCATCCCATAGCCCAACCCCCTGAGCCATCCTGCTGGGTACAGAGGTGATCACCCCGGTGATGTCACAGGGCCCAGGGTAACCGAGCCATCCTGCCGGGTACAGGGATGATCACCCCGGTGATGTCACAGGGCCCAGGGTAACCGAGCCATCCTGCCAGGTACAGGGGTGAGCACCCCGGTGATGTCACAGGGCCCAGGGTAACCGAGCCATCCTGCCGGGTACAGGGGTGAGCACCCCGGTGATGTCACAGGGCCCAGGGTAACCGAGCCATCCTGCCGGGTACAGGGGTGAGCACCCCGGTGATGTCACAGGGCCCAGGGTAACTGAGCCATCCTGCCGGGTACAGGGATGATCACCCCGGTGATGTCACAGGGCCCAGGGTAACCGAGCCATCCTGCCGGGTACAGGGGTGAGCACCCCGGTGATGTCACAGGGCCCAGGGTAACCGAGCCATCCTGCCGGGTACAGGGGTGAGCACCCCGGTGATGTCACAGGGCCCAGGGTAACCGAGCCATCCTGCCGGGTACAGGGTGAGCACCCGGTGATGTCACAGGGCCCAGGGTAACCGAGCCATCCTGCCGGGTACAGGGCTGATCACCCCGGTGATGTCACAGGGCCCAGGGTAACCGAGCCATCCTGCCGGGTACAGGGGTGATCACCCCGGTGATGTCACAGGGCCCAGGGTAACCGAGCCATCCTGCCGGGTACAGGGGTGATCACCCCGGTGATGTCACAGGGCCCAGGGTAACCGAGCCATCCTGCCGGGTACAGGGGTGAGCACCCCGGTGATGTCACAGGGCCCAGGGTAACCGAGCCATCCTGCCGGGTACAGGGACGATCACCCGGTGATGTCACAGGGCCCAGGGTAACCGAGCCATCCTGCCGGGTACAGGGGTGAGCACCCGGTGATGTCACAGGGCCCAGGGTAACCGAGCCATCCTGCCGGGGTGAGCACCCCGGTGATGTCACAGGGCCCAGGGTAACCGAGCCATCCTGCCGGGTACAGGGGTGATCACCCCAGTGATGTCACAGGGCCCAGGGTAACTGAGCCATCCTGCCGGGTACAGGGATGATCACCCCGGTGATGTCACAGGGCCCAGGGTAACTGAGCCATCCTGCCGGGTACAGGGGTGAGCACCCCGGTGATGTCACAGGGCCCAGGGTAACCGAGCCGTCCTGCCGGGTACAGGGGTGATCACCCCAGTGACGTCACAGGGCCCAGGGTAACCGAGCAAACCCTCAAAGGCCGTTGTTCCTTGGGCACATATTTCTGTGGCTGGGCAGTTCCCCAGACCAGGCTGGATGCTCAGCTCGTGCCATAGCATGCACATAAGGATTATGACTGAAGTTTAGCAGATCTTTGGCCCCAAACAAAACCTATTTTTTCCTGTACTCTCTAGTTCCCCACAACCTGGTCAGTGCAGAGACCACAGAGATTTTTCATTACAGAAGCTCTTTCTCTTTCTGCCCACATAAACTTGACTATCTGTTAAAAGATCAGATCCTCGTGTGCACCAGAGCTCTGCTTGACCCAGCGGCGGGTCCGTCTGCACTGCAAGTGGAAGTGCCACTGTAGGCACAGGGAATGGTGTACACCTGGTGGCACAGGCTTTACCCCAAAATACAGAGCCAGGCTTTAAGCCACGTTCGCTGTCCTCAGCCCCCAGAACTGACTGGGGCTGACTTTGCCCCCAGCAAAGCTTGGACCCAGAGATGTACTGGCCCCATGTGCAAAGCCGGCTGGAGTGAAGTTGTATTCCCCTGCCCCAGCCCATCCCACGACCCACCGCCTAGGTGGACATTCCCTCCCCCCATTACGGCTTTAAGGCTGCTGTGGGCCACTAGCACAGGGCGGCCTGATCTGGCCCAATTACGCCTGCCATAGTTAGTATATTACATTTTGCTCGCTCTGATCTGCACCCGGCACATGAGTGTATTCACACATCACCCTCGGATGCGCTACGTCATACAAGTAAATTAAAACAATAAATAAAAGATGATAAAAGGACTAATTTCGCCACTTTTATTAGCGTGCCTAATGTTACTCTTGACTCCCCTTTAAGAAGCCTTTCTTACCCTTCAGCTGTACATTCTCCCCGGCAGAGTCACAAGAGAGGTGACTTTTTCAGCTTGCACTGCTAATGAGAAAATTGTTTGTTTTTATGGTAAGATGATTTATATAAATATTCCCCGCATGATAAGACTCTTGAAAAAACAAGTCTCGTTTTCAAAAGTGTCCTGGGACATGGCGGGAAACAACAAACAAATTCATTCATAAAAACTTGACATTTAGAAAACATTTGAAGAACAGGGCTTCACTCTTAACACTCCCAGTTCAAAAAGTCCCAGCACTGGTTGCCATTCATTTTATTTCAGAGGGAATTTATTATTAATATTATTTGATTGCTGTGCCCGCAATGGGCAAGGCATTTTCTGTGCATTAATAATAATAGGAGATATACCAACCTCCTAGAACTGGAAGGGACCTTGAAAGGTCATTGAGTCCAGCCCCCTGCCTTCACTAGCAGGACCAATTTTTGCCCCAGATCCCTAAGTGACCCCCTCAAGGATTGAACTCATAACCCTGGGTTTAACAAGCCAATGCTCAAACCACTGAGCTATCCCTCCCCCATTCATAGCATTGAAGCCTATGAGCCACTCACAATTTAAAGACAGCTAAATGGAGCGGAACAATGAATAGGGAATTTTCATGCTGCTCAGCTAGTTTCATTATAGGCAACACAACTGAGAAATGGGGCTCTGCAGATGGGCTCAGCGGACAGGGGGCAAGGTTGCACCACGTTTAGGAGACTATGGAAGAAGCTACAGAGGGGACTTTTCAAGAAGCTGACAACTACACAGACAAGACCCAGGAATGTTAGCAGAGCGGAGGGGACACAGAATAATGTGAATCTTGGCAAGGAGGATAACCAGGAAGGGGCAGAGATATGTAAAGCTTTAATTTGATGTGCTGGCAGATAGGGAGTGAGGGTTTCAAAGACAGGAGTGATGTGATCAAATCAAGAGGTAAGGGAGATGACTTTATGGGCTGAATAGAACCCATTACAGCATATACTGAAGGCAGACAATATTAGCTGATATAAAAGTTACCAGCTATATAGACAAAATGGGAACAATACTGGAGGCAAGTTTTTCCAGGATTTGGATGAGCATGTACACAGCAGGTTGGCTAAATCTGCTGATGACACAAGGTGCTTTACTTTCTGACAGCTGTTGAGGACTTTGAGACACTCCCAATAGATCTAAGCAAACTGGGGTATTTAGCAAAGCAAGTGCAGATTAAATGTAATTAGGAAAAATGCAAGACAATGGCCCAAAAGAGTCCAAACTTTTATATACGCAGATGGGCTGTGAATGAACTTGGAGGATTCACGGCGGGAAAGACCTTTGGGTGGATGTGGATAGTTTGGTGGAGCTGTCTGCCCAGTAGCAGATAAAACAGACATTTGTGCGTTAGAAGAACATGGAAATGAAATTTTCTGGAACAACTGTGCGAGCCCAGCTGAAGTGATGTGAACAGCCAACAGCAGTCTTGGACTGGCACTTTGAGCCCCAAATTCCTCCAGGGATGTGGGGGAGGGGCTGCTAGGGACCAGTATGGACCCTGGGAATATTTAGGGCAGCCCTCAGTGCTGCCCTAATTTGGGAGCCAGCTGCCCAAGGCCTCTGTGGCATTTGTCAGCAGTGAAAAGGCCCTGCCTGCCCCTATGTCCCCCAGGAATGGCCCCTGTGCTAGCAGTTTTCATGACCCAAGACCACTCAATTGTCACATACTTGCCCATGAAAGTCAAGGGTACATCTTTCAAATGGAGCGGGATTTAATGTGATCTCAATTACAGGCAGCATTTTCCAAAGCAGGCAGCTTCCCCGACCTCCGCTCCTACTGAAGTCAAAGGTACAATTCCCATTGCCTTCAGGAGAGGCAGAGTAAGGCCAAGCTGAGCACTTACGTAGGAGGTAAGCGTTGAACACTTAGGCAAGCGAGCCCATTTCTGACAGGTGAGTAGTGCAGAGTCAATATTAACGGTGCAGAATTTCTTATTTAAACAAACTATAAAAGCGAAAAGAAATCTCTAAGCTTCATAACTGAATACTGAATGCACGAACACTAATGAGCACAATAAAAAACCTAGGGCCTGCCTGATCCAAGGCCCATTAAAGTCAATGAGAGTCTTTGATTAGTCCCTGAGAGAGACTACCTCCAAGCAGCCTTGTAAAATGAAGGACTGATATAACTGTTCCATAGCTGTCCAAAAGCTATTTTACACTGAGCATTACCGCTTTGTTGAAATCATCAAAATACAACACCAAAACCAAACTCAAGATTTATCAGAGCTGTGTACTTTCAACACCACTTTATAGTGCAGAATGCTGGGGAATGAGAATGTACGACACGTCCAAACTGTCTCCATTCCATACAACCTGCCTCAGAAAAATCCTCTGCATCTTTTGGCCCAGAACAATCTCAAACCAAGATCTATTGACAAAGTGCAGCCAAGAGGATCTGAGCACCATCATTGCCAGGAGGCATTGGATATGGATCGGTCATGTGCTTCAAGGAAAATTGATTCCATCACCGGAGTAGCTATAAGATGGACACCTGAAGGCAAGCAAAAATGAGGCCTCCCAAAAACAACCTGATGAAGAGCTGTGGAAGCCGAGATGAAAAACCTGGGGCACAGCTGGGGAACTATTGAAAGACTTGCCAGAAACAGACAGGAGTGGAGGAGCTTTGTCACTGCCAGCAGCATAATAGGAACATGATGATGATGACGACTACTACTTTGTGAACATCAGCATTTCTGTTGCTTATTATCATTCTACTCTCCATTGTTCATTAACTGGACAAAACTAATTGTTGTTCCAAGGTAAAGCTTGCAACATAAAATAGCAGCATTGTCACCTCCTGTTCCTCTCTGTGAGACAGTGATTTGAGAGATGAGGTGGCCAGGTTCAACAGGACCAAGAAGAACCATCAAGCTCTAGGCTAAGCTGGGAAGAGAAACCGGATTCTTTTCAAGGAGATCTGTAATGCCTAACCCTAAAGACTTCCATGTGACTAGTTAGTATTCTATCGGTCACCCATTCCAGCCAAGCTGTATTAGAATCTTTTCCTTGCTGCTAGATCCAGTTTGTCTTTCAATCAGTCACCTGGTTGTATATAAATCCTGTAACGTGTGGCCCTCAGAGTACTTTTCAATAACAAAAAAATTAAAACAAATACTAAAAGAAAAAGAGGAAATTCTTTAAAAAAACGTGGGCTAGGATTTTAAATAACCTGAGTGTAGTGGCACTTCCTGTGCCCTGTGTTTAGAGACCTGCCAGAGACGCAGCCTGTACCTTGGCCCTGCGTGTTGTGTAATTAGCAACCCAGGTTATTTTGACCCCACGGTGCTCGTATGACTCCTTCACATCAAGTTTGTTGTGCAGAAGACAGAGCACATGGATTCTACATTCTCAGTAGGAGGGAACCCTACAGAAGGTGAGTTAATTAGGCAAATAACTGAGCACGAAGTGATTTCATTCAAATGTACAGCACTATTTAAATACACTAGGGGAAACCTGAAAACGGAATGAGTCCGTATATCACTACCCCTCAAACATGAGTTTGTTAATCACAAAGCCTATTTAATCCAGCTTCAAAATATGGCAATGGAAGTGTTGCAAAATTTAATATGGTTAATTTGAGTTAATTATGCCTAATTATACATGTGCCATATTGCAGAGTTATCTAGAAACAAGTGTGTTTAATAGCTACAAACAGTAAGTATAATATTGAGCTCTATGATGAAACTTTAGATGCAAAATATATTCAAATACGCACAAAAGCAAAAACAGTGCCAACTGCTGAAAAGTCAACTCTAAGTCAACTCTTGCTATGGGCCACAGGAGACCTTGGTTTTCTTCTTCGTGTGTGTGTGTGTGCGTGCGCTTCTGTGTGTGATGTATTGGGGGTGTGTGTGTGTGTGTGCATGCATGTGTGCACGTGCACTTGTCTTTCTACTTCCATCTCAGCCATCTGTCACAGAGGCAGCTGCCCCTTTAAGGTCAGGCCCGTGTCCAATACATCCCTGATACAAGTTCTGGTCTTTCAAGGATAGGCATTCTGGGAATTGTAGTCTCCCCCAAAAGGATCATGTGACTGCTGGCTACCGCCACATCTGGGCAAGGTGGGGCAGCCTGTCAACAAGAGTCAGACCAGGAAAGAAGAGGGGCCTGATGCAGGGCACTCCACTGAGGGAGAGCTGAAGCAGCAGCAGCAGCTTGCTATTGAAAACTCTTGAGCACCCTGTGTCTGTGGGGAGGGTGTCAGGGAAGGAGCCATGGAGGAGCTTGGTAGGGGAGTGCTGGGAAGAGGCCAAAAGGTGGGAATGGGCAACAGGGGATGGATCACTTGATGATTCCCTGTTCTGTTCATTCCCTCAGAAGCACCTGGCATTAGCCACTGTCAGAAGACAGGATACTGGGCTAGATGGACCATTGGTCTGACCCAGTATGGCCGTTCTTATGCCAAGGAGAAGGCATAAACACAGGCCAGCACCATAAGTGGTGGCCCTGGGAAGCACCTTTTCTGACAGTGAAGGACTGTCCAGTTTGTTATTATTTGTGGCTTGTTTTCCATGGAAGAAGGGGAGTCTGGCTTGGCCGGAGAGTCCAGGCACTAAATTCACAGAAGCACCAATTCAAAGCAGCATAAAGTTTACCCCTGAACAAGTCAGGTCTTTCAAAAGGGTATTTCAGGCTCTTTTTTATGGATTTCCTTGAATGACACAAAAGTTCTGAGCCCAGAATGCCTCCTGAAGATAATGATTGAAGAAACAGAATTAGCTAGAGTATGGAAAGCATCAGAGAATATTCTTACTGCATGCCTGGGTAAGTCTTGTCCCTCTTAGATGGCAGTCTTTGTAGCCTAAACGTGAAAACCAGGGAGAAAATCAGCTATAATTTGGAGGATCTTATTGTACAGATGGAAGTTGCACCACCTCATCAATGCCTCCTCATTGGCAATTTTCACAGACAAGGTGGCCAAGGAGTAAGATCTCTTTCTCATGTAATATACTATAATTTCTATGGCTCTTTAGGTTGGAGAATCATCTTGGAAGACCAACCCATCCTACACCTTTCAGAGGCAGCAGAAAACACCAAGGAAGGATCCTGGACAATAGATATGGATGTGATACACAAGGATTGTTTTCTAAGCTGCAGATGAACCAAGGGCAGTGTATTGCCAGATCTCCTCAGCTGGATCCATTATCCCCTCCTTTATTGGTAGGGCCATCTCTCCTTAATCCGTTGTCTCCATGACATCAAATATCTTGTGCATCTTTTCATGAAGTATAGCAACTGGAATGTGAAAGGCCAGAGCTTATTGTCCAGCCATCTCCTGGATGGCCTGACTGTCCTCAAGAGCAGAATGCAACTACGGAGTAATTCTGTGCAGTGGCTGCAAAGGAAGACTCCTCATTCACCTGATTCTCCTCTTTTTCTGATGTCAATTTGCAGATGAATAGATTCTGAGGAACCTCCAGAAGATGATGGCCTCTCAAATGCCTGTTTATGATGCTTGGAGACAGAAGAAGGTGGAGACTAAGCTCTCCTAATTCCCTTCCCTTTGGAGGGATGTCCTTGGGAGGAGCATTTCAGTCTTGTGATTTCAAGGGCCATAATTATTCAACAGACCACTAGGATCCTGGCCTAGGATACCTATTCCCCATGAGGCAGAGGAAGTCAAAGTATGACAAAAGCAACTGTCCTGGTAACACTCTCTCTGCTGGACCTTCGCCAGGCTGCTGTGTTTGTGTCCCACCTGCTGGGACCATGTGGTCTAAGCTTCCTTGTGGCTAAGTAGACTACAACACTGTCCATTCCCTTGGCCACTCTGGCACATTTCCTAGGCACGGGCGCTCTGTTATCTCTTCACAGATATGGGACGTGCATCCCAGCTGCCTTAGTGCCGGCTCCCCCAGATTCCCCAATAGCTTAGGCACACCCTTTCCCAGAGCTCCAGCCTCTGGGTCCTTTTTACAGTTCACCACTTCAGGAATGTGGTAGTGAAATGCAAGCAGACACATAAGCTTTACAAGGGTTTCTGAACACAGTTCCTCTTTCCTTAGATAGCATAAGGTCCAGGCAAAATAAGAAACACCTGCACACATTCCCCTGGCTCATTTTCCTCACCCCTCTTGAGCGTTCTTTGAGTTTACGGAAGAATCCTCTAAGGAGTTCTGGATTCCCCTCCTGCACATGGGTTCTCCTCTGAATCAAGGCATCTCCCTGCTCCTGTAGATGAGTCAGATTCTTTCTTCCTCAGCTGGTCCCTCAGTTAAACAAGACTCACTGCTATGGACGCATGCCCCTCTCTTCCTCTCTCCTACCCAAAGCTTTCTATGTCCTTCCCGAGTCATCAGTCTCTGTGGTTTTGGAAGGCTAGCATCAACACCTTGGTTTCTTGGTTCTGCTGCTGGGGATTATGCACTCTCCAAACCCCAGCCCCATGCAGGGAAGTTGGAGAGAACTGGTTTCCCCTAGGATGAAATTACCCTTTTGTTCTCCGCAGGTAAGATCTGTGCAGGCTACTGCTAGTCCTTAACAATCAGCCTGGTGGTGGACAGAAATGTCAGTGCTATCCCCTGTCTCCTTAGTACAAAGAGCATGGGGCAAAACATATTAAAAGAGCTTCATAAGACTTAATAGAGACAGTTCATAAAATCAAACTGTAATTCATAGGTTGTATATAGACAGATTCCCCAACTTGTCACAGCAGCTCTGGCTAAGGCAGCAGAGATCTGTCTGGGTACCTTAATAATGGAACCAAAAGGTTGCCTCTGATCTGAATGCCCCCTACCCCAAAGAGACAGGCGTGAACTCCATGTACCAGTCCCTCAGAACCAAAGAAGCTATATACACTGGACCCACTCTAGCCCAAAAGCTCTGATGGCATGGGCACATAAAGAACCGATTTCTCTCCTAAAGAATGAGAAATGGGTTACATGCATCTCATATAGGAGCGACGTTTGTTGACCTCTCTTTAAGCGTTGCAGCAACTTGGAATCATCACACAGGACTCCTACTAATTCACCGTGTGCAGCGCACAGGCACAAAGCCCATATATTACTTAAGTGCCACTCAAGTCCTCTTTTGAAAGCCTAAGTGGAATTTAAGTGGTGCGTAAGCCTCTGCACGGGGTGATGTTCAAGGTTAATGCATTAAATCAAATATTAGAGCAAACAGACACATTGTGAAAAACTGAAGCCCTGAAAGAAAGGATTTTGAGAGTTTTATGGGCTTGGTCAGAGGATTCATTAGACATTTATCATTAACTTGGTACTTTGCCAGAATGTGTAGAATCAACCATTGTCCAGTTACACCATTAGGATAACATCAGGCACATTTATGAATTCTGATCATAACTGAATGGCTTTCTGGGTGACAAGTACAAGAAAGATGTCACGTCTTTTACATAATGTATCAAATAATATCAAATAACTAATGTTAAACACAAAAGCAAATATCTGATTCTTCCCCATAAGAATCTGTATCATACTTTATAGTCTTGTAATGCAAAATAAATTCTTATGTCATTATTGATACATTTATAAGCTGAACTGAAAAGAGACGCCATCCTTTTTTAGTCTAATCCTAAATCATTCTTTAAAATTCTGTTCACAGGTCCCTCCACAACTCCTCACTCCTTGGGGAGTGCATGTTAGCAATGGGGAGAGCAAGGGAACAGGGAATTTCTCAGAAGCGGGTGAAAATGCCGGTACTATCAACAAGAGTGAAATCTGCTGCTGCTACAAACTGCATTAAACTCTTGCTGCAGGCTCTACTCTCACCGTGGAAGGAGCGTAGCTGAAAAGTGCCTGAGACAGCCAATGGCAGCATAGCTTTGAGGCTGATAAATACAGATAAATAAGGGCATGGCGACACTACCAAATTAGGTCGATTTTATAGAAGTCGATCTTTAGTAAGCAATTTTATACAGTCGATCATGCATATCCCCACTAAGCGCAGTAGGTCGGCGGAGTGCATCCTCAATACCGTGGCTAGCATCGACTCACGGAGTGGTGCACTGTGGGTAGCTATCCCACAGTCCCCGCTGCCCATTGGAATTCTGGGTTAAGCTCCCAATGCCTGATGGGGCAAAAATATTGTCGCAGGTGGTTTGGGGTACATATTGTCAGTCTCCTCTCCCTCCCTCTTTGAAAGCAACCGCAAACAATCATTTTGCACCTTTTTTCCTGAGTTATCTGTGCAGACGCCATAGCATGGCAAGCATTGAGCCCACTCAGCTGCACACTGCTTTTGTGAGCATTGTAAACACCTCACGCATTATCCTGCAGTATATGCAAAGCCTAGCTAGGAGCCGCCAGCACGAGGAAGATTGTGAGGAGGACATGGACACAGACGGTCCTGAAAGCCTGGGATGTGGCGATTGGGATATCATGGTGGCAGTGGGGCAGGTTGATACAGTAGAACACCGATTCTGGGGCTGGCAAATGAGCACAGACTGGTGGGATCGCATAGTGTGGCAGGTATGGGATGATTCCCAGTGGCTGCAAAACTTTTGCATGCATAAGGCCACTTTCCTGGAACTGTGTGAGTTGCTGTCCCCTGCCCTGAAGTGCAAGAATACCAAGATGAGAGCTGCCCTGGCAGCTGAGAAGCAAGTGGTGATAGCCCTGTGGAAGCTTGCAACGCCAGACAGCTACCGGTCAGTGGGAATCACTTCGGAGTGGGCAAATCTACCGTGGGGGCTGCTGTGATTCAAGTAGCCAAGGCAATCAATACCCTTCTGCTAAGAGAGGTAGTGACTCTGGGAAATGTGCAGGTCATAGTGGATGGCTTTGCTGCAATCGGATTCCCTAAGTGTGGTGGGGTGATAGACGGAACGCATATCCCTGGTTGGCACCGGAGCACCTTGCCAGCCAGTACATAAACTGCAAGGGGTACTTCTCAATGGTGTTGCAAGCACTGGTGGATCACAAGGGCTGTTTCACCGACATTGCATGACGCTCGCATCTTTCAGAACTCCAGGCTGTTCAGAAAGCTGCAAGAAGGGACTTTCATCCCAGACCAGAAAATTACCATTGGGGATGTTGAAATGCCAATAGTTATCCTTGGAGACCCAGCCTACCCCTTGCTCCCATGGCTCATGAAGCCGTACACAGGCAGCCTGGACAGCAGTAAGGAGTTGTTCAACTATAGGCTGAGCAAGTGCAGCATAGTGGTAGAATGTGCCTTTGGATGGTTAAAAGCGCGCTGGCACTGTTTGCTGACTAGGTCCGACCTCAGTGAAAGCAACATTCCCATTGTTATTGCTGCTTGCTGTGTGCTCCATAATATCTGTGAGAGTAAGGGGGAGATGTTTATGGCAGGGTGGGAGGTTGAGGCAAATCACCTGGTGGCCAATTTTGAACAGCCAGACACCAGGGCAATTAGAAAAGCACACCGAGGTGCGCTGCGCATCAGAGAGGCTTTAAAAAAACAGTTTAATGACTGACCAGACTACGGTGTGACAGTTGTGTGTGTTTGTCCTTGAGACAAAGCTGCCCCTTTGGTAAATGTACTTCCCTGTAAGCCAATCCCCCTCGCCCCCTTCGACCACAGCTGGCACAGGAAATAGAGTCCCTATTGTTCTGAATCCATTCATTATTTATTTAAAAAAACATGAGATCACTGACAATAGATAATAATTGGAGATATACCAATCTCCTAGAAGTGGAAGGGTCATTGCAGCCAGCCCCCTGCCTTAACTAGCAGGACCAGTTTTTGCCCCAGATCCCTAAGTGGCCCCCTCAAGGATTGAACTCACAATCCTGGGTTTAGCAGGCCAATGCTCAAACCACTGAGCTATCCCTCCCCCTAATAAAAGGTAGCCCGGGTGTATAAAGGGTTTCATAACGGGGTAGGGTGGGGGAGGCGGGAAGAACAAGGCCACATGGCTTATTGAAGCCACACTACAAATCAAAGCTGTTGGAATGCCAGCCTTCTGTTGCTTGGGCCATCCCCTGGAGTTGAGTGGCTGGATGCCCAGAGCCTTCCCCCCACCACGTTCTTGGGCATCTGGGTGAGGAGGATATGGAACTTGGCGAGGAGGCCAGGCGGTTACACAATGGATGCAGCGGGGGTCTGTACTCTACTTGCCTTTCCTGCAGCTCCACCAGATGCCTCATCATGTCCGTTTGCGCCCCCATTAGCCTCAGCATCTCCTTCTGCATGTTCCGTTCATGCTCACTGTATGCTTTCCTGGCCTCTGCCACCGAATGCCTCCATGCATTCAGCTGTGCCCTATCAGTGCAGGAGGACTGCATGAGCTCTGAAAACATGTCATCGCGAGTGCGTTCTTTTCACCTTCTAATCTGCGATAACCTCAGGGATGGAGTTGATGTGAGGAGCATAGAAACATTTGCAGCTGCAGGGGGTGGAAAGGGAGAGTAGATTTTCAGAAGATACATTTCTGTGAACAAAAGGGAGACACTTTCACAGTGAATCAAGCAATTCACAGCAGATAGCTCATGTGTTTTAAGTACAAGGGCATATTTTGCCTTTTATATTGAGCGCCTGCTGGTATGGTGACACATCACACACGGCTGGGCAACAGAATTTGGTTTCCAGGCAGCCATGGTAAGCCAAAGGGTACGTGGGGTTGGCTTCTTCCATGTTCATAACATGTGGGAATGATTTCAAACTGCAGCACCCTCCTTTCCCATAGCAACCAATGCCGGTTGGATTTGCCATTTAAAAGGAGGGGCTGCAGTTTTAGGGTGGATGTGAAGCACACCCCATCCCCACCCCCACCCCCCATGTGGCTATTCTCCAGGATGATCCCTTTTAGCCAAGCGCAAACAGCCCAGCATGACCAGGGTCTAATGTGCCGGGGATCACCAAACAGAGGGGATTATTGTTCCCTTACAAAAATTCCCCTATTTCAACCAGGTGACCATGAATGATATCACTCTCCTGAGGCTGACACAGAAAGATAAAGACCGAATGTTGCATGAATGCGACCAAAACCCAGGACCATTCACTGCCATGCTTTGTGCTGCAATGATTCCAGACCACTTGCTACTGGCTTGGCGTGGTAAAGTGTCCTACCGTGCAGGACGAAATAAGGGAGCCCTCCCCAGAACCCTTCTGCAAAGGCTTTCAGAGTACCTCCAGGAGAGCTTCATGGAGATGTCCAAAGAGGATTCCTGCTCCATCCCCAGCCACATTAACAGACTTTTCCAGTAGCTGTACTGGCTGCGAATGCATCCCAATTGTTCAGGGCAAATCAAACATTAAACACTATTGCTTTTAACCCCTGTAGTGTCGTTCCAAATGTGCACTCACCAGACGTGCCTTCTCTGCCCTCAGAGTCGGGGAACAATATGCCCTGGGAGAGTATTGGCTCTAGGGTGAGGAAAAGGTCCTGGCTGCCAGGGAGAACGGATTCGCCGCTTGCATGCTGCGCATTCTCCTCCTCCTCATCCACAAAATCCTCATCTGTGTTGCGTGAGGCTGCCACCTTGCAGGTGTCCATGGAGAGTGTTGGGGTATTGGTAGCCCCCCCCCCACACCTGAGAATCACATGCAGCTCATAGACTTTAAGGTCAGAAAGGACCCTTATGATCATCTAGTCTGACCTCCTGCACAATGCAGGTCACAGCATCTCACCCACCCACTCCTGTAACAAATCCCTGACCCAGAGTGACCATTTTCCTCCTTTGTCTTGTAGTAGGCTTGCCTGAGCTCCTCAATTTTCATGTGGCACTGCTGTGTGTCCCTGGTTTAGCCTCTGTCCACCATGCCCTGTGCGATTTTGGCATCTATATCAGCATTTTTTTTCTGCTGGATTGGAGTTCTGCCTGCACATATTCTTCTCCCCATACAGCAATCATATCCAGTGTTTCCAGTTCGCTCCATGCTGGAGCTCGTTTTTGATTCTGGGACTGCATGGTCACCTGTTCTGCACTCGCCATGCTGCTCAAACAGGAAATTCAAAAGTTCCTGGGGCTTTTCCTGTTTACCCGGCTTGTGCATCGGAGTTGAAAGTGCTGCCCAGAGCAGTCACATTGGAGCACTCTGGGCTAGCTCCTGGAGGCCAATACCATCGAATTGCACAGCGCTGCATCTACAGTACCTCAAATTCGACCCGGGGAGGTCAATTTTAGGCTACTCCCCTTGTCGGGGAGGAGTATAGCAGTCAATTTTAAGAGCCCTTTAGGTCGTCGGAATGGGGTTGGTTGTGTGGACGCATTCATTATGAAATCGACCTAACGCGGCTAAATTTGACCTAACCTCATAGTGTAGACCAGGCCTAATAACCACAGGTGTAAGTTCAACACCAGCTATGTTTGGCAGAAATGAGGGGCTGGACTCCGAGCCCCAGCCAGCTATGCACAAAGGACCCCAATTCAACAAAACTTTTAAGTGGGTGCTTCAGTCTGTCCCTATTCTTCAAAGAGACAGGATAGGGGAGGTGTAGTAAGATGAGGCCCTGAAACATAAATTCTTATCAGAGGCCCAGTATGAGGCCTGAACTAAAGTAATGGTCAAGACTTGGCTAACATAAAGCAAAGTTAAGCTGTGAGCCAGAGGCAGGCCCTGCTCACAGAAGCTGGAAAGGAAAGGGCTGATGCTGCAGAAAGAGACACACCTAAAAGGTGCTGAACACCAGATATCAGAACATTCGCATCCTTGTACAGTCCACACAGATAACAAGGAACAGGCTGACCCATCCCAATGACAGGGCCAAAAGGGGAATATGATGGATAGAGTTGTTTTGTTCGAACCAACATGTACAAGGTGAGAGGCGGCACCTTACTACGCAGAGGGGTTGTACCATGCTACGTAGAGGGGTTGCACCTCAATACATCAGGAGTGATGTGTAACTTGTTTGTACCTGTGTATGAGAATGCATCCCTGGGGCGGTGTCTTGGTCTAGCCTAGGGGGCAGTGGAAAGTCCCACCACTGACTGAGCTGAGTCCATTGTCAGGGAGCACATATGTACTGGCTAGCAGCACCTTAACAGCACCTTGGACTTTGTTTGCCTGGGAGCTGGAGACTGTGTTTCTCTTCGACAATAAACCGGGCCGACGTGCCTTCGTACCTTACTAGAGTCTGTGGTCATTGGGGGGTTCTCTCGGGATCTGCCATGTCAGCTATCTGCGCAGAGCTGGGGCAGCACAACAGAGGGAACACACGCACGCAGCCGAGTGATATCAACATTGAACAGAGCAGAGCACCACACCGGTAGCATCTGACAACAGGAGGCAATATCTTTTATAGAACCAACTTCTGCTGGTGAAAGAGATGAGCTTACACAGAGCTCGTCTTCTGGTCGGGGAAAGGTACTCAGAGTGTCAAGGTGGAACAGATAAAGAGTTAACATGTTGCAAGAGACCATTCGAGGTGAAGGGGGCAGTTAACACCTCTGCAGTCATCGGACAAAGGAATGTTAGTGGGTTACAGATTGTTGTAATTTATTACAAGTGTCTTTATTAAATCCATGATTTTTGATGTCTAGCAGAATTATGAATTTAAGTTCCCAGGCCTTCAAAGTGCTTAAACACATGCTTATCTTCAAGCATGTCATGAAGTCCCACTACAGCCAATAGGATTTAGCCATGTGCTCAAGTGTTTTCATGAATAGGTCTGAAGCTGGACCAAAATAACCACAAAAGGTAGAGGGTAGAATACAGGATAAAATCTGTTGTCCTAATAATGTACAGAATCCCCAAAGAAAGTGTGGTATTAAGTCATTCTCCAAAGGACGGGAATACATCCCTGTGAGTATTACCTGATGTTCAGCACTTCAGCAACAATCAGGGCACAGTCCCTAGATTAATGAAGATCAGCTAAGGCGCATAATGACATCACACCCATAAATATGACTGGTTCATTTTCATAACTCGGGGCTGTGATAGCATACCTCTGATTAGGAATCATTTTTGCCTGGGGTTCTGTGCATATAACCATGTTTTTAAAGGGTGGAAGAGCAGGCAGGCTTCCACCCATGAGGCTGTTACATGTAAGGGTGAGAGGCCCTGAATGAGGTTCCTTTTTCACAGTTTACAGAACAAAATGAGCTGTATCGCTGGTGAATACAAATGGGACATCATAAAATGTTTAATGTTTCTAAGGGGTGCTTAGTCATAGGACAAACACATTGTTTTTAAATAGAAGGTTTTACAGTTAACAATGTCCCTTTTGGAACCAGGCGACAGAGTGCGCTAAGGGCAGTTATATATCCATCATGACTGGACGTATTCAAAGCTGACACCCATTTATCAGAGATGGCTTAGACATAATGATATACATCTTGCTATAATGCAGTGTGCCTGGAGAGGCAGAGGATAAAATAATGTCATGCGCCGCACTCAGTCTGGGGATCTCAAGATGCGTTACAAACATCAATGAGTTTAGCCTCACCACACTGGCGTGAAAGGGCAGTGTCATGTCTTTTCTGCAGCTGAGTCACAGAGACACTTAGGGCTTGCCTAGATGGCGCGTTAGTGTGCAGCAAGCCAGGGTGTGCACTAGTGTGCTGCGCACTAATTGGCTGTATGGACCCTACTGCTGTGCACTAAAAGTTTCCTCGTGCTCTTTGATCTACACCAGGGGTGGGCAAACATTTTAAGCCAGCCCTCAAGCTCCAGCGCTCCAGTCGGGGAGCAGGGTCAGGGGCCGCTCCATGCAACTTCCAGAAGCAGCAGCATGGCCCCCTTCTGGCTCCTACGCCCTCCAATGGCCTCCTCTGGCGCTCCCGCAGGAGCTGCAGGGGCGGTGCCTGCGGACGGGGCAGAGCGCAGAGAGGCCTGGCCACGCCTCCGCGTAGGAGCTGGAGAAAGGACATGGCTGCTGCTTCCAGGAGCTGCTTGAGGTAAGCCTCACCCAGAGCCTGCACCCCTAAGCCTCTCCCCACGCCCCAACCCCCTGCTCCAGCCCTGATCCCCTCCCGCCCTCCGAACCCCTCCATCCCAGCCCAGAGCTCCCTCCCACACCCCAAACCCCTCATCCCTAGCCCCACCCAGAGCCTGCACCCCCAGCCGGAGCCCTCACACCCACACCCCCCACACACCCCCACTCTCCTGCCCCAATCCGGAGCCCCCTCCCACACCCAGCACGCCGCATGTCTGGCCCCACCCCACCCCACCCCACGCCCCCACCTCCACCCACAGCCCAACCCCAGTTAGTGAGCATTCATGGCCCACCAGACAATTTCTAGTCCCAGATGTGGCCCTTGGGCCAAAACGTTTGCCCACCCCTGATCTATACCCTGTCACCCAGTACAAATACCCAGCTGAACACAATAGGGAAAAGGATCCACCACCAAGTCACTCTAGTCTGAGCAACCTCCATAGGCCGACCAGCCTTTCTTTGCTGGGGGACAAGACCCACCCCAGACCCACCCCAAATCCCCCCACCTCCCTCTTCCCTGCTGTGAACTGCCACACATGGAGCTGCCACTCAACTGAGCTAGTTTCTGCAAGAGTGGCTGCACAAGGCAGCCTTCCTTTGCAAAACTGAATACTGGTTCTGATGCCAAGAGCTGGACATGAAGGGAAAGGGAGGGGCAGAATTGTGCCCTATGGGGTACATAGAAAACATGCTGCATAGCTGGGACCAGCACCCATATTTCCTAGCTCCAAGTCCTATATTTTAACCACAAGACCATCCTTTCACCAGTGGACCTGATCTAAACCCAATAAAGTCAATGAGAGTTTTTCCATTTACTTTCGTGTACCATCTAGGTACCAGGCCTAGATGATCCAACCGTGGTCCTTCAGTCCCAAAGCAGCCTGTAACTATTTCCCCTCTTCCTAGGTTGGTAGCATCCAGGGTTTGTTTGCTTTCCTAGTGATGCCCGTGAGTAAGAGGTGGCAATTGGTCAATGCAAGGTACCGATTTGGGGGCTATTTGTGCAGTGCTTTGAAAACGTAAAGTACTAGGTCTCATTACTGTTATGAATGGAGTAGTATTATTACTGCATTCCCAGAGATTGAACCCAAAGAGAGTCGAACAGGAGATGGGGGGTATATATTAATGACCTTACTGTTTGGATTATCTCCTCTAGCTGCATGTGTGTTAAACTGTAGAGTGCTAAATAACTAGATGGGACATTCTGTTAACACAGAGCGACACTGAAACCCTAGCGACTGGTGAATAATAAAGGAAGCATTCGTTCTTTTGGTAGCGGAATCCCTAACCTTGCCTATTGAGTCTGGTGCTTGGAAGGTCCCCAGACATTCTGGAGAGGATTCGACAGGGACCATGTGGGAGAAGGTCAGTAGTAGCCAGTTGCCCGGGGGAAATAGATGCATTATCAATGTTATGTGAAACTTGTGCTTGTCAGTCCTGCCTCATGCACGATTATGATTCTGAACTATACCATGTGGAACGGGTGCCAGTGGAGATTGGGGCCCCAGTGTGCTAGGTGCAGAACAAACACATAGCAAGTGACTGTCCCTTCCCTGAAAAGTTTACAGTCTAAACCAACATGACAGAGAGGGTGGGATGGCCCTAGAAACACAGGAATTGCTGGATCAACTACCCCTTATCTTGTCTCTGACAGTGGCTAGAACCAGATGCTTTAGAAGGTACAAGAAACTCCAGTGTGTCTCCAGTGGCAGTTTCTTCCCTAAGCATAATTTATGTATTCTATCGAATGTAACTGTGGATGTTCTACCTATTAATATGAACAGCTGACCCTTTACTGAATCTTGTTAAGCTCTTAACAATAAGATACAAATTCTATATTTGTGTCACATGTCACTGAGTACAGCCCTTTGTCCATTCTAAGTGTAATTAGTTCATTAGGTGATAAACTCCTACTAGATGCAGTTCCTTTCCCACACACAGAAAGACCATTTCACAAGGGCCCTGTGTCTGCTGGATGGACGGAGTTTGGACTGTGCGTTCCAAGACGGTGCTCAGGCTTCACCAGACACAATGGCCCAGATCTTCAAAAGTATTTAGGTCCCTCACTCCTGTTGATTTCAATGGGTGTTAGGCACTCAAATCCCTTTGACAATCTGGGTAGGGACCTCAGCAGTTCTGTATATTGTGCAGGTAGAGTGCATTGCCATTTTAGGAGCTGGGAAGATATAGGGTGTGCTTTTCCAAGGTATTTACATGCCTCAGGATGCAGCAGGCACCTAGAGGGATTTCAGTGGGCTTTAGACACCTCCCTCTCCCGCTTTTGCAAACCCCACTAGGTACCTTGCTGCAGTTGGGTGCCTAAACCCCTTTGGAAATCTGGCCCTAAGTAATTTAGGAGTAGAAGTCCCACTGAAAATTAATTAGGGGCTTTGGGACCACCCCTTCCCGCCGCCCCCACTAAAGTGTTGTTCATATTTTAAAGGTAGGGGGCGCTCTCAAAGTGCCATGAGAACAAACCCACCCCCAAACCTTGCACAATCGCTATTCCTGGAGAGCCACCAAAATGAAAAACAAAAATCAAGACAGCAGAACAGGCTAGTTGAGCGCACCCGTCAGCCAGGCAAAGCGGCGTGTTTTAGCAGCTTGCACCGTGCTGGGGAACACACGCACATTCCGAGGCTTTAAAAAAAATCCCACCAATCTTTCGGGGCTCGCCTAAGGGGCCTGAGGCTGCCTGCAGAACGGTTGGCTTTGCCTGAGTCAGGACTGCAAGATATTGCTCAGCGCCTCACCTCCCTCCCTCTCTCTGGTGCGTCTCACTGGAAAGGAGAGAGGAGCATCGCCACCCCCTGCCTCTGATCACGCTGGGCTGGCCAGTCTGCCTGCGCCTGGGAACGCTGCATGGAGCGAGGGGTTTCACTGCCACGGGTCTGGCAAACGCAGCCTCCAGCTCAGCTGGGGGGCAGCACCGCCCCCAACACGCCCGGGGCTGCTCGGGAGCCAGAGGGCGAGACTGTGCGCGTCGCCCGTCTTCCAACGAGCGCAGCAGGTGCATCATCCTCTGCGCCCTTCGCCGCCGGGAGCACGGAGGGGCCAGCGGCTGGGGCTGGGGCTGCCCGGAACGTTAATCCGCGGCGCGATGCGGAGCGCAGCGGGCCGGAGCTGTCTGTGGACAGAACTTTGGCTTCCCAGGCGTGCGCGTGTGAACACCAGGGCAGCCTCCCAGCCCCGGCGGAAACACACTGCAGTGCAACCGTCCGGGCCCGTCCCCGTCCCCTCCCGCCCCCACCCGGCTCCTCCCCTGGGCCTGAGTCCCGAGGCCCACGGGCGCAGTCCGGTGCTTGGAGCAGGTCGGGAGCGGCTGGCGCAACAGGCGCGCAAGCAGCACACATCCTTATTCTCCCCACATCCTTATTCACCGCAGCTCCTCATCCCTCCCCACATCCGCTCGGCCTGTCCCCAAGCCAGCGCCCCCGCAGGGGCAGCCGTTTCGCTGCCCCAAGCAGGGCAGCACGCCGGGGGGGGGTGCTCTGCCGGTCGCTGGTCCCTGGCTCCGGTGGACCTCCCCCAGGCGTGCCTGCGGATGCTCCAGGGGAGCCGCAGGACCAGCGGACTCTCTGCAGAGCGCCCCCCCAGGCATGCCACCCCAAGCATGTCCCTGGCCCCCGGGCTGTCCCGGCCCGGCTGTGCCCAGCTCTTCTGGGAGCGGATCGCTTGATTATTTGGGGGGGGGGGCTCGTCGTGTAGCCGGTCCCCTACAATGTATGTGCCTTTTTAAAAGGGCCGCTTAAAATAACCAGCGCTGGCTATAAAGCAGGTCTGCGCGTATTTCGCGGGCAGCAAAGCAAAGACGCCTACCGCCAAAGGACCAAACGCACCACATCACTCCGAGCGGACACTGAAGCGCAGGCAATCCCGGGTCTCTAATCCCAGCTGGGTCCCAGACGCTGCTCGCCCTCCCTTCAGATCTCTTCCTCTGATATGGGAGGGGGTCTGCAGCAATTACAGACAGGAGCAGGGGGCAGATGGAAGGCGTCTCTCTCACCCGCCGAACCTGGGCCAGTAAAAGATGGGTCCAAGCAAAACCTCACCCACCTTGACTATCTAAAATGCTGGGCCCCACACAGCTACGCCCCACTGCTCCGTGTCCATTGCAGGCGCGCTCCTCTGAGCTCGCATCCCTTTCCCACGGGGCTGGGTTTGATTTCCTGCCTTCATCCCCGATTCCTGGCAGAATCCGGAGCGAGGACGCGCCAGCACAGGCACATTTAAGTCATGGTACCACTCTGCTAAACTTTTCAATAATACAAACCCACCTGGAGCCTCTCCCTACCCCACTCCATCCCTTTAACTCCTCTTCGGAGAGGCTTCAGTGACCCAACCTCGCTGGTGAGACCCCCTTTCCCTGCTTGTGGATTCTGTACTAAAAATGACAGCGGCGTGTATGAAAATAACTCGCACCATGCAGTGAGATCACCTGAAACCGTACCGGGGAACTAATCCCTCCTTCCTCTCCACGAGCAGGTGAGAGGAAGGAATTGAAGGAACCTGCCAATATTAGCAGCAAGGGGGGGATGATAAATCACGGTTGCCAGCGCCTGATTCCCCCCCCCCTTCTCTCCGCTTTGCTGCAAGGACCCGTAGTGCCCCCTCTGGAGCAGGGCAGCCTTGGCACCGCCATGGGGGGAGCAGTAGGGGCAATGCAGCGGGAGCCGCCGGGGCTGAGCAGTGCCACTGCGGGGCTGGTGCCCCGTTCCTTCCCCTCTGCAGGTGGCCTCAGCGGGGCGGGAGGGGGGTGTTAAAAACTACCCCCTCCCCGCCCATCTCATCCCTCCTGCCATTGTCCCCGGCCAGAACCTCTGCTGCGGTGCCCTGTGCCCGCCGGGCCGGGGGCTCGCAGCTCGGCAGGCTGAGCAGCAAGCGGTCACCCGCCCGCCCGAGCCCGGCTGCGCTCCTCGCCCCTGCTCCCGCAGCCGGGCTGCTGCCATCAATTATTAATCGGCTCCCAGCAGCCGCGGCGGGGAGCGGGAGCAGCCGCGATAAGGGAGGGCGGCAGGGAGGGCGGGCAGGAGGAGGGGAGTGTGTGTGCGAGCTGCGCCTGGCTCACTGAGGCCGGCGGCTGCCTGCGGAGCGGAGCCGAGCCGAGCCGAGCGGAGCGGCGCGTTTGGAGAGCTGCGGGTCCCCCTCGCCAGCATGTCCCCGCGCTGCGCGGCGGCCGCCTCGCCGGGAAGGGCCGCCGCCCCGGAGGACACGGGAGGATGAGGCGGAGGCGGCGCAGGGAGGAGGAGGAGGCGGCGGCGGCGAGGCAGGCAGGGGGAGGCCGGAGGAGGCGGAGGGGCAGCGGAGGATGAAGTGGAGTGTCCGGGGAGCCTGCGCCGCGCTCTCCAGCTGCCTCCTGCTCGCCTGCGCCCTCAGCGCCGCCGCCGTGGGCCTCAAGTGCTTCTCGCTGGGCTCGGAGCTCAAGGGGGAGCCCTTCCGCCTGGGCACCGCCGCCGGCGCCTTCTACTCGGGGCTGCTGCTGGCCGCCGGCCTCTCGCTGCTGGGCTCGGCGCTGCTCTGCTGCCGCCCGCCGGAGGGGGAGGCGGCGGCGGCGGGGGGCCGCAGCCCGCGCCGGGCGGCCGGCAGAACTTCCTGCTGCTCGGCGTGCTGGTCTTCATGCTGGGCGTGCTGAGCGCCTTCGCCGGGGCCGTCATCGACGGCGACACGGTGTCGCTGGTGGAGAGGAAGTACTCGCACTACTGCGGCCCGGCGCCGGGCGGCGGCGGGGGCCCGCGGGCGGCGGCGGCGGGCGCGGCGCTGCGCTGCCAGAAGCTGCGGGACTACCAGCGCGGCTTGGTGCTCTCCACCGTCTTCAACGCGCTCGAGTGCCTGCTGGGCCTGCTCAGCCTGCTGCTCGTGCGCAACTACAAGGCGGCCCAGCAGCGCGGGCTGCGCCGCCAGCGCCGCCGCCAGCAGCGCCCGGCCCCGGGCGGCAGGCGGCGGAGGCGGCGGCGCGGCGGCGGCGGGGAGCGGGCGGGCGGCGGGCGCCGCGGCCGAGCCAGGGCTCCATCTTCTCCAGCGAGGAGCCCGAGCTGTCCCCCGCCGACTGCCCCTTCCAGGCCGTCTCCTACATCAACGTGGGCGTCTTCCACGTGTTCGACGAGGCCGGCGTGGAAGTGCACTGCGGCGGGCACCCCTCCCTGGAGCTGCCCGGCTACTCGCCCATGGACCCCGAGCTCAACCCCTCCTACCCCTACTGCTACCCGCTGCCCCACGAGCAGCCCCCGGCCTACGAGGAGATCTACCCGGGGGAGCCCGGCGCCAACAGCAGCTAGCGAGGGGACCCGCACCTGCGCTGACAATCAGCCGCTGGCACCAGGCGGCCCCTGCCGTAGCTTTGGGGACAGACCCGCGGGCAGCATCAGCCCTTGCGCTCAGCGCACCGGCCCGCGCAAAAAGCCCGCAGCGCTCGTCTCGCCGCGCTAGCGCCCGCTGGGGCTAGGCCGAGGCAACGCGCCTGGCGAAACAGCCTCTGGCTCCATCACTGCACGTGGCGAGACCCTCGCCAGAGCCCCACCGTGCGCTGCTCCTGCTGGGGGTGACTGAGCGGGCCCACGAGTACATTTGTCAGGATCATGGTTCTGTCTGATGGAGTTTTTCATCCGTCTTGTCTGTTAAATATCAAGATTGAGTTTTCAAAGCTGGACAAGAACCGTTTAGGAGTTGGTTCTTCCCCTCCTGATGTCTCTTGGGCCAATTTTTTTTTTAAATTATTCATCATCATAGTCTTTTCTTCAGCTTTAACGGTACAAAGGTATACCATTTATGATAACCAGCCAGTGTAAGGGGAAAAGTGTAATGAAGCTTCTTTACCTCTCAAGCAGAGACATTTTTAACAACGGAAAGACGTTCCTGTAATGTTTACCACAGCTGTTTGGGGAAATTCTTATGTTTACACTTTCTTGAAGATTTAAATTCTATTTAAAATGTAGTGGGAGTTAAAACCTATGTTGGGTCTGGTAGGATGCACATTAAAACCCCCTGCACTTTCAGAGAAAAAAGGAAAAGTAAACAGCAACATTTTTGTACACTAATGTGCCTGCTTTTGTTGATAACTTCTTACTGTAAAAGCTTTGGAACGTCTATAATGAAAAGGTTTGGTAGATTCATTGCAATCTAAAATTAATCACCGTTTCCGTTACTAAAATAATTGAGTTGTTATTGAGATATAGCAATTAAAAGGCAGTCCAAATGGCATGTACATTCCTTTTTGTAAACAGGTTCTGTGTTTTTAATGCAAGGCAGGGCTCATTTTTGTTTTACACAAGTATAATTTTGTACAACTATATAGTTTCTCTTGTAAAGAATCTCATTTTATTGTTATCAATTCATCAATCTGGTACGCTTGAATATTAAAGTTTATTTTAAAATATATATTTTAAACAGCCTTAATTGATGTAATTGTCACAGTTCTAAAGGAGAAGTTGTACAAACACACCTTCCAAATGTTTTCAGAACCATACTTAAGATTCCCACTAAACCAGGAGAATAAAGAAGTTGAAAGCGTATTTAATGCACAGAGAACAAAGAAAAAAATCAGATTGTATTTGCTAACTTTTGTAAATTAGACATATTAAAAGGGATTCCAGCCAAAAGAAAGAACCTGTTAATCCTCATTTAGCAACCTGCTGTGGGATGTCAGTTTATCAGATAGCGTGAGAAAGTAATATTTAAGGGAAACAACTATGGTGTATTTTTGTGCTGCACAGAAAAGGTGAAGGCTTAAGTAATGTTGTCCAAAGAGCAAAAAAGCCACACTTCAGATGGTGATGTTCCACCTCTTTTTTCATTTAGCATGTACTAAAATGGAATCCTATACAAATAGGAACCTGTCTGTTAATCCTCATTTTGGAACCTACTGTGTAATGTCAGTGTATTAGATAGGAGGAGGAAGAGGTAGTTATGGGAAAACAGAATTATGGCATATTTTTGTGGGGGACAGAAAATTATTTTTAAATGTTAAGGCGCTAGGAGAAAAGTAATTTACAGCCTTAGAATCAGTAAAAGAACATTTTAGCCTAAAAATGTTGCTGCCTCTTTGTTTTCTAAAGTGTTTTGATTTGCACACTTTGTATAGCCTAAAATGCAGAATGCCTTAGAAGTCTTTTTAAAATAAACTTTATCTATAAAACACATAAATCTTTAATCTAGATATGGGATCAAATGCAGTTATTCCAGGTTTGCCAAGTAATTCCAAATTGTGGAAGTCTAGTGGTACAGTGCTGTTCATTTGGCTGAAATTTTATCCTGTGGAGAAGGCCAGCAGAAAGCCCTGTTTAAGTCCTACATAAGCCTTCAAAATAGGCTTTATGCTGGCCCTCTGCACAAGGGGAAAATTTCACTCTCTTTAAACCCAACCTTGTAGTCCTTACATACAGTGCTGATTTAGGCAAAAATTTCATATTTTATATATTAGCGAGAGCCGAGGTTGTGGGGTTTGGTTTTTTGTTTTTGGTGGTGGTTTATTTTTCTTTTTTTTTTTCAAAATGGGTAACTGAAGGCAGGATGCTAAATCCTTATTTAGGCTCCTGAATAAGTGGCTTGATTCGCAAAAATGCTGAGCACCCAGCCACTCACTGAATTTAAAGGGGAATTGTTGGGTGCTGAGTACTTTTAAAAGTTAGGCCATTACTTGAAATGGCTAAATAGAGATTTAGAACACTAACAACAGGTGTCTATTTTTAAAATCTTGGCTATACAATGGAATTTTTTAAAAACTTTAATACAAAAATTGATTTTTAACAGGAAATACCAATATTTTACGGTTCATAAAATTAGATAAGTCTGAAACTCCAGTTGTTCCAAAGACCAGTGCTCAGGGAAATAAATGGAAAGTCAAGAAAGCTACCTATTACACTCAAGTTTAAGTATAAAATAACTTTAAACTCAAAATCTAAAAGATTGTTAAATTCATAGCACTTTTTGTTGTGTTCTTTAAATATCTTTTCAGAATGCCATTATGTTTAAACATTGTGCATCAGCTAATTCCTAAATTCATATCTTTCTTCACTTTTGGGCTTTTTTCCCCTACTAATAGTTTATTTTAGTGATGGAAAACATGCCGGAAAAACAATCTAAATCCAACTACTACTGAAGTTAATGGGAGTTTTGTCATTGACTTCAATGGGAGTAGGAGTCAGCACAAATTATTCTAGCTACTATACATAATACATGTGTAAAACAATATATTAGTCTTCTGGCACAACAGATAAGATGCAGCATGAAATATTAGCGCTCAGATATGTATTATTTGTATCAACAGAAGTGTGAAGAAGGTAACATGGTATCACACACTTTTTATAGATATAACATTAGGCAGGCAAATTGACCAAACAAGCCATGTTTTCTTAAAGATGGTATACAAATGTTTCAGGTATCAGGTGACTAACTTTTATGGTAAAACGCAAATGTATTTATTTCTCAGTGAGAAGAAACTTACAAATACAAAGTACAAGAAGAAGCTTCACAAGCGTGATCCAAGTGTCATGGAGCCATTTTTAGTCATTTTGAAAATCGTTACTATATAGATTGAGCAATAATGTTAGAGTGTATATATGGTACTATGCCCAAATTGAAAATAGGCTGGTGTAGGATTAGAATTTTAGGTTAATTGCATTGGATATCATGAGTCCTCTAATCTTTTTTAAATTATATGCCATATGTCATGTGAGTAAATGCAAAAACAAATTAGATACAGGTCACTGGGAGTGCGGGGGTTAAACTACCTTAAAGGATTTTATTCCATAAACATAGTAAAACAAGGAGGGAAAACAACAAAAAGATTGTTAACGTGTATCCCTACATACACACTCATTTAGGTCTCCGTCTTGCTTTAATTGAAGACCAAGGAAACACTCCCATTGGGCCTTTGCACTTAGTTTAGTCACATCTGTGCAAAGGTAATATAAAGTGGGTGTAAATGTTACTGACCTTGCAGCATTTCACCTCCATTTTCCAATGCCTTTTCACCGGTGTAAGTGACCAAAAAAGGGACAAGACAGTGGAGAATCAGGCCCATTGTCTTTGGCCGGAGCAGAATCGGACCTCTATGTGGGGAAAAAAATGCCACCAGCCTATTAACAATTCAGATAAATGATCTTGACACACTCCAACATCTTGCTTAATTAATTATTTTGCATTGTAATTGACAGAATAAATGTAAATTAAAGAAGAAAGAGTATTTGATGCTAAAAGAAAATTGTATTAAACTAGTACAGTTCGTACTCTAAGTTTGATTTCACTATAGGACTTCTTTGGTTCACCAAAAAGCACTGTGGTGACTGGTATAACTTAGATATATTTCAAATGTCATGTTTAATCATCAGAAAAGGTTTCTAAAAAAAAAAAGTTCATGTGACGAGGGCAGTCTCTTTCTGCATTTGGACTTAGTACGTATGAAAACCTTTTCTCCATTTTGCCATTTAATCTGAGATTGATCCTCAAGAAAAATGTCAATAATTGATATTGTAATTTTAGGATCAATAAAATATGTTTCAAAGCACAGCATATCCTATAAGAAAGGCTAATGCTCTTCATTTCATCTTTCCTTCTTGTCTTATAGTTATACCTAACAAAATAAGATTTAGTTGCAATTTCCAGGACAAAATATGGTTTCAGGGATTTATACTAAGCATGAGGTGGAAAATTGGCATTAAATGTATTAGCCCTGCTTTGAATTAAAATCTACTTAAGTAAGTTAAGCAATATTTTTAGTTATAGAGGATTCAGAGGTTTTTGGATGCCTTTTTAGTTATTTAAATACCCAATAGAGTTTTATTTTTATTTTTTAATTTTATATAATGAAATTCTTCAAGCACAATTGAGGTCTCCCTCCTCAATTCAGGCTATTAACGCCTTTTAAATGTAGTATGGGAGAATAAGATTGAATTCTTACTGTAGACTCGCCAGTTTAAAACTTTGTTTTCTAAATGGCCATTTAACCTCAAAAAGCTGTTATTGTACATGACTAAACATACACTCTACAAAATCACTGTGGTACTGAAACTCATAGATATAAAATGGGGTCCAGAAAGACCAGTGCAGTGTTATGTGAAATTCCCCATCTAATGAATAGATTGCAACAATTCAATTTGAATTGCACTGAGCTCAGAAAGCACCCCAGAACCAACACACTGTCACTGAGAGGAATAAGAGCGCTTCATTCGCTTGCATTGCTTTGCTATGTTCTTGCTATTACAGTATCAAGGTGTAAACTGTTGTGCTGCCTAACCATCAATGGGTGAAATTCACCACAGCGCCGAGGGACAAACGCGAGCCCTATGCACAACTTATGCTCTCAAAATGGGGTTTGAGTGGTGCCTGTGCTGGTCCTCTGCACAGTGATACATTTCACTCTGGGTTCAGACAGAGCAAATCATGTAATGGTGAACTAGGAAGCTGTATACAGAGTTCTAATGATGTGATAACCCTGAGACTGGAGCATGAGGGTTAGGGATGCTCTAAGTGCCCTATAATGGGGGCATCTCTCATTTACAACACACCAAATCCTGAAGTCCCCTTTTCATTCCCTTCTTCAGGCCAAATCCCCATTGACTTCAATGGGTTTATCCTGCAGTAATGATTAAAGACCTAAAGATTTGGCCCAATAGTCCTATGCTGAGTTTCAGATATTTGAAAGATCTCACCAGATTTATAGGAAAAAAATGTTTCTATTAAAATATCATATACAGTATCACTGGCGGCATGCTGCCTATTTGTAAGCTTATATGTATTATGGGAAACAGAGAGAGCTGAAGGATCAAAATTGTGTAGATGGCCCAGAAGACTGGATTGCCTCAAGGGATTGATCATAGAAGTAACTGGTGTTTCACTTCCAGATTTGATTCTATGGTGATCCAGTCTGGTAATGTCTAGTTGGTTTTTTAATGTCTGACGGTCTTTGTGAATAAGTCAGTGGTCTCAGTCCTGTTCCTAGGGGACAGATGTCTACTGAACACCATACAAGCCACCACAGTTGTCAATCTTGTTGCTATTCTTAGCAGAGGTCAAGGTTTGAAAGGCATGAAGGCTGAAATAGTCTTATATGTGGTCTCTCTAGAACCCAGTTAAGGCATATGGGTGGGGTGAAAAGGGGAACTTGTACTGATATTTTTGGATAAAGAGGACTTCATGCTCTAGATCCATCATTGTTTTTAAGTGAGAATCTGCATTAGATATAGGGAAATATATCCAAGGGAGTATTTTCAGCACACACTTTTGAAATCTTTTCACAAACCATAATACTTTATTTTAGAGAAGGTGCTAGAAGTCTTTGCACTTTCCCCTTAGCTACCTTTAAATCCTAGTTCAGGTCACTAAAGCCTAATTAAATCCTAAGGAGTTTAAATTATTAAATTTAGGGAAAATATTAGCTTAATCCTGCAAGATACTGAGTGCACTTAATTCCTACTGAGGTCATAGGAGGAGCTCAGCACCTTGCAGGATCAGGCCTGATGTGGCCCAAATTGTGGCAGTCAGTCACTGGCTGGGAAGGGAGTGGTGCAGCCCTGCACCAAATGGTGCAAGAGACAGTCCTTTCCAAAGCAGCACAGGGGCTCCCTGCAGGCTGCAGACATGTCTGAGGTGCATTTAATCATATATTCATGATTAAAATTTAGAACCTTACAAAGATGTCCATAGGGGAATGTAAGATTTGAGTAGATGCATGTCATTTCAGCTCATTTATACATATATTTTGAAACAAACTACTACTAACAAAAAGTGAGAAAATACTGCAAAAAGAGGATTGTGCTCCCACAAAAAAAAAAAATCCATATGGAATTTCTGCCATGCTGCTGCTGCTCCAAATATCTAACCATTCCTGGATTACCATGAAGTTGCTGGAACAGACAGAGGATGCTCTAGCTAGAGTCCTGGAGAAGGGATGAAACTGAAGTGCAAATATGTTGAAAGCTGTTAAATGTTTCCAGGATGTTTTGATTATCCATGAGTGCTCTCACAAGCTGCATATGTGCTATGAACAGCAAATTCCATAACGTTCAGAAACAGATCAAGCAGTTGGAAGATCTACTTTTATGATGCTGAGGAGGGGAAATATTAGCAAATGAAGATATACAGGAGCTAAATGGGACAACTTTTCTAAAAGACAAAACTAGAAGATTTAGAGAACCAGAGGTGATTCTCCAATCTGTGTTCCGTGGGCATTCAAAACGAAGAGAAGGCTGTTGAGATGATGGCTTTTCTATGATAGCTCTTGCAACTGACAGTAGAAAAGATTCAGGCCCAGAAATAGAAAGCACACTTCTTGTTCTTAGGCCCAAGCCTAAAAGTTCTTGCGCTTCACCAGCAGAAGTGATTTTGCAAGAAAGCCCAGAACTGCAACTTTGGTGGACATTGATCAACAGATTTGCACCAATCCTGATACTAACATTGACACTAACTCTGAGACATGACTTCTGATTGTTGCTGAAAAATCCCATTCTGCCTCTGACATGGTATGTTGCCATCAGAAGGGAACAGAAAGGGGTTTCTGCCAACACTGTGAAACTGGATTATTTCACTTAAAAGGGTTTGACTGGAATGGCATCTTCCCCTTCTACATCACCAAGAAATCCTGGATCATTACCCTGAGCTGTCAAGAGATAGTGCACTAAGTTTTATCCTGAACGTTGCTTTAATGTACAATGATTTCATGTTCCTATATATACTGTATAACATATTGCTGTGGCTTGCCCAGGAGATAGCATACATACTCATGACATTTAGATGCTAGCATCTGGTATACAAGTACATTGAGCAGGCCAAGCGTATGGACTGCCTGCTGCTATGCCCACAATGGTTTGGTTTTGCATATCTGTTAAGTGGTGGTGGGCCAGGAGACAGCACTGCAATTTGGATCAGATCCTGGCCTTGCTTTATGTAACAGTAAGAAGAGTGTTATCCCCTTATTGCCATGGTTCTACACTTGACCCATCAATCTTGAGGACAGGTAAACCTGGTAAAGAAGGGAAACTGGTCCTTCTTCCTTGTACTGGGGCCATGGGGGTGTGGGGAATGGGCCTCCCTAAGCCCAATGAACGGTGGATAGGATGAGTGGGTAGGATACTGTCCTCATCTCCCTGTGAACACTATGGAAGTGATTTCATCACCTCTCTGTGGGAGCTAGGTATTCTAGCCCCTGTGTTCCTCTCCAAACTGACTGCTCTCTTCCAGAGTTATTTGTCAGGAGACCTGTCTTGATCCACAATGTCTATTCAGTCTCCCCCAGCCAAGTGACTGCCAGAGAGGAATTCCCTACACGTATGGAGTCAAGACGACACTGTGCTTGTGCACTGCCTCTCCTGTGCTCAGGTGGGAGAATGCTATGGTGTATTAAATGATTAGATCAGTCGGGGGTACAATAAATAGAAAAGAGGAAGGAGACATGAGAAAGCCTTGCTGGTATCCTGCGGTTCTACAGGGTTTTTTTGTTTGGTGGTTGTTTTTTTTAAACAAAAAACCTATCTACAAACATCCATTGTCTCATGTATCCCCCTGAAGTCAGTGGGAGTTTTACCTGCATCAGGTCTGCAAGATCAGACGTTCTCAGTCTGAATAATGCTGTCGAAAAGTCCCACATGCTGGTTTACCTCAAAAGCAGTCCTGGCCTTGTTCCAGCAGCTGCATCTATGCATGAAAAGCACAGTCAGGGCTGAGACTACGAGAGTCCATTACTCTTTTGACAACAGCAGTAAAATAGATAAAAACCCTATTTAAAGTAGCAACATCTCAGATTCAAAAGTGCTTCATTACAGGGACCATGGACCTGGCCAGAGTGAGAATGGCTTTGGCAAGGCATCTATGCACCAAACGAAAAAGGATATTTTCTTCCACAATATTTTCCTGATAATTATTGGAAACATATGAAGAAAGCTAACAGCAGCAGGGGATTTCAACTCACTGTCACATGTACTACCAGAACTGGTTTTCTGTTGTACAATGTATTCAGGACTTCACCTTATGTCTGAATGACTCTAAACTTGCAATTTTTTCCTGGCAAATGTCATATTCATGCACACACGTTTTTTTAAAACATATTCAGGGCTAACCTACAGTACTCTCACTCATGGAGTAGTACGCTGTTCCAAGTGATGTCCCTATGAAATCAACCCAACTGTTCATGGAGTAAGGGCTTACCAAACATGAGCAAGAGTATCCCAATCTAGCCCTTGGTAAGCTCTATTGTCATTTCTGACCAGACTCTTGTTCCCTAGAGGTAAGCCAGGCTATTCGTTAGGAGTGTCAGTGGAATGGTCCCTCAAGATCCCTTTAGGCTCTATGGTGGGCGTAACTGTGTGCCCAGCGCAGGGGACTAAGGGGGTACAAGGAATCCTCTTCTTCAGTGAATAGGCCACCCACATTGTCGCCAGCTGTGCAATCTGGAGCAAGGACTGGGCAGAGGTTTGGCTCCACTCACAGCAATGCATTGGTATCAGTGTGGGAAAGCAGGAATAAATTATACAAGGCAAAGAGCTCGTGCCGCTTACTTCTCCCCAGGGCAATCAGGGACTGATTCACGAGTGAGTCACAACTCAGTCCCTATCCTCCTCTGCGGGCAGCAGAGCTCTGTGCCAGCCCTTAACATGGCCTGGACTGCACGGTGCCTATGTAGCCCTTGATAATGTCATAAAGTAGGAGGCCAGAATTAACTGCAGTCTTCAAAATGACACTCTGCAGATAAGGCCTGGGTAAATTATGCTTCTCTGGTGGAAATTTCTCAGTTGACTCTTCGTAGATAAAAGAGAGCCTCTGACACCCCAATGAACGGTGTGCCACTTCTAAAGAAGCTCATCTGAAAAGAAAAATCGGGATACCCTAGCCAACTAGCAGAGACAGTTCAAATCAGAAGGGAAGTAAATCCAACCAAGCGCCACAAAACAGAGATCTTTGACCATTTCCTCTTTTTTCATCCTTGACGGTCATTTCACCTTGTTCATGTTTTCAATGCTAGTTCGCAAGAGTATAGAAGCAACACAGCAAAGCATCAGGTAAAGGAGAACCAGTTTTTACTTTTCTGCTCTGAACAAGTGTGGACCATATTCTAGCCTGCAAGCTTAGAGAGCAAAAGCAGAAATGATTAATTACTCTAATTAGGGCTCTAAATGGGGAAAAGCCAGCTCCCTCGAGCAAAAGCACACTGAATTTCCTCATTTATGTGCAATTGTAGTGCTCAGAGGAAGAAGCCATCAAAGTGCATCTCCAAAACAAACATTTTCCAACTTTAATTTAAAAACACATTCAGGCCCTCAAAACTGAAATAACTAATGCTGAGATGCAAGAGGCTAAGTAGCCCCTGGCCAACACAGCTCAACTGAAGCAAGCTTTTTCCCTATGGAACTCTTACAAAAACCAGTGCATGGAACAACAATAATCTTTATGTCAGAAGTGTATAACTGAGTCCTGAGAGATGGTGAGCTGGCTGGTACCAACTGCAGAGCAAGGGGACTGATTCTGACCTCTGGGATGAGAATCAGAAAGAAACCAGAAACAGTCCCATTGTACCAAAAAGAGAGCAGCCCGTGAAAGGAATGTGTACGTCATTGACCACTTGCTCTGCCCAATGCTAAACAGAAAATCCCAGCAAAGATTCTTGGTGACAGGATGGAAGATGTTATGCAAAAAACCTTTTAGTTGGATTCTCAATTTGCTCCACTCAGTCCAGTCACAGACCAATGTAGCAATATCCTTTCCTTGTACAAGATTCATTCCTATCCCAGTAGCCTAATAATGAATCATTATGCTAATTTTACTCATGTTTTATAATGGATGCAAACTACACAATAGTCATAAATTGTGGAAATACTGACTCATCTCTAAATGACAGCACAAGAAGCGGGGATGCTTTGATCAGAGTGAAATTAACTTGCTCCTTAAACAGTTAATATTGAAGTTAATGAGCTACATGCTTCCCATTTCTTAATGAAAATGAAAAAATGAAGGTTACTTACCAGGGACTGCAGCCATTTAAGATGAGCGTCTGTACATTCACCCCATTGGAAGATGTGCTGGTGATAAGAATTTTCTTCTCACTTGGCTAGAACGCACTGAGGAACTGTGAAATCCCTGAGTATGGAAGAGCCTTCCCTTCCTTTATTCCCAGGAGAACCACTAATCTCAGCTGAAGGAAAGGGCAACCATGCATATTCAAACATTTTATAACCTTATGGTGCACTCTGGAGCATAATCCATAGAGTTTAAGATCACAATGATTTACACATTCTAAAGAGGCAAGTCACTTGGGATCCAGCAAAGGTGTTACTTGGTCTTACCAGAACAAGTGAGCAGGATGCCTGGACAGTCCCAGAAGATGATGCCTGGAATGGGCTGAAGACATCAAGAACCAGATGAGGGAAGGAAGCTTCCCAGGTTTCCCTGGAGATGATATCCCACTGCTGGAGGGTTAGCAGACTGCTAGGCTGACAGCATAGGAAGTAAGGTAGAAGGAGGACCTGTGGGGAGATAGCGGTTTAAGGGTTTGGTGCGGCCAGGTCTTAAAGTTTTGGAAAATTCCAATCAACATCCAACTTGCCGAGGTTTATCCAGCTGAATCCAAGGGCCTAAACCTTCTTTCAGGCATCGCTAATCTCACATAAAATTAATATTGTAAATTACAGTAACCCCTAGGAATTTAGGCCTCACATTCCCTTCTCTGCTTCTCCCTTGCTCCTGGGATGTGTGTATGTGTAGTAATTTGCTGTTAGTTTATGCTAATATGTTGGGGACAGACTTAAGACTCTGCTCACTCCCCACATCTATGCTCTACTGGGGAGTAGTAGATGCACAGCACTCAAGTACTGCTACACAGGGATATCGCTAAAGTCACAATCCAGACCAATGAGACTTCTTATGTAGTAAGGGTGGCAGAACCCAGCTCTTAGATATTAGGTACCACAATTGTTCTTTAAATGGAACATGAGATGTAAAGTCCATTCTGTTATAGTGCATTTTCAGAGAAAGCGCATTAGCTGAACTAATTTCAGATCCAGAGGAAATCAGTGATTTGCGAATGTCACATTAAAATCAAGTGGTGGGGAGATGTACATAAATAAAAATATAAATATTATAAACCTCATCAGAATTGCAAGGCAGCATTACACATGGAGCCAGTTGTCTCAGAGGTTAGTGGTGTGCCAATCCCTGAGGGCCCTTAAATATAAAAAGACAAATGCATTTAGTACCTGCAATTAGCTTGTCACAGAAGGGCCACATTTTATCATTATTGCTGTCTGCAAATGAAAGCTTTTCCATCAAGAAAGTGTTGGCCATTTAAGAAAGCCATTCCTCATGGGCCAGACAGGTCATCCTTTTCCATTTTCTCAGAATGACCCTCTTACCGGAGAGCAGTAAGAGATCCATTTAGAAGCAAATGGAGTGAGATTTAGCCTGTGATCTTCAAAACAGAATACAAAATTCAGCTGATGGAATAATTAAAGGAACATCAAAGAGGGGGAAAGAACCCTGCAGAGTTTGATTCATGGGGGTTGCGTGAACTTCACTTATAAGCTCCCTTTGCAGTCACCTTCAGTAAGCGAACTCCTGTAATTTCACCTGGAGACTGAGATGAACATCCAGATGGAACATTCACACTCCTCAGTCCACTGCTACTCCCCATTTCTTCTTGGGAACCAGGGACCTTAGCCCCCTCTTCCCCACATTGCTGCAGACAGAGAAAACACCTTCTGTCTGATGACAGTCACTGCTAGACCGAGACACAGGCAGATAGCATCAACATAGGCCATCGCAGCTACACGCTAGGAATTAAGGGGCTTCATTTCCCTGGTGCAGGGTTGCTAGAGAGCTGCTGAGGTTTCTCTGGATACCATGAAAGGGATAACAAGGCCCTACCTACCTCTCCCTATGTGGAACAGTGGCTGCAGCCAGAGTGGGAATATTTCCTCTCTTATGCTCCTCTATGAGGGCTCACGCTGCTCTTGCCTCCTGGAGACCCTGATGGATGAGAAGGTGATGGCCCTCACTTAAAGCCCATCCCAAAGCAACAGGATGAGGGAGCTTCTGGACTTCCTTTCACACAGGTTAGTTAGGGGTGTGATGGTACCTCCTATAAGACTTTACGGAAATATGCTTAGAATATGTTTTATGCTACATATGCCATGTAACATAGCTCAAAGGCTATGGGTACGTCTACACTACGGGATTATTCCGAATTTACATAAACCGGTTTAGCAAAACAGAATGTATAAAATCGAGTGCACGCGGCCACACTAAACACATTAAATCGGTGGTGTGCGTCCACGGTCCGAGGCTAGCGTCGATTTCTGGAGCATTGCACTGTGGGTAGCTATTCCATAGCTATCCCATAGTTCCTGCAGCCTCCCCCGCCCCTTGGAACTTCCGGGTTGAGATCCCAGTGCCTGATGGGGCAAAAATCATTGTCGCGGGTGGTTCTGGGTAAATGTCGTCAGTCACTCCTTCCTCTGGGAAAGCAACAGCAGACAAGCATTTCGCGCCTTTTTTCCCTGGATTGCCCTGGCAGATGCCATAGCATGGCAATCATGGAGCCTGTTTTGCCTTTTGTGACTGTCACCGTATGTGTACTAGATGCCGCTGACAGAGGCAATTCAGCAGCGCTACACAGCAGCATGCTTTTGCTTTTGCATGACAGCAGAGATGGTTACCAGCCATACTGTACCATCTACCATACCATAAATTGGTAATAAGATGATCATGGCTGCCAGTCCTTTTGCACTGCAGTATTTGCTGCTGTCATAAATTGGGAATGACTCCCTGAGTCAATCCCTCCTTTTTGGTATCTAAATATAGAATCAGTCCTGCCTAGAATATGGGCAAGTGTACTAGAGAACCACTGTATCATAGAACCAGAGAGCACAGCTGCTGTGTGTCAGATCCTGCAGAAGTTATGAGCTATATGCTATTCACAGGGGGTTGCTCCTGCAACAACCCCACCTGTTGATTCCGTTCTTCCCCCAGCCTTCCTGGGCTACCGTAGCATTGTCCCCCCACTTGTGTGATGACACAGTGACTTGTTAGTGAGAAATGAGTGGAAGGCAGCCTCCAGCTGCTATGATAGTCCAGACAGGACATTAAGCAGTGTGTAGGAGAGGAGCCCAGCATCCCGCTGCTAGTCCAGGGGCAATTGAATCTTTTCTTTACACATGAAGGGTGGGGGCTGATGGAGCTCAGCCCCCCTGTTGCTATGATGAAGACGGTTACCAACCATACTGCACCATCTACCAGGAAAAATTAGGGGCAGGCGCCCTTGATCGACCTAACTGATGCTAGTCGGCATGGTTACCAGTCCTTTTGCACTGCCCCACGTGCCAATAGGCTGATGATGACGATGGATATCAGTCTTATTGTACCATCAGCCACCCATGGCGGGGGGGAGCAAGGATGTTGGTGTTGAGTGCTGCAGCATCGCGTCTATCTGCAGCATTCAGTAAAGATAGGGTGACATGTAAAAGAGTCAAGAGAGGATTGTTTTCCCTTTCACTTCTGGGGGTGGGTGGGGGGGTGCGTAAATTGCCGAGCTATGCCCTGACCCACCGCGGACACTGTTTTTGACCCTAGAAGCATTTGGAGCTCAGCCAAGAATGCAAATGCTTTTCGGATACTGCAGGAACTGTGGGATAGCTGGAGTCCTCCAGTCCATGAGCGTCCATTTGATTCTTTGGCTTTCCGTTACGCTTGTCACGCAGCAGTGCGCTGAGTCCCTGCTATGGCGTCTGTCTGGAGATTTTTTTAAAATGATTTTGAATTTCGTCTTCTGTAACGGAGCGCTGATAGAACAGATTTGCCTGCCCTTACAGCGATCACATCCGCATGGTCCATGCTGGAGCTCTTTCTTTATTTTGATTTTTAACTGCATCGCCACACGTGCTGATCGGAGCTCCACGCTGGGCAAACAGGAAATGATATTCAAAAGTTCGCGGGGCTTTTCCTGTCTACCTGGCCACTGCATCCGAGTTCAGATTGCTGTCCAGAGCAGTCAGTGGTGCACTGTGGGATACCACCCGGAGGCCAATACCGTCGATCTGCGGCCACACTAACCCTAATCCGATATGGTAATTCCGATACTAGCGCTACTCCTCTCGTTAGGGAGGAGTACAGAAACCGGTTTAAAGAGCCCTTTATATCGATATAAAGGGCCTCTCAGTGTGGACGGGTGTGGCGTTAAATCGGTTTTACGCTCCTAAAACCGGTTTAAATGCTTAGTGTAGACCAGGCTTATGATCTACTGAATGTATTATTCTTATTTGTATGCATGTATCATTATTCGAAGTTATGAATGTTATGAATGTTGGCTGTGTACCGGCTTGATTTCTAAATAACCTTAGTAGAGCATTTGGTTAGTTCCTGGAGAAAGGAATGTTGAAATTAAGTACCGAATCAAGAAACACTTAAAGGACAATGGATCTTGGAATGCTCCAATCCACATAAGGAGTCTATTTGAGGACGTTCAAGGTAGCATGTAAACAATGGATGATACCTGTAAAAACTGTGAGTCATGCATGGACATGTGACTTGCCCAGGTGAATCCTGAACTCCATCTTGGAACTGGACTTTGCATAGGAGTGAGGAGAAAGTCTGTTTAAACCCCGGGGAGACCCCTCCATTTTGTCTTCAGCTGGCTAAAGAGAGAGCCTCTCCACCCCTCAGGATACCTGGAAGAAACTGTAACAAAGGACAGTAACTCCAGGGGGTGTGAGTCGTTGCTGGACCCAGGCTAAAAGGAGATTAGCCTGTAAAAGGGAGCATTCTGGAACTGGTGAGGATCTCATCTGTATTCAGTTTGATTAGACATAGATTTGCGCATTTTATTTTATTTTGCTTGGTGACTTACTTGGTTCTGTCTGTTACCACTTGGACCCACTTAAATCCTACTTTCTGTATTTAATAACATCACTTTTTACTTATTAGTTAACTCAGAGTATGTATTAATACCCGGGGGAGCAAACAGCTGTGCATCTCTCTCTATCGGTGTTATAGAGGGTGAACAATTTATGAGTTTACCCTGCATGAGCTTTATACAGGGTAAAACGGATTTATTTGGGTTTAGACCCCATTGGGAGTTGGGCATCTGAGTGTTAAAGGCAGGAACACTTCTGTGAGCTGCTTTCAGGTAAACCTGCAGCTTTGGGGCAAGTAGTTCAGACCCTGGGTCTTTGTTGGAGCAGACGGGAGTGTCTGGCTCAGCAAGACAGGGTGCTGGGGTCCTGAGCTGGCAGGGAAAGCAGGAGCAGAGTTAGTCTTGGCACATCAGTTGTTAGTTCCTAAGGGGGTTTCTGTGATCCAACCCATCACAAGGGGATCTCTAGGCATCACAGGATCTTCTGGGAGGAAGAGGGACCTGAGATGTATGCTGTGGTAATAGGGATGCCAACTTTCTAATTGCTGAAAACCGGACACCCCCGTCCAACCCCTCCCCCCAGAGGTCCCACCCTCATCTGTTCTCCAGGCCCTGCCCCCCATTCACTCCTCTCCCCATCTCCCTCCATCATTCACCCCCCCTCCACCCTGTCACTCACACCCTCCTGTCCCGGGACTCACCTGCCGCCTGCAGAGCCGGGCGGGGAGGAGCTGACGTGGAGCCTGCCTGCCTCCCCAATTGGGGCACAGCAGGGTGGAGGAGAGGGAAAAATGCTCAGCCAAGCAGCCCTGGGTTCGGCTTCCCCTTGCAGAGGCACTGGCTTCCATGGCTGGCCACCCCCTTCATTCCTACACAGTGAAGACACCACGGTGAGTAGGTCTAAGTATGTCAACTTCAGCTACGTTATTCAGGCCTAGAACAGAGAGTGGAGAATAAGCCCTGGTTTACACTGGGGGGCGGGAATCGATCTAAGTTACACAACTTCAGCTACGTGAATAATGTAGCTGAAGTCAACGTACGTAGATCGACTTACCGTGGTGTTTTCACCGTGGTAAGTTGACTGCTGCCGCTCCCCTGTCGACTCCGCCTGCGCCTCTCGCCGAGCTGGAGTACAGGAGCCGACAGGAGAGCACTCGGGGGTCAGACGCGCTAAATCGACCCCCACTGGATCAATTGCTGCCTGCCGGTCTGGCAGGTAGTGTAGACATACTGTAAGAAAGCAAGAAAAGGGGCATCCCCTGCCAAGGGCCTGTGCCCCTGAAAGGTGAGGGCAGTTTATCTGGGCCCATTCATATATACACACACACGTTATACGAGCCCATTCACACACACATGCTGCCAGTCCCTCAAAAGCAGGTTTTAGCCAGTGGAGGCAGTGCCAGCAACATCCTCACAGCTTCCATCTGGGCCAACCCAGGCAAATCAGGGTGGGGTTAGGGAACAGCAGTGGGAGGAGAGGATTCACAGGGGTCCATGGATGAAGCACAGTCCAGCCAATGACCCCAAGTAGGTGAGCTGACCAACTCCACACCCAGCTCATGTGGAGTTCCCTGGCAATCGGGGAAGGGGGGGACCAATAGCCAGCGAGTGGGGGACAGCCACCTGTATGTAGGCAGTGAGAAGCCCAATCCTTGGAGGGGATTAGCATGGGCACTGCTGGGGTCTCCCTGCTCTGCTGCTCGATGCACAGGGCAGTTCCGCAGATGCCAGGGCAGTGACATGTCACTGTTGCCCCCGTCCTGTGGACACGAACTTCTCCAAGGTCTTAGAAGGTAAGTTGCACAAAGCAGCCAGTCCTGGCTGCCTCACAGAGCATCCAAGTTCCCCTCAAGCCTCCCCCGAGAGATAGAGGCTCCTATGGGAACGGGCAGTGGCTGCCGTCTATCGGCATGCAGCACTCCTGGGGTACCACACAGGCACCAGGGATGTATAAACCCACAGATCTCACAGGGAGCTCAGCTGGACACCAGGCAGCTTTGTAAGGTCAGAACACAGAGTATGCGCAAGGTCCCACTCACCATATCAGATCCAGTTGGGAGGAAGACACCCTAACAGCAATTCATTGTTTAATTAGATTTCAGTAACAACACAAAGACTCCTACCCAGGGAGAGGCTCCAGCTATCATATGGTTAACACCACACAATCCCAGCAGCATTAAAATAATCATTTCAAACAGGAACTCAGCCAGCTACCCGCCTTTGTGCCCTTTCCTTGTTCCTGGAGCACACCCACCACCCGCTCCAAACACCAAGCAAGTAGGCATCCCACTAGATGATGGGAGACACATGGCTTATTCCTGGGGCAGATCCTCGCTGTGGAACTGAATCCCCAGATTCCCAACAGGGGGAGCTGAGATGGAGTGGGAGAGCACGACACCTCCTGCACTGGCCACCCCCGGCCTCTCTTTCACAGGCAGAGTTGGAGAACATGCAGGCCCAAACTGTGCTAGATAGGAGGGGCTCAGCATGCAAATGAGCATATTAGCACCTCCTCATCTGCATGCACTTGCAAAAATCTGTGACCTTCACAGGAAAGTCCCTTGAGATTCTCCACTCCCAGCACATGCAGCCGAGGAACTGAGCCAGTATGTTGGCTGGGATAGATGCTTGAGCCCGGCCACTGCCTCACAGCAAGAATCTGACACACAGCAGCGGCTAGGCCAAACCACCTGAATCCAACCTTTTAGGAGTTATTAAACAACAATTCCTCCTGGGCCAGCTCTGGCCATGGCCTCATTTAGAGATGGGACAAGTCTGAAATAAGTCAGTTTCCAAACATTCACACAACTGACACCATCCCTTTAATAAAAACAACACTAAGCAGCTACTGCTCATAGCAGTAATAAGCAGCTAATGGTTATCCCTTAACAATGCTAACAGCAGCAAGTCTCAACAGCTAATCATAATGGCAATGTTAACAAAAACAGTGCCCTTACACATAAATAATAGTAATCATTAGTTAATAGTAATAATGAGAAGAATGAACAACCATTTTAGAATGGAATGGTCCATCAGGGACTCCTCTGCGAAGACTTACAAAGGGATCTCACAAAACTGGGTGACTGGGCAACAAAATGGCAGATGAAATTCAGTGTTGATAAATGCAAAGTAATGCACATTGGAAAACATAATTCCAGCTATACAGACAAAATGATGGGGTCTATGCTAGCTGTTATCACTCAAGAAATATTTTTGAGTCATTGTGGATAGTTCTCTGAGAACATCGGCTCAATGTGCAGCAGCAGTCAAAACCGCTAACAGAACTTTAGGGACCATTAGGAAAGGAATCGATAAAACAGAAAATATCATAATGGCACTATATAAAACCACAGTACACCCACACCTTGAATACTGCGTGCAGTTCTGGTCGCCCCATCTTAAAAAAAAGATATATTAGAATTAGAAAAGGTACAAAGAAGGACAACAAAAATGATTAGGGGTATGGAAGTTGTGTCACATTTTTTGCCTGCCATCTGGTTTTTGAGCTGGTAGTGGAGGCTACATTGTCGCTTTCTGCTCCATACATACCTCTGCACACACCCCTCTGTCTCATCACCCTTCCTAAATTGACGTGGATTGTCAGCATTACTTATTTCACCCACCCTGCACTAACTGAACTTCACCCAGCCAAACTAGCCACTTGGGATCCTCCTCCCACCACCGGGGAGGTGTGACACTCTGTACCTCAAAATAGCACCCTGGAACCCCTATATTCACCGCTGTGATATTGTGATACATTTTGAACAAAGGATGCCTTGTGAGAGAGATATCATTGTGCAAGTCTTGATCTGCTGAACAGAAATAACCTGTTGGATTGTGTGTACTATCATAGTATGTGAAGTTATGAAGTATTACTCTATGTGTTACTGAAATACGCTGTGAGGTTGGGAACACCCACAACCAGCCTTTCAGTTACAACAAAGGAGTAACCATCAGTAGCCAGGCAGCGTTAATGGCTCATCAACACACCATCCGCTATCCCAGAGACTTCTCAGAGAAGGCACGTACACCGGGGGGTGAACTAACTCACGTCACAGCAAACATCTTTCCAGCAAGCTGGTAGAAAGTATAAAAGAGAGACAGTGACATCATCACTTGGCCCCTCTCCCCTCAAACTCAACACCTGGAGGAACGTCTGGAGGAAAAAGATTTTGAACTGGGGAAGTTTGGTCCTAGGCTGCAAAATAGTGCCAGCCTCTGCATTGTGGAACTGTAACTTGCTTGTACCCTCAGTCAGGGTCAACATTTGCTTAGACTAAAAAATTAGGCTTTAGAATGTGTGTTTCTATTTTTATTTCTCAAGGTAAGTACTGTATCTCTGAGCTTTATGTCTACCACTTATAATCACTTACAATCTATTTTTCTGCAGTTAATAAAGTTATTGTAACGTTTTATCCTTCCCAGGGAGTTTGTGTAAAGTGTTTGGGAAATCTCAGGTCAGGTTACAGAGACTGGTGCATGTCCATATGGAGAAGTGGCGAACTAAGTAATGAACTTACCCTGGTCAGGCTTCTGACTGTGCAAGATGGTACAGTTCTGGGGTGCAAGACTGAGGAGCTGAGGGGAACTGGCTGGAGCCTCACTAGTTATGGTTCATGAGTGGCTGGGAGATCATTCATGTAACACATCTGGGTGTGTCCCTGCCTATGGATGGCTGTGTAAGTGCAGTGCCTGTCAGAGGTTTGTAGCTTGACATCAGCATCACACTGTGAGAGGCAACTCAGGTTGGAGGGTTTGGAGAGCTCAGCGGTTCCACAGTCCAGGTTCCACCACAGAGACCCTGTCACAGGATCTCCCCTCTTCTAGATTAGTGGCTCTCAACCTTTCTGGGCTACTGTACCCCTTTCAGGAGTGTGATTTGTCTTGTGTACCCCAAGTTTCACCTCACTTAAAAACTTATAAAATCAGACATAAAAATACAGAAGTGTCAGAGCCACACTATTACTGAAAAATTGCTGACTCTCATTTTTACCAAGTAATTATAAAATAAATCAATTGGCATAAATATATTACATTTCAGTGTCTAGTACACAGAGCAGTATAAACAAGTTATTGTCTGTTGCAATTTTAGTTTGTACTGACTTCGCTAGTGAGTTTTATGTAGCCTGTTGTAAAACTAGGCAAATAACTAGATGAGTTGATGTACCTGTGATGTTGCACTCCATATGATTTTATGAAAATATGCTAATAAGTGTGAATATAATGTAACTGGAATATGCTTCATGGAAAAGGTCTCTTGTAAGTTATCATTACAAAGCATATAATCTACTGGATATGGTCATCCTATTTGTATAAATATATCATTCTTGTATCTGAAACTAGAAATATGAACTATAACTCAGAGGGCTTATTGTAGTTATACAAAGTGGGGGCCATTAATGGTGGTTTGGAATCTTGATGGCTCCCATCAACCAGGACAATTGACTGTGGATGGCTGTTTGCTTGCAGGCCTTCCTGTGAGGCAGGCTGGGAGGAATGAAGGCTTGGGGTCTCCTAGGACATGTGACCATGTCACCTGGTACTGGAATCCATCTTAAACCTGGTGCTTTTCCATTTAGAAGGAGGGGTGGGAACCCAGAGAGATAAAAGATTCCTGCCTTGTGCCAAAGATATATAAGAGGGTTGAACAGAACAAAAGGGGCTGCAATCACGAGAAATCCCCTAGCTACCACCTGAGCTGGAACAAGGGCTGTACCAGGGGAAAGGATTGTGTCCAGACTAGGAAGGCATCCAGTCTTTGATAGAAGCTTATTGAAACATCTGAGGGTGAGATTTTATCTGTATTCAATTTTCTTACTGTATTAGGTTTAGACTTGTATGTTTTATTTTATTTTATTTTGCTTGGTAATTCACTTTGTTCTGTCTGTTATTATTTGGAACCACTGAAATCCTACTTTTTGTATTTAATACAATCACTTTTTACTTATTAATTATGAGTATGCAGTAATACGGGGGAGGGGGGGCAGCTGTGCATGTCTCTCTATCAGTGTTATAGAGGGCGAACAATTTATGAGTTTACCCTGGATACGTTTTATACAGGGAAAACAGATTTATTTGGGGTTCGGACCCCACTGGGAGCTGGGCATCTGGGTGTTGAAGACAGGAACACTTCTTAAGCTGTTTTCAGTTAAGCCTGCAGCTTGTGGGGGACGTGGTTCAGACCTGGGTCTGTATTGCAGCAGGCTAGTGTGTCTGGCTCAAACCAGGCAGGACACTGAAGTCCCAAGCTGGCAGGGAAAACAGACTCAGAGGCAGTCAAACCACATCAGCTGGCAGTCCCCAAGGGGGGGTTCTGTGATCCAACCTGTCACCGTACCCTCTGGAAGACCCCTGGGTACCCCCAGGGGTACGTGTACCCTTGAGAGAGACTCACTGTTCTAGAAGTGTAGCTATTTCCCCTTGTGGGGTCCTGGAGTGCTGATGTACCACTCTGTATTGGCACCGCCTGCCGTAGCACGCCAAATGCACAATGACCCAGGCAAGCACTGTAGATGCTTCATCTGCTAAGGCGCTTGTCACAACCTTGGATTTCCCATGGCCAAGGCTTGGGTAACTCCTGTCACCACCAAAATTTGCATTTGGAAATTTGATACTGTCTCACCCCTCTCTCTGCTCCCTTATTCCAAAGGCACTGGTCCCAGGAGCAGGTGCTCATTGATAAATATGGTAGGGGCTCTTCAAGGGAGACTGCAGGAAAACCCAGGCACCACAACTCCACCCCAGACTGGATTAACAAACTCGTACCTTATTAATTACAAGTAAACCCATGAATAAACTAATTTAGAGTCTCTTCTGCGCACCTCCAACCTTGCCCCAGAAAAACTCACCTCCAGCTGGCCAGCCTCAAATCCCCTCCCCCGGGCCCTTGCTTGCTGCCGGAATTTGAACCAACACTCCATGGTGACTCTTAGCAACCTGAAGGGACTTGCAGAGTCCTCAATTGTAATGTCACTGTTCCCCGTCCAACCACAGCTTTTGTTTCCCACCAAGCCCACATGTAAAATAACATTAATGCAACACATTAACTCACGTTCTCCGCAGCTGTGAGAAACCACACGCCTGTTAGTCCCAGCGTCCCAACACGCTTCCCAACGGCCACCACTCCCCCGTGGCCTCCCGTCTTCATGGAGATGGAATAAATGGGCCCAAGAGTCAATGGTGTCCCAGCTCCCCACCCACGCTCTCCTCCCTGGCCACCCCCCAAAACCCATCTGCCCACCCCAACACCATGCTCCTCCCATAGACCCAGCTCCTTTGACATTGCCACACTCAGTGGTTCCCTCAGCACTACACTCCTTCCACAGTCCCAGACCCACAGCCTCCCTGACAATCCTCCTTCCCAATTGCCCCCTGCATTACACACTTCCCAGGAGCCCAGGCATCAGCATCTCTGGTGCACAGACCCCGCATTAAAATACCGCCTCTACTTACACCATCACATGCCCTACGTTATCGTGTGCAAAGAAGGGTAAGTAGTAGAATTCCACTGGTAGCATAAGAATTTTATTTGCAACAAGCTTAATCTTATTATACTCGCTCTTTCCCCAGTAGGGACATAGCAGCAGAAGACACCTGTGCCAGGTGGCCTCCCGACACACCCATGCCTCCACCAGAAGCAGCCAGGGAGGAATATCAAGCGACTTTTGGAGATTTGAGAATGAGAAAACGAGAGAGAGAGAGTTTTTCCAAAGTTTGGAAGGCAGGCTGCACCTCGTCTCCCAGGAACATCCCACTGGGGCAAGGCGCCCACAGGCTCTGCCTCTCGTGAGGAAGCAGCCCTGCTTCTCCAGTCTTCCCCACCATCTTGTGGTCTGGAGGACATTTTACAGCCATAACACACACTGCTGAATACTAAGTCCTAGCTCCTTTCCTCTCCCCCAGAGCAAGGGAGGGCAGCAGGGGTGCCACGACAAAGTATTTCCATGAAATAAACTGCCTGGCGCTATGAACAGCCTCCTTTTTTGTTGTGCTCAATCCTACCTATTGTTATTGTCGGTTATTTCCACTGTTATGCCACCGTACTTACAGTACACTCACAATTACACTCTGCCCATTCCTGGCATTCGACCAGGTATAGTGCTAAAAAGGACCCCACAGACCTGTCTTGCCCATTGCATTTGGCAAACCAGACAATCGTTCCTCTACTTAGATGATCCCATGACACAACCCCCTACTTCACCTAACACAGTCCAAATGGGGAGGGACTGTCCAAGGAAACTGCAGACATAGGAAACCAGATACCAAACACCTATTGTGTATCCGCTGCACCAGATTATTACCTGGGCACAAGCCTGAAGCAGGCAGCTCTAAAGCTACACAAGCTAAAACTGATGCTGGTCAATGCAAGATTAATTGCCAACACGCTATACATTCCCTCATCAGTTATGAAACACCCAGTACAGCTTGTGTCACAGAGACCTGTCTGGATGCTACCAAACCCCCTGTGCTAGCCCGCTTGTCTCCTCAGGGTACTCTGTCCATCGCAGACCCAGACAGGACAAGGCAGCAGGCAGCACTGCGTTCACCTGCTCATCAATCATCATGTCCTAGAGAGGTGCCTCGGGTAAGAAAAGTTAATTTGAATTCATTCATCTAATAGAAAGCAGAGCCAACGCTGACAGACTTCATGCTTATCTTCAGACTACCACAGACTAAGGGTACAAAAAGGATCTCACACGTGTCTTGTCGGCTATGGTGGCAAAATACGCCAGAGATTTGTCATCCTGGGAGAACTACGTGACGCCTTCTCAGAATCTCAGTTCAAGACCTGTGAATCTGACCCCTTCCTTTCCTGGCTGGTGAAAGAGTCATGAGTAACTGGGGCCACTAATGACCAAAATAGCCAATGCCTCATCCAGAGAAGGGATCTTTCTTTCCTTCTTCAAACACACAATTGTCTGATCAAATCTACTCTGGATGCATTGGTTCTATCACCCAGTATCAAGCCTCCTGTTCCTGAAGACGCTCATAGAGAAGCTAGCCAAAAGTGACAACAAGCTCATCTAATTGAAATAATATCCTAGGCCAGCACTGTCCAGATTCAGATCAGGACATGGGACAGAAACAGATCGCCTAAAGCTCCAGGTTGAGGACCACAGAACAAACTCCTACAGGAACTAAGAGTCATCACAAACTTCCCCACCTTCTGCTCCAAGTGCAAGGTGCAATTCTTTGACCTGCTTCTTCCAATATAAACTCCCCTCCCCACACACAAAAAAACAAACCAGTACGTTGCACACACACTTCTCCCCCTGGACAGAGGATAACAAACCACGCATGACAGATGTCAGCCATATTGCTTAATGCACATCTGGAAAGTGCTGCAATACTATAGTAATGCAGGCAGCATAAGAACCTATAGAAAATGGAATAGAATTTATTTCCTGCCAATGCTCGACTTTTTATGACTGACCACACATCTGGAAGGTGGAGACCAGCAGACTTCTGACCTCTCTTCTGGTGGATTTAATGAATCAATTTACAACAGAAAAAATCTCAGTATATCCTCTCGCATCTGAAATCCAAGCTCAATGGAAGAATGAACTCCAAGGTTATCCATAGCCTTGCACCTTGCACCATATACAAAGTGAGTGTGAAATGACAGTAGCCTTTTACGCCCAGTTGGAGAGGGAGGGGAGAATCAGGCCCAAGTGTCCCTGTCTGTAAAGAACAGGACAAGATCTGGTTCTGTCAAGGGAATGGCTAACTTCCTACCAGACCCATCTCCATAGGGAAGCTACTGAAGGGCACCACCTGCTCTCCTCACGGACTCTCCATTCCTACCTCCAGCTTCCCACTCCCTCACCCCCCATATTCATCTGCGCCTCAGTCACATTCTTTGCCTACTGATGGCACAGGTCTGGCCCTGCTCTCCAGGCTGATCAGGACAGCTGTGTCCCTGTCCCACCTTGACGCTGCTGGCTGCTCCCCACCTGCTCAGAGCACAGCAGGGCAGAGCAGAGGGGCAGATGTCCAGCAGGCAGAGAGGGAGTGGCCCCATGATACCAGTATTGCTAGCCCAGGAGTCAGCCCCAGTAAAATCATGAGATAACAACCCCCAACTTCTTTAATGTTTTCAGTCTTCTGATTGCTTACCCTGTTGCACAGTGTGCAAGATCACATCAGGCTGAACATTCAACCTTAAACGCATACGCAAATGCCTGGCCTTCCCCGTGGCTGCTCAGTGGGGTTCTCCACTTACCCCTTCTCGGGGGTTACAGTAAGGAGTACAGCTCCCCTGCTCCGCTAAGAGCAGAGTGAGCTCCTCCTCCGCCCCGGCTTGGGTAAGCAGCACTTTACCCTACAACCCCCCCAGCCCCCTTCCTCGCTGGGAGGTGAAGTGAGAGCACCCCGTTCTGTTTCAATCTGCTCTAGCCACTGTCTCCCTTAGCTCCTGCAGAGAGAGTGCTGTTAATGCCCCTCCCTGCAGATCTTCCATCCATGACTTCCCACCCCTCCCCTCAATCGCCTGCCTCCATCCGCTCCTTTCTGCCCCAGCCTGCCCCTCCTACAGTCTTCCTTTTCCCTGCAGTCTGTTGCCATTGCATACCGTACCCCTCCTGCCCCCTCAGCCATCTTCCCCCTTCCTGTGCCCATTCCTACCGCCAGCTCCTCGCCCCCCACCCCAATATCCATCTGCTCCTCAGTCACACTCTTTGCCTAATGACCGCTCAGTGTTCAGCCATTTTCACTGAGGGCAGCCTGGTTTCAGTTCAGTCCAGGCAAGTAACAGCCATCTTTGCTCCTACCCACCTGAAAAACGTTAGAAAAATGGTGGTGTGAACTGAACGGAGAGGAATCTGGCTTTCATTCCCCTCAGAGCAAGCGGGGACGGGGGATTAGCCATTTTGAAAAAGAGCAACTCTTCACAAGCTTGTCCTGACTGGTTGCCAACTCTCGTGATATTTGGAGTGCTTTTTTCAAGGCCTCTCGTAGCTTTCATTTTTGGGGCGCTTAAAACGTAGCCTTTTTGGATAAAGGCAACACTAACTCCTGTTCCTGCTATCAATGGGACTGAAGCCACAGGCTGCCATCAGCCAAGATAGCCACTCCTTCCCTACAGCCTTTCCATGTGACAATGAGGAAGTTGCCAGTAAAGATGGTCGCCAGCTCCCATTGTTTCTAAGGAAGCTGAAGCCAGGCTGCCCTCCAAGAAGATGATGGTCTCATCCATGGTCACCAGGCTCAGGCAGGAGCACTGGAACGGGGGAAGACACCCATGTGAGTGGGGGTCGGGGCCACGGTTCAGGGGCTGGTGGCACCCCCACTTTTAGGAAGCTTCTGCCACCCCTGGGCACAGGCAACCTAATTCTGGTATTTCCTGACATCTGAGTGATTGACTTTGCCACTTTATCTATTTCAAACGTAATACATATGAAAACAATTACCACCGTTTTTAGCATATATTCACAGACATTGAAAGAAGTAAGGTTACAGCCTGGTCCTCCTCTGCCAGCTGGGCGATTCTCTGAGAAAGAGCACCCCTCACAAGCAAATACAGATTTGCAGAAGCACTGTGATGTCGTGGGACAGATTCTTATCTCATTTATACTGGTGTACATCTGGAGTTACTTCACTTAAATCCATGGAGGTACTCGGGGGATTAAGACCAATGTAAATGAGAGCAGACTTATCTTCATTTTTCACCACGTCTGTATTTAAATGGTTCCTTTTTATTTGCAACAATAATGCATACAAATATAAGACTTGTTACGGTGGATTAGCCCAGTGGTGATCCAGGCCAGCATCCTGTCCTCAACAGTGGCCAGTGTCAGCTATTGCAGAGGAAGAAGCAAGAAACCCCACGCATTGGACGGTTATGAAATAACCTGCCCTCAGAGGAAATTTCTTCTGAACTCCCATTAATTGGAGGTTGGCTTATGCCTCAAGGTATGCACAACACTGAAAGAAGTCATTACTATTTCAGTACAATTAAGCATTTTATGTAACTAAACTGAAATGTACTTTTTGGCCCTCATTAAAAGAGTGATTATTTCATGGGCTAACCTATAATGATTATTTATGTACTTACATGGTCCCCGTTGCTACAGTATCTGAGCAAATGTACTATCTATCAGTCCTAACTAGAAAATGCCAGGGAAAGCCATACAGACGTCTCATTGTCTTTAGTATCAGAGGGGTAGCCATGTTAGTCTGGATCCGTAAAAGCGGCAAAGAGTCCTGTGGCACCTTATAGACTAACAGAAGTATTGGAGCATGAGCTTTCATGGGTGAATACCCACTTCATCGGATGAAAGCTCCCACGAAAGCTCATGCTCCAATACGTCTGTTAGTCTACAAGGTGCCACAGGACTCTTTGCTGCTTTCATTGTCTTTAGCATTCCTTAGGTGGAGATTTGTAGGTTAATTCATATCTTCAGGAGCCATTTTTAGTGATGCAGGGAGCCAGGTTCCAAAGCTGGCAGGCAGTTTATAGAAGCAGAAATGGAGAGTCTAATCTATTGATTACTTTCAGGGAGATGAATTAATTCTTTAAAAGTTGTTCAACAACCAAATGCTTGTCAAAGCAATGCTATGTGAAGACAAACAGCAGGTTCTTATGTTAGTTACACTGGCATTTACCCCAGTAATTCTTCTGAAATCAGTTGAGTTCCTCTGTATTTACAGTGGTGTAACAGAGATCAGAATCTAGCCAATAGCCATAGTCAGAAATCACTGAAAATCCAGTGAGAACCAGGAGTTATACTTGTCTAAGTGAGAGGTAAATCAGGCCCATTACTGGAGAATAGCCATTCTGGAGAGTGCAAAACTATGAATCTCCCCAGCTTCAGATATCAAAAGCCCCATGGACCGCTCAGTACATAGCCACAGAACCTGCTGAGATGGGAGTGTTATCTTACAGGTGGCTGAGTAACGCTCATCCCTTTCCAGGATATCGATGCAGTCTGATGACCATATACAGCATGTGACAAATAATATGGAGTAGTTTTTTCCCTACTCAATGAGGAAGGATTTTTCTGTGTTAATTTAGTGATGATGAAAAGAGCCAGTAACCAAAATCATGGAGTCCAGTGCCCCCGTTAGCTGCAGAACAGGTGCACCATGTATAGTGGCAGATACCAGTGTCCCAACATTGCTGTATCCCTGACTGGAGGAAATGCCCTTAGGAATAAGATCATTCAGTCTCCAGGTCTGTTCAATTTTTTTGCATCTCTACTGAGACTGCCAATTAGACCCAGTTGTGATGGTGGTTTTTGTGATATGGGTAACTGTCCATTGGCAACGGGACTGAGATTGAACAGGTAACAGATGGAATCAGTTTTTGGCCACTGCTGAACTGAATTCACATGGTAACCCAGAGGGGATTCACAAAGGAGATAAACCCTGAAAATCCAGTTTCCAGCAGAGAAATCACGTTAAAGGAACTGAAGGCCAAAATAATGGAGTTTCTCCTGGATGATAGGTACAGTTCATTGGCAGCCATGCACAAGGAGAAGATGACATGGAAGAGAAGTCCTTGCACCCAGAAAAATATCACATCCATCACCCCAAGCTCACTGGAAACAAACCAACAAGAAGGGAAAGAAAGACAACCCCCTCCAAAAGAAAGGAAATTGGCAGTCTTTTTTTTTGGCGGGGGTGTGTGTGTGTGTGTGTCAAGCTATTGTATTTCTATGGACTTATCCCGTGAGCTGGAAAGAGATCTCACGATTGCTCCATTGTCTGAATACAGCAAATCTAAGAATATTCGTAGTGTTCACTAAAGGGATTAGCTTTGTGATGAGATGTGTGACACGTTTATGATTTCACATGAGCGAAGAGCTGACAGCAGCATCCTCTGCTTCAGATGTGACTCAGCCACCCTCCCCCACGCCCCAAAGACTGTGGATGTTAAATACAAATTCTAGTCACTTACAAACATAGGTCTGGGAAATAGGCTAATGTTAGTTCAGTGGTGGCTGCTGCATAGCTGTGTAGATTTTTAATATAATAGTTGAAGCATGTAAAGCATTTTGGGATCCCTCAGTATAAAAGGCACTGTAGAGAAGCCATATTTTTATTGGCAACACTGTAACAATGCCTGTGATTTTATCACAAGGCTCTCACTAATGTTTCTCTCAAAGCCCCAGCTTCTGGAATCATGTGATAAAATTTCAGCTTTTAAAAAGTTTCTCCACAAACATGAAGGTTAGAAAAGCTTGAAAGAAACATAAAAGCTAAAAAACAAGCAAACAAACAAACAAAAAACCCATCCAACCAAACAATACAAAAAAAAGAAAGGAAAGTTATCTTACTTGAAAACTGGAGTTCGAAATGGACTCTGCACATTCACGGGATCCGCCAGCCAGGTGCAGCTCAGACAGTGGGACCTTAAATAGCAGTGCTCATTGAAACACTTTCAAGCCCTCTCTTGCCCCTCACCCTGACTGTTCCTGAATGTTCTGAGGGTGAGGCAATAAAAGACGACTTGATCACCTCAGTTCCTCTGCCTCCTCAGATCCATTCTAATTATGCCTCTGAGGAAGAGGCGATGGTGGGCAGGGAGTGTCAACATGCAGAGTCCTCCCCTGAAAACTCCAGTTACAAGCAAGAAACCTCCATTTCTCCTTTGAGTGGTCTCTGCATATTCCCACTCATGAGACAGATTGGCAAGCAGTAGTCCCATTAAGGGAGGTGGGATGAGGAGTCCTTATTAAAAAAGTGATTGAAGGCCTGCTCTGCCAAATTGAGCATCAGATCTGGACACTAGATCCAGAGAGTAATGTCTTGTAACAGTGTGTTTGGAGCTTTACAGCTTTACAGATGTCTACAATTAGTATGTGTCTAAAGCAGTGATCCGCAATTTTTTTACCTCACGCCCCGCCCCCCCCCCTTACCGCTGTCTGCACATCCCACCCCAGGAGTCTAGGCCGGGAACAGGGCCATGGGCCGAGCTGCGGCAGGGATCAGGGGCTGAGGCTGGCACTGGTGCCATGGCCAGACTGGGCCCAGGGTCATGGTTAGGGCCAGAGCAGAGCTAGGGGCAGAGCAGGGCTAGGTGGCGCTCCGCCCCCATGGGGGCTGACCTGTGCCCCCAAACATTCCTGTATGCCCTCCTAGGGAGCATGCCCCAGTTTGGGGACCACTGGTTTAAGGCATGCCATTGAGGCCACCTGAGATCTAGTAGAGTAGGAGATTATCCAGAGGAACCAAGATGCCAGCCAAAGTGTAGGCCTCTGGTATACAGAGCTTAAACCATCTGGATAATGTCTACGACGGTATAGCCTACCCCTTTTTTATGATCAGCATAGGAGCTGTACAGATCTGGAGAATGCCAGAACTCTTTAACCCTGTCTAAATAGTAAACTAAAGTTCCCCTTACATCTAACATATGCAGTTTGGCTTCACCCTTATATGCCTAAATGGGTAGATTTACTGACTGACTAATGTGGAAATCTGTGACTGCTTCGGGGAGAAATTTGGGAAGATGTACTACTACTTTGTCCTGATGAAAAGCCAAAAATGGTGTCTCTGACATAAGTGCCTGTAATTCGCTCACTCTTCTTGCAGATGTGATTACAACCTACAATGCTGCTTTAGCCAATAAGTGAAAGAGAGAACATGGACATTTCGTTAGCTGTATGAGAACTAAATTAAGATCCCATGAAGGTATAGAGCAGGGATTTCAAACTCAATTTACCTTAGGGCCAGTGCCAGTCCTCAAACCCTCCCAGCAGGCCAATAATGTTCAGAAAAGAAAATGTTTATATTGTATTTTTATTTTGAATTTATTAGAAATAATAAAACTGTCATACAACTTTATACAATTTTTCGCCTGCCAGAGAGTTTTTAGTGTTTGCCAGATACCTGGCAACGCTTCAGTTCTGTCAAGTATCAGAGGGGTAGCTGTGTTAGTCTGGATCTGTAAAAGCAGCAAAGAGTCTTGTGGCACCTTATAGACTAACAGACGTTTTGGAGCATGAGCTTTCGTGGGTGAATACCCACTTCTTCAGATGCAAGAGTGGAAATTTCCAGGGGCAGGTAAATATAAGCAAGCAAGAAGCAGGCTAGAGATAACGAGGTTAGTTCAATCAGTTCTGTCAGTTTGATGTTTGGCCTCAGAGACTGAGCAGCTGAAACCTTCAGGATTTCAGCAAAGTGAGCATCAGATAGTTGTGTTCGGGATTTTGACTTGTTTATATTCATTGTGGAAAAAAGTGATGCTGCCTTCATGGCTGACTCTGTCCCTTTCCCCCAGCCAATGGGAGCTGTTGAGGGTGGTGCCTGCAGCAGACATTGCCGGCAGCGTGGCTGCATGTGTCTCCTCTGCGGGCTGCAGTGGGGAGGTTCTCGGGCCACAGATGGCCCATGAGCCTGGACTTTGAGACCCTGGTATAAGGCTTCTGATAGGAGAGTAGACGTTGAAACCTTCTTGAAATGTTTTAACCATTTCATGAGCACACATTGATTCATTGTTAATGAATGAATGGAAAGCAGATATTGCTGATAGATTAACCTTATTCAATGATGGCAACAGGCCCAAGAGATTATGCTGCAACAAATCCTCAAATATGAAATGGATTGGAGCTGCGGTTGGGTGTGTACTGCTGGGTTCTGCCCACTTATGAATCTTTTCCATTTTAAATTGTAACACTTCTAAGACATTTTGAACAAGATTGTTCCAACTCCATTAATGAGCTATCACCTCACAGTGGAGTGAAAGGAGTCCAGGCTTGGATAATAAACGTGATCATTTTGCTGGGTCAGGAGGTCTGGGCTGACAGGCCGTGGCTGATGAATCCCTGCCGAGAGGTGAAGCAAGTTTGGGAACCATTGCTGTGTGCTTAAAATCTTGTCCTTGTCCTGTTTTTTCTTTCTTATGACCTCCTAGATGAGGGAAAGGGAGGAAAAGCATCAAGAAGCCCTTGGCTCCGGGTTAGGGGGAACGCATCTGAAATAGAATGATTGTCCCTCCCTGCTCTTGAACAAAGTTTTTGGCATTTCACATTTTGTTTGGTTGTGAAGAGGCCCTTGTCTGGGTGGCTCCAGCAGCTGAAGCTCTCCTTTAGTACTGACGTTTTCAGTGACCACTCATGAACGTCCATCATACGTCTCCTTAATTGGCCTACCAGATTGCTCTCTTTCCCTGCCAGGTTCAAGACTACTGGATACATATTGTGGAGAATGCACCATTCCCACAGATCTATTGCCTCCCTCCAAAGCTGTATGGAGTGGGCACCTCCCTGTTTGATTATACAAAACATCACTGTGGTGTTGCGCTGAACAACTTGGGGAGGAGAGATAGCTCAGTGGTTTGAGCATTAGCCTGCTAAACCCAGGATTGTGAGTTCAATCCTTGAGAGGGCCATTTAGGGAACTGGGGTAAAAATCTGTCTGGGGATTGGTCCTGCTTTGAGCAGGGGGTTGGACTAGATGACCTCCTGAGGTCCCTTCCAACCCTGAGATTCTATGAACCTGATGCTGGAGAGGAGGCAGAAAAGCTTTTAATGGCCAACACATTGCACTAACCTTGCAAAGTCTGATCTATAACTTCCTTATTAGGGATTCCAAAGTCCCTGCACTGTCAAATTGTGGTGCAGAGCTCCCCAGCCTGTGCTGGATGCATCTGTGGTCACAGCTGTAAACCAAGCTGGCTGGTTGAAAGCTATCCTTTGAGGCTGTTGTAAGGCCAGTCCAACACTTCAGAGACAGAAGCACCTTTTTCAGAGTGGTCAGCTTACACATGCTGCTGTACCATGTCTGCAGTTGCCTGCCAGTCAGTATTGAAGGGGTCTCATTTTGAGATGTGCATAAGGAATGAAGTAAGTTGCTGAAGCTGTGAAGCCCATAGAATATGACTGAGGCACTACCAAAGTCACGGCCATGAAAAACACATCACGGGCCATGAAATCTGGCCTCTTGTGTGCTCTTACCCTACACTATATGGATTTTAGAGGGAAGACCAGGGTTTCTCAAATTCAGGGTCTAGACCCAAAAGGGAGTTGCATGGGGATTCAAGATTATGGGGGGGGGGCAGCCAGAGAGCGGCGGCTGTTGGCCGGCCACCCAGCTCTGAAGGCAGTGCCCTACCAGCAGCAGCGCAGAAGTAAGGGTGGCAATACTATACCATGCCACCTTTTCTTCTCTGCTGCTGCCTTTAGAGCTGGGTGGCCAGAAAGCGGCAGCTGCTGACTGAGGGCTCAGCTCTTCAGGCTGCAGCACAGAAGTAAAGGCCATCCTTACTTCTGTGCTCCTGCTGGTGGTGGCTCTGCCTTCAGAGCTGGGCTCCCGGCCAGCAGCCGCCACTCTCCAGCTGCCCAGCTCTAAAGGCAGCACTGCCACCAGTAGCAGTGCAGAAGTAAGGGTAGCAATACCGCAACCCCCCCACACCTACAATAACCTCACGACCCACCCATGACTCCTTTTTGGGTCAGGACCCCTACAATTACAACACCATGAAATGTCATATTTAAATAGCTGAAATAATGAAATTTACAATTTTCAAAATCCTGTGACCATGAAATTGCCAAAAATGGACCATGAATTTGGTAGGGTGCTAAGTATGACCCTTTGGCAAGGCGATAAGGTGCAGAGTGTCTATTGCTGCCTGGCTCTTCAGAAATCTCTTGAGGACAAAGCACTCTGCCCATGTGAGAGTCTAGGATAGCTCATATGAAGGAGTTGCAAAAGAGTTAATTTTTTCCATTTATCACAAGACCTAGCCTCTCAAAGAGAGTGCATGTGCAGGAGATGGTGCAGTAAAGGCCTTCCTCTGATGGTACCTTCATTAATGAATCGTCCAAATAAGAGTAAACGTGTAATCCTTAAGTAAGCACCTACTGTAGATGTACATTTTGTAGACACTCTTGGGGGCAGTAGAAAGGCCAGAAGGGAGGACCTTGTACTGAAAATGATCCTTCTTCCTAGTGAAATGGAGGTATTTGCAATGAGAGCATCTTATGGAAATAGGTGTCCTAATGCGACAGTTGGAAACAAACCTTTTGGAGAAAGGATAAGTATGATAGAGGCCAGGATTAGCATTTCAAAACAGAATCTTCTGATGCAAGTACAGAGCTTTTTGAGGTCTAGTATACAGCACAGATCTCCATCCTTCTTTGGAACCAGGAAGTGTTTTGAATCAGATTCTCTGCCCCTTTACCTCTTCTATAGCCCCTGTCTTCAGAGAATCAAGAATCTCTTATCTCAACAGGCTGTCATGAGAGGAGACCCCCGAATAGGGATGGGAGATACAACTGAAAGGAGGAATGGTTCAAATTGTATCAGAGACCCATGTGAATGCTTTCTAAAATCCACCTCTCTCTGGTTCCAGTACTGAGTATATATAAGAAGTGACCCACACAGTGTGAGGGGTAAGGAGGGCAAATGGATTAAAATTGGACTGCAGTTCTCAGGCATTATATCAAACTTGGGACGTAAGGCCCAACACAGATTTTGAAGATGATTTACCTCTTTTTCACAATTTGAAATACCTTCTCCTTTGCTGAGAAAGCTATTAAAGGAGGATTTGCAGACGTTATCATTATCTTCTTTATCAAGTGTGAAATGGAGGAAGATGATGGATTTTGCCATCTCTAGGACTTCCATTCTAGTGCTACACCCTCCTTCTCCTGCAAAGGAGAGATCCTCAAACTTGGATTTAGATCCTCCAGAAACCTCAGCCTAGCATATCTTCTGATGGAGATTGTTTCTGCAATGGCTCGAACAGAAGCACCTGAAGAATCAAATGTTGCTCTTACAGCATGTGTTACCACCTGCTGACTCTCTGCAATGAGGGCATTTGCAAACTTTGTCTGGTCATCTGGCAAAGACTTGGCAAAACACCAACTTTTTCTCGCAGAGCTGGGATTGGTAGTGTGCCACTATGACTTGATTATTTGTGACACTCTAGCCTAGAGTTGAGAAGGAGATGAGTTTCCTCTTCCAAAAACATCCATTTCCTTTCTATCCCTATCTGAAGGAGTAGAATGCACCTATCCTCCTTTAGATCTTTGAACACCCACCAGGGAGTTTGGGGCCAGGGGTGTGTGGAAATATGAGAAACCCTCTTGGGGAAGCTGATGTAATTTGTCTCCTTTTTTAAACATCATCTGAACAGAAACTGGATTTGACCAGTTGAATTTCACACATTTCACAAGTCTATCTAAGACAGACAGTGAAACTCTACTAACCAATGGAGAATCCAACTTATTACATTTATGTCATGCTTTTTCAAGCCAATCTCATGATTTGGGGGGGGGGAGGGAGCTGGCTTATATTTGAACACTTACGATTGGCAATTTCCTAAAAATTGTTTTCCTAAAAATATCCTCAGCTATATTTGTTGGTAACACTAAAACTTACATCAGATGGTGATAGTCTGGGCTATTAAAGATTCTCTACAATGAAAGATACCAGAACATTTAAATTAGCCTGAAAATGTCAAATTGAGATAATTTTCTCCAATTAACTATTCCACTCTATTCCTAAATTAATACCCCCAGTAACAGTGAGAGAGAGTTTCCTTTTTAATTGTGCAAACACTTTATAAAAGACAATTCTGTGTGCATTTTTATGCCATATTTTGCTGCTACAGTGAAGCTAATAAAACATTTGACTTCCAGGAAAGGAAAGTTACTTTAAACTTCATAGAAATTCAGTGGGATTTTCAGAAACACTAAGTGCCGGCCTCACTCTCCTCCCACTGAAATCAGTGGCATCGGTATCAGTGGGCATGGCGAGCGCTTCTGAAAATCCCACCTTTTAAAGCACAATTTTTTTTCCTCAGAAGCAGAATTTTTTGGAAAGGTCAGCTCATCTCCTGGGACCCAGGATTCTGACCCGGACTGCTGTTCACGACCATAATAATGAGTAGGTCCACGAGGCGCAGGCTTACGATGCAGTGATTTTGGAGGCAATGCTTTGAAGAGCCAGATAAGGGAGATACAATAGTAGCAAATCTGACTAGGCAAAGGGCCCTAACAAGCAGACGACCAGCCAGTGTGCATTCAGCACTTACTGGACACTGCTTGGCAAAATACCAGTTCATTTACCTTACTTGAGAAATTCCTCCTACTCACTTTCTGCTCAACACTGATCAGCTAAGGGCTAATATTTCTGGCTGTTCCAAACAATTCACTCACTTGAAATTTCTAGCATCATCAGAGAGCTGGAAAACATTAGGCATAAGGCATTAGAGCTCACAACCTTTATATCAGAACACTCGGTTGCTTTGTAGTTTGGATCAATTCATTTTCTATACATGTGTGTACCTGTTACTATAGACCTGTCCAATGCCATTATGATTTGGGGGTGGGGGCGGCGTGCAGGCAAGAGGGGGGTACTGGTTTTGTCTGACTTTATATGGTTGATCCTAAAGTTGAGCTGTTAAAAAAAACCTTCTGGTGTGGCTTGTGAGGGATCTTAGCTGGATCAACATTGTGAAGACGAACTGGCTCCCAATAAGTTTTACTGGTGGAAACACATTTTAATTATTATTCTGCCTGCTGCACACACCTTGACCTGGCCCATCCAATCAGAGCTGAAGTCTCCCACTCTGCCCATCCAGTACACCAGAAATCAAGTCTCCTTGCCCATTAATAGAGGGTGCCGTGTGAAGAAGAAAGGAAGAGAGATGGACTCTCTCCCATTTCTTTCCTACTAAGAGATCAGCTCTGTGCTCCCCCCTAACCATCCACCCCCAATCACTGCTCTCAGGGCACGATGCAAAGCCCTTGGCAATCAGCCAGGAAAAATCTTCTCCATTGGCTCAAGCCCTCAGGGCTCCTGCTGCCTCATATTCCTAGGAGACGGATTTGCCATTATTGCTAGTCTGAACTAGCGTGGGCTCTGCATTGCCTAGAGGCCCTGTGAAATCAATAAAGGAAAGCGCTACATGTTCCTGGGGACTCACTTTATTAAATCTCTCCTTGACTGCTCATTACACATTGGGGCGGGGGGAAACATCAACAGGGAAAGGAAACTGTCCCACAGAGAATGCCCGAGGCCAGAAGATAAAAGGAGAAAGGAGAATACAATGGATATAAATAAGCTCCCCAAAGCCCTGGACTTTAGGAACGTGGAAAATATGCAAACGGACATTTTCACTGTCCTTAAAAGCAATCAGAAGACAGAAGTCTGTCACTGGTGTTGCCTGATTCAGGAGGCTAATATTTATTAATTTGGATAGTACGGGTTATAGGCTCACCAATCACTTTGATGAGAAGATGAGAAGGTTTTCCCAGAATCAGGCTACATAGAATATGCAAAAGGTCCCTCGGGGGTATGACAGGATGCTCACACCGATACCAATATAGTCTCAAAGACTTTTATTGAGATAAATGGAATTATAATCAAATAGTAATCAAATGGTAAAATAATCCAAGTTACAAATGCAATATTATTATTCTAAAGATACATACGATATTATGCACTATAAAGCTTTTGATTAATACACTCACACCTTTCCTTGATGACCTGGTGATAAGAGATGAAGGACCAGCCTTGCCTTGGGTTCCTCAGTTATTGAGTGGGAGGTGCAGAGCTTCGAAGAAGCTAGAGAGCTAAGAGCTATTGAAGCTAATTTAGAATTTCACTTAACTAACAAACTAAGAAAGACAGTTGGAGCTTAGAAACGTCGATGCCTAGCTTTTTAGGTGCTTAGATGCATCCTTGGTATGGCAGGTCACCCCTTGAGCCCTCCCTCTATGTCCCAATTTAGTTCACTCACCCATCAAAATGTTGGGGTGCACTTACTCCATAGGCTGGTAGGTTTATACGTATTGATGATACACACACACATATTCATGACATTAGATCAGGGGTTCTCAAACTTCATTGCACTGCGACATCTTGACAACAAAAATTACTACACAACCCCAAAAGGGAGGGGGCTGATGCCTGAGCCCCGCTGCCGCAGGTAGGGTGAGAGGGCAAAGCCAAAGCCAAAGTCCCACTGCCCCAGATGGGGATGGTCAAACCAAAGCCCAAGGGATTCAGCCCCATGCAGGGGGCCTGCAACCTGAGCTCTGCTGCGGCTGAAGTCCTCTGGCTTTGGCATTGGCCCAGGCAGTGGGGCTGGAGCTCGGGCTTTGGCCCTGGGCCTCATCAAGTCTAAGCCAGCCCTGGCGACCCATTAAAATGGGGTCCCGACCCACAGTTTGAGAACTGCTGCATTCGATCATTCTCACATTCAGGGGGAGGGATAGCTCAGTGGTTTGAGCACTGGCCTGTTTAACCCAGGGTGGTGAGTTCAATCCTTGAGGGGGCCATTTAGGGAACTGTCTGGGGATTGGTCCTGCTTTGAGCAGGGGGTTGGACTAGATACCTCCTGAGGTCCCATCCAACCCTGAGATTCTATGATTTTTGTCCTCCCGGTTCTTTCCTTGTGGGATACCTGTTTACAGAGGGCATGAGCTTCGGAAAGCCCCCTAAGCCAACCTGCTTCAACGCATCCTTTATCTATCCAGGTTAAAGGTCACTGCCATATATGGACCTTATGCTTTAACGTATCACTATCTATCTGGGTGAAAGGTCCCAGACATATGTACGCTAACTTTACCTTAGCTTAACACACAGGATATGGCCTGTAGGTCCCTTGCGTTGTAGCCAAACTATTTTAATATAAACCTATTATAATAAAACAAATAATCAAAACCATACAAAAATAAGAAACCTATGTGAAAAAATATATAGGCAAGCAAGCAGGCTAGCCCTAGAGGCTACACCGTATGGCTCGGGGACAACTGGACAAACACACACACAGAGGGTGTTTTCAGGCTCTGCTGTCCTGAATGCAGCTTCTAGCCCAGGCGGGGTGTGGCCAGGAGGAGGTCAGAGTTCGATAACGCAGGAGCAGCACAACCTTTAGACAGGCCAGGGTTCCTTTACTGCGAACTGCCTCAGGTACCTTCGCAAAGATGCGGGAGAGAAACTGGCCGTGACAGAGGGCACTTCTGATGCATGCTGTTCTCCTCCCCCAAAAGGGGCGGAAAGGTGGCATGGTCCAGTTGGCTTACCCTCCTTCCCAGCATGCAGGGTGTCTCCCCATATGGGAATTCAGTGTTTCTCCCTGGAGCACACACAGCAGAGCAGGATATCCACCATCACCTGCAGGGAAGAGGAGCTCTAGGTGGACAGGATGATCCATGTGCCATATGCTTCCCTGCAGAATACAACAGCCTACAGAAAACGATGATGCTTATTGTGGCCAGCAAAGATTAAAAGCTGGGTCCTTCGATTAGGGAGTCAGACGAGCCCCTGGGAGAAGAGATTGGCTGCTGGGCTGGGTGTGAGCAAGGTTAGAGGGCCTGAGTTACCCCTCCAGGGTACAATTAAAATCTGTCAGGCTAGCAAACGAACTGAAAAGCGCTGCTGAATCCTTCAGCCAGGCCTTGTACTGCTGCGGCAAGAGAATAAAGCAGCAACAGTGGGCTCAGTGTGCCAGGACTAGACAGGCAGATTGGAGGAGCAGCATCTGGGTAGCAGGAAGGGGAAGCATTGAGCTAGAAGCAGAGACTGATTGGAACAGCTGTGAAAGGGATGGGAACAAAGGTCACAGCAAGGCAGTGGCTTCCCCTCTGTATTGATAATGCATCCAAAACCACGATGTTCATAGAAAGTTAAGGTTGCAAAGTCGAGCACTCAGCTGTTAGGAAATGCCAGAACTAAGGTAGCCTGTGCAGGCCTAATTCAGCCCATTTGTGCCTGTGCTTTATGATACCGTCTCTACTTACATGATCACATACTGTCTGTTCCAGAGGGCGCTGCTTCCATGGTTTTTTTTTTTTTGTGTGTGTGGGGGGGGAGCAGGGAATGGCGATAGAACAGCAATAGGACACAGGGATTAGGCAACATACCCAGGCTATATGATGACTCAGTAGCAGGACCCACCCTACTAATCTACCTCTCCTCTCTTAGATCTTGGATTGTGTGAGTTCAGTGGCACTGTCCATGAATGGCTCCAATTTAGGGGGAAGAGTGAACAAGGCAGTGGTATCCCACTCCACGTGCAGTCCCTGGTGTCGAGGGCAGGGTGTGGGGGAAAGGGGTATTATGCTCTGGCTAGTCCTGGCCAGGGCCAGCTTTAGGGCGATTCAGCTGATTCCCTGGAATCGGGCCCTGCAACGTCCCGAAGGAGCTGCCGCTGAAGTCCCACCACTGTCTTTGGCAGCAGCTCAATCGCTGCCACAGAGGAAGGTCCCTCCGCCGAAGGCGCCGGCAGCTGATTGAGCTGCCGCTGAAGTCAGCAGCGGGACTTCAGCGGCAGCTCCTTCGAATCGGGCCCCACGGTGCCTGAAGCCAGCCCTGGTCTTGGCTGTTGGAATTGTCCCTTGGAGCTGTTTTCAGCCGTACATAGGTCAGTACAACCCTAAGGCCGATGCAACTGACACTGGGAGGGTTGACCTGACCTGACCTCTGCCCACCCAGAACTGGGAGGAAGCCAAATTGCCTTCCCTTCGGGTTCTGCGTTTAATACAGCATGGCTGGAGCAAGAAGCAGGACGCACACATGACAGTGTTACACGGGGCGTTGGAACAATTTGTATCGTGGAGGTGCTGAGAGCCATTGAACCAAACTGTAAACCACTCCAAGCCAGGGGATGCTGCTGCGCTCCTAGCTCCACACCCCTGGGGCTACCTCTGAAAAACTGAACTGAACACTTGACACTACTAAAGGATTTTAATAACTTTAATATTTCTATTGCTATTAGCACCCAGAGGCCCCAGGGAGGATCAAGGCACCTGCTGCAAAGATCTTACACTAGCTTCTTGCACTCAGTTTCTCTTGCTCATCTAGTATTTTAACTGTAGCGCTTATTTCCAGTATTTCTTTTTGACTTCCTCACCTGAGCAGTTATAAAAGGTTACATTCTGCTTGGCTCATTACTGAACAGAAAGCGCTCGCAGACACCTTTGTAGATCCGGGCCAAAAAGCCAATTATTTTTGTGAGAAATTTAAAGTTTTTCTAAATGTTCTGCTAAATTTATTTTTTTTATTTTTGAAGATCATTTTTGATAAAAATAACTGGTTGGCAGTAGCAATTATTCATGTGCAAAAACCAAAGAGATGGGCTTTTTTGTTTTTTAACCAAATTTTTGCTTTCTAGTTTTCCATCAAAAAAGCGTTTTGATGAAAGAATTCCAGTCAGCAATTCCAGATCTTCTCCTTGGAGAAAGGCCCCCAGCACACTCCAGGTGACAGTCTGGAGCACAAGTGTTTCCAGTTCTCTTTATTTTCACACGCCATTCAAATAGGTGTCAATGCTGAGATTTTTCTCTATTAACATGGCTGCCAACTTGACCTTTAACACAATATACAATTTATTCTAACATATCTCAAAAGCTGCAGAGCCCGACAATAAGTTAATTGCAGACATTAAAAAAGTCTAATACCTCCACCCAGTGTATTACTATAAACATGTGAAGAGTGTTTACATTTGATAATTTCCTTCTTTAAGAAGCATTGTTGAGAAGCTTTGTTGCAGCACACAGGGAAGATTAGAACATGAAGCAACTGATAACACTTAGTAATCTTGTGTAAACACAGAACCCCAAACCAAGATGTTGCTGCAGCTTCTGAATTGGACAGCTAACTAAAATATTAACACACTGCATCATGTTGCAGGCAGCGTTAGTGTAGCCATGTTGGGTTTTAGAGCGAAAGTGAATGATGGACCATCATCTTTTGTGAAGAATGACAATTTTTTAAGCTTACACAGAGGGTGACACTCTGAGTACATTTCCCAGAGCAAAAGCAGAAGCAGAGCTCTGTGTCAGCTCAAAAGCTCGTCTCTCTCACCAACAGAAGGTCCAGTAAAAGGTATCACCTCACCCACCTTCTCTCCCTAGTCTACTGCATAAGGCGGGGGGTGGGGTGGGAAATGACTAAACTCTATGCTCTTGGGGTCAGTTCTTAAACTACGACTGAAATTGTGGAGTAAGATCCATATTGGTTTGACCAGCCAGCCAGAGCTCCTAGATGGCAGAGGTCATGTCGCTATTTACTCCAGCTGCTACTATATAACGCTGATTTTGTGCAAGCAGCAGTCACAGACCGGCAGCGTGAGGATGATTTGGCTTCCCATTGATTCTGGTCTTTTGGAATAATTTATTTAGAGTTTTGCCAACCTCGCAAGTTCAAATATCATGAGGCAGAGAAAAAGAAATCATGAGAATTCTAAAGAAATCATGATTTTAAGCCAAACGTTTTTTTCTCTCCGTTTTAGGACGTTTGAGCTGCTGCGGGAATAAATTGTTCTGTTGGTGTGTGCGTGTCTCAGGACTGGGACCACACTAAAAGCAACAACAGAAAAGAGAAGGTCCGTAGCCATGATGGGCAAATGGGAATGGTCTCTATTGTAACCTATGGGCCTTCCCCCTTCCTTTATAGCCGTTTAATTCGTCCCCCAGCCACACACAAAAACACAGCCACTAATCTGAGGAAGTTGACATTTGACTGGCCCCTGTCCATCAGCTCTCCCCCTGCTGCACTCTAAACTCTGCCCAGATCCCTCCTGGGGACTCTGCCTCCACCCCTCGGATCATGTCCCACCCTGTCCAGCTGTCCTGCCCTCTCTCAGCACCTGTCCCTCTCCTGCTCCCATAGAGCAGCCCTGCAATGTTGGAGGTGGCATGGGGGTCCTAGGTTCCTTCGTCCTCCCCAGCTCCCCATTGCTCCTCCCCAGCGCAGCATTATACAGGGGGTAGCAGAGGGGTGGAGCTGCCTCTTGCAGCTCGGCTTGCTCCCATTAGCTGCCGCTCCTCGGCTCTATGCAGACATCACATGCCCGGGACGCAGACTCTAATGGTGGCAGCCTGAAGGGCAGGCCACAGCCTAGGTTGCCATGATGGGCATCTAATGGCTGACCGGGAAGAGAAACACCAGCTCCAGCTGAGTTACAAATCCCTGAGTTGTCAGGAATTGCTTGCGAGAAGCAAGTAAAAAGTGCTCCCCAAAAAAATCACAAGACTCCTGCACAGAGCTGGCAACGCTGCCTTCAGTAGGATTGTGTCTGTGCTCAGCTTTCTTTTAGCACTGTACTGCTCTGAGTACTGTGCTGTCCCATTCTCAAAGCAGGACGTGAGACAAGATTACTTTCCCAGCTGTGTGTGGTAGCACTCGCTATTTCTCCAGTTGAGGCGAAGTCTCCTGCTACTAACAATAGGGAGAGAGACAATAAACAAAGGTACAGAACCAAACCTTATTTTCTTTGAAATTGGTTTAATCCACAGACAAGTTCTCAGATTTCAGAAGCAGGTTCCCAGAACCAATAGCTTTAAAACCAATTATATATGGATGGGAATTAACACTTCAGCAATCTGCTGTGAGAATGCACATAGAAACACTGGTGATAATCATTCTTTGCACATACACGGCCAAGCCTATCCTTTCATACTTGATATCTTTCAACTGCAGAAATCACATTATGATCACTTCAAACCCTAGGTATCTTAATGTGGAAATAATCACTTCAAAAGATGATAAAGCTCTAAACATCCCACACAGAACTGATTGCTCTGAGATCTCTATTTTTTTTAGCACTGTGAATGCATACTTAATATTTTTCAGTAGCTACTAAGAAATTGAAGACAGAAAAGGCTTCTAAAAGAACACATACTATTTTAAGAGGATCCAATTTAAATAAGTTCCAACCAAAATGTTCCTAGGTTGAAAAGTTTTCTATAGCAACTTGTGAATGCAAAAAAACACCAATCTCCAACACACTCCTAGGTAGTGTATCTTTCCATCACATGCCAACACTACAATATAGAATAATGGGCAGGCGTGTGATGGAAAGGATGGGTTTCATTGCAAATATTTTAATAAAGTTACAGTAAGTCACAACTTATTGGGAAGATTGTAAAGAAAAGTAAATTTCCCCCAAAACCAAACAAATACTTCCCAGGGGTAAGGCACCAATAATCAGAAACTAGAGGAAATTAATAAGCAATAGACCTTCAGGACCTGGGCCTGGATTCGCTGGGCAGGATCCTTCATGGGTTCAGACTGCAGGAGCAGGACCCATAGATGTCCATGCAAAATTGCCCTTGGATTTCAATGGATCGGACTGCAGATCCCAGGCAGCCTGCTGCAGGATTGGGCTCTTAGAGTCACACATCTCAACTTTTGAGCCCTTCTATTGATTTTTTTGCCCAGCCTAGGTGAGATTCCGTTTCAGTAAGAGAAGATACAGAATTTGGGCCAAGATTTTAAAAACCCAGGAGCCCAACGTTGCGTGTCCAAAGCAGAGGGCTGGTTTTCAAGAGTGCAGAACACCCAGCAGTGCCTGTTGATGCCCTTGGGGACAGCAGTGTTCTCAGCATGTTGGAAAGTCAGGTGACATATTTATGCACCTAGCACTAGGCAGCTACTTCTGAAAATACCGGCTGCAGCTCCCGACACAAGGCCACCACCTCTGTAGTTCACTGAACGCTGTCAGCAGCATGGCCAACCCCATCCTTTCAAAAATCATGAATCAGACCTCCAAGAATAATGAGTTCAGGGGGTTATTTAAAAAAAATACAATGTGGGGGCTTTTCATTTGCTTTCTGGTTTCTGAGCCTTCGGGACCGAGGCAGGTCACATTTTAAAGCTTTCCTCCACAACCATGAGAGCTAGAGATGGTCAGTTTTTCAACAAAAGCTGAGATTCTCATGAAATCACTTGACTCTAGGAGCTAGGGTCATAAGAGAAACAGCAAATATCTTGAGTCTCAATAAAGGCACATGAGCTGGCCACACTCTCAGTAACAGCCTGAGTCACCTACTAGGCTGCGGAAGCCCTCACAGCCTCCTGCCAGTGGTGGAGCTAATGAGGGACCAGGGAGGCAACTGTCCCCTCCCCTGGTAGGCTTTAGGTGTATATGTGGTGCCTTTTGGAGTCAATAGGTATAACTGAATGTGGCCCCACCAATGACCCATCGACCCTCAGGCTCCACCACTGCTCCCGCACACGTCTTAGTGAGTGATGAAAGTGCCGCTGCGGCGCTGACCCTCCCCTCAGACGGATTCCACCTGCCGTTAAATGGGTTTGTCAGCTTGCGGGACTGCTGCCCTTTCATGGACTGCTTGCAATTACTCTGCATGATGCTGCTTAACTAACCTTGACTTTCTCAACCCATTCGCTCCCGCTCTCGTTCGACTGCTTGGCTGCAATTAACTTGATCCTTAATGTAGCCCTTCCAAGTGGCTGAAAGTTTGCTGCTGCCTGTAAATTCATCGCTAGCTTTCTCCTTGCTGCTACTTAATACAAACTCAGCAACGGCTCTAACATTGCCTTTCCTGCTCACCGGTCCCCTCCCCCACACCTTTCCTCTGTCTGCTTCGTTTCACTCGGCTCTTGCTCCTTTTCATGCTCACTTCATCCTCCAATGCCTTGTAGAGTATTAAAAAGAAAGTGTAAATCCAACCTTGCCGCCAAAGCCACCATGTAATTAAGTACTAAAATAGAAGGAAACACGATGCCTATGTGGACGAACAAGAAATCACAAGATCCTATTTGTTCCCTTCCCCCCTCCTCACCTTATCACTTGTTTGTGTTGCCCTCCTAGAGGCCTCTATCAAAGATCAGGGCTCCATTACATCCTTTGTGGTAAATAAGAGTAAAAGATCATGTCTGCCCGGCAAAGCTTAGGAGGTGCCGTTTCTTGCCCCTAGCAAGAGACGTTCACTGCTCCCCTCTCTACATGATGCCCAACCACTGCCTCTATCTTCCACCAATCCCACCCCCAAAGCTTTGGCCGGCCAAGCGTGCCGCACCTGGCTACAATACTCACCCATCTTTAAGACTGGCTCTGTATCTACAGAGAAGCAGAGGGCTGATACCAGTTCCAGCCCCGAGATGCCCATCCTGCTCCCTCTCTGGGGGAATACAGGCTCCCAAGTTTTCTACTGCATTGCCTGTCCACAGAGCACAGAATCCAGCACATATGGAGACTTTAAGGCCATCCGATCAGCAAGGAAAATCCACCAGGGTTAGTTGAATCACAGCAGAGCAGCCTGACAACAAAGGACTATGGATGCACATGCATACACCAGAATAGATTGCTGCTGCCTCTGCTTTCTCCTCATAGAGAGAGCATTAACCACGGTGCCTGTTCAAACATTGCTGTTTTAAATAGCAGTTATCCCCACAAGTCCACGAACTCAACAGTGAAACACAAGGAGGAAAGCTTGTGATAACCTATAAATCCCAAATTAATTCATTCTGATCACTGCTGTCACATTATTTTAAGTGGATTAATAGCGACAGATACAGTCGACGGAGTATAAAACCTGTTTGGGAAGGTTTAGTGTTTGACAACACATCTCAAGACAGGCCCCACACAGGGAATTTGAATCTCTATAACCTAAATCATCTTTTACTATATGCTACAAAGATCACTGATCAAGAAAGCTGGGGCCCCAAGTCAGCGAGGTACTTAAACACATAGCTAAGAGCAGGAGTAGTTCTACTGAGATCAACCCAATTACTCATGTGGTTAAGCACCTTTCTGAACCAGAGCCTGAGTGCATAGATTCAGCTCCTAAGCCCACATTTCATGAGATTTGTGGGTGGTTCCGCATCCTTGAAAGTCCCATCATTGTTATTTAGGTGTGTAAATATGGACTCAGAAACTTAACTTCAGGTTCCCAGTTGTGAAGAAGTTTGATTCTTTTTTCCATACGCTTATAAACAGGCTGCTCGGTTACCGGATGCTCTGGTTCCAGGTGATTATTCAAAATCTATGAGATAAGTTTGAAAACTGACGTTTGTGAGAAAAAGCCAATGTGACCATAGGAGGATCCTGTCACCTGGTTTTTACAGTTGCAGTTTGATTTCAGAACCAGTTAACGTACCGATGTCTTAAAGTATTGACAATAAAATGCCTGTGATCAAATTGGAGCTTTTACAGCTTGAAAATCATTGACAGTTTCCCCCCCTGTATTTCCTCTGCAGCAAAAATCAACCAAAGAACCTCTGAGCTCTCTGACCCGACAGGACAAGGCTGTTTTTATGATTTATTTTTATTTTGTGTTCCTGCCTTTTCATTCGCTAGTCCTTCAATTCCCTGAATTTTTCGTCAGCTCCAATTGCCTGTAACTTATCCATCCCCTTAGAACCCTCTTGGTGAAACGCTTCCCCCAGAGCTCCTAATTTAGGCTGTTTCCTCACTGTTAGATCATGTGCCTGAGGTTTTGATCATCTTGTAGCTTGTGTCTTCGAATACAAGTGCATCCAATTACAGCTCCATCCTACTCCTCTTCTAGGCCTTCGCTGCTGGAGCAGACATCTCCCGGCTGACTCTAAAGTTACAGCTAAGGGAAGATTTTTGTGTTCCCTTTAACGTCTCATAAAAGACTCTTGTTTGAATTCAGTAAAAGGCTCCAAATCAATAGTCACTCACTATACAGTGCAGTGTTGCCATAGCATATAGGCATAGTTCTCAACCAGGGATCCGAGGGCCCCTGGGAGGTCGCAAGCAGGTTTCAGGGGATCCGCCAAGCAGGGCCAGCGTTAGACTCACTGGGGCCCAGGGCAGAAAGCCGAAGCCCAGGTCCCTGAGCCCCGCCACCCGGGTCTGAAGCCGAAGCCTGAGCAATGTAGCATGGCGGGCGGAGGGGAGGGGGGGCTGTGGCATGGGACCCCAGGCAATTGCCCTTCTTGCTGCCCCCTAACACCAGCCCTGGCTTTTATAAGCAGAAAACCAGTTATTGTGGCACAGGTGGGCCGTGGAGTTTTTATAGCACGTTGGGGGGCGGGGGGACTCAGAAAGATAAAGGTTGAGAACCCCTGGCATATATGACAAGGGGCAACATTTTCCCTAAGAGCTCAGCTCCCCTTTAGGCACTTACATGACATTGCCAGATTTCCAAAAACGCTCAGTACCCAACTCTGAACTGGAGCTGCTGGGTGCTCAGCTCATCAGGACGTCTGGCTCTGACTAGTCCCTGGCTCTGAACTAGCCCTCAAGTCAATACTCCCGGCCAGGCAGTCCTGGGCAGTGCACCTCCGTGTGCTCTGCTCAAACTCCCCTGTTGGACTGCTGCTTTCATAGCTTGACACCGTTCATTACAGAAGGACAGCCCCCGAAGATGAATAACCTCTTAGGTTTAACAGTCCAAGCTCCAGTCAATGCAGAATTGTTCCCTAAAGTGGTATTTTGAGTTTTGTCCAGTCTGTTTTTAAATAATTTAAGCAACTGGACTTCCACTACTTTCCTGTGGAGACAATATTCCCCACCTACAGGACGGCACACATCACTAGTAGGAATTTCTCCTTAACAAGATATTCGTTTTTCCTTAGCACAATTATTCATAGATTCTAGGACTGGAAGGGACCTCGAGAGGTCATTGAGTCCAGTCCCCTGCCCTCATTGGCATTTGTTATATCATTGCTCTTCATTATACACTCACCAACCATCCTGAACAATCCCTCTCCTGTGGCGGAAATATCTTTAAAATGCTTCTTACTGGTCATCCCATTGAATCACCATTTAGCAGAGTTACACACCCACGAGGCCCCCTGCACCCCACATAAAGCTCTGCAGAAGTCAGTGGGGCTCCGTGCTGGCACTGGGATCTGCCTGCATGCAGCTCTTTGCAGAACAGGGGGTCTTACAAATTAGCATCTTCAGCCCTTTAAACATCTGTCTGGTCAGAATTTTTTCCAGCTTGTCAACATGATGCTGTTGCTGTGGGCAGACCTCAACAGAGTAGACTATTGCAAGACAAAAAAACTACACTGAAGTGGAGTTACGGTTGAGAGTACATATTGCTGGTGTGAGAGTAAAAATGTTACAGGGGTGTGTAACTATCCCTAAAACAAGCATTAGAGCCTCAAGAAATTCAGGGCTAAGGTTACACTTAAAATGAATCAATCATGATAAGGTATGGAGATGCACAGTTAGTGACACCCACATCAGTGACAACTTGCCATAATGGTTAAGATGTTTTAGTGATTCTGTTCCAGGTTAAAGTAATTTTTAAGACAAATTTTTTCCTCCTGTGATGGGGCACCTGCCCCACACTGGGCTCTAAGGGGTTAATAGGGCCCTAGGGAGGCTGTGCAGGATGCAGCCAATCAGAGATGGACGGAGAGGAGCAGCCAATCAGGGCCAGGCAGGCCCATATCAGAAGAGCTGCAGGGCAGAGCAAGCTCAGTAGCTGACTGGAGCTACAGGGGAGAAAACCAGGCTCCTGGCAGGAGGAAGGAGTGTCAGCACCTTGGACAGAGCAGAGCTGCAGGCAGTGACTGAGGGAGCTACAGCTCCTGGCTGGCTGCTCAGGCCTGCAGGCAGAGGCCCTGAGGTAAGGGCAGAGGAGGGCGCTGGAGCTGCATGGGAAGTGGCCCCGGGACAATGGAGGGCAGTTGCCACCGAGGGAGTGGCTGGACAGAGAGATTGCTGGTCCCCCAGAAGGGGGGAAACACAGAGTGTGGCACAGCCGAAGGTCCGTGGCACTGAAGAGGATGCCACAGTCTTGGGAGTGGTGCAGGTCCTGGAACAAAAGTGCCAGGGGCAAGACACCACCAGAGGAGGGCGCCCTGGTGAGCAGAACTAATTCCCATGACAGCCCGCAGGAGGCGCCAGAGTGGTGAGTGAACCCCATCACACCCCCTATTCTTGTCACTACACCACACTTCTGAGAGTAGCCATGCTCACCCTGGGCAGTCCGAGAACCAGAGTGACTTTTCCTAGCCATATCGCATCGCAAAATCATTGCTCATTTATTGGCCACTATGAAACCCACGTCTCTTCCAGCACTACTGCGTTCTATATCCCAAACAAACAAACAAAACCTGTTTCCAAAACCAGCCAAGGCCACTAGATAAGAGTTTACTTACCTGTCACATGGTTTACAGAATTCAAGCACTTAAAAATTAATAGTTATTAATAGTTAAGTACAAGAACTCTTATGCTGCCAACTTGGCATTCTTATCAGTTACAACAAAAGCATGCTCCATTACAACACATTGCATTGTAGGCTGGTAGGGTTTTTTAAAAATGAATTGTTACCTTGAATTCAGTATCTAACGATCCTCTTAAAGGACTATCAGTCAGGTGAGCAGTATCAGGTAGTATAATTTTGAATTATGTACAAGAGCCACTGTGACAGGTTGGATCCCCCTTCTGGGAGGCCACCTGATGTACTGGGATGTCACTGAGCTGCTCCTGCTCCACCAGCCTGGGTTCCCTCTCCCTGCTTTGCTGGATTAGGCTCGCCGGCCTCTTGCAGCACCCACACACAGGCAGGGCCACACCCACCTGCAGTCACAGACCAAAGACAGCTCTGTGTGCGAGGACTCCCCCAGCACTCACGTGCCCACCCCTTTTGGGAGATAGTATTATTCGGGGTTTATCTTGCACTATATAGAAAAATCTGCACAGAGCAAGCTCATAAAAACCCGCCCTCTTCCTCAGTGTGAAGAAAGATGCGCATGACTTCTTCCCTCCTGTTAGAAATGACAAACTGGGTTTAATAATAAACAAAATAAGTCTGTTAACTACAAAAGGTAGATTAAGTGGTTAAAGGGATAGTGAACAGAACAAAGCAGATTACCTTAGTAAATAAACAAAAGCCACAGACTGATCTTAACACACTAGCTAGGTAGGATACAAATGAGCAAATTCTCACCCTGAGTGATAAACAGGCTGGCAGATTCTTAAGGCACAAGTTGCCTGGGCTTTCCCAGGTTTTCTTACACAGGCTAAAAATCCTTCCAGCCTGGGACCACCACTTCCCACAGGTCAGTCTTTGTTCCTCAGGTGATTTCAGGTGTGTTGTTGTAGGGAGCATGAGGTCCAGTCATGTTGTCACCATCCCTCTTTTATATTGGCCCCCCACTTGCTGGAAAGCTTTTTTGCTGTGACCTGGGTCAAATAGTTCCCCTTGTATAGAGCTCTCTGACCTGGGTCAAAGAGTTCCCATTTTACAGGGAGCTATCGCTGAGAGGTTTCCATTGCACACAGTTCATGGGGTGATCCTTATGCTCGTGTGCATTTCTTCCATCAGCCACTCACATGGTTTGGTCTCATCCAATGTAGCACATTTGGAATACAGAGACATGGTCAATATTCCCTGCTTCAGATATAAAAATGATACCTGCAGACAAATTGGATAAACACATTCAGTAAATCAGAACCTTTCCAACGAGACCTTATAAGACCCATCTTGCATAAAGTATATCTTAGTTATATCATATTCATATCACAACCTATTTCTAAGAAGAATATGGGGTGTAACATCGCAGCCACATTAAAAGAACACTAAGACTGCAAGGTTAAGCACTCAAAAGTTCAGTGCCAGAATTAAAACTTGCCCATACAAGTCTGTTCAACCCTAAGCATAGATATATATATCAGGCAGTTCCCTCTCCCCATCCCCTCTGGATTGGAGTCAGGTATCTTCCTCCCTCCTGCTCCATGGGCACTAATGAGGGGGCATTGATAGCACAGGAGAGAGCTTGTTTCCCTGCTCTCAGTTCTGGTGCCTTGGGTCAGCGTAACCTCTAGCAGCCAGGAGAAGTAATTGCAGAAAGTGTCCGGTTCAGCCCCTGCAATCCTGGGATAGAGCATGCTCAGTTATTCTGTTGGGAGGGCACATGCACATGCTGGTCACACGTAGGAGCTGGGAACCACTGGAGCCTACCCAGTGTGGGTGAAATATTCGGAGAAAAATGCTGCCAACTTCTAACCAACCTCTACTGAGCACATACAAATCCCAATTTTCTAAGGCTTAGAACTTGTCTGAATTTGGGCAGCTTTTCATGGGGTCAGCAAAAGGCCCACACATGACACCAGGGCAACCTCTTGCCAAATGTTAAGTTCCTGCTCCTAAGCACGGGGGCACTAGAACTGCTCAACAAAGCAGTTGTAATTTTCAAAGTTTTATTATGAAACACGGGCTGCATTTGAGTCATTTTCACATAGTCCCTTTTATAGCTAGTTTGGGCCTAATCGAGCTTCATTAATTCAATGGGAGCTGGACTGGATCCTAAAGTAGTTGTTTTTTCCTGCTTACGTGGGTGTTTTACATGGCAACAGGATTGCAAAAATGTGTTAAAAAAGGAACATGTGAACGAACATGTGCCACAGAAATTGGCAAGGAGCTTCAAGGCCGGGAGTATGACCTGAAACCTCTTCGAACCGGCTAGGTTTCAGTTTGACATTAGTCGTCTGAAATAAAGGCAATGTAGGAAAATAGAGGATTGAGTGTATGCTTTATAAAAAGTTGTGTGCACCCTTGAAAATGTATGCAGCATTTATCTACATACGGTTGACTTATATGCAGCTAGGTGATGGAAGGAATTTAGAACCTGTGAGAGGAAAGGCAAGAAAGCTTGGAAGGTGTGTAGGTGAAATTACTTTGGAGCAAGAAATGCTGTCAAATGCATATAGTAAATTGGAAAGAGTGAAAAAAACCCTCTAATCTTCCAGTTACAGTAATAACCAGTTACAGTAATGATGTTAGTTCTAACAATAGCAGCTACATTTTCAAAGAGGGTGTTTTTTTCATTACTGTTCCCTCAAGACAATTTTCCCCCTCCCCTAAATTTAGCCAAACAGTCTCTTCAAAAAGGATTATTTCCCTGACATGTTCAGGCCTTTTGAGTTACCCATTGAAAAAACATTTAAAGAAAAAAAGTTATTCTCTTTTCATTCACAAACATCTGAAAGAATTTTGCTAAAAAATTACAGAGAACAAGCATGGAAAATTACAGCCCCAAAGATGAAAGTTTCATAATCTTGTGTGTGAGAAAATGGGGGATTATGGAAACTGTTCTGTACCATTTACTAAAGTGGTGTGTGCATATGCCTAGAATTCACACTGGATTCACAGTTCTTCCCATTATTCTAGCTCTTCAATTGCTCTCTGCTGTGGCACTGATCAGTGTGAAGTATTAACTGTTCTCAGGTCTTGCCATACTAACACGGTTGGTCTTCAGGGGAACTGTTCATAGAAAGCCCATAAGAAGACGACACAGTGAGGGGTCCCTAAAGGGCAGTTTGCTCATAAGCATGAAAGCCTGAATTGACAAAATCCACTTTGATCAGTATTGCTCTTACATTGATCTCCTTTCCTGGACCACCACCATCCTGCTTCTTTTTCTCTGCTCAAGCCATCCTCCCAATCACACCCTTTGTATCCTTCTCCCTTAATGCTCTTCCTCATACTTGAACTGGGCAAATCAAGCACAGCAAACCTATTTGCAAGTTATTTGTGAACAGACGTCAACCTTCTACTAAATTGGTAATTTCTGCAAGCAAGGAACAGGCTGAAATGTCTCTATGGGCTTTGATCAGTGCTTCAAGCATTAACTGCTCTTGAGTGGCTATTTGCTCTGTGCTCCCCTTGGTGACTGGTTTATGTCCCCAGACTGGATGACTCACACCCAAAGTGCGTCCAACAAGCCCATGCAGATTCCTGCTGCTCTTCTCCATACTGTCCCTTATGTTTACAGTAATGCTCTTATTCCTCTTGGGAACTCACTTGTCTTTGCAAAGACTCTCTCTCTCTGTGCCATCAGGGATTAGACCTTCCAATATGCTGCAGCTGGATTCAGTCTGCCTGACTGAGGCCCCAACCCTGTGAACGCATGCAAGTACATCCTTCACCCGGGTTTCTCCATGTGCCTAAGGGTTTGCAGGGCTGGGGCCTTTGATTTGGGGATCCTTGGGACAGGGAACCTGTTTTCCACTTTGTATATTGAACAATTGTGCTCTAATTCTATTATTATTCAACATCTACAAGCTCACATAAATGAGCCCGACAGTCACATGATCAGATACATCAGCAAATTGCTGCAGCCTTTGCTGCCAGGGCTTAAAGAAATTTTAAGCAACACAGCATCAGACAAGAAAAGAACTTTAAGGATAGGGTTAAGAAGAGTGCTTGGTGTCTCGCTGCTCCCACGGACATCACTGGTAAAACTCCTTTGGACTCACTGAGAATGGAATTAGGCCAACATGCAGTGCTTCAGAACACTCCATTCTAAAAATACACAAATGTTTGGTATTTGTATTTTATTCGAATGGTGTGTTTAAGAATAAATTAACATGTTTCAAGAAAATTAATGGAACCAATGAAGAGTATTTTAATTTAAACATTCAGCAACATGTAAAACATTAACAGAAGAAGCCAAGTTTCCTTTATACTTAGCAAGAGCATTTTTCAGTCGCATACAGAAATGAATTATATAATGCTTTGCATCAAACAAATAGGAACACTGTGTGATCTCAGTGCCTTTGTTTTAGATAATTTACATTTGCTGCACTCCATACAAATGAGCACATTTACTGGAAACTGAGTGATTTCACACTGCTAATCTACAATTGTATTATCAAAATTGTAGTCTTTAAATAACTCATTTACACTACGCATGTTCTCTAGGTATACCATCTTGCGCTGTGACCACATCACTTCTTCCAAACACTCTGGCGTGAAGGTGTATTAGCACTTACATTGAAGGCTTCCAAGTAATTCAAGAAGAAATGCTGGCAGTTCAGCAGTTGGCATTGCTCTTCCTGTATCTGTCCGGATCCCATATCTCTGAAAGGTATTGGCAGAGCACTCTGCTGTTGAAGGTGGATGAAAAGTCTGTACTCTCTCTAGATTGTGTCTATGGGAGGGCTTTGGCTTCCTTGACCATGGGATGCTGTTCCAGGAAGGAGCACTGAAGGGAAGACATGGGGTCCATGTGACCAAGAACAGGAAGAGTATCTTTGGACACAAACTCACCAAACTAGTGAAAGGGGCTTTAAACTAGGTTCCAAAGGGGCAGGTGACAAAAGCCAATAGGTAGGTATAAAAAGAGGTGACATTAATAGAGGACTTTCTGTTGTGGGGGGAATGAAAAACTATAGTAGAATCATAGGAGCAACAAGAAGGAAATCATTGGAGAAATCTGCTCAACATAGTTGTCTATAAGCAAATGCAAGAAGTATGGGGAAAAAAAGGAAGAACTGGAAGTGTTAATACATAGGATAAATTATGACTCAGTTGGGATCACTCATACCCAGAGCGTGGGGTTGCATCCCTGACTATCTTGGCTAATAGCCATTGATGGACCTATCTTCCATGAACTTATCTAATACTTTTCTGAATCCAGTTACTGAAAGGAAGGAGTGAGAGCTAAGAATAAGGACAATGGACTTCGAAAAAGCAGTCTCCAAAAAACTCAGAACTGGTAGATATGGTCCCAAGCGAAGAAAATCGAAGGGGGGGGAAAAAAGAGTTTGAGAGTACTGTTTCTCAGCGAGTGTAAGAGTAAAAATGGTACAGGGGTGCGTAACTATCCCTAAAGCAATATTAGTTTCTCAGAGACAATACTAAAGACACAACAACAGAGTATCCCAGTGCAAAGGAAAGACAGGAAGAATAGTAAGAGGCCAATATGGCTCCACCAGGAGCTCTTTAGTAACCTGAAAATCAAAAAAGTGGAAACATGGACAAACTGGCAAGGCTGAGTATAAAAGAACTGCACAAGCATGAAGGGACGAAATCAGACAGGCTAAGGCACAAAATGAGTTACACCTAGCAAAGTATGTAAAAGGCAATAAGAAGAGGTTCTTTACCTTTCTCTTGCTCCTAGTGTATTTAAAGAAAAGTGTAAGTCCTCTACTTAGTGGGGAAAGAGAGCTAATAGCTGATGACATCGAAAAGTCTGAGATGTTTAATGCCTATTTTGCTTCAGTCTTCACTAAAAAGGTTAATTGTGACCAGATACTTAAAATCTAAAATCAACACAGGTGAAGGAGCATAAACCAAAATCTGGAAAGAGCAGTTTAAAGAATATTTAAATCAGATACATGTATTCTATTTGGCAGAGTCTGATGAAATTCATCCTAGGTACTTAAGGAACTAGCTGAAGCAATCTCTGAATTGTTAGCAATTATCTTCAAGAACTCAGGGAGGCAGGGTGAGGTCCCTGAAGACTGGAAAAGGGCAAACATAGTACCTATCTTTAAAAAGGGGAACAAAAAAGATCCAAATTCAGCCTAACTTCAATACCTGGAAAGATACTGGAACAAATTATTAAACAATACGTTTATAAGCAGCTCTTAGAGGAGAATATGGTAATATGCAATAGCTAACATGGATTTGTCAAGAACAAATCATGCCAAACCAACCTAATTTCCTCCTTTGACAGGATTACTAGTCTAGTGGATGGGGGAAGCTGTAGATGTGGATACATCTTGATTTGAGTAAGGCTTTTGACAGTTCCACATGACATTCTCACAAGCAAACTAGGGAACTGTGGTCTAACGGAAATTACTATAAGGTGGGTGGCACAACTGGTAGAAAGACCATACTCAGAGTAATCATCAATGCTTCACTTTCAAACGGAGAGGGCATATCTTCTAGGGTCCTGTAGGAGTCAGTCCTTGGTCCAGTACAAGTCAAGCTAGGAGGGGTTGTAAGCACTTTGGAGGACAGGATTAGAATTCAAAACAACCTTGAGAATTAGTCTAAAATTCAACAGCATGAAATTCAATAAAGGGAAGTGCTAAATACTTCACTTAGGTATGAAAAATCAAATGCACAAATACAAAATGGGGAGTAGCTGCCTAGGTGGCAGTACCGCTGAAAAGGGATCTGGGGGTTACAGTGAATCACTAACTGTATACGAGTCAACAATGTGATGCAGTTGCAAAAAAGACTAATATTCTGGGGTGTATTAAAAGGATTAACTCCTCTTGGATTAACAGGAGTGTTGTATGTAAAAGGGAAGGTAATTATTCCTCTCTATTCAGCATTGGTGAGACCTCAGTTGGAGTCATGTGTTCAGTTTTGGGTGCCACACTTCAGGAAAGTTGTGGACAACTGGAGAGAGTCCAGAGGAGAGCAACAAAAATGATAAAAGGTTTGAAAAAAACAGTCCTTTCAGGGAAAGGTTAAAGAAACTGTTTAGTCTTCAAAAGGAAGACTGAGGAAGGACCTAGTAACAGGCTTCAAATATGTTAAGGGATGTTATAAAAAACGAAGTTGATTGATTGTTCTTCATGACCACTGAAGGTAGATCAAGAAGTAATCAGCTTAATCTTCAGCAAAGGAGATTTATGTTAGATATTAGGAAAAACTCTCTATCTATAAGTGTAGTTAAACTCTGGAATAGGTTTCCAATCGAGATTGTGGAATCCCCATCACTAGAGGCTTGTAAAAACAGGTTAGACAAACTGCTGTCAGATATAGTCTAGGTTTACCTGGATCTGCCTCAGGGGATGGAATAGAGAACCTCTTGAGGTCCCTTCCAGCCCTACATTTCTACATGTAATTATTCTGCTGCCTTCCCCTTCTAGTTTCAGCCTGACACAGTATATTTCACTGGTGCCTGTCCTAAACAATCATGTAGTATTGCTGTATGCTGTTAAGCAGAGAAGGTTGAAGTAGCCTCTTGGCTACCTCACAATCGTAGCTGGAGACCACACCAAAACAACTACACAACAAAAGACGTTAAGGCAAAGTTAAGGTTGCAGACACTGACAGTGGTTTGAGTGTGAGAGCTAGAAAATGAAAAATTCAGGAAAAATAGGTTACTATTTCATCTCTCAAACATGGCACTTTAATAGCTTCTCCCCGTCCTATGTCAGCCAACAATCATCCCTTCCTTATGTGCAGAACATTGAAAATGTGCACCACACAATATTGGTTTTGTAGTTTGCTTCATACATACACATCTCCGATACAATCGATTGCTGGGCCCCCTGCTCAGAAAGTAGATGGTCTGCTGTAAGTAGCACTAACATGTAGGGTACTCCTTGAATAGGTTCTTCTAGAAAAGTTCATAAAATCAATCAGATGAAAACATCAATCCACACGAGTAAGCCTGCCAGATCTCAGCATTCACTTTAAAGCTAATGCTCGTCAGTCTCGTTGAGCCTATCTGGAAGAAAATCAACCTGGTAGTCACTGGTTTTGGTTTACCTGTGTCTGATGAGGACATCCAGTCTAGATAACTCATTTCTCAGACTAGAGCTGACAAAATGCTGCCATTTTGTTCAAACTTAATTTTTGCCTACATGCAGCAATGGTTTTTAAGAGCTCTCTTCCCTGGGCCCTGCTCACTAGGAGAACCAAGATGAAAACCTTCCTGAACAGCAGCTGCTTCCCTCCCTACTGCTATTGTTTTCTTGTTTCACTCTGTCCCTGTTCTTCACCTCACTTTCACCTTCTATAATTTGCTTTCCCCTCTTGCTCCTCTGACAGTTCTTTACATGTATAACACCTGACACCCTTCTGAAGGGTCATTATGCTTCTCACAACACTTTCCTCAGCTCTCCATCTGCCCAAACCAGACTGCATAGCACCTTCTGGCTTACACATTCCATCCTCTTAAAGGGACATCCCTTGAAACCTTCTTGCTGGCTGAATAGCAGTATAGAGGACAGTATTGCTTCATTTACAGTGTAGTCCTGTTATCACACTTAACTCACCTGCTGCATGTGTTTTGCAAGCCAAACAATTCTGTACCCATTTACCATCGCTCATAGTCAGGAAAGACGCATGTCACCTCAACTACGTTCCTATAAAGTGCACTATATTGCAGTCTCCCTGCTGGTATGTTCATATTTGCTTGCACCGGTGCTCTGCTACTTGAAAAGTTCTGAGCCAATGGGAAACTTAAGGTTTGGCTTCAGTCTCATGGGTATTGGTAGGAATTGGATTGGGAAACTGTGGAAGGGAATTTTATTTTTATTTTTTTTTAACACGTACAAAAGAAGGTGGAAATAAGCTAGCCAATTTCAGAATGTCATCATTAGAGGCAGGAGCAATTGAATCTCTTGCTGGGAAATCTTCAATACTCTTGTCCAGTATTTGATTTAATGAGGACATGAATAGCAGGGGGACAATAACCCCTCCCACCCCTGCATAAAGGCTGCCTGATTGCAACAACACACGGACGACATTTAGTAACTAGAATAATTCTACCAGCAGTATCAAGTTACACAAGAAGTTTTAATTTATAACAGAAGTCAGTTACTTCAGTCAATTCATGGTATTGGTTTAATTTTGAACCCACTGACACCAATAACTCTAGTCACATGAACACAGTAATGGCCACCCAGCAGCAGAGCCCAATGAAGGCAATCTGGGGTCCCCAGGCACACCACAGGGTTTCAACCCTTGCACCATGGCCCTAGTTGGTACTTGAAGTGGCAGTATCCTGGGTCCCCCGTTCCTTCCCAGAGAGGCAAGGGCAGCTGTATGGGCCCCGTCCACCCTGACAGGATTGGCAGTAGGAACTCGCATTGATCAGGAGCAGCAGCGAAGGTCCCCTTTCCCCCCTGGAGCAGCAGGGTTGGCAGACATTCGGGCCCATTACATACCAGGGTGTGTCTGCTGGGTTGGTGGTGCAGGAGCACAGGGCTAGCAAAGCCCCCACAGCAGTGGGTCATGGACTTAACATCCCATCAAGGTGCATGGGGCTGTTCACACATCTCCAGTCTACTGTTCCAGGTTCTCTGCAGACGCGGTTACATTTCACTGTGTTGGTTACACTTGAGTCATGTTTTCAAGCATTACTTCAAAAGCATGCGAGGTAGGAACTTTGTTTTTAAAGCAGGTGGAGATTCTGAGGTCATCTCATGTTTCCAGAAGCCAGAGCCCTAGCCAAGAGCCTACTGTGTCCATGCCTTAATCCAGCCTTGCCCAGCAACATTAACAAGTTGTGAGTAAACTGAGCTCACTAGCAGCATTGAACTAAGGGTAACAAATCAGATTTGCCAAACCAGTAAGTCTAATGCCTTCCCATCCGGGAACAGACCCTCAACCTTCCCCAAACACCCTACCAAATAAATGGCTTTTGCAGCATGCCTAGAAGGTTCTCAAGTCTGGTCTACTTCAAATCAAAGAGGGGACTCAAGGCCCTCATAGTGAATGTCCTGCCAGCAGCCCCCTCCCTTTTTTAATTAAAAAGGGGCCCACTTTGAGCACTCCCACTCACCTCAGCTGTTGCAGTATGGCAGGGAAAGTGGTCTCAGGTTGGCAGTCCCAGGCTGTTTAGAGCTTTTTAGGGAAAACATCCCCTTAAATTCCACCTGGAGACCAATAAGGAGCCAGCGCAGACCCTGGCACCCGAGTGTCATGTGTTGTCGGGGAGATGCTCTACTCACTAAGAGCTGTGCCACTTTCTGCACCAGTTTTTGTCTCAAAAAATGGCAGTCAAGTTCACCACACTGCAATAATTTAACCTTGAGGCGCTAAAGGGGTGAACAACAGTGCCAAGGTCGCATCTGAACAGAAAGGTCGCAACCTCGGGGCCAAGTGCAGATGATAAAAAAAGATGACAGGGTTACAGCTGGAATATCCAGTAGCACAACTGGGGTCCAAAAAACACTACAATGGCTCTGTCTACACTACCACGGTAAGTTGACCTACGCTACGCAACTCCAGCTATGTGAATAATGTAGCTGGAGTCAACGTACCTTAGGTCAAGTTACCGTCTACAATGCAGGGGGCCAATGGACTCCCATTGACTTACCTTATGCTTCTTGTCGGTGTGTGTGTGTGTGCGTATGTATATATATATAGAGAGAGAGAGAGAGAGAGAGAGAGAGAGAGAGAGAACAGGGGTTGACTGGAGAGTAATCTGCAGTCGATTTGGTGGGTCTTTACTAGACCTGCTAAATTGACTGCTGGTGGATCGATCTCAGTGCATCAGTCCCGGCTGTAGTGTAGACCTGCTCTAAGTTGCAAACTCTGGTGACCAATGGCAGACACTCCTTCAGAACAAGTGACATTATCTTGGCTATCTCCTCAGGCTGTTTTCCCCAACATCCCCTCCATCTTGTCTGGCTTGAGCTATAGCCAGCACACTTGCATCCATGCCCCAATCTCAATTTGAGATTGGCTGGTGTGCTGAGCTGCATCCTTCTCCAAGCTGGATGAGTAGCACACATTTGGGTGTCGTCAGCATACTGAAACACACCATAACCAATACCTCCTTACGAACCCCCCTCAGGACCCCATGTGCATGTTGAACAGGAGAGTAACAGAATAACACCGTTATGTCCCACACCAGAGAGCTTTTCAGGAAGAGAAGCTATTGCACACAGCTACCCAGTGTTCTCTCAAAGGAAAGAACAAAGCCACCCCAAAGCAGTGAAGGTCAGCAGGGGAGTCAAAACTTTGTGATCAACAATATTAAAGGGATCCAACAGATCTTATACCAGTATGAATGGGCCAACTGAGACTCTCTACTGACGCTAGGACTTATATTCACATTGACAAGGGTCAAGGACATCAGAAGCATCTAGAAACAGTGAGTTGTCCTGTTACAGCTTTCTCTACAATCGCACCCATTCCCCCTCTAACGAAGGGCAGGCTTGCCTACGGATAACGAAGATTTAGTGCAGTCTGTGCTCAAGAAGGCATTGCTTGATTTTGACACTCTCCACCAGCTAAGGACCCATCACTTCCCCACTTGCTTTCACCAGCTAGGAGAGGAGACAGATCCAAAGCACTGGTTGTGGGATGAAATTCTCACACCTGCAGTACCTCAGGAAGCTGGCTGAAAGTGTAGCAGAATAGTTAAGGCCTTTTTCCCCTCACGGCCTTGTTCTGCCACAACAGAAGCAGACAACTCACCTTAATCAGGTTGACCTTGTCTGTAAAATATGACATTTCCTTGGGGATGGTGAGGACTCTGTCCAGCTACCGAGGGGAGAAAATCCAGATTGACCAGACTCGCTATAACCTAAAACACCTGCTGGCCAAGATTTTGTGCATATTATGAGGGGAAGAGACTTTTTTTTTTGGGCTTCCTGCATAACCACGATGCCAATTACAACTTTCTATGCCTCAACCAATCAGCCGCAGCACGAGATTTCCAGCCCCCACCCCTCTAGCCATCTTCCTCTTGCTCCAGAAGTCACGTATCATCTGTAAGCTGGGGGGACCTGTGACAGCAAAGCCTCTGAAGAGAGCACCCGATGGCCACCTCCTCAATGGGAGAGGGCAAAAGTCTCTCAAGTCCTCCCAAACCACTGAGGAAACATCCTGTTAGTGGAACCTTTTCTTTGAGGGTTGACCATCAACATAGGTCCTTCACACTGACAGGAGAAACAGGCCCCAACCCCAAAGTGCAGGGGGCAGCGGTCACTGGTTTTAGACCCAATTGCGATCTAAAACCCAGTTCCAGAGGAACTTCACATCCCCCAGTTAGCTTTCTATATATAGCTTCCATTGGGTCAACTCCATCCTGATACGGGCTTTAGGAATATGTTTTCTGTGTGCATACATAACGCCTTACATGGTATCTGAACATACATTTCACAAGAATATTTATGACCAGTGTGAGCCTGGCTTTCATTTAAGACCTCCCATGACAGTCTTTGGTAACCAGAAGGTACGTACCAGGATCAGGATATTTTTGTAACCCCCTTGTCAGGTGGCACTGAGGGTTTCTTAGGGTCACACCCCAGTTTACAAAAATGGGAACCGAGAAAAGCTTGACAAAAATCAGCTATTTGCTTATAGTACTGGCAAGAAAGAAAAAAAAAGTCTTGTGGTCAGAACACTATCAGATTTCCTGAAGTTGGTACAATGAAGTCTGCATAATAATCATTCCAATACATTTGCCTCGGTATATCTGAAAAAGCAGCTATGCTATTTTCCACGCTACAAAGGCATTTCTCTGTAAAACTATGAGAAAAGGATTCCAGGCTGCTCCACTGATATCCTGACAGTTGCTCTCCAAACCTCTGAGAGTACTGTGGGTTTGAACAGCAACAAATCTCATGAACTTCAAGGGGACAGTTCAAAAGTATCTCATGTCATTTTTCAAGTTGCTTTTTCTTAAAAAGAACCTCACCTTCTCTTGTTGAAGTGCTGCTATTATTCTTGTTCAGACCCTTCCAATGTCAGGTACAGCAAAAAGTGGTGGAGCTGGAAAAACGTTCATTAGGAAGTAGATTTGAGATAGGAAAAGCATACATTGTGTACATAAAGCAGTATGCACTCTGAGTCTGCCCATTCATCTCTCCTATAGAATGGACCTACTTCTGGAGCCCAATTTTTTCCTTACTAGCTAGAAGCCATAATACCAGAGCTCAGGAAGAAGGAGGATACCACCATTTACCTACGGGTGATACTTTCTGAATTCATTTGCAGTGCCTCTTCCTCTTGTTTAAATGTAAGCTGTGGGCCTAACTCCCCATTTCACCACACCAGCTCCGTGTGGGTGGAACTCAATTCCAAGCACAGCAGCAACAATATTTCATTTTAAAAACTTAGTCAGAGTGAGAACCACAGCTCAAAAACTGAAGCCACCACATTTTCTTGCCATACAGCCAAAAATGAAGAGTTAGGGCCTGTGGATGGGTGATCAAAATGCCTCCTCTCACAGCTCGGGCCTGACAAGCCCAAACACCCTACTGCAACATGTAGAGTAGTTGGCCATCTGCTTCCCCTCAGTGTGACCTGCACACACTCCCACACTGTGCGAAGTAATGCAACTGTGGGAGTTAGTGCTGGTCCAATCAAAATTTCTACTTGCAAACTGCTGTTGACTATCATATCCTTCCAAGCTGAGCATGCCATATTACAGTGGTGTCATCTCTCATCTCACCTCCCACAAGGCCAAAGGAAGAGTTCCCAACATATGAGGATAAATTGCTTAGATTAGTATCTTCAGGCCCGAAGGGACTACTATGATCATTCAATCTGACCTCCTGCAGAACAATCCATACAATTGCAATCAATAATTCCTGTAGTGGAGGATTTTAAATTGATTTGCTGGACCCCAGAGGCAGCTTCCCATATCTTTATGTGTTAGCATTTCTCCCTCCACCCATCAGGCTCTAGGCCCCTGTAATTACATCCTAGACTAAAATTAGGAAGTGTTGCTCAGGAATTTACCAAGTATAGAAGATGGCAATAATCCCTACGTTGTTGCCAAGCAACAAATAACCAGAAAAATATTCGACCTGAGTATAAAGAGAATTCTCATTGTGCTGTGTGTGTGTGAGACATTTTAGCAAATGCAAAATACTTCCAATATTCAACACTTTGGAGTTAAAGCGTTTTTATTTAAGAAAGAGTATCCAGAAAATGAAAGTTTGCCCTAACACAGGTCACAATTAATGATGTTCAAGAGCCATCAGTTTCTTATGTAGTTTTCTCCAGCTGAACACCAGTTATAGAAGGCCAACATTTTGAGATTGCCCATTCACAGAATTCACATTATAATGATTAAAATAGGCTGTTGGCTCCTTTTGGTAACAGAGATGCCATATACCAGAATAGACGTGGCCTCTTTCTGAACCTCTTTCAGTGTCTGAAAGTTGAGATGAAGGTTATAAGCAACCCTAACAAATGGGCCATCAGCCTCAGGAGTGAAATACAGGTCTCAAAAGCATTTATTTTCAAACTGATGCAGTACAAGAGGGTACATCATCTGTTAAACCCATCAATATACCTCTAATACATTTAACTGTGATACTGATTGTACTTATGTTACTACACAGGCCAGAGTGAGAGTTTAAAAAAATATGGAAAGACGATTTAAATCTAGTATAGTTAACATTGATTTGCTTTCTTGATGATAGCTTGGAAAACGGCAAGATGTGCATTTACTGTGCCACATTCCCTGGGGGCATGTGGTGAGGTTTCAGGCTATCAGACAAGTGCATCCGGAGCATAAGTAGGGAATCTGACATCATAACACACCTTGGTGCTTGAAACTGAATCTATTAGCCCTTCCAATGCTCAAAGCTCTAATGCTTCTGTAATGTGTGAAAATCAAACCGGTTAAAATCTAATTATACATACTTAGTAATAAGCAGCAACACATTCTAGAACTGAGCATTCAGACTCTGTAAAAGATTCATTACTTTGTCAGCCCTTAATGCTTCTTATTCATTGTGTGACGCTCAGGAAAAAGGAATACAGAAGTCTCACACACTTAATCATGGCATTCCTCTACGGGAGGGAATACTGCATTTACAGGGAAAAATGCATACATTAAGAAAACTGCTAGAAAAACTGACACTGAATTATTGAACCCATCCACTAGTTTGATGAAAAGGTTAAATATATACGGGGAAAAACACAAATATCAGTTAAAGAATATAAGATCTTGTAAGTTTCACCAAGAAATCCTGCATTATTTTGCAGTGACAATCTAAAAGGAAGGAAACTGTCGTTACACATTATGGTGACTGCAAAGTCAGTCCCATACATTTACAGCATGTAAGATACATATTTCTCATTTTATAAAAGCCTGTTAGGCACTGACATACATATTTACACAAATCTGCAATTTCAAGGAACTCATGTTTATAGAATTACATATTATTTAATAGAATTGAAAATATTTAATATCACAGTGAGTTGTCAGGCTTCAACTATCCAAATATCTACCAATGTAGGCTTGGCATCACATATTGCCTTCACCTAGTAACCTTCTCATTAACTACCTCAAATATACATAAACAAGTAAGATTTGACCATTATTTGTCCCACACAATAGAAAAATAATATTCTTCAATTTACAAACACACCTTAATCTTATGACTAAAATCCACAAGGTTACTTCAAACTAATGTTATTCCAGTTTATAATGGCTTTTGGGACTGTGGTTTTAATGAATTACCTTTAATATTTTATTGTCTAGCTAAAAGTAGCTGTATAAAGATTGTGCCCCAAACCAGCAATTTTAGAATAACCGAAGAAATCTAAACTTAATGAGCACAGTTTTCACCTAGCTGAATGAGGACAGTCAAGTGTGTCCTCATTTAAGGCCCGATATATCTCCCATTGATCGGGATCAGGCCCTTAACATTGAAGGCAATGAGTGACACTGACAAAACACCAATAAGACCTCATTACTAAGGAAGTTCTTAATATCTGATGCCTCATTAAATAAGATGGTAGTGGCTGCAATGGTGAAGATGGTAAAGATCTGAGTTCTGAAATAACTGATACAGAATAAGGGAGCTGTAACTAATGATGAAAAGGTGGGTTTTTTACTCTGATTAAACATTCTGAAACACAAACCCATTTAAATAAAACAAGCCTTTTATAACATACATGTTTTCCAACAAACGAAAGAATTAAATTTCACAGGATAATTTAAAACCATTATTTTCATTATACGACTCCAGTCTATCCAACTGGTACTGTGATGACAGCCTTTGGAACAATACATTCACTTTCAGTCGTGGATTTTCTGAGACCGGTTCTGATCCATGGCTGTAAAGAACAGGCAAACAGCAGCTGTGATGAACACACGCACTCCCTCATAAAGAAGTTTAGGTGAGAACACACTCCATATGAACAAGTGGTGTCGTAGACCTGTTACCAAAATGATGTAGACTGTGACTGGGACCGAACATATCAGTGCATAGCAGAAACAGCCATGACCCATTGCTGCCGAATTCCTGTTAAAATAAAATAAAATTGATGTTCACGTATTATAGATTCCAAGGTCGGAGGGATCATTTTAGCTATCTGGTATGACCTCCTTGTATGACACAAGCCATAGAACATCCCCCTCCAACTGCAAACTCATAGAGCATATGCTTTAGAAAAACACCCTGTGGTGATTTAAAAATGGTCAGTGATGGAGAGTCCACCGTGACCTTTGGTAAATTGTTCCAATGGTTAATTACCGTCACTGTCAAAAATTTACACCTTATTTCCTGTCTGAATTGGCCTAGCTTTAACTTCCAGCCACTGGATCGTGTTCTAGCTCTCTCTGCTGGACTGAAGAGATCATTATTAAATATCTGTTCCCCCTGTATGTACTTAGACTGTACTCAAGTCACCCCATAACCTTCTCTTTGTTAATCTGAATAGACTGAGCTCCTTGAGTCTATCACTACAAGGCATGTTTTCTAATTCTTTAATCATTCCTGTGACATTTCTCTGAACCCTCTCCAATTTATCAACATCCTTCTGGAATTGCGGGCACCAGAACTAGAAATAGTATACCAGCCACGGTTGTACCAGTGCCAAATACAGAAGTAAAATAAACTCTTTACTGCTATTTGAGATCCTGTTTATACATCCAAGTATCACGTTAGCTCTTTTGGTCACAGCATCATATTGGGAGCTCATGTTCTCTGATTATCCACCATGACCTCAAATCTTTTTGAGTCCTCCATCCTGTAAGTATGGCCCAGAGCAGTGGTCTCCAACCTGTTTCATCTGGCGGGTGCCGGACGATGAGCCACCGAGGACCGTGGCTGGTGGACAAGCATCCACCGAAATGCTGCCGAGAAGCAGCAACATCAAGAGCTGTGGCTGGTGAAATGCCACTGAGAAGCAGCAGCATCAAGAGGTGTCGCCACCGAAATGCCACCAAAAATCAGCAGCATTTCGGTGGCGATGCCTCTTGATGCTGCTGCTTTTTGGCGGCATTTCAGCGGATGCTTGTCCGCCGGCCAGTACGCCGGTGCAGACAGATGCCCCGGTGGGTGCCATGGTGCCCGCAGGCACTGCATTGGGGACCACTGGCCCAGAGTCTTTATTCTTTGATGTATACATTTACACTTAGTTGTATTAAAACACATATTGTTTGCTTGTGCCCAGCTTACCAAGTTGTGTGTGAGCTGCAAACTTTATCAGTGATGATTTTATGTTTATTTTCCAGGTCACTGCTAAAAATGTTAAATAGCATAGGGTCAAGAACTTATCCCTGTAGGACCCCCCTGGAAACATCTGCTCAATGAAGATTCCCTATTTACAATTGCATTTTGAGACCTATCAGTTAGCCAGTTTTTAATCCATTTAATATCATTCTACTCTTTTTTAATAAAAATATCATGTGGTCCAAGTCAAATGCCTTACAAAAGTCTTAGTAACAGAAGTCAACACTATTAGTTTTACCAACCAAACTTGTAATCTCATCAAAGTTAGTTTGACAGGGTCTGTTTTCCATAAACCCATGTTGATTTGCATTAATTACATTACCCTCCTTTAATTCTTGATTAACCGAGTCTCATGTCAGCCACCCCATTATCTTGCCCGGGATCAATGCCAGGCTGACAGGCCTATAATTATTCAGGTAATCCCATTTACCCTTTTTAAAAACTGGCAGAACATTAGCTTTCTTCTGAAACTTCCCCATTGCTTCAAAACTTATTGAAAATAAACATTAATGGTCCAGTGAGCACCTCAGCCAGCTCTTTTAAAACTCTGGGATGCAAGTTATCCGAACCTGCTGATTTAACAAAATGTTGAACCTTAGTAGTTTCTGTTTAACATCCTTCAGATGGAATGTGGAATGGAAAGTTATCACCATGCAATGAGATGATGTCATCTGTTTTTCCTCCAAATACAGAACTGAAATCTTTATTGAACACTTCTGCCTTGCTGCATTATTATTGATAATTCCATCATTTCCATCTAGTAACAGCCCAGTACCAATGTCAGGAATCTCACCCCCACCCCGCAAAATGAACAAACACCTGTTATATAGATCTCTCAACTTTTCATATCTTCAGCTAACATTGTTTTATTATAAAGGCACCTGTAGCAGGGTGGACCCTGCTCCGGGGTTTTAAGGGGTTAAAAGTGGCCTGACAGAGCTGAGCTGATTGGGGAAGTGGCTGCAGCTGGAGGCCACGCCCCAAACTGAGGAGCAGGGCCTTATAAAAGGCAGGGAAGCTAGGAGCCCAGACAGTCTCTCTTCTGCCTTCAGAGAGAGAGAGAGGGGCCTAGCTGCTGGGAAAGAGAGACCAGGTAACTGAGTGCAGCAGGGCTGGGGAAGGCTGAGGAGCCGGGGAGCTCCAGCCTAGAAAGCCCCAGGCTGCGGCCTAGGAGTGGGCCGATAGGTACTGTGGGTCGCAGAGGGCGGCCCAGGGGTAGGACAAAGCAGCAGGTCCAAACCCTCCTTGCCAGGGATGAATTGGCTGAGACTGCAGTCTGCCCAGAGTGGGGGGGCTAGACAATGACTGGCAGTAGCCATACACTGAGGCAAGGTAGGGATAGAGGGTGAGGGTTACCTAAGGAGGGGAGACCCTGAGAGACGGGGGTGATTGTCAGGGGGCAGCACCCCAGAGAAAGGGGCACCGGGTCCAGGGAGGGACACGGGGGCCAGACGAACAGGTGGATCACTGGCCTGCAGAGGGCGCTCCGGCGCTGGACGGAGCAAATTCCATGAGTCACCAGCAGGAGGCGCCGCAGGGGTGAGTCCGACCCGTTTACAGCACCTCTTACATGATTATCTTTATTTAGAAGACTGTCATATTTATTATTCAACGGCAATAATGTAACTAAAAAGAGTTTCTCTATTGCCTTATATATCCTTGTCCTCTTCTGTACAGCCTCTGAAGCATCTGTCACTGCAGCAGCTGAACACCATAATAAAGGTGCCTGATACTATGGTGATGGGAGTCATCTGTGTGTGGAGATAGATATCCAGATGTCTACTTTCAATATTTTTTCTATGTAAAGACTCCATAAAAGTTATGTTGGCAACTTTTAACAAAGAAGGATGTGTCTTTTGCACTGTTCACCTTCTGATGCACAAGCCCCACGTTTCTGCAGAACCATTCTATATGAAGAGGTGATGACAATTTTCCCAGGACTAGTTTTCCCCTCTTTACTGGATGGTACAGAACAGAAAAGGATTATTTATGTCTTAGTGAGAGCTCTCTAACATTAGTAAAGGGTAACTGGGCAGTGCACAAAACTTGGCATTCTCAAAATGAACTGCTGCCAAGAAGCGATGAGACTGTATTAAAGCAATGTAAAAATGAGAGGATTAGAAAAGTTAACAAGCATGGTTTTATATATGTCCTCCAGAAAAATATTGTATTTCAAAGTGTGAGAGAGCAGTCAATTAAATCCATGTCATAAGGGCTGACAGCTTAGCATGATCCTAACCATAAATTAGTCTTCTCATAAAGTACAGATCTGCCAATCCAGTGAAATGTTAAAAGTCTGATGGAAGTAGTATATTCTCATTTTTCGAAATAGTTTTTAACAGATTTCCCTCATGACCCAAACCCCAGGATATACCGTCTCCATTGGTAAAACTGCAACTCTGTCCCTTTCCCGTCTCTTCTGCAACTTTTATTTCCCGCCCCCCATTCTCATTTGCCCCCTTTTCTCCCCTCCCTTTAGCTAGCAGGATCCCGCATCACTGGAGAGCTCAGCTGGATGTTCCTCTGACAGAGTGGTCTAACCCAGTTGTTTTGCCCAATGTGTCACAACAAGCTTCTTCCCAACTCAATCTGTGTGGTCGGAATCCTGGTACCCACATGACAGGAGTCAGAAGACACCCAAATGAGGCAGTGTGGAGATGGAAGGCTCTGTAGAAAGTACCCAGGACTGCAAGATATGCAGACTCACTGTTTCTATTCAGAGGCACTTCCTCTATAGTAGTGATGCCACGGTAGTGCATACCCTCCTTGCCTTCCACATGGGTGTGTCTTGACTTAGCTCAGCAGAGATTGCTCAACCACTCCAAATTATGGGCACCTGGTCAGGTTGGTAGATGGAACAAAGCTCAGTGAACGGAGGGAATAACATAAGAAAGTTTCTTTCCACAAAGATATTTTTATTTTGTTAGTAACCAAGCCCATGAACAGAATCCATAGATTATAGTTTGTAGAGACTCAGATTCTGAGTGGACAGTGAATGACATTCCTCTCAGTTTTTAACTACATGGATCTTGATATTCTTCTGAACAGAAAATCATTTAAGATGGCCAGGTAGCTCTAAGATACACTGTCCTTTTATATTGGTGACAAAATATCAAGCTCTCAAATTGTCATGGTTTATATGGGTCACTAAATACATGAATATACTATTCTTTAAGTCCAGTTAGTAACTTCAAACCAAGTCCTGCTCCCATTGAAATCAACAGCAAAACTCCCACTGAGTTCAGGAGGAAATATAACGGGCCACTGCAGCATATTTCCACTCTGGCAACTGATTAAAAATGGCAGGTGCCATATTCATTGTTACTCAGCAACTCCAGAACAAATATGCTCAGTTTATAAATAAATGTCATTCCCTAACTGCCAAGCCAAGGAAACTCAGCTAAGACAGAAGAATAAGCTAGGTTTCTCCCTTCTTACACATAACCAATAAAATATTCTGTAGGCAAAATTAGACCTCAGTTACACCAGTACATTTCTATTGTCTTCATTGGCTTGTGCAAATGTAACTGATTCTAAATTTAATACAGTACTTTGTTACTACATAGACTGAACAGAATCTGCAGCTCACTCAATCCTAGCAGTTTGTGCTAACTGAAGTAAAAAGTAGCGGAAATTTGTCACTAAACATATGGCATGTCTACACTTACCGAGGATCGACACTACAGAGATCGATGCACTGGGGATCAGTTTAGCAGGTCTAGTGAAGACCTGCTAAATCGACTACAGATCACCCTTCTGTCGACTCCGGTACCCCACCAGAACGAGAAGCGTAAGATAAGTCAACAGGAGAGTGTCTCCCATTGACCCAGTGCGGTGTAGACCCAGAGTAAGTAAACCTAAGCTACGTTATTCACATAGCTGGAGTTGCGTAAATTAGGCAGATTTACCCCCCATAGTGTAGACAAGGCCTTAGCTAATCTGACTGAATAAACAAAAGACAAGACCTGTTCAGTAAGAAGATAATTGTTGTTTCTTGTTTACTGGTTTTGTTTTACAGTCAATTCTCAGAGTCACACACTTTGAGGACAGATGTGACCGAGTGAAGATTATTTATGGCTGAATGCTTCTGATGTCTGTTAAACACTAAAAAGTATGAATGAGATTGTCAAAGGAATCTACATGAGTTAGGTGACCAACTCAATGGTAATTATGCATTTAACTGCTTTAGGCCTCTTTGAAAAAGCCCAGCCTTTATTTTTTAAAACAGAGACATTTTCTGTTCCCAATGTTCTCCTGCCAATACATTTGATATAGCCTTATGTTAAGTGAAAGTTTTCACAATCTCAAAAATTAATCAGTTGGAAGGGCTAAAAATGGCAATTCCCTTGATTAGAAATAAATTGATTAAGAGCAACTTTTAATGGACGGGATGGTATTTATGCATGTACTGACTGACAAAAATAGACAAATGCTGATTTTGATATCATAGAATATCAGGGTTGGAAGGGACCTCAGGAGATCATCTAGTCCAACCCCCTGCTCAAAGCAGGACAAATCCCCAGACAGTTTTTTTTTACACCCCTGTTCCCTAAATGGCCCTCTCAAAGACCAAACTCACAACCCTGGGTTTAGCAGGCCAGTGCTCAAACCACTGAGCTATCCCTCCCCAATCCCATACTCTAAACTGAAAAACATAGGAAAATACAGTTTTCTATCAAATAAAGATGAACCTTTCCAATTCTTTTCCCATCAGGACTAGAAAAACAGTATCTAAGCTAAATAGTAATATAGAAAGCACAGAACTACTCAGATACAGTAACATCTGATTGCCTTCTATTTGTATAATACTTAAAATTCAAAAAGATCTCACCACAACTTCGAAGTAGGATTCACCTTGCCTCTAAATGAAATACAGCCAACGTGGGGGAGAAAAGAGAACTGTTTCATCGCTCACAGCAACACACCACTACACTTTATGGAAGTATGACAGAATGTGAGTAGCCTAAAGCTGACTCACCACTCTGTGCAACTTGCAAGCATCCCACATGGGCCAAACAGAAGAGAGAAATGGTTAAGGACTGGATGATTAAACTACTAACAAGGTGATTCAGCTCATCAGCTGGGGACACTTAAAAGATGAGGGGGAGGGAGGGGAAGGCTGGGCCAGAGAAGCCCAGGGTCTAAGAGATGAGATTCCCCACCCCCATCCTGTTGTGGGGGACAAGTGTAACCCACAAGCCTAATAGGGGGAGATCTTTAAGACTCTAAAGGGAAGAAAGGGGGAGGAGAGAGTTGTGGCTGGGTCATTGCTCTGAGATGCACAATTAACATTTAACCCCCAGAAATGTCTGGAACTGGGTGGGGTAGTTTGGGGCATGCTGTATAGCGGGGGTTCGAAATCTTTCTTTCTGAGGCTCCCCCTATGTGCCATAAAAACTCCAGGGCCCAGCGGGACACTCGGGGCTATGGGCCAGGGGCTCCCTCAGGCATAGGCCTAGTTTGACTTCTATTTTGGGGCATCAGGGGCCAGCGGGGCTTAGGCCAACACTGCCTGGCGGGGTCTGGGGAGGGAATGCCACCTCCACCCCCGACTCACCTCGGCAGGCACCCAGCCTGGCTGGGGTGTGGGTTATCACTCAAAGGGGCAGGGTGCTCAACTCAAAAAGTCTGAAAACCGTTCAGGGTGCAGCCATGGAGTAGCTAAGGGCTGTGTGCAGGCAGGGGGGTAGCTCAGGATACAAGGAGGGGGTAGCTAGGGCTGTGTGCCGAGAGGGCCCCCACCTGCAGTCCCTGCTCCCCGATGGCTCTGCCAGGAAACAGGCTGCTTCCATCTAACTCTGAAGCATTGTGCAGCAGGTTAGTGATATTGTTAGCTTTCTGACGGGGAAGCGGGGGCCGTGCTAGTTACATAAAGGGGAAATTGACTCTCAGCCTGTATAAAGCTGAGGAACAAAGACTTAAGTGAACTAACCCTAAAGCTTTTGGAACTCTGAGTTACTTCTTCTTCTGTCAAGTATCAGAGGGGTAGCCGTGTTAGTCTGGATCTGTAAAAGCAACAAAGAATCCTGTGGCACCTTATAGACTAACAGACGTTTTGCAGCATGAGCTTTCGTGGGTGAATACCCACTTCTTCGGATGCAAGAAGTGCATCCGAAGAAGTGGGTATTCACCCACGAAAGCTCATGCTGCAAAACGTCTGTTAGTCTATAAGGTGCCACAGGATTCTTTGTTGCTTCTTCTTCTGTGGGAACTACCTTATTTAGATTTAACGTGAGTTTTTATATTTATGTACAACTGTGAAGATAATGTATGTGGATTATGACGTAGCCTTGTTATTTAGTAGAAATTAAAGAAACATAATAAAATAACATCATTCTAAAATGTTATTAAGTTGACATCTAAATATTAAGTTAATTCTTCTTGTTCTTTTTGGACTTAATTGTGAGAGACTGACCCTCTGCAATCCTTGCTGACAATCCTCAGTGACTGAATTCTGAATCTCCACGTGCTTTTCTAGGAGTTGGGGAGAAGCACTAGGAGAGAGGTGGTAAAGTAAACTCCTCCTCTAGCCCACCCAAAGGTTTCAAACACTCGTATAGCACTTTGTAAATAAAGCACACAGTGCTGAACCTATGCAGGAATGGAAGAAGACTGTTTGCAGTGAGGAATCCAGGCTGAGGTAGTTTAGTGCTGACAGGAAGGGATTTCAGTAAGCCGAACATAGTTATCTTTAATAGATTTTAGATGAGTATAAGAGCTAATCCCCTCACTCATGAAGAAAGAGCCATGAAATGTGTAGTGGGCATAAGTGATTACAATGGTTTTAATGTCATATTCCTAAAAAACTCCCTTCAGCAGCACAACATTCCATAAAAATGCTGGCTTTCTGGTCTGCTAATGGCTCCAAGAACAACTACTGTACTTAGTAAAGCATGAAGACTATTCCATAGTAGATTGATTTCCTTGAATGTCTCCAAACCCAATAAACTCAGACCCAGTTGGCTTAACTGATGAAATCACAATCTTTGGGTAGTTGGGTTAAAGTTTTTGAGTAATAAAAAAAATACACCTTCCATTTCAGCGTTTAATACTAATATCAGCAAACCATTAAGTAGGGCTGCTATAGTATTATCACTCAGAGGCTCTACCATGAGATTTATCATCATCCCAATTGTGTGATTTACCATCATCCCATTTAAAACTTTTAACTTGACAGATGACTTCAACTAGGTGAAGGAGTCACATGAGACAGCTGTTCCACTGCCCTAGCCTAGCCCAGTGCACATTCTGGTGGGGACTTTAAAGCATCAGCCAGTTGTGTTCGGAAACAGCCTGACAGCCACAGAGTGCCCTTAAAAAATGAGCATATGCAAGTTATAGGCCCCATCTAAAATTCTGATCTATGGCTGCTTTCCTAGCATACGGACTCTGCAACAATGACCTCCTTTGTTGGTGAGGTAAGGGATAAGGTACAGAAAGAGGGAGAAGTAGTCAGCAGGCAGTGGATAAAGTGCCACTAGAAACATGTCTGTTGATATTTATTCATGGTTTAGTGCTGTGCAGGAGGTTGCATCCATTTTTACTCTTTAAAAGTTCAGCTCATTTCCTAGATTAACTTCCGACACTACTGAGTACTCAAAATGCATTAAGTGTAGAAATACTTAAACGTATGCTGACGATAACTAGAACCAGAAAAATCAAAGGCTTGTCAGACTCTTGCGCAGCAAATTGCTGCACTGAATGATGCAATTACTGCAAATTCCCTATTCTGAGTACTAAATATAGTCCAGCTCAGAAACCTTCCTTCTAAATTAATATTTAATGACATACAGGGAGGCAAAGCCGGGAACTCCCACACTATTTATGGATTTTCTGCTCACCTTGCTCTTACAAATCCCAACAGTTAACATTCTTCACCAAATCTTTCACCCTATAATGCCTCGCTCGTCTATTTCCACTTAAAATAGGGTATACAGTATGGAGGTGAACTTAAAAAATAAAAACATTATGCTGGCAAAAAATGTGAGAAGAAAACCACTTTTTTCTTATAAAAGTATATCACCCATTTACACTGAATACTTGTGTGACCGGGTGCCTGGATGCACCCACTGAGGATGCTCTATTCAAGGCAGACTGGTGGTTTATTCTCTAATTAGATTCACCAAGCCAGTAACAAACCAGCTCCTGTAATACCACCCCAGTTACCAAGAAGCCAAATCAGTCTCCTTTAAGCGTTCCAGCCCGCGACTCCCATCTAGACAGCCGAGTCTAATATAATGAGAGGTTACTGAAAACCTGATTCACCACATATGAGGTTCACCAGTCCCAAAGGACCAGACACTGATCATCAGGGCAATACGAGTCTCAGATCTTACACAATAATCTCGCAGATGCCAGTCCTTTAGTAACTAAAACACTAAAAGTTTAACAATAAAAGAGAAAAAGAAAGAAGAAAGTTGCTATAGTTAAAAGATCAATATACATACAGATAAGTGTAAAGGCCTTAGGTCAGTTTCACAGCAGAGATGGTGAGGCTGCTTATTTGTAAAAGTCTTTTGGGAATCAATTTTAAAGGTTATAGTCCAATAAACAGTTCAGGTTCAAGTTCTTCCATGAGATTTACAGGGTAATCCAGGTTAAACCTGGAAACCTAAGTCTTTAAGGCTCAGACCTTCCCTGTTAAAGATTAGGCGGACGGGAGATAAAAAGGATCAGTCCTGAAGCTTTCTTTATAGTTCCCTAGCCAGCTGATAAGTCTCTTGACAGCAATTGTCACAGCAGGTCCTTCCCCCCACCCCCGATGAAGAACGGGCAGTGCAGATTATTGTTTTGAAACTAATCTGTTTCCTATGCATACACAGGTAGACTACCTGCATCCATTCACATAAAACAATTTGCCTTGCAAACTATCAGGACAGTTCACAGGTGGTTTACTATGTGGAATTATAACTTCCAAAGAGAGATTAGGACAATAATATGATTATACCACAAGTCCCATCTAAATGATAATATCCCCTTTTGATCTCTAATAGAATAGAGTAATGAAGCATTATGAGACAGGAGCAGGATTAGTATCTACAAGCTAATTAGATCACACTGTTAAACTTATAACAAGATTCAGATAAACACAGACAAATACCCTTAGCACCTACCCTGGATTTCTATTCCTACAAATAAATGGGTTAATGATTGCTGGTCTAGGACATCTCTTTGAAATTCACATACATGTAGATTGTCTTGATAACTCAGCGAGAGGCATTGAACTGTAATGAGTCGTTCCCGAATTGACCAGTCTGTCAGTATCACAACTTGGCAGACCCCAGGTCACATTTCATTCTTTAAAATAAAAGACAGCCGGCACTAGACACATTGCCAGAGGAATTGTAAAAAATCAGTTTGCATTCATATAGGTCTTGATCACAAGAGAAAAAGATGCTGTAGAACAATGTAAACTTCCTGAAGCAAGAACATGATCTTCTCCTCTGAACAATTTTACTGTGGAATAGATACAAGGCAAACAGCTAACGGAAAACAACAATTGCTACTTTGTGTCTATTTTATCATTCTCCTTTCATCGCTGTTCTCTTTTGACATTTCTGTTCTCCTGGTTTCTCTCCCGCACTGAATATCAGTGTTTACGAGATTACTTTTTCCTTGGTGTACTGAACTGCATTTTTCAAAACTGAGTCTTATTTTATTTCCTGCTCTTCTCTGTATAGGTCCAGTTGTATTTGTCTGCAACGCCTTCCAGTCAGTACTATCTGAAAACAGTCAGTGCACTGTCAACCTGTCCCCCACAGATTAGTGAAAGCCTGGACCAATCCCTGTGGCACCACTCCTGTAACACATGACATTCCTGCAATCCATACGACATTGTTCAGATTACATTTAATTTTACAATGAGAAATACTGAGAAACACTATCTGGTATCTAAACCTCAGCTGATTTACCTCTACTGCATGCCTTTCATCCACAATTTGTATAGTTCTATTTAACAAGAATTGTAAGGAATAATCCTGCATTGATAGGCAGATGGACTGGATGGCTTCATTAGGTCTTTTCCATCTCCAAACTGCTGGTGTGGATACTTTGGTGATGAATCAGCCCAGATTTTGTATAATTTGTTTTGCATCATGTCACAGGATCATAGTAGGTCCTGGCAGCAGGGGGTTTCAAGCCCTCTCCCCAAACCACAGAGGTCAGAACGTTTTAGGGAAGCCTTTCCCCAGTGTATTAGGCCTCACATGTTTCTCAGGAAAATGGGATGGCTATTGGGGGAGCTTAAGCCATTTTACAAGTTCAGGGGCTGTCGCAGTCTCTGATATGGCCTTGGTTTTAAGTGGCTGTTAATCCTTGGGACTTCATTGCTCTGAATTTCAGCATCAAAAGAGGGAAGGCAAGTGAGAGCAGAGCAGGCCTGGTCCATTTTCACCATAGGCAGGACAAGCGGCCCTGAGAAGCCACTTTGCTGTGGATTTAATAAAGTTTCACGCACTGGCCAAGAAATCCAGATGTCTGTCCCTGCCATTAGCAAAGCTGCCTCACAAAACAACCCAATTTTGAACCCAAGGTCCATCTAGCACAAGTAATTGCTTCCAGACGGCATTTTAATGCTCTGTGAATCCCATATACTCCTCTCTATATCCTTTGTGCATGTAACGACTGGCTTCCTGACTTCTTTCATTCAAATTTGGCACTGGTGTAGATAAGTCTCTGTATTAAGCATCGTCATATGACTTTGTATTATGTCTCTGTCTTCATACAATTTGGTATCAGATCTTTATATAGAAAACTTTGTATTGAGCCTTGATATACTGTTAAAAAAAAGTCTTTTTGTTAGGAGTAGAATAAGATCTCTCCCCCTGCCCCCTTTTAATCAATTGCCCTGTTGAATGAACGAGGTGTAAATGAGTAAAGGCGTGGAACGCAAGCACCTCCAGACAGCTGCAACAGTTGGAGAGGGGACGGAAGCCAGACCCCAAAACAATAAAACTTGTCAAGTGGGCTCACTAAAGAAGAGCAGACATATTAATGGCCTTGGGGGTTAGAAGCAAGCACCTTCTTTTGAAAACACCATCTTTAAACAGCATTGGGACAACACCCAGAACCAACGGCCATAGATACAGATTTTAAATCTGGTATAGATTTGCATGAGAAAGAAGTTGCTATAAATGTGAGGTGTCTTGCAGAGGACCCTGGGTCTCGTTTTGTCAACATGGGAGCATCGATCCGGATCGGCAGAAGCCTGGCTCCACCCCTCCCCCATCTAACTCACCTGGCCAGTGAAGTTAAGGGGAGCAACTAATTGGTAACAACAACAAGACAGAGTGTGCTTGTGTGTGTGTGAGTGCATGAGCGCAATATATATATTATATGCATATGATACAGTGCTGATTAATATATGTATTTACCAATAAATGTGGCCCCTGAAAAGATCTGTGTAGTACCTTAAGTACAACACGGGAAGGCAAATAGCTGTTCCACATGGTTTCCCAAAGGAATTCCATAGGGGGATGAAATAACTGCGAAGGGCTGGCCTACACTAGAAAGTTAGATTGACCCAGTTATGCTGGTTAGGGGTGTGAAAAATCCATACCCCCTAAGCAACGTAGTTAAGCAGACCTAAGAGTCCCTGCGTACACAGTGCTAGGTCGACAAAAGAATTCTGTTGCCCTAGCTACCACCACTAGGGAAGGTGGATTGCCTATGCTGACAGCAGAACCTCTCCTCTTGGCATAAGTAGCATCTACACTGACGCTCTACAATCATCAGGGGTTACATATGTCATGGATGCCATGAGCCCAGTAGCTTCAGAAAAAACCTGGTCATTTGAACCAGCTGCATCATCAGTCAGCATATAGAGTCTGTTATTTTCAAAAACCTCTCTTCTGGAAGAAAGACCCTTCCTTTGACAGAACTGAAGGTTGCCCCTATGAAGGGAACTTTTTGAGATGGAGCAAGAAGTGACTTTTGCTTGTTTATAACACCCAGGGTTCCGAATAAAGAATAAATTGCCTGAATAACTCTCTCTAATTCTCCTTTGGATTGGCCCTTCAGCAACCAAACATCTTAATACAAGAATACAAACCCCCCCCCGTTTCCTGAGATGTGCTCTTACCAGAGTCAGATGAGCTGCTCTGCAACTCTGCTGAGTCTAATGAAACTCATCCTGTGAAGGTCCCTCTTGATAGTCTTCTCTGGGGGGGGGGGGGGACAACGGGAGAGAGGGGAATCTGATGGTCTCAGATCCGTGGCTGAAAGACCCGGACTTCTGAGCTCCATAGACTGCAGAAGAATCTATTCTGGCCCTGGAAGTCCAGTTTTCTACTGAGAAAAGAAATAAGAGGAATCAGCCAATATGGCCACAGCATCCAAGAAGACATAGGGTTTGCTGCCAGCTTGCCAAGTCAGGTGTCAATCACCAAAGGATATCCAGGAAATTCAAGACCACTCCTTGCCTGAACACTTCTTCCAAGAAAAGAAACGTCCACTCAACACCCGAACTGGATCCGGCTCTACCTCCAACCTCACATCCAATCCTGGATCCAACACTGAAGCCACTGGCGAAGCCCATGATGTAGGAATTCTAAAAAGAGAAGACCGGAAAAAGATCTCCCCCGGTGACCCTGTCAGGGCCTGGGGTGGAAGTGGAAATAAAGCCAAGAAGCTTGGCCGATTGGAGGAGCTGCTGGAGGCAAGTGTAATCACTCTCTTCCTCAAAACCAAGGAAGATGTTCCAGTTGTGTTGTGTGGATCTCTATGATGCTTGTCCAGATCCAGGACTGATGCAGACTACACTATGGTTCAAAGGACCTGACCATTGGGGCCTCAGCTGACTTGGAACAGGAACCTGGCACTGAAGCTCTTGTCATGGATCTGGATGACATCTTGGATCCAGAAGTAGATGGAGCTGACTCTGGTCTCCTGCTTTTACAGCCAGATCCTTTTGAGCTTTCATATCCTGCAAGTTTAGCAGACAGCACCTCCTTTAACAGAAGAATGTGAAGTCTATTTTGTCTGTCCTTCCTGTCTCTGGGGGTGAATGTGCTGTATATCTGACAGCGTTCTGGCAAGTGACTTTTGCCTAAACATTTTAAGCACCAGAATACACGTCGGAGGAAGGAAAGACTGCCAGACACGATGCATATTTTTTTGAAGTTGAGCTTCTTCGTGTCACCCATCATAATCGTCAAGCTAATTACATTATTTTAATTTCATTTTTAATCTAATTTTAATCTTTTTACCAACAAGTATAAAATATACTATCTAACTACTAAACTACTACAACTGTTGCTATTTATTTTACAGTCAGGCAGGTAGGCAATGGAACTAACTACGGACAGAAACAGATCGAAGGTGGTTCACATCTTAACTCAGTGACAGTTGGAAGGAACTAAGGCAGTAGTGGTGCCAATACCCTCCTATAGCCACGTCCTTAGACCGATGCAGGCTCAGAGCAGAGGAGGGGAGATGTGAGGTGCTTTTAACAGGCACTGCTACTAGAAAGTTCCACCATCCTAGCTGCACCAGGCTGGCACATCCAAGAGTGGGAATATGCAGAGGGCACTCGAAGAAGCAGACTGCTTATCTCAGTTCTCTTTATTATGTCTGTAAGACATTTGCCAAATAAACGAAGTGTGAAAGTCTCTGAACATGCAGATGCATCAAACAAATAATTTACTAAAGCAGCCAAGAGTAGTGAACTGTTGTAAAACTGGGGGTCTAGCAGGCCCACCACAGTTGTGAGCTCAAATGTTGGAAAGTAGATGAAAGTTCACACTGTTACAATACCAATAAATGTTGACAAAAAGGAGACAGACTTGATTGGTATAAGCAAAAGGGCTACAGATATAACCCAGAGACTAAGGTGCGGTTGCTAATTAAAAAAGAGAGAGAGATTGGAACCTGAAAGTAATTGACCAAAATTGGTGTCAGAAGTTAGATAATGCCCAGATAATGGTCAATACCGCCCATCACGCCCTTTCAGGACACCTTATGGAAAGACTTTTGGGAGAAAAAACAGACTTCTGCAGGATTCCCTCCAATTGTTCTTCATTTTTGTCTTACTGTTAAAGGAAGTTCCATGCCAAAACACCCTAGCTTAATTGTAACATTAACATGTCATGCTCTCAAAAATTTCCACATATTTATATGCCTTAGAATACTGTCTGTGTTCAATTTACATAGTACTACTGCCTTGCAAAACGGTCATGAAAACATAGCAGTGTTGGCACAGAATCTACCTGCTTAGCCTTTACCATGAGGATTGACAGGTAGCATAAAAACTAATGATAAAACAAGATGACTTACTCAAACTAGGTAGTATTTACCAAGGGTATATTTTTCAAATAAAATAATGCAAACTGAAATTTCATATACACCTTTATATACAGTACACATGCTATACCATGCATTAATACAAGACCTTACCCATACCTACAAGGTGAAAAATAGCTTTGCTACTATACCTCCTCCCATGCATTGGTGTATAGAGCTGTCATAGCCCTATAAAACCACGCGTTATGGGAATAACCTATAAAAACCCTGTTCTGGAACTAGGGCCTAATGATAGTTAATTTTGTTTATAATTGATTTATCTTGTGGTGGACAAGGTCAGTGAGATAATATCTTTTATTGGACCAATTTCTCTTGGTGAGAGACACAAACTTTCAAGCTTTCAAACTTTCAAGAGAGCTCTGTGCATCTTGTGTTACAACAGATTCCTGTTTACACAATCCCCTCTTCTGGGACAAAGTGTTTTTAGAGCCCGTGATAGCAGCAAAATGGCTAAGTTTAACAAGATGGAAAGCAAAAGTGACACCAAAGTTCAACCAATGCATTAATTCTCTCCTTTTGAAGGCTTGAGAAAATAACTGTGTATGAATAAATGAAATGCATATAATATAATAGAGTTCTCATGCCCAGATTTATATGTCCATGTTTTATGGCTAGGTGACAGACAGATCAGGAATAAAAAATGATCCCAATGCCCATCTGAACTCACTTGGCCTTCAGCTCTTTCACTTAACCAGTGGCAGTAGTTTCAGTACACATATTAACAGCTATCTATACGTGTTTCAAACTAATGCGGTACTTGAATAGAGGCACTATTCTTGTTATAATTTTGTTACGTACTTATCCTTTACTTTTGTGGACGTCAATGTGCATTTGTGCACGGTTTGCCATTCTTTTGTCTTTAATATAATTTATACAAATTAAGATGTTACCATTGCTTCAAACATTTACTATAAAATACTTTTCACATTAATTTTGTGAATGCAAAACAACAGGCCAGATCCTCAGCTGGTGTAAATGGGCCTATCTCCAATGAAATCAATATAATTATGCCAGTTTACACCAACTGACGAATTGGCCCAGAGTTTAAATCACTAAGATATAACCACCAAATCATTTAAAATTCCCAACTAGTGAAACACAAAATATTTCACACTACAGCATTAGTAAAATATCTAACTCCTCTTCCAAAATCCAGTTCGAAATTCTAAAGAATTTCACTAGAATAAAAGCCTGAGGCATTTCACATCAGCAGGTAGGAATTAGTCTAGTTTTACTTTGTTAAATATATATATATATATATATATATATATATATTTCAAAGTATGTGTGTGTGTGTGTGTAAGGCTTCCTCCTCTCCCCTTTTCTGAATGAATGACTATTTTACATCCTCTTAACCAGAGATTCACAGATTCCAAGACCAGAAAGAACCATTGTGATCATCTAGTCTGACCTCCTGTACCGCACAGGCCCTAGAACTTTCTCAAAATAATTCCCAGAGCACAGTTTTTAGACAAATATCCAACACTGATTTTAAAAGTATCAGTGATGGAGAAGCCTCCACAACCCGTGGTAAATTGTTCCAGTGGTTTATTACTCTCACCGTTAAAAATTTATAACTTATTTCCAGTCTGAATTTGTCTAGCTTCAACTTCCAGCCATTATATCATGTTATATCTTCTTTGCTAGACTGAAGAGCCAATTATTAAATATTTGTTCCCCATGGTAGGTACTTATAGACTAATGAGTACCTTTTATCTTCTTTGTTAAGCTAAATAGCTCCTTGAGTGTACCACTGAGGCATGTTTGCTAATCCTTTAATCATTCTTGCAGCTCTTCTCTGAACCCTTTCCAATTCATTGACATCTTTCTTGAATTGTGGACACCAGAACTGGACACAGTATTACAGCACCAGTCACACCTGTGCCAAATACAGAGGTAAAATAAGCTCTCTACTTCCCCTGTTTATGCAACCCAGGATTGCATTAGCCCTTTTGGCAACAGAGTCACACTGGGAGCCCATCTTCAGTTAATTATTCACTATGACCCCTAAATCTTTTTCAGAGTCACTGCTTCCTAGGACTGTAATTATAGCCTACATTTTAAAACTCTTGGAGACAAGTTATCTGGACCTACTGATTTAAAACTAGTTAACTTCAGTAGCTTCCGTTTAACTACTCCAGAGATATTAGTGGAATGGAAGAAGTGTTATTTCTACAATGAGACGATATCATCTGTTTTTTCCCCAAATACAGAACAGAAATATTTATTGAACACTTCTTCCTTTTCCGCATCATTATTGATAACTCTACCATTTCCATCTAATAATGGACCAATACCACTGTCAGGATTCTTTTTCTTCCTAATATATTTTTTAAAACTCCTTATTGTCCTTAACTCTGCTGGCCATGGATTTTTCCTGGTGTCCCTTTACTTCCCTTACCAATTTTCTACAATTCCCATCTTCTGATTTACATTCATGAGTATCAAATTCTCCTTTCTTTCACTTGTTACATTTTTTTTTTTTATGGCTGCCTTCGCTTCCCCTCTAAACCAGGTCAGTTTTTTAACCAGCACGGCCTTCTTCCTCAATTGGGTTTTTTTGGGCATCTAGTAAAGTGTTCTTAAATGATTTCTAATTATCATTCACATTTTTCTGATTAAATTCCTCCTCCCAGCTGAAGCTCACAGTTGTTTTCAGCTTTGTGAAACTGGCCCTATTAAAGCACCATAAATAAAATAAATAAAAATATATATATATAACTGGTTTTGGCTTTATTCTTCTTGCACATTATAAATGTGATCAAGTCAGGATCACTTTTACTAAGCTATCATTTTTTAGTTCTGTGATCAGCTCCTCTTTATCTTTCAGAACAAGGTCTAATAAAGAATTCCCCCTTGCTAGCTGCAACACTTTTTGAGTTAGGAAACTGCCATTTATAATGTTGAGAAATTCTAAGGATGTTAAAGAAAAATTGCAGCTAAAGATAATTTTGTGCAAGGTGACCTTGAAGAGACTTAAAATAGTTGTTTACTTGGTTACTTAGTAGTTAAAATGAGATTGACCAGCCTATAATGTAACAATAAAGAAGATAACAGGAAAAGCCAGCAAGAGAATGAGGATCTTTCACGGAGATACTGTTAAATTAGTTCACATAGCTGGCAGATTTTTAGGTAGTGCTTTCCCCTTTGGGCTGGGAAAAACTAATTTAGTGTACATCTGATTCCCACCAACGCAAGCTGTTTAGTCTACTTTCAGGCACCAATTACTTTGAATACTGATTTATTTTAATTAAGAGCTACATTACAGGACCACTCTTGCCTTCCTAAAGTATGACAATAAACAGTAGTTTCAAAGTTACGCACTCCAAGAGATAGCTTGCCAGGGTAGCATAGGGAAGGAAGATACCCAAGTCTTACATAACAATGGACAGTACCCCAATATTTAATCTTATATACAGCTAACAGATTAAAAATGCCAGTTTATCTTGGGTACAGTTCAGAGAAAGATTAAAGTTCATTTAAAGGTGAAAAACAAGAAACCAGAGACATGTTTGAACTTAAAAGGATTCTTGCGAAGATTTGTGGACTGTTAACCCTTTTCACCTGTTTGCATGGCTGAACATGTCATCAGGAAGCTAAAGAAAACACTGCTTTTGGCTAGCCATGCAAGATTAAAAGAGCACACCAACAAGCAGTGTTGTGCTGGACCACACTGGCAAGCTGGTATTCCCCTCCGCTCCCAAAGCTGCTATTTGGCATTCCAGAATTTGAGCTTTCATTTTAAAAAAACAAAACAAACCTCTTGCCATTAGGGTTGCAAAGAAAACCTTCAAAATCTGAACAGAGTGCGAACTAATGCAGGGACAACTGCCTGTTTGCAGACAATGTAAAGGTATGAATTACCCCCACTCATCTCGATGAGGTGTTAACTCAATTCCAGTAACTTAAATTTCACCTATTTTATTGCTGATCAGAGCATGTAAAAGAAAGGAACGATAATAAAAAAAAAGACCTGCACAATCTCCTATAAACAGACAGTCTCTACGTAAAAGGATAAATGAACACAAATCAGACATCAGGAATGGTAACATACAAAAGCCAGTAGGAGAACACTTCAATCTCCCATGATATTCAATAACACATTTAAAAGTAACGAGGAGTCTGGTGGCACCTTATGCACAAACAAAATTTGTTAGTCTTTAATGTGCCACCGGACTCCTCATTGTTTTTATGGATACAGACTAACACAGCCACCCCTCAGATTTAAAAGTAGCCATTCTTCAACAAAAAACTTCAAAAACAGACTTCAAAGAGAAACTGCAGAGCTACAATTCATTTGCAAACGTAACACCAGTAATTTGGGCTTGAGTAGGGACTGGGAGTGGCTGCTCACTACAAAAGCAACTTTCCCTCTCTTGGTATTGACACTTCCTCATCAGTTCTTGGGAATGGACCACATCCACCCTGACTGAACTGGCCTTCTACACTGGTTCTCCACTTGTAAAGTAACTCCCTTCTCTTCATGTGCCAATATATTTTTATGCCTGTTTCTGTGATTTTCACTCCATGCATCTGAAGTGGGGTTTTTTTACCCACCAAAGTTTATGCCCAAATAAATCTGTTAGTCTTTAAGGTGCCACTGGACTCCTCATTGTTTTTATTTTCTTTTATCTCTTCTGCACACTTCTCAATGAGTGATGCCGCCAACAAGCCAAAGAAGAGGAGTGGGACATCCAAACCCCGCCAAAGAGGAACCAAGCTGAGCCTACCCACGCAATCCCCCAGCTCCCAAAACCTTGCATTGCTGTATCCAGACTTACTGCCTCTTACATGCCACTTCCTGTTCTGCTTATAGCACATGTAACTGTACAACCAGGCCAGGCACAGGGGAATGCTCCCATCTGCTTCCCAACACATTTCACTTTCATCTAAACTTTGATGAACTCTAGTCATAACTAGTAATACACACCAATGATTATAGTTTTAAGCTATGTTTTCTATATTTGATTTTATCTTGGGTTTGTCAAGGTAAGTTTTAAATTTCACCTTTGTATATTGAAATTTGTTTCACAGCATTAGGTTTGAAAGTTCTTTCTGAACAACGTGCTGGCCAGTGTACTTGCTTAAAAGATGAACCCATCTTTTTCCATATTTTATCTTTTGCCTCTTTTTATTAATATGTAGCATTTTATCCTGTATACTTGAGAATCAATAAAAACAGATTTGAGAACAAACTGGCTCAGTAATCATAGAATCTCAGGGTTGAAAGAGACCTCAGGAGCTCATCTAGTCCAACCCCCTGCTCAAAGTGGGACCAACACCAACTAAATCATCCCAGCCAGGTCTTTGTCAGGCCGGGCCTTATTGGAGATTCCATCACCTCCCTTGGTAACCCATTCCAGTGCTTCACCACACTCCTAGTGAAATAGTGTTTCCTAATATCCAACCTAAATCTCCCCCACTGCAATTTGAGACCATTGCTCCTTGCAATGAAGATAAATAACTTCTCAGCACATTAGATACACTAAATACAAAAGAAGCCCTTAAAATTAAGGTTTCAGAGTAGCAGCCATGTTAGTCTATATCCACAAAAAGAACAGGAGTACTTGTGGCACCTTGGAGACTGAGGTCAAATAAATTTGTTAGTCTCTACGGTGCCACAAATCCTCCTGTTCTTTTTCCTTAAAATTAAGGTGAAGACCTAATAGGAGGAAAAAGTCAGGGGAAGACAACGAAGTACCATCTATGCTACACTTTATAGTACAATCAGGGGAATCTTGTTACAGTCAAAATTAGTAACACAGACAGGACCAAATGGTATCCTTTTAATTGAGATGAAGCCTTGGGTATTCACTAGCTAATCTCCCCCGTGTCCCAACCTCTGAAACCAGTATGTATCAATACAATGTTCTGTTTACCTTTATGGCCAGTTTCCACAACTATCATTTTTATTAACTGTTCTAAAATACCTTTATTATATTCAGACATGCCAAATAGCCTCTAAATCTACTTCTAAATCATGCTTTAATCCCCTGTAAGCCCTTGCAAGTGCTGGAGTTTTAATAACTGCTCTTGTCCTTTAGTCCAGTCTGTTGTCTAGAAAGTCATTGCTTTGTGCCTACTTATTTTGGTACCCATGCACTGGGCAGCAGATAGGTGAGCAAAAGTATATTAACGGTCAGGAAACTGAACCAAGGGGGAAAAGACTGCACCAATCATGCAGGTGTCAGTAGCCCATCCATACCATTATGTGAACGAGGCAATGCACAAATTATGTTTGGTCAGAAGCGGGTCTTCTGTGGAAGGGGAAGCAATGTATCAGCCTTTTTACGGCATGATGTTATTTAATACCAGAAGTGAATTGTGTATGCCAGTGGTTTGCATCCTATTTTCATTTGTGGACTCCTAAAAAGTTTTGAATGGAGCTGCAGACCACTCTAGAAATCTTAGATATAATCTGCGGACTTCTAGAGGTCTGCGGACCACAGGTAGAAAACCAGTGGTGTATGCTGTGAACCCCATTGGAGGGGTAAGATGAGAGCTGATAGCCGGAGGGCATTTTCAAAAGACTCGTACACACAAAACTTCACAATCTTTTCTTGATAATTAGCTGGGCTGTGGCTTGCATTCTTCATTCAGCATTTCCCAAAAAGGTACTTAAGGGGACTTGAATATTACCATGACCTACAGAAAGAGACACAAGCGCCATCTAGAAATTGTAATCGCAGAAGATTCTGATTAAACAACATTTCTAAAGTCAAAGGATGTCTGAGCCAAAGCCCTGCAAAGATACACACAGTACAATATATCCAGAATGCTCCTTTTAAGTGGCATGCTGTAGAGCCCTGCAGCGGGACTGGAATCCCGTGGGTCCCGCAGGACCCGCTGCCATAATAGTGGGAGTGGGATTAAAGAATAGTTCCACACAGGGCTCTAGCATGCATCTCTAACAGTGCACGAACCCATACTCTAAGAGCTCAGTATCAGCATCTAGCTTTTACTGTTCACAAAGGAGAGAGAGAAAGGAAGGGCAAAGTTGCTGCTCAATTTCATTTTGCCAAAGGTTTTTCTGCTTCCTAGGGGGAAAAGATACAGGACAATTACAAGGAATGAAGAATGGCAAGAAGGAAGGTGCAAAGTGATATAGAGCCAAGGGGGAAGTAATTACAGGAGTATACCTGTTTTTCAGTGCTCTCCATTATGGTGAATTGTTTTCTGCTTTTCTGACAGCTTAAATCTGTATTGCAGTATGTGATCAATTGCTTACATAAGAATGGTCATACTGGGTCAGACCAATGGTCCATCTAGCCCAGAATCCTGTCTTATGATAGTGGCCAATTCCAAGTGCTTCAGAGGGAATGAACAGAACAGGCAATCATCAGTGATCCATCCCCTATCTTCTACTTCTACATCCTACTTCTACTCCTGGCAATCAGAGTTAGGCACACCCAGAATATGGGTGTGCATCCCTGACCATCTTGGCTAATAGCCAATGATGGACCTATCTTCCATGAATTTATCTAGTTCTTTTTTGAGCCCAATTATAGTTTTGGCTTTCACATCCCCTGGCAATGAGTTCCACAGATTAAGTTCCTTCCTGACAGGACTTCCTGAGATGAGTGAATGAATGAGCTGGAGCCCTGACTTCAAGTAACGAATGCTTCTCTCTCTCTTGTACCCACTTGTCTGTGGTCTAGAGACATTCCACTAATCTTAAACTGGGCTAAAATGAACCAATATTTTATTATCCAGCTTTCTGATACATTGCTGGTACCACTGGCCTTGCTAACCAAGTAGGAGTTCCAAGGTTTCCTTCTGGAATAGCTTTTATCCCTTCTTTTGCAGTTCTAGCCAGCGAATGAGTGAAGGGAATGTTTCTGCCTGTTGGCCTTCTAGTCCGAGTTCTGTTTGATGAGCAAAGGGCCAGCTTTAGTTTAGATGCATTATCTCCAACTATCTCATCCAATTTTCCCCTCAAAAGGAGAGTGCTTGGGAACTTTGAGGTCCCCGGGATTTATTGAAATGGTCTCTGCTACCCAGGGACATAAATAGATTTGGCACCTGGCTACTAGGTTAGACGTCATGGCTTGTGCTGCAAGGCATATAACGTCCATGCAGGCCTCTGTACCAGAAGTGAATCCTAGGGATGTTATCTTAAAGATGGACAGGTAGTCAGGATGGTCCTTCCTGTCCAGAGACTTTAGGTATTCTAGCCAGACCACAATAGCTCTGAGGAAGCAGGTAGGGCCAAAGAGTCTCTTACCGCTGCTAAAGAAGCCTCAAAGTCTCTCCACAGGGTGGCTTCCACCCTTCTGTCCTTTGCATCCTGGGTGGGAAGGTCACCTTCTGATGGTGTAACTATCACAGTTTCAGGGTTAACTGTAACTTTGACCCCCGTCTACCTCAAGGGCACCCACTTAAAGTTCCAGGCTCCCAGCTGTCACTGCTTTCCCTTAATACTATGCAACTTTTAGAAAACATTCTACATAATTCATTAACTTTTGTTAATCTGTTCTACAACCCTGGGTTTGTTTTTTCGTTATGTAGTTTAAACAGCCTGTTCCACTAACGATAGAAATAACTTAGAACCATCATAAGTAATCTTTTCTAGGACTTTTCTGGGAGGCCTTTCAAGTCTCCCTAGAGTTCTGCTAACAGTTCCTGTCCAAACTCTTAATTTTCCTTGGAAAAATACTGGTTTGCTGAACATTAGAACCAAGTCAGTGAAGGAAGCAGCCCCTTCCTACCCATGCCTATGTCAGTTAACAGTATTATGACTATAAACTGATACCAAGTATCAGAGGGGTATTAGAGAAGGGAGTTACCTTACAAGTGGAGAGCCAGTGTTGACAAGGCCAATTCAGTCAGGGTGGATGTGGTCCATTCCCAATAATTGATGAGGAGGTGTCAATACCAAGAAAGGGAAAATTGCTTTTGTAGTGAGCCAGCCACTCAGGGTATGGCCACACTTACAGCTGTACAGCGCTGGGAGGTACAGCTGTCTTCGTACAGCTGTGTAGGGAAAGCGCTGGTGTGTGGCCACACTCACAGCTACCAGCGCTGCAGTGTGGCCACATTTGCAGCATTTGCAGCGCTGTTGAGAGTGATGCATTATGGGCAGCTATCCCAGCATTCAAGTGGCTGCAACGTGCTTTTCAAAAGAGGGGGGTGGGGTGGAGTGTGACAGGGAGCGGGGGAGAGAGAGAGAGAGAGTGGATTTTTGGAGCCGACACTGTGTGTCAGATTTTCTCTTTTCATTTTAGCAGCAGATTTTGCAAGGCAGGGAGCTGAACATTTCCTCGACCCCTCATTCACTCTTAACTGCAAATAGCCTGCAGACCAGATAAGCAGCTGCTCCGAGGGACTCCCTATCTCCCCCTCCCCCTGCTGTTTCTCTCCTCAAGCAAACACTAGGTAGTAGACATTCATCCCCCTGCCTGCCTCATTCACAGCAAGGTAGTGGGTTATCTCAATTGATTGTTCACAGTCAGTTACAGATTGATCACAGCAAACAAGAGCTGTTTTTTTTTTAGATAAGCAGCTCCCGGAGCCCCGAGTTCACAACAAAACAAAGAGAGGCATCATAGCAAAACAAAGAGAGTAATTTAGTTAAAAGCATTCTGGGATACCTCCTAATACCCTGGAGGCCAATAACAGCACTGGTGTGTGGCCACACTTGACGAGCAGCGCTGGATCACCAGCGCTGCACTCGTTATACCCTAAGCAGACCAGGTGTACAGCCAGCAATGCAGCCAGGGAGTTGCAGCGCTGGATGTGCCTTGCAGGTGTGGACAGTTACTAAGTTGCAGCGCTGGAAAGCCTCCACCAGCGCTGCAACTCTCCAGTGTAGCCAAGCCCTCAGTCTCTATTCAAGCCCAAGTTGATGGGGTTAAGTTTGCAAATGAATTGTAGCTCTGCAGTTTCTCTTTGACGTGTGTTTTTGAAGGGTTTTTTGTTGAAGGATGGCTACTTTTATATCTGTTATTGAGTATCCAGGGAGATTGAAGTGTTCTCCTTCTGGCTTTTGTACGTTACCATTCCTGATGTCTGATTTGTGTCTATTTATCTTTTTATGTAGAGACTCTCTGTTTTGGCCAATATACACGGCAGAGGGGCACTGCTAGCACAGGATGGCATATATCACATTAGTAGATGTGCAGGTGATGAGCCTCTGATGGTGTCGCTAGAGTAGATATGGGGAACAGAGAAAGCAACAGGGTTTGTTCCAGGGATCGGTTCCTGGGTTAGTGTTTCTGTGATGTGGTATGTAGTTGCTGGTGAGTATTTGCTTCAGATTGCGGGGGGGGGGGTTTGTCCTGCCTCCCAAGGCCTGTGAGAGTGGGGGATCATTTTCCAATCTAGGTTGTAGATTGTTGATGATGTGCTGGAGAGGTTTTAGCTGGGGGCTGTACATGATGGCCAGTGGTGTTCTCTTAGTTTTCTTTGTTGGGCCTGTCCTGTAAGTGACTTCTGGGTACCTGTCTCGCTCTGTCAATCTGTTTCCTCACTTCCCCAGGTGGGTATTATAGTTTTAAGAAAGCTTGATAGAGATCTTGTAGGTGTTTGGCCCTGTCTGCGGGATTCGTGCAAATGCGGTTGTATCTTAGGGCTTGGTTGTAGACAATGGATCATGTGATTGTCCTGGATGGAAGCTGAAGGCATGTAGGTAAGTATAGCAGTCAGTAGGTTTCCAGTATAGGGTGGTGTTTATGTGACCATCACTTATTTGCACTGTAGTATCCAGGAAGTGGATCTCTTGTGTGGACTGGTCCAGGCTGAGGTTGATGGTGGGGTGGAAACTGTTGACATCCAGGTGGAATTCTTCAAGGGCCACCTTCCCATGGGTCCATATGATGAAGATGTCATCAGTGTAGCGCAAGTAGAGGAGAGGTGCTAGGGGACGAGAGCTGAGGAAGCGTTGTTCTAAGTCAGCCATAAAATGTTGGCATACAGTGGGGCCATGCAGGTACCCACAGCAGTGCCGCTGACTTAAAGGTATAAGTTGCCCCCAAATCTGAAATGGTTGTGGGTGAGGACAAAGTAACAAAGCTCAGACACCAGGTGTGCTGTGGTCTCATCTGGGATACTGTTCCTGACAGCTTGTCGTCCATCCTTGTGTGGAATATTGGTGTAAAGAGCTTCTACATCCATAGTGGCCAGAATGGTGTTTTCAGGAAGATCACCAATGCATTGTAGTTTCCTCAGGAATCATAAAATCATAGAATATCAGGGTTGGAAGGGACCTCAGGAGGTCATCTAGTCCAACCCCCTGCTCAAAGCAGGGAGTTGGTGGTGTCTTGAAGATAGCTAGGAGTGCTGGTAGCGTAGGGTCTGAGGAGAGAGTCCAACTAGCCAGATAATTCTGCTGTAAGAGTGCCAATGCCTGAGATGATGGGGCGTCCAGGATTTCCAGGTCTATGGCTCTTGGGTAGCAGATAGAATACCCCTGGTCGGGGCCCTAGGGGTGTGTCTGTGTAGATTTGTTCCTGTGCTATAACAGGGAGTTTCTTGAGCAGATGGTGTAGTTTCTTTTGGTATTCCTCAGTGGAATCGGAGGATAGTGGCCTGTAGAATGTGGTGTTGGAGAGTTGCCTGGCAACCTCCTGTTCATAATCTGACCCTGTTCATGATGACTACAACACCTCCTTTGTCAGCCCCTTTGATTATAATGACAGAGTTGTTTCTGAGGCTGTGGATGGCATTGCATTCTGTACGGCTGAGGTTATGGGGCAAGTGATGCTGTTTGTTCACAATTTCAGCCTGTGCAAGTCTGGGGAAGCACTCTATGTAGAAGTCCAGTCTGTCATTCGACCGTCAGGAGGAGTCCACGCAGTTATTAATTATTGGGAGTGGACCACATATACCCTGACTGAATTGACCTTGTCAACACTGGTTCTCCACTTGTAAGGTAACGCCCTTCTCTTCATGTGCCAGTATATTTATGCCTGCATCTGTAATTTTCACTCCATGTATCTGAAGAAGTGGGGTTTTTACCCACCAAAGCTTATGCCCAAATAAATCTGTTAGTCTTTAAGGTGCCACCGGACTCCTTGTTGTTTTTATGACTATAAACTGTTAGTATCGCAGTTGGCTCTGCTCTGGGACCTCATCAGTACCTGTATTTATTCTTGAACAGAACCACTTCATCCTATGAGAATTAATTTCTGCAGCCTTTGCAACTGGAGTTGGAAATGCTGGTCACATAAAATAGCTTATGAAATTTAATAAAGGATCAGATACTGATGTTTTTATAATAGAACCACACTACACAGGCAATCTCTCAGAAGCACAGTAAACAACAGGTAGTAAGTCTGCAGAGACAGTGGAAACTGCTTGGCAAAATAAACCATGCAGTACCGAACATACTTCCTGTAAGATGTAAGAGGAAAAAAACCAGGAGATGAGATACTGTAAAGTCTAAGATCAGAATTTTTGATGGAAGCCAGTAATCCATAGGCACTCTGCTTTTGACTGAAAATCACATGCAATGAAAGAGAACAGCTACAACATCCAAATATTGAACACCACCTTCTGCCACCCGTATTCCTGTCAAGTAGGAACAAATAGTTCAAATAGTTCTCTTGGTTCTGGTGGCAATATTCACATAGTAAGGTGCTACTCAGCGTGACTGGGAGTGGCAATCCAGACCCTAGTTTGAGAAACACTGCCTTAGAATATGCACATCCTGTAGATCTGTTAGTAAAACTTTTAAAACAGATATTTATAAATTCAGGGCTCACTTCTACCCGCTGCCAATTGCACAGTGTTTCATCTCCTGAAGTATGGTTGCATAGCTGGCCCACAGAGGGAGGAGATGACATTTATGTTTCAGTCAACTTTGAAGCAACTTGTCATGTATTTGTGACACAAGTGATTGTAGGCAACCCTGGTCGGCTGAATAGTTCTCGCTTAGAAACAGATGACCAAATCCTGCCTTAACACACAGACTGTGTAATAATAGTGGTAGCAATGGGTAACATGGGCCAAGGGCGAGGGCAGAACTAGGCTCGTAGGGGTATGTCTACGCAGTGTTTTGGAGCCCACAGTAGTGAGCCTTCCAGCCTCAGTCAGTAGACTCAAGGTAGTGCTGTATATCCAGCACTTTTAAGGTGCAGCCCAGGCTAGAGCTCAGGCTCTGAAGCCCAACCCCCACCCCCTAGGCTTCAGAGCCCGAGCTCTAGCCCAAGCCACAACTTCAAACAGGGTACTAGCAGGAGTCTTGCTAATCCAAGTCTGTCGACTCTGGCTGGACGGCTCGCTGCCATGAGTTCCAAAACACAGCGTAGACAAACCCTAGGAGACTTAACTGGAAATGTCAAAATCTCAGCTCACTGGAATGCCCAAAAGGGTGTCAGTTGTGCAATGTTAGCTTCAAAGGAAATTCACCTGCCTCTCCTGTGGTCATAATGTGTTGTGAGAGCTCAAAGAAAACAAGATATTTGGTAGTCCTTTCCCATATTGTTAACACTTATTCCTAGTCTCAAGCTATTTCCAGGCATGCATATGCGCTACACAAGAGAGACATGTAGATGTTTCTGGTGTAGGTTTTAAAACTGGCCAGGCTTACTGCTGGAGGCAGGACCTGGATGAGCAGCATGGATTTCTCCTTCTCTATAATGTTATTAGATTAACATGGTGGGAACAATTCTTTAGATTCTTCTTCCAGAGGCTGATGGACATGAGCAGCAGTAGCAGCATTTGAAAAATCAGCCTCACTACTGCAATTCAGAGAAAATTCTTGCTTTGCCTCTTTATAGCTAAGAAAAAATGACTCTGAAATGGGCATTGCATGTTATTCAATTTATACAGGGGGTAAAAAGGATTACTTTAGATAAGGTGCAAGCTAGGGATAAAACTGTCAGAAGGTTAAATGGGGAAGGAGCTGTCTTGCGCTACAGTATTTCCTCTAGCCAACATAGCCTCGTTTTATTTTGTCAGCACTGTAATATTTTTACAGTAACTTAAGAAATAAGTCCCTTAAGTTATTTCTGCATGCCTATCAGACTAGCAACAAACAGTTTATTGAATGACACATTACTGTTAAAAACATTAAACATTTTATAGTTATTAGCATGCTATTGTTCTGTGCAATTTCCACCTACAATATCTGAAAAGGCATTCATATTCAACTTAATGTCTACTGTGCCAATATGAGTACAGAAGATTTATTAAAATCTAAGATGATGAAGGTTGTAAACCCATTTTTCATTTCCGGGTTCCAGGAGATATCCAACAGTACACACTGAAATCAAAGTTCATCAGGCCAATTAAAATATTGATTCAAACTTTTTAAAGAATTTGAAAATCAGTGAGTGGCACAACAGGAAATTGGAAAGGCAGTAGCAACTTTAAATGTGCCTCTAGGCACATTTAAAAATGCCTCACAAAATATTTTACGAGAGGTCTATATAAAGAATGTTTAGAACAGAAAAGGATTTTCAACAGCTAGAGTTGCAATATGTTTAAGTACCGATTCAGACTTGTTGACCCCTTTCCTCCCCCTCCAGTGTTCCAGCCTTAATTCCAAGGAAAGTGGACTCTGAGCAAAGGACATAGCCATTGAATTGCTAATTACAAAACCCTGGGTTAAAAGGAAAAGATATAGGGTATGTCCACGTTGTAATTAAAAACCTGCAGCAGGCCCATGCCAGCTGACTTGGGCTAAGTGGCTGTTTAATTGCAGTGCAGACGTTCGGGCTCGGGTTGGAGCTAAGGCTCCAGGACCCTGCAAGGTGGGAGGGTCCCAGAGCTCAGGCTGCAGCCCAAGCCCGAATGTCTATATCACAATTAAACAGCCCCGCAGCCTAAGCCCCATGAGCACAAGTCTGCTGGCATAGGTCAGCTGCAGGTGTCTAATTGTAGTGCAGACAAACCCAACCTGACAGTATCTGCAGCACCCAGATTCAAACAAACCCTGAAAGGCTAAAGATACTGCAAGTTCTACCTAATATATTCAGATGAAACACTGGTCTGCTGCATTTGACCTTCACCAATCAATGACAACAAACAATGGCCATATATCTAAGTGAGCTATAGAGCTGTCCAAAGGGAAAACAGTTCAATCAAGTGATGTCACAGTTCAGAACTAAGCATTGGGAGATCTGTTTGACAGACGCTTAAACCAGCCCTACGCCTGGCTCAAACCAATACTATTAGTCTAACTTTCATCCACAAAACAGACATTAGAAGAAACGCTTAGAGACGACGTTTGATTTGGAAGTGCTAAACATCAAGACCTCTCTTACTTATGTGCTGAGGTTAGGATTCTGGTTTCTGTGACAACAGTAAAAGAGATCTCAGTTTCCTATAGCAGAAACTTTAAGTGTGTTTCCCACACTGCTTGTACATGTGTGATATCAGCTGCTACAGAAGCAAACTGAACTTTGCATCTGGGTCTTGGAAAGTAAATGAAGTTGATTTTCAAATATTTATTTTTAAAACGTATTTGCATTTTAAATTTATAAATATATTCCAGAATTGGAGATTTATCCTTTCCAATTTTCAACAGTACAAAAATGATTTTGTTAAATACTTAGCTAATTTCTGAGTGTAAAGTGTTCCTAATTTATACAAAATTATGTACTAGGCCTAAAACATCAATCCCTTTGACAGAATTTAAATTTTCAAAAAACATGCAGCATTTTCTTTAATGAATTCTTTAAACTCTGAATGGATTACTCAGTGGGCCATTGCTATGGTTACACTGATAAAGGAAGAAAAGATTTGTTCAGTCTCCAAAAATCCAACCTCAAACTGAGAAATATTTATGCTGCTGCAGAGGCATATTATTCAACCAAATCAATACGAGCTTCCATTTAAGAAGCTACCTCAAAAACACTGTTACAAAATTGTAGCTTTCATCTTTGTTATAAAAGCATTCTAAAAACATGCTGTACAAGCCATTCTCCCTTTGGAAAATCATTAGAAGACTGATACCCATCTGCATGAATACTGTACACTGCCAAATGTAAAGTTTTCAAAATATTCTTAAAACCTCAAATTTTAAACTTGAAACTGAAGTAAAAAAATTACAGGAGCTTTGTCTTACTTCTCTCCCTCACAGTACTACAGTGATACAAAAGCTGTTTTACCCCACTGTGCTGGGCACTGACACAGATGAAGAGAGGGAGTCTCTGCTCCAGGGAGTTCACAATCTAAGTGACAAGTGAACAAATGGGGATGGGGATATAACACCATACATACGAACATGGAGATGATTAACAAACCTGTGCCAGATCCATGTTTTGGGTTTTTTGTTGTTGTTTGTTTTTGGGGGGGGGTGTTGAAAACATGGGAATAAAAATAGGGTGAGGAATAAGGGAGTTAGTAAGAGTAGAGAACGATAAAAAGGGCAGGAAGAGCGACAAAGGGCTAAAGTTAAGGGGGGGGGGAGGCATGAGCTCCAGTTTCTTAAACGGGTTTACATCATGTGGATGCTTTTCTGTATCTGTGATAATCATTTATTACTTTTAATTTTATCAGCTTTTAGTACAATTACCTGCTAACTTCAGAACTCAAGTAGCACAGCAAGTGAATGGCCCAAAGCAAAGGTCCTGCATACGTTGCAAACCCTGTAAGAAAAATTGCTGGTATTTCCACATAGTTGTCTAATCCCACAAAACCAGCTGAAATATCCACTGAAGCGATACTATTCGAGTTTCCCTAAAAATAAAACAAAAATATCACTTAGATGTCTGAAAGGCAGAAAGAAACAGTACATAGAAACATAGAATATCAGGGTTGGAAGGGACCTCAGGAGGTCATCTAGTCCAACCCCCTGCTCAAAGCAGGACCAATCCCCAGACATATCAAAGTGTTTAATTAACATGTAGGTTTAAAGGCTTAAGTCTTTGAGCCCTAAATCAGTATTCTGGATTTAACTAAAGAAATTTACAAGAAAGAAGTTCTACTTTAGAACATAAACACAAACAAATAAAAAGTGACTATTTGCTTGTCCTATTTTGTTTTCCTCAAATAAATCTACCTCTCGTTTAATGAATCAACACAAAAAAAACTTTACACAAGCAGCACAGTGAACTGTATTTGGTGATTTTAGTCTTAGTCCTGAGGAGAATGTCATCCATATCAAACTGCCATCATGCATAATTCAAAAAGAAAAAGTTCTACAGTTAGCGTTCTCAGAACTAAATTCACAGAGAGACTTTATCTCTTTCCCCAAGAGAAGATGGTGCTTCCAATTTAGAATTCTAGTGGATGAAGGAACAATATATGCAACTTACTACATCTGTTTAACTGGACAGTCACAAATACCTTTGTTAAATTATTCATTAAGTCTTACGTTTCCTTATTGCTGAGTAAGTCACAGTCAGCCGTTTGATCACGACTGTACAACACTGTAGCAATGCTTTAAGAGAGTGCAAGAGACTAGGTGAGGGTGCTATAACTTCATAATACCCCTTTTCCTGACGGGGTGCATCTTACTGTCAGTTGTCTATGTTTATGAATAGAGACATGCATAAGAAATAGTAGTCAACAGTCTGAATTAGGGTCCAGTGTAATTTCTCATAGCACCACAAAAGGTGTTCTAAGAAGAACATGCATTCTCTAGTCTCCCAGCCTTGGGAGACGTGTATCATTAATGGTCGGCAATAAGATGAGGGGGGAGGGGAAGAACAGTAAAGGATGGACTACAGATAAGTAGTGAGGAAGGAAACATTCTGCCTGTACTCTGATGCCAATGAGATTGGGGGGGGACAGTAGAAGATAAAATACTTCATACCATATATTATATTATTTCATGGTACTGAACTGGATTTCCAAAGCTTACAATTTCTAATTCTCTACAGAATACATACATAATATGACAATTCACAGCGTGTCAGCTTTTATTAAAAAATATTACTGAAATCTTTCAAATGCTATTAGTTTACTAGATTATTATGGCATGGCGATATGGTAGAAATGGCAAGAGACAATTCATTGTTGCAGGAAAACATTCAGTGGTAATCCATCATGCTCTGGAACTCTTGAAGCATGAAGCTTTTCTCACAAGCAAGAATAAAAACAAATCTTTGGCAAACACAAAACTACATTAATATGGCATATATGCTGTAGAGAATAACTCCTTTATGTTCAAAAGTCTGACAGAAGGGAGGCAACCATATGCCTCTGAAAACAGCACTCATTTTGCTCAAAACATGAAATTTCATATGGTCAGAAGCACCTCTCACTATTTGGAAGCTATTAGTTGCATTACCTTGACAACATTTTGTGACACTGGCAATATGTCAGACTAACGAGTTTCCAATCTGCTTTAACACTAGTTTAACCACACAATGTTAGTGTTCTTCTGTTCGCTTTTCCTCAAGACCTGGCCTTAAACACATGCTTCTCTTTAGTAACTAGAGCATCATGCAGAATAAATAGCTGTACAAGCAGGTTGTGCAAGAAAAATCTCAGGAGTTATTTTAAATAATTATTTGAATCCAATCATTAATTTAATATGAAATAGAAGAAGAAAGGCAAGAACAATATTCAAGGTTTTAACCTACAATTTCCTTCCTCCCTCTTGCAGGCACATGGTTTCAAAGACAGTTAAAGTAGCCAAGTCTGACCAATGCAATCAAATGGAAGCCTCATCTGCCAATGGTCATCCATTCCTGACAATTTTAAATTGTAAGTGCTTTTGAATAAAGTTTTACTAATATGAACCTCTCCATATATTTTCAATTGCTCTTTTCTTAATTATGAAGCTGACCGTGGAATACTAACTGAAACCTCAACTTATGAACTGGTTTTGGAGACTTTTTAAAGACATTATTTACTTTAAGCTGTCACTGCTTGTAAACATCAGGTTTCAGCATGAAGACAATGGTCTACACTTTTTAGGGCTCTCTATAATTAAAGAAGACTAAAGTAACCTTTACTTTTATTATCACTGTATGCTCTAAATTAAACAGCAATGATAAAGCCACAGGGCACTTCCAGGGAATTAATGATCCGATGGAAGGAGTGGATGGCTTGAGGTTCAGGAAGATAATGATAATCAGTCAAGGTTGTTGAAAAATTCACTGAGGTTCATAAGCTATTGACTTACAGTAACAACCTGACACATGAAAAAGATGCTGATTTAACTGTATTAAATTTGTTACAGTTGGTTAATAAGCTTGATTTTTTTAATTTATTTTTTCTTCATCTTCTAAAACAATGTAGCAATTAAAACAAAAAAGCAACACAAGTCAAAGTAAGCAGGCTTTCGCATCTTCATCTCAATAACACCCCTTAATTATACTGCTCCAGCCACTGGCAAATTAACATCTTTCCTCTAAAGATAACGATTTCCCCAATTTTACAATAAAAGTATCATATATAAAAGTTAAGAAAATGTCCCTGATAATTTCCCTGACGAAAAGCATGGCCAGCAATCCTCACACCTCATATAGAATATATTCCCATATAGCAGGAGAAAAAGCCACAGCAATTCCTTATGACTGAACACCCCCCAAAATGTCTCTCTCATTCAGAAGGAAGCCAATCCAATCCACAGGGATGGAAATGCTGGTTGAGGTAGCCAGGGACCAACACAAAAAGCAAAAAGAGAGGGAAAAATGTCACCCTCCCAAATCAATGTCCATATATAATGTATCCTTATATTTTATATCCCCAATATTACCCTGAATTAGATTTGCCACCCTTACTCACAATGGAGCAGTTCTACTATTGAAATCAATGAGACTCCTCAGGGAGTAAGGTGTAGTTCAATGTATTGACTGAGGATGGCAGAATTTGGCCCTTCTTCGGATTCTCAACTGAAATTACACTTAAAATAGTTTTCATCTCACGGATAGAACTAGATTTGTCTGTTGCTATTTTAAATATTAATCAAGTCAGTTAACATTCTTATATTAATTATTTGTATTGCAGTAGCACCTAGGAGTCCAGTCATTAACCGGGACTCCATGTTAAAATGGAATATTTTTATACAAACCCGCGTGATCCAAGCAGGGTGAATGAACATGATTTTACATGCCAGTGTTTTTGCCAATGTTAAAGTCCACAATGAAGATATTTACTGGGGTTACCTGATCTTTTCCCCATTTGAAAAAAAAACAGTGGCGTTAAATATTTATACTATGGCAGGAAATCAAAGCACTTCTGAGAATTTGGCAAAACATCTCAAATTATTTAATAAACACCTTAATTAACATGGACCATAGAAGTTTTTCAAAAGCTTTTAAAATTTTCATGTTAGCCCACTCAGCCCTTGAGTCTTCCCGTTGCCCACTCAAACTACCACCCGCTCCACAAATGAACTTTACATATTCCCTTTTGTATATACTTTATTTCTGAAGCTCTATTCCTTCAAGAAATTAGTTGATGTTATAATATTAAGAATAAAACATTCTGAAAGTTGTATCACTATTTTCAGAAGCTATCCTTCCCCATATGTGCCAGGATAGATTTTATCATATTATATTTTATTAGTAGTAGCCTTTAGAGAGATACTAAATAGACCAGAAAAGTTATAAACTGACTGCAATTTTATATTAGCTTAGTTCATATTCTTGCCAATAGCACTGTACATATACATATACACATACACACACACACCGCTACCTCGATATAACACCGGCCGATATAACACGAATTTGGATATAACGCAGTAAAGCAGTACTCGGGGGGGGGGGGCTGTGCACTGCGGCGGATCAAAGCAAGTTCAATATAACACAGTTTCACTTATAACACAGATTTTTTGGCTCCCAAGGACAGCATTATATCGAGGTAGAGGTGTATATGCAAGCTAGCACTATTTATTTGTTTTCTACATGTATGTGGAAATATTATTCCATACTAAATAGCATAGGTTGGTGGAGAATAAAGTTAACTGAAACCTAGGGGCCTCATCCTGCATGAGTAGTTCCACTGACTTGAGTCTTTGCAGGATCAGGCCCTATGGTGCAATTTAACCCAACGTATGGTAGAATAACTACACACATTATTTTCATGGATGCCATATTATGAGCTTACCTGAAAATAGAAGAAAGCTTGGCCAAACCAATAATGCATAATAGTAATTTGAGCTGCATCAAATGTTAGTGGCTTCCAGATACATCTTGTCATTATCATTTGAATCAGCAGGCAAAACACCAAAACTGGCAGGTTATGGGGTCTAAATAGCAGGGCTGCTAGCAGAACCAATCCACTATATACTTCCCATAAACCAATGCTCTTGGACTTGCAGTCTGCAGATATAACCTGTGATTTGAGTAAATCTTTGGTTCCAGTGAAGATTATGCCAAGAACAAAGACATAAACAAAACGAGCTTCAATAATTCCCCTAAAAAGGAAAACCAGAAAGAAATTAATTATTAGTATCTATTTTCACAAGTCAATTTTTTTTAAAAGAGAGGTATGAGACAAAGATGGTTCTGAGAAATGCATCAAAATTCAAGTGCGATCACCGGCCAAGTGTGTCATAAAATGTATTTCAAACAGAATAGCTTTAGAATATTTCAAATTTAAACCATGTTACCCCAATGAAACAGCTTTGGCAAAGACCACATTAGTTTTTTTAATTGTTAAGTCAGCTAACGTCACTGCAATGATTTGTTACTCCTATCCAGTTCCATCTAAACTTATTAACATCCAGATGGTTTGTCAGTTTAACACATCATGAATCTTGACATTTAAAATCCTAAATCTAAAAAGATGTCAAAAGTTTCTTTCGACAAGTAATTGTTTGGGTTACGTCAGCTCTGTCAAGTGACAGGCATTAAGGGTATATCAAAATATTACTCAACCATGTTTTTATTTCAGCCAAACAGAGAACCAGGATCTCTAGTTCCCTTAGAAAATCCAGCACAGTGGGCATGGATGGACTTTTCACAATAATCTCCCAATTTTAAAAACAGTATACACCTGACTAGAATAATTGGATGCATAGTACTACATCACCTTCAACTCTGGTAACATGTGCAAACTGCAAATTAGTAGCAGGTGAAGAGAGGTTAACATTAAGCTTGAGATTTTAAGCACACCAGATTTAGGAAACTGAAAAGTTAAAAGTTCATACAACAGGAACTTGACTAGGTTATACTTTTGACAAAGTAATTAGATCACTTTATTCAGTTAAATGTATAATCAACCTTGAATATATACAAAAGCAGCAATATGGCTTACTGTTTTATGAATATTTTCTTGTGTATTTAATGTCTCAACTTTCACATTCCATTCAGAGAATTTGGGTGTTTTTTTGTTTGTTTTTTAACATGTAATGTTTTTATATTTTTCTCCCCCCCCACCCCCACCCAAGTACTATTGTACAAATTCACCTCTGCTTGCATATACATTTCTGCATGTGATACCTTACTGAAAATAAAGTACATGTGCAAAGAGCGATTAAGATTTAAAAAAAATGTTTGTTTAAAATCAGGTTCTGAAATTTGTATTTAGGCACAAAGTGTCATGACTTATCAATTTTCATGTTTCAAGGCACAAGGAAACCATTAAAATGAGGCTAGGAAGCTTCTCTGGTCAGGTTTTTATGTAACTTTCTGATATAGGGTTTCCTGTACCATCCTCTGAAGCATACAATACAATCTGCTGTCGAGGACAGGTCACTGGTGGGTACAAATGGAGAGGATAAATGGTAGAAAAGGAAAAGAATTAAGAAACAACCAGGAAAAACTAACCTTTTCAAAATCATCATAAAAGTTTATGAATAAATGTTGCTGACCTGTAACCCCTGACCTGATTTTAGGGAGCAATATTAAATTGCATATTTTGTGCTAAGGCATATTAACATGCTTTAGGATAGTAAAATAGAAGTTAGAGCTGTAATAGTAGTAGGAAAACAAAACATTAATATTTGAGATAGGCTTTGCAGTAAGTTGAGGCCTACTAAAGTCTGTTAGTTTGTTAATTTAAGTATTGTTAGCTTAAGCAGCAGATAGTTAGCAGAAGGCCTAACATTTAGCATAAGAGTAAGTGCTTCACCTAGAGTTATACAATTTAGCAATTTATAATAGACAAGTTAATAACAAAAGAACAAACCAAATTTAATATTGGGGAGATTTTTAGTATGTGAAACCATGAGATAACCTCATTCCCATACTGGAAACAATGGAAAGTGTATTAATGCAGTATTGATGCAAACAGCTATGTTAGCAATTGGAACTCCAGTTATGGTTTTCCAGACAGCCAGACATGGATGGGGGTCAGAATTCAGTCAAATATGGTCACCAGACATGTGAGTGTGTCCAGGGGAAGGAGGCCTGAGGTATTTAAAAAAAGGCATAAATACAACAGGACATCAGAATCAACAAAGTAGGTGGCAGCCCAAATGTTATTTCCGCTCATGATGAACTTCCCCAAAATGATTCCTAGAGTATATCTTTTGGAAAAACATCCAATCTTGATTTAAAGATGGTCAGTTATGGAGAATCCACCATAAGCCTTGGTAAGTTGTTCCAATGGTTAATTACTCTCACCGTTAAAAAATTATGCTTTCAATTTGTCTAGCTTCAACTTCCAGCCATTGGATCATGTTATACTTTTCTCTGATAAATTGAAGAGCTTATTATTAAATATTTGCTCCCTGTGTTGGTACTTATAGATTGTAATCAAGTCACCCATTAACCTTCTCTTCATTAAGCTAAATTAATTAAGCTCCTTAAATCTATCACTATAAGGCATGTTTTCTAACCTGTTAATTATTCTTGGGGTTCTTCTCTGAATGCTCTCCAGTTTATCAACATTCTTCTTTAAGATTGCAGCCATTCTTTTGGTTTTACCATTGGTAGTACTAAAAACATTTTACCAATTTTCTGTTTTAGAATATCAGAGCACACCACATTTCACCACTTCTCAAGCCAAACCAGTATTTTAGGTAATGTATGCTAAGCACTTCCTACAACTGATATTTTAGTACACCCATAAATTGATCTTTATTCTCTATTTCCAGGTACCATCACAGCCACAGTATCATGCTTGAAAGCATTTGAGAGGGGAGCAAAAGTTTTTGAAAAAACCTGAAGTGATCACTGGGCTCCAGAATTTTGAGAACGGCTATTCTAGAAGAAGAGAGCATGAGACAAGGCAAAGCAGAACTGGGAGGAAGAGAAGGTGTCTAGATGCAAACTAAAAATTAATGGGCGCATCTCTGTTCATTGGGCCAACTGGACCAAAGTCAACATTCACTGTGGACTACTGAGCCACTCAATAGCACAATGGGGTCCCAGTCCACAACCAGGGCTCCTCTGTGCTATGTAATACAAAGACAAGAAAAATGCTCAAAAATAATATTTTTAGGAAACCAAGTACAATAGAGTTTTCCCATTGCCACAATTAATTACTTTATATGTTCTGAGTGGAGTGCAAACATGCCCTGCTCTATAGATACCAGAATCAATTCAGATCTTAAAGTAAACTGATTCAGGAGCTCTCATCTCAGGTGCTCAAGAGGTGGTAGTCTGGATCACATAACCCAACTTTGGACAAATCTGATTTCAACCGGGAAAGCATTCACAAGCTTAGCCAGAATCTCCTGGAAAAAGTCAAAGCAAAACTTTTCCCTTTCAGATGCATATGTTTCAACTCTTTGTGAAACCAATTTGCACTAGCATCCCGAACAACTCTTAGCAGGCAACCTTGACCCAAAAAACTACATGTTCATATCAGAAAGAGACTAGAAATGTAAAGGGTGGCGGGGGGGGGGGGAAATTGGGAAGATTATCTGGGGCTCCAGTTCTTTTCAGTTGCACCAACATTAATAATTTGTGCTCCTATGTTGTTCTATCAAGCCACTAAAGGCTGAAGAAACCTGACACTAATAATGTGGACTTCCTAAATATAAAGACAAAAAAGCCCACAGCCACCATTAAGCCTTCAAAGCAATTTTTTTTAGAAGGCTGAGACACAAATGAAACCTCACACTACAAGCTAGTGTTCGCTTGCACATTGGTGTACTGTATTTAAGTGTTTTCCACTTAACGTCCAGTTCATATGAAAGTCAGAACTTCCTTGCATTGATATTTTTTTTCTTGTCTGCAAAGCAATTAGCCAGTAGCTATTAAACAGTGTTGCCCGCCAAGAGATTTTTTTTCCATGCGATCATGATATATACCCTACTGACAATTTCTATTTTTGGAAATGAGTTCTCTCCACTCCGCTTCCCCACCCCCGAAAAATTCAGCTGAAAATGTCTGTCGTCCTTTAAAGGCTTTTTCTCTCCCTTGCTTATGTAATAAATATACAGTCCTTGCCTCAGAATTTAAAATCTAGTTTAATGACAAGATGCAACAGGCGGGGAAAGGTAAATTAACAATATGTGCATGTATTTGTACAAGAAAGCTGTCTTCACAACATAGCTCACCACCTGGCAGGGATCTGCAGGCATCATGGCAGAGTGTCTTAAAGGATTTGAAGGAGAGTGTTTTGGACTGACCTGAGTTCAAGCAGGGCACAAAGTTGGAGAAGAAAACAGGGTGGATTTGATTTAAATCACTAGTCAGGAAGACTTGATTTAATCATGGATTTCTACACAAAAGTGCATTCTTGTTGGTTCCTATAACCATAATGCATATTCTTCACACCTCAGAGATAGATGTAGGTTTCATTTTTAGAAGGTACACACTATACATTTTTTAAGTGATGTTCCTTTCATCATCTTCAATGCAGCTTCCTCCTGAGAAGAAACACTTCTCATGACGTTGTTTCGCACAACTAGGCCTTGCATTTCTTTGTTGCACTGTTTGCATTTTGCACGCATGCCTGTCTTACCCACAAGTAGAGGAACTTCATTAATATATTCCCAAACTGGGTCTCTTTTACAGCCGGCTGCCATTATAGGTTTTCCCTTCTAGTGAGAGAATGGTATGGTAGATCTAAAATCAATGAAGGCTACACTTGGAAACATAGGCGCCGACTTATATGGGGCTCTGGGGCTTTAGCCCCAGGAATAAATCCCAAGCAGGGGCTCTGCCCCATTTTTTTTTTTCCCCTGCTTGCGCGCGCCCGCCGCGCCGCCGCCCCAGGGCTGGAGAGCCCCCCCCCCCCCCCCCCCCCCCCAGAGGAACCAGCTGAGCAGCAGCCAGCTGCTGCGGTGTCTCATCAGTCTTCTTGTTTCTCGCTCAGCAGTCAGCAGTGGCTGCTGCTGACTGCTGCTGACTGCATGCTGGGGGAGGGCTTCCCACCCACCCCCCACCCCCCCTGGTGCCCCCCCCCATCCCAGCCACCGCCCCGCCGCGCGCGCCGCCCTGGAGCAGGTCCCAGCCCCCCCCCCCACCCCCCCCGCGCCCTCCCCCCTCGCCGCGTTGCCCTGCGTCTGAGCCCGCCTGCGCGCCTCGCCTCTGCCTCCTGCTGCCGCTGCCTGCTGCCCTGCTTGCTGTCTGCTTGCCGCGGGCCCTGTGCCTGCTCCTCCCCAGCCTGGCAGGGCTCACTGCCCCCTCCCTGCCCCTCCCCTCCCTCTCACCCCAGCCCCCCAGCCCCCCCCCCCGCCCCCCTCCCCCCCCCCAGCCCCACCCCATCCCCCCCCCCCCCATCCCCCCCCCCATCCCTCATCCCCCCCCCCCCTGCCCCAGCCTCCTCCCCCCCACATCCCCAGCCCATCATCCCCTCCCCCACAGCCCCCCCCCCTCCTCCCTCCTGCCCCCTAGCCTCTCCCCCATCCTCCCTCCCCCCTCCCCCACTCCTCCTCCCCCTCCCCTCCCCCCCCCCTCCCCCCCCCCCCCCCCCTCCCCCTTCCACTCCCCCCCAACCAAACCCAAACACCCTCCTGCCCCACACCCTCCACCCCTCCTGCACCCCCACCCCCAGCCTGCACCCCACCCCCCTCCCCCCACCCTTCCTGCAGCCCCTCCCCCAGCCCCCCAGACCTCCCCTCCTCCAGCCTCCTCCAGAGCGGAGCCTAGGTGGGGGGGCAGGGAGGGGGCGGGAGAGGGGGGTTGGCAAAATTTTACAAACTTTTTATTTTTGCTTGGAAAGACCTCAAGACTTCTGGAATATGCTGTTCAAACAGTTTCACTTTTGTTTCTACTGCTCGTCCCTCCCTTCTCACATTTATCTCCAGACTTCTTCTCCTTGTCAGATCTATTCTGCCCCCAACAATCTTCTAGTCATTGAACTTTTTGAAACTTTGCACTTTTAGAGAGGGGTCAGGGATTGACTCTGTACACAAATTTGCAGAGGGACAATAGGGCTGAGGTCTGTTATGTCTCACCTCTATATATTATTTATTGATTTAAAAACATTTTTGTTGTTAACAAGCCTGTTATCTCTGGAGACACAAATCCATAGTTTGAAAACTGCAAAACTAAGCATCTCTGATGGTATCTTCTAGACACAGCACTGAGTCCCATTGTTTATCATAGAATCATAGAACTTAAGATCAGAAGGGACCATTATGATCATCTAGTCTGACCTCCCGCAAGATGCAGGCCACAAAAGCTGACCCACCCACTCCTGAAATAATTCTCTCCCTTGACTCAGCTGTTGAAGTCCCCAAATCCTGATTTAAAGACTTCAAGTAGCAGATAATCCTCCAGCAAGCGACCCCTGCCCCATGCTGCGGAGGAAGGCGAAAAACCTTCAGGGGCACTGCCAATCTACCCTGGAGGAAAATTCCTTCCTGACCCCAAATATGGCGATCAGCTGAACCCCGAGCATGCGGGCAAGACTCTCCAGCCATACCCTCTGGAAAAAGACTTTCAATATCCCAACATTGACCCTCGGTACTAATTACCAGTGGTCGCATGTTATTGACCTATTGGCTAAATCACGTTATCCTATCAAACCATTCCCTCCATAAACTTATCAAACTTAATCTTAAAGCCAGAGAGGTCCTTTGCCCCCACTGTTTCCCTCGGTAGGCTGTTCCAGAATTTCACTCCCCTGATGGTTAGAAACCTTCGTCTAATTTCAAGCCTAAACTTCCCGACTGCCAATTTATATCCATTTGTTCTCGTGTCCACATTAGTACTGAGCTGAAATAATTCCTCTCCCTCCCTGGTATTTATCCCTCTGATATATTTAAAGAGAGCAATCATATCTCCTCTCAACCTTCTTTTGGTTAAGGAAAACAAACCGAGCTCCTCAAGTCTCCTTTCATACGACAGGCTTTCCATTCCTCGGATCATTCTAGTGGCCCTTCTTTGTACCCATTCCAGTTTGAATTCATCCTTCTTAAACATGGGAGACCAAAACTGCACACAGTAATCCAAATGAGGTCTCACCAACGCCTTGTATAACGGGACTAGCACCTCCTTATCTCTACTAGAAATACCTCGCCTAATGCATCCCAAGACCGCATTAGCTTTTTTAACGGCCACATCACATTGCCGACTCATAGTCATCCTGCGATCAACCAGGACTCCGAGGTCCTTCTCCTCTTCCATTACTTCCAACTGGTGCGTCCCCAGCTTATAACTAAAATTCCTGTTAGTCATCCCTAAATGCATAACCTTACACTTCTCACTATTGAATTTCATCCTATTACTAATACTCCAGTTTACAAGGTCATCCAAATCTCTCTGGAGGATATCCCGATCCTTCTCCGAATTGGCAATACCTCCCAACTTCGTGTCATCTGCAAACTTTATCAGCCCACTCCTACTTTTGGTTCCGAGGTCAGTGATAAATAGATTGAATAAGATCGGACCCAAGACTGAACCTTGAGGAACTCCACTGGTAACCTCCCTCCAACCCAACAGATCACCTTTCAATACGACCCGCTGCAGTCTCCCCTTTAACCAGTTCCTTATCCACCTCTGGATTTTCATTTCTATCCCCATCTTTGATTTTTTTTTTTAAAAAACATTGATTTTTATCCACTCTGGAAGAAAACGGTCTTTTCAAATTGACAGCACCATTTTTAAGGCAAGGAATTGCATCTTTTTGACACAATTTTCAAATAATTTTTCAGCTTGGAATTACTTATACAAACACCAGCTGCGCTGAATACTCTCAGTAAGAAAACTAATTGTTACTGAGCAATACATGTTCAATGCAAATGTCCAATTAAAAAAATCTTTTAAAAAGTGACCAACTGAAAAGTAACTGGAAAATACTACGTCTGAAGTAAAAGAATTTCACTCTTAATGAGAAGCAAAAATCTAATACAAAGTACTGTGTGCAACTAGATCAAGGAGCATATGTAACTCAGAATCACAGAAGCACCACCTTAAGAGCAAACATTCAAGATGACGATATCACATTAACCAAGTCAAATAAAAAAACAGGCAGGGCAATGAGGCAATTTTAGCACAAATCATGAATTTACCCAGGTACTTCCAAACATCTGAAAACACCGTGTCCAGTATTATAAACACCTTTCATAACTATACATTAAAAATAAGGCTAGGATGTCTTTGAAAATTATCTTTGAAATCTTCAAATTAAAAAATATGGCCCAAAAGGTAGATAACGTGTCAAGTTTGTCACAGATTACTAAGCAACTGGTTCCCTTTCCACGGTAAAATGTACAGGATAGGGAAAAAGGCATCCTGCAAACTCCATATTGTTTCTAGACAGAGAACCTGATTCTTTTCTTTCATGAGGCACCATGAATGAAATAAGAGGTGTGGCAACCCTGTACAGCAAAACCAGGATCCAGCTGAATCTATCCCAAATTACTTTCCAGAAAGCTTATTCCTTTTTAAAAGCGCTCCAGTCTCACATCGTGCTGACATTGACTAGTTCACCCATGGCTTGACAGTACACAGTAAAAGCTTTTTTATCCAGCATGTCAGGGAAATGAGGGTTGCCAGTAAGTGAAAAATGCCGGTTAATTAAGAGGGAGGGAGTTTGGGTGTGGGAAGGGGCATGGGGCTGGAGGTATGGAACCAGGTGCAGAGAGAGGGCTCTGTGAGGGAGCTTGGGACACAGCAGGGGCCTCAGGGCAGGAGGTTAAGGCACAGGAGGGGGTCGGGGTGCTGGATCTGGGGGGCGCTCACCTTGGGAAGCTCCCCACAAGCAGCAACCAGTCCCGACTGCTCCTAGGCACAGGTGCAGCAGGCAGCTCTGAGCCCTGTCCCCGCAGCTCCCATTGGCCAGGAACCGCGGCCAATGGGAGCTGAGGAGGTGGCGCCTATGAGTGGAGGCAGCACACAGAGCCACCTAGCCATGCCTCCACCTAGGAGCAGCAGGGACAGGTTGCCGCTTGCTGGGAGCTACCCGAGGTAACCACCCGCCAGATCCAGCACCCTGAACACCCTCCCGTGCCCTAACCTCCTGCCACAAGCCCTCTCCCTCACCCAAACTCCCTCCCTCTTAGTTAACCTGCATTTTTCACTTACCAGCAACCCCCATTCCCCCAACATGCTGGATAAGACCACTTTTACTGTATCAAGTTATTTCACTAATTATCCTCACAGGAGTCATTTAAATATATTGAGACAAGTTACAAGAAAAAAATCTTTAGAGAATAGCAACAGGTGTTTCCCTTAATTAACATCTTAGATAAAAGCTGTGACTTATTTGGCCAATGAAGTTTCAAACTCGAAATTCTCCCAAACAAGCACATACATTAAGACGATGGAACATCGTCTTACTTTATTCACACTATCATTTTTTAAATTATTTTTTCCACTGTCCACATTTTATCTTTTTAAATAGGCAATTAGAGGGAAAGAGAAGGGCCAAATTATTCCATGGAAGAGTGTGCATATTTTAATTACCTTTTTCCTCATCCACCTTGAGCAGCAGCCACAACTGGAAACTGTAGTTTTATCTTCAGTGGAGGGGGAGAGAGGGAAATTTCAGACCAGAGACACACTTTCCCGCAGAGTCTCCAAGGGCAGGAGAACGCTACTGGGCTGTTTATTCTTCTTCCTCTTGTAATAACTGTCATCAAATGAGGCACCTGCACTTTGCAGTCAAGCATAGAGGAGACTGCCTCTGATCTATGCCTGGACACACTGGGGCCACCTCTGCTGTCCAGTGGGATATTTGAGAAGTGCAGAGGCAGAAAGTTCAAGCTTTTGTTGCTGTTGTTTTTAATAGAGCTATTTTTCTTCCACTGATCACATAAGAAGCGAGACCAGACCATTACTGCCTCCAGTATCAAATATGTTCTAAGTAGCACACGTCAGAAGCTATATATGAATTCTATTTTTCTTCATGTAAGCAAGGATTAACTGTGGGATTTCTTAAAAAGCTTCCAAAAATATTCTATTATAGACAAAACTGGCAGCAATGGCAAACTAAGGTTGCCTAACACTTAATTTCAGTGGTTTACAACTCTGCCAAATTTCCATGCTAGTCTCTGCCTTTGGCTAATTTTTTTTTTGAGAGAGAGAGAGAGAGAGAGAGAGAGAGAGAGAGAGATGCAGCAAACAGCTCAGCTAAGGATTTTCAAGGATTAGGTTAGGGAAATATTTCCCAATGTGAAAACATTCTCCTAACATTTCATTGAGAAGCTCTAGCATTTCCATACTTTGAAGCAGGGTTGAAATTCAGCAAGTGGTGGTACTTAGATCAGAGGGATGCCTTTTGTCGTCCCTGTGAAATATGTATTCAAACTTGTCTGAATATTAAATTTCTGACAACTGTCGTTTATCCATGATCAACAGAGAAAGTTTGGAAGCAAATTTCTCCAAAGATTCCATTTGTACTGAGCATGCTCAATCCCCACACAGCTCACAGATCAAGTTCAAGGGGCTGAAAGAGCTAAACAGCATCCAGGAGGAGCAGTTGCTGGGGGATGCTTTAGTGCTGGGTACTAGAACAGGGCAGGGACCGTCTCTCCTATATCTTCAGTGCTCCCCCTTGGTGGTGCTCAGGCTAAACTGGAGAAGGAAGAATCCGTCTGACTGGAATGCAGATGAATGATATGCAGCAAGGACACAGTGACATGCTAGGGCACAGGCCACAGGAGGCAGAAGGGTCTGAAACCACTTGAGGACATTCCTTTCCAGCCCATGGAACTGAAGCCAAGAGTCCTGAGTCAACATTCTTCTGCTATCGGTCATTGTCTGAAACTCACTGGCAAAATGTGTCTCTCTTTAGTGACTGGCCTATAAAGAGGTAAGAGCCTATGCTTTCTACCAATTATCCCATTACCTCAAATAGCAGAGGTCTGGGCCACAGATCTAAAGGTTCCTACCCTGTTAACAAACCACATGTGGGCTTAATATGGTTCCAAATAGTGGATTTTTTTTGTTTGCTTTTTAAAAATGAGGAAATTACGCACAAAAAGCTATGTTCAAATAATATTAGGATTGCAAAGTCAAGCACTTAAAAGTTAGGAAATGCCAGAATTAAGGTTTCCTGTGCAATCCTAATTCAGCCCCCTTGTGCATGTACACGATACAGTCCATGATTGCATGATCACACACTTTTCTCACAGAACCTCTGCTTCATTTAGCATAAATTCAAAGGTTGTATAGTGGATGAGGCTTTTGTCTGGAGGGACCTGTGTCATTTGTTGCAGAAACTAGTTGGTGTGAGGTAAATACAGGCAGACTTACGACACAATTGGTTCCTTACAATTGTATCATAAGTCGGAACTCAGAACTGCAGTCTACTCCATTGTTGGACCGAGCGTCGTAAACTCAAAACCTGTAGTTGTAAGTTGAATCAGGGTGTCAATGCAGAAGCGTCGTAAGTGCCGTTTGTCGTAACTCGAACATGGTAAAGTCAAGGACTGCCTGTAATGTAGGGGACTCCAGGAACTGAAAGGATGACCACGTGATTAGGGAAATACATTGACACCAAAGACCTGAGCTCTATTCATGCCTCTGCCACCAAGCTTCTAACTGATGCTGGGCAAGTCACAAATCGAACTTTTCACAAGTGGCCACTCTGTTTCTCACTTTCTTAGTGCTCAGCTTGAAAAACTTGGGGCTTCATTTGCTGACCCACTGAGCACTCAAGTGCAACTGAAGTCAATGGAAGCTGTGCTATTAATGTATGTGCTATAAAAGAAGTAACACCTCTGTCAAGAGCATCCACTAGGGCCCAATTTTCAATATTGGCTTTAATCTCTGTGCATCTTAGTTCCTCATCTGTAAAATGGGAATATTATCATCTCACAAGAGATCCTCTGAATCAGTTCATTAATGTCTGTGTAGCAATCAGCAGCTATGGTGAGGAGCTCCTGAGAAAATCCCATGAGGAAATAATTCTGTATGGAATTCAGGGTTTGGATAGTGTGCAGTAAATAAGGCACAAGTAAAAGAGAAATATTCAACAGCTGCCCATTCAGTGAACACCATTCATTTTGTGCACTGAATGAGGCAGGGAGTCCTGATGTAAAAATAGTAAGTGATCATGAAGTTACACGTTGCTGGCAATGTACACACAGAATGGGGCTGAATGAAGGTTACACAGAAATTTTTTTTGACTTTCCCACCTTTTAGGTGCTTGACTTTGCAACCTTACCATTCTTTTAACGTAGTTTTTATATGTAACCTAATACACAACATATATTGCTCACATTATGGTCAAGTTACCAAATTAGGAAAAGTGTAACTTGCGAAGATCACATAGCAAATAATGAGTTACAAATAAAAACCACAGATTTCCTGATCTGCAGTCCAGTATTGGACCATGTTGCCTTTCCAGATATTTCTACCAGACTGAATCAGAGTTCCGGCACATTTGCAAGGCAAGGTAGAAAGACCTGTATTACTGCAGCCCATACCGTATGTATTCTGCACTTCAGTCTCTATGGCAGTCTTTTTATCTTATAAAGGTAAAGGTAGTTGGCAGTTTTAAAGTGGATGTCCTGCCAAAGCAAGTAACAGGGAAGCCCTGATGTAATGCTAAGGATAGCATAAAGACAAGGTTGAGGTGTATTTGCAGAGTTGTGCACCAAAGCTTGTAGTATACCTGCTCTCATTTTCAAAAAGCACTAAAATTCTCCAATTTAAAAAGCCTTGTGCCATTTCTACAACTAAATAGTCGTTTAATGTTAACATGCAAGTCTCACTCTTAAATGTGAGACTCAGTCAGCCACCACTTAACTGATTGTGAAGTTTGGTTTTATTAATTTAAATAACTTTTAAGCCACTGCATAATCAACGCTATAAATGAAAGGTCTGACATAGCAGTTTAAGCAAATCACCATAGTCACATTTAAAATTAAGCTGAGAGAGTATAAAAGCCCTGAATTTCTTAGTCAATTCTAATTGCAATTAAGACGCTGACTATAGTGTAAATCAGCTGTCAGTGAAAGCTTTGCTTACTTTGTAAATGTAAGAACTCCACTTATTGTAACTATTCTTTTAATTTGCAGCTCAGTGGATGCAGTGAACATTCTGTTCCACATTGCAGTATTTTCCCTCTCACTGAAGGAACTGCATTCTACCCTAAGGAACTGTAGTCAAACATAAAACATAAAACTAAAAATCATATTTAGCAATCAGATGTCTTTCCAGACAAACACATTCAAGCACATAGCCAGATTCTCCAAGTAAAAGCCAATGGAGATTTTTGTATGCAGAAGATCAAATACCTTATTACTAATTCAGGAAGTGAAGTTCTCTTCAAATATCTCTACTGCATATAAAAGAAATATATGCACCACTGGTACACTTGGCCTTAGTCTGAAAATCTTTTCCTAGGATGCTTTCCAAGGTCATTCTCAATCTCCACTTCTTACAGAGGGTGTGGCCTCTGATCCCAAATCCTGAACCCAAGCTACCCAGACTCAGGTCAAATTCTAAGTGATCTCTGCACAATTTATTCTAGCCACAAGCCAATCATCTTTCTACAATTTCCCCCAAAAGACTACAGGAATGCATCCTGGGGGTTTCCCATAATTCTGATGCTCCCTTTAGAACATGTTGGAGCTGCAGGTCCAGCTATAGCACAATAAAAAATGAAAACTATCAGGTAGGTTATAAAAGAATCAAAGCTACTCTCCAGCACTCCAAAAGTAGATAATGCTGAGTATGAGGAAAAAAGCCCTCGTGAATAGAAGCATCATTGGGTTGTTTCCTCTCACATGGTAAACAACATATCACCTGCTGACAGTTGTGGTGGGAAAGGAGACTCAAAACTCTTAGCTTTGAAAGTTCTCAGTTGTATAACGCTGCAAGCTTTAGACTCCAAAAGCAGACATCTATGACAGCTTGAAAGGGCATATTATACAACTCTCAGCTGTAAGAAACAGAAAGGGAAACTGTTTTCTAAATGTATTTTTAGCCTTGTAGTCGAATAGTAAACCATTTCATTGTTATAAATAAGTCCGTTTGGCATTGTTCTGTACTAAATGTAGCAAATCAACACAACAGTAAATAAAACAACAAAGGTAGTAATCTTTATAAGACAGATTAAATAATGGAAATGGAAAAAAATGGTAACTGGCTAGATCAATAAGCTGTGCCTCAAGGTAGTCAGTGTGTGTGTCAGCCTTTGACAGGTTTCCAATTTGAGATATGGTACAGTAACATGCCACTTTATTGTACTCAAAAATTATCTAAAGACATAACACGAAACTTGTTAGTGCACATCCTTAAAAGAACCGTCCCTTCACTCAGAGATAACTGTGCTATTTTTCAGTATCCAAAGTGTTACGACTGTTCTAGAAGTTGATTTACATATCTGCTGATGAACTTACTTTGAGATATCTTTGCTGTCTTGTTGCCATGGAAATACAACATTTCCAATGGCTGCCCGGTAACTGTAGACTCCCAAGAGCCCAAGTGCCATCGCTATTTTCGAAACCAGGGAGCATCTCCTCTGAACCAGAATAAAGATCATAACTAAGGAGATAGCTGCCAGAAGGGACAGTACAGCTTTATGTTCAGAACTGTAAAAGAAAAAAAAATCTATAATTACTGCTAAAATACATTTAACATAGCGCCGGCTACTGTACTGAATTTCCAAATTAATCACTGCACTGACATCTGTTACTAGCTTTCTCAGAGATGTGGTCAAATATTTTAATATCTTTAGAAAAACAATTTTCTTAATGAGGTTTTCTATTCAAGCATGCATATTTAAAAGTAATCATGTCTCACCATATGTTAGCTGGTCTGGTTTAACTGGATAAAACAAAGTTTCATATGATATAATACAAATTTTAATTATTTAAAACCAACATTTTATAGTTATATACATTATATACACATGGAAAATTCACTATCACTTCCACTACAGCACTCTAGTTTCTCTAACTAATAGAAGGCAGCAAGGATTGTTACAGTACTTCACACGCACCTCTTTAAATGATAACTCAGCATATATATACACATTTTATTTAATTTTAGATGTATAAAGTGTATAAAATGTTCCTTAGCCATCACATCTAAGGACACACAAACACTGTAGCACCCAAGTTTTCCTCCAATAGCAAAATAAGAACAATCACCAAAACAAAACAAACCTATTAGTACAATGGGGGGTCCTGGTCCATGACTATAAATCCTAGTGTTATGGTAATACAATAAATAGAAAACAAGACAGACACAGGCCTTGCATCATGCCCTAAAGGTGCACAGAAGTTCTCTCTTTTAGACCAGCAGGTGGCATGCATTCCATAGTCAAGTGCTCTACACTGAATACTCTGCCCATTGCCAAATACTGAAACACAGGGAGTGCTGGCACACAGACACTATAGAAAAACCTAAATCACATTCGACAGAATACTTCATCTGACCTCAGCTACCCTCATAGTCAATGGGGAGATATGAAGTTTCCCGTACTGGGATCTAGGCTTCCCCCCCCCCCTTTTTAAATCTGCAACTGAACCCAAAAGCCAAGCAGGAAACCAGCAGTTGAATGTCCATCTCTATATAAGCAGCAAAGAATCCTGTGGCACCTTATAGACCTAACAGACGTTTTAGAGCATGAGCTTTCGTGGGTGAATACCCACTTCTTCGGATGCAAGTACTTTGTCAAGTGACAAAGAATTCACCCACGAAAGCTCAGGCTCTAAAACGTCTGTTAGTCTATAAGGTGCCACAGGATTCTTTGCTGCTTTTACAGATCCAGACTAACATGGCTACCCCTCTGATACTTGACATCTCTATATATTAGTACTTTGTAGTTGTTCCAAATGCCATGACTTTGATTGCGCAGGCCAGAATCACACCTACAGTGAGAGGACCGGGGCTACACCCTGCCATGCCCTCACACTTTGAAATGCTATGGGGAAAGACTGCCGGCCTCTGGCAGACTGACACTGGACCTAGGCTATATTAACATGAGCTCCGCACTGTAGCATGGGAGTAGGCAATTGTTTCTTTCATTTATTCAATACATAATTCTTAAATTTTGTTGTGCTTTCTTTCCTTATTACCTGCTTTTCTTTGAATTCTACAAGGAAACAGAAGACAGCTATTTCAGCTACACAGATGGGAGTCAGCCACGCTAGGGATGAAAGGAAAACACTCCCTCTTCATCCTTCCATGTGACCCTGTCATCTCCCCATCCAGCTTGGTAAGGCTCCCAGGGGAGGTAGTGCTCTTTGTGGGGAAGGGAGGTGAAGGGTGATGCTGGAGCATCAGGAGAAGCAAGTACATTTACTGGATGTAATCTTACCGTGTCTCTTCCCCAGTAGCCTTTTTTCAGATCTCAAGAGCCTGGGAAATGTTGCGGAGGTGGTGTGGACTGCTTTGGCAACCCCCAAGATGGTATGTACACCGGCAGCTCTATATGTGCACATGCATGCAATAAATCAGTTACCTACCTGTACAGTAACTGTTCTTCCAGATGTGGGTGCAGACATGTATTCCACAACCTGACCTCCGTCCCCTCTGCATCAGAGTCTTAACTCTTGACATTCAGTGCAAAGGAACTCAGGTGGGCCAGGCTGGTGCTGCCCTTAAATAACCTAAGGAGAGGCTAAAAGTCAGAGACCATGAGCACCACCCTACAGGCACTGCTAGGCAAAGTTCTTCAGCTTCAGTGCAGCGGGTGTGCGCACATCCGAGTGGAATACACATCTGCACTCACATATCGAACAACCACCGTTACCATACAGGTAGGTAAGTCTTTTCTTCTTCATGTGGTTGCAGACATATACTCCACTCAGATGATTCACAAGCCGCATTGGTAGGAGGTGATGCTCAGAGTCTACTTAAAGAATGACCACACTCTATCTTTGAAAAACTGAGTATACTGGGTCTCTGCCATTAAGGCATGTCAGCTGACTTACTCAGACTTTACGGCCAGAAGGGACAATCATGATTTATCTAGTCTGACCTCCTGCACATCAGAGGCCATAGAATCGCACCCACCCACTCCTGTAATAAACCCCTAACCTCTGGCTGAGTTACTGAAGTCCTCAAATAATGATTTAAAGACTTCAAGTGACAAAGAATTCACTGTTTACTCTAGTTCAAACCAGTAAATGATCCAGGACCCAACCTGCAAAGAAAGGCAAAAAAAACCCACCCAGAGTCTCTGCCAATCTGACCTGGGGGAAAATTCCTTCCTGACCCCAAATATGGTGATCTGTTAGACCCTGAGCATGTGGGTGAGACCCACCAGTCAGATACCTGGGAAATAATTCATTGTAGTAACTCAGAGCCTTCCCCCTCTAGTGTCCCATCTCTGGCTGTGGCAGATATTTGCTCGTAGCAGTCGCAGATGGGCCACAGGCAATTGTAGGCAACCTCACCATACCACCCCTTCTGTAAATTTATCAATCTCAGTCTCGAAACTAGTTAGGTTTTTTACCCCCAGAGCTATCCTTGGAAGACTGTTCCAGAACTTCACTCCTCTGATGGTTACAAACTTTCATCTAATTTCAAGACTTAACTTGTTGATGGCCAGTTTATACTCATTTGTTCTTGTGCCAACAATGGCCCTTAACTTAAATAACTCCACTTCCTCCCTGGTGTTTACCCTTCTGATGTATTTATAGACAGCAATCATATCTCCTCTCAGCCTCTGTTCTGTTAGGCTAAACAAGCCAAGCTCCTTAAGTCTTCTCTCATAAGGTAGGTTGTCCATTCCTCTGATCATCCTAGTAGCCCCCTTCTCTGCACCTGTGCCAGTTTGAATTCATCTTTCTTAAACATGGAAGACCAGAACTGCACACACTATTTCAGATGAGGTCTCATCAGTAACTTGTATAATGGTAACAACACTTCCCTATCTCTACCGGAAATACCTTGCCTGATGCATCCTAGGATTGCATTAGCCTTTTTCACAGCCACATCACACTGGCGACTCAGTCATCAATATTCCCAGGTCTTTCTTCTCCTCCTATATTATTTCCAACTGATAAGTACCCAGCGTATAGCAAAAGTTCCTGTTTAGTCAATCCCTAAGAGCGTAACCTTACATTTTGCACTATTAAATTCTATTTCTATTATTCCAGTTTTCAAGTTCATCCAAATCTTCTGGTAGGATATTCCAGTGCTTCTCTGTATTGTCAATACCCCGCAAATTTGTTTCATTGGCAACTTTTATACTCTTCTTGCAGATGTGATAGTAACAAGAAAGGCTATCATTTGGCACAGATGAGACAGAGAACAGATTGCCAGGGGCTCAGAGGCCCCATAAGGGCAGTTAATACAGTATTAAGGTCTCACAAGAGAAATGGCTCTTTCACAGGTAGGTAGAGACAAATGACTCCTCTCAGAAATCTCACTATAATGGAGTTCGAGAAAGTTGACTTCCCTTGCACTGGAGAATGAAACATTGAGATCACGGCTAAGTGGACCCTCAACAAGCTGTGACACAGTCCAGAGGACTAAAGGTGTAGCAGATACTCCAAAATTTCCTGAATGCCAGCTAGCATCTGTTGAACCTAGACGATTGCTGAGGGAGATGTTGCTGCTGTCGTCATCGTCCTGCAAAGTGACCCTTTATCGCCACGGTAAAACCCCCTGGGAACACAATGCCCATTTACTGAGGTGCTTAATGATTTAGATATCTAACTTCAGACATTCATGCTTGAAAATTCTAGTTTTAATCTCAGCTGAAATTTAGTGCATTTTGCCTAAACTACATAATGCAATTTAGATGCAACATGTTTCCGGGGAAAGAACCTGAAAAATGCCTTTCTATTCGTTTCTTATTACACCAGCCACTTTTCACTATGTTTCTAGTCTCTTGCTGTTCCAATGGAGACAGAATGTATTTGTTTACCAGCTTTGACCTCTTCTTACCAGTGCGAATATAGGCAGAGTGAAAGGAATGATAAATGAGCTCATGATTTTTATTTTAGGCGAGCAAAGCCATTTCCACTTGTTTACTTTCATTTTACTAATGTGCTGTACATATTAGTACAACGTACCCAACACTTCCCACAGTAAATTGATTTTTTGTTGTTAAAGAATAATATATTTTTGAAAGACACCCTTCGAGGGTACATACAGTAAGCTTTGCAGCTTGTAATTATGTGTAATTTGTTTTCCTAAGGGTTAGTCCAGCAATATATTTACAGTGAAATGCCCTCCTTGCTCCTTGGTCCGTCGTGACAGTGCTCTATAGGCCATGCATTTCCCTGATAGAGAAGGCAAAGCCTTGCATGGGTCTCTCAAGGCCCTCTTTGGCTGACAAATAAGAAAGGTGAAAAATACACTGGAGAGAAGCTTGTGACATAAAAACCAAGAAAATCAGAAAAAGGGAGAGGGCAGATGGTAAACTACAACTATTCAGCACACACAACAATTTTAATGCGTTGATTGAGAATTTGTAACTATGTTTTTATCACCTTTTATATGACATTGCATATGCCTTATGTTTTTGTAATGCTGTCAACATAGCTTTGGAGTTCCAAAAGGTTTGCACTGAATTCTCGCAAGAAAGGGGAAAAGGTCAAAATACTACTCTGTTACATTAAGACAATCTATTCTTCCTTTGTATGGAACCAAGGGTAGTACGTACATACCAAAAACTAATATATTAAAAAGCTAGACCCACCCAATATGAATGAACACCAGTGTAAGTGCCCCATTAGAACAAGTTTAATGTCTTCAAGTAGGGGAAAAAAAAATGTGGCCACTTGTTTCTCTTTTCCATCCCACTTGAATGTTTCTCCAGCATCCTCAAGTTCAGAGGAAGTCCCATAACATGAATTTAAGAACAGCAACATGCTATATACGTAAATGTGTCCCATCTTTTTAACCTCATGGATATTTGGATCTCTATAAATCAAAGGAAAGCAGACCTAGGTCAAGAACCAACTTGTCAGAAGACATCAGATCAACTACCTGGTGCCTCTATCTAGCCGGTTAATTGGGGCTATTTTACCTTTTCACTTTTAGGGTATGTCTATAAAGGGATAAAATCCCCATAGCACGGCCACGGGTGGCCCAGGTCAGCTGACTCACTCTCATGGGGCTCAGGCTTCAAGGCTAAAAACTGCTGTGTAGACGTTCGAGCTTGGGCTAGAACCGGAGCTCTAGGACTCTCCATCCTGACCACAGCAATTTTTCAGCCCTGGAACCCACGCCCTGCAAGCCTGAGTCAATTGACCCGGGCCAGCCACAGGGTTTTTTTTTATCCCTGTGTATACAGACACCCAGGGCAAGTCATACTCTGTCAGAATACAAGCAATTGCTGTTGGAGAAAGCTGATAAGTTCCTCTCAACAGGTTCTCACTGGTGGACCAGGATGAACTGATCACCCCAGAAATGGTGGGAAACAGGAAGCCAAAGATGCAGCATTTCTTAACCAAAACACATCAGTATTTATTTCACCTACACTTGCATTCAGGTGCATTGAGTTCCATTTCCCCATTAGCTTCCTATGTTTAGTGTGCTCCAAGTTTTTTATCAAAGTCTTTAGACTTAACAGAAATGAAAAACAGTGAGATGGGTCCCAGCCTGTGCTGCTAAAATCCCAAATTCAGGACCTTCTTTTCAGGATGCTGCTTCTCCTCACCATCAGTACTCTTCAATCTGGTGTTGTCTTTTCCTGGCACTCCTTCAAATAGCATGCTGTCCTCTGGTGTTGGCTCTCCGGATATGCCCAGAGTGAAATCATAGAATCATAGAATCTCAGGGTTGGAAGGGACCTCAGGAGGTCATCTAGTCCAACCCCCTGCTCAAAGCAGGACCAAACCCAACTAAATCATCCCAGCCAGGGCTTTCTCAAGCCTGACCTTAAAAACCTCTAAGGAAGGAGATTCCACCACCTCCCTAGGTAACCCATTCCAGTGCTTCACCACCCTACTAGTGAAAAAGTTTTTCCTAATATCAAATGACTGAGCCTGGACTGTACAGGGCCCCAGACTGCTCCCACTCCCAGCAGACTATGGTCAGGCTTAAACAGACAACTGAGGCCAGCTGGACCATCCCCTAGATCTAGTTCCTGAAGTAGTCAAACTTTCTACAGTTACTTCTTGGTAAATGTAGCTTCCCAAAATGGCTTGTGTTTTTCCTTCCATTTTCTCCAGTGGCAGTTTACAGTCATAGATCCTTTATTTTATGTAATTTTTCACTAAAACAGTTTTTGCCTCCACTGTTAGGAAATTGCCTCATTGGTTTTCATATTGCCCCTTGGCAAACTGAACAGAATGCTTTATTGGTTGGGTATTGATCTCATCCCTAACAGCTGATTTCAAAGTGTTTTAGGCAAATGTATTTTTTGAGTTTTGCTTCTAGAATTTCTAACTGGGCAAGGAGCACATAAAACTCAATTTGCCTTCCACAAGCAAAGGTAGAGAATCTTGCTCCTCAACAGCTCCTTAGCATTGTAGGCAAAAGTTAGCCGGAGGTTGGCCCCTGATCTTTAAAAAGTCAATAAAGGAGAAAACTTTACTGATTTATCCTGCAGCCAAACCACAAGGCTGGATATAGGGAAGACTGGATGGGCTACATCTAAAACTACCGGGATAGAATGGCTCCAAGTAAAATTCTGATTTTAAAAAAGTTCACTTGGCAAAAAAAACAAGCATCAGGCGCTAAAAAAGGGGGGAAAAGCGACCCTTACAGAATGGCGCACTTTCAGGAAAGAGAAAAGAGCTTTATGCTGTTCGGTTTATTACAGGCTACCTCTGAGCCTGTACTGCAAAGGAAAACATTTCAGCTTCACCCTGATCAAAATATTAGTAGGAAAATGGTCACCAGTATCATCAAGCTCTCGATGGAAATAACCTGAGACAATGCCAAAGCTATAATGCCTCAAGACCAACTGTAGAGAATGCCACTGTGTCAGCCAGACAGGATGATGCAGATGAACATTCTTCAGGTCTGCAGAAGGATATTTCTAGAGTAAAAAAGATAGTCCTGATGGACTAAACACTCTTCAACATTTACTTGAAGAGTTTCAGGTCCAAGATATGCAGTCAGACCTAACTCTTCAGTCCAAAAATGTTACATTGCAGATATCCCTACAGTTGCCACTGCTGCTAGCTTGGGCACAGTCTGATGCAGTATTGCACAGGCAGCACCTGAAATATAGGAGCCTGCTGGCATTATGACATACTCCATACTCAGCTTAACTCCAACACTGCTGTGATGACTTTTTTATTTAGGTCTTTCTGAATAACTAGACAGGTCAAGTAGATGGTAGTTTGAGAGCTGGCTCTTCTACCTCAAACAGATCTAAGTGCCAATTTTTTTTATTTTATTTTATCAGCCACATCCACAGAAAGGATAGATTTTTATAACTGAGACAGAATGAATATACAAATTAAAATACACATCTCATCAAAATACTCATGTCTTATGTTTTTTCCTTGTACCCACACCTGAAATTAATTATATCTAGCATGTTAGAGTGCAGATGAAGAGAAAGGGAGCTTTTCACTTGTATAATTCAAAAGACATTTTTTTTTTTTTGCTATCAGGACCTCTGGCTCTTCTGAGTGTGCTGAACAGTCAACCCTAAGTTCAGGATCATGGTTAGAGTTACAAGTATCCTGACAAAGATTCTTCCTGCACACTAGAGCTCAGGGAGCTGTTTCAAAGGTTACAGCCAAACTCTTCTTACGGGATGAAGCATCTGCCCTGATTTCAAGTAGCGATGGCATTCTGAAGAGAACAAGTTGCATGAGATACCCTGTTATAACTGGGACTGGAGGATTAATGGATGCTCACATACTAGAGTCCTACTGCGTGAGATGGGAGAAGCACAGCCTGAAAGCACAAAGGTTTCCAGTGACAGGTCTAGGACGATCTGAGCATTGTAAAGGTGGAATGAGGGCATAGCGTGGCTGGTGGAAGGCCTTTTTGAGTGTCATTCTGTACAGAGAGGAGCAAATTCTCACCAGCTAGAAACTGATTAGTCTCCACATAAGGAGAATGCACATCTCAGACCTGAGGAAAGACACCAAAACAGATATTTACAAGAGCTGATAGGCTTTTCCCAAGCAAAAGAAGATCTTCACTTTTTCAAATGAGAAGAGAAGTGTACACAGTTAGAGACACTATATCTGACACTGAAATAGTAGGACTGGTTTCACTAGTGTTTTCATTTATACTTATTTTGCTAAGACTAGATATATAAATTTCTATTACCACTGGCTCAACTAGAAGCGTATTATACAAATCTGTCTAACAAACAATTTTATAAACCACTAGAACCACCTAATCACCCCCTCTCCTTATTCAATGCCAGTCAACTTGCCTAGCAGTCCCAGTTCCCCCTTCACAGTTCCTCACCTGTCTCCCCCCAGCTCCTCATCCAGTCTCAGAGACCTGCCCAGCCAACTGACTCCAAGCCCCCATCTCTCCCGCCTTCATGGCTTCCTGTCCCAGTCTGCATATACAGTCTGGTCAAAACTAGGAGTTGAGAGGCTGGAGTATGCTCGGTGAGGATGGAATCTTTTGAGACTTCAGGTGTTAAGGTCTATCAAATCTCTACTGGGCATGTGCAAACTGCAACTTTTCAAAAGCTTATCAGTTGGCCAAATGTGGGCAGGTTTCATGGAGATGACAAAAGCCACCCCCTGCCAAATTTCAAGTCCCTGCTCCAAAACATGGGGGCATTAGAACTTCTCTAACAAAAGGTCACCATATTTTTTTTTAATTACCAAAATGTATTTTTCCCTAGCCTCATTCTCAGAAACTGCTGAACTGTTTTCTCTGAAATTTTGAAAAAATATTCAGCATGAGGCAGACACTTGTCATGGAAAATTTCATCCCCAAATGTTGCAGTTTAGGAAAAGTTACAAGCAACTAAATACAGGGTCTTAGAATAGGAAGTGTCAGGCAACCTTAACAGGTAGTGCTACCAGCACTTACCAGCTGCAAAGAAAATCAAAACTGACTAAATGTAAACTGATGAAGTATTGCCATCTTTAGCCTGCAGATCAACTGTTTCACCATCTCCATTACTGTTCATGGTTTCCTCCAAACAGAAACAGAGCACGATTAATATGATTGGTATAATTTTTACTCAGCTCTTCAGAACTCAGTGATGGAGAGGGAGGGTGCCGCAGTTCCAGTGGCAGTTTTAGCAGGCCTTCATGGATTCAATTGCACCCACAGAAATCATGAACCCCCACTAAAGCCACAACCCTGGTGGTGCTGCAAGCCTGTGTGCCAAGTCATAAAACCTGGAAGAGAGAGCCCCAGAGCACAGGAGCCCACCATAGTGGGGGAGGGGGAGTGTGCAGGGCACACCACTCCACATTAGGCCAGGATTAGGTTTGCAGTGCTGGGGCAGAGTGCTGCTGCAGGTGTCTGTGCCCCGCTTGGCTACAAGAAGAGTTTAGTGTAGTGCTTCTATTGAATTGAGAGATTACATTCGCCCCAGCTCAGTTCCTTCCATAAATTCCTGAGTCATTAAAAGAGTAGGACAGTGAGGAGAAGAAAAAGTGGGCAGATGTTTTGGTTCTGTGTATTCACATTTTGAAGAGCATCCATTATTGGTAACTGATTTGCCAAGATGGTCTCTATATTCCCACCTGTGGGAGTGGGTAGCTGCAGAACCCCCAGGAAGGTGTGCCAAGGAGTACAAGGGCTGCCATTGTGCCCCGACTCCATAGTCGTGAAAAGGGGGCGGTGGGATAGTAGTCTCCTTGTACCTCCCCCACCCCACAGAATCAGGGGCAAATTAATCCTTTGTATGTACACAAGAAAGATACTTCAGAAGTTAATAGACTTCATTAGACCGTAACTAACCCAATGTCTATTGCAACTCTTACAAGCAGCCTCTCAAACTTGATCCCCCTAGAGAAGCCCTCTGTGTGTCACTTCAGACTACACAGCAAATTTAACGTTCATTCCTTAATCTTTCTGCTAGTCTCAGGATGGAGAAGTTTGACTAAAAAAGTCCACATCTATTTGCTAGTCAGAAAGTCCCAGTTTTTGTCACAGCAAATGCACATTCCCTCAGTGTGGTTTTCTAGTAGGAAACTGGTCTCAACAAGTCATATGCTCAGATGAATAATACATGACACTTTAATTCATGTGTTGCTAAAGAGGTGTTGTGAGGACATTTCTTCACATTGCACAGCAGAGGCTTCTAAATGGTGGTCTGGAAAGCACTGGTTGGTCACATAGTGCTGCTTCCCTGTCCAGCTGCTAAATTCCAGTAAGACACCTAAAACAAATACTTTCCTAATATTACTTCTCACTATAAGCAGTTGCTGCAATTTGCATTAACCTAAAATAATGCAATGAAAACATCTGAAAACCCTGCTCCACAATATTTCTAAAGTCATTGCCAATAAATGACCTCAAATTTCTAATGTAATGCCCTATTGTGTTAGATTTAAGAAACATTTTCTCCCCTCCCCCCAACACCCACAGCCCATGTGACCAATCAGAAAGCACTCCAAGCACCATTATTCTCCATTATAAGAACATAAAAATGGCCCTACTGGGTCTGACCAAAGGTCCATCTAGCCCAGTATCCTGTCTTCCAACAGTGTCCAGTGACAGGTGCCCCAGAGGGAATGAACAGAACAGGCAATCGTCAAGTGATCCATCCCCTGTCACTCATTCCAGAGGCTAGGGACACCATTCCTGCCCATCCTGGCTAATAGCCATTGTCGGACCCATCCTCCATAAATTTATCTAGTTCTTTTTTGAATCCTGTTATGGGCTTGGCCTTCATAACATCCTCTGGCAAGGAGTTCCACAGGTTGACTGTGCATTGTGTGAAGAAATAATTCCTTTTATTTGTTTTAAACCTGTTGTCTATTCATTTTATTTGGTGACGTCTAGTTCTTGTGTTATGAGAAGTAGTAAACAACACTTCCTTATCTACTTTCTCTACACCAGTCATGATTTTACAGACCTCAATCATATCTCCCCATAGCCATCTCTTTTCCAAGCTGAAAAGTCCCAGTCTTATTAATCTCCCCTCATACGGAAGCTGTTCCATACCCCTAATCATTTTTGTTGCCCTTTTCTGAACCTTTTCCAATTCCAATATATCTTTTTTGAGATGGGGCAACCACATCTGCACACAGTATTCAAGATGTGGGTGTACCATGGATTTATATAGAGGCAACATGATATTTTCTGTCCTATTATCTATCCCTTTCTTAATTATTCCCAGCATTCTGTTCACTTTTTTGACTGCCGCTGCACATTGAGTGGATGTTTTCAGAGAACTATCCACAATAACTCCAAGATCTCTTTCTTGAGTGGTAACAGCCAGTTTAGACCCCATCATTTTATATGTACAATTGGGATTATGCTTTCCAATGTGCATTTATCAACATTAAATTTCATCTGCCATTTTGTTGCCCAGTCACCCAGTTTTGAGAGATCCTTTTGTAGCTCTTCACAGTCTGCCTGGGTCTTAACTATCCTTAGTAATTTTGTATCATCTGCAAATTTTGCCACCTCACTGTTTACCCCTTTTTCCAGATCATTTATGAATATGTTGAATAGGACTGGTCCCAGAACAGACCCCTGAGGGACACCACTATTTACCTCTCTCCATTCTAAGAACTGACCATTTATACCTACCCTTTGTTTCCTATTTTTTAATCAGTTACCAATCCATGAGATCATCTTCCTCTTATGTCAAACCTTTCTGAAAAACTAAGTACACTATATCCGCTGGATCCCCCTTGTCCACATGTTTGTTGACCCCCTCAAAGAATTCTAGTAGATTTGGTGAGGCATGATTTCCCTTTACTAAAACCATGTTGACTCTTCCTAAACAAATTATGTTCATCTATATATCTGACAATATTGTTCTTTATTATAGTTTCAACTAGTTTGCCAGGTACTGAAGTCAGGCTTACAGGCCTGTTATTGCCGAGATCACCTCTGGAGCCCTTTTTAAAAATTGGCGTCACATTAGCTATCCTCCAGTCATCTGGTACAGAAACTGATTTAAGTGACAGGTTACAGACTACAGGTAGTAGTTCTGCAATTTCACATCTGAGTTCCTTCAGAACTCTTGGGTGATACCATCTGGTCCTGGTGACTTATTGCTGTTTAATTTATCAATTTGTTCCAAAACCTCCTCTAATGATACCTCAATCTGGGACAGTTCCTCAGATCTGTCACCTAAAAAGAATGGCTCAGGTTTGGGAATCTCCCTCACATCCTCAGCTGTGAAGACCTATGCAAAGAATTCATTTAGTTTCTCCGCAATGATCTTATCGTCCTTGAGTGCTCCTTTAACATCTCGGTCGTCCAGGGGCCCCACTGGTTGTTTAGCAGGCTTCCTGCTTCTGATGTACTTAAAAAAACATTTGCTATTATTTTTTGAGTCTTTGGCTAACTGTTCCTCAAATTCTTTTTTGGCCTTCCTAATTGTATTTTTACGCTTCATTTGCCAGTGTTTATGCTCCTTTCTGTTTTCCTCACTAGGATTTAATTTCTACTTTTTAAAGGATGCCTTTTTGCCTCTCACTGCTTATTTCCTATTATTTTACCATTTTCCATCCTCTCGTCCTCACTAGGACATAGGGATTCTCTATTAATAGATCCTCCCCTAACGGATGTCCAAACCATGTGCTCCTCTGCACCCGTCGGCTTTCCCCCAGCCCTTAGTTTAAAAAATGCTCAACGACCTTTTTAATGTTAAGTGCCAGCAATCTGGTTTCATTTTGGTTTAGGTGGAGCCCATCCTTCCTGTATAGGCTCCCCCTTTCCCAAAAGTTTCCCCAGTTCCTAATAAATCTAAACACCTTCTCCCTACATCATCGCCTCATCCATGCATTGAGACTCCAGTTCTGCCTGTCTAACTGGCCCTGCGCGTGGAACTGGGAGCATCTCAGAGAATGCTACCATGGAGGTCCTGGAGTTCAATCTCTTACCTAGCAGCCTAAATTTGGCCTCCAGGACCTCTCTCCTATCCTTCCCTATGTCACTGGTACCTACAAGTTAGGAATTACACATTGAATGTTCTGCTTTAAATAATATACATTAATTCTATTACACGAGTCTCTATATACTATGCCAGCCACTGATGACTTAGTTATTGACAGGGCCGGCTCCAGGTTTTCTGCCGCCCCAAGCGGCAAAAAAACAAACAAACAGGAATGAGGGACTGAGGGACCCTCCGCCGAATTGCCGCTGAAGACCCGGATGTGCCGCCCCAGTAGCAGCCAGAGTGCTGCCCCTTGGTACTGGCCACCCCAAGCACCTGCTTCCTTAGCTGGTGCCTGGAGTTGGCCCTGGTTATTGAAGAACATTAAACCGCTGATTAAAAAAAACATGCTTTAAAGTTTTCAAGGATTAGATTATAAATCTTGATTAGTGCTAAGGACATATGCCTAGTGGTGGTAAATACATTACACAAGACAACTACTCCAACAAGAATAGTTGTAAAAATAGTGAAAACCTCCCACAGCACTTAATACTCACTTCCTTCAACTATTTACAGTATTTTCTATTTACAGAATATTAAATCATTGTCACCTTAGCTAAAACACAGACATGACATTCTAAGTAAGCAGGAACTATTATCCAACTAAGATACCTACCTTGTCAACCAATGTCCGAAGTCGGGTCGATGAGCCCACTGAACTCCCGTCTGATTTAAGGAACGAAGTAACCGACAGCAAATAAGGATGATCCATGGACTTGCTAAACCCATCCACTTTTCTGAGCCTCTTAGAAATTCACCTGAAGAGGTGACTTTGCCCAATTTTGAGTCACATGATGGTATATCAACATTCCTGCACTGGGCGGTTTCCTCAATATCTTCAAAATTTTGTTTCACAGCAGTACTAAGCTGAAGATCACATTCTTTCACAAGAAAGTAGTGTCTACAAATTTCCTGGCACAGTGCCAGGCAAAGAGTATTGATAAGAAAATACCAGGTTTGGTGCTCCTCTTCAACAAAGCTGCTTGCTCCCAGGCTCACGGCATGGCCAACAGTTCCTGCCAACATGAGTACATCTAGTTCTGACCATCTGGAATTGGAGACAGCTGGGTTCTGTGAACAGAAAAATGTGTCACTGGTGAAATAATCTGAAAAACATATCATTACTTCAGTGTGTGTTTAAAATGTGCTTACAGCGACTTCTTCAGTGACAACAAATCCTCAGCAAAAAGACAAATTATGTAATTTTTCTCAATGGCATTTTCTGCACTTTTTACTCTTAAATAAGGTTAATTTTAGTGTAATCCACTGAGTTAGCATCATAACACATTTAATTATTCTATTTTAAGTCATTTTATATCTCCTCAAGGTAACGAACGTCTCTCTGAATAATCACCAATACACACTTCAGCTTCAGGTTCTCTACAATCTTGTGACAGAAGGCGTGGAGCAGCTCTTGCTTGCTGCACATCAATAGATCTAAAAATAGAACTCTTGCAGCAATCAAAAAACTGAGCAGAGATACCACTAACAAGCACCGCTCTAGTGCTCTATTCATTCTTGGTTTGATAAAGTGAAAAAAATCATCTCAAATTACCAGCAGCTATTTCAGACATCTTGCTGCCTATTGTTACCTTGCAAACTGAACTGCGTATTTATTTCATGATAAAGAGTCTGTTAAATAGTGGGTGTTTAAATGTGTATTTCACATGTTATATATGGCTACAACAACAATCCTCTTGGCCTGATTTCTTCATTATTTCAGTTTTCTGCTTGCACGGAACCATCCTCAGTGCCCACAGCTGGGAAGAGAGGGCTATCTACTTGCGAAGCATGCCAATGAGCACTTTGGGAGAAGTGCTGCCCGAACAATCCTTTCTTTTCATTTTAAGTAATTTTCTCGGTTGGGAAATACACTAAAGAAAGAACATATCGTGAATAAGAACTATCGATGCTTTAAAGAACAGTACAGAGACCATTTTAAAGCCAAATCCCAAACATGGTAAATTATTTATACTTAAAAACAAAGTTCTCTGAATGCATATTCTGTAGATTCATTTTCTTAGGTATGTGCTCCTACACTTGCCCCTGTGAGCGCTGAGCACTGAATATCCAGGAACTTTATACAGACTAGTCAAATGTACTTTCCTCAAAACTGTGTATACTGCACTATGATTTCTAAGCTTTAGTTCTTTTTTAGACCTCTCTCCCTTACAACAGGCAACCGAAGACAGTAAAGTGATAGTCTATTAAATATATAAAATCATGAAGTCTGAAGACCACTGGTGTTGCTCACTTCAGAATGGATTTAATTTCCTAAGCAACAGTTCACAGCTGTGCGGGTAGGAGAAAGGCAGTATGTATGGAAAGCACACACTACAGCTTACTGTGCTATTTGACATGGTTGAAAATTAACGTAATGGTCAAGTCATTGTATCTGAAGATGGTGACTAGCTGCAATGGCCCAGGACGTAATATTTTGTTGCATAGAGTACCTTGCTAAAAGCACTGGTCATGGTGTGCGGAAAACCGGGCACCCTCTGTAGACAGTTACATATCAGCCTAGCTAAGCAATCAAGTTTTTCTACTCTACGCAGCTGTTATTAAATTTAAAAAGTGTTCGCCCAGGAACAAGCACCTCCTACAGTTAATTTGACAGTTCTGATTACATGGAGGACACAGTTCAACCCTGAGATGCTTACAAGAAAACTAGTTTGTGCTCAGCACGTTTGGTTTTGCATGGTCAGTGATTTCACCTTAAATAGCTTGTCCTAATAACCACTGCAGGGTTTAATCTCTATCAGAAAAACATTTGCCAACAATTAAACATTAGTACTGTATGTGAGAGATCACAATTTTTTCCTGTACTTACAAAGTATCTTCATTATCTCAGATACTGCTGTGTGGTAACTGTTGGACATAGTTATTGTTTATGTGCCATTAAGTACTGACTTCAGAAGTAGACCATGTATATCAGATTTTTCACTCTCATGATGTTGACTATCTCCATGTTTTCCAATGCAAACTCCAAAATGTTGGCTTACCTTGTAAGATTTGCTAACAAGTTATGAATTTTCACCCAAAAATTAAACCTATATCTAATCAGGTAGCAGGTAATAAGTTTAGCTTCAGCATCTAATTAAGACTAAATCTGGAGTTTTGATTTGTGGGAACCAAGCTGTGCAAAGTCTAAATGTAGTCTTTGTTATTCACCGCCTGGAGTTCGTAAGCAGAGTAAACAGGGCAGGTGATGTACCTGAAGTACGTATTAGATATTATTAATTCATACTAACAGCATGGACCGCGTGTGTGTATGGTTGGGGGGCAAAGGAGCACATTACACCAAAACCTCTGCATTTACAAATTAAAATTACAGAATGTGATGATACAGAATTCAAATTTCAACTGAAGGAGAGTTTCCAGCTGAAATATATCCCAAGTCAGTGATCTAAACTTACTATCATCTGAAGCCTGTTTGGTGGATTATGTACTAAAACTTATTCATTCCAGTTAACAGACTAGGTTACATCACAGCAACCACCAGTATTAGCACTAACCTCTTGTTTAACAGTCTCAGCAGAGAGACCCAAAGAGTGAAAATGCATTCAGATCAAATTGTGCGTAAGCATGTCATTAGACCACAGGAGATTTAAGTCGCAGCAACGCCAATGCATTCAGTTCTGTATTTAAGGGACCAGGAAGTGTCGCCAACCCACGCCCTCAGAAGCTACAGGAATCTCAGATCCCTTCACCCTCCTATCAGACAATTTGTGTGTTTTCTTTTAAAGCTTTAACACTCCTCTTACAGAAATATATATATGTATTTATGTCTCGTACCTTATGATTAGCAGCACCAACCCAGGTGCCCTTGACACAACAGTAAGCTTCATAAATTGGAAGCAATTGAAATGTAAGTCACTGGGGAATCATGAAACAACTTTATGGGAGCGATCAAACTAATGGGCAAGTTTCTGGTGTTTCTCCAAACTTGCTCCATTTCTATGCCCATGTGAATACAGTTTCAGTGCAGCAGCTTAGTGTGACAAAATACTCCTGTTGCAGAGCCAATTACTTCTGCAGAATTACACTAGTAACCAAACCATCCCTCTACACATCAGCACATCTCATGCACTCTCAAGGTCTAGGAAACAGTAAGAAAAATAGATTAATCAGGACTGATATTAATCCTGGTTGCATTGTTGTGGCTTTTCTGACTACTAATAAACATTATGGTAGTGCTTCAAGATGCCGATCAGGACTGGAGCCCCATTGCGCTGGGCACTGTACAGATTTAGGTAAGACAATTCCTGTTCTCGAAGGCTTACAACCTAGAAGTCAAAATGGGGTAGAGGATAGGGACATAATATAGAAATAAATATGGTGAATTGACAAAGCTTTGGTATATGTTTTGTTGATTAAACGGGAAGCTAATGGAACTGAGTACAACAGAATTTCACCTACCTCTCCAGGATCAGTAAACAGGGTTCTTTACACATCACTGTCAAATGGACCTGTTCCCCTAAGGGCATATCCTCCTGACCTCCATAACAATAACCCTGTTTTCTCCTCCTGCTCCCACAGACAGTTCCCCCCTACACATACACACATAACTCAACTGTTCCTGAGAGAGGGACACATTCAGTGATCAACCCCACATTCCCTCACACAGAAAGCACGTACAAAATAAATCTGTGCCTCATTACTGAATGTCATCATTAAAGGTTAGCTATGACTTGACTCATGGAATACTAAATTTAGATTTCTGTGTCAGTAGCTGACTTAATAAAAACTACCCTGAAATGGATTTTGTAAAAGCATTAGGGCTCAATCCTTCAAACTCTTGAGCATCTTCAACCCACATTAATTTTCTAGTCATTGCTGGTACACAACACCGTAAAGGTCTGACACCCTCATTGTATCAAGCAAACTGTATTTAGAATCCTTAATTTATAAATATGGATTTTCTAAGCAGCAGGCTTGCAAAGCCAACCTAGTATCTGCAAGTCAAGTTGGGTTCTTTCTAGTTTGTGCATCACCACGAGTAGTAACAATTTTGGAGCCCAAATAAATTTTCCGTGCCATTCTCTTGCCACCCCCATTGGGTTAATCAGTGTAACTAGGACGTAATTAGACAATGGGAATGCACAGGCCCTTGCAATTGAAATTAACATTTCTGTTAACATGTGGGGCAGAAAAATACCGTTCACTCACAAAGCTGTGCAGCTTCTGGAGGGCTGATAGTACAATAGAGAGTTATTTTTTACTAAAGTAAATATCAGTGATTAAATGAGTAAGTAATTTTTACACAGTCACTTTTCAGACTAGAAATTATAAGGTTTGGGGGATGTTGGTAAAGAGTCTAACATTCCGGAAGTCATGTTCTTGGATTCTGCTCATTTGGACACAAAGTGAGCTAAGCTGTATTTCCAACTGTGATACCTTCCACGGAACAGCACTGATTACAACTGTTCCCAATAAGGTTTTTTGGGAATGCTGGGATCACATTTCAAAGCTACCAAATCACTGCACCATCTCATTCATACTTTAAAAAAAAATAATAAGGTAGTAAGACTGAAAGAAAAGGTCTTAACTGCAGTTTGGTGCTTTGGTAATTAAACAGGAGATAAAAAAATACCATATGGGGGAAACCAATAAAAATTAAGCAGAAGGCAAAAATTCAATTAAATAGAATTTATTTGAATTGCATTTTATTAATGGAAGTAATACTGCAGAACTGTTGCATTCTGAGCACTTTCAAAATGTCCCTTACTTAGGCTCACCCCAATTTTTAAGAAAAATAGCAAAACATGACTACAAACAGGAGAACTACATACAGTGGACCCTCACTAGAAAACACTTCTATATAACGCAAATTCGCTTACAGCACAGGATTGCGCATGGCTCCCAAATTTATTTACCTTCATTGGAATCCATAGTAACACGGTCCCCGTGTTAATGCGGGACCGTGCATGGATCCAAAACCCCGCGTTCTAGAGAGGGTCCTGCGTATTATACTTCAAGACAATCCAGTAACTTTGAATTGAGACATTACACAAATAAGTTAACATTTTTGAAGATTTGCTAGGATTTATAAAGGACTGCAGCACTATTTAAAGCTTTACATGTCACTGAGGGAGCAAGTGATTGTGAAAAGATGTACTAATCAAAAGTTATTTATAGCATCCAGGAACCAGATGTTAACACTGCCTAGAGCATTATGGTCTCCAGAAAATTCATGAACTTGATAATCAGCACCTACATTCAAGCACAGGAAAAAAGCCACACTGAAGGACGTGTACTTCAGCGACTTTCTTCAGAGATATGAACTAAAATGCTTTATTTATATATATATATATTATATATATATATAAAATAAAAGATCTGAAGCCATTGACAGATGGTCTTGAATACATTTCTGAGGTATATATTTGTATTGTAAAGCATACATTTGGAAGAGGGATTTATTCAACCTAACAAGATGCATGTTGTAGGCTCTACACTGGCAGCATCAAACTCTGAAACTGGAAAAGAACAGCCTTCCTTGAGATGTTATCTCAGTTCCTGCAGAATCCTGAGATCAGATATTGCAGTGGTTCTCAAACGTACTTGATCACGCTTCACACTTCTGTGTGTCTGTAGTATGGATGCCCCTCACTCCCGCCACACAAGTACATATACCAAGTAAAAAGTTTCACTAAATATTAAAAACAGTAAGGTACTGCCACACCCTTACTTCTGTGGTGCTGGCGGCGGTGCTTCCCTCGGATATGGGCACCCAGCCAGCCGCTGCCGCTCTCCAGCCACCCAGCTCTGAAAGCAGAGTGGAGACAGGCAGCAGCTGGCCAGGCGCCCAGCTCTGAAGGCAGAGTGCAGACAGGCAGCTGCTGGCCAGGCGCCCAGCTCTGAAGGCAGTACAGCCCTCAGCAGCCGCAGCACAGAAGTAAGAGTGGCATGGAATACAGAACTGTATGAACTCATCCAAGAAATTTGCTCTTTATGCCCTAACCAACCCACAAAAAATGTGTGATTTCACTGCAATGTAAGTAGACCCCTACTGATATGTGTGGAGGAATCAACTTTGCTAGTTATTCATTGCTGTGGATAAAATGGGGGCAGTAAGCTTTATTTTTCCCCAAAAAAGCTTCTCATGCCCCCCCAGAATATACTCCGCACCCTGCTCCCTAGTTTGAGAACCTCTGTGATACTGCAATGCAAGGAAGAAAGGAAATGATTTTATAGTACTATTTGTAATTCATGTCTATTCGTGTATAGCTCTAGCAATCCATCTTCATATATTTCAATTAAAAGCATCTGTCTAAGCATCTGCAACTGGAGATGGGAATGAAGCATGTGCAGACATACCTGAGCTGGCTTTAATCCAGCGTGAATATCAATAGTGCCCATGCTGCTGCAAGCCCACCCAGTCCCCTGGGTACTATTACACGGGGAGCCAGCCTGTGCTGAAGTTTGTGCTGCCACAGCTTCACTGCTATTGATATCACGCTAGCTAAATTAAAGCCAGCTCAGGTGTATGTACATATGCTTCAATCACACCTCCAAGTGCAGTGTAGACAAACCCTCAGCACCACTACATTTCCTTACAAAACATGATATACAAAAATTTCCCTTGGACTGACAGTCTCAAAAACCTCCCTATCCAACAGACACTGCTGCACCTCAACCTGCAAAATCCACTCCCCCATTTAACCCAGGCCTTTAGGCAACACATGGGAAAACATGCAAGTCTTCCAGCATGACTTGAAAGTCAAACATCTGGAAACGGTTGAACAACTTCCATTTTAATATTTATTTTTCAGTTTTTCGTGGGATGACAACCCTGCAGCAGGGAGCAAGCCTCCCAAAAAGATGCAGACTCATGCAAGCGGGGATCCAGCTAGTACTCTAAAAACAGCAGTGTGGATGTGTGGCTCCAGCAGAGACTTTTGTCTAGCCACCCAAGCTCAGACCCAGTTGGAGGGGAGAAGCGGGGGAGGTTTGAGAGCCCAAACTGCTGCCCAAGCCACAATGCTCGCCTGGCTAGTGTGAGAGCCTGTCTACCCGGGCTGGAAGGCTCACTTCCAGCTCAAGTGTTGACAAGTGGCAGCTGGTCAACCTTGGCACAAGTGGGGTATAGTAGAAACGCCCGGGGCTCCCCACACCATAACTCTCCCCTTAGCCCCAGCTCTCTGGGAGCTCTTCCCCCTAATTCTCACCCCGCTTGGCCCTGGCCCCTGAAGTCTGCCTTCTCTCTTTACCCTAATTCCTCCCTTTTCCCCAGACCCTGGTGTTTACTCACTGCCCTGCCTGCCCCGCGAAAGTTCACCGTTAGCTGCAAGTCCTTAGGCCTCCCTCTGCCCTAGGCCGGGAGCAACAGATTTACCAGCTCAGAAGGGGGCTCTTCTGCCCATTTGGCCCTTCTTCTTGATTCCTTAGCTCCTGGTCAACTTGTCCTCCAGCTTCTTCTCCCCCTGCAGACTGACAGGAGGAAGCCACCAGGATTCTGAGTGTGGTCCGAGGCGTTGGATTCACTGCCCAAACCACAGGCTGCACTGTAAAGTGTTACACTCAAATTGCCCCCATTCAAAATCCCGGTGGCTCGCCTCCTGGGCGATACAGGACGACACCTGGAGGCTGTTATTAAATACAAATTGCTAACAGAATGTAGTTGCTGTGTTCTCAGTTCATATTTAGTGCCACACACGTATTTGTGTGGGCTTTACAGGCGGGGCGGTGCCCCAGTGTCCTCAACACATAAGCCACCACTGGTGTAGACATACTCCTCCAAAGTTATTAGCATCCTCTAAAAACCATCAAGGGAGGCTGGCATCATGGACCATTCAGAGATGGGGGTTGACATCTCAATAGTGAATGAGAAATGATAGGTAGGGCGTGGAGTGACTATGATGGACCCTGAAAGTGAAGACGAACAGCTTATGTTCGATGCTATAGAAAAGAGCAAGCGTCTGGAGGGACATGGAGAAAGCAACAGGCTAGTAAAATGATATTTGAAGCAGCATTCTGAATGGATATGAGCAGCACAAGATTTGTCAAGGCCAGAGAAAGGGATGTTGCAGTAATCGAGACACAAGATGACAGAGCTTGGACAATAATTTTAGCTGTATCTATATTATACTGAAAGAATCTGCAAGATTGAGATGTGTCATGGGTATGAGGACCTACAGAAACGCCCAAGTTGAACATGTCACCAAGGTTATGGCCTGAGTGACAGGTAGGAATGGTGGTGTTGTCCGTAGCGATCAAGAAAAGAGACGAGGGAAGATTAGGAGCAGACTAGCATGACCCGTGTTTCCTGATTAAGTGTTGACAGATTTGTCACAATGCTTTTGTGCAAGGAGTAAGGACTCCCACACGAAGCTTAACTCAATTTTCTGGTCTTCATGGGTTTAACATCTTAACCGTATTGCCTAGTTTCTTTGCTATGCATTTTAGGATATTTTCAAGAAAATATCTTCAGTCACACATAAAACTCAAGACAGCAAAAGAAGAACTTCTGCAGCCCTAAAGCTACATGAATTTGTGTTGTGCTTGTAAGTGACGTGACTCACTGGCTCAAGAAACAAAAAGTTCCCTTTAACCTGACTTTGAGCAGACAGGGACGGTACAATCATTCAGGCGACCTAGGCGGTCGCCTAGGGCACTAGGATTTGGGGGGCGCCATTTTCTTCGGCAGCGACCATGGCGGCCAGATCTTCGGCCGCCCCAGTCGCTGCCGGCATTTAGGCGGAAGGAGCTGGGGCAGGGGAGCGTGGGGAGGGCCGCCTGCAGCAAGTAAGAGGGGGGAGAGGCGGCACGCAGGGGAACTCCCTGCCCCAGCTCACCCCTGCCCCGCCTCCTCTCCAAGCACGCCGTGGCTGCTTCATTTCTCCCACCTCCCAGGCTTGCGGTGCCAATCACCTTAGGCGCCGCAAGCCTGGGAGGCGGGAGAAGTGAAGCGGCCACGGTGTGCTCGGGGTGCTCGTGCACGGAGGAGGGGTGAGCTGGGGTGAGGGGGGTGCCTCAGGGCAGAGGGTGGGGAGCTGCCGTGGGGGGGGCGCCTCAGGGTGGAGGGGGAGCTGCTGTGGGGGCCTCAGGGCAGGGGTACAGGGTGGGAGGGCGCAAGGTGGAAGTTTTGCCTAGGGCACGGATCATCCTTGCAACGGCCCTGTGAGCAGATCAGTACAAATGCACATGCCTAGTATATGCCTAGGCTTGGCAGAATTTGATTTCTTTTAATAAATTCAATGGATAATATAGATGTTTCTTTTAAGCATTTTTTTTAATTATCTATTTAAATTTTCACAACTGTGGAAAACTTGAGGGGGGGAGACAGTGATTTAATGACAGTAGATGCTGAGATTCAAAGTTAAACCCACCTAAATATGTCACTGCTTCAGCTCCACTAATGCCAGCAGGAAGGATAGCTCAGTGGTTTGAGCATTGGCCTGCTAAACCCAGGGTTGTGAGTTCAATCTTTGAGGAGGTCACTTAGGGATCTGGGGCAAAATCAGTACTTGGTCCTGCTAGTGAAGGCAGGGGCTGGACTCAATGACCTTTCAAGGTCCCTTTCAGCTCTATGAGATAGGTATATCTCCAATTACTATTTTACATACATTAAGGTGGGACTCTAATTTAAAGTTCTCAAGCAGCATTTTTTTTTTTTTTACTTTGCCTATTGTAAATTTTGATCATCATCACTGGAAATTGTGTGTCTGTGTGTGTACACCAGCATTTACCAATACAAATCTAATCATTCCAAGTACCTTCTGGCAAACCGCCCACAGGGATGGGAGAGGCATTCTTGCCTTGAATAATGGAATGCTTAATGCAATGCTATATAAAGGAACATGGCTCTCTGCTTATCCTCAGCCCCTTCCACCTGTTGGAGTGTGGAGATCTTCTCTGACAATTCATACGAACTCAGGTTACAGGTAAGCAACTTTCTCCAAGTACTAACCATTATTTTGTGGCTTGTTGCTATTTATAAAATTGAGGGGGGGAGGGGATTGGGACTATAAAAAATGTGGAAAACTGTAGAAAGAAAAAGAGTATCCAGCACTGCTCACCATGAGTAAATGTTTCCATCTCAGCAGAGAATATTGAGGCACTGTGAAATGTTAGCAGTGTCAAGTAGCAGACTACTTTTAGTTAAAGCAACATTAATGTAAGAAATACATCTCCTTATTTCATAGTAAATAAAATAAAAGCTAAAAGTCAAAGCCTAAGTAAGAAAATTCAGAGATGACTGAAGTGTGTATAGGCCATTTTGAGATCAACATTCCTTTTCAAGAGTAGACTGTATAATCGGGAGTCTCGCTCAGCAGATCTGTCCATTCGTTGATTAATTCATTACTTTAACAAGTATTTGCTATTTGGCACCAGAAAGTTAAGCTAGCCAGCTATCAGACCACAAAACCAATTATTCTTTTTACAATCAAGACAGTGAGGGAAACTATACAGCTTCTGTATTAAATATTAATTGATTTTTCCATTACCACCACCTGCTGAGGAGGGGCAGTCAGTTTCATATAGCTGATGTGGTTTTAAAACCTCTGAATTTGTTTTATGAAACTAAAAAGCTAACAATGCCTGTTTTCTTACTTAAAATGTTGTCATGTTCCAAGTATCTGGAAAATACAACCAGTTATCTTCAGTGTGCAGTATTTCAGCATCACGCAAACTACTTTAGTTGTATATGCAAGTGTCATAGGGTAAGAGGCATGTAACTAGTACGCTGCATAAATTGTTTCTGATCTAGTAAATCAAATGCAAAATTACACTCATTAGAACATTTCTTAAAGTAATGTGAAAATGAACACTTTTTATGATCTTCATTATAGTAATCAGTATGATGCCATAGTGACTATATCACATTTCAATGTCACTCTCTTTAAGTGGGTTCAAATTATACTATACCTTTAGCATACGCCAGGAACTTCAGATAAAACTTTGCTCGAGGATACGTCATAAACAGCAAAAGGCTTCAACTAGTTTTCTTAAGGAGTGGTCTCACCTTAGCTGGAAGTTTGGGATTCTCAAGCATCTTTCCAAAGGCGGATAAAATTACACACATAAGTGCAGAAATCAGCATCATCACTCCAACTGCCATTAACCATGATATACTGCAGAAATAGCACAAGCTTTCCGCTGATGTGCATACAATTACATGAACTGCACACAGCATCAGGCACATCAAGTAAAACAGCAGAGAAAACAGCGGAGGGGAGAGTGGCACTTCAAATTCAGCCCTGCTGCTCAGTGCTTTCGGCATGCTGAGCAAAAGCAGAAGCAGAACCTAGAAAAGAGAGCAAAAATGTTGGGATGGTCACTAGATAGATTCAAAACTACAGTTGGAGTATACAGCAAACATTCAAAGGAAAACAGTGTTGATGTTTTCCATACTACATTGCTAGTAAATATATTTTGCACCAAGGTTGTGTGTGATGGAAGGTACATGCCAGACTGGGCAGCTTTATATCAATTGTAACCAATGAATACACTTACATATTTTAGTGTTTTTAAAGTGATATACAAACTGTTGCACAGAAATCCTGCAAGCCCTCAATATACAAAACTCCTGCTGATTTCAATGGCATCCCTGCACAGGGAGGGCTTGCAGAATATACCTATCTCCTAGAACTGGAAGGGAACTTGAAAAGTCATTGAGTCCAGCCCCCTGCCTTCACTAGGCAGAACCAAGTACTGATTTTTGCTCCAGCTCCCTAAGTGGTCCCTTCAAGGATTGAACTCACAACCCTGGGTTTAGCAGGCCAATGTGCAAACCACTGAGCTATCCCTCCCCCCAAGATTATGCACCCCATGCAATAACTGCAGTTTTTTGAGATGTGTCCCCCTATGGGAGCACCCACTCCAGGTGCACTTGTGTCCCCTCTGTAGGGTTGCCAACTTTCTAATTCAAGAAAACCAAACACCCTTGCCCCGCTCACTGCCCCACTGCTTCCAAGGCCCCACTTCCCCGCTCACTCCATCCTCTCTCCCTCTGTCGCTTGCTCTCCCCCACCCTCACTGCAAGGCCCAAACAGGCATATTATTGTTTTGACAGATGTAGTGTGCTAAGTTCACGCTTTATTTGTTACAGCTCGCTAGAGCTGGCAGCAAAATGGTCAAAAAGGGTAATTTAAAAAAAAATGAAATTTCACAAAGGTTTTCATGATTCTTTCCCTGCCCTCTTCCCATTTTTTGTAACCAGCTCCATGTTTTTTGTTCACTAAAGTTATTGTAATTTTATGTGTGGAATTAGAACCACACATTATCACAGCTGCAATGGGTCCATTAAAGTCCCACTCCTGAAGCCCAAATACAAATCCATAGAGCAAAACCACAGCAATGCACCTGTCCAGATACCTGTATAAATAAATCTGCAGAAACGGACTCCCACACCTACATGCAGATACACACGTGTATTCATGTGTACACATCTAGTATGCACTAACACAGATACTTCCACATTATTTAATATTACACTTATTGTTTGGTGCCTAGAGACCCCAACTAAGATCAGGGCTCCGGTGATGGGTGCTGGACATACACATAAAAAGAGAGTCTGCAACAAAGAGTTTATAATGTAGCTAGACAAAGGTGGGGAGAAATGCATGATATATTGGCTCTTCTGAAATTACTGGTCAACAACATTCACTTTAAGAAATAATACATTTCTTCTACAGTTCCCTTCTCTTCTAAAAACTTGTTATGAAATTAATACACACATTTTATTTCATCAATTTTTTTTGTGTGCAAGCCAGCAAAAGGAATAAAAGTCAAAGAATTAAGCTGCAAATTTTATTCACAGCGGTATACACACATGCGGCAATATACACACCTCCCTACACAAAGACACACAGTCTCTTACACTCTTACAATGCATGCAAGCACTTGCCTACACAGAGATGGGTTTTCATACACTTTTCCAGGGACTGCCTAAAATCACCCAACCAGGAAGGGAAGAGGGTGGGCTGGAGGGGAAAAGGGGGGGGGCAGGGGGTGGAGGAGAGAGGCTGGGGAGGGAAAGAGGCCAAGGACAAGAGCAGGGTGGGGGTGGGAGGGGGCAGTAAAGGAGAGAGGAGGGGTTGTGGGGGGGTATGCGGGGTGGATGGGGATGCAGAAGGCTACAGGGGCATGAGGATGTGGAGGGTACAGGGGTGTATAGGGACATAATGGGAGTGCAACAGTGTTTGGAGGTGAATGGAGTGCAGGGCTGTGGGGAGCAATGGACATGGGGTGGCGGCTCTGGGAGGTGGAGAGAATGGGTGGGAGAGCACTGTAAGGGGTACAGAGCTGGGATGGGTAGGTGTGGGGGGCAGAACAAGATGGGATGCGGGAGGGATGCAGTGAGGGGGATAGGGGTGCAGAAGGGTTGGAGCGGGGAAGAATGCAGTGATGAGGGTGCAGGTGGGGTGGGACAGGGAGGGATGCAATGACAGGGTTATGGGGGTGCAACCCCATTCCCAGCACTCAGAGACGGGGATACACACCTCAAACTCCGCCTGGGTGCTGGTGATGGGGCAACAGACAAACCGCAGGGCACCGCAGGGCACGCGTCGCAGCTCAAACCCAGCCACACGAGAAGAGCGAGGAGAAGAGGGCCAGGCAGCAGCAGGAGAGGCGCACGCCACACGACCCCTCAGCCGCCGCCTGCAGAGCACTCTCGAGTCGCGTTCATGCTAGTTCCTCCCCTGCCCTAACCCAGCCAATGAGAGCTGCGCCTGTGGGTGGGGCAGCACTCGGATCCCCCGGCCACTCCTAAGGCTAGGAGCCAGAAATGCCGGCTGCTTCCCAACCCGGGAGCCACACAGCGCGGCGGCTAGCAGGGAGCCTGCAGCCCCGCAGCGCGGCAGCACCACCAGACAGTCAATGGCCCAGTCAGTGGTGCTGGCCGGAGCCACCTGGATCCCTTTTTGACCGAGTGTTCTGGTCACCCTACTCCTGTGCCTTTGACTGGAGATCTCTTATAGCAGTGTCCGTTCAGCCCGTGCACATGTACTAATCAGCCTCGTGCCCCAAGTCATTGTTACATAGCGCTGCACGGGTGAACCCACCCTCAGTTCCTTCTCTACTGTGGCGCTGTAGAATAGAGAGCGCCAAAGCAGAGGGGAAGATGGGCGCGCAGTGGAGCACCATAGGGACACAGTTCTCGAAGAACGACAGTTACTGCACAGTAACTGAAGAGAGTCTTTATGGGTGCTCCATTCTAGGTGACTACCAAGCACTTTCCCTTTAAGGAGGAGGGGGCTTTAGAGACAAGTCCAGTATGGAAGAAAGTACACCTGAGCTGAACATAGCAGCAGCAGCAGCAGAGTCAGGAGTTATTGCATAGTGGTCACCGAACGTATTGTGACAAAGTTCCTCCTCTACCTTGGTGGGTCCTGCGCTTATTGGCAGATTTGCTCACCTCAGTGATCTTCCCCACAGTCTGGGTCAACTCCTCCTGTGTCTGATCAGGAGTTGGGAGGAATCCGGGCCCGCCCTCTACTCCGGGTTCCAGCCCAGGGCCCTGTGGAATGCAGCTGTCTATAGTGCCTCCTGTAACAGCTGCATGACAGCTACAACTCCCTGGGCTACTTCCCCATGGCCTCCTCCAAACACCTTCTTTATCCTCACCACAGGATCTTCCTCCTGGTGTCTGATAATGCTTGTACTCCTCAGTCCTCCAGCAGCACAGCCTCTCCCTCTCAGCTCCTTGTGCCTCCTGCTCCCAGCTCCCCACACGCACTTCCTCTCCTCTGGCTCTCCCCTCCTTGACTGGAGTGAGCTCCTTTTTAAATCCAGGTGCCCTGATTAGCCTGCCTTGATTGGCTGCAGGTGTTCCGATTAAGGCAGACAGGCTGATTAGTTCTAGCAGGTTCCTGATTACTCTAGTGCAGCCCCTGCTCTGGTCACTCAGGGAACAGAAAACTGCTCATCCAGTGACCAGTATATTTGCCCTCTACCAGACTCCTGTACCCCACTGGCCTGGGTCTGTCACAGTATGTACAGAAGACCAAGTAGCAGCTTTATATATTTTAATAATGGGCTCGTTTCTGAAAAATACCATAGAGGTGAAAAGGGACCTTGTAGCATGAGTTCATTTGTCTGAAGATGCTTAAATATTATGAGATTTGTAGCAAGAATTAATGCAGTCGGATAGCCACTTGGACAGTCTGATTAGAGATTACAGACCTTTTTGATCTATTTGTGAGCAAGACAAACAATGTGCGGGGTCTTTAGCCCTATCCTGGTAGAAAGCCAAGGCTCCCCTGACATCAAGGGTATGCACCAGTGCTTCGTTTATCTAGGTGAGGTTTAGGGTGGAAGACTGGCAAGTGAATGGGTTGGTTAATATGGAACTCAGAGAAGACTATGTAAAAATTTGGGGTATGGTCGCAAAGTGACCTTGTCCTTAAAAAGTACTGTGAAAGGGCGGCATGCCATGAGTACCCTATTTCCCTGATCTGTTGCACTGATGATATGGCTAAGAGGAATGCCATTTTCACTGATGAATGGATGAGTGAGCAGGTAGCGATTGGTTCAAGCGGTGGTCTTGTAAGACATTTAAGAACCAGATTGAGGTCCCAAACCAGAGTTAGACACTTGACTGTCGGAAAAAGATTTCCAAGCTCCCTGAGAAACCTCACTGCTGTTGTGGGGGGGGGGGGGGCAAAAATGGAATAACCCTCTACTGGAGAATAGAAAGCCATCTTGGCTGCCAGGTGGACTCTAATGGAGCTCAGCAACAGCCCAGACCTTGTTAGTGTTAGGATACAGTCCTGTATATCTGGCAGCAATGACGTCGTCGGTGGAATATGTTTGAGATTACACCAACAGACAAAACTTGCCCATTTTTGAGAGTATGTGTAGTGAGTAGACTGTTTCCTCCTGTGTAATAGTATCCGATCTTCTCTGAGCAAATTGTCTCTAATCCTGTAATCAACCAACCATGCTTTGAGACAAAGCGCTACTAGGTTGGGGTGAAGGATTTTCCTGCCTGCCTGGGAGAGGACATGAGAAGTAGCCTGGAGAGTGACCAGTAAGCAAACAGTCAGCTGTATCAGGTAAGGAAATCAAGTTTGTTTTGTCCAGCTCTGAACTATTAGGATGATTCTGGCTTTGCCCTTTTTTGAGTAGAATTTTGGGTATTAGAGGAGAGCCAGTGGGAACGTGTACAGAAGATCCAATGACTAATGAAAATGAGAGGCATCCCCCCAAGGATCAGTGACCCAGCCCACCTTTGGAGCAAAACTGGGCCCAGTTTTTCTCCAGATAAACTTGTTTATCTCCATTGCAAACAAGTCTATCATGGAAAGTGGGTATGCCCTATTGCCAGAATATGTGGTGTAATGTGCTAGAATCTATTTCCCACTCATCACTTTGGAAGAAGTGCCTGCTAAGTGCATCCGCAGTCACTTTCTGAACCCCTGAAAGATATGCTGCTGTGATGACAACCTGATTGCGTATGCACCAATTCCAAAGATTGACAGCCTCAGTGCGGAGGGAGGGGAGCTTGCTCCTCTTCCTTGCCAGTTGACATAAAACTTGCATGACATGTTGTCCATCATGATCCTTATGTGTTTGCCCCTGATTCATGGTAGAAACTGGAGACAGGCAGATATGACCACTCAGTTCCAGGAGGTTGACGTGTTGCATGGTCTCTTGTAATATCCATTTTCCCTGGGCTGTGAGAGTATCCAGATGCGCTCCCCACCCTCGCAGGGAGGCATCTGTCATTATGATGACCACTGGGGAAAGATGTGCAAATGGGACTCCTGCACAAATGTGACAGTCTTTCCACCAACGGAGGGATTCCTTTACTTAGGTGGGTATGGAAGGTATAGCATATTTAAACTGTGTCTGTTTGGTGAATAGACAGTCCTGAGCCACCCTTGAGTGGCTTTCGAGTCTTATGTGATCTATGCTAAAGGTACTAGCTGCCACATGCCTCAACAACTGAAGACAGTTCTTGACCAGGGCGGTGAGCTGGATAACATGGGTTACGTTGGAAAGGGCCACAAACCTATGCAGTGGAAGGGAGGTTCTTGCAGTGTTACTGAACTGAGAGGAGCTCCTATGAATTCTAAGTTTTGACCTTCTAAGAGGTCAAAGTGGATTTTTGAATGTTCAGTTGTAGGCCCAATTTGAGGGAGAGGTCTACGGCTTTGGAATTTGCCCATGAAGTTAGCTCCAGGGAGTGACCCTTCAGCAGTCAATCATCTAGGTAAGGGAACACTAAAAAAATACCTTTCCTGCAGAGCTGTCCTGCTACTACTGACATGACCTTTGAAAAGTCCCTCAGGGCAGGTAACAGGACGAAAGGGAGCACCTCGTACTGAAAGTGGTCTGAGCCAACAGCAAAACATAGGAATCATTTGTAAAATGGGTGGGTTGCAATGTGGAAATATCCATTCTGAAAGTCAAGAGCCGAGTATAAAACCTCTTGATCTAACGATGGAATTATCACAGCAATGTCTACATTTTGAATGTTTGTACCTTCATATGAAGGTGTTGAATAGCCTAAAATCTAGGCTAGGTCTCCAACCACCATTCATTTTTGGTACCAGGAAGTACCTTGAATAAAATCCCTTTTCTCTGTGCTGCATGGGAACTGGTTCTATAGCACCCAGGCATAGGAGACAGTTATTTCTTGACAAAGCAAACTCTCATGAGAGGGGTCCCTGAAGAGCAACAGGGAAAGTGAGCTGGTCTGCGGAAGAGTAGTAAAATAGATGGTGTAGTCAAGAGCCTTCTTGTAGTCTTCTGTGGTGACTGACTCTCAAGCCCACCTGAAAGGGTAAATGCAGTTGCCAATGCGATGAAGGCAGGTGAACTGGTGCAGCTCGTATCAACTGGTGTCAACTGGCAAGGATGAGAAGGCTAATTCAGACCCTCAATTAGCCCATCAAAATTGCTGATTGGAGGTGATAGGCCAAAGATTGAGAGGTGGATGGTTTCCATCTCTGGAATTTCTGCCTCTTCTGATGCGGTTCATACAACCACTGGGAGGTCAGGAATTGGGCAGGACAGAATCTCTGAGCTGTTTGGGACTTTCTACACCTTCTCTTGTAGGCAGGTGTATAGATCCCAAGAGAATGCAAAGTAACCCTGGAGTCCATGCCAACCTCCTCAAGAGAGATCTGCAAGGAGTCACCAATTCTCTTAACCAGATAATGAAACTGTTTAAAATCATCCACCACGGATGGAAGGAGGAGGTGTAAGTGCTTCATCCGGAGATGAAGGGGGAGAAGTTGACCAGAAGACAGACCTCTTCATTGTGTCTAGCTTCCTGCTTCTCAAAGGTTTCTTCTCGAGGTCTTCTAGAGGGGGCATCTGATGAAGGCTGCCTATCTCTGCAACAGGTGGTGCCTGAAGTTGAAAAATTGCTGGCATGGGCTGCCCAAGGGTCCAACTAAGGCCAAGAAGATGGTGCAAAAGGCATATGAGACTCTGGCAGATATCTTGTGTCATGAGTGGTGATTGGCTCAGAGACTTCTGGAAAGGTGCCTCTATAGGAGCGAGGAGGAGAGTCCTGGACCAATATTTGGGAAACCAAGGCAAGATCTTCATCAGAATCCTCTTCCTCAAACTCTCTATGGAATGGTGAAGCCCCAGGAGAAATTTGAGATGAAACCGCCGGTACACGGTGAATTTACAGCTCTCTCAATGCCCTAGATAATGAAAGTATGTCAGAGCCAAGAGCAGAGAATCAGGCATCTCAGACACAGCCAGGTCTTGCAGAAAACAAAACTCCTGCAGTACAGAAAGTGCTGTCAGTACAGAGCCAGTTGTCTGCACCAAAGTAGTAGCGGCTGCGGGAGCTGACAGCACCATGAGTCTCAGCCGGTTTGAGAGAAGTGTGGTTGTAGCCTGAGTGAGCTTCTTTGGTACCAAGGAAGTAGAGGAAGAGCTCTTCTTGACACCTCAGTCCGCTGACAGTACTGATGATCTCTCCAGGTGCAAGGCTTTGCCATCTTTCTGTCAAATGGTGCCCTTGGTACCTGAGGAACCAGCAGCCTCGTGAGTACCGGACTGGAGAACAGATAGTGCTGATGTAGCTGAAGACACTGACAACCTCTGCTTTTTAGAAGTAGATTCCTTACCTGGTCAACTTGGGTTACAGTCTTTGGAAGACTTATGAGAGGAGTCTTGGGTTTTTCTCTTAGATGCCCTTGAGGAGTGTGGCTCGGAGACTGGTGTATGGAATGTGAGGGGGAGGTGGGTCCCTTGGCCTGGGTTAGAAGCTGTATGGAGCAGGAGTTGAGGGCACTGAGCTCCTTGCAGAAAGCACTCCTTTCCCAGGATTACACCTTTAAGCACAAAGAATAAGTGTTCCTACATCTGAGAATTTGACCCTGATTGCTGAAATGTGAACTTTACATCATCATTAGGCACAAACAGAACGTTGGCATAGCTGCTCTTTTCTTTTTATATAGAGCAGCTCTGTTCATGAAGCAATATTGGCTAGTGGATACAAGAGCAGTTAAAGTTGGAGCACATCTGCTCACTTACTGTAAATATCAAAGCATAGAAAGCATAAACCAAAGAGATTATACCAAAAGTTTCTTAACACTTATCCCATAGAATAATTTTGGTGTGTTAAAAAGTTATACTTCATCTTTCAATGGGAAAGAGTTAACATTGTGAACCAGTTCCCAATTTCCAGCAGTAATAATTACTAAGACCATACTATGTAATCAAAAGAGCAAATTGAACATTTCTGCTCTTAGCCGCTTCATAATGAGATGTGAATTCACAAGAACATAAATTGGGAAGGGACCTCCTGGGACATCAAGTCCACTGTCCCCTAGCACAGCCAACGCCATAACCTCCTTCCTAAACTTATCAATTCATACCTCCAGGACTATCACAGTTCCCACCATCATTGAATACATGTCGTATTGTGCCACTTGCTTGCTTAGTGAAGAACTCAGGATCTTCAGAGCCTCTAAATATTGCTTAAGGACCTTTTTGCCAAGGTTTAAGAGGACTTCTGAATTATTTCCCTCTAGGTAGAGCTTGATCCAATTCCCATGGGATTTTTCTGCTATCTTAAAATGCTCAAATCCAGGATCTAGTAAGAAAGGAACAGGTAAAAGGATCGGTAAGTAAATTAGTAATTATCAGAGTCCTGATTATATTTTTACACTTCCCAGGAAAACCTTGCTTCAGGACCTAAAACAATTGTAATTTCACACCAAGAAAGATATAAATCCTAAATAGGCAATCAAGTCTATAATGAGGTAATTACCCCAGAATAAGACTGATTAATCCCCAAACAATGAAACAGTAAAGCCCTCAACGTTGAAAATAAGTAAACCTACTGAAAACGAAAAATCTATAAAAAATTAGAAGAACTTTCCAAACTGACACTCACTTATATACTTATGTACTTAAGTCCTGTCAGAACTCATGTGTTCTCCATTAGGATCACTAGTTATCCATAATCAGTATAGGCCAAGCTGGATATCATCTGTTGGCGGTTCTCTAGAGGGAACATCAGTTCTTTCCTTCAACTTGTGTGGGCAAAGCAGCAGGAATTTGTATATAATGCGATATGAACTATTTTATTTTAGTTTTAAACAATAACACTGCCAACAATGCCTTTTCTGATTTAAAGTGTGAAGTTTTCCATATTTGTCTCACTGTCCAATGAGACACAGCTTGTTTTCTGGGTTCTATCCAGCATATTCAAAATGTCTTTTTGCAATATGGAGCATGTAACTTACACTATTGATGGTAAAGAATGAGTTTGTTAGAGCCTTTATCAGTGGATAAGCATAAAGCATACAGGTCAAGCCAGTCTTTCATTCAGAAGTGGACATAGGTACCGTGAGACTAATATTAGACTGCATCCCTGAAAAGAAATCCTTTTAAAATGTTTTTTTCCAAACACTTTTTACTCGTATCAATAAAAATGTGAAATTGCTGAATTCAATAGACTCAGATATGCCAGCAGTACAGAAACACACAGCCATTCAATCTTTTTTCACTGAGTATCATTCCCTGATCTTTGCAATCAAGTCCCCAACATAGGTATTTTTGTAATTTCACCTGATAGAGCCAAATAAAATTAATAGAAACATGCACTGTTACATCATGCAGTAAATAATTTCAGAAGTGATTTTGCATGCCTCACTTTTAGAGTGTCCAACCTGAAACACTGCAAGTGGCCTGATTTATCAGATTACCTACCAGCTGAGAATCAGGTCCCTTTCAAGACAGATTCCCAAAACCCTAGACTTCTAAAAATCTGTATGTTTGCAAGTTCCCAAGGTTCTCTACTGGAATTAATCCCTTTTAAAGTTTATAGTTTCACAGAAAAGTCCTGTTTCTTAGGAAGCTACAATAGCCAAAAGCGACAGAGTCCTGAGGCACCTTATAGACTAACAGACGTATTGGAGCATGAGCTTTCGTGGGTGAATACCCACTTCGTCAGATGTATTCACCCACAAAAGCTTATGCTCCAATACATCTTAGTCTATAAGGCGCCACAGGACTCTGACACTTTTTACAGATCCAGACTAACACGGCTACCCTTCTGATACAATAGCCAAGATATTTCCAAGACATGGAGACTTCAGCCTGATTGTCAAACTTTTTAAATCTGAATCTGTGAAAAGTGAAGGGATTATGATCAGATAGTCCAACCTTGTGCACGACACAGGCCATAGAATTTCACTAAATGGCTCCTGCACCCAATTCATCACTTCTTGTTGAGCTAGGGCACATCTTTTGGAGAGAGATTTCATCTGGATTTAAAGACTTCAAGTGACAGAAGCTACCACATCCCTAGGTAAATTGCTCCAATGGTTCATTACCTTATTTTAGTCTAAATTTTCTTAGCTTAGCTTCCAGCACTGAATCTTATGTCTGCCTGATAAATTAAAGAACCCTCTATCAAGTCTTCTACTCATGTAGGTACTTGCAATCTGTAGTCAAGTCATCTCCTAAATGTCGCTTGGATAAACTAAATAAGCTAAACTTCTTTAGTCTCTTAGCTAGTGTCAATCAAATTTCTAGTATCAAGAAAAACAAAATTTCAGCAAATTAAAGTTTTGAAAGGAACAACTTGAGAAACAACCCCCCACAAAATTGTTTTAGGGGTGGTTTTCAGAGTCACTGGCTTTGCCCAAGCGATGGCCATGAAAACATGCATTTTCAAGGCCTTAAAGAGTTAACGTACCCTCGGGGAAGGAGGCGGCTTTATCAGACAAGTACCAACATCTTCTGTAGAATCTAAGTTTTCATTTTAAAAATGAAGTTTCTAACACTTATGGTTGCAAAGATAAGTTTCCAAATGTGAACTGTGAATTGAGGAACTGTAATCCTCCCAAGTCTGCACACAGAGCTGGTGCTCCTGCTCCTGCTGGTTTGTCAAGCTGCAGAAGTGAAAACTGCTGCTATTCAGAAATTTCTAAGCAAAAGTAAAACTGACTGCAAATCTAGGAGCAGTAACAAAGGCAAGAGCAGAGTGAAAGACTCAAACTGAAGCTGCAGGAAAAATCCTATCAGAGAAACTGCCACCCCGCTCAGCAGCTAGAAATCTCAGGAACAAGGAGGGTGGCAGAGATGCACCTACACAGCTGCCAAGCTGTTGAAGGAAAATAATGTACCTTCTCCCTTCAAGAAGTCAGAGGGTGTTGCTTCAGGGGTGCCACACACTCATTAGTGAAAGTCTGATATGAAAGATGGAGGCCTCAAACATTTTGGTAGGAAACTATGCACGCTCTCCCTTCCAGCAGCCTGCAAAAGATTGTTTCTCAACTGGTCATTGTCTCTGGATAGCGGCCATCCCATATTTTCTATCAGTGCCCATGGCCAGCAACGTGTTGGAATACCCTGGCCATGCCCCCTTTAATTCCTGAATCCACAGACTTGCTGTGTAACCTTGGGCAAGTCACTTAATCTGTGCTTCAAAACCCCATCTATAAAATGGGGGTGATCCTCCATCCCCTGTCTTGTCCTTTCGGTTCGTAAGCATTTGGGCCTGGAGCTATCTGGGACACCACTGTACCAGGCACTGTTGGAACCTCTAGACACTATTGTAAAACACATTTTCTGTTACAGGAAAATATAAAATGAAGTAAAAATAGGAAGAGTAAAAAGTTAATACTTTTCTTATTTCTGTTATGCTTTCAGAGTATTTATAATATAAAGCTGATTGACAAACTCAGTACAGGGTGAGCAGTACACAAGGGAAAATACATCTTAGCCATTCACTGGGAGTTTTGAATTGTGTGGCAAGACAATTTTTTCCACACTGCCCAGTAACACCTTACTCTTCAGGCTGTTAAGTGTATGGTTTTCAAGCTCCCTGTAGTTTCTTCTCTTCAAACAGACTGTGCTTTTAAGCCTATCAACAGCTATCTCAAACCATAATTTAAAATAAAACAGAGTTGAACTACCTACCAATATTGCAAAGGCTAAGGTGACTGAAAGAAGAAATATCTGATATTTGCAAAGACAAAATGGACTTTCCCAGAGAGAATGGGAGATCTGTTATTCCAAGACTCATCTTCCTCGGTGCTCTCGGGAAGATTTGAGACGCAGAAGATAACTGCTAGTTTTTCAATTGTAGAAACTCATTTACCCTCTGTAAACATCTGAATAAGAGTTTTAGTACTCTCCTCCGGAGACTGTAGTGCCACCGTCTTTACCTCTGGATTTTAACCAACTCCCTATAAATTCAGTTTTTCTCCACACTCTAGGATGGAAAGCATCTAGTTTATTCAGTTACATCAAATTTTGTTTCAAGAAAGTTACAGACACAATATGGTGTCAAGGAAACATCCACTGAATATTTCAGTTGAGATAAGCAGCAGAAGTATTTGTTGCATTAATAGTAAATGAATAAGGGCTCCTCTAGACAAACAATTTGTGTACTGCAACCTGGAGTGCAAGTCTATCCCCTGCTAGCCTGCCGTAAACCAACTGTCCATATGGTCCCTGCTACCAAGCACTAAAGTTGCCTAGTACCCTTGGATATATTCCCATTTCAAAGCAGAGTTCCTGCAAAGTTTGCAATAATGACTGTTAGATTTGAAGGTATTTTCCTTACCCCCAGGACTCTCACCAACTACCTTCTAAAGTAGCCTCCAACAGTTGTGAAATTAAGAATTCCATCCATGAATTTTTGGTGCATAATCTTCTAAGATTACAGATGATTTCAGCTAAATTTATTCCAGCAGTTACAATTTAAACCAGTACTTCCAGCACAAAAATTGAAGTTGCTGGAATCAAAGGACTTTTCTACTCTGAAGAGTGACTGGGTAAAAATGGCACTCACTCACTTGGGCCCATCTGCTCCTTGTATATATTCAGTTACAGCTGCTTACTTTAGGGACAGGGATTCTTTGCTTTTTTTAATACAACCGTTTACTCCCATTAGCCTGGCAGAGCTGCAGCTAGAAGAGTGAGCTAAATTATTTTTCTTCTGCAGCAACAAAACTTTAGTGAGTTTGTCAGTTACAGCTGTGCAATCCTATTGAAGACAATGTTGCACACGTGTAACTGACTGCACTCATTCGGCCTGCAGAATCTTTTGATGAATAATGCATGAGAACAGAAGGGCCCAGATTCAATTTACATGACTGGCTGAACTTAGAAACTTTACTTAATATTGAATCTTGAATGACAAATGGAACATCACAATGCCTTTTTACAGTCATTTTTCAGTATAGACTGAGACTTCATATTGCCATCCAAAATCCCCTTATTGTTGTGATCACTCTCAGCCATTTTATTATGTGGGGATTCTCACAGCAGAGCAAGGTAAGGATGACTCCCAAAGTCAAGGATTGGAATGACCTAGCACATCACTGGTCCAGCCAACACCAGAGGGGAACATCACAATGCTTAAGAGCAATATTGTTTATATTTTTGCACTGGATTTTTTTTTTAACATGTCAACATTAATTCTCCATCTTTGTTATTCCAAATACATTTATTTTTAAAAACAGTTGAATCTAACCACAATTTGACAACTGCAAATAATCCAGTTCTAAGAAAGCTACGGTATATAAGAAACTAATATATAAATTAATGTCCTTGTGGCTCTGTAACTCCTACCTTCTCAAGCAAAGATAGAAGAAAATGCTTAAATTCAATGCATTAGTAACATTATGGTGGACATATCTGGGTCATGGAGACTTAAGAATTCTGGTTGGATTTTATTCCTGACTGCTATATAATGGATTGGATACAGCAGATTTACAAGAAAAAAAATGATCATCAAACATAAGATAATTCGTTCATTTCAGTTTTTTGAGGTAGTTCAAACATTTACATTTGCAATTATGGTATGGTTAGAACCATAAAAGACACTGGGCTTGCTTTTCTTCAGATGAAATTATTTTTTCCACGTCACTTAATCACTTATCTTTTAAGTCCTCCTGCTGAATTCAGTTTGTTCTAGATCACTGAGCCTGTCAAGTTCTATTTTACTAGATTTTGTAACATGCACTCCCAATGTGCAGCCTATGCTGTCTCAATGTCTTGCAGAGCCCCTGGTTAAGAGCAGGATTCAAGCAATAGGTAGCTCTTATAAATGTGGCTGTAATTATGCATGTTAATTCAGAATTATGTACTTCCATTCACACACACCATACAAGCTCCCTAGGACATTTCATTTTCTGACAGTAGGAAGATGGCGCTCCTAGAGTTACTGTAACATTACGTAATGCATTTGTATTTCCACTGAAATATCGAGGACCTCAAAGAATAATATAAAACAAGATTTTGACCAAACTCCATAAGATAATTATGTAAGACACTATTTTATTGCATAAATCAGAGGAAAGAGTTTCAAAGTCTTATTTAACTTAAAAATGGGGAGGATTAATCCAGGGGAAGGCAACCTATGGCACACGTGCCTAAGGCGGCACACGAGCTGATTTTCAGTGGCACTCACGCTGCCTGGGTCCTGGCCACCGGTCCGGGGGTCTCTGCATTTTAATTTAATTTTAAATGAAGCTTCTTAAACATTTTTTAAACCTTATTTACTTTACATACAACAGTTTAGTTATATATTATAGACTTATAGAAAGAGACCTTCTAAAAACGTTAAAATGTATTACTGGCACGCGAAACCTTAAATCAGAGTGAATAAATGAAGACTCAGCACACCACTTCTGAAAGGTTACCGACCTCTGGATTAATCTTTAGCTCTCATTTCTTCCCACCCTCTCCACCCTGAGTCTCCTTTCTCATCATGCAGCATGAATTTTCCTGGATAAAGCTAGAATTATCTGTCCCCCAGGGAAGTTCATAACCTGTCAGTTGGGAGGGAAGGGCTGACAGCTGGGCCTCATTAAGGACACAAGCCTTTTAGCCTCTGAGTTGAAGAAGAGGCCTTTTGATTCAGGGAGGAACAAAGTCTTCCTGGAATCTAGGCCAAGATGATCTCTGCATACCCGGTATATGTGGCCACATCTTCCATTACACTGGGTCAGCTTTGTACTGCTCCAATGGTCAAAAGCTGCTTCAAAACCAGCTGCCCCAGTGACAAGAGTCTTCATACAAAATGGGAAATGACTGCCTAGGAAGGAGTAGTTCAGAAAGGGATCTGGGAATCATAGTAGATCACAAGCTAAATATGAGTCAGCAGTGTAACAGTGTTGCAAAAAAAAGCAAACATTCTGGGATGTATTAGCAGGCGTGTTGAAAGCAAGACACCAAAGGTAATTCTTCCGCTCTACTTCATGCTGATTAGACCTCAACTGGAGTAGTGTGTCAATTCTGGGTGCCACATTTCAGGAAAGATGTAAACAAATTGGAGAAAATCCAGAGAAGAGCAACAAAAATGATTAAAGGGCTAGAAAACATGACCTATGAGAGAAGACTGAAAAAACTGGGTTTGGTTTGTCTGGAGAAGAGAAAAATCAAGAGGGGACATTGTAACAGTTTTCAAGTACATAAAAGGTTGTTACAAGGCGAAGGGAGGTAAATTGTTCTTGTTAACCTCTAAGGATAGGACAAGAAGCAATGGGCCACATTGTCCGGATGCCTGATTCCAGACTGCCAGAACAAGTCGTCTACTCTCAACTCAGCCAAGGCAGAAAAACCTCAGAGGAGGGCAGAAAAAAATGTTACAGGGATGTCCTCAAGGTTAATAGGAGGAAATTCAACATTAACATCAACTTGTGGGAATTTATAACCCAGGACCGACAACAATGGAGGAACTGCTGGAGACAGGGAACTCAGCACTTTGAAAATCAGATGCAACTACATGTAACGGAAGAACAGAAGTGAGACAGCGCGTAGTATGGCCCGAACTAATACCCCAAGGTCACCCTCCCTGCTCGGAAACACATCTGCAATGCGGCAGAGTCTGCAGCTCCAGAATAGGCCTCATCAGTCATCAACAGACCCACAGATCATTTGAAATGGACAATCCATGAAAGACAATCATCCTCAACTTCGAGGGATTCCCGATGATATACATACACATATACACACACACACACACACCCCTCTACCTTTTTTCAGGCACCCAAGCATCATACTTAATACATTTATTGCTGATGCTACACACTGGACAGATTTTTTTTCAGTTCACTACCTTAGCCTCAGTTACTCCTTGATCATTTTCCCCTTCAAAAGATCCTACTGCTTTTGGCCTCAAGGGACAAGAAAAGTTCAGACTACTTTTAGAAAAAATTATTTTATATTTATATCCATCATCTGAAATTTCTCAAGGCATCATAGTTTTTAACTGGCCAAAACACAGTGTTTGCAAGCTTCAACTCACAACCAATCTCCTCCTTGAATGAAAAGTTTCTTATCCCTGCTAATTTTTGGTTAGCAGCTTCTCCATCACAAATAAGTATTGCATCTCCTCTGTAGAGGCGATCCAACTGGTACTCAAGGCTCCAGCTGCCAGAAGCTGGGAATGGGTGACGGGGATGGATCACGTGATGATTCCCTGTTCTGTTCATTCCCTCTGGGGCACCTGGCACTGACCACTGTTGGAAGACAGGATATTAGGCTAGCTGGACCCTTGGTCTGACCCAGTAAGGCCGTTCTTATGTTATGATCTAAGCCCTGCTGTTCAACTCAGGCCACTAGAAGAATTTTTTAAAACCTGTAGAAGCCCTCCAGCAACCTATTAGCATTCAGACAACCTGAAATTACATTAACTAACCTAAATATATAATTGCCTTCAAGTCTCTCTTTAGAGAAAAAAAATTATTTTGTATTCCAGTCATTTACCAGACTATCATAGCGGGCTGTATGAGAAGAGAATCTGCTAAAAGAAAGAAAATTAGCAGGCAAGAAATTTCTCATTCTGCTGCACAGCTTCTCTTCTCATTCATCACGAGTGGGAAGTAGTGAGCAGTGATTCACAGACATGGGGATAAAGGATAAAGCAGATATCATTATTATGGTAAAATTATCAGCAGAAATAGAAGTTGCCCCTAAAAAGCAAATCCTTGTAAATTTAAAAAAGTATGTGAGATCCAATACAGTCGCACCTTTTTCTACCAAAGGGTGCTTGTATAGAGGAATGGAAGCCTAAATTGCAAGACTTCCTCTGATGAGCCTCAGACTTGTCTCCCACACTGTCAGGTATCTTGAAAACCTCCATGAATGGTAACCCAGAAACTTAGCATGTAAATGGTGCAAGATTTTAACATCTTGCCTGGTGCAACTTTGAGGCCTTAAGGCCTGACATTTTGGTTGGAATGAGATGAACAAGGAACAATTGGTGTGTTCACTTCATATGCTTGAGATTTTGTATTGCTCTTGGAGTGCCCATTTATGCCACCCGCTTCTAAAGGTGTGCTAAGGATTGAAACAAAATGGGATAACTATTTTCCAAGAATTATGGAGAGAAGAATTTACCTTGAGCATAAAGGTTTCTCAAGCTCTAATAGCAGCAAGGGCAGCTACCCACTTTGTTCTGGTGCTTAGCTGTAGGCCCCATTGCTGTACAACAAACAGCACTGTACAAAGATACAGGCTGTTAATTGTAGGCGGTCCAGGTCCCTGCTATAAAAAGTCTAGTCTTTCCTGGAGGTGTCCCAGGCTGTCTATGAAGTTCACAGAAATGCCTTCTGGGCCAGTGGAGAAGTAGGAGGAAGACCTGAATTCTTTTCTATATCCTTTGTATGAATGGTCCTGAAACACATTACGTCTTTCTCTGCCTGGAGCATAATATCCATTGCCACAGAGAAGCTTTGACCTCTGGTTACTCCCAGGTTTGGGAGGAAGAGATACTTGTGCTTCAGCTCGGAAGCCAGCCTCTAACAGGAGGTAGGAGGAAACTTGCCCAAAGGGAATGTTATGCCATAACTGCTCACTACAGGGTCTCTTGCACCTTTACTGGCCAAGACATGATACTGGACTACGAACCACTGGTCTGAGCCCACATGGCCATGTCTAGGCTTTCTTTTTCCGAACATGCAACTGACAGAGCTGCCCAAGTAAGCTGAAGGGATAAGTACTTAGATTTGGGGAATTCACCCTCTAGGTACGCTCCCCTCCCTTCAGGATTGTTTCCATAGTGAGCGTGCAAGATTGGCTGAGAGTGAAAACTGGACTGGCTTTCAGCACATTTGTACTTGCCTGCCCACAAAGACCCATTTGGATGTGATCCACGAATGACACTTAATTTTGCATTGCCTCTGGAGGAATTTCTGCAAGCACATTGAGAAATCCCATTCAGGAGATTGCAAACCACCAGCTGTTCAGTGGGGATAACTGGTTACAGATGATCATTGATACTAAGAGGTTTTTGTTCTTTGCAAATCTTTACCATGATGGTATAATTATGGCCAGAGTCATGCCTGTTTTGACCCCAAGTCAGCAATTCTCTGCAGTAGATTCAAAAAGTTCCGGATTTTGAACTGCTGTGTTTGAATCCTTTCCAATAGCTAGCAAGTTATGCATGGGTCTGTTTCTCTGTACTGGGCACTGACTACCTTTTTGTCCATGAACAAGTATATATACATAAGAAATGTCAGGTGGTCACAAGTTAAGACTGACTGCAGAGGGTAGAACAAAAGGAGGCATCTTGTACAAGAATTATAATGTCTCTTACACAAATGCTCCCTTTGCCTTTGTTATGCTGAGGATTTTGTTTGGGGGGATGGGGAGGAATCTAAATTTCCTTGACAGCTTCAGTTTTCTTCCCTCTGCTAGGAGAATAGTCTCTTCTTAAATACCCTAGGTGCTGGTAGCAAGCAACAGATTTCTGTGCTGGCTTTGACAGTGATGAATGAGGCCTTTATATATATTCTCAGCTACTAATTTCTTTGAGAAACATGTGCTATCATAACACTAAAGTAGTGAAGTTTGGCATTATTTCTTTAATTACATAGAAGTCAGTAGCCCCTGCACAGAGTGCCTCATTCATGGATTTACATATCAAACTTCAGTCACATCTGACTTTACTTGAGATGCCTACTTTATGTGATCATGTCTCTTGCCCTTTGACCCCATATCTACGAACCTTAATTTAAAATGGCATGCAATAACAAACACTAATATGCTTAATTTAGCATGTACTGTTCTCAGAACTCACCTCGATTGACCTATCAGTTTGTACTGGTGAGTTGTGTTCTTGTTCCTAAAAACCTCAAATTGAAGTTTAACTGTCTCCTGCTGACAGAGAAACAGGACACTGCTGGATACCAGAAAAATAACCTCAACTGACTTACCTTTTTCATATGTCGGCATGTTCTCCTGAAGTAGTCTACTAAGCTGGAACCCATTTAAATGCAAGAACCTTAGTTGTTCTCTCATTGTCTTCCCTTCTATAACGGAGAGTATAATATTCCCAACACTGTTTCTTGAAATTGGCAGGCCAAGACCTATCGCCAACGTAGCAGCTAAGTCCGTCTGTTGCACAAGTTCTGGCTGTTTTAAAGGGCCTAGAATAAGAAGGAGAATACTTATATTACAAAATGATTCTGATTTGGAAGGTGGAGCTGCAAGCTTGGGTAGTCTCCGTACGTGTTCATGTGAACTAGATCAGACATCTTCCCACACCAGGGGCTTCTTAAAAAAAATTGGTTGGTCACAATCTAGCTCCTCTTCCTTTCCAGTTGCTGCACCGCAATAGAGGAAAGCAAAAGTGTTATTAAATTCTTACGTAACATTACTCTTCCACATTAGTAATTATTGTAGTTTTAAGCAAACATACATGTAATTATGAATAGGACAGGATGGTCCATGAAACCACCCTTTGAACTAAGTTGTGGTCCACATTATGAAAGTGCATGACAATCCCTGTACTATATAAAACACTAAAGAAGCTGGAGGTGACATTCACTGAAGCGTACACTGTGAACTATTCTTGGATTTAAAAAATTCTGAGACTAATAATTTGAAATAATGTATATTCATCATTTTCTTGAAACTTATTATCTGTATTGAGATGACACCCAAAGACTGACTTAATATCTGGGCTCCAACATGCTAGGCAAAAAGCACAAGAGATTTTAAACAGGAGGAACTAAGGCTGCAATTCTGCTATTGCAGGCCTAATGATTTCAATGAGGCTTTGCACAGGGTACCACCGCATGCTGCAGCTTACAGGATCAGGGCCTCAAGACCAATCCCATAGACCCTTCAACACATGAATAACTTCACTCACATAAGTGCTATTGTGTGCATACATATGTGCTTAAGTGCTTGCTGTGTCAGGCACTAACTTTCTGGAAAACTATCAGTGTTTCCTTGTGTGTGCCTTGCAAGCTACATGACGGCATTTTAAAAGATACTTTTAAGTGCTAGTGTCTACAAGAATAGCCAAGATGGGTCTTGCTATAAATAAATTCACTTCCTGAAAAAAGATCACTCCAGTATCTATTACTCTTATAGCGCCTTGTAAGAGCATTAGAAGTTCTCTGCTCATTTTTAGTCTTGCTTTGATGGCGTGACCCTAAGAGTCCCTCGATGCCAACTGGCAGAGGGTCCACCATACTGCAACTTATATCAGGCCTGACACACTCAGTGTTCCCAACACACATATTTAGATACATATTATGGCAACAGTATCTAAAGCAGAGGTGGGCAAACTATGGCCGACGTGACTGTCCTGCCCAGCCTTTGAGCTCCCGGCCGGGGAGGGTCCCCCCTCCCCCGCAGCCTCAGCTCGCTGTGCCGCCAGCGCTCTGGGCGGTGGGGCTACGAGCTCCTGCAGGGCAGCACGGTGGCGTGGCTAACTCCGGTCGGGAGGCGCGGCTGCCAGTCCTGCTGCTCTGAGCGGCATGGTAAGGGGGCAGGGGGATTGGATAAGGGGCAGAAGGTCCTGGGGGGCAGTCAGGGGACAGGGAGCAGTTGGATGGGGCGGAGGTTCGGGGGGACGGTCAGGGGATGGGGAACAGTGGGGGTTGGATAGGAATGGGAGTCCCAGGGGGGCAGGGGTCACGGCAGTCAGGGGAAAGGGAGCAGGGGAGGGGTTAGATAGGGGGTGGGGTCCCAGAGTGGCGGTCAGGGGACAAGGAGCAGGGGGAGCAGGATGGGTCGGGGGTTCTGATGGGGGGGGCGGGGGCCAGGCTGTTTGGGGAGGCACAGCCTTCTCTACCCAGTGCTCCATACAATTTCAGAACCCCGATGTGGCCCTCAAGCCAAAACGTTTTCCCACTCCTGATCTAAAGGGTGCCGTGTAAGGTATCATATGTAAACCAGTGAAACGCTGGTCCTGGAAATCACTGTGGGTTGCATACAAAGAGTTATAGGCATGCACTGGAAACAGGTTCTTAAAACGTGTTTGGAAAGCAGTCCATAAACCCAGCCTGCCCTAGACAGAGGGACTTTGACCAGAGGGTTTACAGGCAGAGAACAATTACACAGAAGGTAAACAAAGTAATCAAACCCAGAAGAAGAGCAAATTATGATGAGGATGTGAAATCAGCTTAGTTAGCACACTTGGGACCCCAGAGTCTGAATCCTGCTTCCCAGCAGATCACCCTGACTCTTAAGGCAAAGACAATGAACTTTGGAAAATACAAGGAAGCAAAAAGCCACTGGAGTTAGCTATGACTTAGACCACATAGGGAACAGAACCCTCTGAGCATATGAACATGGGATTCTCTTGGCCTGAAAGGCAGGAGCTGCTGGTAACTTGATCTAAGTGAGAAACCTGCTTATGTAAAGATTGTAACTTGCTAAAATTACGTTTTAGTGACTGAAAACATGTTTTGTTTGTAACCATAACTGTCTTTTATTCTTGCTTAGAATCACTGAAATCTCTGGTCATGTCTACACTAGCAAGTTTACAGCAGCACAGCTATACCGATACAGTTGTAAGGCCGCTCGTGTAGCTGCACTATACCAACAGGAGAGAGCTCTCCCATCGACATAATAAAACCACCTAAATGAGCGGTGGTAGCTAGGTAGGCAGGAGGGCGTCTCCAACCAACATAATGCTGTGCAAAATGTATGTCGCTCGAGGGGTGCTTTTCTCACATCCCTGAGCGACATAGGCTTTGCCGACATCAGTGGAAGTATAGACATGGCCTCTGTTCCTCATTAATAAACTTTTTCTTAGTTTTAATACAAACCATCTCAGTGCTGTTATACTGAACTAAGTGAGAGCTTTCAGCAAACCTAACAGACTGATGTGTCTGGAGGCAGGAAACAATTTCTGTGAGTGTCCAGCGAGAGAGAACAGACACTGCTGGGAGACATCTCTGGGGAACTCATGTTCACAGATTGTTACCTGTAAGGCAAGATTTAAACTGGCAGAGCCTTGAGGAGTTTGCTGGCAAGGCAGACAGGCTGCTGGTCAGGGGCCTGATGCATAGTTTAGCAGCAACAAAGCTCTCATTTGCTGAGACAGAGGGTAACAGTGGCTTACAGTTCTGGGAGTCCTAAGCAGAATGTCACAGACCGTTTCTATTTATTCCCATGTTCATTCAAAATGCCACCTACAATCCTTAAGTCTTCTTTGCATGTAATCCTTGCATGCTAGTCTCAGCAACTTTCAGAATGTCATTAAAGACAAAAATGCATCTGACGAAGTGGGTATTCACCCACGAAAGCTCATGCTCCAATACGTCTGTTAGTCTATAAGATGCCACAGGACTCTCTCCTGCCATTAAAGATAAAAAGTTACCAATGAAGTATTCCAGTGGGTAACAACTGGTTGATATGTAGATTATACCAAACTTATTTAATAGCAATTGGGATTTGCATCTCCCTGATACATTACACAAGTAATACTTGACCAGCACACTAATTCAAATATAACTGCCAGTAGGATTACCCAATTTGCATAAACAAGATCTACCAAATTAAACATAGCCTGAATTATTTGCTCATTTGCAAGAGTAAGACCATTTAGAAAGAGTGACTAAAATTCCAACTAGAGAGAGAATAGATAGCAAGGGAAAACTACATATGAGTTGCAAGGCTCACTATTAGTAACATAAATATCAAGGGACAAAATGCCATAACTTCACAAGACTCTTCAAGGTGTCATGCAGTTGACATTGATAACATTTAACTGGGAGCAACAATCAGCTCTTGACTTGGTTATTTCAATATCTGAAAGCAACCCAACTGCCCTTGTTGACACAGTGTTGAGTGCATCAGCTGGACACCAGCTCTGCAGATGGAAGTGCATCAGCTGTGCTGAAGTAACTTCCAGCAAGAGGACTAAGCCAAGTATCTGAGGGCAAGATTTAAAAGCAAGAAAGTCAGATGTCATAGCAAATGGGTGGCGGGAGGCCAGGGAGCAGGGGACAGAGCAAATTTATCTCACTGTAACTTAATTTAATTGATTATTTGGACAAAGTGTTTGAATGTAATTAAAAGTTATGCAAACCGTGGAATAAATATCTTTATAAACACAAACAAGCCACAGTGACATTCCCTCCCTTTTCCTCTTACTATGGACTAATGCACTTTTCACAATGGAATGTGGTGTCCATCAGAAAAACCTTTAGTGCCGTACAATTAGAAACTTGACCAACAGATTGACTACACTCACGCTCAGCCTTCTGCATTCCGGGATTGGAGCCAGGCATCCACATTGTCAGTATTTCAACCTCTTGCCCCTCTACAGCAAGACCCCACTTCTCTCCCTAACACCCCCAGTCAGTCTTTAGTCCTCCCACTCAGCCCCGGGAACGGACATTACTGCCCCACCACTGATCTGGGGCACAAGAGAAGGGCAGGAAGCAGCTCTTCTCAGGGAAAGGCAAGGTTAGGCAGAACTCGCTTCAAGCAGCAATTCAGTTCCAATCTTGTCTCCTAGCGGCCAATAATCAGCCTACTTCTTCAGAAAAGACCCCTTTAATAGACTCCTGAAGCCTTTGGGAAGTTAGCCAGTCCTAAAGTGACGGCCACATGGAAAACAGATTGTTTCTTAAGAGGCTAAAACACAGAGGTCACGTTTTAGCAGGACATCAATGCACACCAAGGATAGTAAACACACAAGGCCAATGTGTTACAGTTTATTTCTCTACTAACGCAAAGCCTTGTTAAACTATCTGTAAAGAGAAAGTGTCTTATGTAACGTAACGATCTACACCAGGAGTAGGCAACCTATGGCACGGGTGCCAAAGGCGGCACGCGAGCTGGTTTTCAGTGGCACTCACACTGCCCGGGTCCTGGCCACTGGTCTGGGGGGCTCTGCATTTTAATTTAATTTTAAATGAAGCTTCTTAAACATTTTAAGAGCCTTATTTACTTTACATACAACAATAGTTTAGTTATATATTATAGACTTATAGAAAGAGACTTTCTAAAAATGTTAAAATGTATTACTGGCACGTGAAACCTTAAATTAGAGTGAATAAATGAAGATTCTGCACATCACTTCTGAAAAGTTGCCAACCCCTGATCTACACCAATGTATAACAAAGCTTTGAACCTGAAAGTTTAGAGCCATTATGAACTAAACTAGAGATGAAAGCATATTCTAAAAGACTGTTTAAAAATCACCTTCAATTGTACAGTTCTGAATAGTTTTTAATAAAAAAGAGACTGAAATTCTTCCATCCTTACTGTGACAAAGTGGGGGTTCTGTCTGTACCACTTCTGAAGTGTGGATATTTTATGAAATTGTATCATGAAGTTACCATGTCATGGAAAGCCTACATGTATGTGGATCCACCATGAATTAGCATGATTGTGTCATGTCTCCACCAGGCCAGAGAGAAGGGTAAGTGATCTGCACTTAACAATTGTCTATTCAGAGTAAAGCATCTTGGGACAATGGGTTTGTTCTAGATGGAAGACACTTCTTCACCTTGTCGAAAGGGAAGGGGGTTTGAGAGCTGTGGAAAATTACATAAAGGCACAACAAAAGCAGCAGGCGACCCCAGCAGCAGTCTATAAAGGGACTCAGAGGATGAACTGGGGCTGGGGAAACTGAGCACCCGGCCAACAGCTGCCATTCTCCAGTTGCCCAGCTCTGAAGGCAGCGCCGCCACCAGCAGCAGCAGCACAGAAGTAAGGTTGGTAAATCAGTAAACACGCACGCTGCTATTAGGCCACATCAGGAATTGCAGTTCTACCAGAATCAATGTTGGAAAAAGGATGAGCAAGTAGAAATCACAGACACTTGTTCACATTTCAAAAATCCGCCTGGATAGAGATCAGAGGACCAAAAGAAGAGGTAAGTCATGTCTGGGAAAACCCAGACATATGGTGACCCTACTCACAGCAGTCCTAGTGGGTGGCCAGAAAGGGACACTCGCTAGGATCTGTGACACTTACCATTTCTCTTTTCAAAAGCAGAGCTGATAAATAGCAGAGGTGTGTGAACTTCTTCCTCTGAGGAACCTCCATGACTGCCTGTTTCGGACATCCCATGATCACCACACACAATAAGTAAGTTGGGCAAAGAAGATTCTTCTTCCTGCAACTCGCAGAAAAAAAAGGTTTCAGTAATATCAGACATGCACATGCTTCAGAAGAATTTTATTATTTTTACCATTTTAATAAAAATATTTCCTCTAATAATTTGTTTTTAAAATGGCTCTGCTTCCAGAGCAGATTAGCAGAGATGCACTCAGCAACTGCTGACTGCAGTACAGGTACATTGCCAGGATGTCGGATTTTGACACTGCTTCCACTCTTCTCCTTAATTTTGAAATTTTAAAGCAAGGATAGCAGAGGAAAAACTCCAATTCTTAAAGTTTTTCTCCTTTTTAAAAAAAAAAAAAGCATAAATTTGTTAGTCTCTCAGGTGTCACAAATACTCCTATTCTTTTTGCAAATCAAGTGTGGAGCTCTTGAGCCAAATGAATGGTTTCAAAAGAGAAACGGATCCGAGACAAAACAATAGTTACTCTAACAAATACTAGGATCTTTCAGAGTAACCAGCTAGCTCAGGAGTTAATCCTGTTCTTCGCAAACAGAGGCGCTGCTGTGGAGAAGAGCCTTTCTGAAACTACTAGCCTCAGAGTCAACCAAAAAAAACAACAACAACAAAAACCACCTAAGTAGAACACACACATTTCGTTTTCAGAAAAAATTCAGCTGCACTTTTGAACATTAGGATTGCAGTATAATATTGGCTTTTGTGACATGCTTCCAGCTGTGCCCTCTGCCTAAAACAGGGGCCTTATAGAGTGGAGGGGAATTGTTTTTCTAGTCCATGAGCATTTGTGCTGTGTTACAGAGGAAAATCTTCAAAGCATTTTAGTGGAGCTCCTGAGCCAACTAGACAGCTTTGAGGATTTTGACTTTTTTGCCGGGCACTTCCACAAAAATCCTGGGCTTCGTGAAAGTAGACACTGTTTTGGCTAGAGATCCTCTCAATCTTAAGACTGGAAAATACATAAACTGCCAGTTCAAATTTCAGTACACATCATATCGACAAAAGCATAAGAGCAAGGAAATGAAGTCAAGTCATTCAACCGTATATACTCTCGGTTCCTCCACCTAGAAACAAACTTCACCACAGAGAATACACCACCGTAACTCTGCCCCAGTAATGGTAACAGCTTTCCAGCACCCACTTTCCCCTCCCACGCCATAGATTAAGGAGTGTGATTCCCCAGAACTGCGCAGAAAGGATAGAGGTGATGAAGTTAGAGCTATTTGTGGTGGTGCTGGTGTTGAAGTGCTGGGAACCTGGCATTCGTGCTGGGGCAGAGTTAAGGTTGCAGTATGTCTACAGTAACGTACTACTGGGGGAATTCTGCGCCACTACACAGGCGCAGAATTAATGTTTCCCACCGATTTCCCCCTCCCTCTGCAGAGTAATTGATTCTGACGGGAAGGCAAAGGGAAGCTGCAAGAGGGATCATGCTGTAGTCACACCTTTTGCCTACCGGGGCTGATGCAACACCAGAAGAGAGGGCAGCTGGCTCACAGGCCAGAGCAGCTGTGGAGAGGGAGGCTGCCTTCCTCACAGCACCCTGCCTGGGGAGCCAGGTGAGGAGGCACAGCATATGGGGTGGACGGACAGAGCAGGGCACACGAGGCTGCTGGGCAGGAGGGGTGTCACACAGATGGGCTAGTGGGGAGGAGAGACTAGGGCAGGATCACAGGAGCTAGTGAGGGGCTAACACTGAGCCAGGGCTGAATGGGTGTGAGGATGCAGGACCACAAGGGGACAGAGGCAGCTATGCCTGGCTGAATGGGGAGCAGAGATGCAGGGACATGTGGGGAAAGGGGCAGATGTGCCTGACTGAATGGGAGAGACTAGGAGTCAGCCAGGGTCTGCATGGGGGAGGCTCCCCAACTCTAGAACAATCCCTGCCCCTCCCCCCAAAAAACCCCAAACTGTTCCACACTTCTCCCACCCACATCCAACAACCCTCCAAATTCACTCCCAGGCTCCTTCCCAAGCAATTACTTTCCCCTCCCTCAGCTCCTCCATTACCCCTGACTCCCCCAAGCCTTTTCACTACTTCCGAAGGGTGCAGGAAACACGTTTCAGTATTGTGGATTAAATGAATTATTACTCAAAATTCTGTACTAAGATGCCTAGTAAGGAATCTATTTGTCAAAAAACATTTCCTGAATCTTTTTTATTGTCTGTATTGTCACAGACATACTTGCTGACAGATATTTTGAAATAAATTACTAAAATGAGTGAAACTGGCATGATGATAGTGTTATTTTGACAAATAAAATATGCAGAGTTTGCAGAATTTTAAAATATGATACGCAGAATTTTTAACTTTTTGGCGCAGAACAACCCCAGGAGTCCTAGCACATGATGGTTCTAGTAGCAAAGTAGCAGCTTTCAGTGGAGTTCTGTTAGATGCTTTAACTTCATTTCCTCCTTTTTGTAGCTTTGTGTTAGTTATAGCTGAACTTTAACTGAGTGTTCTTGTGTGTTAACACTGATCTGAAACATACGCACAATTGCTAGCACTGCAGAATGGAAACACATTGCACCCACATTAAAGTGATTTAGGTTGATACCCCTTATCACATTAGATTGATTGTGCTTATATAGTATTGTAATAGCTTGAACATTTTAAAATAGGACCTGATCCTGCAGAGTTTTGACAGTCTTTTCTTCCTATGACTTCGATAGCAGCTCCTGCGTGCTCACCACCACTTTTGAAAAGCAGGTTACATTTAGGAGCCTAAATATGCCTTTAGGCACCTAACTTTAGGCACCTGCTTTTCAAAGTCTTGGCCAGTGTACTCAAGAATATCTGTTGTGAAAGTAAAATCTTTAAAAACAGGAAATATTGCTACAGCATTACATACTTCCTGGGGAGTAAGACACGCCAATTTGAAGTATACTGAAATAACTATCACCTTAGTCTTCCAGGAATATTATAGCAGTGTTAGTCTATCACTATTAGATTTGTGTCCAGAAGTAAGTGTTTCACCTTGGAGAGGAGTGAAGTATGAATCTTCTTGAGGATGTTATCCATTTCATAAAGCTTTGGTCCCACCAATGGGCTGTTTGGTCCAGTCAGATGACCAATATGGTCCAATCCTAGGTAGTGAAGTATTAGTATATCCCAGTCTTCTCTTTTTAAGACACTATCCAAATGCCTGGTAACATTATCATCAACCTTGTAGATGAAAGTAAAACATTTTAGAAAAATCATATTCTACTACAAGTAAAGGAAAATTAAGTTGCTTCATTTGGCACCACGTTCAAGCTCCATAGAAGTTAAGTGAGAACTGCAGGGTGCTGTGTAAATCAGCTTGAAGCCCAGAACCTTAACTGTAGGTACCCAGTTTTAAAAGTCTTGGCCCCCACGTCACCCCTTTCAGCTGAAGAGACCCCAAAACAGATAAGAACGTATATATACAAAAATCAAAGAAAACAGGGCTGTCAAGCCACTGAAGGGCATTCCTTTTCTTAAAAAAACAACAGTTTAACCTTTTGCCTAATTTTCGTCCCTTACTCCCCTGTGTGTCACATCTGTCTCCTTCTCTACTGATCAGTAGGGAGTACTGTCTCCAATCTTAACTCTTTTGTGCTTCTACTGGTTTTCATTGGAGGAGCCCAGCCCCTCCCTTCCCATTCACTCTTGATAGCTTAAAAACTTTAAATTGTTTCTACTCAGTTTGACAGCCCATTTTGAGTTTTACATTCATTCTAAGTTCTTCTCATTTCAAAAGAAAAGCTTTGTAAACATTCAGTTCAATACTAACTTGCCTACTGAGCAATCAAGGCCTTGTAACAATGGAATAATACACACTGAAAGCTTCAGATCATGTCAACGTTTCTAGAGGAGCAATGGATGTAGTTAAGAGGTGAAAAAACCATTTCCACTAACTCCTGCAGGCCTAACAAAGAGAGTTAGCCTTTCAAACACGGAAATAGAAAATACTTACGGCAGCAGCCACCTAACGGTCTCACGGTTTACTGAAGGAATTACAACTTCCAAATATTAACTGAAATTGTGGACATTTTTCCAGTTTAATATTCAACACACGGAAACAAGTGACTTCAAAACTTGATTATTTCCCTCCTCCCTTTTTGCTAAAATAATTGCACAAGCTACGGGAGCTATACAAAATCAATGCTTTCTAATACTATCTGAACTATGGGATTACAAATTTGGCATGGCACATAGCACTGGTTCTAACTTTGGTAGTCCTTTAAGCCACTAAATTCATGTCAGAAATGAAGTGGGGGAACAGAACACAGTAATTAGACTTACATGATGTTTAAGGTGCAAAGACACACAACTGGCCAGGAGAGGGCAATATGTGTGGGGGGAGGTGATAGGTGTGCGGCAGGAGACCCTGTTTTCTAATGTTCAACTGCATTAATTTCTGTTGTTGGTGATTTGTGAGAAACCAAACTTTCAACGCTGTGACTGCACTTTTGCCACTAGTCCCAGACTTCAGACCATGAAATCGTTCAATCCCTGCCACTGTAATCTGATCCTTTAGAACAAGATGGAGAGTTTAGCACAAACAGGCTTATGTAGAAGGAACAAACCAGTGCAGTAGCCTGCTTACATCTGCATTTTACCCTATGTGTGGGCCAACATGCCACTGCACTGCCCCATGGGAGCACAGAGGCATTTTGTTTAAGAAACACAGTTCCTCCCAGGGCTCCTGCATTGCATTGGAATGGGTGTGCAGGGAAGAATAGTTTGAACCACTCTCATGTAGGAGCTGTACACTTCCCCCATGCAGCCAGCTGGCTACCACACCCCTGGCCTTCTGCAACCAGTTGCTCAGAGGAGGGAGCCCCTGGGCTTGCTTAAGCACCCAAAGCTGCAACATGGATAGCCTTTGCAGGACAGGCATGAAAACATGCCTAGCTTTGTTTAAAATTCCACAAAATGATCTATTCTCCCACCACTACAAAGCTTTGTGGGTAAATCACATGAATATTAAAGAGGAGTTATTCACAGATCTCCTGCACATTAATGGACAAACAAAATGGCATATGCTTACTCTTTTCAAGTTAATTAGGCCTGGAAAAACTGTTTTTTTTAAATGAGCATGCAGCTATACTAAGGGTTTTCTATTGCTCCCCCATGATTACAGTATCCAAGCACCTTCCACATGAAATTCATGGGAACAGCAAAATCCCTAGTTTCATACTGTGAATACTTTAAAAATAGGGTACATCAGTCCAGTTTTCAATTAGTAGCCAATGTCTTGCATACTCCAAAACATGGCCGATGGTTTTTGAGAAGAAAGTATTCACTAAAGGTTTGAAAAAATTGTGCACTCAGTATATAATTTGACTTTGTAAAAGTGTCTTACCTCAGTATAATCTGACACAAAAAATGATGTTGTTCCATCATATTCCACAAAATGCTTTGGAAACAGTTTAACCCAAGTGTCGTCACCATAAAAGATTATTCTTTTCCCAGCTGTTTTTGCCTGCCATATCAGGTTGTCTTCCAAGAGTGCTGGAGAATTAAGGTTCATGATAACATCAATGAAGCCAGGTATGCTACCAGTCATCAAAGCCTAGATTAAAAAAAGTAAAGTAAAGTAAACAGCAGAAGCTAAGATACTTGTGTGAAAAAATAATGAGGTAAAATTAACAGTGGCCAGGTTGGGGGAGGGGGGAAAGGGGGAAGAAGAGAATCAGGCTTACAACGTCAAAGCCTAATAAATGAATTAACCCATGAATTGCCATACCAGCATCCTGTCTCTGACTGTGGTCACTGGAGGGGCTATACTGAGAATGCTCATTCAGGGCAAATTGCAAAGAATAGGACAGACGATCCGCAGAACTGGTGGGTTAATCTATAATTAGGTTTCACCAAGCAGGTAACCAAACAGCTTCTGTAATGTCCTCCTGGTTACCAAGAAGCCAAAACACAGTTCTCTTTAAGCAATCCAGCCTTTGGCTCCCACCCAGACAGCCAAGTCTAATATAGTGAGGGTTAAACCTTATTCGCCATATATAAAGATCTACCAACCCCAAGAGACCATTACCCATCAGGTCAATGAATATTTCAGATCTTACCCAAATACACACTTACTGCCAAATCCTTATTAACTAAATCTAAGATTTATTAATAAAGAAAAAAAAAGAGTTTCTATGGTTAAAGATCATTATATATACAGATTTGAGTAAAGTCCTTAGGTCAGTTTCATAGCAGAGATGGTGAGGCTGCTGATTTGTAAAAATCATTTTGGAATCAATTTAAAAGGTTATAGTCCAATAGGCAGTCCATGTGCAGAGTTTGTTCAAATTCTTCCATGAAAATTGCAGGGTTAAGCCAGAGCAGACTGGAGACTTCAGTCTTACGGGTTTAGACTTTCCAAGTCAAAGTTTAAGCAGATCTGAGATAGCAGGGATCAGGCCCGAAACTTCCTTTATAGCTTGAAGTTCAGTAAATAAGCCTCTTGGCAGCAAATGATCACAGCAGGCCTTCCTTGGATGAAGAATAAGTAACGTACACTGTTGCTCTGAAGCTAACCTTTGTTTCCTAGGCATATACTGGTAACTAGTTGCATTCATTAGAATAGGGCAATTAATCATTCAAACAGTTCACAGGTAATTTTACTATGCAGAATCACACATTTCAAAGAGAAAATAAGGCAGGGCTCAGCAACCTTTCAGACATGATGTGCCGAGTCTTCATTTATTCACTCTAATTTAAGGTTTCGCATGCTGGTAATATATTTTAACGTTTTTAGAAGGTCTCTCTCTGTAAGTCTATAAACTATTGTTGTATGTAAAGTAAACAAGTTTTTAAAAACGTTTAAGCAGCTTCATTTAAAATTAAATTAAAATGCAGATCTTATCAGTTTAGTGCAGTGGTTCTTAACCTGGGGTGCACACACCCCCTGGGGCAGGGCCGGTGCAAGGATATTTTGCCACCTAGGTGAAACTTCCACCTTGTGCTGCCCCTCGCACATCGGTTCCTTGAGGGGCAAATCCCAACGAGCCTTTATAGACCCCAGGGGCCAGCCGTGCCCAGGAGCTGCTCCCCAGACTAGGTTCTCCCCTCCCCACCCCCTGAACTCCCCTGGAGAGTACATGCGCTCCCCGACTCCCTCCTCGCCACACTCAGGCTCTGCAGCTCCCGGGAGTGTGAGCCCACTGCTGCCGCCCCTCCCGCAGCAGGCTCAGGGCCCCGCGCCCCGGTGGCTCACACTCCCAGGAGCTGCAGAACCCGAGTGCGGTGAAGGGGAACCGGGGGGCATGCTTGCCGCCAGTCTGGGGTCTCGGCCGCTGGCACCGCTCAGCCTCCTGCCAGCCTGGGGTTCCGTTCACTCAGCCGGCAGTGGGCTGAGCAGGACTGGCGGCCAGGACCCCGGCTAGCAGCCGCATGCCAGGCAAAATCAGCTCATGTGCCACTTTTGGCATGCGTGCCGTAGGTTGCCGACCCCTGAATCAAGGCAATAATATTACACCACAAGTATCATTTAAATGATATCCCCTTTTGATCTCTGAATCAGTAGAATACAGCAATGCAACATTATAGGCAGGAACAGAAATTTAGCACCTACAAGCTAATTAGATCATGTTAAAATTTTAACAAGATATAGGTAAACACAGACAAATACAATTACTTTCAACTTTTAATCCTCTAACAATACAGACCTACATACCTAGGACTCTAGTCTATGTAACATGGCCCTGTTATCTATCTACAAGCAATGGCCCTGTTTATCACTTCAATACTCTTCTAATATGTCCTCCTAAGGATTGCTTTCAGGTCAACCAGCCTGCTGGTTCCTTAACCGCTAGTTCAGTATCACAACAAATTGCCATACCAGAGGGCATCTAGTCCTGTACCCTGTCTCTGGCATTAGCTAGTGCTAATTGGTTTACATGAAGGCACAAGAAATCCCATAATAGATCATTTTCCCATGGGGGAAAGCCCAGGCAATAGTTGTATTTAAGCCCATACAGACACAGCCCATAGTAAAAGTTTATACACTTACAACACGTGAGGATAAAAAATTTACAGTCCATAATGTCACTTAGGGACAGGTATATTCACATACTATGCTTTGAGTAGCAACAAGAAAGATTCCTAATTTAACCGATTTTGTGGAACCTTAGCAAATGTTAAGGATGACTCAATTAAAAAAAAAAAAAGTCTAATACATTCAAAAGAGGAAACAAAATTTAGGAATAAGGGAAAGGTGTATTAATCATGGATGGCAAGAGTTTCTAAAGAACAGTCTAAAAATAAATATTTGAGGGGGCACAGAAGTTTTCAAACATCAGCCCACAGACAGCTGTCAAAAAAATTTGCAAAGTGAGAAAGTTTCAGCCCAAGGAAGCAGAAGCCTTCTTGTTTTCACGGAAGTAAGTGTTTACAGTGATAAAGTATTGTTTATGTCTCTGCTGGTCCAAAAATATCAGACTGCTAGCCAAAGCAGAAAAGTACAGCCCTCACCAAGGATTCCAATATAAGTACAAAAGACTTTATGTATTTTGAAGTGGGTATTCACCCACGAAAGCTCATGCTCCAAAACATCTGTTAGTCTATAAGGTGCCACAGGACTCTTTGCTGCTATTTATGTACTGAATTATTTTATTGCATTTATTTTTTTATTCTGAGAACAGAAATAATGTTCTACAATTGACAATGCATGTTTGGCTAGGAAGTTGCTGTATCTTGCAATGCTGTTTTCTTTATGTTTGCATCTTTTATAAAGCTATAGTTATCTGGGCAGAAGCAGTGGGATTCTTTGATGTTAAGTGTACTCAAACTTTTTATCTGAGATGAAATAATTTAAGACAGCCTCCAGGTTTGTGTACAAATAGCATGAATCAGGAGGGGGGAAATCAAATGATTAAGAGTTTTACAAAGAATGAAATTCTAGGATCCTACCATTTTCTTTATATTACAGTCTATAATATTGTTGGTTAGTGTGATAGACCCAGGCCAGTTGGGAAGAGCAGAGTAGTAGAAGGGAGATCTACTGGCCACTGGATAAGCAGTTTTCTGTTTCCTGAGTGATGAGAGCAGGGGCTGCTCCAGGCTAATGAGAACACCTGACTCCAATTAACCTGCTAAGAGTCAGGTGAGGCTCTTAAGCACCTGACTCTAATTAAGGCCCCTCTGATGCTATAAAAGGACTCACTCCAGTCAGGCCAGAGGAGAGGAAGTGTGTATGAGGAACTGGGAGCAAAAGGCATGCAAGAAGCTGAGAGTGCGTAGGCACACTGCTGGAGGACTGAGAAGTACAAGCGTTATCAGATATCAGGAGGCAGGTCCGGTGGTGAGGATACAGAAGGTGTTGGGAGGAGGCCATGGGGAAGTAGCCCAGGGAGTTGTAGCTGTTGCATAACTGTACCAGGAGGCACTCTAGACAGCTGCAGTCCACAGGGCCCTGGGCTGGAACCCGGAGTAGAGGGTGGGCCCGGGTTCCCCCAAAACCTTCCAACTCCTGATCAAACACAGGAGGAATGGACCTGGACTGTGGCTTCTACCAGAGGGGAAGGTCTCTGGGCTGCTTCCCAACCCACAGGGTGAATCTGTGAGGCGAGCAAATCCGCCAATAAGCACAGGACCCACCAAGGTAGAGGAGGAACTTTGTCACATTAGTTTTGCAGACTTACTGGTCTGCTGAGCTCAGCAACACTGAACACAAGTTATTCTGTGCAAATTTCCATTTTAGAGTAAAAAGTGTATGCAAAGCACCTCGGATACCAAAATTCAAATTATCTACCCTAAAAATGAATAATCACTATGCAGTTGAAACTGAACAAGTTTGAGACCCAGCTAGAATATACCGATGCTAAATCCACCTATATGGGCTTCAGATCCAGATAACTAATGCTGATATGATCATCACTGCTCCCAAAAAAAGAGCTAAGCAGTCCTGGATTTCTGTTAACTTAACCATCATTGAACAACATCTCATTGCTTCTTTGATAAGAGATATGGTCGTATTGTAATCCAAACTGTGTTCGGAACTTTGACCGGAGTCCCAGGGGAAACAACCGAGGTCACTCAATTAGGATGAACTACAAAGAATGGAGCTGACAATCCCCAAAACTGGTGGATATTCCAGTACTTAGATTTACCAAGCCAGCACAAAACAGCTTCTATAATACCTCACTGGTTACCCAGAAGACAATAACACAGTCCCCTTAAAGTAACCCAGCCTTAGGCCTCCACCCAGACACCCAAGTCAAATCATATTAAAAAAGTTCTACCAATCCCAAAGGATCAGACACATTACTTCCCAAGTTAATGGATATTTCAGATCTTACCCAAATACATGCTGACACCCAATTCTTATTAACTAAACTAAAATGTATTAAAAAAGAAAAGAGTATTGGTTAAAAGATCAATATACATACAGACATGAGTACAGTTCTTGAGATTAGATCCATAGTGGAGATGGTGAGCTTTGTAGTTGCAAAGAGTTATTTCAGAAATAGTCCATAGGTTATAGTCCAATGTTCATATTCAGGGTGATTCCAGATTAGGACTGGAGATCTCAATCTTGGGTTTAAGCTTCCCCTGTATGAAGCATCAAGCAGATCTGAGATAAAAAGGATTGGGGCCCAAGGCACAGCTTGGAGTCCATAGGCGAAGATGACCCATTTCCTAAGCATTACCAATAATTATCTATACAGATTATCATAAAGCAATTGCTCATTTTCCATCAGTCTCAGGTGATTTGCTATACATTTCAAAGAGAGACAAACTCAGTGATAGCCTAGATTTACAGTTCATTTAAATAATATTCCCTTTTGATCTCTGAATCAACAGCTATAGTGACAGACAGAAACTGTCTGTTTACATGGCTAACATTTAACAAGATAAGTACACTGTGATGTTGCACCCCATAATGCTTTATGGAAATATGCTTATGAATGCAAATATGACAACTGGAATATGTTTTATGCTACATATGCCATGTAACATATCTCTGCAACGGTTATGATTTATTGAATATATTCATCCTATTCGTATGCATGTATCATTGTTGTATTTGAAGTTACGAATATTGGCTGTGTACTTGTTTGATTTTAAGTAGCCTTAGTAAGGCATTTGGTCAGCTTCTTTAGAAAGGAATTTGCAAGTTAAGGGCCCAATCAAGAAACACTTAATGAACAACGGATCTTGGAAGACTCCAATCCACATAAGAAGTCTTCCTGGAGACATTCAAGATAGCATGTGGGCAATGGCTGCTGCCTGTAAAAACTGAGTCATGCATGGACATGTGACTTGCCCATGTGACTCCAAAAGTCCATCTTGGAGCTGGATTTTGCATAGAAGAGAGGAGGGGGTCTCCACCCACAAGAGAAAGTCTACTTAATCCCCTGGGAGACCCCTTCATTTTGTCTTCAGCTGGCTCAAGAGATATCCTTTAGGGGTGGAGAGGCTACCTGAAAGAAACTGGAACAAAGGACAGTAACCAGAGGGGTTTGAGTGACTGCTGGGCCCAGACTAGAAGGAGGCTAAACTGTAAGCTTAATGGAACATCTGAGGGTGAGATTTTGTCTGTAATCACTTCCTTACTGTATTAGGTTTAGACTTGCGTGTTTTATTTTATTTTATTTTGCTTGGTAATTCACTTTGTTCTGTCTGTTATTACTTGGAACCACTTAAATTCTACTTTTTGTATTTAATAAAATAACTTTTTACTTATGAATTAACCCAGAGTATGCATTAATACCTGGGGGGAGGGGCAAACAGCTGTGCATGTCTCTCTATCAGTGTTATAGAGGGCGAACAATTTATGAGTTTACCCTGTATAAGCTTTTTATAGAGGGTAAAACGGATTTATTTGGAGGTTCGGACCCCACTGGGAGTTGGGCATCTGAGTGTTGAAGACAGGAACACTTCTTAAGCTGTTTTCAGTTAAGCCTGCAGTTTGTGGGATGTTGTTCAGACCTGGGTCTGGGTTTGTAGCAGGCTAGCATGTCTGGCTCAAACCAGGCAGGGCACTGAAGTCCCAAGCTGGCAGGGAAAGTGGGCTCAGAGGTAGTCTCAACTCATCAGGTGGCAGTCCCCAAGGGGGTTTCTGTGACCCAACCCGTCACATATACTCATACAATTAGTATCACCTCCAATTCTCTAACAATACAGGGCTGCATTTCAAAATTCTAGCATGGAGTGGCCCTAATTACCATTCACACACTTTTCTAACGTCTCTAATGGTTGACTCTGGGTCAATTAGCCTGCAAGCTGCTTAACCCTTTCTGGCTATGCATCACAGCAACAAAGCCCCACACAGACTGCAAAGCTTTTATGGTAAGCACTGCTCGGAGCCTGCACCCCCGAGCCTCTCCCCAACCCCCTATCCCAACCCTAATCCTCCTCCCGCCCTCCAAACCCCTCAATCCCAGCCCAGAGCACCCTCCTGCACCCCCAAACCCCTCATCCCCAGTCCCACCCCAAAGCCCGCACCCCCAACCAGAGCTCTCACCCCCTCCCGCACCCCACCCCCAATTTTGTGAGTATTTATGGCCCGCCATACAATTTCTATTCCCAAATCTAGCCCTCGGGCCAAAAAGTTTGTCCACCCCTCCCTTACATGATATACTTTGTACAGAAGTTTTGTTGCAATTATCTAACGGTGGCAATTATCAATGATACACATGGTCATATTTCAATCCTACAGCATCACAATCCACAACAAAGGTTAATGGAAATAGGGCAGCAGGAATCTGTGGAATTCCTGCAGAACTGTTAAAAAGCCCTAGGCCAGCTGTTCTTTTGTGGCTCCAGGTGCCATCCAATGATATCTGGGGACCAGCGTCAGTCCTGTCCAAAAGGCAAAGAGGCATTAATTTACTGCTGCGGAAAGATTGTTTTAACTATTGTGGCATTAACTCTTCTATCTGTCGCTGGGAAAGTTTTTACTTTGGGCTTGTTGACCCAAGCTGCTGATATATTAAGGAGCAAGAGAAGACCACAACAAGCTGGCTTTACTTCTGGCTGTTCCATGACGGAACAGATTTCACAGCACGACAGCTTGTTGAGAAAACAAGAGAATTCAAGCACCCCATTCAAATTGTATTTGTGAATATCAAGGCAGAGTTTGACTCTGACAGGGAATCACTCTGGCTGACCTTGAAACTCGCAGGACTCTGACAAGTATTGTAGAACATTCCATCTCTTAAATGACAACTCCTCAGGCTGTGTTCTTGTAAATGGGAAAAGAATCGCCTTCCTGCAAATTAGGTCAGATGCTCAACAAGGATGTGTTGCTGTCCCAGAACTCTTCAATGCCATCATAGACTATGAGCTTAACCACACACTAAGTAAATGTCATTCAGGCATACGCATTGTTAGGAAACTGGAGAGCCCCGAAACAGGACACACCCTAAGACACTCCTTTTTCCCTGCAGTGAGGACCTTTACCCTTTCTTGTTTTTAATGTTATCTTTTTAGTATGTGTTTCAGGTTTTCCAGCAGTAGGGGAAGCCATGATTATGGCATGCCTGTCTTAGGGCACATGTGTTGCCTACAGTACTTAAAGTGAGTTAAAAGCTTTTTTGTGGGATGTGGTGAAGTGGTGACAGACTCTAGACAGAGAAACGGATTCATCTGACTGCAGCCAGTATGCCTCACCAGGCCACCCGGCAGGAAGTGAGATTTTACTTACTCACTATAATTGTAGCCTATGATCATGTATTTAGGTCTTACTGTCGTTTTCAACAAATTGTTAAAGCCACCTGGTCTCTCTCGAACTTGAATGAATTGCTCTGGGGAAGGGCAGTTCATAACAGCCTAAAATACAAAGAACCTCACTGACACTGATTTTGCCAACAGCACAGCACTAGTCGTTGATTCAATGGACAAGCTGATTGCAGTACCTAAACCCCTGGAAAGTTCACCTGCAAAAATCAGCCTGAAAATTAATTGTGGCAAAACCAAAATTATTCTAGTTGGCAACTTCGAACAGGCTGTGGGCTCCAGCATTTAGTGGATGACGACCCAGTAGAGATCGTCAGCAATTTCACCTATCTGGGCTCTGTTTTGGATAACATGGGCAGCAAAAGAACTTGAAGCTTACACTGCAAAGGTGTTGTCAGTAATGGGGCGCTTCATCAAGAATGTCTTGCAAACCAAACATCTTGATTAGCAGAGACAAGATGGGGATGAAGCTATACAATGCTTCGGTGGCCTGAGTCCTGACCTATGGGACTGAAACATGGCCCCTCACTATTTAGATTGAAGAGACATTTGGACGCCACTCAAATGAAGCATCTCTGAGGACTGAAAACATAAAATGGTTCAAATTCAAGTCAAATGAAGAAAGCCATCTTCTAACTAATTAGGTCCTGCTCTCTCAAACGATTGCTCAATGCTCTCTAAGGTAGTATGGTCATTTTCTCTGAATGCCTACCAATCTTCCCTGTGAGAATCATCTTTGACTTGAATCCAATGAAAGCAGGATGGAAAAGACACACAGGCATCCCCAGAAGGCCTAAAATATGATGGTTGGACAGCATCAGACACCTGTCCCTAGCAGGCATTCTACCTTGTAATACACCAGCTTTGGTTCAGGACAGAACATAATGGAGGCCTGTAACGCATTCTGTGGCGTCTATGCTGCATAGACAGCACAAGAACTAACTACCTAGCTATGCAACTAGAAGGGATGTAAGCTTTTTCATTTTTTAAACAGACATTTGATTCTGGAGAATAATAAAAACCTTAATTCCACAATTGCCATGGAATTTTGAGGACAAGAATTTCAACAACCCAGCTGGGAAAGAAACTTGAGAAGTTAGTTCCCTCCTCATGTAATATTTATTCTGTTTAATTTTAACTTTTGTTCTTTGAAACAAAGCTTCTATACAGCATACATTCCAATCATGCAACCAAAGTATTGGAGAGACATTTTAAAGTCATATTATTTTAAAAAATAATAATAATCTTGGTTTCAAAAGCCAGCTATGGTTGCTAAGTGACTATAGAGTAGTTTCTTACCAGATTATTTACATAATCTAAGCACTAAAAGCAAAAAAAAAGAATAGTTAAGTACATAAAGCTTACACGACTCACAAACACATTTTTATCTAATACAAAGAAATGCTTGAACTCTGACTTAAAGATTTCAACATCTTGATTTCAGCATCTTTTAACAGATACTGTTTGGACAATATATTTAAACAATTGATTACATTTTTCATGGAAGTCCTCAGAATTGCTGTTTGAGACTAATGTACTGGGAGTTTAATAGCAGTGATTATGACAGTGAGCCTGGGCACCCCTGGATACCAACTGGCAGATGGCACATCATACTATAACTCACATCAGGCCTGACATACATTGCCCCAACACACGGTTGTCATAATCTGTATTTAAAAGGTGTCACGTGAAGGATCATATGCAACCTGGTAACATATTGGTTCCAAAAATCACTATGTGGTGTAGGTACAAAGGGTATAGAAAGAGTTTGAGACTTGCGCTGGAAATAGGTTCCTAATATATGTTTGGCAGGAAGCACATAAGCCCAGCCTGCCCTAGACCAAGGAATGTGCATTTATCTAATCAGTGTAATCACAGGCAGAGGACAATGAATTCACATTTATATATAAAGGTAAACAAAGCCATCAAGCTAAACAAGCAGGGGAGAAGACCACTTAACAATCACACCATGGGACGGAATCTGCACCCCAGGAAATCTTCATGGCTCTTTAAACAGAGACAATTAACTAATATAAGTGGGAACAGAGAGGTTTTAGTTATCCATCATTGAAGGGACTCAGGGTTCAGTGCCCTGTGAGCCTATGAAAGCTGGATCCTCTTGGCCTGGAAGGAAAGAATAGCAAGAAACTGACCCAGACTTTAAAGTGAGAAGGGTCCATCGTGATCATCTAGTCTGACATCTTGCACATCACAGGCCCCAGAACCTCACCCACCCACTCCTGTAATTGACCCTTAACCTCCTGCTGAGTTACTGAAGTCCTAAAATCTTGGTTTAAAGACTTCAAGTTACAGAGAATCCACCATTTATTCTAGTTCAAATCAGCAAGTGACTCATGTCCCAAGTTGCAGAGGAAGGCAAAAAAACCCAGAGTTTCTGCCAATCTGACCTGGGGGAGACTCTGACGACACTGAGCATCTGGGCCAGACACCTGGGAAAGAATTTTCAGATGCAAGTCTGAGCCCTCCCGATCCAGTGTCCTATCTCCAAGGATTGGAGATATTTTCTAACAGTCATCACGGATGGGCTGTAGGCACTTGATCATACCCATCTCCTCCATAAACTTATCAAGCTCAGTCTTGAAACAAGTTAGATTTTTTTGCCACTACCACCCTTGGAAGACTGTTCCAGAACTTCACTCCTCTGCTGGCTAGAAACCTTCATCTAATTTAAAGCCTAAACTCGTTGATGGCCAGTTAATAGCTATTTGTACCAGTGCCAACATTGGCCCTTAACTTAAATAATTGCTCTCCTTCCCTGGTATTTATCCCTCTTTATTTAATTGACACCAACCATATCTCCCCCTCAGCCTTCATTTTGTTAGGCTAAACAAGCCAAGCTCCTTAAGTCTCCTGCAATAATGTAGGTTCTCCATTCCTCTGATCATCCTAGTAGCCCCTCTCTGCACCTGTTCCTGTTTGAATTCATCTTTCTTAAACATGGGAGACCAGAACTGCACCCATAATTCCACATGAGGTCTCACCAGCGCCTTATATATTGGTAATAACACTTCCTTATGTCTACTGGAAATACCTCACCTGATGCATTCGAGGATTACATGAGCCTTTTTCACAGCCGCATCACATTGGCAGCTCAGAGTTATCCTGCGATCGACCAATATACCCAGGTTTTTCTCCTCTGTTGCTTCCAACTGATATCTCCCCAGCTTATAGCAAAAATTATTTTTGGTCCCTAAATGCATGACTTTGCACTATTAAATTTCATCCCATTTCTCAAGATCATACAAGAGGACTTTCTGACCTCCAGGAGGGAGCATTCCATGCTGAACCATCCCTTCAAATCCTTGTAAGCTTTTTGCTTTTTCTTAGTAACTTGTCTGACATGCTTGTTCATCCACTTTGATCTGCAACTCTTCCCTACAATTTTTTACCCCTAGCTTGGGATGTAGGCTCCAGATAGTTTCTGCAGATTTGACTTAAAGTAACTCAAAGCCTGCTCCACATTCAGATCTTCGAGTTCTTCAGTTCAGTCCACTTCCCTAAGTAATTCCCTTAATTTTTTTAAATTGCCCTTTTGAAATCAAGGACCCCAGTTACTGAACTATTTTGTTTATCCTTCCATTTAGCTGAAACTAAACTAATTCATGATCACTCCAATCAAGGTTGTCCTCTACAACCAGTTCTTCTGTGAGGTCCTTGCTACTTACCAAAACAAAATTACCTCTTCTTGATTTGGTGACTATTTGGTGAAGAATCTGACAGCTATCACATCCAGGAATATCTGTGCCCTACCACTTGTCCTCCAATCTATAGCTGAGAAATTAACATCTTCCATAATCACACAATTCCCAGAAGTATTTATTTCATTAAAAATATTAAAAAGGTCTCTATCCATATCAAATCCTGGGAGTCTGAAGCAGACCAAGTAATATAGGTCAGAAATCGGTTTTAACAAAAGATAATAACTTGCTGAAGTTATGTTTTAGTCACCAGAAAACTTATTTTATTTTGTTTTACTTGTAACCACACTTGTTTCTTTTATTCTTACTTATCACTTAAATCTCTGTTCTTTGTTAATAAACTTATTCTGGTTTTATTATAAAAAAATCTCTGTCATATATTAAAGTGAATTTTGAATCTTCAACTAAACTAGGGAGGGATAGCTCAGTGGTTTGAGCATTGGCCTGCTTAAACCCAGGGTTGTGAGTTCAATCCTTGAGGGGGCCACTTAGGGATCTGGGGCAAAAAAATTGGTCCTGCTAGTGAAGGCAGGGGGCTGGACTCAATGACCTTTTAAGGTCCCTTCCAGTTCTAGGAGATTGGTATATCTCCAATTATTACTTTTATTACTAGTAAGCTGCTGTGTGCCCTCTCTCTTTGGAGGCAGTGAACAACTTCTAACAGTGGCCGGTGAGAGGGACTGGACGCTGCAGAGAGATGTTTCTGGGGAACTTGTGAATTGGAGTTTGTTGATTGTTACCTGCAAGGAAAGATTTGGACTGACAAGGTAGATGAAGTGGCATGTCAAAGCAGCAGCAAAAGGTCTCTCCTGCTGAGGTTGACTGGGGGTAATGCAGTGGCTTATGGTTCTGAGTACACCAAGCAGGACATCACAGAGACATCGTAGAACTAATATTTAGTTGTAATAGACTTCATGCCTACAATAGGGCTCTGGTTTCAAAGGCTCACTGTAACTTACATTTAAACAGAAACCACAAGTGTGGTTTTGGGGGGAGGGATAGCTCAGTGGTTTCAGCATTGGCTTGCTAAACCCAGGGTTGTAAGTTCAATCCTTAAGTGGGCCATTTAAGGAGCTGGGGCAAAAATCTGTCTGGTGATTGGTCCTGCTTTGAGCAGGGGGTTGGACTAGATGACCTCCTGAGGTCCCTGACATTCTATGATTCTAACTCCCTAGCACACAATCTTCTGTCTCCAAGATTATCAGGGTCTTCACTCAAACTACCTGATGAGTCACACTGGATCTGATTGTCAGAGTGAACATTGGGGACCCAGCACTCTACTCTCCTGGTCCAACAAACCCTCTCAGCCAGGTAAAGATCAGAGGTTTCTCTATCCCCACCATATGATGGAATCAACTATCTTAGCTATTTTTAGATCATAGGAAAGTATATCACCCCACTATAAGACAAGCTGGCAACAAGCTGGTAGAGCAATACAATCACCATGCCTCAAAATCTGTCAGTGTCTTAACCCCAAATCAGTTCCAATGATCACCATAGTGTGGCTCACCACCAGATTAAATCAGTTGAAGTATACAAGTAAACAAGTACAATCCAATCTGAATGCACCCATAATGAACACAGTCTTTTTGCAAGACTATGCTGCCACAGTAAAGAACATTATTTCTAGTCCATCAAAACCATAAAATCATGGATGGCAAAACAATTTTGTCTAGTGAACTAACCCACCGCTGGACCCAAGCGCTGACAACTGTGGAGAGCTCTCAAACCTATTCTACAGAAAAGATCAACTACATTTGAAAGAAACTCACGAAGGCTGACCTTCCTAAACTAGACCATTTAGTATTAATCTCTCTGCTACTTCTCACAGAGTTTAGGCCTGTCACATACAATTAAACCCCAGAATCTGAAAAATATTCAAGTCATCACTCCTGCTGAACAGAGCTAGTGTCTCCCATCACACCCTCTCTGGTGAAAGCCAGCAAGGAAAAACTGTGTCCTGTGCTGGGAAAAATAACGAATACCTCTTTCAGAGGAGCAAACCTCTCCAACTATTGCTCACATTCAGCCTCCCTTTCCTAGCTAGAAACACTGAAGCTCCAGAAAAAACAAGACATCTTCAGGCATCCTGGATGCTGAAGAATCTGGCTTTAGACTAGGACACAGCGCAGATGATCCTAGCACTACCAATGATTGTCTCCTCTTTGCAATGTGTACTGGTCATTTATCAATGCTCATACTAACTCCCTCAACAGCCTCAAATAGTCAATAGAAAGGTGCTGCGCATTCATTTATTGAGTATGCTGGAAGTCAACTATTCAGTGTGTTAAAATGACTTCAGTTATTCTTTCCAACAGGACCCAGACAGTGGAGATAGGCTACTGTTCCGATCTCCAGAAGTAGATACCTTCTAACCTGCTTCTCCCCAGCTTTAATATCTATGAGTAATGATTTCAAGAAAAGATAAGGTACCACAGACCCTGCTGCAAACAGCATGCCAAAAACAAACAAACTATATCTCAGTTTCCAAAGACAACCCATGCCATCACAAGAATGTAACCATACCTAGATCAGCATCTGAATGAACAGATGTCAAGGCGGCTACACTCTTCATAGTAATCGATCAACCTGCACCCTTGGGCCTAAAATTCTGGTTGTACAGCTCCAAAGTTATAGGCCCTTCCTAGAGCTACAGAAAAAGCTCTACTAATGATCAGTTAGAGAGAAACCCCTTTCTTAGTATCTTAGAAAGAGTATGAGAGTAATATACTCAAGCAGTGCCCTATCCTTCACCCACTGAAATCAATGACAGAAGATCTCGCATTAAAATCAGCGGGAGCAGGACTGACCCCAACACAAAAAATTTCAACTTTACGAGCTATTTTCTTTAAATGCAACTGTTGCACATTTTCAAAGATACTTAATAACATATGAAGAGTTTGAAGTGGTAATGAAAAGCAAGTTTTATACTAAGGAAACAAGAGGCAATGAAAACCACTAGACCAAGATTGTGACAACCTGCGTTCTATTCCTTGTTTGGCCATTAGCCTGTCAGCTGGCCTACAATAAGTAATTTCACCTCTGTGCCTCAGTTTCCCTCTGTAAAATGAGGAGAGTGGCACCTTACTTCATAAAAAAATGGAGATCTATGGCAGAGACGCACTGAAAGTTAAGTATTAGACAAACATCCACAATTTAATTGTAGTGACCTGACACTCAGTTGGATCAATTTTCTTTAAAAACTCTGCAAACACATTCTAGAATAAATCTGGATTTTAGGTCAAATCAGTTTTCCACCCAAAGTTACAAGGAGGGACTAGAATAGGCTTTTAAAATGGAAGCTATTGGCAAACAACTAGAGAGGCTACTGCCTCTCCATAACAACAGTAAAAATTGCCTAAGTAAAGCTACTTGTAATACCACCTTAGCAGCTCTTACATTGTCAATTGTGGAGCTAATATGTAAAGATTCACTAGTTTAAGAAGTGGTAACCATTGTCATTTCCCCTCCCATCAAGTCTCTTCAGCTTCGTAACTGCCCTCTGCCTTTCTTTGTGGCTTCCTCTCTCCAACTTGCAAGGAAACTTGTGGGAGCTAAATTAGAACCTACTGGTGGCCATTTTTCTCTGTCACCATTACACCAAAAAATAGTTCAGATAGCGATACTGCAGCAAGAGTGCTCTTAAGCTTATTAAAGGAGTGAGATTGAGAATGTAGGGATATTGCAAAAATAGAAAATAGAAAGGAGAATCCTCCGGAGCACCAATCCTCCTCTTCAGCCAATAAAGGCTGCAATTACAGTCGAACAAGTATCGCTGTAAGTAATGGGAAGATAACTTCCTTTCCATTCTCAACTCCTGTAACACTAGGGCAAGGAGAAAAGGTGTCATGCTAACTTGCACCCCTGGCTGGGTAGGACACAATGATACTTGGGAGCAACGACTAAGAAATTACAACACATTAAGATAACCAAAATGGGACTGCTTACCTTAATTCGAGGCATGGTGACAGTGGGTGGCTTCGCTTCAGCAATGAAACTGTGGCATGTTCCTTTTTCAACAAGTTGTGTAGTGTAGGGCATGAACTGTTTACCCTTTGATCCAAACACAAAATCATCTCTCAAAGCATCTATCAACACGATGACTGCTTTTTTGAAAAGAGGTGATGGAATCTTGGTCCAATTAGAAGTCACTCCTAAAATAAATGTATACATAAAATGTGCAGAGCATCAATGCAAGTTAAGGGTCCACAACAAAAATGATCAGCACTTCACGTAAGACTTCTGCAATAGTTGTAATTGCCAGTGACAGCAATTTAAAAGTTAGAAAGTCAGCCCACCTTTTCAAGATTTGAAATTCCAGTCTAGTACCAGTATTTGACTGTCCATATTCTGGTTTTCACTGTAAACAAGACAGGACTGTACTGTTTTTAGTTCATCTGCAGCTGGAATTTATGGCTATCCATATCCACCTTAAGAACAGGAGTACTTGTGGCACCTTAGAGATTAACAAATTTATTTGAGCATAAGAACAAGTGCCACAAGTACTCCTGTTCTTTTTGCAGATACAGACTAACACAGCTGCTACTCTGAAACCTGTCATATCCACCTTGGCTTCATGAAATCAAAAGGTTTAGTCCACATGGTCTTTATCATAGAATATTAGGATTGGAAGGGACCTCAGGAGGTCATCTAGTCCAACCCCCTGCTCAAAGCAGGACCCAATCCCCAGACAAATTTTTGCCCCAGATCCCTCAAGGATTGAACTCACAACCCTGGGTTTAGCAAGCCAATGCTCAAACCATTGAGCTATTCCTCCCCAATAATGCACTGACCTGCAGTGGTGCCCATCACTGAGGGGAAGTGCTAGACGTAGTAAGTAGAAATTGGGTAAAACGGCTTGTGAGCCCTCTGATTGCCACTGCATTTTATGTTTTAGACGCCAGCTTGTAGTTTTTATATAGTTGTATGTTGTGTATATTTAGAAAATATGGTTATCTGGAATCCTATTGTGCCTGTGATTTTATATATTGTTATGTAAAGAACAAAATAGATACGGATTCAACTGAAACAAGTACTACTCATACGGTGTTACGCTTCACAGACAGGGGCAATGTAACAAGAGCAGTCAAGATTCACAGAAAGAAAAAGCTGTGGCAACAGCCACACTTCCACCTCCTTGTGGGGAGCTAGTGGTCCAGTCCCATTCCAGAGAGGCACAGGGGGGAGGTGGGCCAGTCCTATCCCCTGGGGAAGAGGGGGGTTGGTGGGCTAAGGTGTGTGTGTGGGGGCGGGGAGGGGTGTCTCACTGATGGCTGGCCCAGAGCAGACATTAGCCCAGCTTGCTCCATGCTCAGCTCTGGCCCAGGCTACCACTGCTGCTTCTTGTCCAGCCGACAGGGAGACAAAGAACCAGTCAAATTAAACTTTATTTTCTTTCTTCTGCCAATGCCTCACTTCCTGCTGGGTTTATTCTCTCTCATGAATCATAAAACCAAATAAACCAAAAAGACTCCAAACTCTTGGGCTCCTGGATCTTGTTTTCCAGCTTCCAGCCGAAAGAAAACTTTTAAAGCCAAATTCTAACCACCTGTAAAAGGGATTAATAATGGACTTGCTCTCAAACTGTTAATTAGTATGAATGGAGCTGTTATAATAAAAGGCACGGGGACTATGCAAACATAGGTGGCCTGTGATGGAAGGGAATTAATATCTCAAATGAACATGGGTGAGTGTGATTCATATACAAAAATCGTGCAAGGAGCGAGGGCAGACTCTGCATGTGCTAATGAAGCACCTAAGGATTTTCAATAATTAGATCTGACAAGCTTTGTTAAGAAGGAAAAGTGAGCAAGGGCCCAGCAAGGCAGGGGATGGGGACATGGTTACCTAGGCCGAGCAGGGGATTGGAAGCAGGAGAGGGGCTGGATACCTGGGCCAAGCAGGGGTAGGGGAAGTGGAAGAGGAGCTGACTACCTAGGCAAGGCCAGAAGGAAAAAGAAGGGTTGAGGGGAACCCCTCACCTGGACCAGACCAGACCAGGGAAAGGAGGAGGGGGGACAGGCTGCTTACCTAGCCAGGGCAGTGGAAGGAGTGAACGGGGAGGACAGTGGCAGAGGAGATGATTATATCTAGGTGGGGTGATTACCTGGGCCGGGCAGCAGAAGGAGGGACCGAGGGTTGCCCAGGCCCAGAGGGAGATGGGAGGGGGCGGGAGGTCCTGGTTACCTAGGCCAGCCAGGGGAAGGGGTGGGCCGGATACCCAGGCCAGGTGGGGGATGGGCAGGCCAATTACCTGACCCAGGCAGGGGAAGGAGAGGACGGTGGGGGCTGGTTACCTGGGCCGGGCCAGGGATGGGGGCTGGTTACCTGGGCTGGGCGGATTACCTGGGCAGGGAAGGAGAGGACGCCGGGGGCAGGTTACCCGGGCTAGGTGGGGGAAGGAGGCGGTTACCCGGGCGGGGCAAGAAGAGGCCGGCAGGGGCTGGTTACCTGGGCCTGGTGGGGAAATAGAGGACGGTGAGGGCTGGTTACCTGGGTCAGGGAAGGCGAGGGCGGCGGGGATGGGGGCTGGTTACCCGGGAATGGGGGCTGGTTACCTGGGCCGGGCGGGGGATGGGGGGGCTGGTTACCCGGGCCGGGCCGAGCCGGGGAAGGTGGGGGCTGGGGACCCGGGGGAGGGGGAGGTGGGTTACCCGGGCCGGGGCGGGGCAGGTTACCCGGGCCGGGCGGGGCGGGCAGGTTACCCGGGCCGGGCCGGGGCTGGGGCTGGTTACCCAGGCCGGGCCGGGGCTGGGGGCTGGTTACCCAGGCCGGGCCGAGCCGGGGAAGGCGGGGCAGGTTACCCGGGGATGGGGCTGGTTACCCGGGCCGGGCGGGGGCGGGGCAGGTTACCCGGGCCGGGCCGGGCCGGGACGGCGGGGGCAGGTTACCCGGGGGATGGGGGGGCGGGTTACCCGGGCCGGGCGGGGGATGGGGGGGCTGGTTACCCGGGTCGGGAAGGCGGGGCAGGTTACCCGGGGATGGGGCGGGTTACCTGGGCCGGGCGGGGGCGGCCCAGCGGGCGGGACCCCGCGGGCCTCTCTCCGGGGCAGGGATCTCACGGGCACCGGGAAGAAGCCCCGGAGGAACAGCCCCACCCCGAGCGCCTGCACCAGGAGGCAGCCGGCGGCGAAGACCCCCGAGCGCAGCCGCATCCTCGGCGCTAGGGCGGCCCCGGCCAGCAGCGCTCCCAGCCCGTCCGGCTCAGGTGCAGGGGGCGGGGCGGGGCGGGGCGGCCCAGCCAGCGCGGCGATTGGCTCCTGCCTAACCAACCGGCAGCCTCCGCCTGCCAAACCAACCGAACCTCCGCGCCACACCGGCCCGAGCCCGGAAGGGCTACTCAGAAAACTACAGCTCCCAGCAGCCCCCTGCTCTATGGAGCGGCGCAGGGATCAATCCGCGTTGCCCACTCCCAATCTTGCCCAGCCGCCTTGCAGGGAGTGGGGGGAGTCACTGGTGCTGCCTCCTGGTCCTTGCGGCCCCACTGCAGCAGCTGACATTTGCCTCACGCCGGGGCAGTGAGCGGCTGCATGGCCAAAGGCACTGGCTATGGGTGTGACTATCTAGGCTAAGGCCGGCACAGCCTGGGGCTAGGGCCAGTCAGCTGCACGCACGTGCCTTCCGGGGCCTGGCACCTCAGTAGGTCCTGCCACTTGCCCAGCATGTGTTAGTGAACAGTGGCAAGCGAGGGGCAGGGTTGTGCGGGGCAGGCAGCAGCAAGGGGCAGGGGAGGGTGGACAAAAGGAGGAAGGGCCGAGAAATCGGGGCAAAGCTGAGTCTGGTCAAGTGAACTCAGCTGCTCTCCAGACTGAAAGGCACCAAGCAGCATCCAGTTCCCTGGACGCTACCTGGCCTGCGGGAACGGGGTTGGGAAAGAAGAGGCTAGGAGAAATAGCCAGCAGTCAGCCCACCACACTTTTGCTCAATGCGAATTGAATTAGTTTTGTGTATTGTTCATGTGCACACAATGCTGCCTGCCATGCATTGCTCTGGCAGTCCTTCAGCTGCTCCGTGTTAATGACTTGTCTGTGAATCTGCATGAGTTCTGCTGCTCTGACCGCAAGTTGACCAGATAGTCTCCCTCTCATTTAAAAACGGACACAAGGCCAGAATCTGCCCATTTGCTCCTGGATTTAGCTATATCTCCATTAGTGTGAGATTACTCCAGAAGTCCTACAACAGGCATCAAGCAGCTGCTCGGTGTCATGCTGAGATCCTGGATCTCGTTGCCACCCTGAGGAGAAGTGCGGGTGCAGCAAGATCTTGTGGACAGCTCTACAGAATAAAGATCTTTTTTGTGACCATTGTTAAGGAGATGTCTGCCAGGGGTCACAACCGAGATACTGTCCAGTGCTGGATAAAGAGCAAAGAACTCAGGAGGACTTATGTTAAAACCAAGGAATGCTGTGGAAATGAAAGTGTAAACTCTCCATTTTTTGAGGAGATGGATGGGATTTTGAACAATTACACTGCCACCAAGCATTATGGACCCTGTTGCCCCCTCTCTACCTTCCAAACCCCCGAGGATAAGTAGCAAAAGTCATGGGAGGAGGAACACAAGGAAGACGGTGAAGAGCTCTCTCTGAGGGCAGCTACGTAGGAAGCAAGCCCAAACTCCAGATAAAACCCAGGCCAGGACTGAGGAGGCAGATTGTGTGGAGAGAATGTCAGTATGTTAAGTATTTATCTTTACAATTTATTATACTGTACGGCTGTGCTAACTTCTGTTCTGGGTGCCCCAGGCACCATACAAGCTAGAAGCTTTTCTGAGTCCTCAGCCCCCACCTCTCTCCTGCAGTCCGCCCGTGCACTACACCCCCAGAATGCCCACCCCATACACTTTTTCAGAATGGCATCTGTCCTGGCCAGGCAGCTGACTTCTGATTCACGCTAAAGCCCTGACTCTCGACTCTTTTCAAGCCCACACCATGGAGGGTACATACCAATCTAATTCCTTTCTTCTCCCTGCATCTGTCCAGCCTGGTGAACACTCCCAATTCCCAAACCCCATTCACCTGCTCAAAATAACTGTCAGCAGCATGGAGCAGCTGCAACTTTGTACCCCACTTCCCCTCCCCTTCCTCAGCATATTTGAATAATGAAAACATTCAGTTGTGTGAAATTCAGCCCTCTGAGACAGTGGTTCTAGGAAAAGAAGTTTGGGTAGCGTTCTTAGTTTACAGGAGGTAGGTGTGGGTACTCCATGTCATGCAGCTGCCATTTGAGGTATAAATGGCCTGTAATAGGCATTCATACAGGAAAACCTTAGGGATAGCCAAGCTGAACAACTCTGAATGGCTATTTGCAGGCTTACATAGAGACACACTAGGAGCAGTTCATGCATCAAACTGTCAGTGCTGAAACCAATCAGTTTCTCCCTGCAGTTTCAGTATATCTGCAGTGGAGATAAAGCAGCATCTAAGATGGAGAAATTGCTCAATTTAGGTCTGATGCTGTGAGGTCATTGTCCTCGGTGCGGCTCACAATTCCCTTCCACTCCTGCTGCACTTCTGGGGGAACCATCAGGCTGGGAAGTTATTCCCCAAGTCTCGCTGGTCTGCCCTTTGCCTTTTTGAATAAGGCCACTGGCTGCCTCCTAGGCACCCACCTCAGTGTAACATCATGGAGCGCCAGGGCAGCTTGAAGCAATGTCGAGGGGATTACTATCCAGCTCGTCCCCAGATGCCCCCCACTAACCTATCCTGTATCACATAAGCACCTCCAAGGCACAGCAAAACCAAACTGGGAACATAATTCCCAACCCCCACAGCCTCCAAGGCACAACGGCTTGTGACGTACAAGGAGGGTGTGGGGAGGGGAGCCTGGGCCCTCCCACTCTACCAGGCTCCGACCCAGGGCCCTTTGAGAGCTGTCAATGCTCTGACAGCCGGAGCTGCCCAAGGTGGCCCTCTCTGAGCCACTTTCTAGCACATCCCCCACCCCCTGAGATTGTCCCAAAATCACTGTCTGAGTTTAGGTGGTGTGAGGGATGTCTGCTCACCAAAAGGCACCCTCTCAGGCAGCAACTGCCTCCACCGGCGGTATGGCCCAGCCTCCTGGGCCAGCTTAGGCCAAGGGCTTTCCCCTGCTCGGGTAGTTTGAACAAAAATAAAGGGGGATTAACCAAGTCCAGAATTCATATGAAAAGGAGAGGGGAATGCTTCCCTCTCAGGCTCTCTCTGCAGCAGGTCTGCCCTTCACCTCAGGGAGGGGCGACTGGCAGCTGTTTAAGGAGAGGTTCTGCCTTTCCTCAGATTTTCACTCCTGGAGCTGCAGGTTGCAGGTCTGCTCTCTTCCCTGAGCAGACACCAAATGACCTGCTCCCCTGCCTTTTAACTCCTCTTCCAGTTGGTGCATTTGCTACAGGTGTGGTGGGGTGGAGCTGCCTGGGCCTAGAGCAATTCCTTAACCCCTTATTGTCCAGTGTGGGGTTTGTACATCCCATCACAGCTGGGAAGAATATCAGGGACAGGAAGTCATAAATGTTGTTTAAAAAAATTCTATTGTAGCCTCTCTGGAATGGGAACAATAACCGCTCGTGGTTTTGTCCTGTTCCCGCAGCCACGGCACCCGCAGTGTCTGGACCTGCGAGGACAGGGCTTTTACCAATGGCTGAGCGGCTGGCTAATCTGAAGGGGAAGAAACAGAAAACTCAGGATGAAACGTTTGCAGCTTCACTGCAGACTCCCTGCAAAAATTGATACTGGAGAGGAGGGGGTTGTATTTGACGTAACAGAGGAGAAAACCCAGAGAATTATCCAAAGAGAGCATTGAAGAAGCCAGAGACAGTTGCAGTGGTCAAAGCCAGCATTGCCGTGGTACTGTAGAGAAAGACAGGGAGATGCAGAGGCAACTGGAGGAGACAAGACAGAGTTAGAGTGCTCTGCTGCAGTGCGTGCTGGTAGCGGGCACACAGAAAATCCCGTGCCCTCAACCAGACCCCGCCATGTTCTATAGCTGGGAAGTTATTCACCAAGTCTCGCTGGTCTGCCCTTTGCCTTTTTGAATAAGGCCACTGGCTGCCTCCTAGGCACCCACCTCAGTGTAACATCATGGATGCATTAACAGGTGTGTTGTGAGCAAGACACAAGAAGTCATTCTTTCGCTCTACTCTGCGCTGATTAGGCCTCAACTGGAGTATTGTGTCCAGTTCTGGGCACCACATTTCAAGAAAGATGTGGAGAAATTGGAGAGGGTCCAGAGAAGAGCAACAAGAATGATTAAAGGTCTAGAGAACATGACCTATGAAGGAAGGCTGAAAGAATTGGGTTTGTTTAGTTTGGAAAAGAGAAGACTGAGAGGGGATATGATAGCAGTTTTCAGGTATCTAAAAGGGTGTCATAAGGAGGAGGAAGAAAACTTGTTCATCTTAGCCTCTAAGGATAGAACAAGAAGCAATGGGCTTAAACTGCAGCAAGGGAGGTTTAGGTTGGACATTAGGAAAAACTTCCTAACTGTCAGGGTGGTTAAACACTGGAATAAATTGCCTAGGTTGTGGAATCTCCATCTCTGGAGATATTTAAGAGTAGGTTAGATAAATGTCTATCAGGGATGGTCTAGACAGTATTTGGTCCTGCCATGAGGGCAAGGGACTGGACTCGATGACCTCTCGAGGTCCCTTCCAGGCCTAGAATCTATGAATCTATGCTGGAGGTAGAACAAACATCCTCCCTCTCTGATCAGAGTGCTACTTGCAAAGTTGTCACTAGGAAATTAGACAATGTACTTGGAGAGGTGATGGGGGTAGGGGCGGACACCACTTGCTCTGTGCACAAGCCTTTAAATAAAATCAAGTATGAACAGGAGAGCCGTCCTCCTTTTATACACAGTGCATATACTATATCAATTGAGAAACACATTTATGAAATAATACTCTTGGCAGCATATAGCCAGTTACAATACAATCCCCAAGAATTACTGTTTCATCAGAAAATCCAAAAGGACATAAGGTAACTTTTACCATCTTTCCATTCTTTAGTACCTGGCAAATTGTATATATGTCAGGTCTCTGCTGGTTTAAACAGAGCCAGAGCATCAAAAGGGTTATCTAAGGCAGTTCACTGAAGTGCGAATCTCTACTTCATGGTACTGCAGTGGAAGTCTCAAAGGCTTTGTAGTGACTGAGTGGAAAGAGGAGGCACACGGGTTGTCATTTTAAACCCCACTACAAAGGGGACATTTTAATCCCATAAGTGAAGGAGGCAGCAGAATTATACAGTAGATTTACCCACAAACAAAGGGTGAGTTCCCCCTCACGCCCCACGTTCAGTTTCAGATACTAAGGCGAGGGGCCCTACCTAAGCATAATAGAATTTGGAACTGAGTGCTTCAGAGGCAATCAAAGGCTGTGAAAGCCTCTAACAACCCCCTGCAGGAAGTGAGAGCCATTTGGTTTGTGTCCTGCAGGCTAAAGACTAATGGGTGAAAAGACATAGCTCCTGAGCTTGCTGTTAGGATGATTTAAAAAAAAAAGAAAAGAAAAGAAAAGAAAAGCAAACCTGTAGATTAAACGAATTGAAAGAACTACATGGTGCAGTAGGTAAACTCATCCGTTGCCACAGGAGTCAAAATGACACGGGAAAGGTGGCTTGATAGCATCATCTTGGTCCCTATTTGTACACGCTAAATTGTATTGAGGTGTGAATATCAGTCTGTGCTTACGAGGGTCCCTGTCTGTGTTAGAATAGCAGTGGTACTGCAGGTTCACATGGAGATACTTTGGAGAACGGAAAGAATCATCTAGATGCTTGCACTCTACCTGATCTCAGCAAGTGCTTTTCAGGTCAGATGAGCTCAATGTCAGTCTTTTCATTGGCTCTAATGAACTTCAAATAAAGCCCTTAGGACAACAGGTTAAAAACATGGGTGCCTAAGGTTATTCACTGAGTCCACATCTAGGCACTTAAATAAGTGACCTGATTCTGAAGAGTGCAGAGCACCCAGCAGCTCCTATCACTTACTAACATAATTCCAGCCACGTAGCCTTCAGGACCGAAACTGCAGGGAAGAGCCACCCAGAGTCTGATTGGCCTCCAGGGTATAGGATGTATCCCAGAAATGCCTGTTCAGCCACTCTGCTCATCAGGTCAGACTCTGTTTGCTCAGCCAGGTATGGAATGCAATCAGTGCATCTTTACAGGTGACCAGGCCTCCACGTGGCCCAGCATGGAGCAATGGCGAGCTGATGGACCTCATCAGTGTTTGGGGACCAGGAGGCATGCAGTCAGGAGCTCTTCTCAGGAGGCCCCTGGAACTTGGTGCAGAAGAATCACAGGAGCAGTCCCAGGTAAGCAGCATTTATTGCAATGCAAAGGTTTTGGGAGAGGAGGGGATGGGTGGGGCATGCATGCATGCCTATGCACATGGAAATCCCCATGGATGTGTCTATCGCCACTGTTCCAGGAGGGGGGGGGGGAATGCTGCTACAGAGAGCGGGTTAATTCCTGAGGGAGCCAGCATCCAGGTTCTTACCTACACCATCACCAGCTGCCCCCGACACCTGCAGGTCACCTATGAGCCCAGAGAAGAAGACCCTTAACCTCTGCACTCAACCCCCCCCATCATGCAACAGTACAATCTGAGGGTGTGCAGCACTCCCTGCAGTAACATATGAAAAACTATGAATGTACAGTTCAATTTTAAATAAATGATTTCTTTGATTATGAATCAGTTTTTATTATTGCATAAAGTGAAGATACAAAACCAATGAAAACACACAGGTAAACAACATCAAGGAAAGGGGCACTTAAAAAAAGCACTGTGTGCAAAAACATTACTGTTGGCTTTCAGCCTCAATTTTCTCCTCAGGCATCCCCCTCCCTGTTGCCCCCCTGTGGGGGGCGTCTCTAGTAGCTGCTGCTGTCTGGTGCAAAATTCAGCCTCTCCAGGACTTGCCTCTCGTTGGTGCATGGCTGGCTTTGCTTCACCTTTCACACTCAATATTATGGATATACACACGCAGCGGATATAACGCAGGGGGATGAGCTTTCCTGCATCTTCCTGAACAGGCCACTGTTCCGAAGATGCGTGCATCATCACACTTTTCCCAGCCTGTGTGTAAATATCAATGGTTCTGCAGCCACTGCTCGTCATCCCATACTTCCACACAATGTGATCCCACCACTCACTGCTTGTCTCAAAAATCCATATCATCATCGGACTCTCACCACACTTTTGAGCTGAAGGAGGGATAGCCAAAAATTCCTCAGCAGCTCAGGCTCCATTTGCCATAGCCTGAGAGCCAGCTGAGCTGCTGCAGAAGCAGCATGAGTAAGAACAGACAGCCACTGATAACCCTTCCTACAGCCTTGACTTGGTCTTGCTCTGCCTTGTGCTACCTACTGGCTGTTTGCCCCAAACCCCTTCCTGCTCCTTCCCCAGTCTCTTAGCTTAAGCCTCAGTCCACAGCTGCCCCTTAGCTTCCTCCCCTCCCCCGCTCTGTCCTCCTTACCTTTTACCCCTCCCCCTTCCTTTGTTCTTCTGTTTAGTTACTCACCTCCTGACTAACACCCACACTGCAATAAAATCATGGCACCTATTTGCCCCCATCCCAGTGATTCCTCTTCTTGTATGTTATATCCCTTTCCCCGGCCCTTTTTTTGGGTCTTGCCTGTTTCAGTTGCAAGCTCTACATGGCAGGGGCCGTCTACCACGCTGTGTTTGTACAGCACCTGGCACCACAGGGCCCTATGTGCTACTATAATAAACTCAATTAAGATGCTGAAGTTAGACATTTAAATAAATGAATTACAGAAATAGAAATTCATCAAAATTACAGTCCCAGGTAATAACTCACAGACAAGTGTTTTCCCCATCACAGGTGCAACTTTCTCTAACCTCAACTATTCATTTAAGATGTCTAGTTTCTTTTGACAGGTTTGAGAGTAGCAGCCGTGTTTTGAAATTCACAAGGAGATACAAGAACAGCCAGATACTCAATAACCCTGATCCTGATTGACTTAAAGCCCTGACGTTGTATTAGCCCACTGCCAAAAACAACGGCTAACTCTAGCTTAAAAATATTAACACAGTAAGACACTTATCTTGTTTTAGAAGCTGTTGATTTCTGTGACACCATAATCCTGTAGTACTTCTAAGATACGAATGCGGGAAACATTGATTTTTTTCCTTGGCTCCTTTTTCACTGTGTATAAACACAATACGATTTCTAGCATAAGAAGTTTATTCATCTTAACACACAGTCTCTTATTTAGTCTATTTTTAGGTATTCAGATTGAAAATTGGAATGAGGCTAGTACACAATAAATATGCAACTTGTTTACAGGATTCTCAACTAAAAGTGTGCACTTTGGGAATCATATTTTACATATAATAACCACATCACCTCTTAGGGAAAAGAAGTACACCTATAAGACTCTTTCCTGCTGTTTGTCAGTGATTGCAGCAGTGAGTCAGGAGGTCGTACTCCAGTGGTTCCCAAACTATAGGTCCTCTAGTATACGTGCAAGGTCATGATGGATGGAGGACACCATTTTGTAGAGCATGTATTTCTGGTGGGGGTCTGCGAAGGCCCCATATAAGGTCTTGGGAATGGGGTCATGTAGGCAAAAAGTTTGGGAACTGCAGTCCTACTCATTACTGCCCTGGTCCAGGAAAGAAAAACGTACATGGGGTAGTTAAAAACAAAACTGTTCATTGCAACAAAAGACAGTCATTTCCCTATATTCCAGTTCCCTACGATGCTTAATGAACCAAGACTTGGCAAGCACAGCATTACCATGCTCATCAGGAAGGACTTTCAAGCCTTTACCTATTTACTCTCAGAACTCTTGTCTTTCAAAGTCAGCACTTACTGCCTCGAGTCTACTATCAGAAACACAGATTATGGCCGAACCACCTCCTTTGTATAGGGTTTCTAAGATCTGCCCCTTTCCCATAATGCTTTGTTTAAAGGAGATTGACAGGAAAGCTTCTTTCCCCCTACTTTTTCTGTAGCACAAGCTAGGAATTGCACTAACATTCCGTTTGTTGTCCAAGTAAGAAGTAGTACTCTGGTGATAGTCATTAAACACCTGTATATCAGAAGTGATGAATCAATTTTCCTGAATCATGAGAGTAGCTCTAAAGGTGGTATTTAAAAAAAAAATCATGTTTGTCCACTTTGGGATTTTTGAGCGTTTAGGTAGAAACAGTTTGCACTCACTTCAGGTTCAAAATTCAACCTTAAATGCAAAAAATGAGCCTTTTTGTGCTTTGCTGCCCCTCCAATCTCTGTCTTACCCAGTCTTCTGCTCCACAGTCATTCTCCATTCAGTGTGCCACTAATCTCAGTATTTTGCAGTGGAATGGACATTATTGAGGTATTGTGCAGATATTGTGAAAATGTGCAGAAAACAAACTTCAAGGCTAGAATGCTTAGCGTTCGGAACTGACGAAGTGTTCAATTATTGTTAATCATTTAATCAGCAAGAAGAATTTTGTTGGATATATAATTTTTTTCTGTTAACCTGTAATAGGCTAGCATTTTGATAATAGCCAAATCTTTTAATCCAATATTCAATTTATATAGCAATATATTCTAATAGTAAGAAGAATAGTCAGAGTAAATGGATATATAAAAAACATTCATGTGGAAGAGGGTAAGATGTATGATAAATAATCCAAATTCAGGAATATTAGTAAAAGAATAGTGATATTATACCTCTAAATGTCAAACAATCACATTTCTGATATACCAGTACCAGGGAACTATGGTATTAGACCTGGCACAAAGGACACTGATATTATCTGAGACTGGTATGAAGGTGCTGGCTGTGACGCCAGAGTTGCTGTTCCATTCTGAAATGGGCTTAAAATGGAGCATAAATTCCTGTTTTAATACTATGAGTAGGAGACTTACAAGTCTGAGTCTTCAATGTTCGTTTTGATGTCCTTTGAACGGTCTATATATTTTGGTTTGGTTTCTTTCAATAGATTTTTAATATGAATTGTTTGAAATTAGTCTCTGGCTGAAACTTGTCAGGATTTCGCCTGTTTCCTTGTCAATATGTGCCTTTAAAACTGTGTACAGCTACACCAGTTTTAGCAGAGGGGGTGAGTCTTGAGAAAAGCTGGTGCAATAGCTGTTTAATAGATTTAGGATTCGATCTGCTTTGCCATCATGCTTCATAATGAAAGCTCAATCTTCAGCAGAGGCTGGCACACAAAAATTTCCTTAAGGAAGAACTCACAAATTGCCCTTCCTAAAAACCGCTGCCATCTCCTATTGTTCTCACTGGAGCTGAGGCCACAAACCACCATCAGTTAAAATGGCTGCCATTCCCTTACAGCACATCGAGAAAGAAGTTACAGGCTACAGTTAGCAAAGATGGTCATCATCTCCCATTGTCCCAAAGAATGAAGGCAGCCTGTCCACCCCTGGAAAAATGGCAGCACCTTAAATAGTCTGGAGGAACTGTGAGGTGTACGTGAACATGAAGGACAGTGGAATCAAATGGGAAAGATAGTGATGTGGGGGTGAGGGAGTGTGTAGGGAAAAATGGACTGACAGGGAGGGAAGCAGGTGGGAGCGGTGACACAGAATCATAGAACTGGAAGGGACCTTGATAGGTCATCTAGTCCAGTCCCCTGCACTGAGGCAGCACTGAGTATTATCTAGAACATCCCTGACAGGTGTTTGTCCAACCTGTTCTTGAAAACCTCCAATGACAGGGATTCCACAGCCTCCTTAAATAATTTGTGCAGTGACGTGCACAGAAGAGAAAGGGAGGGGCTACAGGAGAGCAATGTTCCTTCAATATTTCTCCATAAATTTCTAAGGATGTTTACACTACATGATCCAATAACCTTTTAAGGGCAACTGGCCAGGGGGTTACCGGAATGTCCTGATTCTGGCGTGTGCTGTCCGGTTCACCAAAAAGAGTGTCATGTGAGTTCTCACATGAAAGCCAGGCACAATGGTCAGTACTGACATTGTGAAATGAATGTACAGATACTATCTAAGGAGTTATGTGTATACACTGAACATGTCTTAAAGTCTGTATCACGTCAGAGTTGACAAACGGGATTTCTGTCCAACAAGAGATGTTTATTCACCTGTCTTTCTGTTGAAATGTACATTAAGTATTGTCTCATTCAGAGTGGGTGTCCCACCACCTGTTTAAGTTGAACACAGGTGAAGGATTTTAAATATTTCAGAAAGGAACTAACAGGCGGAGAAACACAGCACGAAAGGGAACCTTATCTGGAGAAACACTTGAAAGTTTTGCTGGGCTATATTTGGGGAACAAAGATGACATCCCATCATCCTGCACCTAGGAAGTAAATGGGAAGTGTGTTGACATTCATGAAAACAGGATCGCAACCGGCCTTGGTTGAGATAGTGCAGAGGACTTTTGGGGCGAGATAAATTTTTTTAGACAAGAGTAACTTCTTAGTTGAGTTTAGTCTCTAGAAAACTTGCTACGGTTTTGTTTTATATGTAATCTTTTATTTCCATTATCCTTACTCACTCTCTCTTTAGTCTTTGGTAATAAAAACGTATCCTCATTTTCCCTATAAATACAATCTCAGTGCCGTGACACTGAGCAAGGTGCTGATCCGGAGCTGATGTGGTATTTCTGTGAGTGTTCTGTGGCTAAGGGACTGAACACTACAGGAGAATGTTTCAAAGAGGCTCAGGGACTGGGGTGCACCTATTGTTAACCTGCAAAGCAAAGTAAGGGCTGGCACAGCACAGAGGAGAGCACATGGGTGGCTAACGAGCTGACATCCAGTGAAGCACATCCAAGCCTCCCTCACCCTGGAAGCAGGGGATAACAAGGTGACTCACAGTCCTGGGTCCCTCAAGAATCATCGCACACTGATATCACTGAGTGTGTTAATATTTCAGCAACTACTCACTATGTACAATTAAACTGACTTTCTTGGACACTGAGCAGAAGCATGTTTAGTCTGTTGTGGATTTTTTAAAATTGGTTAATTTATTTTATATTAATATCTCCTAAGGTTCCCTATTGAGACCCTTCTAAATTAGTATTGATGCCCATGTATAGGTTGAATCACATGTAATAAAGCTCTTGATTCACAAACTTGCTTATTTAACATATAATTTATGCAAAGTAATTTAAATGGCATCTCCTTGTCTGATCTGAACAGCCCTAGATGTTAAAACACTTGTAAGGTTAACCCTGAACAAAAAGCAAGCACTCATTCAAATGCAGAGTGTGTGAGCAAGCCAGCAGGGAGTGGTGGGGGAGGAGCTGGGCCTGCAGGGAGAAATGGGGGGTGAAGAGGACCCCAGTACAGTGCAGCTAGAGAAAACTCAGCTGAGCTGGGCTACCCAGCGTACATCAAAGGGTTGCAGCACTCTCTGGGCCAGTCCAAAGCCTAGGCTCTCACCGATTTCAGTGGAACTTGAACAAAAGTTCCCGTGTAAACCAGTCAGGTGCCTGATTGGCATTTATCAACCTGGCCACAGTTAGATTCACCCCTGCCACTGCAGACATCCATGCACAAAACACACATGGACATAGAAGCATCAGGAGGTCTTCTCCACATCACTCCGCGCCAAGGCTGCTGATTCTTTTTCACTTTCCACAAGCATTAAATACACTAATATGTCCAACAATATCACAAGGACTGAAGCATTCCAGTTAGGCTATTTTATCAACTTTACCATTTGCAAAACTTATTTTAAAATAAAGCTAAACATTTTTAGAAGGAAGGGCATATGAATTCTAGGTTTCTTGGACCCCAAATACAAGTTCTAAAACCTTCCCTGGAGGTTGGCAAGCACTTGATGCGCACTGTTCCACGACATGTCAAAGACTGATGAAAGCGACAGCAGCTTAAAAAGCTAGATTGAGCAACTACATTGTTCATTAGGTCAGTGCCTTTAAAATACCTACCTCTCTCCTATTTTAACTGATTTAGCAGATCACATTCCACGCTGGTCTTATGGCATTCAAGCAAAGAACGTCATAGGTTAAAGCAATGCTAGCATCAACATCCTGGGATTTTACAAGATAGCGGTGGGTTAAGTAATTTCACTAGTCCGAGTCTTGCTAAGTGATCATGGGTTAGAATTTTGAAGTATGTTACTTAGAGTGCTATTTTCTGTATACTTAACAGTAATGGTCCAAAACAATGTAACTTGAACAGAATGAATACTGCATTTTTGGTGACTGATGTAGAATTCTGTAATGTTTTTAAGGAACCACAGGAGGTGTGCACTCTAATGGGATCTACTCAGCCTAAATACCACACAGTGCTTCAGAAGTGTGCCCTTAGGACCTGGTCCAAAGCCAGTTATATCAGTGGGAAGACCCCCATTGACTTCAAGGGGTTTTGCATTAGGTCTTTAAGCATCAAGCTATTATATTGTCTTCCTGCAGAGAATCAGTTTCAAAATAATGAGCCAGAGCAGGGAAAATCTAGGTCTCTCTTTGACCTGAAGCGTCTAGCTACTCAGTGTATTGTTAAAAATGGGAATTGCTTTCAACAGCTCACTTTCAGTTTCATCAGTGGCCTTACTAACTTATGGATAGTCTTATTAGGGAACTGGACAGGTGTCCTCAAGCCCCACAGAAATTCTGGTACTGGTGAGACATATAGATGCAGCAGAGTCCCAAGCAAAACAAAATTTGTTTAACATAGCGTTAAATAGAACAAGGAGTGAAACCTGAGTTCACCCACTAAAATACCACTAAATGCTCTCTGCTGAATAGTTACAGAATTCAGAGCCCTGCAAGTCAGTTTCTCATTGCAGGTGAACTAAGCGATGCAGAATTTGGGTATCTTTGTACAAATAAACTAGTTGCACTATATACATCAGTCCTTGGACAGAGATGGTCAGAAATGACACACAGCCAATCCCCTCTTCCAGAAAACTCAGCCCAAACACCTACGCCTGGTTCCCAAGAAGCAACTCTGCCTTTATGTTTCCAATTTGTCAATGCTTGGTGCAGTGAGTCAACACATTGTTTAAAACAGCTCCCTCAAGAAGAACTACATCTTCAAACAAATAGTACAGCGTTTCTTCAATGACCAGACACGGTTGCAAGCAAAAAAGACAACAAACAAGAAAAACCTTGTAAGCCTGTCCCAATGGCATCAGAAAAGGAGCAATGAAGCGCAGACAGATTTTGCCGCTCTTTCTCACACTGGATAGAACCTTATTCTGTGAGTGTTCTTATTGGAGCAAGGTACTAACCAGCATGAACACAGGTTGCAGTATCTGGCTCTGAATTAACAATCAAAACGGCTCCGAAAGAAAGCAACATGCATCTAAACACAGCTGATGTTCCTTATTGTCAGCAGCGATTCTATTTTGCTTCTGGCGGAAATAATTTTCAACAATAAAAGGGAGGGGGGCACCATATTTGTACAGAACACAGGGAACTTCAGCAGTAAAGGGAGTGACCTCACAAGGCTGCAGCTACGCTACAGAGCTTACAGCGGCACAGCTACACCGTTGCAATTCTACCACCGTAGTGCTGCTAGTGCAGACACTCTAAGCTGATGGGAGAGAGCTCTCCTGTTGACTTAATTACTCAAGCCCCTGCGAACGGCAGTAGCTATGACAGCGGGAGAAGTTCTCCTGCCAACATAGCGCTGTCCACACTGGAGCTTAGGCCGGTGTAACTTACGTCGCTCAGGGGGGTGGCTTATTCACACCCCTAAGCAGCATAAGTTATACCAACCTAAACTGTAGTGTGTTACAAAGCCCTCCAGAGCATTGTTTTCCCGTGCTTGTACGGAACACTTCAAAGTGTCTCCCAGTGGGAGTTTTGCATGAGGACTGCCATGAAATGGCACCAGTTAGCATGCAGTACCATTTACATTTATTTTCATGTGTACATTCTCCACCACTTCAATGGCACTGATAGAAACTGGAGTATAGACAGGGCCCAGGTATTTTTACTATTGTCCTCTCACCTGACAGTGATAAAAAACACTCAGCAGCCATAACGACACTGCTGCAGCCTCCAGAAGTGGAGAATTACTGGTTCAAATTTCCTCCAGGTGCATACACTCATGAAGAGGTCATCAGAGTAAGTCACAAGAAAATAAAATAAAGTTACATTTTGTTCTTCAATGTGCAAGATCTGTTAACATAAGAACACTCCCCTCTCACTACCATGCGAAACCTAATTACTTGTAAATGTAGGATTTTTTTTTCCAGTTGAAAACAATGAATTTCCTCCTCTTTTTTTTTAAAAAAACTAAAATACTGAAAAAATTTAAAAGCTAAAATGTTTTCCTCATATGTGGTCTGAACCTAGCAATGCTTTTTCATGCAAGTCGTGCTACTAAAGTCAATGAAACTATTTGAAAGAGGCGGGTTGCATAATAATTTGTACCATACTCTCCGCATGATCCTGAGCAACCTGTTCCCTGAAGCATAGGAAATATACAGCTAGGGAGCTAATGACAATCTACAGCTGCCCCTCATTTGAGCATTCCAAATAGCTTGATCATTTAGATTGAAATAAAGACACCAAAGAATGATTCTGGTACAGTAACAGACAATGTTCACAATACAGACCTTTCCACTTGGGTCTGAAATCCGTCATTTTCACGGCATCTAATTTCATAGGTCAATAAACAGCAAGAGTGAAAATATAAATGGGGTTTTGCTTTTCAGGTTGGTGTGGCTGGCACGAGGACAACGTGAAGATCTCTTTGAAAGAGACAGATTGGTTGTCTCTGAATTGGGGATGAGCCAGAGGAGAGTTTCAGGGGTATCTTCAACCTGATTGTAATCCCGGTTTTTGATATTGCAAGCGAAGCTCAAGTCAGTCTGTTGCCTGAGGGATGAGGCAAAAAGAGAGAGAATCTGTCTCCCTAGCATCTTCTCAGCCATGCAAGCTGCTTTGTGGCTACACCCCCCGACCCCCATTGTGGAAACCCACTGCTTTAGTTTCTCTAGGATACAACAGTTGCAGGAGTCTCCCCCTAAAGTTTCCATGGCTTTGCTACTTTCCTCATTCTGTGCAAGCATATCTATAGCTCTGAGGATGCTTTTGGACCATAATGCACAAGTTACTAGGTTTGAATTTAAATAATAAACCAAATGCAGCCTCATAGACAGAAGTATAAGGAATAGAATTCACATCACATCAAGCCTCTGGTAATCAGTGATGTAGTTTACTGATTCAAGTAAATACCAGCCCTTTAGGACAACCGACGACACGGTGGGAATGAGAACCACAGAAAGTACAAGCGTTCAATGGGCTGAACTCTAGGGAGGCAATTACTGGGCAGTGAAGGATGCCAGTCTAAAGCTGCAGCAATTTAATAAATTAAAAGATGTGCTGAGCCCTTCCATGGACACATCATCAGGAGCTGAGCGAATGAAATACAGCTGGATGTGCTAGTTATAGTGGATACTAGAGGGGGATCTGGCAGGGACAATGCCTAACACTTTCCACTAGAAAGGATTCCTGTGATCTTTTCTTAACACCCTCCACACTTTGCAGCAGGCCTTTGCTATTCAGCAAAGGGACACACCTCAGGCTACAGAAGGGTCTTTTTTCCCTCCTCCCATGCAATTCGATGCAGAGATAGCTGAGGGCACAGTTCAATACGCAAAAGAAGCTATATGAGCAAAAGCCCTTTTTGCCAGTGTAACTGCATCTCCACGAGGACTTTTGCTGGCATAGCTATATCTTACAGGTGTGTGGGTTCCGCTCCCTGCCTCCCTCCTCCCTCCCCCCCAACACATGACGTTGGCAAAAACACTAATTAAGACTCAGTTATATCATGTTCTGAACCTGGTAAATGGCTTCAGTATCCTACTACCCTTCCAACGACAGAGTGCACGCCAAGCCAGGCTCCCTCAAGTACCAGCAAACCATCCTCCCCACCCCTTTCTTCCTGCTCCCTGGGTGCTAGTAGGAAGGAGCACTGGGAGTAAGGTGACCAGATAGCAACTGTGAAAAAACGGAACAGGGGGTGGGGGGTAATAGGCGCCTATATAAGAAAAAGTCCCAAAAAACGGGACTGTCCCTATAAAAACAGGACATCTGGTCACCCTAACTGGGAGCATAGGAGAGAATCTCCCTGCTCTCAGTTCTGGAGTCTGTCCCCATCCTGGCCCACAGCAGCTAGAATCAGCAATTGCAAGGGAAGTCCTTCTCAGCCCCTCCAGCCCTGGGTTGGAGCATGTTTAGTGCAGACAGGATCATCAGAGAAATTAGCTGCAAAGCTCTAAATCTCCACACAGCATGTGCGAACAGATTCTTTCCTAAGGGTGACAACCCAGCCAGATTTGGATGGATTATTACTAGGACAGCAAAGGGAATGTCCCTGATATAAAGGCCACTTTTGGCCAAATGTCAAGTCCCTGCTGCAAAACATGGAGGTACTGAAGCATCTCAAAGAAGAGGTCACCATATTTTTTTAAGCATGGGCAAAACATATTTCTCCCTAATCATGTTCTCATAAGGCTTAACCATTTTATCTGAAATTTTCCACACACAAAAAATTCAGCCAGAGGCAGACACCTAGCATGGGAAGTGTCACCCTGAACAGTTAGTTTGGCAAAATTGTAAGGAACTGAAAACTGGGTCTTATAATGTAAAGTGTCAGGCACCCTTAAGCACAAGTGGAGCTGGTAGCACCACCAATATAGACAAGACCAGGTCACCAGCTCAGATGGTAAATAGTCATTGGGACCAAGGTAACTCAGTCAATCGCCTTTATTCTTCTCCAGTTAATTTGCATGGTACAACTCTATTAATTGAAATGAGCTGGTGGGGTGGGACTGTATACATGTCGAAAACAGGGCTGGTTGAAAAATGTCCAGCAAAACTATCTGATGGAAATTTGAGTTTTTGACAGACTAAAATATTTTAGTCATAGTGCTTCATGGCAAATGTAGTTTATTTGCCTTATGGCCCCATTTTCTGTGGTCTATGCTCTCTGGCTGGACTGTATCTCCCATGAGGCAACTGTTCCCTTGTCCAAGAGAGGAGACCATGGTGCATCACAAGAGACTGTACTCTGACCAGGGAGTCCAGCCTATAGGTGGGAACGGAAGCTTGAGGCATTTGATGTATAATTCCTATGAGGCACCACAGTAGCATTTAGGCTAATTAGTTTTGTTTACATCAAAAATTTCTTGGAGGGGAGAAGGAACCTATTTTAACCACCTGTAGTCAAGAATTCTGACAGACTTCACTATGCAGAAAAGGCAAAAGTAATCAACAAATGGTTCTGTTCTGTATTTGGAAAGAAACAGGATGATTTATCTTTTACTGATAAGGAAACACTTTCCATTCCATCAGTAAGTGGGAGATTGTTAAAGAGCAGTTATTAAAGTTTTGGTTTTTTTAAATCAGCAAGGCTGGATAACTTGCACTCAAGAGTACTAAAAGAATTAGCCGAGAAGCAATCTGAACCATTAATGCTGATTTTTAACACATCTTGGAACACTGGGGAAATTCCAGACATTGGGGGACAAACTAATGTCATGACCATATTTTAAAAAGGCAAACAGGATAACCTGGGTAGCTAAAGGCGATTAGCATGACATCGATCAGCACAAAAATCACAGAAAGACAGATATGGAATGCAATTGGTAAAGAATTCATAGACGTAGTATAATTAATTCCAATCAATGTTGTTTTCTGGAAAATACATCTTGTCAGACAAATTTGATATGGCATTTTGACGAGATTACAAGTTTAGTAGATGACTTGATATAGTATTTTTAGACTTCTGTAAGATATTTGGCTTGGTGCCTCATGTTTGCAGTGTTGTTGAAACTGTGCTGGTCCCAGGACATTAGAGAGACAAGTGGATGAGGTCATATCTTTTACTGGACCAACTTCTCTTGGTGAAAGAGACGAGCTGTCAAGTTCCACAGAGCTATTCTTCTTCAGCTTGGCTCTTTCACCAAGAGAAGCTGGGCCAGTAAAATATTACCTCACCCGCCTTGTCTCTCTCAGTTCCTCATGATATTCTGGTAAGGCATTTGCACTGTACAAAATGAATATAGCTTATATTAAGTGGATTAAAAACTGATTCTCTAAATCACAAAAAGTAATTTCACATGGGGAATTGGCATCCAATTGGGGTGTTTCTTGTGGGATCCCACAGGGATCTGTTCTTGACCAAATGCTATTCAATGGTGTGGAAGAAAATATAACATCAGTGCTAGTATAATTTGCAGCTGACAACAATTGGTTGGAGTAGGGACAGGTCAGCTTTGCCGGTAGATCTGAAACACTTGTTACGGTGGGACATGCATAGTCATACAACTAGGAGCAAAGAATGTTGGTCGCACATACAAGATGGGGAGAGAGTATCGTGCAATGTACTGGCACTGAAAAGGACTAGGGAGTAACAGTAGGTAACTGACTGAACGCGAGCTCCCAGTGTGATGTTATATCTAAAAGGACAAATACAATCCTCAGATGCAAAAGCAGGGAAATTATCAAGTAGAAACAGGGAGGTGGCATTAGCTTTGTATTAACTGTCCAAAAACATCATTAACACAGAATTAAGATTGCCCAGGCATGCCTCAAACCTTTCCAGAAAATTGAGTTCAGCTACACTCAAACCTCTCAAAAGCAGAAAACAAGAAGTGAAGGTAACACAAAGTTCTGAAAAAAATCACAAAATTCAAAGCTACAGTGCACACCGCCCCCACGATGCCTCACCATGCCAATCACACATGTTAGCACTTTGCCCAGACAGATGCTACAGAACACTCTGGGAACAGAACACACAAGCAGAGATCTTCCAGGGGGTACATCAACTCATCTAGTTTTACAACAAGCTACCTAAAAAGCACTAGCAAAGTCAGTACAAACTAAAATGTCATACAATGTCTTGTATCAGGGGTAGCTGTGTTAGTCTGTATCCACAAAAACAACAAGGAGTCCGGTGGCACCTTAAAGACTAGCAGATTTATTTGGGCATAAGCTTTTGTGGGTAAAAAACCTCACTTCTTCATGCATGTGAGAGGTTTGAGTGTCAGAAAGGAGGTCAGAGCTGTGCAGTGGCGAAATTCCTAGAGCCACCCCTGGTTTCAAAGGGTGGACACAAATAGGGGCATGACTCTTAGTAGGGTTTTTGGGAGCAGAGCTGAAGCCTCCTCCATACCCCACTGTACAGCTCTGACCTCCTTTCTTCTCCACTCTCCCCTCCTTCACTGCTCTGACCTCTGCTAGAAGCAGCAGCACTAAAGGGAAGGGTCAGCCCAGAGCCTTTTCCCCACTGCAGGAGGCAGCGTGAGAGAGGAAGGGTGTTCTGGGTTTTTTCCCGCTGATCAGGGAGCAGGGAAGGGTGCCCCTGAGCCCCTTCCCTTGGCCAGGTGGTACAGTCCTGGGGAGGAATCCTTGAGCAATGAATCGTATGTGTAGGGCAGGGCACAGCCAGGACCATTTTTCTCCCGCTTCAAGTATGTCACTGCAGGGGAAACTTCCCGAACTCCCCTTTTATGGCTCTGCTCTGGCAACACTTCTGAGCTCCCAGAGAGCCCTTTGACAATCCCGTACTTGTTGAAGGAGCATAGAAAAGCTGCATTTTTGGAAACCCAGTTCTTTCTCAGAGCCTGCTGGTCACTGAACTGGGGTTTTTAAAGCAGTGTTTAAACAATCTCCTACTCTAATGGGAGGAAGTCATCTAGGGGTGTGTAGGTCCCTCTGTTGTTGTGCCCTGCACTGCTCCCACATTCCCTCATGTCCCCTCTACACACACTGCTGACTGCCATATTTCCTGGCTTAGCCTCAAAAAGTTATACCAACCAGAATATGTTATGAGCAGGGGGCTGAGTATTAGTAACCCGCTGATCAAATGACTTTGATCACACTCAGTCCCACTATTCAGGAATTGGATGAAGAGCAGGCAGCAGGATTATGCTACCCTGACTGCTTATTAGCATATTTCATCTTTCCTCTGTTTAATTAATGCTAATTTTCTTGACAATACATCTAAAGTAGGGCTGCTGATTAATCTCAATTAACTCAATAAAAAGTAATCGCCATTAAAAAAATTAATCATGATTAATCGCAGTTTTAATCATAAGGTTAAATAATAGAATACCAATTGAAATTTATTAAATATTTGGATGTTCTTCTACACTTTCATTAATATGTATTCTGTGTTATAATTGAAATCAAAGTGTATGTTATTTTTATTATAAATATTTGCACTCTAAAAATGATAAACAAAATAAATAGTATTTTTCAATTCACCTCATACAAGTACTGTAGTGCAATCTCTTTATCATGAAAGTGCAACTTACAAATGTAATTTTTGTTGTTGCATAACTGAACTCAAAAACAAAACAATGTAAAACTTCAGAGCCTACAAGTCCACTCAGTCCTACTTCTTGTTCAGCCTATCGCTAAGATCAATACGTTTATTTACATTTACAGGAGATAATGCTGCCCTCTTCTTATGTACAATGCCACCAGAAAGTGAGAACAGGCATTGGCATGGCACTTTTGTAGCCAGTGTTGCAAGGTATTTACATGCCAGATAGGCTAAACATTTGTATGCCCCTTCATGCTTCGGCCACTATTCCAGAGGACATGCTTCCATGCTGATGACACTCGTTAAAAAAATAATGCATTAATTAAATTTGTGACTGAACTCCTCGGGGGAGAATTGTATGACTCCTGCTCTGTTTTACCCGCATTCTGCCATATATTTCATGTGATAGCAATCTCGGATGATGACCCAGCACATGTTGTTCATTTTAAGAACACTTTCACTGCAGATTTGACAAAATGCAAAGAAGGTACCAATATGAGATTTCTAAAGATAGCTACAGCGCTCGACCCAAGATTTAAGAATCTGAAGTGCCTTCCAAAATCTGAGAAGGACGAGTTGTGGAATGTGCTTTCAGAAGTCTTAAAAGAGCAACACTCCAATGCAGAAACTACAGAACATGAATCACTCTGGTTGAAGCATGAAGGGATGTATGACTCTTTGGCGCATCTGGCACGTAAATATCTTGTGACACTGGCTACAACTGTGCAGATGCCTGTTCTCATTTTCAGGTGACATTGTAAACAAGAAGCAGGCAGCATTATCTCCTGCAAATGTAAACAAACTTGTTTCAGCGATTGGCTGAACAAGTAGGACTATTTTGTTTATCTTGCAGACATGCAGGTGCTAAAATTTTACAGTGTTTTATTTCTGAATGCATTTTTATACATAATTCTACATTTGTAAATTCAACTTCCATGATAATGAGATTGCACTACAGTACTTGTAGTTGGTGAATTGCAAAATACTATTTCTTTTGGTTTTGTTTTTTTTACAGTGCAAATACTTGTAACCAAAAATAAATATAAAGTGAGCACTGTACACTTTCTATTCTGTGTTGTAATTGAAACTGATATATCTGAAAATGTAGAAAACATCCAAAAATATTATTAACAGTGCGATGAAAGGTTAATGAAAGTAATTAACTATTGTAGCGATTAATTTTTTTAATCACTTGACAGCCCTAATCTAAAAGTAAAATAAGTCTGCATGTGGATTTCAGAGGACTTTAAAATATCAAACTAGAAACTTTGGTCTCATGGCAAAGTGTCCAATAGGAGCCCCCGCAGAATGCCAACAAAGAAATTCATGTGCACAACACACATTCTCTGAAAGCTGCCAAGAATAGGACTTGAGCTCCCAATATGTGGATAAAGCCCAGGTCCAGCGGCCACAGCATGTCACCTTGAACCTCGCAGTTACTGTGACAAGAGCCTGCCTGCAAACCCTATATGGCATTAACCGAGCCAGAGACTTGCTTCTCATGAGCATTTCAGTTCTGGCATGTCAGTTTGGCTCAAACCAAGCTGGAGTTCTAAATTTAACTGTCAATAACTTTTGCTTCCCCACAGGGGCTGGAGCTGCCATCCTAACTGAGCTCAATCCTGAGTGGGTGAAACCTATTTGAGGCGGATCAGAGCCTTAGAGCCCCAGATAGGCACACACACAAAAAGCTAAGAAACAGGTGATTTTGTAAAGACATGATTTGGAGTCTGTATTTTGGGAACCCCTTGTTCAAATGACCCTAAATTTGGGCCACCAGCTCTACCCTTCATCCCCATGAGGCACAGCAATTTTCAGGGCAATCAGAGTCAGCGCATGAATTTCAGAGCATTTCTAATTGGTCTTCCTTTAACCAGTAAGCGAGGCTCAACCTTGAGTGGCTGCTCCACTATCATATGGCATTAGTGAGCCCATTACTGGAATACCGTGTTCAGCTCTGGCAGTCACACTTCAACAAGGGTGTAAAATTGGAAGGGGAGTTCAGGAAGGAGTGACAAGAATGATTCATGAGCTGGAAAACATGCCTCACAGTGAGAGACTAAAGAATCTCAGTGTAAGAGACAGTTGAGGTATTTTGATCCGGCTACAAGTTCCCTCAGGGGATAGAGATTTCTGATATTAGATGGCTCTTGAATCGAACAGAAAAAAGTAGACTGAGATCCAGTGGTTGGTTACGGTGGACGAAAAGCTGAATATGAGTCAACAGTGTGCCCTTGTTGCCAAGAAGGCTAATGGCATTTTGGGTTGTATAAGTAGGGGCATTTCCAGCAGATCGAGGGACGTGATCATTCCCCTCTATTCAGCACTGGTGAGGCCTCATTTGGAGTACTGTGTCCAGTTTTGGGCCCCACACTACAAGAAGGATGTGGATACATTGGAGAGAGTCCAGCGGAGGGCAACAAAAATGATTAGGGGGCTGGAGCACATGACTTATGAGGAGAGGCTGAGGGAACTGAGATTGTTTAGCCTGCAGAAGAGAAGAATGAGGGGGGATTTGACAGGTGCTTTCAACTACCTGAAAGGGGGTTCCAAAGAGGATGGATCTAGACTGTTCTCAGTGGTAGAAGATGACAGAACAAGGAGTAATGGTCTCAAGTTGCAGAGGGGGAGGTTTAGGTTGGACATTAGTGTAAGCAGAGTCAGGATGAGCCCCACCCTGACATCTGGTGGTAAATTATGGGGAGTGCGGAAAGAAGTTTCAAGTGTTTGCATTGGCATTTCAGTTATTTGCATTGGCACTCCCACCCCACTTAGCATACCACAAAGCAGCATGGGATGGTTATTTTCACAGCTGTGGGACCCCCAATTTCGTTGTTATTGGGGCAGGAGGAACGAAATGTTGTCACCCTGATTAAGTAAATGAGGAACTACAAAACTGTCTTATGATAGAGGGTTTCATTATCAACTAAATAGCACTTGCTAGACAAGGGACATGGGTTCCAAAACCCATTGAAAGGAGAGAGGCTGGGGACAGATATCTGTACTTGGTGTTATAAGCTCCTTGTGTGAGCCAGAAGCACCAGTTCCACCTATGTCTCTTTCCACTGTGGAATGTCAGAGTTAATTTTTGATTCCCTTAAGAATCTAGATACAGGTTACTGAGCTGAACTCGCTGGCACTGGGGCTCCCCTACTATGAGCTGGAATCACTAAGAGCTGAAATCACTGAAGAGCTGGACTTGCTGAGCTGAGAGCACTGAGTACTGTGCTAATGAGTGGGGGAGCCTGAAGCAATACCGTGGAGCAGAGCAGCTGGCAGAGTGGAGTGGAGCAGTTTGTGCAGCCCTGGGTGAGTGGAGCCGAGCAGCTCGCGAGGACAGCCGGAGCAGATCACAGGACAGCTGGTGGACCAGAGCAGCTGGCAGAGCGGAGCAGCCCACAGAGCCAGCAGAGCTGAGCTGTTTGCGGGGACAGCTGGTGGAAGCAGAACCCCACGAAGAGGCAGGGCAGTTGGCCCTGAACCACGTAAGGTGCCCCTTTCTACCCAGGCTGGGGAGGGGGACCTCTGCAGAGGGACTCTTGAACTCTGGGGCTGCACTGACCCGGGACAGAGACTTTTGGATTGTGGGACTTTTGGGACTGTGGGTGATTTGGGGGTTGCTGGACTCAAGGGCCCAGAGAGAAGGACACAGCCCAGTTTGCTGGGGTGGGTCTTTGCTCACAGTTTGACCTGTGAACTCTAGTTGAGGTATTTTCCCAATTTAATGCTTGTTGTTTATCTCATGTAATTAAACCTTTTCTGTTACACCAAGAGTCTGTGCTTGTGAGAGGGGAAGTATTGCCTCCTCGAGGCGCCCAGGGGTGTGTGTAAGATTTTCCCAGGTCACTGGGTGGGGGTTCGAGCTGGTTTGCATTACGTTGTGGGGAAGGGACCCCTATGTATTGAACCCGGCCCTTGCTGTTTTGCAGTATGCTAAGTGGGGTGGGAGTGCCAATGCAAATAACTGAAATGCCAATGCAAACACTTGAAACTTCTTTCCGCACTCCCCATAATTTACCACCAGATGTCAGGGTGGGGCTCATCCTGACTCTGCTTACACTAATGTCCAACCTTTTCACTTTTTCACTAGTAGGGTGGTGAAGAACTGGAATGGGTTACCTAGGGAGGTGGTGGAATCTCCTTCCTTAGAGGTTTTTAAGGTCAGGCTTGACAAAGCCCTGGCTGGGATGATTTAGTTGGGTTTGGTCCTGCTTTGAGCAGGGGGTTGGACTAGATGACCTCCTGAGGTCCCTTCCAACCCTGAGATTCTATGATTCTAATCTATTCAGACTAGAAATAAAATGCACATGTTTAATAATGAGGAACAACTATGGATCTAACAATAAATCCACAATTTACTAGAGACTGCAACTTTAACTCTTTTTTTTTAATATTTGCAACGTTTATTAAGTGCTTTGAGATCCTCTTATTAAGGTTACACAGAGCTACAAAATATTATTACCAAGATTACTTTGACTGTACGCTTTTTGGAGCTGAGATTACCTTTTTGTTCTGTGTTTGCATCTCACTTAGCACAAGGGGGCTGGGGCCATGACTGAGGTGTTTAGGCACTATCCCAATACAAACAAAAATAATAATTCAGAAATATTTTAAACAATATACATTACCAACATTCACTTAATCAGGAAGGCTGTCGGTAACTTTAACTCTTCAGAGGTGGAATGCTGATGGAGTCTAAGCTACAGCTAAAAGCTGTCCTCCCCTGGTGAACACTCTTTGCACTGACTTTGGAGTAAATCATCACCATCCTTACTGAAGAATAAAGGTGGAAGAAACATACCAGACAATGTAGTTTTGAGTCGAGGTCAAAGAAAAACCTTGCACATTTCTAAATGACCTTCTCACTTCAGTGATATAGTTGGTTGCTGTGTAGACAGCTACAGAACCTCACTACTACTGTGTCTTGAGGGCAATAAATCTGGCGGAGCACCTTTGTCACTGAACCATGCCAGTGGTCATTCTTTCTGTCAAGGTCTGCTGAACCAACTATCTTTGCAGGGTTTGGACAGCACACAGAGAGAGCACACATGCGCCTACTTGACAGCAGTGCACACAGAAAGGGGCCTGGAGTTTCAAAGATGCATATGCACAGCCTCTTTTTGTGCACAAATATGTGGCTCTTGCAAGCCACTCAACCCCAGTACAACAGAGCTAAGCATGTAAATTAAATGCCGAGATTTCAAGGCCAGGAGGGACCATTTTGATGGTGTAGGCTGACCTCCTGCATAACAGTACCTAGAATTTCACTCAGTGATTCCTGCACCAAGCCCAATAGCTCAAGGCTGAACTGCAGCTCTCTTTTAGAAAAACATCCAATCTCGATTTAAAGACTAAGCGATGGAGAATCTACCACATGCCAGTCTGCTACAATGGTTAATTACTTTCATATGTTTCCAGTTTGAACGTCACCATTTTAAACTTTGAGCTGTTGGATTTTATGCCATTGCTGGACTGAAGTGTGTTGTGGTATCACTCGGACTAGATCAATTTATGCAGCAAGGTTATTAGCAACCAGTAGAGAGCCCTTATAAGCACGTATACAACACTTTTCCCGCTGTAGTTCTCAAAGTGCTCTGCAAAGAAAGGTAAGCATTGTCACCTCCATTTTCCAAACAGGGAACACGAAACAGACACCTCACCCAAGACCACGGAAGCAAGTTACACTGAAAAACACATATCCAAGCGGGTCTTTTTGGCACTGAAAGCCAAGCTGCTATCCTGTGCCACAACACACAACCTGCTCATATGAGGCATGGAACATTCGTTTTCAGTTTTTATTTTATTTAATTTTTCCCAGGAATTTATAGATGTTTATTACTACAATAATGAAAATCGGAGCAAAAAAACTCTTAATTTTTCTAGGTAAATATTGGGTTTGATATCAGTGGACGAAAGGATTAGGGGGGAGGTAGTATTCCGTAGATTAACGCTTTGTTGAATGGAATTCAATGTGGTTTGCTGCAGAACTAAAATAGAACTCAAAACGCAATGCCAGCTCTGAGTTTAAGAAAACAAAACATCTCTAATCCCCAAATAAAATTTTTCATTTGAATCAACAGTTTACTGTTGTAGACTTCGAACTATTAGCCTATAAATATTTACATTTAATAACCGGGCTGCACTATTTGCTGCGCGTACACTCAACTTCATCCTCTTCTCCTGTTTTTGTTTTTTTCAAACTTTCGAATACTTCCTTGTGTTCTGAATCGTATTCTGACACAGATTTTCGTTTTCTTCCCATTTTAGTGTGTCAGATCTTTAAACGGTTATCTGCTAACAACTTGAAACGTGTACGTGGTGGGCGTGAGAGTCATCAGTACGTTCGGATGCGTGCACTCTTCAGAGCTTGCGTGCTGCCTGTTTGTTTATTGGGCGTATCTTCTAGACTAACACAGAGCCTGACTTCAGCAGGCAGCTTGGCGCATACACACAGACTAACGTATCATAACACATATTTCTCGTGCAATTAATTGTATTTTCCTAATAAAACAAGTTATTTTTTATATATTTGAATGATACAAAAGTAGGGTGAAAAATCGGAAAAAATGAATAATACTTTTTTGTAAAATCCAGGATTTTTTCGGTAAAAATGGGTTTAAACGGAAAACGAAGGGACTTTCATATAGGCCAAGAATCTCTCTATAGGAAGTGCCCTGCAGGAATGATTTCCTGATCTTTAGCCACTAGCCAATTAGAAGGAAGACATGTGCCTATCTTAAGACATTTTATTTAAGGAGGGCACTGGGTCTGGGCTCTCAGAATAGCCAAATGAGCCAGACTGCTGCCGACAGTCTGCAGAGCCCAATTCCCCAAGCTCGAGGCTGCATAGTTTTGTAATATTAGAAGCAGTGCGATTTTGTGATTCCTGGAACACAGAGCGTGAGGAGAATAATTGTGGGAGCGAACAGCTCCAATTACCTAGGAGCGGTTCCTGAAGCACTGGCTCCGATGACATCGCTCTGCGATAATAATGAAGAGGAGTCTTTTTGTACATCAAGTTATTTGAAATATTTGCTAGCTTGCTCTAGCACTTCCATGACAAGTTAACATCAGCTAGTATCATTTCTTACAGCTCGGTTCCTGTTAGCTTGGTGCTGTAACACTGGTAACCAAGTGATATTTAAAGCAACTTTCCCCTTGTTATTTTTCAAGGAATCAAAACTTTGATCTCTGCTTTCACTTAACCCACACAAAATGAGAATCCAGACGCCAGAAAGGCTAAGACAGCGACAAGGACAGACTCCTTGATGATAGTGGGACTACTTTACCAGGTTGCTTTTTATGGAAAATTGAGAAACTAGGTTGGAAGTTTCAATCTTGCCAAATTTTCTTCTTGTTTTTTTTTAATTTGCAAAAAGATAAATTGGGGTTTCATTCACTGAAATGACAGATCCCTTTGGCAACACTGCAAACATTTCTATCTGAGGGAGTCAAAGTAATGAAAATACCTGCACCTTACTTACACTCACACCACTACCTAATCCCACACTATCATAATGCTGTATTTCTTAAAGGGCAATGAGCACTATTTTCAGGTTTGCAAGCTAAGAAAAATGAATGCTCATGGGGTAAATGAATAGAGCATCTAGCCTCATTCATTGCACCCATGTAAGTACCAGCCATCTTGAGCACAAATACTAATGGCGGCTTTATTAGCGTTTTATCATCATGTTTACCTCATTTTAGTTTACACAAGTGTGTAAACAGACAATATTGTACGCAGTGTGGGAGAATAACACAGTCTTCATGCTTAGGTTGGTTGCAACATGTCTGAGGCAGTTTATTCTCAAGCAATATTGCAAGGGGGAGAGTGCACAATGGCAGGTCTCCCAAAAGATAAACAATGAAGGCAAGCGTTTATACCTTTTGTTACATACAGTAATGATCAACAACTGCATTTTGTTTATACATCATCCTTTCTGATATCTCACTTTTCTCAGCAGTTCTTGCTATAGTCTGTGTTCCATTCTTATCTAACACAAGGTCAAAACAACCTCTCTGACAGTTCTTTTCCACTTGTCCGGGCAAGTCTCGCGTTATTACCTGTTAGAGTTAGTCTGACTCTCGCTCTTCCTAGAAGACTAAGATGGCTGCGCTTTTTTTCCACTTCCACAACAGAAACAACCTATCTAACGCTATGTGAAACAAACTGAACTTGAAATATGAATCAAGATAGGTGACCTTAAATCTTATTAAAATATGTAGAATCTGTTTGGCCCACAGAAGGTTGTGGTTAGGTTTATAGGGCCCTCCTGTGTAATAAGACTGGGCACCACTGGGTTAGGTGACCATAATGGTCCCTTTTGGCTTTGGAATCCATGGATGTATGTGGAGAAGTGAGATTTCAGGGGGGTGGCGGATAGCCAGGGAGACAATGAGTAGAGAAAAGGAGACCTTCTGGGTGAAGGAAGCGGTGCGGAAAGGGACTGGGAGGTGGAAAGGATGACAAGGGGAGGCCTAGCCCGAGAGAACTGAAGGTGAAAACGGAAGGGGGAAAGATCCTAAAGAAAGTAGTAAGTGGATTATCAAAGGGGGAGAGAGCCCAGGAGAGGGAAGGGGCCCAGTTGGGAAAGAGGAACTTGGGCTGAGCTCCTGTCTGAAGACATCCCAGGGGAGACATCCCAGCAGGAAGATGGAATAAGTGGATTTAGCAGGAAGACGGAGAAATAGGGACAATGAGGGATGGGGAAGAAGAAAATAAAAAGAGGAAAAGGGAAATGTTGGAAGGGCAGAAAAACAAATGCTGAAAAGGACTGAGAAAAAGATGAGATTGGAGTGAAAGTTAACAACCATCAGTGGAAATGCAATAGATCGCCGTGACCTAAAGACCTCTTGGTGTCAACAGGCAGAGGACACAGGGGTACATACGCATTCCAGGGATTCCCCTGGGTCTGGTATCTATCTACCACTTCATGCAAGAGAGCCATGCAAGGCCTGTATCGAAAGCCTATGTCACACCGGTCATCACAATCACTGCAAGATGTATTTGAGGAAAACATGTGAAGGGTTATGTATAGGGCCCTAGCAAATTCACGGCCATGAAAAACATGTCATGAACCTTGAAATCTGGTCTTTTGTGTGCTTTACCCTATACTGTACCAGTTTCACAGGGAACACGAGTTTCTCAAATTGGGGGGTCCTGACCCAAAAGAAAGTTGCAGCGGGATCACAAGGGTTATTTTAGGGGGGGATTGTGGCATTGCCACCCTTACTTCTGCGCTGCCTTCAGAGCTGGGTGGCCGGAGAGTGGAGGCTACGGCTGGATGCCCAGCTCTGAAGGCAGTGCCCTCCTGCCAGCTGCAGCGCAGAAGTAAGGGTGGCAATACCATACTATTCCACTCTTACTTCTGTGCTGCTGCCTTCAGAGCTGGGCGGCCAGAGAGATGCAGCTGCTGACTGAGGGCCCAGCTCTGCAAGTAGCAGCACAGAAGTAAAGGTGGCAATATCAGACCATGCCATCCTTACTGCTGCGCTGCTGCTGGCAGCAGCTTTGCCTTCAGAGCTGGGGTCCCAGGCAGCAGCCATCAATCTCTGGCCACCCAGCTCTGAAGGCAGCGCTGCCACCTGCGGCAGCGCAAAAGTAAGGGTAGCAATACCACAACCCCTTCCCCCCCACAAATAACCTTGCAATCTCTCCACAACTCCTTTTTGGGTCAGGACCCCTACAATGACAACACTGTGACATTTCAGATTTAAATAGCTGGAAATCATGAAATTTACAATTTTTAAAATCCTATGACCGTGAAATTGACCAAAATGGACAGTGAATTTGGTAGGGCCCTAGTTATGTTCTCCAGGGCTGTGAGCAAAGGCAAGTCACCAAGAGGTGATCCACGTTCTCCTGTCAGGCAGGGGGAGAAGAGACACATACCTCGCTCTGGCCGGTCATGTGCACATTGAATATTGCCTGGCTCATGGTAGATGTCCATTTACAGTCTGAGCAACATGCTAATCAACAGATTGCAGGGGGCGTAGGAAAAAAACAAAACCAGCCGGAGTTAGCCTGTTTAGGGGTAAAACAATGAGCTTTTGAAACTCTAGGTTTATAAGACCCGGCTTGACAAAGCCCTGGCTGGGATGATTTAGTTGGGATTGGTCCTGCTTTGAGCAGGGGGTTGGACTAGATACCTCCTGAGGTCCCTTCCAACCCTGATATTCTGTGATTCTATTTGGTGCAGTTGAACCATCAAACTGAGGCCAGGCTCTCAACAGGCTTGATCTTAGGAGAAAGGATCTCAGCCGAGCTCACTGAAAGCTCTGGCAGAAGGGCTTGGGATACACCGTCTTGCAGGAGACAAGTTAAGTTTAGGCTCTAGCAAGCCTGCTATGATTTTGTTTTATATGTAACCACTTGTTTCCACTATTCTCACTCTCTAATTAGTTGAGCCTCTGTTCTTTGATAATAAACGCATTCTTGTTTCCGCTCTGTTATAGCAGTGCGGTGTGTTAAACAGAGTGCTGGTCCTGAGCTGACTCGTGCAAGCTGGTGTACTCTGTTCCTTTGGGAGGAGTGAACCCCAGAGTTCTGGGAGTGCTCAACGGATCAAGGACCGGGCACTACAGGAAATGTGTGAAGGACTCTGGGGTTGGTGTAGGCCGATCACTACCCTCTGCAGAGAGCACCAGGAGGGCTGGAAGGCAGAGCCTGTGTGGCCAGAGGCTGGTGGATTCAGGGAGCTGATCCTCCACAGGCACAGACAAGACAATCAGAAAACCAGAAAAGTCAGATTTTCACACAGTGGTTTTTTGCTGCAGACAGACGAGCACTGTGATATCAGCCAGTCATCATTTGCTCTCTCCTGTTCATTTGCATACTTTAATCCCATTGGTTGAAGTGAGTCACCAAATGAAAATGCAGGTGACTTTCACAGAATCGGTGAGTGCGGGTGGTTCAGGACGAGTAACCGGGGCTGCTTCAGGTCAGGGGCTGAATTGGCCAAGTAGGCGTGAGGCTGGAGATTTGCGTTGTGGCTCCTTCCCTCCACACTGTACCTGGCTCAAACAAAATGGGTCACCTTTGCCCAGTCAGAACTGTCTAGTTCATCTAAACAGTGACCATTTAGTGCTGCAGAGAGAGAGAGACGCCTCTGCCTTCAGCACCAGGTGGGCACTGGCGAGCGGAGCGACGACCAAGGCAGGCAGCAGGGTCAGGGTTCAGGGAGGGAGGAAAGGAGTGAGGAATGGCTGAGTCGCCTCTGATGTCACAATGGTCCCCTGCCTGCAGCACGATATGGGCCCTGTCAAGGGGAAGCTTTTGTTGAAATGAAACTACTAAAACAATGGCGAGAAGGAGGAGGAGCAGTGTAGAGAAATTACCAATCACAGGTAGGGTGGGGGGCAGTACCCCGTCCAACAGCTACAAGTTCAGGGACAGAGACCGCGCGCCTGCCTTTCATGCCAGCTGCCAGCTCGGCACGTGTCAGAAACCAAACACGCAGCCCTCTACTATGGCCCTGGCATCAATACAAGGGTCTGCCCTGAGGAGCTAACAACTGAAACACCACAGAAACCAGTGCCTCTGCCAGGGGAAGCCGAGCCCAGGGCTGCTTGGTAGATAGTTTTTAAAAATAGCGTCTTTGAATGCTACATAACAACACATCCAGACTTAGATTTTATCTAGCAGAGACACTGTTGACATGGCCATGGGAGGCAGAAACGGGCGCTCCATCATGGTGAGTATGGGAATGGGTAACATGGTTTGGTTTTCTTTTCAGCAGTGACGCTGGCTCTTCAAATCTTTTTTTTTTGTACGTCTGTGTGTTTGATGAGCAGGCAGGGCCCTATGGATCTGGTGCATCTTTTTTGGCCTTTTATATCTTAATCTTTTTGGAAAGTGTTCTGAGAAAGATGCATGGGCTGCCGCCTGCTCCATTTTCAGCCTCCCCTCGAGGTCCATTTTCAGGTCCTCAGATCAGCCTGTGTTTTCAGTGCCAGTGACAGTCATAGGAGAGGGATAGCTCAGTGGTTTGAGCATTGGTCTGCTAAACCCAGGGTTGTGAGTTCGGTCTTTGAGAGGGTCATTTGGGGATTTAGTTGGGGGTTGGTCCTGCTTTGAGCAAGGGCGGGGGTTGGACTAGATGACCTCCTGAGGTCCCTTCCAACCCTGAGATTCTATGACCCTCACATGTTGCATTTCAGTAATCAAGAGACCATGGGTACCTGCTTTGAAGAAAGATTCAGGATAAAATTAGGAGACCTGGCCACTTGCTTCTCACTCTGCTCCGATGGGGATTCCTGGGCTAAGATGAAATAACCACATCACTGCCTCCCGCTTCACTTCACAATGTCAGTCCAAATAAACAAGGTTTATTGGGGCTGCAGGACTGGTAGGAACATGGTTCTGCAGGACCTGTTTCCACAGCAGCTGGGAGGCAGAATGGGTCACACAGCCACCATCGGGATGGCTTCGGCCTGTGCTGGATCTTCTGAGATGATCACATCTGGGGAGTTATAGGGGGTAGCCAGAGGTTTCCAGGTCAAACTAGTTCTCCAGGGGAGATCGCTAACCACCCAAGCAGCTGAAAGAATCAGGTGGCAATTCAGCTTCCAATCTTGAATGTGAGCATTTTACACATGCAGGAGACAATATGACCCTCTCCCTTCAACAGCATTAGAATGCAATTCAATCTGCTACTGTCAGAAGAGCGGCTAAGCCTGCCTGTTTTTCCATCAATGTTACTGCTGTTTAAGTGCCATCTGTGCAAAGGCGATCTGCCATCCATTTATAAACTGTGTGCAGGGAACTGGGGAGTTCTTTAATTGATTTGCATTTCTCCAAAGTCCTCTCAACATGTTAAGCATGTCAAATATTTCTAATGATTGAAACCAGTTTATTTCAATAAAACGCCAGCTAAGTACTTAAAAAAATTTTTATTAAAACCCTCACACTGTTAAATCAAAATGATGCCAAGAAAGTTAAACCATGAAGGGAAATGCTGGCAACACTCTGACAAGACACTAAAAGCGCAAGTGACCAAAGTCAAACAGCATCAATTGGCATCTACCTGAGAGCAAAGAGAATATTACAAAGTCTCTGCTTATCTCAGAAACTGAATTCAGTGCTAGCAAAATGAGCACCTCTTTAAATCAGCCTCCACATATTCCTATTTCCATACTCAATTAGCTTCACAAGAGCACTAAGAGTTGTCTGAATCCCCTTAACGTAATCATCCCTTGAGGGAAATTTCCTTTTGCATCTTTGCACAAATTGCTCTTACTGACTAGGTGATCATTTCACTCTGGGAGATGGGAGAATGCCTCTTCCTAGCTGGCTCAATTCAAACATCTTTTTTCAAAAACATAACCCATCATTTTCGGCACATCTTGTGTTTCCATTCTTGTGTCTGAAATTAGGACACACTTGGAAACACTAATTACTTCATGATCCAGCAGCAGATTTAATCTTGCTGTGTCTCTTATTCAGAGTAACAAACCCCTTCCTTTGGATTCAACCCCCAACTTCCCCAGATGCTAATGTACACGTGTTGCATTTATCACATTTCACAGCAATGGAAACCTTCCTAGCCATAAAACTAGCAGTACCTCTGCAACACAGTCTGACAAGTCTGTTAGGGAATTATCCTCTGTGCTGCCAGATAGTAGAAGCTGTTTCCGGGAAGGAAGAGAAGGGGTGGATGATAATCAGCATGTGCTAATGACAGAGATGAGACTGCATCAGCTGGGTTTGACAGCCAGGATTTTGCAGATTGGCAAGATGCATCTACCCTAGAGAATCATTTCATTAGTAACTGAACAAGGATTGCACTGGCAAAGTCCCAGCTCTGGCCAAGGCCACAGGCATTAGCGAAGAACTGACAAGCTCATAGCTGGAACCCAACCAGCTCACCTGGATGTTAGTTTTGTTCAAAATAGGTATTAGTCTTACAAGAATGTATTTACTGTTTAGACCAGGGGCGGGCAAACTTTTTGGCCTGAGGGCCACATTGGGTTTTGTAAATTGTATGGAGAGCTGGTTAGGGGAGGGGGTCATGGCCCGCCCCCCCCCCAGGACTCCTGCCCCATCCACCACCACCCCACTCTTTGTCCCCTGACCACCCCCGGACCTCCACTGCCCCATCCAACCCCTCTTCTCATTCCTGATGAGCCCTCCTCCTCCCTGGGACTCCTGCCCCATCCAACCCCTTCTCCCTGTCCCCTGACCGCCCCTGGAATCCCTGCCCCTGACTGCCCTCCGCCCCTCATTCAACCCCCCTCCTTCCTGACTGCCCCCCTGGAACCCCTGCTCCCATTCAACCCCCTGTTCCCTCCTCCCGACCGCCCTGCCCCTATCCAAACCTCCACCCCTTTACCATCACTCTGGACTCCCCTGCCCTCTATCCAACCCCCCCCGCTCCCTGCCCCCTTACCATGCCGCCTGGAGCACTGGTGGCTGGCAGCACTACAGCCACACCGCCCAGCTGGAGCCAGGCCACGCCGCTGCAGCCACCACCACGCAGCGTGGAGACTGGGTCAGGCCACGCTCTGCAGCTGCGCTGCCCCAGGAGCTCACAGCCTGGCCACCCAGAGCATTGCGCCGGCGGCGGGGGGAGCTGAGGCTGCGGGGAAGGGGGAACAGCAGGGGAGGGGCTGGGGGCAGCATCCCGGGCAGGATGGTCCCAGGGGCTGTAGTTTGCTCACCTCTGGCTTAAGCAATGACGGAATCACTTCTACTTAGAGCAGCAACTTCTGCCCGCTGGAGTGAAGGGATTAAAATAGCCAGAGTACCAAGATTTACATTTTCACAGATGGCTCAAAAACTGTGCAAAGCCCTGTAATTTGACTGGGTAATAGTGACTGCCAGCAAATCAGAGGGCAGGGATTTGCATAATCATTGATTATGCAAATCAGGCCCTCACATCCAGAGTGCAGGGAATTGAATAACTTGTGGGGGGCTGGGGGTGAGAACTGGGGGAGTGCTATGACTGACTAGCACCCTTCATTGGCTGTCACTTGCAGTATGATATTAGACATTAAGAAATAAATACATGGATGTAAGAAACGACATGTTGGGAGGATGCCCGATGCCCCGAGTGCAGGGTTAATTCTCAGCTTGAACGCTTCTGGCTTAGCTTCGGGGTTACACCAACTATGGCATACGGTACTTCCCAACAGTGTGGTTTTGGCTGGGACTGAGAGTTTACTGTCCCGGGCCTATGAGCAGGCAGCAGGCCACTCACTGAGCTGAGAACTCCTCCAGAGGCAGGTGACAGGGAGGGGAAGAGGCCAAGAGGGTGCACGTGAAGGAGTGTCCCAAGTCCTAACCCTTTAAGGGACAGGCTGGAGCCTACAATCAGCCAAGGAAGCCTCGTGCTCTGCCCTGGGGCTGGGCGGTTAAGCAGGACCAGGAAGCTGAACAGAAGAGAGGGGACTAGGAGTTATGCATGTTGCGAGGTTCTCCCCACAACTCCCAGATTGGGTCCAGAGACTTTTGTTTGCTAACTAAGTCTGGGAGCTCTAAAGTCTCAGTCTGGGAGCCCTGAGGAAAGAAGCTTTATGAATTCTATTAAGAATGCTCCTTCTGTGAGACCTTCGTAAATGGGACACGCTTGTTTTGGTTTTCCTTTGCTTGGATCCTCTATGGTTCAATGCAGCAGCAGGACCAGGAGTAGCAGTGGAAGGCTGAGAGGAGTTTGGGGACTGAAGCTGGGTAGAGGGCTTTATATCAGTGATTTAAACCACTCCTCGTGGATTTAAATCCAGTTGCGGCTTTGTAAAACAAACTTGAGCTACTGCAACTTCAGGTGAAGATTTATAATTAAGTAAATTATAAATGCAGTGTTTTAAATGCTACTACTAGTAGAGTGTCACTTGAATCCTTCAAACTCCCGTAGACAATACATAATAATTTAATTGACAATTAAAGCCCTAATCCGGCAAACACTTGTGCAGCTATGTAACTTTGCTCATATGAATAATCCCATTTGACTACATGGGGACTACTCATGTGCTGAGAGATAAGCATGACTAAGTGTTTTCAGCACTGAACTAAAATTGGATATTTATTAAAACTTTTCTTAGTACTGTATCATAAAACCTTTGTCACTTCAAAATGAAAGCAAACTTGCTGCGCTCAGCTTATTGAGTAGGTGGGTTTTAGGCTCTGAATTGCCTAAATCACTTTTGAAAATGAGATTAGGCTTCTAAATCAGTTAAGCATTGCAATGCTGAACACATTAACGCCTAAATACCTTTACAAATCTGGGCTTTCATACATGAACCGAATTAGTGTGCACACAGGCAAAACATTTCAGTGATAGGGACCTAAAGTGGGGCTCCTAAACCCATGTGCAGGCCAGTGAAGGGTGAGATTTTCCAAAGCACGTCAGTGATTCAGAGTATGTCAACTTAGGGGTGTAATTCCCAGCTCAAGCAGATGTACCGCGCAAGCTTTGACTGAGTTAGCGGGCTAAGAATAGAATTATAGCCGTGGCAGTATGAGCAGTGGGAGATTATATGTACCTAGCCCAAACATCAGGCTCATACTCAGAGTAGCTAGCCTGTAACGCGGCTCGGCCGCGGTTTGTCCCTCAGCGGGGCGGTGGGGTGTCACACGGCCTCGCTACTAATAGCCTGAACCTCGGTCCTCGGTCAGGGCGGGGCAACAGGCCCGGAGTCAATATGCTCAGGCCCTCAGGGAGGGCTGAGCAGCAACAGTTTTAAGTAAGCCCAAGAAGCCCAGGCTCCGGGGCCTGAGCCTCGGGGCGAGGGGGAGATGCCACCCGTGAGTGGGGTGGCAGGGGGGACGTAGGCCCGCCCACTCCTCTGCGTCCCAGCCCGGGGCCCTAACAGCGGCAGGCAGCCTGCTGCTGTGTCAGTGGGGATTCTGGCCCCAACACACTGACATTGGTTCTGGCAGTGCTGCAGCCAGACTGGGGTCGGCTGCCCCCGGGCTACTTCCACTCTCCCCCTGGTCGAGTACCTGCGTCGTCGTGGTGTCACCGGCGGTCTCAACCACCATCGGCTCCTCGGGGTAAGTGTTCGAGGGTAGGTCCAGCGGGTCCTCGGAGTAGCTGGCGAGAGGCAGGCTTGGCTCCTCCACGGGGCAGCCGGTACGGGGTGATCCCGGCCAGTCTTCCTCAGGGTAGCTGGCGCGGGGGAGGCTCGGATGGTCCTCCTCCGGGTAGTGAGCGCAAGGCAGGCTCGGCCAGTCCTCCTCCGGGTAGCGAGCGCGGGGCAGGCTCGGCCAGTCCTCCTCTGGGTAGCGAGCGCGGGGCAGGCTCGGCTGGGCAGGCGTGCGCCCCGGAGGGCCGCGGCCGCAGACGTCAGGTCCCTGCGGTAGCTGGGCCCATACTGAGTTCTGCAGGCCAGCTTTTATACTTCCGGGTTGGCGCCTTGACCTCTGAGGGGCGGGCGCAGGACCCAGTGGCTCCACCCACAGCGGGGTTGGGGAAGGTTTGTCCCTCAGCGGGGCGGTGGGGTGTCCCACGGCCTCGCTACACATACACCCCCCTCAAGACTGGCTCCCGTCCATTGGGGTCAGCCCCCTCCGCTTCCCCGAGGCGGGACAACAAGTCCGCGTTAACATGGTCCTTACAGGCCCTGTGGCGGACAGGAAAAGCATACGGTTGTAGCGCCAGGTACCAGCGCCTAAGCCGCATGTTGTTGTTCTTCATTTGCGCCAGCCAGTGCAGCGCGGCATGGTCGGTGAGAAGTAGGAAGGGGGCCCCCAGGAGGTAATATCATAGGGCATCACAGGCCCACTTCACGGCCAAGGCCTCCTTCTCAATCACGGCGTAGTGCTGTTCTCACAGAAATCGTTTCCAGCTAAGATATATAACGGGATGTTCCTCCCCATCCACTTCCTGGGACAGGACCGCTCCCAGGCCCACCTCGGAGGCATCCATTTGGAGGACAAACCCTCAGGAAAAGTCTGGGCTGTATAAGACGGGTTCGCGGCAGAGGCAATCTTTGAGAGTCCGGAAGGCATGGTCACATTCGGAGGTCCACTCCACACGCCGGGGACAGTCCTTAGTCAGGAGTCCCGTTAATGGGGCTGCGACAGAGGCGAAGTCGGGGATGAACCTCCGGTAGTAGCCCTCCAGGCCTAGGAACTGGCACACCTGACACTTTGTAGTGGGGGGTGGACATGCGGTGAGGGCTTGGACCTTCCCCACGAGCGGTTTCACCTGTCCGTTCCCAATAGTGTATCCCAGGTAGGTCGTCTCCTGCCACCCGATACGGCACTTCTTTGGATTGGCGATCAACCCCGCAGCTCGTAGGGACCGCAGGACCGCCGCTACTTGCTCCAGGTGGTTCTCCCAGCGGTCGCTGTAAATGACAACATCGTCCAGGTATGCGGCTGCATAGTCTTGATGAGGACGAAGGAGGCGATTCATGAGCCGCTGGAACGTTGCAGGTGCCCCATGGAGACCGAAGGGCATCCGAGTGAACTGGTAGAGGCCCGAGGCTGTGGCGAAGGCGGTCTTCTCCCGCGACGCGGGTTCGAGGGGGATTTGCCAATATCCCTTGCTTAAGTCGAGGGTCGTAAGGAAGCGGGCCTTGCCCAAATGATCCAGCAGTTCATCTATGCGTGGCATCGGGTACGCGTCGAATTTTGAAATCGAATTGATGCGGTGGAAGTCGATGCAGAAGCGCTGGGTGCCGTCCGGTTTGGGAACCAGGACTACGGGGCTACGCCACTCGCTCAGTGACGGTTCGATAATGCCCAGTTCTAGCACGGCCCGAACTTCCTCCTCGACGACCTGCCTCATCCGATAAGGTAGGGGCCTAGTTGCCTCCCGGATCACCACCCCTGGCTCAGTCTGGATGGTATGGTACTCAAGGGTCTTGTAGCCTGGCTGGGCGGTGAAGGACTTACGGAATGCGTGCAGGGGACATCCGGTCTGTTTCCGTTGCTCGTCCGTGAGCGACTCCCCAAGCTGAGGGGTAATGGGGTCCTCGGGCAGGGCAGCCCGGGTTCCTAATTCCGGCTCTGGCAGGCAGGGATTGATTAGGAGGCCTTCTCGTTCCTGCCAGGGTTTCAAGAGGTTAATATGGTACCTCTGGGTCTTCCTCCGGCGGTTGGGCTGGTTGATCTCATAGGTGACTGGCCCGACCTTCTGAACCACCTCATAGGGCCCCTGCCACCGGGCCAGTAGCTTAGATTCATTGGAGGGCAAGAGAAGCAGCACGCGGTCTCCCAGTTGGAACTCGCGAGTCTGGGCCCCCCGGTTATAGATCTGGGCCTGAGCTTTCTGCGCCACCTTCAGGTTCTCTTGAGCGAGCGTTCCGGCTCGGGTGAGGCGACCCTGAAGCTGGAGGACATATTGTAGCAGGCCCTGCGTGGGTGAGGGGGTCTGCTCCCAGGTCTCCCTCATGAGGTCCAGGAGCCCTCGCGGACACTGGCCATACAACAACTCGAAGGGGGAAAATTTGGTGGAGGCTTGAGGTACCTCTTGGATGGCCAGGAGCAATGGTGGGATCAACTGGTCCCATCGGCGCAGGTCCTCGGGCGAGAATTTGCACAGCATGTCTTTCAGGGTGCAGCTGAACCGCTCCACCAGGCCATCGGTCTGCGGGTGGTACACCAAGGTGCGCAGCTGCTTGATCCCGAAGAGTTCACAGATTTGCCGCAGCAGCTGGGAGGTAAAATTGGTAGCCTGGTCGGTAAGGATCTCCCAGGGCAGACCCACTCGGGCAAAGACCTTGACCAGTTCATCGGCAATAGTACTCGCCGTGATGCTCTGGAGCGGGACAGCTTCGGGGAAGCGGGTGGTATAGTCCACGATGACCAGGATGTAGAGGAACCTGGCCCAGCTTCTCAGGAGGGGTCCCACCAGGTCCATCGCCACCCGCTCAAATGGCGTCTCCACAATGGGCATGGGTATTAGGGGGGCCGGGGCCGTCCGAGAGGGCGCAGCCAGCTGGCACTCCGGACAGGAGTTGGAGTAGTTCCGCACCTCCTGGTGCACCCCGGGCCAGAAAACCGAGACAGGATTCAGGCAAGGGTCTTCTCCTGGCCTAAGTGCCCGGCCGCTGGGACGTCGTGGGCAAGCCTCATTACCACTCATCGGTGGCACCGAGGCACCACCAGTTGTGTCTGTAGGGCCCCGGAGCGGGCGTCTCGATCCACCCGATAGAGACGGTCGCACCGTAGCTCGAAGTGAGGCCAGCTCTTAGCCCGGGCTGGATCAATCAGGGCGCCATCGACCGCTGGGAGCTGCTCATATGCCCGGCCTATGGAGGGGTCTTCCCTCTGGTCCCGGCAGAAATCCGTGTCGAGAGGGGGGCTGTCCGGGGGCATCAGCAGGAGGTCCTCCGATGCGCCGTCCTGGCTTTTAGGTCCCGCCTCCTCAGCCTCCTCGGCCGGGTCCTCGGGGCAGTCGCCCTCTAAGGCAGGGGTTACCTCAGGGGCTTCCCGTGTGTGGGTCCGCAGAACGTCCGGAAACTCCGGCCAGTCCCGCCCCAAGATTACGTGGTAGGCGAGTCGTGGGGCCAGGCCGACCACGAGGGTTCGTGTGACTCCATCCACGGTCAGGGAAACTCAGGCACTGGCGTACGGATGGACATCGCTATGAATACACTGGAGGCGGATACTTCCCAGGCGGGGGTCTTCAGGGCAGCCGAGGCTTTGGCAGATGAGGGTTTGCCCGCAGCCCGAGTCAACCAGGGCCCGCGTCTGGCAGTCCCCGACGATTACGGGCACAGTGACTTTGTTAGCCTGTGGCAACCGGGCACAGTTTTCTCCGGTACAGACGTGCCCAAAGCGGCAATCCATCTCCGTGCAGTCCCGCTGGAGGTGCCCCCGCTTCCCGCAGGAAAAACAGGGCCCAATCTCGGACCGTCCGGTTAGGGTCACACCACCTTTCGGACTCGTAGCGGGGCTCGGCCAGTCCCGGCCCCGGGACCCGTGGGAGTTTGCTGGGGGGGGGGGGGCGTCAGGTCGCCTCGACTGGGGCTCCTGACTTCGTGGGGGTGCCCGTGGTTCAGCGCGGGTGCTCACCCGTCTCTCGGGGTTGGGGCGCTCGGGTCCTGGAGGACGATCCCGCATATCCAGCCCAACCGGGCTTTCCGCCGCAAGGAAGTTCTCCAGGAGGGTGACGGCGGCGGCTACCGTTGGAGGCCGGTGGCGGAGGACCCAAGCCCTTCCCTGTGATGGGAGGATATGTAGAAACTGCTCCAAAATAATTTGTTCCAGGAGCTCTTTGGGGCTCTGCCTATCTGGCTGTAGCCACCTCTTGCATAGGTCTCTCAGCTCCTGCACCACCAACCAGGGCCTGGCGCCGGCGTTATAGGCGAGACTCCGGAACCGCTGTCAAAAGGTTTCGGGACTGACATCCAGGGCGTCCAAAATTGCCACCTTTACCCGGGTATAGTCCCTGGCCTCCTCTGTGGATAACCCCTGGTACGTGGTTTGCACTGTCCCAGTCAAGTAGGGGGCCAGGAGGGTGGCCCACTGATCAGGGGCCCACCCAGCAACCTGGGCCACCCTTTCAAATGTCATCAAGAAGGCCTCGGGGTCATCCAGGCCTCGGGGTCATCCTTGGTCAGCCTTACGGCCGGTGGTAGGCGAGGGGTCCCGTCTGGTCCTCCCAGCTGGGGGTCGACGGGCCGGGACAGCGCCGCCGTGAACTGCTGTAAACATTGTCACTGGAAGTCTTGGTTCTGTGTAGTCAGGTCCTGAATCAGCTGCTGCTGCTGGGATCCCAGCTGCTCGACCAGCTGTTGTTGTTGTTGGAGCTGGGCGGCCTGCTGTCGCTCCTGGCTCTCTGTCCAAAGGGCGAAGAGCTTGGTGAGATCCATTTCTCGGGTGGGGGACCGCTCTCCCCCACACCCTTTCTCACAGAGGTCAAGGGCTCGTGCCCACATTCTGGGCAGAGGGTCCCCACTTCTGGTACCACGTGTAACGCGGCTCGGCCGCGGTTTGTCCCTCGGCGGGGCGGTGGGGTGTCCCACGGCCTCGCTATGAATAACCTGAAGCTCGGTCCTCGGTCAGGGCGGGGCAACAGGCCTGGAGTCAATATGCTCAGGCCCTCAGGCAGGGCCGAGCAGCAACAGTTTTAAGTAAGCCCAAGAAGCCCAGGCTCTGGGGCCTGAGCCTCGGGGCGAGGGGGAGATGCCACCCATGAGTGGGGTGGCAGGGGGGACGTAGGCCCGCCCACTCCTCTGCGTCCCAGCCCGGGGCCCTAACAGTGGCAGGCAGCCTGCTGCTGTGTCAGTGGGGATCCTGGCCGCAACACACTGACATTGGTTCTGGCAGTGCTGCAGCCAGACTGGGGTCGGCTGCCCCCGGGCTACTTCCACTCTCCCCCTCGTCGAGTACCTGCGTCGTCGTGGTGTCACTGGCTATCTCAACCACCATCGGCTCCTCGGGGTAAGTGTTCGAGGGTAGGCCCAGCGGGTCCTCGGAGTAGCGGGCAAGAGGCAGGCTCGGCTCCTCCGCGGGGTAGCTGGCGAGAGGCAGGCTCGGCTCCTCCACGGGGCAGCTGGCACGGGGTGATCCCGGCCAGTCTTCCTCGGGGTAGCTGGTGCGGGGCAGGCTCGGCTGGGCAGGCGTGCGCCCCGGCGGACCGCGGCCGCAGATGTCAGGTCCCTGCGGTAGCTGGGCCCATACTGAGTTCTGCAGGGCAGCTTTTCTACTTCCGGGTCTGCGCCGTGACCTCTGAGGGGCGGGCGCAGGACCCGGTGGCTCCGCCCACAGCGGGATTGGGGAAGGTTTGTCCCTCAGCGGGGCGGTGGGGTGTCCCACGGCCTCGCTACATAGCCCCTAGCTCCACAGCAGCTATCCTTCTATTCTTAGCCGCTAGCTCAGTCAGAGCTGGGGCTTTAAGGAAAAAACAACAAATACTGTGAAATTTGCTCTACAAATCCCAAGAGTTGGTATGACGGCATTGCTAGATACCATGGAGTAGTTACCAAAGCCAATTCTCCGCCCACTGCATTCAGTGCAAGTTTTGCTGCTCACTTCAGTGGGAGCTGGATTAGTCCCGTACTTTGGTTTAGTGAAAATGGAATCATTAAAAATATTTAATCCATCGGGCGAAATTAATCCCTGACGTAACCAGACTGAAAACAATTCTGCTAAGAATGAATTAAGCCCATTATAGGTGTTGTAAATGTTCTATGATTTCTTTAACCTAACAAGTTTGTTGGGACTATTTAATGGATTTATATTTGGGTTCTATGAACTGTCAAGGGCAGACAGAATTAGAGCATTTGCTATGTGATTCGAGGGTGAAGGAAACAGTGGAAGTTCAGCAAGGGGACTAGAAAGAGAAAGTGAGGGGGGATGGTTTCCCAGCTAACCAGCATCACTAGCTCAGTACCGCTTTGGGTGTAAAGAATCCATGGTGTGAAGCTGAGAGAAATGGAGAATTGTCCTTGGAGGATCTAGACTGACAGACCATGAGAGCTACAAAGGACTAAATTGTGATCTCTTTACTCACACACAGGAGCCCTGCATAGTGCAAAGTACTTTCCAACGTTAGTGAGGGTATCTCAGTTTTGCTCAAAAAGAAGCAAAGCATCTATGGGAAGTGGAGCAACTGGACAAGCCTTAGTGTTGTGCCTATTGGGGGTAATTCACATTGGAAAACATAATCCAAACTATACATATACAATGATGGGGTCTAAATTAGCTGTTACCACTCAAGAGAGAGATCTTGGAGTCATGGATAGTTCTCTGAAAACATCCACTCAATGTGCAGCAGCAGTCAAAAAAGCAAACAGAATGTTGGGAATCATTAAGAAAGGGATAGAAAATAAGACAGAAAATATCATGTTGCCTCTATATAAATCCATGGTACGCCCACATCTTGAATACTGTGTGCAGATGTGGTTGCCCCATCTCAAGATATTTTGAAATTGGAAAAGGTTCAGAAAAGGGCAACAAAAATGATTAGGGGTATGGAACGGCTTCCATATGAGGAGAGATTAATAAGATTGGGACTTTTCAGCTTGGAAAAGAGACGACTAAGGGGGGATATGATAGAGGTCTGTAAAATCATGATTGGCATAGAAAAAGTAAATGAGGAAGTGTTATTTACTCCTTCTCATAACACAAGAACTGTGCGGGGGGGTCACCAAATAAAATTAATAGGCAGCAGATTTAAAACAAACAAAAGGAAGTATTTCTTCACACAACACACCGTCAACCTGTGGATCTCTTTGCCAGAGGATGTTGTGAAGGCCAAGACTATAACAGGGTTCATAGAATCATAGAATCATAGAACTTAAGATCAGAAGGGACCATTATGATCATCTAGTCTGACTTCCCGCAAGATGCAGGCCACAAAAGCTGACCCACCCACTCCTGAAATAATTCTCTCCCTTGACTCAGCTGTTGAAGTCCCCAAATCCTGATTTAAAGACTTCAAGTAGCAGATAATCCTCCAGCAAGCGACCCCTGCCCCATGCTGCGGAGGAAGGCGAAAAACCTCCAGGGCCACTGCCAATCTACCCTGGAGGAAAAAAAGAACTAAATAAATTCATGGAGGATAGGTCCGACAATGGCTATTAGCCAGGATGGTCAGTAATGGTGTCTCTAGCCTGTGTTTTCCAGAAGCTGGGAATGGGCAACAGGGGATGGATCACTGGATGATTCCCTGCTCTGTTCATTCCCTCTGGGGCACCTGGCATTGGCCATTGTCGGAAGACAGGATGCTGGGCTAGATGGGCCTTTGGTCTGATCCAGTGTGGCCGTTAGGGCTGGCTCCAGATCCCAGCGCACCAAGCACGGGAGGGCGGCAGGCGGCTCTGGTGGACCTCCCGCAGACGTGCCTGCGGAGGGTTCGCTGGTCCTGCTGCTCCGGTGGAGCATCCGCAGGCGTGCCTGTGGGAGGTCCACCGGAGCCGCGGGACCAGTGGAACCTCTGCAGGCACGTCTGCAGGAGGTCCACCGGAGCCGCAGGACCGGCGACCCCCAGAGCGCCCCCCGCAGCGTGCAGCCCTGCTTGGGGCGGCGCAAATCCTAGAGCCGCCCCTGGTGGCCGTTCTTATGTCCTGATGACTAAGAGCTAGTCCTTTCCTCAAACTGGCATGAGCTGGAACTCGACGTGCATCATGAGGAAGGTGGATCCCATGTTTTGCTTCATTAGTATATAGCCTCAAATATAAATAAGGGTGTGACAAAATGCTGAGAGCTGGTCGCTGACCCAGCACTCTGATCATTTAAGCATTAATAGGCTCCACCGGGAAAGGCTTGATGGGGGAGGAGAGTACTAAACTGCCTAAGCAGACTGGGGACTGATGAGCCAAGGAGCTAATTCTCCCACCAGCTGGGGAGGCTCGTTAAAAGCATAGGAAGGAAGTGCAAAATGTAAGGAGGGTCTAGCAGAGCCCATGGGTAAGTAGGTCTCTGGCTGCTGAGAGTGCTTCCTCTTCCTCTTCCTGGAGACAAAGCTGAAGGACACTAACTAGAAGCGCTGCATGAGATTGTGATGGGGGACTTGGTGGTGGTAACGTTAGGGAACTCACAGAGGTGTTGACAAGCAAGAGGTATCCAAGGCTTGGTCTACACTAGGACTTTAATTCGAATTTATCAGCGTTAATTCGAACTAACCGCTCAACCGTCCACACCAGGAAGCCATTTAATTCGAACTAGAGGGCTCTTTAGTTCGAATTTGGTACTCCACCCCGGCAGGTGGAGTAACGCTAAATTCGACATGGCTAGCTCGAATTAGGCTTGGTGTGGATGCTAATCGAACTTAGTAGCTCCGGGAGCTATCCCACACTGCACCTCTCTGTTGACGCTCTGGACAGCAGTCCGAGCTTGGATTCTCTGGCCAGCCACACAGGAAATGACCCGCGAAAATTTGAATTCATTTTCCTGTCTGGGCGGTTTGAATCTGACGTTCTTGTTGCACATCGGGGCGAGCTCCGCAGCACCTGCAACGATGCAGAGCTCTCCAGCAGAGGAGTCCGGGCAATCCCAGAATAGAAAGAGGTCCCCAGCATGGACTGACAGGGAAGTCATGGATCTGATCGCTGTGTGGGGCGAGGAGTCTGTGCTCTCGGAGCTGCGCTCCAGCAAGCGGAACGCGAAGACCTTCGAGAAGGTCTCGAAAGCCATGAAAGAGAAAGGATACAGCCGGGATGCGATGCAGTGCCGCGTGAAAGTGAAGGACCTAAGACAAGGGTATCAAAAAGTCAGAGCGGCAAACGGACGCTCCGGAGCCCAGCCCCAGACATGCCGCTTCTACGAGGCACTGCATGCCATTCTAGGTGGGTCTGCCACAACTGTCCCACCAGGGACGGTGGACTCCAAGGACGGAATAGTGTACCGGGACAGTTTCTCCTCAATGTTCGCCGATGGGGAAGATGAGGAAGGGTCTTTTGAGGACGGCGCAGGCGACAGCGAACCCACTCCCGCTTTCCCTGACAGCCAGGATCTCTTCATCACCCTCACAGAGATCCCCTACCAACCGTCCCCGCCCGTTAACCCGGACTCGGAATCAGGGGAAGAATCAGGCGGTAAGTGCTACAAACAGGGAAACATTTATTTTTTAAGAAACAGGTATATAAAAAATAGAAATACTATATAAAAATTTTTAAATATCAAACTATACAAAAAGTAGGTCAACACATATAGGAATCGAGCAATAATCCTCTGGGGACAGTTCAAAAAAGCTCTCAGAGAGCAGCTGGAAAAGCCTCAGCAGGAGGTTCCTCGGGAGAGGTGCCTTATTGGGTGCTCCGTGGAAGCACACTCTTCCGTGCCAGGCCATCCTAATGTAAAGGGGAAGCATCGCCTCGACAAGCATGGCAGCATATGGTCCTGGTCTGTGCAGGGCTTCTCTTAGCATCCGCTCTCTCTGAGTCCGAGTGACACGCCTCAGGGTAATGTCGTTCTGGAAGTGCTGCATCTAATTAGGGGAATTAGTGTACTGTTACTATTGTGAATGGTAGACTTTTACTTTGCATAAGAATGACCCTCGCTTAACAGCCATGTGTTGGAGGCCACAGAGGAAAAGCATACAGTGATCTTTCCCGTGCACTGGCGGGAGGGGCTGCAAAAGGCTCATCCTTTCTGCTTTGCACATTGCCTTTAGCAGGAGAGCACAGCTAACCACTAACTGATAAGCAGTATGTACTGTAAGGCTTACCAGGACTTTGTGCAAGAGGGATGCAGCTGTCTTTCCTCGCTTGTGCGCTATCCAGTGCAATGGCGCCGCCAATGACAGCGTATTCCGAAATCTCGGACTAGTTCTGAGATCTCCTGAGACTTGGTTCCCTCTTTGGTCTTGTTAACTGAAACTGACTAGACTGTGTTTACTGTTGGCAAACATGTATGTGTTCAAGGAAATCACCTACTTTTTCGCATCACACAGCTTCGGCTCCTTCCCGGACTGCCCGGCATCCCCTGCAGAGGCTGGCTCAGATTAGACGCTGAAAGAAAAAGACTAGGGACGACATGTTCCAGGAACTGATGGCCTGCTCCAGAGCGGAGGCGGCAGAGCAGAGACAGTGGAGGGAGACCCTGTGTCAGCAGCATCGCACACACATGGAACGGGAGGATAGGTGGCGGCAGGAAGACCAGCAGGCGACTCAAACGCTGCTTGGTCTAATGAGGGAGCAAACGGACACGCTCCGGCGCCTTGTAGATGTTCTGCAAGACCGCAGGCAGGAGGAGAGAGCCCCCCTGCAGTGCATCTGCAACCGCCCTCCAACGCCAAGAAGTCCTGTCCCCCCCTCACCCAAAGTTACAAGAAGGAGGGGCGGTAGGGGCCGTGAGAACTGTCCCTGCACCGCAGCACACCGATAATGTTCGAGACAACTCTCGCGCTGTAAATATGTACAAGCTCTTTCCTTACAGCATCAACCAGTCCCAACTCCAAGTTTAAACCCCCCACTGTGTACTACATTATTAAAAGCAGTTTGGTGTTACTCACTGTTTCCGTCACGTTTCTCGTGTCAGAAGACTTTCTGTGGGTGTGTGTGTGGGGGGGGAATTGTAATTGCAGTGCATAGCCCACAGTGCCATGGTACAGACTTGGGTGCAGGGTCAACTGCAGGGCACACACAGACTGCAGTCACTAGGCACCAGGGACAGTCTGTGTGGTGTATGCTGCCCCGGGTCTTTCCTTGATGTGTATGCTTGTCCAGGGTCCTGGTGCCTGCCATCCCCGAATGTAAAGGCAGGCTTCCCTTCACATGCACTTCGACCGTAGCCACAATCCTCCCCGGTGCCCTGAGCCCCAAAAAGAGCCCTCATCCAGGGGCAGATACTCACCCTTCCCCCACACCCCTCACCCCTTCCAACGCCCAAACCCACAGCCGTCATGTCAACCCCTATCCAAAGATGGCACCCCTCGCCCCTTCCTGCAAACCCACCCATTCCTGCAACCCTCCCCCTACATGCACAACCACCGTAAACCGTCCCCCACCCCACAGACCTATGTAGGAGCAGGAGGCTGTCCGTCCTCTTTTGGACAAGCGGTCTGTACATCAGTGCACACCTTACCCAGCACAGAATGCTTCCATGTTTCAACCAAGAAACAGAAATGCAAAGTCAACGAAAGATTTATTATTAATTTCTGAAACATGTCCTTAGTTTTAAAACGTCCTTTGGAAGTGGGGGAAACTTGGTTTGTGATCAGGCTCTCTTAAAATCAAGTGCACAGTCACAGGTTACCCTGCTCTGCGAGGAAACTCGCTTTCAAAGCCTCCCTGATGCACATCGCTTCCCGCTGGGATATTCTCTCGGCACGGATGTCTGGCTGATCATAAACAGTAGCCAGGCGATTTGCCTCAACCTCCCAAGCGGCCAAAAAGGTCTCGCCCTTGCTCTCACAGAGATTGTGGAGCACACAGCAAGCAGCAATAACTACGGGGATATTCTTTTCGCTGATGTCCGAGCGAGTCAGTAAGCTCCGCCATCTCCCCTTGAGACGTCCGAAAGCACACTCCACCACCATTCTGCACTTGCTCAGCCGGTAGTTGAAGAGTTCCTTCTCACTGTCCAAGGCGCCTGTATAGGGCTTCATGAGCCAGGGCATTAGCGGGTAGGCCGGGTCCCCGAGGATCACTGTAGGCATCTGCACATCCCCAACCGTTATTTTGTGGTCCGGGAAGAAAGTACCTGCCTGGAGGCGTCTAAACAGACCAGAGTTCCTGAACACACACGCGTCATGAACCTTGCCCGCCCACCCGACGTTGATGTTGGTAAAACGTCCCCTATGGTCCACCACAGCTTGCAGCACCATTGAAAAGTAGCCCTTTCGGTTAATGTACTCGCTGGCCTGGTGGGCTGGTGCCAGGATAGGGATGTGAGTCCCATCTATAGCCCCACCGCAGTTTGGGAATCCCATCGCGGCGAAGCCATCTATGATGACCTGGACATTTCCGAGAGTCACTACCTTTGAGAGCAGTTGCTCAACGATTGCGTGGGCTACTTGAATGACAGCAATCCCCACTGTAGATTTGCCCACGCCAAAGTGGTTCGCTACTGACCGGTAGCTGTCTGGCGTGGCAAGTTTCCAGAGGGCTATGGCCACTCGCTTCTGCACACTCAGGGCTGCTCGCATCCTCGTGTCCTGGCGCTTCAGGGCAGGGGACAGCAAGTCACACAGTTCAAGGAAAGTGTCTTACGCATCCTGAAGTTTCGCAGCCACTCTGTGTCATCCCAGACCTGCAGCACTATGCGGTCCCACCAGTCTGTGCTTGTTTCCCGGGCCCAGAATCGCCGTTCCACACCATGAACGTGACCCATTGCCACCATGATCTCCACTGCCCAGTGTACCCTGGTTTCTGAGAGGTCTGTGCCACTCTCCTCACCGCGCTGCCGGAGCCTCCTCGCCCGGTTTCTCAGCAGCTGACTGTGGAAGAGGTGGACGATAAGGTGCGAGGAGTTGACAACGGCCATAAGTGCAGCGATGATCGCAGCGGGCTCCATGCTCGCAGTGCTGTGGCGTCCGCGCTGTAACCGACCAGACAAGGGCGCGAACAGATTTCCCGCCGGCGCTTTCAAGGAAGAGAGGGAGGGCGTGATTGACGGTTCAATGACGACACTAACCCAAAACCACCCTCGACACATTTTTTCCCCCAGCAGGCATTGCGAGCTCTACCCAGCATTCCAATGGGCAGCGGGGACTGCGGGAACTGTGGGATAGCTTCCCACAGTGCACCGCTTCCAAAGTCGACGCTGGCCCCGTGAATGTGGACTCAGAAGTTCGAATTTGTGTATTTAGTATGGATACACAAATTCGACTTCATAAGGTCGAATCCACAAATTCGACTTAAGTAGATTCGAAATAGTCCTGTAGTGTAGACAAGGCCCAAGACTGTGAGAGAGAAGAGCCTGCCCTGTCACAGGAGGGCCGAGTAAAGCACAAAGGGTGTTGATTATACCCAGGATCCAGCCCTACCCTAGACTAAGGGATGTACAGAATTTTAATCTGGAACTCTAACTACAAACGATTATTCTTCCACTGGGTATTAAAAAAAAAAGTTCATGCTTAAATTGCTGCACTCTTTTTGTCCATGATAGATCGTAGTGACTTGTCTTTCAGTCTGTTTAAATGTTGCTGACCCTTGACAATCACGTAACATTATTTGCATAGCATTGAAATTAAAAAAAATCCACATCATCTGTATCAGCCACAGCAGCTACCTTATACTTGACACCAACGGAATTAGATTTTAAAGCTCACCTCATTTTGTTTACTGTACACAACACACTTGATCATATTAATGATGCAGGAGAATTTCCAGCCTTCCCTCTGGGCAAATCTCTAAGTGTTTGATTTTAAGGCATTATTAATGATTTACAGTGATAACTATTCACACTAGGCCAGATTCTCATCTCAGTTACACCAGTGTAAATCCAGAGTAATCCCTTCAAAGTCAATGGAGTCACTGAATTTACTAGACAGCAGATTTCACCAAGTACTTGTATCATTACATAGTGTTACTAGTGCTCATTATTCTAAAATGTTTAATACTATGGATGGGCAAACCTTACGGCATTCATAGTGGGAGTGTAAGAAAATAATAGAAACTAAATCTCTTTTATTCTATTTGCAATTGACTATTTCAGTTTAACCACTTTTCTCTTTAGGATCTGCTTCCAATGCATCCTTATCCTAATTTCCTACACAGCAAAAATACAGCTGGATGACAGAAGAGACTCGGGCCCTGAGCCTCATGTGTGCCTGAACCCCATCACTTTTGCATTCCTTCCATCCTCAGAGAAACTGAGGGCCAGTTCAACTTCCAGCATAATTCAGAGCAGCCTCAAGGCTATTCTAATTTACGGCTCCCTGTGGTGGCCATTATGCTGATGAGCTGCACTCTGGCCAACGTCCCTTCAGACCTGGCCCCCATAGCAGGAATTTGTATACCTCTCTGCCAGCCAAGGCTGAATTGTGGGCTGCAGCGTGTGACAACCAAAATGAGGGATATGAAATTATTTATACAAGAAAATTAAAAAGCTGTAGGATTTTGCCCCTTAGCGGACATGACTTCCAATAAGTATTTAGAGGTAAATAATGTATCAAACGGGAGGGGAGCATTCTTTTAGACTGTAGGGAACTCTGAAAGTCAAGAATGATGTCTTTTGAAAGGAGGAGTATTCGAGAAGTATAAGCAGGGGGGATACAAGGGGATGATATAGAGCTGATTACACGTCTCCCAGTGATTTCCCCCATGTTGGGGGGTCCTCAGCTGCACTGGTAGGGCATGGGCATATAGCCACACTTCCATCATCAGAGCAGCATAAAGGAGTCTTATCACATGCCATGGTCTGGCCCCTCTGTGTTTTTAGACAAACAGCTGGTTGGAAAGCGTTGAGCAAGAGGGGACAGCCAAATTCCAAAGGAAAATTCCTAATCCTACTTTTCCCAGTCAGACAAAAGCAGTGGAGAAAGCTGTGAAACTCCTTGCAGACCAGCCAATGAAGAGCTGAACTGTATTGCCTAAGTACGGTCAAAGTTGTACTTAAAAGCAGCCGGTCTCTCTGAGCAGCTCTGCACAACCCCATTGGGAAGTGAAGGGCCGGGCTTGAGCCGTCCTGCCTGGAAAGACTGGCCGTGCTTCCAGTTTGTACTGGCCGAAGAATGGTTTTGGTGTTGAACCTACACGTCCCCTTTACTTCATCCCATTGCAAATACCTCTGCGCCTTGAACCGCTCTAAATAATTGCTCACCAGCCTTCGTTTACGTTCTTTAGAAATTATTGCAGATTTTACTAGGGTGACCAGACAGCAAGTGTGAAAAATCAGGACGGGGGTGGGGAGTAATAGGAACCTATATAAGAAAAAGACCCAAAAATCGGGACTGTTCCTATAAAATCAGGACATCTGGTCACCCTAGATTTTACTCAGATTGCCCCTTACTCCTCATTCAGTCCCACACTGAAAGTCTCTCTTAGCTCAGTCTCCCCCCCACCCCCACTATTCCTGTTGCTCTTCGCTCCCTTTCACTTGTTGAGGTTTCTCTTGCCTGGCGGTACCCAAGTGCTATATCTTTTCCTCCCATTTCCATTCATGTACATGAGATGACAGTAAGGCTGATGTCACATGTCCGTGGTGTGTGCTATGTGACAGGCACGACAACCAAACCGACCCCGACAGCTACGGTGGAATCACCCCTGGAATACTGCGTTCAATTCCAGATGCCTCCAGGCCCGACCAATGAACGAGAGGGCAGAGAAGGGCAGCAGAAATGGCAGGGGAATGCAGATAGCCTGGCTGGGCGAAATGTGTATAGCTGGGCTGAGTGATGAACAAGGGGGATCTGATAAACATCCCAGAGGGAGAAAAAATGTAGTTGTTCAAAGGGGCCTGACTGGGAGTCACGGGATAAAATTTTAAGCGGGGGGTGGGGGGGGGCGAGATTCAACAATAAGATCTTCCTGCTGAGCAAGCTGTTAAATGGTTTAGTGGACTTGTGAGGAAAGTTGGCAGAAACCCCAGGGCTTGAAACAGTTACAATTATGTCGAATGTTTGCCAGTGCTTTTGTCCAACAAGGAACAGTCCTGCCTGGGCAGAGAAATAAACAGAAACGCTGATTTTGCTTGAAATTCCACATTTGGCCATTCACAGGATGGGAGCCAAGTTACCAGACATCCAAACAGGGATAGACTCATAGACTCAAGGTCAGAAGGGACCATTATGATCATCTAGTCTGACCTCCTGCACAATGCAGGCCACAAAATCTCACCCACCCACTCCTGTAACAAACCCTAACCTATGTCTGAGTTATTGAAGTCCTCAAATTGTGGTTTGAAGGCCTCAAGGTGCAGAGAATCCTCCAGCAAGTGACCCGTGTCCCATGCTGCAGAGGAAGACGAAAAACTTCCAGGGACTCTGCCAATTTGCCCTGGAGGAAAATTCCTTCCCTACCCCAAATACAGTGATCAGTTAAACCCTGAGCATGTGGGCAAGACTCACCAGCCAGCACCCAGGAAAGAATTCTCTGTAGTAACTCAGATCCCATCCCATCTAACATCCCATCACAGGTCATTGGGCCTATTTACCGCTAATAGTCAAAGTTCAATTAATTGCCAAAATTAGGCTATCCCATCATACCATCCCTTCCATAAACTTATCAAGCTTAGTCTTGAAGCCAGATATGTCTTTTGCCCCCACTACTCCCCTTGGAAGGCTGTTCCAGAACTTAACTCCTCTAATGATTAGAAACCTTCGTCTAATTTCAAGTCTAAACTTCCTAGTGTCCAGTTTATATCTTTCCTATCAAAAGGTTACAGTGGTAAACGGAGTTCATGCATGTGGTGCAAACTCAGAGAAAAATGCCAGCCCTTTGCACAATGACTTTCCCCCAGCTAGAATTGATAGGAATTTGCCCTTTTAGGCCAGGAGGTGGCAGTATAAGCTAAGAAATGTATTCAATTAGTATTATTATTATTATACTAATTTGTATTCATGTGCATTGTTATCCAAAGAACTGTCAAACTCCAATGTTTCTCTGACTGCACCTGTCTTCCATTTGTGTCGATAGCTGTACATTTGTGGTCACGGGGGATCAGGGTTTCCATGCAGTAGAAATTGGAAGGGGGGATCTTTGTTTCTCCAGTAGATTTTGTCTTTCAGCATGTGTGCTGCTTGACAGTCCTTGAATCCCTGTACTTGCTCCCCCTTTTCCGCTGTATCAGTTTCAATCTGCTTTGCCTTCAGAGGCACCTTTTAAATCAAGACTGGGTGTTTTTCTAACAGATCTGCTCTCGTTCAGACAGGAATTATTCTGGGGAAGTCCTACGGACTCTGCTATAGAGGAGGTCAGACAAGCTGATCACAGTGGTCCCTTCTGGCCTGGAAATCTGTTAAACGATCATAGAACAGGAAGGACTGTAAAATGCTGGTAATAAAGAGAAACACAGAGAGGGCTGTGTATGGGATGGGCACGCATTCATGGTGCTCTCTCAGGGTTAGTGTGTTCTGTTTGAATGGCCAACTGATTTGGGGTCAGAATTTAACCCCCACCATTAGTGATTTCTTTCTGCTTGGACAGAGTAAAATTACTAAGGACATTCACAGCTTTCACTGCGTCTGAATTTGGCCCATTATATTGACATTCCGCTGAAGGTGATGGTCCTGTGGTCCTGCCTCCCAAGGCATGGGGATATGGTGTGGAACTGGTGTGCAGACAAGGTCTATGTTGCATACTAGAAAGATGAGTACCAGGGGGCTGGGGGAATGAGGGAGGTAGGATGCCTCCCTGTGCTTCCCCCAGAGCAGTTCAGCTCTTCATCATATCCAGCCATGGCCTGTGCACTAGAGGCACAATAGAATCCAGCAGTTGCTAGGTAACAGTATTTTGCTCTGGAAGGGGCATGTTTAATCAACTAGTGTTGGTTCAGATGATGTAATGCTGCTGATCCAGTAAGTGCTAGAATTTGTAGGGGAGCTCTCTGTCTCCAACACGGTGTCTCTGTAGCTGAGACCACTACAGCTCTCATGCTCACAAAAGTAGCTCTGTTAATGAAGCAGGCATCTCTCATTAGCTTCTTGACTCCAAACAGAACAAGTAGGAAATCATGAAGCTGCTTACGATGCCTCTAAGGGCAAGTTGATGCTTGTTCTTGCATCCATTTTGCCAATAATGACTTGTGTTTTGAAACCAAGAACGGTAAAGCTATTGTCAAGGAAATTCACCAAGAGTTAAATGGAAATCAAGATGATGGAAATGAAAGCACCAATGAGGGTAGAAACTCAGGGTCAAATACTCCATTAGCAATTGCCAGTGAGGCTGTCAACATCACTTAGCATTTTAGAAATTCATAATGAAATTGACAAGATCCAACTAATGCAGATTAGAAATGTGTGGAGAATCTGTCAGGAACTGACCTGAAGAAAAGGCAGATGAAAGTATTGAACTCAAACGGCATTAATCTAATGGAAATGGAGCACTTTGCAAGACAACAAATTTTACATTAATGAGCAGCAAATACAGTGAGTGTGGCTGTCTTATTTCTTTAAATACTATTTCTACGGAGAAATAAACAGTGCACTGTAGCATGCTTATTGAATACTATATTTTATTCAACACTCCAAGAACACCATATTCCAAAACTAAAGTGGATTATTTATATAATTAGCTTTAAATATTGAATATTTGCTTCAGCTTATTCAGTAAAGTAAATATCAATAAGCATGTTTCATATTTGATACTTTAAACATATTAGAGGTCACAAATAAAATTACTATTCTGAGTCCATCAAATCTGCTGTCACAAGGTTTTTGACTCAAACTCTAAAATCTACCTACGGATAAATATACTTGGGATTGCTTGAGAAAAAGGGCATTCTCTGGATACAGAACTGTCAACCATTCAAACTGTGAAAAACACTTCAGCTGCTATCTCTCTGCAGAACATGTGTGTTTTCATTGCACCAGATTCTGCAGCCCACGTGCTAAGTTGGATGGCTTGTGGCATGAGAGAGGCAGAATCAGTCCCCGACGAACTGTGGGCCCAAACAGATCTATAGACTAAGGCCAGAAGAGATTATTCTGACATTCTACTCCGATTTATCTCTGCATAACACAGGCCAAAGAACCTCACCCAGTAGCTTTGGGCATCAACCCCATAACCTCCTTTTGAGCTGTAGCATCTCTCTTAAGATGACCTTCAGTGTTGATTTTAAAACTACAAAAAGCTGGAGAATCTACCAAATCCCTAGTTAAGTTGTGCAATGCTGCATCGCATGTAATCAATGCGGGGAGGAATGACATGAGTCAAAGGCAGGAATCTGGCAGAAGAACTGAAGAGTGTGAACGTAGCTGAGTTCGGCAGATTATTCTTTATGAATAATGAAAGGATTGACTGGAGACAAGTCTATGGTGGAGAGAACAACTTGTGGAACACTGTAAATGCCTTCTGTGATGGGAGGCTGGTTGAGAGTCGATGGTCCTCATTTAAACAGATGGGTGCCAACCAGCTGGGTTCAAAACTCTGAGATCTTGTTAAATGGATGTGAGGGGCGGAGGGTTTTATGTTAAAGAATCTGAAATGCTTACAGTTAGAATGACAGAAAGACGATGTTCTGCAAAAGATCAACTGTAAGACTAAAAATTAGTATTATCTATTTAAGTGAATACAGAAAAAGGCAATGAATGCGGGGAAAGAACTTAGAAGACATGCTAAAGGATGCTCCAGACAAGCAGAACAGAAAGTTGGTGGGAGGCTTATCACAGTGAGACTGTCTGTGTCAATGGGAACAAGCTACACAAGACAGACGAATGAAGGAAGAAGTTCAAGGGTGCTGCTATAGTTTCAAAGGTGTTTAACAGACTGACCCAGAGAGAGACGATTTGATAATGAAGGGAGTTATGGGGGAAATAGATCAGGTAAGGAAACATTTACAAAATTACAAGTCATGGCATTAATCTTTTACAAACCACCACTCTCCAACTCCAGTACTAGAGAAGTGGGGAGGGGGGTGGGAGAGAAAGGAAATAATTGAGGATCAAAAAATGGAGATTATGTACTTGTAACTGGAGGTTCTTCGAGATGTGCTGTCCCTGTGTGTATTCCACGCATGGGTATGCATGCACATCATGTGACTGAGTTCAGAATTTCTTCCGAGCAGCATCCATTGGCCTGCACATGCACCGTAGCTCTCTTTGCACTCCCAACCCAGAGCATAAAAGATGGGGTGGGCCAATGCCTCTCCATTCTCCCATTTTGACTGCAGTGTAACAAATCTGCAACAGAGAGGATGGCAGGCAGGTATTGGAATCTAGATAGGGACCACATAGCTTGAAGAGCCTCCAGTGATAGGCAAGTAACCTTCATTTCTTCTTCCAGTGATGATCCTTAGGTGTATTCAACATATGGGAGATTAACAAGCAATGGTCAAATAGGTCCTGGGTGTGAGGACACAGATGTGTTAGCTGACTGTAGTACTGCTGTCTCCACAGCCATAGCTGCAGCTGACGACTGACCCAGGGCATATCTCTAGTACAGGTACATCTCTCAGAGATGCATCTGAAGGAGCTTGCCCCCTGGTGAAATGAGCCTTTACCCTTTCTGAGATGGTGGAGGGATGCCAACTAGTTGGTAACAGAGTAATACAACCCAAGATCCATTTGACTTCTTGATCGTTCTGCTATGGAAACAAACAGTTTTAGGTGTCTTTCTACTGTCTTTTGTTCTTTGCAGAAAAAGGCCAACGCCCTGTAGATGTCCAGAGAATGCAGCCTTCTCTCCTCTTCTGAGACATGTGGTTTAGGAAAAAATGCAAGTAAGTGGATGACCTGACTTATATGAAACTTGGAAACTACCTTGGGTAGTAACCTGGGGTGGGGGTGTAGTGAGACCTTTTCTTAATAGAAGGTGATATATGGTGAACCTGCCATAAGCGCTCCCAGTTCACTGACTCTTCTAGTTGATGTTATAGCTTTCAGAAAGGCCACTGTCATGGACAGACAGGTCACAGCAGAGCACACGGCCAGTGGCTCAAGGGAATCTTAGTGAGACATGATAGAACAAAATAGAGGTTCCACTGAGGTGTGAACTTCACCATTGATGGAAAGATTCTGAGAAACCCCTTCAGAAATCCAATTGTGACAGATGTGTGAAGCTCACAGTTATCCACTGGAAGATGCAGCGCTGATTGCTGCTATATGCACCTACTGGGAACTGAATGCAAGACTTGAAGATTGAGAGTAAGTAGACACTCTAGGCTATCAGGGATTCTGGTGGAGTCCAGAGACAAATTGCACTGATGAGCCCACGCAGAGAAACTGAGTAACAGCTTCTCATAGAATCTTTTCTATGTTGGTTAAGGATGGGTTGCACCCGCTTGGACCATGGGTGTTCGATCTCCAATGCCCTTCCAAATATCAGGCTCTGAGTTGCAGTGTCTCCAGATTGGGGTGTGTTATCTTGCCGGCAATGTGAGGATGTTCCTGGGGGGGCTTACAGAGAGCTTCAACTGATCCGTGAACCAGCACTGCCTCAGCCAATTGACTTGAGCTCTGTCTCGGCGGATATTCCATAAATTGGTGGGAAAGCATAGCCCAGGCTATGCTTTCATGACATTAGGAGAGCATTTCCCAATGGGTCTTTGCCCGGGACTGCTCTAGAGCAGTACCAAGGAAGCTTCCGATTCACCTGTGAGGCAAAAAGTTCTCAATCTGGCATTCCCCATTGAACAAAGATGTCATTGATTACCAAATAGTGAATCTCTCATTCATGATTTGTGGAAAAGTGTCTGCTCAGACAGTCCGTTAGGGAATTTTGCACCTGCAGTAAGCAGAGTGCTGAGAGGGTTATGTGATGTTTGATGCACCAGTTCCAGAGAATGGTTACTGTTATGCACAAAGAGAGAGAGCTTCTATTCCCCCATGTTGTTTATATAAAATACTAATTTCATATTATCCAACATTATCTGAACATATTTGGGGTGTGTGGAAGGCATTGCAGGCCTAATGGACAGCTCTGAGTTCTAGTAAGTTTATTTGCATTCTGGACGCCCATGGAGTCCAGATGCCCTGTGCCATATGATCGCCCTTTTGTGCACCCCTGGTAACAATGGTTGCTGCTGGTGCTGGTGTGAGGAAAGGGATACCGGCCTGAACCTTCTCTGATTTTGTCCACCAGACAAGAGAACCTCCTAACTTGGGCAGAATTATGAGGTTGTTGTTTATGGTGCCCTTCTTCCAAGAGAACCAGGCTTGTAGGCATGGCAGATGTAGCCTGGAGGATGGTGTTGTGTGTGCATGAAGCCCCGTGGTCAAGGAGGGAAAGGAAAGTTCTGACTGACGTCCTGGGTCTGATAGCGACCTGGTGTAGGAGAGTGCTCATGACCTGAAACCTTTGGAGAGGTCGACACATTCTTGCTGCAGTCGAGTCTAATGTCGCCCCTATGCAGGCTATGCACTTCAAGGGGGGCCAGCGTGGATATTTTGTGATTGATGCAGAAACCTAGGGAAGGTCCAGGACTGGGCAGAACACAGGTTGCCCGGTGGACTTCTTCATAGGAGTTGCCTGAGAGAAGCCAGTCTTGAGGTAGGGGAAGATGGTAAATCCGTCTCTTCTCATTCAAGCAGCCACTGCTGGCAGGGACAAGGGGAGCCAGCATTGGCTGAGCAGGTAGTTGGACGTGTTACGGTGCAAGTCTTCTGGCTGCTCTGATTTGTGCTGCGGACCATACTCTTGCTAGGACAGGTCCCATTTGTACCACCCCCACTCTCTGACCTGTTCACCGCACTCTGTGGCTGCCAGCCAGGGTCTGGCCAGGAGAGACAGTTTGAGGTACGCACTTACACGTGTCTCTGCGAGCCAGGCAGTGGAGAATGTTCATAACCCCATGGCTCGTCTAAACAGCTTCTGTCCCAGCATAAGTGGGGGGATGGATTTTTTTTTAAAACCAAAATAGTTTACCCCTAGTGCGTTACACAGTTATGCTGGTGCAGCGCAGCCCCCTTCCTGTATAGGAATAAACTATCCTGGTATTTCTACCCTTGTAACTATGTTGCTCTGCTTCAACTCGATCAGTATGATTAAAGCAGTACAACTTTCATGCATAGGCAACACCTGAGTGTTTCTTATATTCAGTTCTTCCACAGTGGATGAGTTTCTCCTTTAGACACCATCTGGGCACACCTAACCTGTAGTAGCTGAAGAAATATCAAGGTGGGTTAAATTCAGTTCTGAGCTGCTCAACTTTCAGTACCGTTCTGCCCTGGGAAAAGGCCCCACTGGTCAACAGGGCATCCTGTCCTCTAAAGTTGGGACCTTCCTGTCCTAAGGGAAAAGCTGGTACCGCACACAGCCAGGGAGTCAATGAGAATGGCAGCGCTGCACCTAGGAAGCAGGTGGCCTTTCCCCCAAGATAGGCTTTTGTCTCATCTCCTAAGGGATGCCTCCTTTTGTTTCGTCTTTGGAGCTTCAGCAAGCTGATTTGGGGTTCCCTTCCCATGCCATATAGAAGTGCCGCATGTTCAACACAGCTATATGGATACCATTCAGGCAGGCACACAAGGAGGGGTTTGTACAACACTTGGGGAAGAACATTCGTTATCCAGCTGACTCAGCCAAACGTAGTGGGGACTTCCACCAACATTCAAGGTTTGCTGCAAGGCATGTGAAAAGGCTTTCAGACATGCACCCTAGCTAATGTAACTCAGCCTGGTTTCATTATCCATTGGACGCTGCTTGGAAAGCAGCTGAGCTCTTGATTCCCCCACTTCCCCAGAGAAGTAATTTTGCCCCAAAAGTTGGAAGTGGGGAACAGACAGTCCCCTGCAGCACTGCAGAGCCACCCCTCCCGCCCTCCCACCACCCCCAGGAGATTTCAGAACCTCAGTGTCCTTCCCCCCCCCTCACCTCCAACCCCTCAGCGCTCACCCTGGCTTCCCTCTGGCTCTCACCCTACAATGTTTCAAGGGGCTCCCATCCTATGCTCAATTGTGTATTTCTGGGAGCAGCTGGTTCATGTTTCCACCATCCCCCACCCTCCCCTGCATCCATCCTCTGTCCCTCCCGATTCCTCGGTGTGAAATCCCACCAGGCTCCCCTACTCTCCACAAACTCCTCCCGTGTCTCCTCCCTCCCCCCCCCCCAGCCCCACAATCTCTCCTCCCACTTTCCCCTAGCGCATCTCTCTGTTGTACCGGGGTTCTTCTCACGATACCAACCTTCCCTCCTAAATCCTCCAGCCATGTTCCTCTCCCAACTCTCTGCCAAACTTCTAATCCCTCCCCTCCCCCTGCCTGGTTTCATTATCCATTGGACGCTGCTTGGAAGGCAGCTGAGCTCCCCAGAGAAGTAATTTTTCCCCAAAAGTTGGAAGTGGGGAACAGACAGTCCCCTGCAGAGCCATCCCTCCACACCCCTCCCACCACCCCCAGGAGATTTCAGAACCTCAGTGTCCTTTCCCCCCCCCTCACCTCCAACCCCCCAGCGCTCACCCTGGCTTCCCAGGAAGTGGAAGTGGGTTCTTCTCCCTTTCCCAACCCCCACTTGCTTTCTTCATGGCTTGCTTCTCTGGCGCTATCCCTTCCCTGCCCCCTCCCAGGTGCTCTGGCATCCACTCCAGGTCCTGCTGCTATCCTTCCTCCTGGTGTCTCCTTTCACCCTCCCCCTGCCCTCAGGGCTCCTGTCATCCCCCCATGCACCAGAGACATTCCTCCATCCCTGGCCTCCCCAGACTGCCTACCGACACTCTCATAGCAGCCTCCCCTGCCCTTCCTCACAGGCAGCAGCCTCCCCTGGAATCCGGATGTCGCCCTTCCCCCAGAGAAGCCCATTCTTCTCTCTGCTGCACCAATCACCCAGCTGCCTCCTGACTCTGCCCTCCCCCATACCGTCCCTTGCTTCCTCCAGGGCTGCTCCTACCCCTCGTCCCTTGCCTGGACCCTCCAGGGCTCCTCTTCCCTCTCCTCCAAGCCCATGTAGTCCTCACCATGGTGTGTCCCTGTCCCCAGGAGCTCCCCCCTTCCCAGGTGCCTCGCACCTCAAGCGGTTGGGGGAGGGGAGAAGGGAAGCTGCTGATTTCAGGGCAGGCCTGGCTCCTGCTCCACAGACCCTGAGAGCCGGGAGGTGAGTGGGCAGGAGGCCAAGCAAGGTGGGGAGCTGACTGCAGGTAGGAGTCACAGTTGCAGAGGCCAGACAGAGCAGCCCAAGAGGCAGAAGGTTTCAACATGGCTTCCCACCCATTACTAACAGCTGAGAGGGTGAGAGGCAGCCAGGTGATACGGGAAGCAGCCTCAGACCACTTTGACCCTCCCCCCCCCTCCATTCACAGCCAACCAAGAACTGAGGGGAGTTACTCCCGTCCCTTCCAGCTGAGAGATGACCCCCTTCCAAGGATACCAGGTACTCCGCGCCCTGCCTCACATGCTATAGGTCAGGAAGCTCTCTGGACCCTCCACATTCTGCCCCCATTGGAGCATCTTTAAACGGGATTGTTGAAAGCCCATCTTCACATACCCACTCAGGGAACTCATTCAATCTGGCGTTGCCCTCCATAATGTTTTATGGGAATATGCTTATGAGTGTAAATATGATGTGACTGGAATATGCTTCACGCAAAAGGTCTCTTGTAAGGTATCAGTACAAAGCTTATGATCTATGTTCATCCTATGTGTTTGCATGTATTATTTCTCTGTCTGGAGTTAGGAGAATAAGATATAAACTTGTATCACTGATGTAAACATATTAAGTGGAAGCCACTAAAGGTGCTTCAGAATCAATGAACTAAACAGCTCTGTTTACCTGGAAGCCTTCCTGGGTGTGTGTCGGCCAGCTCCTGGGTAATGAAGAATGAGGTCTTAGTGACATGTGATCATGTCACTTGGACTGGAATCCATCTTAAACTTGGTGCTTTTCCATTGAGAAGGAGGGGAGGGAACCCAGAGAGACAAAGGATTCCTGCCTTGTGCCAAAGCTGTAAAAGGGGGTGAAGCAGGACAAAGAGGGTCCCAGTCATGAGAAAGTCCCTGCTTTCCACCTAAGATGCCTGCTGGGACTAACAAGGTCTGTACCAGGGGAAAGGAAGGAGTCTAGTCTGTGAAAGAAGCTAATTGGAACATCTGAGGGTGAGATTTACTTGTAATCAGTTTCTTAATGTATTAGGCTTAGACTTGAGTGTTTTGTTTTATTTTGCTTGGTGACTTACTTTTTCTGTCTATTACTTGAAACCACTTAAATCCTACTGTTTATACTTAATAAAATCACTTTTGTTTATTAGTAAACCCAGAGACACTGGGGGAGCAAACAGCTGTGCATCTCTCTCTCTCTGAGTGTTATAGAGAGCAGACAATTTATGAGTTCACCCTGTATAAGCTTTATACAAAGTAAAACAGATTTATTTGGGGTTTGGATCCCATTGGGAGCTGGGTGTCTGGGTGCTGGAGATAGGTGACCTGCTGAGCAGTTTTTGGTTATAGTCTGCAGCTCTGGGGGTGTGGACCAGACCTGGGTCTGTGTTGCAGCAGGCTAGCATGTCTGGCTCAACAAGGCGGGTTCTGGAGTCCCAAGCTGGCAGCGAAAATGGGCTCAGAGGTAATTTGAGCATGTCAGGTGACAGTCCCAAGGGGGTCTCTGTGACTAAACTCATCTCACAGTCTACATAAGCGTGTAACTGCAAGTATGAGGCTTGCTTAATTGTAACCCACATTAACGGGGTGACCACTTGCCTGCCTAATGTAACACAGAAACATTTAGAGGCTTTGGAAATAAGTTTTGAGAGGAAAAGTTAAGTTCTTTCCTCTTCTTGTAAAGAAAGAAACAGACAAACTGTGTTTGTTTTGTTTTAATTGATCATTGATTGAATCATGTCACATTTCAAATGAAGTGCTTTGTTCAAAAACGTTGTGCCCAACATTAATAGCCCATTCATTTTTTGTTTACAAGGTCTACTCTTAGACTATTTCCTTTATATACATACACATGTATAGCTTTTCATTTCACTAGTAGCAAAATGACTTGATACATTGCATTTCCTGATAAAGATGCCAAAAATAAGGTTCAAACTTCCTTCGTCTTTCCACTCACCAAAAACAAAAAACTCAAATAAAAAGTACAGTAGCAACTACATGAAATTACAAAGTATCTCCAAGTGATTTAAATCTTCCTAATGTAGATGCTGATCACATCTAGAGGACTAAATTGCAAATATACAGTACATTCAATTAAAGAGGTTTCTAGATGCCTCTCAATCCTGTTTTGCAACACTTCATCAAAAAACTTCAATCAGAAAATGCATCCTTCATAGACCAGTTGCATTCATATTTTTGGAGTGTCTGTTTTAAAATGCGAGGCAGTATAACCACGTGTGGCAATAAACTTATCTTAAGCAGGGGGTAAGCGAATTATGCAAGATTCAAAGAGATTAGGACCACAGGCCATTTGTTATTCTCTCACCTTAATACACAGATTTCAATATTCTATGACCATTGCTAAAGATCCTGAATACACATCTCTGGTAGTTAAAAGATTTCTGCACTAGGAGCAGACTAAAGCAGTGGGAAAGTGACACATTCTTATTAGCGATTTTGAAGGCTGATTACCTTCAACTCCAACAGAAAAACGTCAGCTGACCCACAAAGAAAAGTGCAAGACCAAAACGTTAAGGTTTTATTTTAACCTCCATTCACAATATCAAAGCATTTGTGATAAAGAAATTCTTGGAAAACTAAGTGTAGAACTTATACAAGTGAATCACTTTTAAATCAATTAATTAAACCCTGCAACTATTTTTCATAGGCAGCAAATGAAACTATTGGCTGTGACGTGGGCCTACATTGCCAGTGGCTGGAAAACTAAAAGCCTGATCCGGAGACACTGAACATTTGTGAATCCCAATGACTGAGAATTCCAAGTCCTCAGCACCTCCCAGCTCAGGCGCGTATTTGTGCAAAATCTTAATGCCCAGAACACATGAGAGAAGAAACTCTGCTTGGAGAGGAACTTATTCTGCTCCATGGCACAAAGCCAACTCTTCTAAAAGGAGGTAAAATAAACCCCAATTCAATCTAGTGAGTGTGAGCACTAAAGGAGCAGCAGCTCACTTTACACCAAGTAGTACACAGGGAAAGACCACTTGCCGGTTTTGCTGATGGATGAAGAAGGGCTGAAAGTGTCCCTGCTATTGCTATTTATGCTCACATCCCTCCTGGCCAGTGTGGTTTAGGATGACAGTTTCAGGTCCTGCCTACCTTCTTTGCTGGAGGAAAGAAGTGACAAAGCAGAAGGGCTATTTAATCAGACTGTTCTTTCGGTGGCCTACTTAGCTCCATAGCTAACACCCACTAGGGAGAAAAGACTTCTCTGTTAATTACTCTATATGGCTACCCACGGCTGAAAATACCAAAATGCTCAATTCTAAATCACTGTTCTATTCCTATTGGATATGTCCAACGAGTTCTCAAGCCAAGGTAGAGAAGGCCAGGCTTGGCTTGCCCTGTGATCTTACAGTTAAAGAAAAAGCAAGCGGATTTCATCATCACCACACACACTTTCAGAAAGATATTGCCCTCCTGTTAGGTCGTCTTTAAAGTACACTGAACCATTCTTAACCACGTCTTCACTGTCAGTTCTCCTTTGGGTCAGATCCACAGTCATACCTCAATTGTCCTACCCTACAGAGCTGACAAATTCTTATTGTCTAGTTTATTAACCCGGAAACAAAATTACTAGAACTGTCCCTCACGCTCACATTGTATATTCCCTTCCCTCACTGCCCCACCCCTCAAAAATAGTGGTCCTTGCAGCCAGGCCTTGGTCCTGGATGTAACTGATTGCAGGCAGGCAGTGCTGCTCTGAAAACAGCTGGAGAACAGAGACCAGAGACTATACAAGTCTTAGCTTCGGATTCTGCATTTGATTATGATGGTGCAAGGCAGTCAATGGAGTAACAGTGATTTTTTCACACTGCTGTTTGAAGTGAGTTTAGAATCGGGCTGTTGACCTCTGGTCCTCCACAATGATTTACGCTAAATCATCTTAAGTTTGCTCCTGCACTACAGCAGTGTTGACTTTGTCAAGGACTAACTCCTTTGTGGCTGCAGTCATGAATTGATAACGCGCAAAGGAGGTTGCTTTTCATTCACAGTAGGCCTGAAAGGACTCCAGATCCAGACCCCAAAGCATTACAGTTCAGTATACCAAGTGTTGTCTTTAGAAGCTGCACTGCTTATGGACTGAAATAGTGGATAACCAGACGGAATACCACCTTTGCAAACACAGCAAGTGCAAAGTTTAAGACATAATACATGACTACATCAACAGGCCAGCAATCTGTATGAACTCCAATTCATCTGTGATGGATATCAAATTAACTTCTCAGGGGACAATTGTTTCTAACTCTTAAGTGCACGTTGTTACCTTCAGTTTTGCTTCAGACTCTAAAATGCTCTAAATATTTTTTTATGTAGTGTGGTCGTAGCCGTGTGGGTCCCACGGTATTAGAGAGACAGAATGGGTGAGGTAATATCCTTTATTGGACTAACCTGAAGAAGAGCTCTGCGTGGTTCGAAAGCCCGTCTCTCTCACTAATAGAAGTTGGTCCAAAAAAAGGTATTACCTCACCCACCTTGTCTCGCTAAATATTTTTGATGACGAAGCCCCACACGCTGAGTTACTAACAGAGCATATAAAATCAAGTTGTGATGGGTACTTGTTCTAATTTTAAAGGCTTAACATGCTCGGGAATGAGATGCTGAGGAGGAAGGGGAAAGAACAACGCAACCAGTAAGGGGCAGTCCAGTGAGAAGAGCTACCGTTTACATTTAAATGAGCAGTTAACAAGTGAGAGGGTAAACACGCATCATTTCAGTATGGTTGAAGGCATGCATCTGCGAGCAGGATTAGCTGGTACATCCAGCTGCATTGCATTTTGTAATGAATTGTAAGGGCTGCAGTTAAACTGAAAACTCATTGCAGGTTTGCATTACCAGTAGGGTGCCCAGATAGCAAGTGTGAAAAATTGGGACGGGGGGGGGGGGGGTAATAGGAGCCTATATAAGAAAAAGCCCCAAATATCAGGACTGTCCCTATAAAATCAGGACAACTGGTCACCCTAGTTACCAGCGAGGTTCCAAGTACGAAGAGAGGGGTTTGCAGGGCACTAGGCTACAGACCAGTGAGGTTGGGATTACTGAGTGGTGTCACATGTCTACTTATCCTCCAGCTGCAGAGGGAGGTTCCTGCTGCCACTTCAATCTCATTAGGAGCAGAAGTCGATGGACCTGCCCTGTGCTAGATCTCATTTATTGCTCATTTATTTTTCATTTTTCATCCTCTCTCCGTTAAAGTCCTTGCAAGCTTTCTGGGGAAGGGCTTTTTCTCTTGCTTCTCAAGGGTCTAGCACGCACTTGTTGCTATGTAAATAAAAGTAGCTGCGGATCAGGCCTCAGCCAGGGGCAAGAGGGAGCAGGGTGACATGGTTCTCTGCAATCAATCAGCACTACTTCTGCTCCCTAGCGCTCAACTGCTTATAAACCTCACTAACGGGCTCAAACGCCTCCTCCTTCGCATGGGTGAGCCCCCAAAACTTCCTCTGGAGAGAACGGAAACTGGAACACCTAGAACTTCTGGAAAGCAAGACCCCAGTGAGGTTCTACTGTACGTCCAATCTTTAACCAGGGTTCAACAATAACATTAGGAATCGCTTTTCCAAAGTGTTTAAGTTAGGGAAAACTGACAATCACCATTACTCCTTAATACCACTGTTAAATACCCAACTAGCTTATTCTGCTAATGCCATTCTAGGTAAAAGAAAAACAGCCCTGAACTCAGCAGTTCCTCTAGACGTGTACTCACTAGCCACTTACACACTCCAGCCACACTATGTCTCGCTGTAGGAAAAGACTAACTAAAATGGCTGCATTATTTTAAATTAGGACATGTATTTAGATGTGTATCTTTTGGACTGTGGGTGTGTCATGCGTAATTGTTTCGTCAAAGATTAAATTAAATTAATCACAACATTCAACCAATAGGACGAGTGTGTCCAGGGTGTGCAGTGGTGGCACTTCCTGTCCCCAGCCATGGTGAAGATCCACTGCTCCTTGTACTAGAGGCTGTGGCATTTCAACAGTGATAATTGTGATTTCTGAAAAACCACAGACGGAAACATGAACAGTTCTTTACTGAAACCCACTGTCTACTACATCCATTCTTGCATCCCGTAATAAACAATTCAGTCAAAGGCAATCCAGTGTCTCTAGCAAGATTTACTAATTACACATCCATACAGCATTTTCCATCCCCAAAGACTTCAAACATCTCTATCACTTCACCCGTCAATTAAATGGAAATACCTGGGGTGAAAGGCAGGCAACTCATTCCTTACAGTACCCCACAATTGGTTAAGGGGTGACCCTATGCTGTTAATTATTCATATTGCCTCTCCATACTTCATTACTTCACTAAGACTTCACAGTAACTTGGCAGAATTGGTCTTTTCTTAAACATCCACTACCATACTCCCCAGTTCTCCTAGACTTCAAAGGACACCACACTGGAAAGCTAGCTACGTTTCAAACTGACTTGAGTTTCTGGTCCTGTACTTGTCCTTCCCTTGCTGTGCCAATTTTTATTATTTTAAAATTGCTCCCTGTGGCTGCCCCCCAAACCTGCACAGTGATGATACAAGAGAAAGAGCAAAAAGTGACTGCACACGAAGTGCTGTGAAATACACAAAGTAAGCAGAAAAAAATAGTTCTCTAACCTTTTCCGTTGCAGTAATCTTAGTCGCTATACATGTAGCAACGAAAACAAACATGATTTTAAAATGGACAACATCCCTTTAAAAAGGTCCCTGAATGTCCTGCACTACTGCCTAATGGTCCAAACCACCCCTCCACCCCCCGTGTATACAACTTATATTGCTTTACATTACCTTGCCCCAGACAGATTTGTAAAAGTCCTTATAATCTTAATACTTCAGCCCTCCCAAGAGGACCCTAAATTTCATGAAAATTGGCCTTGTATACAAGAACTATGAAGGGCCCCAAACACGTAAAGTGAGTTTCTCATGTCCATTCCACTCTAGGAGTGTGTGCACCCACATGCACAGTTGTCAGAGACTTTTGCCTTAGTGGTGTTTGTAGGGCCGGCTGTGGCGCCCTCTGGAGTGCCGCACTCATGTGTCGGTATATCAGGCGCCGGCAGCCCTATGTCCTCTCAGTTCCTTCTTGCCGGCAACTCGGACAGAGAGCCAGGAGGGCAGGTAATGGAATGGACATGAGCAACACATCTCGAAGAACAGTTACGAAAGGTAGGTAACTGTTTTTAATTCTTCGAGTGCTTGCTCATGTCAAGTCCATTCTAGGTGACTCACAAGCAGTATCCCTGTGGGTGGTTTCAGAATAAACGGATGTGCAGCTTGTAATACTGCTCTACCGAAGCCAGCATCGTCTTGGGCTTGCTGAGTAAGCGCATAGTGAGATGTGAACATGTGAATGGACGACCAGGTGGCAGCCCTGCAGATGTTTAGAATTGGCACATGGGCCAGGAAGGCCGCTGGCAAGGCTTTTACTCTAGTCGAGTGGGTGGTTACAATCCCCGGTGGAGGCACTTTTGCCTGATAGCAAAATCAGATGCAGGCAGTGAGCCAAGATGAAATTCTCTAGGTGGACACTGGACGACCTTTCATCCTATTGGCCACCACGATGAACAGCGTCGACTTGCGGAATGATTTGGTCCTCTCGATGTAGAAGGCTTGCAGGGAGTGCAACCTACGTTCCTCCTCAGACTTGTGAGGCTTCAGGAAGAAGACTGGCAAAAATATATCCTGGCTCATGTGAAATTGCAAAACCACCTTGCACAGGAAAGCCGTATGTGGCTGCAGCTAGACCTTGTGCATGAAAAACAGTGTATAGGACAGGTCCGAGGTAAGAGCCTAAATCTCAGAGACACTTCAGGCAGAAGTTATCACCAGCAGGAATGACAGCTTGCAGGAGAGCAGAAGAAGGGAACGGGATGCCAAAGGCTCAAAGGGAGCTCTCCTGAGCCTGGCAAGCACCAGATTCAGATCCCATGGAGGGACTGGGTCCCAGACCTGGGGGTAAAGTCACTCCAGACCTTTCAAGAACCAGACTGTCATGTTATGAGTGAAGACCGACCTGCCCTGGAATGGAGGGTGAAAGGCTGATATGGTGGCTAAGTGGACCTTAATTGATGGCGCTTGAGATGCATAAGGTAGTCCAGGATTGACTGCAGCAAGGCCTGCTCAGGCCTAACCCCTAGGGCCGAGGCCCAGCACGTGAATAGTTTTCATTTGGCCAGGAAGGTTGCTCTAGTGGAGGGTTTTTTTTACTACACAGTAGGATCTGCTGGACACGGGCTGACCACTCCCACTCTTCAGCAGTTAACCATGCAGCAACCAAGAGGTCAGGTGCAGTGCTGCCAGATTCGGGTGCAGGAGCCTGCCGTGATTCTGGGACTGAAGATCCAGCCAGAGGGACAGCTGCAGCTGCAACAGGAATGTCACCAACAGGTCCATCAGTGTGCCGAGGACAAGCCGGGTCTATCAGGATAACCTTGGCCTTGTCCATTTATCTTCATGAGGACTCTGTGATGCAACGGCACTGGTGGGAAAGCGTACATCAGAGCCCCGACCACGGAAGTAAGAAGGTGTCCGACAAGGAGCCCCTGTTGATCCCCCAAAATGAGCAGAACAGATGGCATTTCCTGTTCTGTCAAGTTGTGAACAAGTCCACCTGGAGAGATCCCCACTTTCAGAAGATCATGCTGATCACCTCGGGGTGGAGTGACCATTTGTGGCAAGACAAGAAGGCTCTGCTGAGGCAAGCTGCTAACATGTTCCTGGTTCCGGGGAGGTGTGCTGCCACAAGATGAATGGCATGCTGCACACAGAAGTCCCAGAACTGGAGGGCTTCCTGGCAGAGGGCTGGTGACCTGGCTCCGTCTTGCTTTCGTTGATATAAAACATCATGGCGATATTGTCCATCAGGACTTGAACCACTTTGCCTTGTAAGTGGGACCGAAAAGCCTGACTGGCCAGGCAAACCGCTCTGAGCTCCCTGACATTTATGTGGAGGGAGTGGTCAAACCCCGACCAGCAGCCTTGTGCACTGAGCTCGCCCAGGTGGGTCCCCCAGCCCAGGTCTGAGACGTCTGAAACCAGAGGTAGCGATGGCACCGAGGCCGCCAAGGGAACTCCCTGCAACGCCAATGCGGGGTCCAACCACCATGCCAGTGATGACTGGGTCTGGTCTGGCACCTTGACTACCAGATCGGGGTCATGCCTGTTGGGGATATAGACCGATGCCAACCAAGCCTGCAGTGGCTGGAGGTGGAGCCGGGCATGAAGGAGCACGTAAGTACAGGCAGTCATGTGGCCTAGCCACCATAGGCAAGTGCGGACAGTGGTGAGTGGGGGCCCCTTATACAGGAAATCACATCCGAAATGGCTTGGAAATGGGCCTCCAGAAGGAAGGCTCTGGCCCATGTGGAGTTCAGGATTGCCTCAATAAACTCTATTCATTGCACTGGTCTGAGGGTCGATTTCTTTTCACTAATAGGCCCAGGTCGTGACAGGTGGAATGCACCAGATCAAGAGACTGTTCTGCACTTGATCCCGCGACCTGCCCTTGATGAGCCAATTGTCGAGATAAGGATAGACATGGCCCCCCCGATGCCTCAGGTAAGAGACTATTGGGGCCAGGCATTTTGTAAATACTCGTGGTGCTGAGGAGAAGCCATGGGGAAGCGTCGTGAATTGGAGTCGATGAGAGGATGGAAACTGGGAGGGCAGTGCTGGCGATCTGTGGTGGTGAACCGGTGACCTGGGCTGATGAGGAAACCAGGGACGTGGCGACAAGGAGTGCTGCCCCAGCTCCAGAAACCGGCGGCATTCACTTGCCTTCTGGGAGGCTTTCGTGGCTGGCTTGCCCTTGTAGGGAGCCTCTGCCGGGTCCATCGCCGCATGCGATGTCCTTTGCTTTCTCAGTGCTGGGAGCAGGGAAGGCGTTAACTCTGCCGTAAGTCTGAGTCCCCTATCACTCCCTGGAATCAGTGGCAGATCCCTTGGGGGGGTAGGAGGTCCCCTCAGAGACATGTCCCCTGTGGCTCTGGCATGGGCCGGTGGCCAAAACAGGGTCCTTTACCCAATGCCCCTTGGTCCAACTTGCTCAGTGCTGGTTCCTACTTTTTAGGCTTCTTCTTGGGGATCGGTGCCGGGTAGAGCCCGGTTCACTACACACCGAGGCCAAAGTGCTGGGAGCTGCGTCCGTCCAGGACAGTTCTGAGGCTGGAGAGCAGCCTCCATGAGGAGGGCCCTCAAATGAATGTCGCATTCTTTCTGTGTCTTGGGACGAAAGTTCTTACAGATGCAACACTTTTTACCTGGGATTCCCCCAGGCACTTCAGACAGCTGCCATGCAGGTCACTAACAGGCAGGGCTTCAAACCTGGTGACCGGAGCCTGCCCTGCCTGGTACAAAGTCCCCACCAGGATCCTTACTGACTAACCGCAGTACTGAAGAGCTACAACAAAACAAAACTATTTACAGCTGTAACTCAAAGGGAGAGAACCACTGACCACCTGCGAGGCACTCTGACCAACCAGCACAAGCGGCAAAAGAAACGGAGAGGGCATAGGGCCGGTGCTGCCTGATGTACCGATGCATGAGTGTGACACTCCAGAGGGCACCACAGCCACCCCTACAAATACAGCTAAGGCAAAAGTCTCTGACAACTGTGCATGTGGGTGCACACACATCCAGAATGGAATCGACACGAGCAAGCACTCGAAGAACCACCAATGAGATTAACGCTAATTCAGAGCTGTACCGGCATAAACCCATACTTTGCAATTCAGATCAGAGTTCAATAATCCTCCACTCTTTCAAAATTCAGTGACCAAATATATGTACACACATTACACACACAGAGGTAACAGTTCAACTGTGTTGTATCTGAGTTTGGTGGGAGCCCGTAAAGTGTACCCAGCATTCAAACAAACAGTCTCTTCTCCAACCCATTCACTGGGATCTTGATTTGTGGGATAATCAGAACAGAAAAATTAGAAGATGCTCATTGTAAGACAGCTACCTTGATGTCACTGCAGCTCCTTTTGCAGTTAAGAATCCAAATTGGATGCAAACGCAAATTGATTAAAAATACATCTTTTAAGCTACTTGGGTAGCAAAGCTGCAGTGCACGAGACTGTCACCAAAATGTAAATATCACTAACAAACTTTTGCAAACTAGCCCCAGGAACTGGGATTTCCAGTTTGGAATTATACAATACTGTACAATAGTCATTGGTCCTTAGTATTCAATTATCCACATACTTGTACATGTTAATTTCTGGGTTTTGTTTCTTTTTTAAAGAGATGAGAAACAACAGTGCAGTGAGCTGTGTTCTCACACTGGATTCTCAACCAGTCTTGCACCAGCCAGTCCACACACAGTGTACATCAAGTATATGATGCCTTAACTATCAGGGCTGGCTTTAGGCCTATCCTATCAATTCCCCCAAATCGGGCCCCGCGCCTAAGAGGGCCCCACGCCCAGTGAGAATCCCTTCCCTGGCTAAAGATGCCTTTTTAAATTTTTACTCACCCGGCGGCGCTCTGGGTCGTCGTCGGCACTTCGATGGCAGGTACTTCACTCGCTCCGGGTCTTCAGTGGCACTTCGGCGGCGGGTCCTTCAGTGCCACCAAAGACCTGGAGTGAGCGAAGGACCCGCCGGCAAAGTGCTGCCGAAGACTCGGAGCAGCGCCCGGTGAGTACAAGCACCACATGGTTTTTTTTGTTGTTGTTTTTTTTAAAGTCATCCCTGCCGGGGCCCCGTCGAAACTGTTCGAATTGGGCCCCACACTTCCTAAAGCCGGCCCTGCTAACTATACACACTGGTTTGGTCTTTGCACACATAGCTGTGTGCATGCATGCTTCTAAAAATCAAGTTCTCAGACATGCAACGTAAGTATCCCACTATCAGCATAAGCACAGGAAATGCTTTCAAGAGGATAGCTAACAATATAACATTGACTCAGTTAAAACAGACAAATCAAAGCAGAGTAAACTGTTTTGTGCTCACATTTCAAGTTTCAGAATAAGTGACTGTCAACATTTTTTCTAGTATGGTATTTATAAAGCCAATGGAAGGCACATTCCACTGGGAAAAAAATATGAGTAAAAGCTGAAATTCACAGAGTAGGAAAATAAACACTAGTCATAGTGGTGCCGTCCAAAAGTTCATAATAAATAACAAAGTTGGAATGTGCAGTCCTTATATTAAAGCTAAGATTTGTTTCCAGGTTCATGATATGCATTTAAAAAAAAGAAAATCAAGAATAATCCTGGCTGACTTTCCCATAACTGGGAGCTTTTTGGCTAAGCAACTGTCAATTCATTGTAAGGAACACAGGTATTGTCAGAAAATATTTTAATTATTTACAGAATGATCATCAGAATGATTACACAAGATACAGATGAAAATGTACACCTCTTATAGATTCAACAAAAAGATATGCTGATAATATAACTAAAGCACTTAGAATAAGGCGACGGCACCAAACCTCAAAATCAAATCATATAACTATTGAAAATATAAAGTACAAATTGAGGTTGTGTGTTTCTTTTAAAGAAAAACCAAAAATCAGTGGATTCGGAATGGCTTACGCTTTTGATACCATTATGCCAGAAATCAGCGGACATCATTAAAGTTATTTATATTTCACCATATTTAACCTGAACGGAAAGATCTGTTCTCAGGCTAAGATTCTGAAGCATTGAGCAGTTGTTTTCTGAGTGCATCTGTGTATGTTCTGGATTCTGCATCTCACAAAATGTATCACCCACTTCTGAGTGTATGATTTCAAACTGCTGAAATCATGCAAAAATCTTTCCTAAATCCTAGAGATAAGAAATTCAGACTAACAATACTCCACTCCATTTTGCTGCACATACATTTTTAAAATCCCGTACAGATGAAGTTTTAGAAAAGGGATTTTGATCCTTGGTTTTCAAACTCTGACCATGCATCACTCAACTCCATGAAGATCATTTTGGCATACTGTTCATAAGGCTGTCCTGTGGCCTGTAAACAAACAGAACAGGTATTAGATGCTTACTGCAGAAGTCTAAAGAATGTTAAGAATTGCAGCAGGGCTTGAGAAAAAAACTGCATTTTACTAATAGTGAAATTCACACCCTGTCTCTTGTTTATAACCAATAAAGGTAAACAGAAAGGGGCTACAGTGCTGTAAGTGTGCATGGCTTTTTCATGCAGATACTGTCATTCCCTTTTCCCCAAGTCCCCATATATACCAAAGTCAGAGTTTAAATGGCACTGAGGGATTATAAATTTGCCTGCATCACTTCAAATTTTTTTAGTCTGATTTGCTCAATGTAACTGAAGTCGTACTAAAGATTCCATCTTGTATTAAAGGAGTTAATAGATAATGGTCTTCATTTTCAGCAGGTGGCTCTTTAAAAATGAAATCAAAACTAATTTAGGTAGAAACTACTGCATGGCAGCTCTTACATTAGTACCCCACAATGCAACTGAAGAGTGATTTCCAAGAATGCTGTTGAATTCTTTTATGCTGGAGTCCGACTTTCCTAGTTGAACATGCACTGCTGACTATGAACACTCCTAGGCTTTTTAGCCTCAAAGAAATACACCAAGTCATGGAGGAAGTTCTGCTGTCGCAGCACGGACCTCAATCTAAAATTGGTCTTGGGAACCAGTGCATGCACAGCAATACCGCAGATACACCATCTGCTCAATTTTAACTCATCCTGGCTCAGAGGGGAATAAACACGAGGCCCCGTGTATTCTGCAACCCCAGACGTTGCTGCAGGATTATGCTCCAGAATCAGAGTTTTCTCTTTTTTTTTTTTTTTTTAAAGTCCTTAATTCTTGCTCTTGTTGTTAGAAAAGCACGAAAATGTGAACCCAGTGCAAGAGATGCAGTGTTATCTTCCTACATCTGTACACAGCCACGAACAGGAGCCCTGAAAGGGGTGAACTGCCCTAATAGCAATAACACTCCTGTAAAAGTGACACCACAGATAATGTAGATATAATCACCATTTACATAGGGACTACTGTGCTTATTGGAGTATTCTTTTTGTATTTTTTTTTTTTAATTGGAAGCTGACACATAATTCCCACCAGGACCTTTCAGCAGATTTCATATCTGGTTTGCTGTGACCAGTGAAATCTCTGGGAGGCCTGAGAGTTGCAGGACCCTGCCCAAGACCCTTCCAAAAAGCAGAGATTAAGCACAGATTACACTGATCTGCATTTTGGTTGGCAGATGTCCAGAACCTAACAGAACTCTGCTCCAGTAACTGGGCTTTCCTCAGACTGATCTGAGTGGGACCGAGACGTGCAGGAGTTCAGGTGAGGGCAGGACTCAGCCCTGGCTGCTCTGACATCTCATCACTGTGTTATGGATGAGGAGTGAGACTTGAATTCCTGTACTGCATGGTCTCACTGGTGTGCTAACTTCAGAAGACAACACAACAAATGGAAGGAAGGCAGAGCATGCGGCTGACCAAGCAGCCATGTAGCTGGGTCCAGTAGTGAATGATAACATGAGTGGTGGTAGAAGTGCTTCTCAACCTTTGCATCTGAAGGGAATCCACCCCACTTCATTCCTCCTTCACCAAACAGGTGCTGATGGGTAGACAGCACTAAGCTCTACTGTCCAGCCCAGCCGCTGGGGACCCTCTTCTCTCCCCTTTCCCTGGAGATCCTTATCCCCACAGTCTGATTCTGCCCCTTGAAGTGCCAGAGTCCAACACAATAACCGCACAGCAGAAAAGTGGACTGAAAAAATGCCCAGAAACTAACTTATTGTCCTTGCCAATATTAAACCCTTCCCCACCGAGCCTTGCCATGCTTGCATGGGTAGATCTGTTCAAAAGCAGGAAGCTTAACAGATTTCCCTTGTAGGATTGCAGAATTAATTTGGTAATACCAGTTTGATAAATAGCCTTTAACATACCCAAGAAAACTACTCACCTTATCTGGATGAACCACAAGTACTGCCTTCCTATAGTACTTCTTTACTTGTTCAGGGGTAACGAGGTCTGCCATGCCAACTGGCTTCCACTTGTTCTCCCCTTCCCAGAGCACAGTGTGAAGAGTGGATATTAATGCTCTTATATTTCTCTCTTTTCCTTCAATCCAATCTAGAATCTGAAACAAAATTAGAAAAATTCAAATTGAATGCTGCTGCCTTAAATGATGCTTCCAATTCGCTTGAAGATGTTTTCAGTGATGGGAGAGGAAAGTAAGACAATTGGACCTTGGGCTTCAAAAGTTTTGAGAGTACTTTGCAAAGATGATCTTAATCAGACATCCAAATTCCACAGAGTGGACACCATGCTTAGCCTTGGAACCTAACAGTGATATATCAAGTCTGCTAGCCGAGGACCAGCATGCTTATACGTAGTTATTTATTTGGCTCTTTCTTAGATAATAATTCAGTTCTCTTGGAATGATTCCTAACAAGTTAAGTGTAGAAACTGTATAATAGATGACATGAAGTGATCTGAACAAAGTAATCACAGCAGAATATTCATTTTAGTTACACTAATGAATCCCATGGTAACACAGGTGGTCCATTCCAATGCTAGAAATCTTGTTTTACTTGTAAATTTCAGGTAAGGGTCTTAAGCTGTTTTGAGACTTGTACTCATATGGTTTGCTTGAGTAAATTGAAGTTTTCTGAACTAAATTGCCCCTTGTACTACAATTGGCTAACAATGCACTTTGCTTAGTTGATTTTATATAATTATATTTACATCAATCAATATAGAATCCTTATGGCAGTAAGGGGGGCGGGGAATCTCTAAATTGTAGTATCACATTATGTAATATCTCCCATCTCCCCATTTAACACGGGTGATGGCAGGTAAAAGGCTCTATTTTTTATTTATAGTATTTTACATAAAAAAGCATTCAATCCAACCTATGGACACGAGTTAAAATATTCTATCAAGAAGCTGATTTCCCCAATTCCTCCCTGAGATTATTTCTATTAATATTGTTCAGAACTACATACATTATCCTCACAATGTTTTACAAAACTAAATAGTAAATGTTACCATTTAACCTTATCTGCAAGTAATGTACCAGGAAGAAATACCAAATCTGATCAGAATACACATGGGAGTGATGCCACCCGAAGACTGGGAAGAGTAATTTTAATGCGAGTGTAAGTGTCCATTTTCAGTGGATCTGACAGAGGGACAGAGAGCCACTGTGAGGAGAATGAACGACTGCCCTAAGAAAGTGATTCTCAAGTAGCTTTTGTTCTTCACAAGACGTAACTCTGGGCTGGTCTACATTACGGGGGGAAATCGATCTAAGATACGCAACTTCAGCTATGTTATTCATGTAGCTGAAGTCGAAGTATCTTAGATCGAATTACCAACCGTCCTCACGGCGCGGGATCGACGTCCGCGGCTCCCCATGTCGACTCCGCTACCGCCGTTCGGGTTGGTGGAGTTCCGGAGTCGACAGCAGCTCATTCGGGGATCGATATATCGCGTCTAGATGAGACGCGATATATCGATCCCCGAGAAATCGATTGCTACCCACCGATACGGCGGGTAGTGAAGATGTACCCTCTGTATCATCAGTCACATCCATCACAGCACCATAGCCCTGAACCCCTCTGCTGAAAGGGCACTGGTGAAACTGCACTTGATTGGAGAAAAGGTAATAAAACAAGGCTCCAGCTGCCGAAGAGTGGACCTGACAGCAATGAAAACCTTTTGATCCAAGCTCTCCCAGTTTGGTACAGACCAGAATTGCACCCTCCCCATCTTCTCCTTAGTCAAAACGTGAGTTGTGCTTGTCTAGCCAAGTCTGTACTAAGACGTGCTCTTTAATGAAATGGGAAACCCAGGCCCTTGTACTCCCTAGGGGAGAAAATCCTGCATTAGATGTAAAACTTCACTTCACACACATTAGGATTTTATTTGTTTGTATCTTGGTTTGTTTTCAGCTGAGTTCGTAATTATGTTCTTCAGAACTGTCCAGCTCTCTCACACTCTTCTCCGCCATGTTCAATTTCTCCATAAGATTTTACCTGCCCGGTTTTATCTAGTCATTTTCAAAGTCTCAAAATCCTTTCACAATCGTTTCTTGTGAAAGGGACGTTAGATCTGTTCTGGGATTACCTCGTCCACCTCCCCTTCTGGATTAGCTGGCCTGGAACAGACTAGCCACAGCATATGTTACTCTCTCTTTTTTTGCTCCTTTTTATCTTATCGCACACTTGAGAGAGGAGTTTTACCACCATCTGCACTTCAAAGCACGCCAATACCGAACAAACCCTCTCTCCTGAGCAAATCATTCTCTTCTGTACTGATACCCCAGTTGCCTACTGTATCTTGGTTACGCTAACCAATTAGGATATACGTTCATGCATTAAGACCAGTAGGTTTCTCCAAGTTATTCCGCACATGGGTGGAAACACAAGTAACATTTTATTATAAACGTCTACCATCTTTGTAACCCTTCAGTTTTCCTTTTATCCTTCACTGTATCCTCCCCCACTCTACCATCAATAGTTGTAAGTAACAGAATTTTGTTTATATTTGAATCAAAACCATGGTTTTTATTATTAAACATCAAACCTTTAATTTTAAGGGGTCCATGTCTTTAGACATTTCTTGCTTTCTCATCTCGGCAATTGTCTTGGTTCCTTTTTTGTCAGATTTAGCTGAAAATCCTTGATTAGATAATAGATCCTCAAAATCATTTTCTGAAACTTTTGGCTTTTGTCCTTTTAAAACAAAAAGAAAAGAAAAAATAACGGAAGAAAAATGCTTATTGGTACATGATCATGGCAGAGGTAACAAGTGTTCTACACTATGGGTATGTCTACACTGCACATTCGCTGACAGCCGCATGTAGGGAAGACATGGGCAAACTATGGCCCATGGGACCATCCTGCTTGGCCCCTGAGCTCCCGGCCAGGGAGCCTAGTCCCCGTCCCATCCCCCGCAGCCACACCGCCGCGCGGGCCATGCTCTGGCCTGCCACTCCCACTGGGCAGCGTGGGGAGCACAGCTGGCTCTGGACGGGTGTCGCAGCTGCGAGCTCCTGCTGCTGGTAAGGGGCAGGGAGCGGGTGAGGGGGGGTTAGGTAAGGGAGCAGGAGGTCCTGGGGGGCCATCAGGGAGGAGGGAGCAGTTGGACGGGGCAGAGGTTCTGTGGGGAGGCCAGTCAGGGGATGGGGAACAGGGAGGGCTGGGACTGGGAGTCCCAGAGGGTCTGTCAGAGGGGTGGGATGTGGATGGGGTTGAGAGGACAGTCAGGAGATGGGGGGGCTGGATAAGGGGGTGGGATCCCAGGGCAGCAGTTAGGGGTGGGGGGTCCCGGGAGGGGGCTGTCAGGGGACAAGGAGCAGAGGGCAGTTGGATGGGGGTGGGAGTCCTCGGGGGGGGGGAGGGGCTGTCAGGGGGTGGGGGTGTGGATGTGGATAGGAGTCGGGGCAGTCAGGGGACAGGGGGCGTGGATGGGGGCGGGGGTCCTGGGAGGGGGCAGTCAGGGGACAAGGAGCAGGGGGTGTGGATGGGTCAGAAGTTCTGAGGGGGGCAGTCAGGCGGCAGGAAGTGGGAGGGGACAGATAGGGGGTGGGGCCAAGATGTTTGGGGAGGCACAGCCTTCCCTACCCAGCCCTCCATACAGTTGCGCAACCCCGATGTGGCCCTCGGGCCAAAAAGTTTGCCCTCCCCTGATGTAGGGTGTGTGTAGCCACATGCCACAGCAAAGAGCAGGCTGTGTCCACACTGAGGTGTGTAACTACACATGGCAGTAAAAGGCTCCAGCAGTGGGGAGCTACCAGAGCCGTTCCCTGCTGCCTCCCCCTTGCAAGAGCCTTTCCCCACTGCTGGAGCTGTTCCCTGCGGCGGGGAAAGACTCCAGCAGTGGCACATGACGCTGTGTAGACAGGGGAAGACATTGCTATGCCAGTAGAGAATTGTGTAGAATCTCAGAATCGCAGGACTGGAAGGGACCTCAAGAGCTCATCTAGTCCAGTCCTTTGCACGCTTGATCCACACCATCCCTGACCGTTGTTTGTCTAACCTGCTCTTAAACATCCACAGTGATGGAGATTCTACAACCTCCCTAGGCAATTTATTCCAGTGCTTAACCGCCCTGACAGGAAGTTTTTCCTAATGTCCAACCTCAACCTCCCTTCCTGCAATTTAAGCCCATTGCTTCTTGTCCTATCCTCAGAGGTTAACGAAAACAATTTTTCTCCCTCCTCCTTGTAACAATCTTTTATGTACTTGAAAACTGTTATGTCCCCTCTCAGTCTTCTCTGCTTCAGACTAAACAAACCCAATTTTTGCAATATTCCCTCAGAGATCATGTCTTCTAGACCTTTAATCATTTTTGTTGCTCTTCTCTGGACTTTCTCCAATTTGTCCACATCTTTCCTGAAATGTGGTGCCCAGAACTGGGCACAATACTCCAGTTGAGGCCTAATCAGTGCGGAGTAGAGCAGAAGAATTACTTTTTGTGTCTTGCTCTTCTGCTAATACATCCCAGAATTATGTTCGCTTTTTTTTTTTTGCAACGGTGTTACACTGTTGACTCATACTTAGCTTCTAGTCCACTATGACCCTCAGATCGCTTTCCACAGTACTCCTTCCTAGACAGTTGTTCCCCATTTTGTATGTGTGAAACTGATTGTTTCTTCCTAAGTGGAGTACTGTGCATTTCATTCTATTTACTTCAGATCATTTTTCCAGATCATTTTGAATTTTAGTCCCATCCTCCTAAGCACTTGCAACCCCTCCCAGCTTGGTATCATCCACAAACTTTATAAGTGTGCTCTCTATGCCATTATCTCAAACTCTGATGAGGATATTGAACAAAACCAGATCCAGAACTGATCCCTGCGGGACTCCACTCATTATGCACTTCCAGCATAACTGTGAACCACTGATAACTACTCTCTGAGAACAGTTTTCTAACCAGTTATGGAGCCACCTTGTAGTAGCTCCATCTAGGTTGTATTTCCTAGTTTATCAGATGGTCATGCGAGACAGTACCCAAAGCCTTACTAAAGTGAAGATATACCACATTTACTGCTTGCCCCCATCCACAAGGCTTGTTACCCTGTCAAAGGAAGCTATCAGGTTGGTTGGACATGATTTGTTCTTGACAAATCTATGATGACTGTTACTTATCACCTTATTATCTTATTAGATGTTTGCAAACTGATGGCTTAATTACTTGCTCTATTATCTTTCTAGATACTGAAGTTAAGCTGACTGGTCTGTAATTCCCCAGGTTGTCCTTATTTCCCTTTTTATAGATGGGCACTATATTTGCCCTTTTCCAGTCCTTGGGAATTTCTCCCGTCTTCCATGACTTTTTGAAGAGAATCGCTAATGGCTCAGATATCTCCTCAGTCAGCTCCTTGAGTCTTCTAGCATGTATTTCATCAAGCCTGGCGACTTAAAGACATCTTATTTTAAACTTGTTCTTTCCCTATTTTAGCCTCTGATGCGACCTCATTTTCACTGGCATTCACTGTGTTAGATGTCCAATCACCACCAACCTTCTTGGTGAAAACCAAAACAAAAATATTTAAAACTTCTGCCATTTCCACATTTTCTATTATTGTTTTCTCCTCCTCATTGAGAAATGGGCCTACAGTGACCTTGGTCTTCCTCTTGCTTCCAATGTATTTGTAGAACATATTCTTGTTTTATGTCTCTAGCTAGTTTGAGCTCGTTTTGTGCCTTGGCCTTTCTAATTTTGTCCCTACACACTTGTGTTATTTGTTTATATTCATCCTTTGTAATTTGACTTAGGTTCCACTTTCTGTAGGACTCTTTTTTTGAGTTTCAGATCATTGAAGATCTCCTGGGTAAGCCAGGGTGGTCTCTTGCCATCCTTTCTATCTTTCCTATGCAGAGGGCTAGTTTGCTCTTGTGCCCTTAATGTCTCTTTGAAAAACTGCCAGCTCTCTTAAAAACTGTTTTTCCCTTAACGCCATGTCTACACTAGCGAGCTTACCGATGCAGGTGTGCTGCTGTAAGATAGCTCGTGTAACTTCTCTATATCCACAGGAGAGAGCTCTCCTGTAGACATAATTAAACCACCTCCAACAAGCAGCAGTAGTTATGTTGGTGGGAGAGCCCCTGTCCACACTGGCGCTTCTGTCGGTGCAACTTTGTGTCACTCAAAGGGGTGTTTCACATCTCTCAAGAGACCATTCACGGTTAAGTGGGTTACAGGTTTTTTTTCCTCTTTTCCCCCTCTATGACTGAAGAGGTGTTAACAGGCCACTTAACCCTGAATGGTCCCTTGAAATGTGTTTACTACTTATGCTAACCAATCTACCCCCTTGCATTTAGCTGTGGCACTCTGGGCTTTTCAACACTTAGAGCTTGGCTACACTTGTGAGTTACAGCGCATTAAAAGGAGCCCCAGGCACACTAGCTCACTCCCTGTCCACAGTGACAAGGGACGTAGAGTACTCTGACTCGTCGGCTACAGCGCTGCTGGTACTCCACCTCGGTGAGTGGAATAACGTTTGATGCACCCCCGCTGGAGCGCCGTGGCGCCAGTGTGAACAAGGTATTGCATTACTGGGCTCTGATAAGCCTCTGGAAACGTCCCATAATCCCCTTAAGTCAAGTGGCCACTCTTGTCATTGTTTTGGATATGCCCTTTGAAAGCTCCATTTGACAGCCAGCTGCTTATCTGCTCCGAGACAAAGCAACCATTACTGTGGAATGCTGTGTGTGAGAGAGAGAGAGGCAGGGAGGGGAGGGGGTCTGCTGCTGTCTGAACTACCAGACAGCATTCTGACATGCTCTCAGCCCCCCAAAAACCCACTCTCTCTCCCCCCACACATACACACAGCACACTCCTCTGTCACACTCCACCCCCGCCCCCCATTTGACAAGCATGTTGCAGCCACTTGCATGCTGCTCCGTGGCCATTGCAAGAGCTGCTAATGTGGCCAGCCCAGGGCACTCTCAGCTGTCAGTGTGGACAGACTACAGCACTTCCTCTACTGCGCTCTATGAAGGCGGGTTTAATTCACAGTGCTCTTCATCTGCAAGTGTAGCTATGCCCTTAATGAAGACACTGCCTATGCGAATGAGTGGAGTTCTTCCATCAGTGTAGGTAATCCACCTCCCTGAGAGGTGGTAGCTAGGTTGATGGGAGAATTCTCCCACTGATCTAGAGCTGTCTACACCAGGGATTAGGATGATTTAACGGCATTGCTTAGGGGCGTGGATTTTTCATACCCGAGTGACACAGTTATAACTGACTTAGTTTCCTAGTGTAAACCAGGCCTCTGCGTACATTTCCCAGACCTGAAGAGCTCTGTGTTGAGAGAGACAAGCTTTGTAACTTACCTCTCTCAACAACAGAAGTTGGTCCAATAAAAAAATATGACCTCACCCACCTTATCTCACTAATATCCTAGGACCAACACAGCTACAACAACAATGCATATTGTCATGCTAATATCTATCAGGAACTGCTGGTAGGCAATGAGAGATATCTGACAAGTGGACCTTTATCTGAACACAGCTGCTTAAATGCCACTCATGTTATTGCTATTAGACCTCACTTAATAACAAAACAAAATATGAAGCCTTTAACATGACTAAAATAAGTTCTTCAGAACCTTTCAAAGCTTCTGTTTTCATAAAGCCCCAGAACCATGCTTGCAGAGACCACAAGGACTTCAGATGCAACACATCATTATAACTATAGTTCCAGGAAACAGAACTTACCAAAGCCTGGAGCTCGGATACCTCTCTCTTCTCGACCTCCAATAACACTGAAGTTCACGGTATAGTTGGGTTTACTCTGTGTGCTGGATTTAGCTTGCTGCGGTTGAGTGTGGGACTGCCACGAAGTACCTGTATTTTGTGGTTTCTTTGTCTGCCACTGATTCCCTCCTTTCTGGGATGTAGCTGACTTCTGACCAAACCCACCAGCTGGGAATCCACCACCAGAAGGACCTGGACAATAACAACAGTGCCTAATTTAGTTGTAATACATTTTAAAACGTTTTGACTACATAATACAGTCTTGCCCAAGTTCTGGTCTGATACCTACCCAAGTGATTTAATAAGAAACACCCTTCAAATTTAAAGGAAATATAATGTAGAGAACTCGGGTGTCTGAAAGTGAAACTTAACGAGAACAGTTTCGGCAGAGTTAGACAAAATCGCAGTTCTAGTCTGGAACCCACTACTGTGTGTCAGTTATTCCACCTCAAACCTCAACCACTTAATTGTCATTTTGTGACAACTGCTAACCCTTGTCTGATCAGTCACCACACAGTGCACTTCAGTGGATATATTCAACACAGGAAAATAAATGTAAATAATTGGCAGTGAAAACCTAATGTAAGTATTTACTAATTATTATGAGAAGGATGCTGGGAATCTCCCCACATACTCAAGAAAAAGTGGTGTGCTCTGAAGGCACTCCCAATAAAATCCAAGCCCTCACGCTTCCTTTTGTGTATTACTGTTTTTAAATAAAGAAGTCTTCACCAGATGGGGGGAAATGGCTCTAAAGCCTTTAAAAAAACGTTAGTAACGGGTTGTATACAAATACGGAGAAAATAACTGAACGAGGTCGCCAGCAGAGAAATTGCTTTAAGAACAACACCGAAGTACGATATATACACAAACCCAATACACTAAAATTATCTTGAATGATAAACTAGCATTATCTCCCTAATTAAATCACAGTCTAGATTTCTCTAGTACCTCCCATCTCTGCCTGGAGAGTGGAAAATATATTAGTCTCTGTAGCTTCACCAGCTACAACGGAAGGCCTGATCCTCCATTGGTTACACCGGCGTAAGCCCAGAGTAACGGAATCCAGCTCTAAAGCTTTAGTTTCAGCACTCAGCATGACAAGCCAGGGAATGATACTCCCAGCCAAGGCTCCACCCAGACTGCCTTTATTTGACGTCTCTTCCCCTCAGACACCATTTCTAGAAAGCGAGTTTCTTTGTCAGCTGGCACGTGGCCAACATGACACTTCCTGGCACAGGCCCATTCAACTGAAAAGTAGCTTGGTAATTGAATTTAAATGCAGTATTATCGTCCAAATTCAGACTGGAAAGAGGAAGGTCACATTCTTTGGAGGAAAATTCCTTTAAACCTGCTACACCTCCATAAAGCAGATCTAAACCACTTCGCACTGGAATAGGTGTAAGCCAAGCACAGACGAGCCTTAGACATCCGAACACAGCCAAGAATGCCCTTTTCTTCACCATTTAGCCCGTACCCCACCTCTACAGAAAGTTACAGTTGGGATGTTTTGAGGAAAAAATCAGAACAGAAGGCCCTGCATGTACGGGTCTATTTGCAGCTTTCTATACTACACTGTTTAAATTTGGCCAATTTTACAGACAGTACAGTCAAGCATTGACAATATTCATAGTAAAGGCAATAGGAAAACACTTTGTCGTGAGAAGCCTTATATGGTATATGAACACGCAGCAAGCTTCTAGTGACAACCATGCAAATTGCTTATATGGAATAATTTGACACCCTCTACTCTGGTTGTCACAAATAATTATGAGCTTTAATTTCAACAGTGCTGGACCAAGATATTTCCAACACTATCTCCCCACTATGCACCACTGTGGTGGTTACAAGGGGCTGGCCAGCTCTTGCAGTCTGATCCTGAAAGCTGTGCACAGAGGGGCGCATTTGCAGCTTGCTTCTGCATCTCTTTGGGTGACTGCCAATGAGAGGGAGGTGACAGAGGTGAAGGAGGGAGCTGATTTTGGTGGCCATGCTGAATGGGCATTAGTAATGCTTGGTTTAGTTTTTATAGTAAGGGCGAACTGCTAGCCCTGAGGATGATTCTATGGGATGATCCTGTAGCACAACAGGGCCATAGAAGTTCCCTAAGCAGCTAGGCAGCGAATTCCCCCCCGCAGTGACCTAACGCCTCAGGTGATACTGGGCTGGGCTATCTCTATGTTGCCACATCTTCAGGCCGCAGCACAAGAGGTGTGGCCACAGTGCTTCTACATCCTGCTATAACTCCCACCCGGACTGTGCAGCACACATTATGGTGTAAAACTGGGGTAATGCCAGTGTAGCTGATGGAATCACATTGGTGTCAAATGGATATGGGAGGACTGAATCAGGCCCACTAGGACACACTAAAGTGACAAAGCTATTAAGATAAAGGCGTGCATGACTTTAACCAAACCATACCTGTTTGACACAGGATAACCTAATGGGGATGGTATAAAATGAAAAACAAAGTGTTAGTTACATCAAAACTATTGAGATTATCTGGCAAAAATAATTTGCCACTGACATGAAGTAAAGCAAAACAGAAGTGTGTTGGCACTTCTGCGGGATCTAGCCCAGTGGTCCCCAAACTTTTTCGTCTGGCGCCATGGAGGACCATGGCGGCAGACAAGTATCTGCTGAAATGCTGCCGACAAGCAGCAACATCAATAGGCATCGCTGCCAAGAAGCAGTGTCATCCAGAGGCGTCACCACTGAAATGCTGCCAAAAATCGGCAGCATTTCAGCGGCGATGTGTCTGGATGACGCTACTTCTTGGCAGTATTTTGGCGGATGCTTGTCCGCTGGCCAGTACGTGGGCGTACTTAGACGCCCCAGCGGGCACCATGGCACCCCTGGGCACCGTGTTGGGGACCCCTGATCTAGCGTCTCCCCAACAGCTTTCACGGTTGGTATATCAACAACATTTTCTCATCTCTCCAGCACGCAAGTGCCTTCTACGTTTCTGCTCCTTTGTGCGTCTGGCTGCCTAGGACAATGGCAACGAACTACCAGGCGTAACAGACTGGCACAACAGCTTATTTTCCCGCTGAAGCAGCATCACAGCAGAAGCACCCTGAAGTAATCAGGTAAAAGGCTGTGGATCATCAGCAGATGCAAAGACTTCATTGCCAACTGCATGTGGTGTATTGCTGCATGCAGCGCAAGGACCAGGCTCTGATATCATGACCTCTGTGCCTGGCCTCCCCCATCCCCCAGTTTTGCACTTGCAGTGGAGCAGAGTGAACTGAAATCTGCTCTCAATGGCTAGAGACCGATTCCATCGAGCTGCACTATCACAGTGTAGTTATAACACAGCAGCAGAAGGAAGACCGGGGGCGGGGGAGGGGAGGCGAAGAGCGGGAAGGAGAGAGGCAACAATTGGAGTGGGAGACATGAAGAACGATCAGAGTAAGCCAGCACTTCATGGCTCCATTAATATCTGATTAAATTTAAACAAAAATCATGTTTAAGCTTAAACACATTTGTCCTGGACAAAAGCTTTCTCAACATGAACTGCACTGAGACTGCAGACAGGAAGCTACACATTTGAATAGGAAGATGTAGAAACTTCCTTACTGATTCCACCAAGAGTAAGAACTGGACACACAGACTCACAAAAAATTCAGCAAGAAAGCAGAGTCCATGCTGGAGACTGACAATCCAGAGAGGAGGAAACCTGATGCCTCACGCTGATTTTAATGCAAGATAGAAAAGACCAGGCTTCTCTGTTTAGGTTGGAACATATTTTACTAGGGAGTAGGGGCCAGGGAGTATACAGACAGACAATGGAGGGGAATGAAAGACCACACACCACATATACTTTGCTAATTGTATCAGAGGTTTCTTGCTTACCCTTGACTTCCAACCCTCTGCTCCCAGTGCCTGATCACCTCATCTCCTCTCACTCACTCTCCCAACTCCAGCTCCTTTTCCTTAGCATCATAGAATCATAGAATCTCAGGGTTGGAAGGGACCTCAGTAGGTCATCTAGTCCAACCCCCTGCTCAAAGCAGGACCAAACCCAACTAAATCATCCCAGCCAGGGCTTTGTCAAGCCTGACCTTAAAAACCTCTAAGGAAGGAGATTCCACTACCTCCCTAGGTAACCCATTCCAGTTCTTCACCACCCTACTAGTGAAAAAGTTTTTCCTAATATCCAACCTAAACCTCTCCCTCTGCAACTTGAGACCATTACTCCTTGTTCTGTCATCTTCTACCACTGAGAACAGTGTAGATCCATCCTCTTTGGAACCCCCTTTCAGGTAGTTGAAAGCAGCTATCAAATCCCCCCTCATTCTTCTCTTCTGCAGACTAAACAATCCCACTTCCCTCAGCCTCTCCTCATAAGTCATGTGCTCCAGCCCCCTAATCATTTTTGTTGCCCTCCGCTGGACTCTCTCCAATTTATCCACATCCTTCTTGTAGTGTGGGGCCCAAAACTGGACACAGTACTCCAAATGAGGCCTCACCAGTGCTGAGTAGAGGGGAATGATCACATCCCTCGATCTGCTGGAAATGCCCCTACTTATACAACCCAAAATGCCATTAGCCTTCTTGGCAACAAGGGCACACTGTTGACTCATATTCAGCTTTTCATCCACCATAACCCCTAGGTCCTTTTCTGCAGAACTGCTACCCAGCCATTCGGTCCCTAGTCTGTAGCAGTGCATGGGATTCTTCCGTCCTAAGTGCAGGACTCTGCACTTGTCCTTGTTGAACCTCATCATATTTCTTTTGGCCCAATCCTCTAATTTGTCTAGGTCCCTCTGTATCCTATCCCTACCCTCCAGCGTATCAACCACTCCTCTCAGTTTAGTGTCATCTGCAAACTTGCTAAGGGTGCAGTCCACACCATCCTCCAGATCGTTAAAGAAGATATTGAACAAAACCGGCCCCAGCACTGACCCTTGGGGCACTCCACTTGATAACGGCTGCCAACTAGACATGGAACCATTGATCACTACCCGTTGAGCCCGACCATCTAGCCAGTTTTCTATCCACCTTACCGTCCATTCATCCAGCCCAGACTTCTTTAACTTGCTGGCAAGAATACTGTGGGAGACTGTATCAAAAGCTTTGCTAAAATCCAGAAATAGTACATCCACTGCTTTCCCCTCATCCACAGAGCCGGTTATCTCGTCATAGAAGGCAATTAGGTTAGTCAGGCATGACTTGCCCTTGGTGAATCCATGCTGACTGTTCCTAATCACTTTCCCCTCCTTTAAGTGGTTCAGGATTGATTCCTTGAGAACCTGTTCCATGATTTTTCCAGGGACTGAGGTGAGACTGACTGGCCTGTAGTTCCCTGGATCTTCCTTCTTCCCTTTTTTAAAGATGGGCACTACATTAGCTTTTTTCCAGTCATCCGGGACCTCCCCCGATCGCCATGATTTTTCAAAGATAATGGCCAATGGCTCTGCAATCTCATCGGCCAACTCCTTTAGCACCCTCAGATGCAGCGCATCCGGCCCCATGGACTTGTGCTTGTCCAGCTTTCCTAAATAGCCCCGAACTACTACTTTCTCCACAGAGAGCTGGTCACCTTAAAAACTTGCACTAGGATCCTCACTTCTCCAAAGGCCAATCATTAACCCCAACTGCCTCTCCAACTACCGGTGTCTCTCTTTTGCACTGCACCTCCTGAACAAACTGTTTATAATCACTGCCTTGATTTCCTCTCCTCCGATCCATGTCGATCCCCTACAGTGCAGCCTGTGCACTATCCCACTCCACTGGATCATCTCTCACTAGCTCTCCAGTCACCTATTCTTGGACAAGTCAAAGAACTGTCTTCACCCTCCCTGAGCTTTCTGCTGCTTCTGAGAGCATCAGACACTTTCTCCTTCCTGGATTTTTACCGACGTGGGCTCTCCATTTTCTGCCTGCATCCGAGGGCTCTTTCAGCATCTCCTGTAGAAACTTCTTCTCTTCCTTGCCTTCACTGTTGGGAGTCCCTCAGGGCTCTGTCCTCAGTCCCTCTTCTCCCTGAGCGACTTCATCAGCTCACAGCTTCAGCTACCACTTCTACACTACCACTCAAACACGCTCCCTCTCTCTCCTGTCAACTTCCCTCTGTCTCTTACACAATATCTAAAGGTCTTTCCAAAGTATCGTCCTGGATGCACTTCTGCCACCACCAAAACCCAGCGGACCTACTTCCAAAACATTGCCACTTCCCGTTATCAGTACCTTTATCTCCCAGCACTCAGGCTCACAAGCACAAGGCCATTTTAATCTTCTCCCCCTTCCTCCCATGCACATCCAAGATAGCACTAAATATCACTACATCTTGCCGTTTATTCCATTTCATAAACAGTTCAAAAAAATTGGACCACTCCTTTCTGTCCTATCATCATTGCCTGCCTTGGCTTTAATAACCGCCTCCTCTCTGGCCTCCCTCAGCACCGACATCTTTCGTCTCAAGTCTGCTTCAGCAGTAAAGAATCCTGTGGCACCTTATAGACTAACAGACGTTTTGCAGCATGAGCTTTCGTGGGTGAATGCCCACTTCGTCGGATGCAAGTCTGTCTGCTTAAGCCTTTGTCAAGTCTGCTTAAACTCAACAAAACTTTGAACTTGTCCTTTCCTCCAAAGCCCTGTGCAACGTTGCCCTGAGCAAGTCTCAGATTTTCTCACCCATGTCCCCTACTGACTATGCCCAAGTACGCCAGTCACACCACCCAATTTGTTTTCTTCTTTTCCAGAACCCTTGCTTTCCTCCAGGCTGCCCCACATGCATGGAATGATCTCTTGGTCAGTGCGCTAGTCCCCACCCCTTCCCAAAGACCCGCTGCTTTCATAAAGCTCACAAACTAACTCCTTCTCAAATGCTTTCTACATCCCAGATTTAATGGGCAGTAGAAATCTCAATGGGTTTTTAAAATCATTTTGAGATACCACCTCCCCCGAATCACTCAGTGCATCTTCTCTCTTATGCCTGTCTTTTGGCTAAAAAGCTTCTGGGGTAGGGACTATCTATATATTTGAGTCTTGTACAGTTGCAAAGATATGGTCAGTACATAAACCTTAACTCATAACCAAGTAGTTGGTTATTCGTTTTTTTTCTTGACTGAATTTGCTGCAATATGGCATGTGGCTATTGACAAAAGGAAGCGCTAATCCAGGTTTCCTCTTTAACTCAATACTTGCTGCAAAATTATACAAAAACAGTGAAGAGAAAATAGCTAATTTTAACAGTACATACCAAGTCTGTAAAGTTGGGTGTAAATTTACAGATGACATATACTGGGTGCAACTCAGGAAGTCAGACACTGAGATGGCATGTGGCTAAATATTAAAAAATTCTCACTACTAAATAATGATTCATAAAATGATCATAGAATATCAGGGTTGGAAGGCACCTCAGGAGGTCATCTAGTTCAACCCCCTGCTCAAAGCAGGGCCAATTCCCAACTAAATCATCCCAGCCAGGGCTTTGTCAAGCCTGACCTTAAAAACCTCAACCCTGTAATGAAACTCAGTGAAACACTGATCATGTGTGAGTACCGAGAGACAGTTTAACAAGGAAGTTCTTGAAGTTCCTGTCCAGAGTTCAACCATAAGCCAGTGGAGAGAGATTACAACTGGTCATGTATTCTGTTTCCTTTTTTAAGTTACCAATATAAAATAAAGAGCGGTTTAACATTTCTACTAATGGCGAAAGCAGTTTCAGAAGTTCTGCATTTCACAGTTGTTCTGGTCCACAAAAAATTAGGGTCATAAGTAAATAGGAATTGCCACACTGGCTCAGACCAACAATCCCATCGCTGACAGGACAGCATGCATCACAGGACGGAGCAAGAAACCTCACGGTGGGCAATTATGGAATAACATGCTCATTCAGAAACGTTTTTCAAACCACTTCAGTTAGAAGTTGAAGCATTAAAGGGTTTATATTGCTTCCAAGCTATGTTTTCAAAACATAATTTCTATGTAGTAACGAAGTTATTAGTTGCTTTGTTCTTTTAAGAAAAGATACAAGATTACCTGGAAGACCAGATTTAAGGTTAGCAAGATCAGCAAAGGGGTCGAAGTTCTGAGATTTTGCTTGGCTGAAAGACAAACCTGAAGGCACACTGGTCTGGCTTCCTGTAGTAAGAGCTTGGCCTGTGTGATAAAAACAAATATGAAGTTATGTACAGGGCACAGATGGCGGGGGATGAAAATATCCACTTTTTTTTTTTTAAAAGGTGTTGACAAAAACTGTCTCCCTGATTCACAGCAAATTGCTATCAATATTTTCTATGTAGATTCTTGTCTGAGGCCTCTCCTCCAAAATTCTTGTTATACATGTTACACTGTTAGCTTTTACCATGTCTATAACTGTCAGTACTTTAAAGCCGAGTACTTTAATGTGACTGTATTTAATGAACCACATGAGAGTCGCATATGGTTGTTCTGTTGTTTCGGGTGGCTGAGATGACGGATATTTGGAGCGCACGCATTTTCTTTAGCGATAGAAATACATATTTTTGTTGCGCAATACCTTCAAGCGCAGGCTTCTTCGGCTGTTGTGATGCTAGTTTGGTTGTAGCTGGGGAATCTGCCCAAGAATCCCATCCGCTTAAAAGATCTGGGTGGCTTGCGGAGGAAGTCATTTTAGGAAGGTCTGGCGCCAAATTTCCTAGAAAAAAATTGCAAAAAAAATTGTCAGTAACAACCCCACAGTGTTAATTGCACTTTTTGGCAAGAGAATTCAAGGCTGCTCTCCAGGCTCCCAGCTGGGTCACTATTTGGCCGGTTTACATTCCCATATTAGTACCAATTATTAAAATGATATAGTGTTGCTGTGTGTTCTTACACATCTCCTGCGTTCCTAGAAGGGTTCTGCCACTGGGGTACTTGAGACGTAGCTTTGATTTCTATTTTCAAACTTTGCTGAGCAGGCCAAAATAAAGGTACCTTCATTCACAGCCGCTGCTGTAAATTAACACTTTGGCCCTTCCAGACTAAGGGATCATGCTTTGAGCATTCCCTCCAACAGTATGCTGAGAAACCAACACACAGGAATACACCTCTACCCCGATATAACACTGTCCTCGGGAGCCAAAAAATCTTACTGCGTTATAGGTGAAGCCGCGTTATATCAAACTTGCTTTGATCTGCCGGAGTGCGCAGCCCCGCCACCCCAGAGCACTGCTTTACTGCATTATATCTAAATTCATGTTATATCGGGTCGCATTATATCGGGGCAGATGTGTAATACACAATTTTGCAACGCATTTGGGCTCTCTCTTTTCTGGACTGCTAGGGCAATGGGTGACCAGAGATACAAACTGCAACTGAAAAGTTCTTTGGTGAAGCTGGCATGTAGTTTAGCATCAACCCAGGACAGCTAACAGAACCAGGCACTGTAACCCAATCACCATGACTCAGGAAAACATGATTTTTCCAATTCTCTCAGCCTTCCAACTCCAAAGAGCCTCACTTTTTGGAGGCTGAGAAAAGACGGCATCATCACCCGGTGTGTGTGGATTACTCTGAAGATCTGGTTTAACAGAATATAATCTGAAGCTCCGTATTTGCTAAGTCTCCTTTTTCTAGCCCCTTATGTTTAAATTGTTTAATTAAAAAAATTAAGTCCATGGCACTTATGGTTGCAAAGAAATCCTCTAAAATAGGAATTGTGTGTAACTGACTTGTTCATCTAAACAGAATGTTAGCTCTGGATCCTAATGAGAACACCTTAAAATGTCAGGCCTGAAGTATTATACTATATATTCAATCTTAGCTACCTCACCACGGATCATTTTAGCAGATTCCTCAAGCCAAAGTACTTCTCTGTTGCTGCATGTAACAAGACATTGGGATCGAGCACAGCTAGTTTTTGACAAAGGTTAGAAGAGGGAAGTGAGCTAGGGCATAACATAGCCCCTAAGTGAATGGCCATCCTCTCTCTGAAGACACTGAAACTACTTGTTCAAACTAGTCCCTCCAAGGGGTTATTCCAAGTTGCAAACAACAGCAGGAGTCGCTCAAGCCTACACTTGTTTAACTTCTAATTATGATCAACTGTTATAGCTCTTCCCTACAATCTAATGAGGTCTGGTGATTATTTACTGCCCATGGAACTTACTCAGTTCTTGATTATTGAATTATATGCACCCATCACTGCTCCGACACTGAGTTCACTCCATCTCATTACTGTGGATTATTGTAATGAACACTGACACTACTACTCATTCACTGTTTAATGAGTTTAAAATTGCTTCTTGATTCAAATGCCCCTAGCTGTGCTTGTGTCTTACTCTACACGTCCCTGGTAGCGCTCTGGACATGGTCGCTCGCTAAAGAAGTCGCTCTCCTTTGCGCTTGCATTTCAGGTCACTGTACACCAGTCTGTGCTTCTTTTCACTCAGTGGGTTTTGCCTCTTACCTTCCGACACTCACGTAAATTAACAGCACTACAATTATCTTCACAGTCTCTACATTTCTTATTAAAATAAATGCATAAACCTGACCACAAGGGGGGGGGGGAGGGGAGAGAGCCTAGAGATCCACTTCAGACACGGTACTGAAAAGTTTTCAGTCTGGAGGTAAATTTGAGAGATCCCGAACAGCAACCCACCTCCCCCATTTCTGCTGGGTTTTATGGAGCCTGTATGACATCAGTTCGCTGCCAAAGGAAATCTGATGACAAATGCTGAACAACAATCTCATTAGTGAATCACTGCAGAGGAGAAAAAATGGGCGTTTCTGACTCTGAAAGGACACAAATATTTGGTGCCTTTTCAGTGTCAGAAGTGCTAGATACAGTGGCATTTATTAGTAAATAATATTTAGCACCTTATGTTAAGCTTTGAGCGTTCGCTCCAACAGTTTGCTGAGAAACCAAAACAGGAATAATCTACAATTTTGCAATGCATTTGTGCTCTCTATTTTCCTGACTGCTAGAGCAATGGGTGACCAGAGATACAGACTGAAAGGAGGAATCAGAATTGCTCTATCTTCATGTGACACACAAGCTTGCAATTGTACAATTCCACTCCAGATATCTATTTCCTGGTTTAGGGGGAAGGGAGCACCTGAAACCTGAGGCTATTTCTGTTTCAGTGAATGAGGATTTTAGAGCATGCCATGCTCTTCACCCTGGCGACGAGCACCGTCCTTGCTGCTAGCCAGCCTTTAAGAAGCTCTCCAGAGACTTGAGGTTTAAGAAAACACTATTCAGTCCTGGGGAGGAGGGGGCATAGCAGAGTCTTTCATCAAGAGTATAATTGAACCAAGGCGTACTTACCTGGGCTGTACTGTAACCATTACAAAAGTATGTGCTATCCATAACAGCCGCAAAAGAAGAATACAAAAATCCAATTGCAATTCACTCATCCACAGAGTAAAAGAAGGCTCAGTACAAGTAATATTGGCTCAGCTTCTCTATGGAACACCGCACCGCAATGCTAAGCAACTTCAGCTGATTTTCTGAATCCATTAGTTATGGCAAAGAAGAAATTTCATACAAAATGTTTCAGACATTGGGTCATCATTAAACACGTGCAACAGAGCAAATGCTACTGGGGGAATTGCTGCAAAAAGTTCAATTAATGCTCCCCCCACTAGCCGGGGCACAGCTTTGATGGGGTGGAAACATTGGAGACTTTCTGGGGCAGGAAAAGATCTGAATTGGAACAGCCGAGACAGTGTGCGAAATGCCCGTTCCTTTTCTCCCCTCTACCTCCCTCCTTCACTGTGCGGGGACGGCTATTTCTCGCTTACCTCCCCATGGTGCAAGGCCTAGGGGACAAAAGCAGGGGACCACATGCTGCATCTGGCCCTGTCGTTGGGGTGATGCTGTGACCAGGTGATTGGCTCCTGTCTGTTCCTTGCTTGGGCGGTGGGGGAGGGGAATTTATACACTTTGTGGACTCCTTTCAGCCACATCCTTCCCACCCTTGATCTATTTGCTGGATCTCGGGGGTGCCAGGAGCTTGGTTTATCACCAGTTTGGGGTTCCGAAAGGGATTTCGCCCATATGACAAAATTGACACACTGCTGTGTGGGCTTTTTCACCGTCCACCTGGCATCCAGGAGGGCTGGTTGGGAATTGAGGTTACACCTGCTGCAAGGCAGGCTCCTGTGAGGTTGGTGGGTAGAGGGTCCAATCGATGTTCTCGTGGCCTGAGGCCTGCATCAATACACACAATTTCCTCTTCACTCCAGTCTCAGCTCTGCAGAAAGCTGTACCCATCACTCCTGCTCTTCCTGCTCACTTTCTGCAGGCTCTGATCTCCTCTGGGCAGTTCGCCTCGCAGGGCTAAGGACCTCTTTGGCCACACTTTCAAAGGAGATCAACTCCCCTTTACTCACCTACATGAGGCAGCCCCATTTTCAAGAGTGCTTATTACACTGTAGCACCCATGGAACACTAATTTAGTTTTCATCGACACATCCCAAGAGGTGTTTTCTTGCCTAAATATCTATGAGGAGCATAAACCCAGAGAGCAGAAATAAGTTGGAAAGGGACTTACTGCCCTTCCACCATAAATAGCCGGTGTCCATGTTTGCTGTATCGCAGCACTGAGGTTCTGTAACGGAAGTGACAGCAGAAAAAAAAAAAGGTGGCAATTAAGCAGGATGCATAATTAGAGCCCTGTGCGGATACAAATTAGTATTCGCATCCAATCTGCAAAAATGGTCCGCAGATGGAAAGCGGATATCCGCAGATTTCCAAACTCTACACATATTACACATAGAGACATTTCTCCTTGCAGATGAACTCAAGAAAAGGCTTTGCACCCATGCAATAAATGAAACAAGGCAGGCTATTTTCCAGCAGTTAGCAAGAGCCAAACAGTTAAGGCCCCTCTTTCATTTATATTAGTGCAAGTGCCATTAAGAATTTCAAGTGACCACAGCTGGGTTAACAGCTTACACAAGGTGCAACCTGAAATAGCCTCATTCACGATATGGTTTGTAAAAGCCATTTTATCCATTGTGCTCTCCTGACACTGGTGACCCAAACACACTGGCTGAAACGTGAACCGAACAACAGCTTTAGAAACAGAGACGTGGCCTGGACCTTACTGTTTAGGGGATATGGCTAAACAAGGGCTGGGTCAAGATTCAGCCTCCTAACATCCCACCTCCATCTATGAACCACAGAAAAGCTCCTAAATCAGAGGCGGGCAAACTTTGTGGCCTGAGGGCCACATTGGGTTTCTGAAATTGTATGGAGGCTGTGCCTCCCCAAATAGCCAGGCATGGCCCAGCCCCCGCCCCCATCCAACCCCTCCTGCTTCTTGCCCCCTGACGGCCCCCCAGGACTCCTGCCCCATCCAAACCCCTTGTTCCCTGTCCCTTGATGCCCCCCCCCCGGACCGCCGCCCCTGACTGCCCCCCGCTGCCCCATCCACCCCCCCTCTCATTCCTGTCTGCACCCCTGGGACCCCTGCCCCATCCAACCACCCCTTCTCCCTGACCACCCCTGGAACCTCTGCCCCTGACTGCCCCCTGCTGCTCCATCCAACTCGCCACTCAGGGCATTGTGCCGGCAGCACGGTGAGCTGAGGCTGCAGGGGAGGGGCCAGGGGCAGAGTCCCGGGGCAGGAGCTCAGGGGCCGGACAGGAGGGTCCCGCAGGCCGGATGTGGCCCACGGGCTGTAGTTTGCCCACCTCTGTCCTAAATGACCACAGTTAGGAGGTTGTCTTTTCATGCAGTTAACGGGAAAGACTGCCTCTGACTGCCTTCACTGGCATCCAACTGCTTCCTCTCTCATTTCCCCCCAGACTGAGACCACTGGTGAGCTCAGTTTTTAGGTGGGTGAACCGTACTATTTTTCTGTAAACACTAGTTTGTACGATCTGTGGGGCAGGGAATGAGCTAACTAGCTAACTAGTTTTGTGAAATATCTTGTTAGTTTATAGCGCAAATTCAGTGATTTTTAATACTTTTGCCCATTTGCTGTGTTCCATCCTGCCTACATGACAAAGTGGAACAGTGTGGCCCAGTTCCCCTACCTGAAGTGCATAAGGCCCTTTAGGCATTGTCTAAACTACACAAATAGACTTATTTTATCATAGTTGTGGCCTAAACGGTTTCTTTTTGCCGGTGCGGACAGAACATCTTGCAACCATGTTAAAATAGCCTCGTGATGGGGTATACAAACCCACACTGGGGCAGAACCCGCGGAAAAGGACAATACTGGGCCCAGCTACCCCACCCCTCCAACCCTGCAGAGCCTACTCCCAACTGGAAGCAGAGTTGAAAAGGGAGCAACCCAGCTCAGCAGTGGAGAGAAGTGCAGCGCTACCCCTGCGGGCTCCTGGAAACGGGATTACAGACGCCTCCCGGAAGCACCAGGACAGTATGCTGAGCCCAGTGAGGCGAACCGTTTGGTTTCCTTTTTCCTTCTCTGGGACCAGAAGCGGAGGGAGTAGTGGTAGCAAGTGACCCAAGGAGGGTAAAACAGAGGGTTCACTCCCATCCCACTCCAGGGGTCAATATTGCTGACACTTTGAGGGCCTTGGGTCAGAGCACGGTAGAGTGGGTGGACCTGCTCTTTCCGACTACTATCCCCCCGCCCCCCAGATGAGTGGACACTAACCACTAGGCCACCTGGCCCACCAAGGACACTACTACAATCCTGTCATGTGTAGGCATATGTATCCGTCAGGATTCAAGTGTCAGTAAGCCTGCAAGCACTTCTAAAAGACAGCTTCGTATCTGCTATTGTATTATAACACCTAACATCGCTGTAAATGAAAAGTCACACATTCAACTTGTATCAGAGGGGGAGCCATGTTACTCTGGATCTGTGAAAAGCGACAAAGAGTCCTGTGGCACCTTATAGGCTAACAGATGTTTTGGAGCATGAGCTTTCGTGGGCGAATACCCACTTCGTCAGATGCATGCACATTCAACTTGTTTACTCTGACCCTACAAAAAGTGCTGCCAAATGCACAAGTTTGTTATTCCCTTGAATAACCAGGTAGTTGGTTTCTCAACTGTCACAAAAACCCAAACAGAACATTAGCAGGGAGCAGAATGCCTTATTCGAGGAAGTTCTTCATTTTTATTCTGGATATTATGTAAAGGGCAGTCTATCAGAATCCGGAGAGGTTTTTTGTTTCATTTTTTTTTTTTTAAACTAGTCAACTTAGAATTCAGGTTGACTGTCCCTTCAAAACAATTCCCTAAAATGCTTAGAACATGGCTTTTTCAAAACCAGGATTCATAATTGTGTTTTAACATGGTCAGCTCTGTAGTGCAGACAAAACTTTTGTGGCTCCAGATGAGCAGGTTTCCAACATACTAAACTGAAATAAGTAGGTTTACATTTTTGGGACAGTGGGTAGTGCAGTACATGTACTTTAGGACTATTGTAATTGTTCTGATAGACAAATTACATGATAGGTGAACTAGCCCAGACCTTCATATGGGCTTGCTCTCAGTGACTGATGAATTCAGGCAACCATCAAAACTCCACCAATCCCTTTGTTCATCAAACCAACGACTGACAGAACTACCCAGGAAGCTGTGAGAGACAGCCTGAGAGTCAGATACAGCGTAGGATTCTAAACCCATGCAAAGGCTTTTCCCCATGAGTCTGCTCTAATTTCCTACCAAACAATTCCTCTTCTGAGCAACACCTGTTATCTAAGTAGATACTGAAACTTTGCCATTATTTTTGGTTGCACAAGTGATGATTTATCATCAGACAGCCTTCATATTGATCAGTTACACAGCAGCTCAGCTGAGAATATGCAAATAGCCTTACCATTGTGTAAAGAAACAAGTATTGGGATACGCCTTTAAGAGAAGAAAAAATTCTTCACTGCTTGGTATTAGTCAACAATCTATATCTGCACTTCTATATCATCCCTAGTTTCAGATGTGATTCATGAGAATAAGTAACGTGTATGTTCAGTTTTCCTGCATCATTAAACAACTGCATCTTGCCCTAAAGCATGAAAGATTCCTCTACACACACAGCTGGCATCTGCTTCAATTCTGCAAAGGGAAAATCATTTTCAAGTAATATCTTGCTTTGAAATGAGTCCAGTGTGGGTAGTTTTATACGCCTAGTGCAATATGGCACACTTCAGAGTAATCTAGTACTACTCCATCAAGTACAAGAGGTTGTCCCAAAAAAACCTTTCCACGAAGCAAGCTTCTGAGAAGAAGAAAATGCCCCTGATGTCAAGTAGAGGAAAAAACAGAGGTGAGGAAAAGATATTACTAGCCCCTTACTATCATCCACACTTTGTAAGCTCACTCTTAACTGTATATAGCTCACACAACCATTTTTCTGGTTCCACATATTTATCCTACCCAGCCTTGTACTTGACTGCAAGGCAAAGCTGAAAAAGTTGCATGGCTGACCTTGTGCCAAACCACAGCACTTCCTCCGACATTAAAAAAACGAAATCCCCACAGTGGCCGTGAGCAGTAGCCATAGGACCCACAGAGGATATTGTCCAACATGCCTTATGAAATCTGGCCTCTGTCTTGGTGTGCAGAAACTACCTCTCTTCCACAGGGAACTTCAAGGTTTTAGAAAAATTGCATGCACCTCGCCTGAGGGAAGGGCCAATGCTAATTGTCACGTTAACCATCTAGCAGGATCTCTTCCTGAGACAGTAAGAACTACTCAACTTCAGAAAACAGAACTGTGCCCCTGAAATGCCGTGGCACATAGAACCAGACTCTAAATGGGTCCCTTCCCACCGAGCTCCTGTTTCGACATTGTTAAATGATGAGCGGGTATTTCACCTTTACAAGCTTTTGAATACAGTCTAGTATTCACACTACACTAATCTCACCAGCAAGGCCCTGCTCTGCTCAGTGCTGTACAAAAGTAAAGTGAGACCTGCACCCTGCTTCAAACTGCTTACAATCTGACAAGGTGCAATAAGTGACTAACAAAAGGGGATGGGGAGTGAAGACAAACGTACAGTTATATCATGTGGGTCCAAATTAGACTTTAAAAAATATTTTAATGAGCCACAGCAAATGGCAGCCACCTGTGCTCCCTTAACATTCACTCCCATCCCCAGGAGAGAGCGACCTAGGCCCACTACTATAGTTGTCTTCATTCATTTGCTTCGCCTTTTAGGTGGGCCACTGCCCAACAGCCCATTTACCTGACATCATCAGCCCTTTATTTAAAAGAGATGCAGACTGTTCCCACAACTCTAAGAGGATGAGCCCCTTTAGGGAATCAGCATCTCTGAAATTTCCATTATGTGGAGTTTTAGAAAAATATCCTTATGCCAGGGTCTCCCATCATTCCCGGGGCAATTCATCATGGACAAGTGGCATAGCGTTGGTTTGTTCTAGGTAGGAAATACAGCTTGAGCTCACTGTGGTCTTGCCCATGATGATTAAAAGTATGTGCACAGATATTGCTCGTATTTAGAGAACTCTGAGAGCTATGTTCTTTACAAGGGTGGCTAAGTTTCATTATCCTCGTTTTACAGCTACGGAAACCGACAGAAGGGTTGCGACCTTTTTTTTTTTTTTTAAACAGAAGATCAACAACACACGCAGGATAGAACTAAGTTCTTCTGAATGGCAGTCCAGTGCCCTATCCAGGCACTACCTCCACAGAAAGATGTTCACATACCGATGTGGACTGTACTGTATTTTTTATTTGCTCCATAATTCAGACATGTTTCTAATATAGATTTCAGATTTACAATTAAATTAAAATCTGAAGGTGTAACTATTATGGCAAATTTACTGCATGACAGTTATACTTCTGAATCACATCTCACTGAATAGTAAAAAAAAAAATTCAATTGAAAAACCACAAAGATTCATTTTAGCTTTATTCCAGAAATTGGGAATTTAAAGGGTGACACAGAATTCTTGGGCCTTCAGTTTTAAATATTTTTTAATTTTTACAGTCCAAATCAAATAACTTGTTTCTGTTTAGCGAAGCAACCATGTAGCCTACAACTTCATTGGATAGTACCTGAGTTAACTGACAAATCTAAACTGATGATTTAATCTTTAAATGCTGTTGAGTTACTTTACATACACAGTACTGGAAAACTGAAATTGCTTTTATTGGTGTGTATGTATATAAAATATATTGGTGAGTTGTTATTGAGTGATAGTTTGTATTACTAGCTCTATCCGCATTTATGGAAAAATTAATTATTTTATGTATTTATTATAACAACTAACTAGGATATAGTGTTAAAAGGAAACACGGGGAGAAAAGGGTTTTACCTATGATAGCCGGAAGAAAACATTGATACAAATTAGATTAGCTCCAAGTATTATATAATGTTGCCTATAAATATATTTTAACAAAATGACTTCAGTACAAGTAGTTCCAACTAGCCTCAGTTCTGAAATGTTTACGGAAACAACATTCTTCTAACAGATCCTAGTCCAGAATCACTTGTATTCCTCTACTTTCCCTTTCCAAGGCTTAAGAACCTAATTCAAACCTAAGCATGTAAATTACATTTACATTTAGTAATCTAGGTCATTTAATGAAATTGAAAACACAACACTCGGTGTAACCTCGGTTATACGTTGTCATCTCCCAGAAGAAAATTAAACACAGGATTAGCAAAAGGTTAGCAATCTTGGCAAAATAATTGTACCAAGACTTACTACAGTAACACTATACAGGAAATAGTACCAGCTGGACATGTTCATCTGCGCACCAGGAACACGGAGCTTATTAAAATAGCAGCCACAACAAGAGGATCTGTTAGACGCTAATCAACCTTGACTAAGCTGAGAGAGTAAAGAACTAAACCTGGGGAAAGCCACAGAAACGCTTACCAAAAAATCATGCCAAAAGCACTTACCTAAATGTAAGAAGTCTGAGCTGGAAGAAGGAGGTGGTGCGCTGTGTGCGGAAGGAAATATACTAGATGTAGATGTTGAATTTGGATTAAGAAAGTCTCCAAAGAGATCAGGACCAGACAGAGTCGGCTTCTCGGATCCTGATGACATTGTGAATGGGTCAAATGGATCAGCTAAAGAAAGAGGCAGAAAACAAAATTATCTTGAGGGCAGGTGTTACTGCAAATAAAATCACAGGGAAAAAAAAAAACACTTACTTACACCCTCTTGGGCAGGGGCAATAAGGTGAGGACATGGGTGTCAACTGACTAAGGCTTTTGAAGTTTCTCTTCTTTCCGGCAGGAGACAACAATCAGTCCCTGCCCCCAGACACTAGTACTTACACGCTATTAGACAAGCAGAGCATTTCAGCCAATCACAGCCAGGGAAAACAATTATCCCTTCCAACGTAAATCCTTACTGACACTGTATAAAAATTCAGCCACAACGCTAGTTTTCTCTACACAAGCCATTCCTTCAATCTTGAGTGATTCATTTCAGATCAGCCCACATTCATCCAAAAATTCACATTAGTAAGGAGATCTAAAAAGAAGTCAGTGACAAGATGGGAATCCCAGAGCCCCAGTTAACAAATTGTAACCAAAGTGGGCTGTTAAACTAGCAAAAAACCAAAACAGAACAGCCACAGTACAAGGAAGGCATGACTAAAGGTGATTCATGTTCATCGTGCTGACACACGACCTGGAGAACGCAGCAGCACAGTGTCCAAGAGGGAGCTACTTCAGTGACCACTGTCAGGGGGGGAACTAATTGGAACAGTATTTACCCAGCAGGGGATGGCAAGTGATGGCCAGCAGGAAGCTTGGCTCAAGCTCTGCCCTGTACCAGTAGCCCTCAAGGGTCAATAAACTTCAAGAACTAAGGGACTTCTACCAGTCTGACTCCAAAAAACTAGAATCCAGGAGTGATCATCTGGCCCTGATGTAGCTATAGATAACATGATTATATTTCATATGATGCTGTAAAGCATATTATCCTGAACACTGAATCCTCATGCACATACAGCCTGCCTTTTGCTTCAGCATGCAGGTACAGAATCGCAGACGTCGATCTGACTTAAGAAGGTAATATGCAAGTTGAAAAAGCCAGTAGAAGCACCAGATATACTCATTCCTGTAATTCAACAAAACTACTATCCGACTGTTACTTTCTTTATATAATGGAACAATAGGTTGAGGTGCATTTCTCAGTGCTTTCCCATGCCTAAGTTATTGTACAAGAAGCGCATAGTCAAAGGATAAACTACACTGACTATATTTTTTATGGACTCCTGCCAATGAGAGAAAATACTAAACCTAAATAATTTGATTTATTCAAACAACTCAGCAATAATGAAGCAGTAAATAAATATTTCAGGGATCACATAAGTTATCTAGAATGCAGCAATGTAGCATGTAATTCTAGTCTTCTGTCCAAATCTGATGATTTTTGTGCATTTAAGTCAGACCCCTTAACCAATTCCCAAGGAAAATGATGTCATTGTAACAGGGATATTTTAGAATGACATTTACAGTGATGAAACTGGAAAAATAATTGGGTTGAAGGAACATTTAATACTACATTAAGCTTGAAGGAATTCTGCACTCTAGAACTAAGACTAGTTCTAAATCAGGAATAAAACTGATGGATCCTAGTCTTTTTAGCCCTCTTAATAAAGGAAAGCGGGACGTCTATTCCATAAATCAAAATAACTTGCATTCTGAAGATCAGGCAGTTGACAAATTTGGCTTAATTGTATATTCTCCTTGCATTTTAGTTTTATATAAGTGCGGATGCTGAATTATGTGAGGATCAAGACCTACCACTGGCCCAGTCCTGTCCACACATTGTCAAAGAATCAGACTAGTAACATCCAGTAGTTCTTTAATGATGTGTTAGTAACACTTCTTGGAGCTCCTGTCTTGTGACAGGGATAAATGACTGTATACAAGTGCAAGACTCAGATAGGAATGATTGAGTTGTCGTCTTTCACTCAAAACTGCTATCAATCTCTGGAAAACGTGAGGAAGAAATGGGTAATCGTCCTTTCATGTCTTGGCAATGTAAGTTCTATGTACTTGGATCCAGAGAGAAACATCAAACAAATCAACACTTTTGCATGCAGGACAGCATAAGGTTTTACTTTTGTATGGATTTTTTTTTTTTTTTTAAACGAAGTGAGATGAATTTGAGTAACACTCAGCTGAAGCTGTACTTCAAAGTCATGGAAACCAGGAAAAATGCAACACTGCCAATGTCATATTTTGAGTAAAGGTGGCTTTTTCAATGAAGGTTGTAAACTTGAACCATGTGAAAAGCTGCTAAGTGTTATGAAGCAGCAGTTCTGTCATAAGAAACAGCCAAAGTACACAGTAAAAGGTCTAAGTATTATGTGCCCCTTTCGCGGATTCTCATGACAGACTGCAACAGATCTTCTAGATATAGATCAAAACATGTTAGTGACAGTGTACAAACAGAGAAATAGTAAAGCAGCTAATAATCATTGCCCCATTCAGTTATTCACACTATATCACAATTCCGAAGTAGAGAGAATTGAGTTACACACCAGCAGAAGACAATGTTGTGGGTGGAGATGTACTCTGGTTACTAGCTGAAGGCTGAGGTTGACTGCTGAAAAAGAAGTCTGCCCCTTCTCCTAGAAGGTCCCCAGTAGACTCTTCTGAAACCTGCGACGTGCTACCCACAAACAAATTGTTCAGTAAGTCTGCGTTACTAGATGAGCTCTTCATCTCTGAGGCAGTTTGAGTCTGCTCTGATGGAACATCGGAGTCTAGTCCCAATAAATCTACGTGGTCTTCCGACTGAGGTTCTTGTGGTTGGGCAAACGGAGTTTCAAAATTAGCTTCAAAAAATATATCTGCATCTTCTTCTGGAGGACTAGGTTTTTCTTTTTCTTCAACTATTTCTGTTCTTCCTTCACTAGGAAATGCAGCAAATTCTTCATCTGATGGGTCACTTTCATCCCTGTCATCAATCAGTCCAGGATGATTATCTTTGGACAAGCGGTCCTCTGCTCCAGTCTCTGGATCTTTCCCTTCTGTTGAATGAATAAAAACAGATTTACCTTTTTATAACACCTTTAAGTTAACAGAATTCTCCTGCTCAACGAGGAGAAACCAGGTTCAAGTGCCAGGGTCCGAACTTAAAGTTCCTTGCACAAGAAGGCTCAGGGGGCAGGGACAGAGAAGTTAAGTGCCACTGGCTTGCCTTGCTCAGAAAAGGTGGGGACGGGGGGTTTATCCTCCAGCCACTGGAGGCCACGACTGCTGCTACTGAGCACTAGCTACAAATGCCGCCACCACCCCCCGTCCCCTTCCATCCTCAGAGGCAAATACCCCCCTCCCCATAGACAAAGCCAAGGGAGCAGAACGGCTCTGACTACCAGGAACACATGGACCGGAAACGGGACTAAGTAGTATATTCCTCCACCACTCAACATGTGCAACTATTAACGCTGCACAATTAAAGCAAACCCTTTGTGCTGGACAAGGAGATATGATCTGAGTTGAGGACAGGAGAGAGATAATGGGGAAGAGCCTTCAGGACACTGAGTAAATTATGGTTTAAAGGGCTTTGTATTATACTGCTGCTCTAAAATCAGTATTAACACTGTCACCAATGGCACCCCAGCAATTTTGCTGTCAAGTGCTGGGGAAAGCCAGGAACAGCGTGGAGACACAGGGCTCTCTGAAAACACTAGAGCAGGCAGGCTATGTTTTCAGTCCAGACCTAATCAGTTCAGCCCATGCCAGAATTTCTTGGCCACTCCACCTGATTGCTTTGCAGCCAGCATCCACAAAGGAAGGGGGATGATACAGCCCTGCCTCAGTTTGAAATGTGAGCAGCAATGCATGCCTGTTCCCTTTACTTTATGCTGATTTGGAGATCCCAAATGAAGCTGGACAGCAACATTTGCAGACCTGAAAAGCTCACTCATTTTTAAATGGTTTTACTTGCACTTTGATGAGGCAACACACAAAATGGAAATAATCATGATCTGTCCCTTTGCTTCCACTATGTAACAATGTGCCAACGCTGGTGCAATCCTTGCAGGTGGGGGAGACACAATTGAGGTATTGCACAAGAGATTAGTCCTTTTGGTAAATAATTAGTAACTTCACCTACCTTCCCAATCCAGAGTATGGAAGAAGTTATTTGCATCAGTGCTGCTGCTCTGTGGAGAGTCCGGCTCTGTAGGTGCGCTTTCGGGGGACTGTTCCGATTTGGACTCTTCTGCTTCATACTGTGCTGTTGAACCTGGCTGTCTAGGCAGCTCAGGTTTACCTGTCAGATGGAATTTCAAGCCAAAAACCTTAGACATACAGTGATGACATTGGAAAAAATTCAGATTTTGTTAATTCTAACATGCAGCACATGGTATATTACTCAAAAACAGATCAAGATGGCAGTCAGGAAGTAACTCTTGGTTGGATCTCATGAGCAAGCTGCTAGTCTCTGTGTAGGAAGAAGCCCATACAGCTGTGAATTTAGGATGGCGTCTTAACTCTGGTTTCAGCCACACACGTAAGAGCTGTGAAATTAAATTAAGGTATCAGACTTAATATTCTAGTAGAGTTTTGTGTCCTATATTTAAACTGATGTGACTCTATTCAAGTCAGTTGCTGTCAGTTTCTGGTTCTTTACTGCATACCAGTAACACGCTGAAGATATTACAAAATAGAACAAGGTGGACAGGAGGACTGTGAACAAATCACATCCATTTCAAAACACAGGACGCAGAAAGATCCCTCAGTTTCCCTTCCCCCACAAAAGAACAGGTTCAATGAACTCATAGAAAGTACTTGAAGTGTAAGGCAACAGTGTACCGCCGATCTAGGATACAAAGCTGTCAACCTCAACTTGGAAGCAGGTGAGTGACAGCACCCTGCTCATGCGGGAACTGGTCACTTTCCTTACTTCAATGTCAGGTGCTGGGCTGGAGGGATATTGTAAGAAGCTAGGGAAGACTGCCTTATCAATGGCTCTGTAGTCTCACACAAGAACGAGAGCTCCATGCCAAATCAAAGAGTGGACACCTAACTGGCGAGAGTTTTAGCATGGGAATTACTTCATTTTGGAAAGAATAGGGTGCATACATGGAATTAAGCTGATTATTAACAAAGTATTTAACTTGGTGAATACTCCACATCTGCTCTGTACATAGCAGTCTCTAAGGGTGCATCTACACAAGGTGGAGGTGTAGTTTTCAGCTCAGTCTGATTGAGCAGTCATGCTAAAAAGAGAAGTACAGCTGTAGCAGCGGGACGGGCTAGCCACACCAGTACAATCCTGCCAAGGACCCTAAGCATGTACTCAGAGCAGCTAGCCCGCCCTACCATAACTACATTCTCATTTTTAGTGCGCTAGCTCAAAACTAGTCTGCATACACCTACCCAAAACGACAATTATGCTTCCAGCTCAAGTGTTGACATACAGTACGGTGTTGGCATCAGGGTCTGACTCCCTGGAGTGCTGCAATGCCATCTTTGTTTAAAAACCAAAAGACTCACAAAAAACACAGTATGGGATATGGTAAACATTAAAGGAATCCTGCCAACTCAGCTTTGGTCCCAAGTTTAAGTTTTGTGAAAACAAATTTATGAAGATCTAAGGGGGAAAAAAAAGATAACATTTTTTATCTTAAATTTCAATTAAAAAAAATATTTTCACCTCCAGTTTTTGAAACCCAAACATTTCAGGGCTAAGAATCTAAATTTAATCAACTTCCAGGATTTTCTTTTTCTCAAGATGAGTCAAAGTAAGTAAAAGAGCATAGTAACTACGTGTTTTTAAAAAAATTCTCCCACTTTCAATACCAACACAAAAGTTTAATGTAAAACAAAAAAATGTGTTTGCAATATGGATTTAGTTGAGTGTCCTAACTAGAATACAATATAAAAGGGCCATTATGTTCAGGAAAGAACAACAAGGCTTAATGCAAAATGCAAGTCTGGCAGAAATATACTTTTCTAAAAACATATGAAAAGGGGAAAAGCGACTATGTTGATTCAAGAGAAAAGTGAGGAAAAAAGGCAAAATCCGTTGAATTTTAAAAGATAAAAAGATGCAGAAAGACAAGAAGTGAGGTCTTACTTATTCTCTAAATACAGCCATGTTAGAGAACAATAAAGAAAGGATGAAGGAGTGAAACATGAAAACTAATGAGACCAAAAAAAAAAAAAAGCAAACATTAAGTATGGCAATCCTGGCAAAAATTAATAAAAATATATCCAGAACAAGGAAGTTGGATAAACAGACAAGATGCAATGTTGAAAAGGTAAGATCCCTTCAAGAACAATGGATACTCACTAATGCAGTGGAAATCTTAAGAGAAACAAGCCATAACTCTACTGGACTATGCACCAGAAACATCTCAATGACAATATATTTTGAACTATGGGTATAACAGGCCACTTCTGGAGAATGCTAGAATACTTTGAACTGGATTGATGAAAGTGTAAGCTCAGCTAATCAGCGAAAGCGGAGGGAATTCTCCCCAGGTTTTGCAGGCGAAAGGCTCAACTGCCAAGTATTTTTGTTTGATGTGTCACTCCAAATAGGGCCTCCAGAGCTCTGGGGAAAGGTGAAAACAGTGCCAATATAGATAAAAAGAGTGGGCTAATTACAATCTAGTATTAAGGAAAACTCCAATTCCTTTATAACAGGCAAGGGTACTGCACAGCTATTCACAAGAATTAAGTTTTCCCTTTTAAAGGCCTGTTTAAATATTTATGTCTGAAAACTAAACAAAATGAGTCCTGAACTGGAATGCTTTAAAAAGGACAGGAAACAGGCTAAAGTTTCTAATGCCTCCAAAGTTAAGCTTTACCAAATTTTGATAAAATCTCTTGTTGTTCCTCCCGACTGGAGAAAAGGATCTTGGGATTCAGTCCCTTTATGTTCAAGTTATCCCATGGCGCTCGTTCACTACAGGGTCTGTCTCTGGGCTCCACCTCCACTTCCAGATTCACTTGAAATAAGTCAGGATATTTCTCTTGAATGTCACAAGCATCCAGATCATACCTGTAAGATGGTGATGTAATAAAATCACAAATCAAAAATCTTTCAAGGCAAATATTCAATCAGCCCATCAGGTTCACTATCTTGGACTGCAGCAAGTTAAGTGACTAGTACTTCTATGGAATTGGTGTGCAATGCATAAAACCAATTGGATTTGGTTACTTTTTCCCTGTTTAATCTCATAGGGATGATTTATTATGAAGAAATTTCAAGAAAACCCCGCATCAAGAGATGCTGAGTCAAAGGAAGTGTAGACAATCAAAAGCCAGGACTCGTTTTGTTAAAAATGAAAGCTATCCATTTCCCACACTAATAAATCACATACTCCCCCCTAGATCTGTTGATCTGGCAAGTAAAATAATTTGAAAAAAGTTTCTGCAAGTTGTGTTCAGCAAAATATTCACATACTTAGCAAATTTCACTGTGGTGGCATTCCGGGGCACAAAACCTGTGTGGAACTGAATCTGGAACATCTTCATTGAAGCCATCTATGGGGAGGAGAAAACATAGAATAATTACATAATTCTGTGTAACAGAAGATAGAGTCCTTATCTTACTTTCCTTTTGGTGGAAAGCGTTTTTGATAGTCATGAAGAGATTCTCTCTCAGTTCAGCTTCTCTAAACATACAATAGCTCCATATAGCATTTTTCTTGGGATGGCTGAATTTGGACTTGTTTGTTTATTTCTATTTTTCAAGTAAGTTGATAGTATCATTGAAGAAACACCATCAGAAATAAAGACACAAGGGACCTGATTCTAATCTCACTTACACCTGTACAAATTGGGAAAAGCTTCATCAAAAGCTAGTACAGCATGCGCAAACTCATGACAAGCAGTGGCAGATTAGCCTGCTGGGAAGCAGGGAAAGCCCCCACGCCCCACCCTGCTACCCGGCAGGAGTGCCAGGCTGGCAGGACAGGGCAAGCCCCCATACCCCAACCCTGCTCCCTGTCAGGAGCGCTGGGCAGATGCCCCTACCCCGCTCCCCGGCAGGAGCACCGGGAGGGAATGCAGGCAGAAGGGATGGGGAGAGGCCCTCACTTGCTCTTGCCCAGGGCCCCACAAACCCCTAATCTGCCTCTGAAGACAAGACATAATTCTGTAGGGTAGAACCCTGGATCTTTCAGTAGCTTTTTCAGAATAACTAACACTTACAGGATCCATCTACAGTGTTGAGGGAGAACAGCCTAACAGAACTAGATGTATTAATCAAGCGAAAGTTTGTCAGCATCTCAGTACTTATGTTTACACAGTATGTCATGTGTATGCAAGGACTTCTATCTATCTGTTTCCTGTGCAATATCCTGGCTGTCAATCTCACACTGGCCAACATAATAGGTTTTTTTAAAAACTGATTCATGATATCCATGTAACTTATCCAACTCTTCCTTCTGCTGACAGACAAGACGATTTTCCCTTCTGCAGACACCAACGTAAGTAGCTTGCCTTTATTTACACATATACATCAGTCCTGGAAGAAAGGTAGCCAAAAAAGTACACAGGGCAATCCATCCTTTCAGGAATCTCAGCCCAAAGCTAATGCCAGGTTCTCTGAGACCAAGGGGGGAGGGATAGCTCAGCGGTTTGAGTATTGGCCTACTAAACCCAGGGCTGTGAGTTCAGTCCTTGAGGGGGCCATTTGGGGAACTGGGGCAAAAAATCTGGGTATTGGTCCTGCTTTGAGCAGGGGGTTGGACTAGATGACCTCCTGAGGTCCCTTCCAACCCTAATATTCTATGATTCTATGAAAAGAGAGAGCAAACTCCCTGCCTGCAATGCTCCCTCTTCAAACACCACTGCTTCTTGCTTAGAGCCGTTTACTATGAAGGTAAAAACACAGCATGTCTTCTCAAGAGTTGCTCATACTCTAATTAAAAGAGCGACTGCAAGGGCCTGTTCTCGGAGAAAACAGACCCCAGGCTTCAAAGCTTGAAAGATAATAGGGTCATTATGCGTACCTTGGGAATGCACAGACCGGTGACCCAACGCAGACCTTTCCGCCCCCAACCTTACCGCCCGTACTTTATGCCCAGGCACAGGCAAGACTCCGGTAGGCGACGTGGTCGAGGAGGGCGTAGACGACAGTCAGAACCTCAGGCGGGCCAGAACCACGGTCCCTCCAAGCCACCGGAGGGCCGAAATCTACCTTTTGAAGGCTCGCCCGAGGACGGCGTGCCAGTTTCTACACAGGATTCTTTTCCTCCTTTTTCCAACCGCCTTTCCTACTTCCTCCCGGCGTGGTCCCAATTGACCTCAGACATCTGAGTCCTACGCACAGTGGAACATGGATACCACCTCCAGTTCATTTCACCCCCGCCTTTCCACTCCCCGTCCCGGTCCCTCTTCAGGGATCCCTCTCACGAGCAATTCCTCTTACAAGAGGTGCAGATGCTCCTCGCCATTGGAGAGATAGAGGAGGTACCAAAAGAGGAAAGGGACAAGGGGTTTTATTCCCGCTACTTCTTGATCCCCAAGTCAAAAGGGGGCCTCAGACCTATCCTAGACCTGCGAGGCCTCAACAAATTCATGGTAAAGTTGAAGTTCCGCATGGTCTCCCTGGGGACCATTATCCCGTCCTTGGATCCTGGAGACTGGTATGCTGCCCTCGATATGAAGGACGCATATTTTCACATCGCCATCTTTCCTCCGCACAGGAGTTTTCTCCGTTTTACGGTCAGTCATCAACATTTCCAGTCTGCGGTCCTCCCATTTGGCCTCTCCACGGCCCCGAGGGTGTTCACGAAAAGTATGGCCGTTGTCACCACTCACCTCCGCCGACGGGGGATTCACATATTCCCGTATCTGGACGACTGGCTCATCCGGGGGGCCTCCGCGGCGCAAGTACAGCAGCACGTAGGTCCCTGACGACGCCTATTTACCTGGTTAGGCCTGATGCTCAATGTGGAGAAGTCCACCCTGGTCCCCACTCAGAGGCTAGATTTTATAGGAGCTACCCTAGACTCCACTCTAGTCAAGGCCTACCTGCCTCAGCCTCGATTCCAGGCGATCATGGCAATCATCCGAGGACTGCAGAACTCCCCCATGACCTCGGTTAGTACCTGCCTCAGCCTTCTAGGTCACATGGCAGCCTGCACTTATGTGACCAAATACGCCAGACTCCACCTTCGTCCCCTTCAAACGTGGCTGAATTCCATGTATTGTCAGGGCAGGGACCCACTGGACACATTACTCACCATTCCACCGACTGCCCTACGCTCTCTGGACTGGTGGCTAACCCCATCCCAAGTATGTGCAGGGCTGCCATTCCATCCACCCCAGCCCTCGCTATCCCTGACGACAGATGCGTCATGCCTCGGATGGGGTCTCATCTCGGTCACCTTCGCACCCAGGGCCTCTGGTCGTCACAGGAGTTAGAGCTTCACATCAATGTCCGAGAGCTACGAGCGGTGCGCCTGGCGTGCCAGACATTCCAGAACCAACTCAACGGCCGTTGTGTCTCAGTCTTTATGGACAACACAACAGCCATGTATTATATAAACAAGCAGGGAGGGACTCGCTCTTCCCCCCTCTGTCACGAGACCATCCAACTGTGGGAATTCTGCATAGCCCATTCGATAGACCTAGTGGCATCCTTTCTCCCAGGGGTGAGGAATACCTTAGCAGATCGCCTGAGCAGATCCTTCCTGTGCCACGAATGGTCGCTGAGACCACACCTAACTGGAATGGATATGAGCAAGCACTCGAAGAAGAACACTCCCTTACCTCTACTGGAAACATCTTGCCAGATGCATCCTAGTATCGAATTAGCCTTTTTCATGGTCACATTACATTGGCAACTCATATTCAAGTTGTGATCAACTAATACATCAGGTCTTTCTCTTCCACCCCTGTTGTTTCCAACTGATTAAGTCACCAGCTTATAGCAAAAAGTCTTGTTAGTTTTTAACTGCATGGCCTTGCTCTTTCCACTATAAAATTTCATCTCATTTCTATTCCTCCAGTTTTCAAGGCCATCCAGATCTTCTTGTAGAATATGGCAGCCCTTCTCTGTATTGGCAATACTCATAACTTTGTGTCACCCACAAATTTTTATTAGCATACGCCCATTTTTTGTGCCAAAGTCATTAATGAAAATGTTAATGAAGATTAGTCCCAAGACCGATTCATGAGGAACTCCACTAGTAACCTCCCTCCAGTCTGGCAGTTCACCTTTCAGTATGACCCGTTAACCCAGTTCTTTAACCACCTTTCAATTCTTTTATTAATTTCTATCTTCTCCAATTTAGCTAATAATTTCCCATATGGAACTGTATACAAAATCTTACTGGAATCCAGGTAGATAAGATTAACGGTATTTGCTTTGTTTAGAAAATCAGTTATCTTTTCAAAGAAAGATCAGATTGATCTGGCAGGATCTCTCTTTTGTAAAACTATGTTGTATTTTATCCTAATTACCATTTACCTCTATTTCCTTAACTACTTTTTCTTTAAAAATTTGTTCTAAGACCTTGCATATAATTGAGGTCAAACAAATGGGCCTGAAGTTTCTTTGGTCACTTTCTTTTAATTTCTTAAATATATTTGCAATTCGCCAGTCAGAGTACAACTCCCGAGTTTAAGGACTCATTAAAAATCCTTGCTATTGGGATCACAATTTCATGTAGCAGTTCCTTTAATATTCTTGGATGGAGATTATCCAGGTCCCCCTGACTTGGTCACTAAATTCTTTGAGCGAGACTTCCAACTCAGATGTGGTAGTTTCTACTTCCATATCATCATTCCCATTAGTCATCCTGCCAATGTCCACAAGCTCCTCATTATTCTTATTAAAAACTGAGGCAAATTATCTTTTATCTCCACTCCATCCTCTGTGCTTCGCAGTCTCACTTCCTTCTTTATTTTCATGGCTAAAGAACCTTTTACTGTTGGTTTTACCTTCCTATGCAAGGTCAAACTCTGCTTGGCTTTTGGCAGTTGTCACTTTTTCCCCTATATTTTCTGGAAACCTAGCAAACCTAGGAAATCTGAAGGAGGAATTACACAGATTGAGCGAAGAATGTGTAGTAGAGAAATACAGTGGAGAAAAAAATCTGAAAAACTAACTTCTACAAGCACTGAAAGTATTTGCATAGACAGCTAAATGCTTTTATCCATTATATTTGCATGTTAAAATATTGTTTTCAGAACCTCGATGTGACAATAATTCCTTGAATTCTGTAGGTAAGTAATCCTGAAATGTATAATTTTTAAATATTTCACATTTGTATCTCCAGACTTCACTATGGCTACACCAAAGCAGAGAAAGCTAGAACTTTTAGTAATTTGGGTTGAGAGAGACTTCACATGCAAACTTTGCTTTTATAGCCTGAAAAATTTTAGCATTTTTAGTTGAAAGAAAAATCATGAAGCAACAATATTCTGTTGCCTCCTGCAGTGCGAAGGATAGTAAAGAGATTATGCACTGAGCCAAACTACAGATGGAAGCAGGGCACTGGAATAGGTGGACCTCTTAATCTGTGAGGGATGGAAATTCCTGGAATCCCACTTTGCTATTGGCCCAAATACCTAGTCCAGTTGTGGTCTCTGTGTTCTGGATATATCACACTCTCATGTAAGTTAGCAAAGAGGTGTGTTATTAGGGTGCCCCACCATGATCTTGCAAAGTATATTATATGCCAGCTCTCTTGTGATGAAGAAAGAAAAGGAAGTCAACCTCTGAATGTTAAATGTGCTAGGATGCATGCGATCTAGTTTATGCAGCTGTCAGATGGCTGGACACTGCATGAATACAGTGAGGCCAGGCACCAAAATGGATGGTGGGGGTGAGAGGAAAACATCTCTTTTTTAAAAAAGGGATGTTGAGCATCCATAAAACATGCTGACTTCAATGGGAGCTACTCGGTGCTCTGCAGTTAGGATCCTAACTGGCTTAATTTTTCATAAATGTGCACTCTGGATAGTAATTTTAGGTGCACACACTGTGAAAATCATAGTTCAAGTGGCCTTATTTCGTCTTAAGAAAATGAGTGTTAATTCTAGCTAGAGTTAATAACTTACTACGTGCTCTGAATCCTTTAGAATCAAACTGTGACATTTTATATTTAAAATTCAGTCTCCTCAGAACTGGGAAGGATGGTGGTCTCTGTTTCAGTGAGAGTTCAGATAGTCCATACAAGTTCAATCTGATACTGCATCACAGACTAAGTCAGAAAACACCATTCTGTTTTTAGCGGCATGACAATAGCAAGGGATTCCAAACGAACATTTTACATCATTGTAATCAGACAGGCAAGAAGGCAGCTGTTTAAGATTCTGTTTTAGTGATTTACTCTTGGCAATTCTTTGAGCTAGACTTCCAACTTTAGACACAAAAAAGTAATCAACATTCCTTTTGGTGGGAAATAAAAACAGATGAAGACTCCTGGCTAAAATACGAAGTTCTGATTTTTTGCAATTTCTAAATAAGGTACTTTGGCAGAACTGCATGGAGAAGTAAGGGGCAGGAACTCCAGGCATCAGACACTGGGGATAACTACCAGTTGTTGAAATGTTAGCTTACCAGAAAATGCTGCAAAAGGAGCAACTAACTGTACACGTCTTCTCAGAATGCCAACCAGAGGCTGCACGTCATGACAGGACTGAAAGGGAAGGTTGAACTCCTAGCCACCTGAACTCCTCAAACTCTTTTCTCAGAGACAGATGAGCACACAGAAGGGGAACAAACAACTAACAAACAACACAGTAATCATGAAAGACCCTGGGGATTGTTCTGCTTTGCAAAGAATAAACCCCTGTAAAGGTTCCATTAAGTATGTCATTACCTTGGCTTGGAGTCTGCCTCCTAATGTCGACCTGGCATGATAGATCACAATGAGAACATCACCTTGGACTGTTATACCCAATGGGATTATGGCTTTGCCATCCTCAGTTTTGAAGTCCCTGAAGAGAAAGCACATCTCATATTAAGTTTCAAGAAAAACAACGGCTTTGAAATTAATGACAGGTTTCAGAGTAGCAGCCATGTTAGTCTGTATCCGCAAAAAGAACAGGAGTACTTGTGGCACCTCAGAGACTAACAAATTTATTTGAACATAAGCTTTCGTGGGCTACAGCCCACTTCATGGGATGCATAGAATGGAAAATATAGTAGGAAGATATATAGACACACACATGAAACAATGGGTGTTACCATGCACACACTAGCGAGAGTGATCAGTTAAGGTGAGCTATTACCAGCAGGAAAGTTTAATCTCTCTGGTCATTCTATTACAGACCTAAAAGTTGCAATATTACAACAACAAAAAAGCTTCAAAAAAAAAAAAGACTCCAACGAGAGACTGCTGAATTGGAATTAATTTGCAAAATGGACACCATTAAATTAGGTTTGAATAAAGACTGGGAGTGGATGGGTCATTACACAAAGTAAAACTATTCCCCCATGTTTATTTCCCCTCCCCCTCCTCACACCTTCTTGTCAACTGCTGCAAATGGACCATTTTGATTACCACTACAAAAAAGTTTCTCTCTCCTCTGCTGGTCATAGCTCACCTCAACTGATCACTCTCATTACAGTGTGTATGGTAACACCCATTGTTTCATGTTCTCTGTGTATCTTCCTACTCTATTTTCCACTGCATGCATCCAATGAAGTGGGCTGTAGCCCATGAAAGCTTATGCTCAAACAAATGTGTTAGTCTCTAAGGTGCCACAAGTCCTCCTGTTCCTTTTGAAATCAATGTGGTTTTACCTGTTCTGTCTGATTACTCCAGGCAACTTAGAAATTCCACAACTTTAAAAAAAAAAAAAAACACACTATGAAACTAGGGCTTAGATATTTCAGGAAGTAACATTTTTTTAGGACTTGGCCCTCTCCCCACAGGAGACTGAGGCCCATCTAGACCAGCCTCCTATCTTGCACAGTGGCAAAGAATCAGATTGCTGTTACTACACTACAGAGCTGCCCATAAAACTAGTTACCACACTACTGCATGCATCACAGCAGGGGGAGACACAGTTTTCCTAATGCCCATTCCTGCTGCTCTCAGCTTATTGCTCAGTTAGATAGGATTATCCCCCGAAATTGCTTCACACTCAATGCCCCCCTCTCAAGGAGGAGCAACCACCTTTCCCAGCTTCTGTAACAGTATGTAGCTCTGCCCCTTGAAAGGATCAATTTCACAGTTGCAGAGAGCTGTGGATGAGATATGAGCAGGCACGTGAAAGTTGTCAGGGGCACAATGACAGACCATCACGCTAGTAGCACAGATGCATGTGCACACGCTGGGTTCCTGAAAGACCATCGCTGAGCTGTAGTCTTCCACCACTTTTCCATTTCTCTGGGAAGCTCTTCTAATCCAGTCCGTTTAAAAGGTGCAACCCTATTTTTATCCCCCATTTTTAACTCCTGGAAGCAGGCCTGACCTTCAAATGTCAGTGAAATCTTTCTCCACTCCTCCTTACCACCAGAGCTTGGGATTTTAAATAGATAATAATAATAATATGCTGCTGGTACCAATTCTCTTCCTGCCTAGGTTTCAGACTCTCCCAGAAGCATAACCACTAGGCGCCACCTTAACACTGGTTAGTTATATCTATCCCTTGCACAATACCACAGGTTTAAATGCGCATCTGAATACTAACTGTCCGCTGCTCTAAGACTGTGGATGGAGTTAGGCCTTCCAGACAGAACGTGGATAGAGTATCATGAGGTCTGCCCTCAATAACCTCCAAGCAAAGGCAGGACAGACCTGTCCTATCAGTGCAGAGTTTGTATGAGAGGTGTATTTGCTGCACTGGGACAGTCCCTCTGGAGAGCAATGTTTCAGTATTAAAACAGCTTCAGAAAGAGTTCAAACTTACATTTAGGAACCTGCACTTACTTCATTTTGTCATATTCCTGTGAGGTAGTGGTCACTCTTTCATCCCCAACATAAACTTCACAAAAAGGCCTACAGCCATTTCGCAGCTTGCTGAACAGAGGAACTGGTGTCATGATAATTGATTTGATAAGGATTGGCTTGCTGTGAGGAATAATGGGCTCTTCTGCCATCATGTCACACATGTACTCTATATACCTGTCAAAACAAGGAGGTATTCATTCAAAAAAACAATACAACCTGGAAATGCATGATTCGAAACTTACCTTGTTATTGTAAATATTCGATTCAACAACGTTCCATGACACCATTACTCATAAGCACAAGGGAGTACATTTAACAGCCTATTAGGAAACTTAAGTCTGATTTTATCTATTTCAAAGTAAACCTTGCATGGAAAGAATTAAACAGAGGAAAGGGGAAAACAATCTAGATGCGTATATCTAACACATTTCACCCATGGCCAAAGGAGAGTTACTACAGTGGTATCCATGCACAAATTCCCATAGGCACCTACATGGCCCCCCATCACCACAGTAGTTGAGTGCCTCAATCTTTAAAGCATTTCTCCTCCCGACATCCCTGTGAGGTGGGGAAGTGCAAATATCCCCATTGTACAGATGGGGAACTGAAACACAGAGGGACCAATGAGCGGCTGATGGTCACACAGGAAGTCTATGGTGGAGCAAAGAATTTCATCCAGCTGTCAAATCCCAGACAAGCATTCTAGCCTCCAGACCATGCTTGGATTCATCCTTGTCCGAATGCATTGACTATTTCAATAGTGGGGCTTTTAAAAAGTAGCCAGTTTTAACCAAGCCGTATCTAATTAAAATACTTCTAAACTGTAGTATACAATTTTGCTCCTTTGCAGTTTGCTAATCCACACACCTCATTTTCAGACATCTTTATCCTGAAAGGAAAAGATTTATTGACAGATGCTCTAGTGAAGTTACTTAGATTTCAGTATTTTTACAGAATTTAAATATAGTCCACCTGAAAAACTCAAGTTATACTACAGTTGCCAAAATAGATGATAGTGCATCAAAAAGATATGCATTTACTCCTTTTAAAGTAGTATATATCCTCTTAGTCACTAAATATGCAATGAACTGACTTCAAGTAAGTACTTGTTATACTTTTGGATTCTGTAAGTCTGAAGAGTGTTCAGACAGCTGGACTTTACATCCACGCTGAATAAAGCTATACTTTGTCTCTTCCACATTTGAGGATATAGATTAGACTTTGCTTTGCAGATAAGCATTTAGGACAGTTTTCACTTCAAGCATTTTACCACCTCAGCTTTCATTCTTAATGTAGTTCCAACACACATCATGCTGATTTGTTCAGTAACTAGGGTCACATGAATAACAGATGCAAAAATCTTGCAGAATTCAAAGTTTACCCAGCGCTATAGATGACTCATTTGGTTTTGCAAATGTTCTATTACCCTACCAGGCTAATTCCTAAATCAACTACCTCATCCTACAAATCAGTGCGTGAATTTATTTATTTATTTTAATAAACAATACATGCTCATATGTAGATTTGCTTCAACAATGCTTTGAAAAAGAGACTGATACTGTACCTTTTATGAGAAGGCCAAATGCCAGGCGGACAGCGTTTCATACTGAACATATAAACCGCAGCCTCCGCAGTAGTGAAGAGACGGCAAAAACATAAAAAAGAGCAAACTACAACAGCAGATGCTGCTCTTCCATCCTACAAAAAATTGTGACCTAAAGTTATTAAACCTAGTTAAAAATGTTAAGAAAATTACTGAAGAACATGCCTGTCTACATAAGAAGCCAAGTTCATATCCTTTATTTCAAGTTATGAATTAGGTATAATTTAAGTTGATAATGGCTAGTTTTTGAACCACAGTTTAAGTAATAACGCCTTAATGTTGTGGGATCAGTAGTAAATTTCTTTAATAATTAAAATTAAATGTTTTTAAAGATGAAACACAAAAGCTAAGCAGGAAATAAGCTGAATTAAGTGCTCATTTGAATGCTATTACTGAGTAGTTACTAACTTTAGCTTTATATTATCTCAGAGTTTTGAGTGTTCATTTTCTTAGCATCAGTACCCTTAAGCTTTAACCACATAGTCTGGCTGCTGAGTGGGAGATCCATTTTAGGCACTTCTGCTGACAAGCTAAGGGGCTTCTGTTACAGCGCCCGCAAATCTTGAGGTGCACAGGAATAACCGACAAAGCCATGCAGCCAACATCGGCTCCAATTCCTGCCTGGCAATACATCTTTGGTAATTACTCATGTATTTAGAGGAACACAGAGGGAAGTTTGAGACATGAAAGAAAAATTCTTGAGCAAAAATGTCACTTTGACAGGGCAGAACATTCAGGAAATGCAACACGATTAAGACCACATAAGAGAAAGAAATAGTTAATTGGTAAACAAGTCTCTGATGACAGAGCTCTGCACTTCATACAGAAGCCTGATAATTTACAGAATGGAAACGGAGAAATGTCAATATAAGAGGGATGTGGAAAAGAAAAGCATGGACTTCAGTTAATTTCTCCCGCCACATTTTGATGGGAGGGTGGTGACTGGATATAGTAATAAAGCTAGTGCTTGGATCAGAACAGTCATTAAGAGAGTAATCCAATGCAAAAACATTCTGGGACTGCTGAACTCTGAAGATTCCCCTTCCCCCACCCCCCACCCCCCGCCTCAAAGCAAGTTAACAGATTATGGCTACATCATTTCACAGTAGGAGTACAACCTTCTTAAATACTATGTACACCACCAAAATATGAATTTCTGCAGTGCAGGTCAAATATAGCCATTTGGTGACCTATTTAAACTGGAAGGCTTATTTAAATGAAATCACTGTAGTTTTATCATCGAGTTCTACACATAACTATTCATTAACGATGACCATCATTTTGTCTGCATAAATCCCAAGTTATTAGGCTTTACTGCAGGTGAAACAGGTAAGGGAGGGGGTATAATGGTGCAGTGCAGCCTCCTGGCAGCTACTTCATCCTATGGACTAGAATGGCAGCTTCTGTACCAATTGTGAAGGAATGGTAGGGCCACTGGATGTGTTATCAGAGATCCCACAGCCCCTCTAAAGCAGCAGGGCTTATATTATGAAATACAGTGTTACTGGTTCATTCAGGGGAGGCCTCACACAAATACATGGGTAGAGAAAAATTATAAATCCTTTACATTAATCCTTAATTTTGTTTTTCCAGCTCCTTGCATGCTGTTTCACCTCTATGGGGAAATATCAAGAGAACTATAGAATCATAGAATCTCAGGGTTGGAAGGGACCTCAGGAGGTATCTAGTCCAACCCCCTGCTCAAAGCAGGACAAATTCCCAACTAAATCATCCCTGCCAGACCAAGGTCAAGGTAAAAACCTCATGACTATCATTTAGACACAATCGAGTTCTCTGGAGTTTGTTTAGTTCCCGGATCATATCTTCAGAATGAAAGATGCTTTAGGCTTATGTAGTTACTGAAAAAATTTACTCCATCTCCTAATTAAAACCACCAAGTCAGAGACTTCTTTTTTTTTTTCTGGTTTCTAAACAGAGGAACTTCTAGTAAGAAGAATCTGAGATCTGCATATTGCCAGTATTGCTCATTCCTATTAAAGAAGAATTTATGCCAGTACTATGTGGAGTGTCTGGCCTGAAGACATCTCTCACTCAAGCTTTCCATCACGTCACATCTCAAACAGGGCTGAACTATGTACGTGCATTAGAGAGATCTCCACAGACTATTGCAAGAAATGGAGTTAACTCATGAGATATCGCTCCCGAGTCTGTACTGAAACAGTGCCTCTAGCATGGTATTTAGAGACACTACACTGATGGAAGTACCATCTTAGATATCAACTGGATTCCTAAACACATGAAATTTTTAATTATCACAGCTTTTCTTGTGAGAGCTGTGCATTAACTAAAGTTATACTGGGAAGTAAAAAGGGAATGTATTTAACTTTCCTTCTTCTTGACCTATGGACCACCAAATTGGAGCAAGTGACACTATTTTACCACATAGGCTCCTTTTCTTTAATAAATAAAATAATAATAATAAAAAAGGTAGACCGATACAGAATTGGCTTAAGATGGTAAAAATGTTACTCATACACAAGAATTGACTGATACTGCAATCCTCGCTGGTCACCTAGATGAAAAATTTCTGATGTACCTACTACTTACAAGGCAGTGTACAATGCAAACTTTTTTGTGATCTTGCTTTAGCCATAAATGCATGTTCTTGCAAATGCTGTAAAGGTTTTGAAGATTTGGTGCACGTCTTGCTGGCCAACCACATTCAGAAACCTGGGGTAAGAGGTAAGAAAATAAAAGTGACTACAACACCACTTATATAAGCTGTAACAGCAGCAAATTGGCAGTTCTGTATGTAAATATTAAATCAAAAAAAAAATTCAACAGGAGCAGTCTCAAATAAGATCTCAACTTGAATAAGCGCCTCTCAATATTGAGCCCAAAAGGTCCTTAATCCTGAGTGTTGCCTCTGGGTGCTACAGAAATACAAATAAATAGCTACAATGTGAAGAACAAACAGTCACTATTAGATAATGATGCAAAACAGCTCCATTCTAGCTCATATTCATAAGCTCACAACTTTCTTAAACATTCACCTTTTGGGCTGAATTTTCTCATGCTTGGTCTTTGCTCAATAACAAAAATTTTAATGGAGAAAAATCCTCTCAGTAAATTCTGAGTTACAACAGATTATAAACAACCTGCCACTGGTGTTAAAAAAAAAAAAAAGTCTACATTTTAAAACAGGATTATAAAATGGGGCAAAATATGAAACGATGCTTTGTGATAACAAGTAGATGCAAACAGATGCTTTAAATTGTTCCTCTGAACCCAACAAAGGCAGTTTTATTTTCGACCACTGAGCGTGCTCAGTGATAGACTGAGGTGGCTTTCACAAAATGGATTCAACTTTGCTTCATCACAGCACATTTTCTTGCCAGACTGGTGCAAGGGCTGCTGGTGGGACAAGCTGCACAAGGTTGTTTAAGTATCAGGGTAAGTCTGTGTTACAATAAAAACCCCACTGCACCGAGTCTCAGAGGCTGGGTCAGCTGGCTCAGGTGGGGGGTGGAGATTGTAAAAATGGAGTGTACACGTTTGAGCTCGGGCCTGAACATCTACACTGCAGCCTGAGCCCCGCAAAGCTGAGTCAGCTGACCCAGCCCAGCTGCAGCTGCACTGTAGGTCTTTTATTGAAGACCCCCAAACACACTGCGTAATCCTCCAAAAGAGACGGTCTTAATGTCAGGGTCAGAACTTCGGCAGGTTCTGGGCACCCAGAAACTATTATATTAGAATGGGAGAAGCAATTACATCAGAATGGGAGTCAAAATAAGGCAGGAGAGGATTCAAAACTAGCATTAACTTCAACTGTAACTAATGCAAGAGACAAGAAAGTTCTGAGAAAGTTTTGTATTGGTGGATGAGCATAGGAGGGAGAATTTAAGCAGGAGTTAGAGAAATAGCTGCCTGCCAGGCCTAAAGTATCCACAGATGAGGAAACATCCATTTTGCAATGGCTAGTAAGCAGAGAATTGAAGTTATAAGCATATTGTGTTCCTCTGAGATCATAACATCACAATGAGTCCCAAAGGTGAGCCTTTATGGACACTGAAGGAGTCTTGAATGCTGTTAGCTTCTGACATGGCTGCTTTCACTCAGCATGATACTCTAAATTTAAAAAAGCTTCCTGATTCAGATGAAATGAAGAGCTTATTTTCCAGGAAAAATTTCTGGTGTGTGAAGGAAACCTTGTTTTTGTAGGTCCTCAAATACCTCTGGCCATTGATGGGAGCCTTATCAAGATCAGTTTGAGCAAAAGCATTTGACAAGTGCAGATCCACAGTTATGACTGACTGACTACAAAGGAAAAAGTAAGGACCGTGTCACTGACCGGCTAAGGGAATAGAAAGGCCTGACAAACTTCAGGAGGTCACTGAAGGCTTTGGATTTGCCAATTTCAACAATGCCTTCACCCATGCCAAGGAGGCTCGGGCTGTTACTGCATGGGCAACAGACACTAAATATCCCTGCTAAGGAACTGTATAGCTTATGGGTAGACTCACGTTTTCTGTCCAGGGAATGAGATTTCCGTAAGCTGCAAATGTGATTTGAACTGGAAACTCTGGATAAAGTCAAAATTCGTAGAAGTGCTGCATTTGGAGGACCTTTCTACATTTGTAAGTGTTGGAGGCATGTCGCTGATTAAGCTCTTACTTTCAGGATTTTTCTGTTCCAAACGCATTGTGGGTCACAGTAACCTTGGCATTTACCGTGTGCACCAAGAAACAATCAGGTAAGACCCCAAGGATCCCTCAATCTTTCAGGCTTAGTCACTCTCCAGGCAGCTTTAGGCAAACAGCTCATCCTCCCCATCTGAATTCCAACCCTCAGGCTCCCATTTGGAGACAGGGAATTCTCTTTTAGGTCTAAGGTGCTACCTGGTGTCCTTCTATGGAGAGGAGGGGACTTGTTGGAGGAAGGGGTAAATGCCAAAGGAAAGCAGGCCAATGACATGCACAGTGCTGGGCAGACAGATGATCTGGGGCGAAAAGGGGGCAGTTATATGGATGAAGAAGGGATGTTAATGGAGAGATCCCACCTTACAGGTTAAGGTCCAAGAAGGGACCTGGAATAGATGAGACTTCCAGACTTATCCAATACTAACATCTCTCTGGTGTGAGAGATCTCCTTGAGGTGCATGGACTCCTAGCTGTAGAAAGGTCAAACCAAAGCCTGAAATGTATAGTACAAGAAGATCTGGGGATAGCACTGGGGCATGGTTCTGCTAGAGGCCTGAGATATGTCAACCTGAGACTTTGCTGTTGAGTCAGTCAGACTGGTTGAGAGACAGGTGTCAAAAGAGGAGCAAAGAAGTGTTCACTGATACCAGCTCAGTAGGCCATAAAATATCTTCTATCCGGTTATGGAGTAAGTCATGTCCTCACCCCACCCCCTTTCTAGGTTCTGCAGAACTAGACAGGAAGGTTTCACAGAGAAGGGCAGGCTGGGCTATGCTGCACCCACCATTTCAGGAAGCAGCAAGGAGTAGGCATGCTAAATCGCTCACTTGAGCAAGGGCATCATTCATGGCCTGGGTCCAGATGGAAGTCAAGAATAAGGAAGAGAAAGATGAAAAAAGGAGAAATCCCAGTAGTGAAAGCCATCATAAGTAGTCCCCACGCAGGGAGGGAAGCCTCTGCGAACAGGTGGAACATAGATTTGTTCCAGAACCTCATTTACTATACCTAGAGGGAGGTTCTGGGTGCCTAGGTGTTTCTTCAGCAAAGCTACACCATTCCAGTAAGTGGACAAATCCTTCCTATTAGCAAGTCTGAACTGGTAGTAAAAGCATGGCAGAGGTAATGTTGCCATGAGACCTTTAACTTTTGTAATTGCTCATTTGTGATTTTAACCATGCATCCTAATCATTGGATTGCAGAAGATTTTAGCATGTAATACAAGAAGTGGTAGGTCTACTCAATTTATTGTGTTGAAAGACCTACTAAAGGAAAAAATCAATATGCAAGAAAAACACATACACACCCTATTATGAAATCTTGAAGACCTGTATGTTCTTGGAGATAGATTGTAAACAGCATAGTCTCCAGGGTGTTTAGAGTCTAAAAATAGCCGCACATCTTCTATGTTATTTTTGATAGCAGATTCTACACCTTCTGCTGGAAAGGACATCACTGAAAACAGAACACCACCAATGTTTGAGGTATCAACTTTTACAAAACCGCAGTTAAAAAAAATCATTAAGAAAGATGAAGCTATCATACCAGCAATTCTGGAAGTGATATACGATATATCCAAATCTCCCTTTGCATAACTGCAAAAATAAAAACAAAACAAAAAACCACATCTACGTTAATATATTTAAAAAATGAATTTATTCAAACGCAAATAGAAATGTCTGAAGCAGTAGTTTATTCTATTAATGAGCTAGTATGGAGATCATTTTTCCATTTGGGAATATCTTCAGTAAAAGCTCTGCTAAAAGCAGGATGGCTGTGCACTGCAGGGTAAGGCACATACTGCAAAACCAAATACATTTAACTAAGAAAGGTAGCTGTTGTGGAAATCGATTAGATTTTCAAATGGAGACTTAAAAATAAAAAAAAAACCAGACCGTTCTTGCACTTACACACGAGGAGGCTAACGAATCTTAACCAGTGCAGTTATGACATATGGTAGCATGACTGAAGCAACTCACCAGCCTATCAACTTCCAGCTATTCAAACCTTTTTATCAGTATCTTCCTACGTTAGGTACTTCTATGGACCTCATTACTACAGTATCACAGCATCTCAATCTTTAATGAATTTATCCTCAACACCCTGTGAGGTAAGGAAGTGCTATCCTCCCCATTTTACAGATAAGGAACTGGAGCACAGAGATTAAGCAATTTATGTCATGGCACACAGGAAGTATGGGGCAGAGGAGAGAATTATACCTAGGTCTCCCAAGTCTCTGACTAGCACCCATCGGAAGGATGGCTCTTATTTCCTAAGCAGTAATTAAATGTTTCCCATTTTATGATTTATATTTGAATTCTATTTTGGAGACTATCTAGTAGGTAAATTGAATATTTAAGATGCACTTTCGTTCCATGAAAAGTAGCGAGTATGAATTTACAGAAGATAGATCATTGCTAAAAACAAAAGGAAGAAGTTATGTATATACAGCATTTGAATTGGAAACTAGCTTATGAGAGAGCTTCAAGACGCAAGCAGGTAAGGTACCGTATTGTATTGCACATGGGTGGGCCACATATGTAGTAAGCTGTTCATTGATAATAATTAAGCAGGCAAGAAAACACCTACGAGGTACAGAAAACTAGATCAACTAGTTGTTAGTATTTAGACAATTTGTTACAAGGGGGTTTAAATCTGTCTACAACATGGAAGATAAATTACTACTGTTACAAGTCACTCTAAGAGGAAAAAAGGAGACATCACCATAGTGAAGCCTTCCTGCAGAACAGAGAATAGAATAAATGCTAGCACTAACTGAGCTCCTGGGGACTTTGAAACTAGGGGGCAGTTTAAAAAACAAAACAAAACACCACTTTGCATTTTTGTAGCACTTCCCAACCCAAGAGCTCAAACTGTTTTATGACACTTGACAGCTCCCTTCTGAGGTAAATTCCTATTACCCCTATTGTACAGATTGAGGAACAAAAAGATGAAGCAGAGATGACTCACTCCAGGTAGAGGTCTGACCCAGCCAGGAATAGAAACCTGATCCCCTTACTTCCATGCTGGTGTTTCGCCCACAAGAACACCCTTCCTCTCAAAATAGCTTGGCTGGACGAGGCGCACAGACAGAGAAAAATGGAAATCTAATTTTCTATAGGTAAATAAGGTAATGAAGGCACATTTCTAAGGGCATGGTACAGGCCAGTTAAGACAGACTCCTCTAGACAACACTTGATTTACTGACTGTCTGCTCTAGATGATCCAGCAGTGTTCACTTGACCTTCAACATGGATCAATTCACCCATGTGCTGAAAGGGGAAGTGTTCTAGCCATAGCAATATTTATGCCTTTTTCTGGTGGAAGTAGCCCACTTGTCAGTCCTCATGCATAGTGGGAAACCGAACAGGAAATGAACAGGGTGGATAAAAATCAATGATTTAAAAAAAAAAAAAATAAAAATCAGATTTTTTTTAATTTAAATTGAATTTTGATAAAATGCTTTTTGAGGAAAAAACCTATCTAAAGATAGTTTTAATTAAGATACATTATAGCTCAAAGATATCTCATCATGGAATAAGGATTATAAATTCTAATTCTATAGTATGAGACAATATATTTATGTCATGTTCACGAAAAGTTTTGTAAATGAATTCCAGTAGTTCATGGATTAGAGACCCAATCTTATGGGGTTCCAGGGTCTTCTATATAGATTATTTAGTTACTCTATCTACCCAATAGGGCTCAGTGCTCTGCCTAGAAAAGGGGCAGGCAACCTATGGCACGCGTGCCGCCTGATTTTCAGTGGCACTCACACTGCCGGGTCCTGGCCACCGGTCTGGGAGGCTCTGCATTTTAATGTAAATTTTAAATGAAGCTTCTTAAACATTTTAAAAACCTTATTTACTTTACATACAACAACAACAATTTAGTGATATATTATAGACTTATAGAAAGAGACCTTCTAAAAAGGTTAAAATGTATTACCGTCACGCGAAACCTTAAATCAGGGTGAATAAGTGAAGACTCGGCACACCACTTCTGAAAGGTTGCCGACCCCTGGTCTAGAAGATACCATCAGAGATGCTTAGGTTTTGCAGTTCTCAAACTGTGGATTTGTCTCTCCAGAGATAACATGCTTGTTAACAGCAACAATGTTTTTAAATAAATAATAAAGAGGTGAGAAACAACAGACCTCAACCTTATTGTCCCTCTGCAAATTTGTGTACACGGAGTCAAGTTCGCGAGCTCTGATTATTAGTAATGGGCAAAGCAGGCGGCTGTCTGTCCAGGTGCCCTACTTGGGGGAATTCTGCTATACATTGCAGGAAACCATTCTACAGTAACAAAGATTCATTTAATTTAAAATGCTCTTTTCCAATCTACCTCCTATGACACAGTTACCATAGTGATTTTTACATTAGTTCATAGTGATGACTACATTTTAAATGGAACACTACATACTGGCATAGTTGGTCTCAAATCAGCACCAGCAGGATGCGTTTTGTAGTTTCAATGGGACACTTCTGACCTTCCCTTTTAGAAATCATCAAAACTGATGTTCTTCCTACTTACTTGGCCACAGACTGGATAACTTTAGAAGAAGTATCCTTGATGTTTGTGAAAAATCGTTCTGTTCCACCTTTGAGAATATCAAAGAACCCTCCGTAAGACTGGTCAAGTTCTGCAACTGTCAGGCCTAGAATTACAAAACAAATCTAAAGTTACAATTTAAAATAGAACAAAGAATGTAATGGAACTGTGCTCAAATTTCCCTTCACGTAGCAAAATCAAACTGAACTGCCAACAACTTAGATGTACAAACAGGATCAGCCTTCCTGTCATGCTCAGTCCCAGAACGAAGCTTTCAACTTCTGAAGAACAAACTACACAACAATATTTTTCTATGTTCCAAACTATGGTTGTAAACTAGAACAGTCTACAGGTATTATATTTATAAAACACATAACAAACCATTTTACATCTCTTTACGAAGGAAAGACAGACCACCAAGTGCCTGGCTGTTTGCATTTCTGTCATATCACTGTTTAAATCAGGGGTCTCAAAGTCCCGGCCCGTGGGCCATCTGTGGCCCGAGAACCTCCCCACTGCGGCGCACGGAGACATGCAGCCACGCTGCCGGCAATATCTGCTGCAGGTGCTGCCCCTCGCAGCTCCCATTAGAGGGATAGATATACCATCACTAGTTGCCAGGCAGAGTCAGCCATGGAGGCAGCATCACTAGTTGCCGGGCAGAGTCAGCCATGTAGGCAGTGTCCCTTTTTTCCACAATTAATATAAACAAGTCAAAACACTGACCACAGCTATCTGACACACACCTTGCTGCATTCTGTAGGTTTCAACTGCTCAGTCACTGAGGCCAAACATCAACAAACTGACAGAACTGAAGCGCTGCCAGGCAAACACTAAAAACTCACTGGCAGGCGAAGAACTGTATTGCGTTGCATGACAGTTTTATTATTTCTTAGAAATTCGAAATAAAAAATACAATATAAACGTTTTCTTTTCTGACCACCATCTTCAGTGACATTATTGGCCTGCTGGGAGGACTTGAGGACTGGCATTGGCCCTAAGGTAAATTGAGTTTGAGATCCCTGGTTTAAATTGTGGCTTGCCGCCTTCCTATTTAGTGCCATCATCCTGATATGCAGCATGTCACTGAAAGCTTACTTGACTGTCTGTAGTACATTTTACAGCCATTCCTGGTTTTATCTCGGAAAGTTACATTTGTTACCGGAAACACTAGCATTTCCTTTTATCATCATCTGCTGGACTACATCCTGTTAATATTATTGTGTAATACATAAAAAAGAGTCGTCTTTGACCCTGCGTGAACCAGATGGCCAGACAAGCATTTGAAAACACAATCCTGTTATGAAGGAAGATTCATCCCACAGAGAATAAAGTGGGGACAGTACTACTAAAGTATTTTATTGGTAGTATAGATTTACCTCATTTTAAAGTTCCCCCTTCAGGTAAATTAATATTTGAATATATACTTTTCTCTCAAGAGCTGCACAGAAGTCATGAATAAAATAAACTTAAATCAAGGAGGAGAAAAAAGTTGCATGCAGTAAAATTATTAACATTTCCAGTCTTTCATTTTAGGTGAAATATATCCAGTTCCTCAAAGCATTTATGCGCATGAAGTTAACAGTTTAATATTTAGCCGTGAAATCACACAGGACAGAAACTGTTATTTCAGTTAGCAAGATTATACATATTGGACACAAAAAAGGATGTTTTGACGAAGACCAATTAACAGATTACTTTGAAGAACTGAAGTTCAACCAAAGTAGGCTATCATCCGTTTTTAGCATAATATATTTCTAAAGTGGAGGTTTCTATGAGAGTTTGTTTTTTGGAAAAAATGACGTTCCTGATCCTTAACCAATCTATTTTTATGTTCTTATAGCATGTTCCAAATTTTATATGAATCTTCTAAGTGCTGCCTTTTCCTTAGCTGCTATTATTTTTATTAACTGATTGTTTCATTGTACAGATAAGTCATTTTCATCTAGGTGTTTCATCTAATTGTTTTATTCCAGAGGTTAACAATGCCATTTGGTATCAGCTGTTGCACTTTAGCAAACTGAGTCTTCTCTCTCTTCTTGTGAGAAGAACGTAGGGAGTAAATGTTTACATTTGCATGTATAAACATGAAGTCTATTCTGAAGAAGGTGGAATCAATCTACAAATGTGAAGTCCTTCACAAGAACTATATCAGCTTGTTTAACAATAATCATTTACTTAACCTAAGTGGTTTTCATGAAACAAGATACTTAATAGCAGTATCACTCAGGAGAAATGAACGTTTCTGCTAAAAAAGTTCATTTAAAATTTCAAGCCCACCCAGAAGTTTCCACATACCATAAACATAACTAGTTTGTATTCAGATGGTGCGTGCCGAGATGCCTATCACAGTACATACCCGCATTGTACATATTGTTGAGCTGTCCTGCAGGCTTGGAGCCCTGTGGCAGCAAACTTGTAGACATTCTAGGCACAGCATTGTTTCCATAGCCTCCATTTTGTTCCAGGAGCTGCAAAGAGTCATATCCATCAGGAGAAATTTTGTTTAAGTTTATATACAAACACCGCATTGGCAAAGGACAGTTACAAAACTTAAGTTGCTGGGTCCTCACTGTTTAGCCCTGAATGGCTGTTTAAACTACTGAAAGACAAAAAAAAGTGTCACTAGTTTTGTTTCAGTGCATTAGGCACCATGACAAACAGGGCCAAAATTCTTTAGTTCGGCTCTCAGCCCAGGTTTTTCTGGCAGCCCTGTACATTGTTACTGCTCAAAGTCAGCAGTAAAACTCGAGGTTGAATGGAAGGAGTATCAGGATCTTGGCAGGAAAATCTCCCAACTGAACTGCTGAAATACGGATACCATGAACTCAACATGTTAGCAATAAGGTGGCTGCCTTGCAAACCTAACCCTAATTTTTCTAAATCAGAGCTAAACTTACCCACCAGCACTCAACTTTCTTCTACATCACACATGAAAAAGGAAAGGCTAAGAAAGATGGCCCAGCTTTAGAAGAGTGATATGGCACCTTTACTCCAGAGCAGTGATACTCAGACCTCAGTGGTTCAGGAACCAAATTACGATCAACATTCCCCAGAAGAGCCACAGCAGTGTGAATTCATTGTTTCATTTACTATTTTTATATACATCTCACCACAAAATAACTGACCAAGTATTCTGCAATTGGTTAATAACATAGAACAGACAACGCATGGGACAGCCATGAATTGGGTCACTTGAGCAGAATCCTACTCCCACTTCTAGAGAAGTCTTTACAAGTGTGCAGAAACTTCCAGCGCTTCCTTCTCTCCCGCTTCCCCTAAAGCGGGAAACACTCCTCATGAAAAAAGTGTGACCACCAAGTAGGAGACAAAAAAGCAGCAAGCTTTATCTAGCAAGACAAGCTTCTGTAGCCCACATCACATGTTTCATTTAGGTCGCTGCACCTCAAGGAGGCACACGGACAGAAGTGTACCCTAGACAGCCACTATACTAGTGAGTTTCAGAGTTGGCATGAAGGATAATTTGAACTCCAGGAAATAGGGCACTTAGATTGCAATGTTTGGGGACACATGCCTAATGTCCAGATTATGCTTGGCTGAGCCATTCACTTAGGCAGAAATAGAGGGGGACCATATGAACGCAAATATGGCCAAAGACACCAAGGGAGACTACTTAAAAACTGAAGATGGAAAAAAAACTTAACATTGAAAACAACAAGCATTTCCCAAAGAAGGAAGGGAATCACCAGAGGAAGCACAAACAAGTAGACTGGGCTGCACACAGTCTCCTTGGCAGGAAGGGAGAAGCAAAAAAAAAAAATAATAAAAAAAACACTGTTACCAAGGCCAGAAATCTGAACCCATATGCAGCTGCTACATTATTTTGGACCCAACCCATAACTTGCAAACAGGAATGTAACTGTAGCTGGTAAAAAGATTTTTCTTGGGAAACCTAATCCCGAAGCCTGGGAGACAGAAGAGGACTTGCCAACCAAGAGTTAAGGACCAACCGCAGCCTCTACTGCAGAATCCCATACACACAGAATGAACAGCAGCAGGTCTACACTACTGCTTAAGTCGATCCAACTTATGTCGCAGAGGGATGTGAAAAAGACACCCCCCTGAGCAATGCAAGTTACAGCGAAACTAAGCACTGTCCACACTGGTGCTATGTCAGCAGGAGACGCTCTCCCACCAACATAGCTAACATACGCTAACAGGAGAGCTCACCCATTGGCACAGAGCATCTTCACCACATGTACTGCAGCTGTACCAATGTAGCACTTCTAGTGTAGACCTGCCCTTGGTTAAACCAGTGCAGTAAAACTAATGCAACTGTCTGTGTGGACTCTTACTTCAGTTCTGCAAAGTTTAAGGTTTTGTTTCTTTTACCGACAGCAGCAAAAATCACAACAGTTCGAAAGGCTAGTCTGCTTGCAGAGTTGCACCAGTTCAATTGAAGGTAAGATTTACTTAATCTATTTACTTAAATCTGTGCAAAAGGACACTCAAGTCAACTAGGAACAGGTTTAAGAAACTGAAATAAGCAATCCTTAAACCAAAGTAAAAGTCCACACAGGCATTTGCATTAACTGTACCAGTTTAATTAAGCTGTTGTGAATTTGTGTAGGCCTAAATTCATTGTCACATATTAAACTCCTCCCCCTACGTGCACACCCTCACAACCACCACTTCTCAAGTCAATTTCAATCACATCTGACATGTGACACTGAAGATCTACCTCCAGAAGGAATGCTGTTGAGATGAAGATGCTTCCAAGAGTCTGACAATAAACAGGAAGAACCATCATTGGTTTCTTTTAACATACTCAGATGAGAAAGAGCTTTGAGGCTGGGATTTTCAAGCCGTTGTAAGTGAGTTATGCACCCACTGAATTTCTATTGAAATTACACACCTAAATCCCTTAAACTCATTTGAAAATCTCACTGCAACCATTTTGACGGCTCTTTCAAAGTTCTTATTGATTGAACTTGGGGAAAAGAAGGATTATACTCTTTGTAGCACTCCCGTACCTCTGTGATAGGAGATTTAGGATTCACGTTCCTGGCAGCCGCAATCTCCTGCAGCTGATTCACAAGTTCAGTGATTGACAACCTCTCCTCTGGGTTCACCTTCAAAGTGGAACCTAAGGAAAGATAATTTAGACATTACAACAGTCCTTTTTTGATTGCATAAATCTGTTCTTTACTCAGTGGATTCAAGTGTAGCATGATTATCAATAGTAAAGCATGCAGAAAAACCAGGGAAACCTGTACCCAAGTATCATTTGCCTTTAACAAGCATCTGTGTGTTAAGAATAAGGATTTTAGTGATGAATCAAGATGACACTTTTAAAGAAAATACTACAAGAGCATTAAACTTGAAGAAATGTTTTAAGGCAACTTAGAACCCACCCCATTTCATCAGAATTTTAACAACCAACTATAGTAGTTCAACTGTGTCTTTTGAACTTTAGTAAAACAAAGTTTCTTAAACAAATTCAAGGAACCCGAACCAAAATGCAAAATATTTCCAGCCAATTTATCAAAATGCTAAAATTAAGTATTGAAGAAAAAAAAAATCAGTGAAAAGCCAAAAGGTTTACAAATCAAAAAATCTAGTTCTTAACTGCATGTAGGAAACTTTGAAAGTTCATCATATTGATGTCACATAGCTAAAAATAAACTAATCACTGTCATACGGTTTACGATGCCACCTTCAATGGAACTGGAAATTCTGATTGATTAATCCCATTGTACCTAGCATATTTTTAAATGATGAAAGATGTAAGGTCCACAAAAGCATCAGAATAAATGAACCAGATTTTAAACTTACGAATGAGATCATGGAACACAGTATATCGAGTGTCATTCTGAGGAATAGAGTATTTCCCATTGACTATGCGAAGCTTAGCCCCATCTTCAAATGGATGTTGCCTAAAGCACAATAAATACAGGATACAGCCCAAGGCCTACACAGAAATAAAGGCAAACATTACAGAAAAGTCAGTAATTCAGGCACCAAAAACCATTTGAAGTTGAATTCTAGATATGAAATTGATTAGAAACTGGAACAACTCTGATCAAGCTCAAATCTAAAATAACTTTGCTATATTAAATGCAAATTGCTTAGTCATGGAACCCAATACTATGAACAGTGTTTCAGCTGCAAACCCTCCTCCTTTCTAAAATAACTAAACCCTTGAAGTTTCATTCTTTAGGATCAAAGATTAACAAGAAGACTGTTTCTAGCAGCAGGAAGACTGTGGTACAGTTTTGCCATTATGATTAAAGGTCTGCTAGTTTCCTCAGTCTCAGATTTTTTTTTTTTAATTCTCTCCAGGTTGAAGGATTTATATTATAGTATAATATATAGGTATATAGGTATCAACACCTTTATTATATATGTAGCAAAGTGTAGCACAATGGTTTTTAAAGTAGGTGCTCCAAAGACAGAAGTTCTATTTTTATGGGCCAAATCGTCCATTCATAGTTTCTGTGTAAGTCACTCCTACTTAAAGGATTTGGTCCTCTTTGTACTCCTAATTCAAATTCATTCTGTTACTAAGTACATAATTGGGTAGGTTGTCAAAGCGCAAATCATTATTCAAACAGGATTCCATGCAAAGCCTCATTTAATTCTTTAAATTTTTTACAAATGATTCCAGAAGAGAGAATTGAAACCTCAATAAAACCACCATCTACGGAGGCCAATGAGTTTGGGGGACTCAGTTCCATAACTGAAAATAGATACCACACAATTTGCCCTGGGAAATAGCACGTGCCTAAAGTCAGGATTGAGTTCTACTGTTGCAAGAATCCAAGAATAATGGGATGAGTCCAGGAGAATGTTTTACTTAATGTTTTCTGGTAAATTTGGATACTTCGATTAACATTAGGTACAAAAAAAAACGAATACAAGTGGTGTTCCTATGGTGCATCGACTGTAGTAAGAGGTCTCTCAAAAAGTGTGCCCTGTGACAAATGCTTCAGAGGATAGCAAGATTTTCAAAATGCTTCTAGAAAATTGTGCAAAATCCCCCTGAAGGAAAAAATTTTCTTAACCCTGCTAGCAATCATCTCACATACCCAGCCGTGGTGGCTACTTGCACCAATAGAAGTCAGTCAAGCTCCTGAAGAAAGTGGCTAAAATAGCGACTTAGCTCCTTCCATCTCAATCCTATCTTATGCCAACAAGTTACAAGTTATCACTTTATATTCTGCATAATTTTAGTGCTGTTTAAACTCTAGTGTCATCTTTTTCTGGAAAGGGTGAAAAGTATCACTCAACTGGCCATTATTTTATATGAGCACCGTAATCAGATCCCATTTTCTTCTACCAGATTAAGTTCCAGTGTTATTTTATTCTCTATATGGAAACTTCACATTCTCCTGATTATTTTTGCTGCCATTCTTTGGACAGTTTGAGCTACCTCCTTTTCAAGCGATGATCAAATTGCAGCATTCAAAGCCAACGTGTATCACTGATTTGTAGAACACCTATGTAATGGTATTCATTATTCTCTTTAAAATGCAGTCTAATATCTTGTTAGTTATTCTGATGGGTGCTGTGCATTGAGCAGGCTGCCTTCCTTCACCTGTCCATAATGACACCTCAATGTACTTTGTAAGGTCTCAGTCATTCAAAACCCATGAATGTATATAGTTTATTTAAGTTATTCCTTCCAAAGTGCTTTAAATTACAGATATTTACTTTGATAGCTATCTGTCACTTTGATAGCCACCTACTTAGCACACCTACTTGTGTTATACCAGTGAAGTTCTGGGTGCCTTTACAATTTTCACTAGTCTCTGAATTGTGTGCATAGTAAATTTTGCCCAATATATTAACCAAACAGTTTCACTAAAGGTCTCCTAAAATCTTAAGATATAAATCATCTTTCCACAAAGAAAAAATAGTTTTTCATCCCTACACTTGCTTGCTCTCTTAACCAGTTTTTAAAACTCAAGATGCAACACTTCACCACCCTGTGGTTTCCAAGTTCCCTTAATAGCCTCTTCCTTTATAAAAGTCCTTTGTCCATCTACATTATCTCCAATCAGTTTTAACTGAGAATTCTCACACGTTAAAAATGGTACAATTCACCATCATAAAGAACATGCTTAATATGATGTTACATTACTCAGTTCTTTGTAGTTCTATTATTTTGTCTGGTACTGAAGAAATGCCTAGTGTAATTCACAGAATCACCCTTAGTTCCCTATGGATACAATGTGATGCCATAACTTGGGCCAAGTGACTTCATTTCTCTGTGCCTCTGGTTACCCTCATGTTCTGTCTGTCTTGACTATTCAGACTGTATGCAGAGACTCTCACTGTGTTTGTACCCAGCCCAATGGGTTATCTATTAATACTAGATGTCTGGAGGGTGACTATGAAGTTGCACTTTTGTGTTTGCAGCTCAGTTAGCTTGTTTTTGTTTCTGAATTCTTGGATGAAGGCTATCCAGCCTTGGCTTACTACAGTTTAATTTTCTACACGGTTTATTTTTGTACAAACACCTTTGAAGAGTCAGGAAATGTTCTCACATTAACAACTAAAGGTAAGAAGGAGTTAACGTTTAACAGAGCAAATGCACTCAGTAACAGATGTGCAGAGAAAGAAATCTAATTAGCTCAACTGCAAAGAGCTGTGATACAGGAAAAAGCCAAAAATCAAAACAAGTTTCTGCTTTTTGAAGTTCTAGTGCTATCAACATCTTATGCTAGAGACCCACCAGACACCAGCCAAATGTGTTTCAATAAAGATTCAGAGTAATTACCCTAAAATAAGTGATATAAAGCCACATTAAAGAACTAAGTGAAACTGCATCAGCCAAAATTAATAAGTTGGATAAAATAAGGAGCAAAGAAAACAGCCTTGACAAAAATAATCTAACGCTTACACAGAGCTTGTCACCAGTAGATTTCAAAGCACTTTATAAAAAAGAGTTCAGTATCATTATCTCCATTTTGCAGATGGGGAAACTAAGGCACAGAAAGGCACAGACCTTTTCAAGGTCCCCCCCAACAGGCCACTGGCAGAGCTGGAAACACAGTCTATGAATCCTGAGTCCTGGTCCACTGTTCTATACGCTAGCGGCTACAAACAACTTAGATCAGTGGTCCCCAATGCAATGCCCGCAGGCACCATGGCCCCCGCGGGGGCATCTTAATGTGCCCACGTCCTGGCCCCTGGGAGAGCACCCGCCGAAATGCCGCTGAAATTTCAGCGGCATTTCGGCGGGGACGCCTCTCGATGACGCTGCTTGCCACCAACAAGTGACGTCATTGAGAGGTGTCGCCCCCGAATTTCGACAGCGATGCCTCTCAATGACATCACTTGTCGACGGCAAGCAGAGTATCGAGAGGCGTCACCGCCGAAATGCCGCTGAAATTCAGCAGCATTTTGGCGGGTGCTCCACCGCCACAGTGGTCCTTCGTCTGCCGCCCGCCAGACGAAAAGGTTGGGGACCACTGACTTAGAGTGTAGAACTGGAAAACGTAAGCCACAAAAAACGTGCAATCACAACATTAGTGGGCATCTTGAAAATCAAATAAGAACCAAGAATGTGTGCACTCTCGTGGTGGTGGTGGTGGAGGAATGCTCTCTCAAGCCCACTGAATTTGCTGACACTAAACACCAAAGATTCAACCTACAAAAAAGCCACGTGACGATTTTCAAAGAGAAAGCATAGAGATAATGGAAGAACTCCAATAAACTGACACGACAGCATATTTTTTTGGAGGCCAAGTCCCAGGAGGACCTGCTATTTGATGGGACAAATATTTTTCCTTAAGCTCAGCCTGAAGATAGAAGCAAAAAAAAAAAAAAAAAAAAACTTCAATTCAAGAGATGCCCATTAAAATTGGTAGAAGACACCATTATTTCTACTAAAATATAGTATTACTTATGATAAAACCTTTATTTTAGGTACAAAATCTTTAAAACAGTATCTTCCAGCTTCTTCCATCCACAGGTCAATTAAATCATGGTGACTTGTGAAGTGCAGAGAACATGACCTGACCATGAGCAGAAGCCAGCTCAGATGGAATCTGATCAATTGCAGCATATGGAATTCCAAAATGTCATGCTTCGCCCATGTGGGATGCTGAAGATTGCGCACAACAGCACCACCCATTTCGTAAGTAGCACATCATGCAGGACACACAGCACCAAGATTCCCACAAGTTTCTAAGTGGATTTCAACGTGCTTGTTTTGAACAGACCGTCCTATATGGCTTGGGATCTGGTTAGCTGGGAGACCCCGTCTCCCATTCCATACACACTAAGCTGAGATCAGACAAAAAAGTGAGCTAGAGGACTCTCAGAACAGCTGGAGGAGCTGCTGGCAGGACACTGGCAGCGATGGGGTTTTCTTGGCTCTGCAATTCACTCCCTTCTTTCAGCCAGATTTGTTAACCATCCAAACATGCTCCAAAGCCCATTTTCCCCTTTAGAGGAATTTAGGGAAATTGGGGCTGATAGGTTCTGGACATAAAAGAAGGATGCGACTGGAGAAGGGCCTTTGCATGATGATATGGTGAGGTAAGATGTTTGGTTTGAGGAAGGCTTTTACTTGGAAGGTATAAAAACTGTACTGAGGGTTTTTTAATTGTGTGCTTTAAATTTTAGAAGGGGCCTAGACGTTGGAAAAAGAGCCAGAGAAAAATGAATAAAATAAATCAGAAGCCAGGAGAACACTGACTACATTTGAGAACCTGGTAACTGCTCAAAGCAATAACAGGAGTAATAATGTATTCCTGATCTGCAAAAGCATTTCAGGAAGCTTTGTGGTTAACAGGAGTTACATTTTTGAAGTTTAGACTTCATGGCCTGAGCAGCAACACTACAAATTCATCTAGACAGTATGGTGACAAGCACCTAGAATAGAGCAGTGGAGGATACGGAACTCCCTGGGGGAAAGTAAAGAACAACCATTCACCCGAATCACAAACTAAAACCACTTATGCCCCTTGCAGTTGTGCTGTGGTGCATATGAAACTGATTTCCCTGATGACAATCAGACAGGAGACAAGACAGCTTAGCAGAATGGCAGGCTCTTCATGAGCCTCACTGGTTGGAACACGGCCCTTTTAAAGAACAGACGGGTATGTGACAACAGCCGACATACTGTTAAATAGGAGGAGTCAGCCACGACAATAAATACCTGGGTTATCCTAACCCAAAGATTTCAATTGTCCAAGTCCTTTGAATAAACGGAGCGCTACCTTTCCTGTTTTAGGTAAGTGGATGCAATTGTGGTCCAACTTGTATGGATTTAATTTGATATATGAGTAAGGAGTTTAAGAACTATATTACCCTGGGTTTACTCTCACACCCTTCACTCCAAAAATTCAATATAAAGATTGACAACTACAGAGGCAGAACACCAGAAGCTCAAATTCGTTTTTAAAATGTATTGTTTAAAAGGTTTAGACAGTAGTTGAGATTCCAATAGCCCTGAACAGCCATCACAAATTTTGATGTTCAAGTGTCTATTCCGCATTTGATATTAAAACACATGTTTAAAACAGACTTGTTTACCAACACTGATACAATTTTTAGAAGTTAAGCATGTGCATTCAGAAAAATAATGGGTAACATCACCAAAAAGAATGCAAAAGGACTCATCACTGACACTGTTAACTGAAGATGCACTGGGAGTTTAAATACTTCTCTTCAAATGCAACTGCAATCTTTTCAGTGCAGGTTACTCATTTCCCACTGCCTTTTGCCATCCCACTTAGTTGCAAGAGAAACATAGGTGATTTCCACACAAACAAGAGTTAAGAAGTACTAATGTTTAGGTTGCTCCTGCATTTCATACTCTGTACTACCTTGAGACTAGGATTTGTAAATGAGCAAAATCAGAGTTGTGTGTCTTGGCAACCTCTGTCTAATCACGTAGTAGTGATCATGGATTCCAAGAGAGCCCTGTCCTGACCTCCAGAGAAGCAGCAAAGTTGTTGCAACACAGATACTTCACTCAAGGCACTGAAGGAGCTCGGACAAAGTTCCTGAGGTCTATGCCTCAGGTCAGCCCAAATTAAGATTTAAAATTCATACCAATTAAGCTTATTTTCCCTGAAATGCATCAGATACAGACAGATGAGGTTTTGTTTTAATATCAAACAATGCAATCAATTTCAGACTGCATCTTATATTCCAATAGCAGCGAATGTGCAATTAGTTTAAAAACCAATCACAAATATGATGAAATATAGGAACTATTTAACTATGATATCTAACAGGCATCATTACATACAAAGAGAAACAGAAGTTCCTACCCATATATCCTGTTTTTCACCGATTGGAAAGTTTGAATACAAGTCTATCATTTCTGGAGTCCTATACATTGGTGTTGTGTTTCTTGTAATCTGCAGAAACAAAAGTCAAAGTTCATGAAGCAGAGACCTGAACAATGCTTTATGTTCAGCCTCAGGGAACAGCGTTCCAAAAATGTTCTGCTAAAAAGCAAGTAAAAAGGGCCTTCTGACTTCAAACGTTAGTTTGGGGCACATTAGTCAAGGTGCAAGTCCTTGGTTCGAAATAAAGTACCTCTATGTAACGCCTACAGGAATGACATTTTAACTGTAATTAAAAAGTCCCTGCTGCAGTAGAGTCCCTTCAAGCCACACAGCAAGCAAAACCAGACTACCTGCTCTCAACAGAGGAGAGCGACACTGAGAAACAAGGAACAGTTATATCAGGGGAAGGCAACCGAAGACGGCACGCAAGCTAATTTTCAGTGGCACTCAGACTGGGTCTGGCCACCAGTCCGGGGGGCTCTGCACTTTAATTTAATTTTACATGAAGCTTCTTAAATATTTTAAAACCTTATTTACTTTACATACAACAAATGTTTAGTTATATATTATAGACTTAGAAAAAGAGACCTTCTAAAAACATTGAAATTTATGACTGACACGCAAAACCTTAAATCAGAGTGAATAAATGAAGACCCGGCACATCACTTCTGAGAGGTTGCTGACCCCCGAGTTGTATCATGCCCTTAGGATGCATCTGGAGGAAGGACCCTACTTTGTGCCTTTTTTCCTCCGCCCCATGTGAGAAGTTGGCCAACTGCATGGCACCATCTTCTCTTCCCTTCCCAGAGAGCCAGCAGACAATTCTCCATGAGTTCAGGTTCCAAAAAGGAGAAGGGGACCAGAAGCAAGCCGGCATCATTCTTCTAGTACTCAGGACCTCCCAAAAAAAGAAGTTGATGCTGTCAATGAGCGTGCAGACTCTCACAGTTCATGGATTTAGTTTGAATCTCATTATTGACCTTCTCCATAGAATTAGAAGGGTTTGAGAAATCATTTAAAGTAAATCCATCTTTACCGCTACATTAGGATTTGTCAGCATTACTAGTACTTAGCCAGATCTATGGACAAATTGCATTTTGAAAGAAAGGGGGAACATGCCAACACTGAGTACAGCAACACTGTCTAGTCCAAGATCTGTCAAACAGACCTACTGCTTCATCACATGCCACCCAATTCAGTTTTAGAAGCCATGTTTCATTTGCTCAGAGTCACTTGGGTACTTTTTACTTTTCTGCAGATGGTGAAAATTCACGTACTAACAGAAAATAGCAGTCGATTCCTTACTCCTCTCCCTTTTTATTAAAAAAGGGTCATGAAAAGCTACACATCAATTGTGTCAAGTTTCAATTTGTGTTTATATTTTATTTCTCCACAGCAGAGAGTAGCAGGCACTCCATGGGCATCGATTAGGATGGGTGCTCAGGCGCATACTTTAAAAACACAAGCTGTTTTGTTGTAATGGCAGACAGCATTTGAACAAGGTAGCAACAGCTGACTCGAAAAATAAGGCCTTGTAATCCACTTCACAACTAAAAGGGCTTCAATTGTCTTAGAACAGTCATAAATGAAGGAAACTTGGGGGGGGGGGGGTTAAGGCTAACAGAGCAGCACTAACAGAATGAATTTAATATCTTATAATTAACTACATGTCAAGTTTCTCACCTCCTCTTCAACTATTGCTCTCTTTTGCGCAGACCAGCTGTAATCGGGATAATGTGCTATAGTTGTAGCACTGCCAAAGTCACACAGCTTAATTGTCCCTTGGTTACTAATCAGCATGTTCTCCACCTGCAGGTAGGTTAACAAGTTGAAAAAGTTACAAACATTTATGAAGGCTGTAGCTCATGCACACTTAAATCATGCCCAGGAAGTGAACAGATATGTATTAAATAAAATGAATCAATACTTAGTATTTTACTGCACATGGTATCCCAGTTAGAATGGACACTTAAGACTCGATTAGAGTAAGTGACAGGCTTAAGGTCCAAGCCATAGGCAAGACAGGTACTAAGCCCAGGAAGTCCAGCTCTCCCGCTTAGTCTAGCCACTGGACAGCTTGCCCTGAATGACCTGATCGGTTTTGTGGAATAGCATATCTTTATTTCTAACAAATTCAATTCAAAGGACCTAGTATTTTATTTAATCCATGTCCCTCCATATGTTGGCTTTGCATGACATTTTCCAGTGCTTTAAGCTTGAAAAGACATGCAAGGAATCTTTCACAAATTGCCCTGCAAGATTAATGAGTAGTTTAAAACTTTATCAGGAGCACCAGTTAATAGCTATTGGGGGGTGGGGGGAGGGGGGAGAGGCAGCAGATTTCTCTCCAGGAGAATTCTGTGCTGATTGTGAGGCCCGAAAAGGAAAATATAAATTAAATGTTTATTCCAAAAATTTAACTGTTTTCAATAGGTCTCCCACTGTGTCTCATCTTCTCTGCTAGCCTTAGATTGCGATAGCCTCAGAGCACGCGATATCTTTACCATTGTATCTTGCACGCTGTATCTTTATCATTGTATCTTGAGGCTGCATTCCCTTGACCCACCCTGATAACCGACTCTTCCATTTAGTGCTTCCCATTCGGTTAGTACACTCTTCAGTGCTCTCCTGTATGCGCCAGGTCTGGCATAGTGGGCAGAGCAACAACCAAACACAATCGGCACACACCAATATCAGAGGCACCCTGTGGGAAGCCAGAGTAAAATGTGCATGCTTACTGGGGCCCAGCTTTTAGAAACAGTGGGCACTACCTTCCTAAGGAGGTCAGTAGAGAGTTCATATTTTAAGGGGGTCTCTTCCTGCGTCTTCCAAAACCAGCCTACGGGGACCTTTAAAAATCCAAATTTAGTTCTCAAGAAAAAGCCTCCCCTATGCTACAAAATGACTTGTTTTGTTCCACATGGCAACTACTCAAGGGGACAAATTAATTCAGACAGTTTTGAGTACAAGAGCCATGGAACTATTTTCAAAATACCCCATAATTAATGTGGAATTTAAACAAGTGGCACAAGTTTTTACAATGCTGCGTGCATGTAAATCACATTAACATTAGCCATTGTCAAAAGAATTTGGGGAAAGCCAATGAAGAAGGAGTGCGTGCCACCCCAACAAACAAAGGAATGAAGTAATGGAAAGGGTGCAGTGGAGATCACTGCATGAATCTCAACCCATTTGAAGCTGCATCAGATCAAAGAATGTCAGAGATCCTCATATCTTTAAGCAAAAGAATTTCAAATATTACAAAATCTTTGATGATACTGAGCTCAATCACTCGTTTTCCCACACACCCAATACCAGAATCATTCACTTTAAGGCCAAATAAAGATAAAATATTTATATTTGTAAATAGTTATTAAAGCAAAAATATTTTAGTTTAAAAATGCACAGAGACTGTTTGACGTAAGTTTTCTCCTCCGTCTACCTAAACTCAGTTTTCTGGGAACGGCCGTGCAAACACACCTCCCTGGATCATTTTAGTGAGGCCACTATCTGTTGCAGCACAAAGATCAAGATTTTGCTCTGAATTTTCCTGTAAAAGCCCTCTCCGTGCAGCTACTGTAGTATGAAACCAGCTTTCCGCCTCCCCCTGCCCCCTCCCCATCATTTTGAGTCTCTGCCAGAGACAGGTTTTCTTAATAGGCACTGGAATAGTAACAGAAGAAATCAATAACAATTTTTATTTAACTCTGCAAAACAGTCTATTATAGTAGCACCCTAAACAGAATCAGGGCCCCCACTGTTCAAGTAGAACAGAGTAAAACATCAGTCCCTGCCCTTGAACTAGTGTCTCAGGAAAAATTTCAAGTTTTAAAAAACGCTAACCCTTGGCAACTGCATAGTTCCTCCCAACAGGATGGCACTGGCCACAATTTTACCTCAGAGCTCAAGGCCTTCCATACTATTTGTAAAGGACTGACAAAGGATGAAAGGTCTTAAAATAACCAATCAGGAAATAAGTGGCCCCCTTGATTAATGTTAGTTCAAAAGTCAATGTGCTCCAAAACCAGGCACTAGAAAAAAAAGTAGATTTTAGTGCCTTTGGAAACTCCAGCCATCCCAATCCCACACACATACACACTGCAGCTGGTCACTAGGTTCAAAAGAGAAGCAGCATTTCAGTAGAACACTGACATTATGCTCTGCTTCCTTTCACAGCTTTATGTTTCTGCGATTAAAAAAATTCTTACCACCAAAATACGTGTGGCTTCCAGTCACGAGCTTACTTACCAGCAAATAGGAACTATTGTTCCGATTAAAGTAAGAGTGGGAAACAGACTACATGGTTTCAGTTTGAGCTCTGAAATTTAATTAACAGGATATTCAACAAGTATTTCCAACACCAAAAATATAGATAAAGGATGTGGTCTAAACACTAGGCCATGTAGTGGTGTCCTTCATTCCCAGCCAGCAATCCCAACGAGATGGATATGGTCTCATACCATCATTTGAAATGCTGCATACTCAAGTGTCTCAATTTCATTAGTTCTACAGCATCAACTTTGTAGTCCACCCTGGAAGTCTGCTTTCACACTTCATTCAAATGTTGCAGTCACTTAAATTCTATACCGTACCTTTAAATCTCTATGAATAATAGGTGGTTTCTGTTTATGCATATGTTGCACTGCTCTGCAGGTCTGATAAAATATCTTCAAAACTGTATCACACGAGAGGGGCCCTTTGGATTCAACTTTCTTTAAGAATTCCACCAGTTGCCCTACAGGAGACAGAATCAATTCATATTAGTATACAAATGCTTCAAGTTTCGGAAATGTGCCATTAAGTATATTAGATAAGTCTAAACGTGACACACATCTGTCCTGATCAAGAAGCATTTAATCCCCTGAATTTGACAAGAGATTTGATCAAGACTATTTTTGACCATAAAGAAAATCCAGGAATATTTTTGACAAAGAACTAAGCACTAAGAAGATGATGTCATACAAAAGGACATCGAAATAGTCTTTACTTCAAATGATCCATAGTTTTAAAGCATTTGTAGCTTCCATCCCATTAGGATGAAAATACTGCCCCTTCATTTCATCAGACTATGCCAGAAATACCCACTAGAAATTTTATTGCCCAATATTAGCTACCCGGGAACAGCGTAGGGTTTACAACAAGGAATCAACGACTAAACTAGCCATGAATCATTTTAAAGGGGCCTTTCACTATATCATCTGACACTCTTCATCACAGATGCAGTATGCTCTTTTCCCTCCTCTCTACGCCTGCCAGGCCATGAGTCAGAAACCAACCTTCCAGCTGAGAAAAACTGAACAACACCCTTAGCCAGGAAGTACTGCTCCTAAACAAGCAACTAATGGAAGTCTGAATGCTTTAATTGGTCTAACCCATGGTAGTTAAAGGTCTGGTGGTATTTACAGACAATTAGAGATTGCGAACATTGACTTGTTTAACCTTGAAAGGAGAAGAGTTAGAGGGAATTTATGAGAAGTGCCGTAGATTATGAAGGGGACAATAAAAACTGATCACCTTGCTCCTTTTCAGAATGGCCCATAAATATGAAAAACAAGTCAGTTAATAGCAGGTAAATTGCTATCTTGCTAGATAAGTTTTAGCTGTTCTCCATGTAGTGAAACTGCACTTTTCCAGTTCAAGATCTATGTATTTATTTGGAAGAATTCACTCAGTTCCTAAAACAAGCCACACCACGCACGAATAAAAATAGGTTTTACCTTTACAAAGCTCAGTGAGCAGAAGAAACTCGCCCTGCCCAGTATCAGATTCTTCTTTTCCTATTGATGCAGCAGAGCAGAACTGGACAATATTAGGATGACCTGAAAGCTTTTTCTGGAGATTTGTTCAAGGAAAAACTTTAAGCATGTCAGAGATTTTCTTCCTACTATCGAGCACAACCAGCTCACATACACGTCTAATTGGATGTGTTTAACATACACAACAGAAGAACCTAACCAGTGTCTCATTTAAACAGAATGAGAACTAAAGGCAAAGTCACCAGGAGTAAAAAACTCAATACCTGTTAATAAGGCTCTGAAAGATGCAGATTCTGATCTAGATACAGCTCGGTCTCTCTTGACAATGAGTGCAATGCAACAATGGAGGTATTTGTAAAAGACTTCTCCAGCAACTAGACTTAGGGCTTGGCTACACTTGAGAGTTGCAGCGCTGGTGGAGGCTTTCCAGCACTGCAACTTAGTAACTGTCCACACCTGCAAGGCACATTCAGCACTGCAACTCCCTGGCTGCAGCGCCGGCTGTACACTTGGTCTGCTTGGGGTATAACGATTGCAGCGCTGGCACTACAGCGCTGCTCATAAAGTGTGGCCACACACCAGCACTGTTATTGGCCTCCAGGGTATTAGGAGATATCCCAGAATGCTTTTAACTAAATTACTCTCTTGTTTTGTTATGATGCCTCTGTTTGTTTTGAACTCAAGACTCCAGGAACTGCTTATCTAAAAAACAAACACAGCTCCTGTTTGCTGTGATCAATCTGTAACGGACTGTGAACAATCAATTGAGATAACCCACTACCTTGCTGTGAATGAGGCAGGCAGGGGGATGAATGTTTGCTTGAGGAGAGAAACTGCAGGGGAAGAAAGGGAGTCCGTTGGAGCAGCTGCTTATCTGGTCTGCAGGCTGTTTGCAGTTAAGAGTAAATGAGGGGGCAGGGAGCTGATACACAGTGTCAGCTCCAAAAATCCCCTCTCTCTCTCTCTCTCTCCCCTGCTCCCTGTCACACTCCACCCCACCCCCCTCTTTTGAAAAGCACATTGCTGCCACTTGAACGCTGGGATAGCTGCCCATAATGCATCACTCCCAACAGCGCTGCAAATGCTGCAAATGTGGCCACACTGCAGCGCTGGTAGCTGTGAGTGTGGCCACACACCAGCGCTTTCCCTACACAGCTGTACGAAGACAGCTGTACCTCCCAGCGCTGCACACCTGCAAGTGTAACCAAGCCCTTAATCACGGATCTCTGCTGACATTCTGGCTGTGTGACCAAGGCAGGCCACTGTGCCCTCCACACAGGTCTATACATGAGCCTGAGGAGCCCTCTGTGTTATGGTTTTCCTTCAACTAAGTAGAAAAAGGTCTCAAAAACTCAGAGCCAAGAAGCTTCATTATAAGCAAGATCATAAAACAGGAAAATCAAAAACTTTATACTATAAAATGCTTTTTAAAATTTCACTTTCAATTAAAAAGAGGATCAAGGCTCCTAATCCTGGTGGAGGGAGGGAGAGAGAGAAGTAAACCTAAGTGACCTTAGTCACTGGCTGAGGAGCTTACAATGTATCTGGTTGTGTGTTTACACAGAAACTAGAACAGTGGGACCCTGGTCTGAAATTGGGGTGCACAGGTGTACTGAGCCATGAATGCATGAAACCAAGCTGCTTAAGAAAGGGTATTGGCCAAGGGTTGTGAGTAGTGTTGTGACTCTCAGGCCTACAAAGCGTGCCCCTCTTGTGAACTCAAACGTAAAAAGTATGTGAAAGTTCATAAGATGTTACAATAAGCATGAAAAAATTGGTCAAAGTTGCTTACAAAGTTGAAAGTTGTAACAAGTGCATGAGAACCAGACAAAGAAACTGGATTAGTCTAAACCAGGGGTCTCAAACACACAGCCCGTGGGGTTATTTCCTGGGGCCTGCCAAGCCCCCCGTGCCCCCCCCAGAGTTATTTCCTGCAACCGTCAAGCTCTCCCCACCCCCTGCTCCCCCTCCGTCCAGCGCACTGCGTCCCTACTCCTCTGCCTACCTCCAGGTGCTTCCCGCCACCAAAGAGCTGTTTGGCAGTGCTCAGTGCTTTCCAGGAGGGGGGAGCGGAGAGCCACGCGCTCAGGGGAGGGGGCGGAGCAGGGGCAGGGATTGGGGAAGGGATTGGAATAGGGGCGGGGAAGGGGCAGAGTTGGGGTGGGGATTTTGGGGAAAGGGTTGGAATGGGGGTGGGGAAGGGGTGCGAAGAGGTGGGGCCGGGCCTCCTGGAAGGGATGGAGTGGGGGTGGAGCCGGGACTTTTGTATCTGTATATGAAAACGTGTCAGTGATGCGGCCCTTTAGCCAATGTACTAGTCCTCATGTGGCCCTCGTGGTGATCTGAGTTTGAGATCCCTGGTCAGGCCATGCTGATATAAGGGGAGGGAAGGGATAGCTCAGTGGTTTGAGCATTGGCCTGCTAAACCCAGGGTGTGAGTTCAATCCTTGAGGGGGCCATTTAGGGATCTGGGGCAAAAGTCTGTCTGGGGATTGGTCCTGCTTTGAGCAGGGGGGTGGACTAGATGACCTCCTGAGGCCCTTTCCAACCCTGATAGTCTATGAATCCAAGGCCTGTTGAAATTATACTGGTTTTAAAAAAAAAAAAAGAGGAGGAACCAGAAGATAACAGATCAAAATTGGTGTGCCAGATATTAGGCCTAAGTAGTGGACAAAATAATGAGGGGGGGGATGAACTATGCTGCCCACTTTTTCCCCTTCTGGGGTTTCTTAAAAAGAGGCATGTGCAAGGTAGGGGAAAGATCAGTTCAGCTCTCACTCTTATTTCTTGTCCCACCTTGCATCCTCCCACCTGCCAGCACCACAACTCAGCTAAGGGACTTTCTTCCTGAAGGGAAAGCCGGCGCTGGCCTTGCTCTTGTTTAAGGAACTTGGTTTTCACCTGTGAGTGCTGAAAGTCATCACATCATCATGACAGCCAGTCCTCAGCCCACCAGTGAGGAGATTGAATTACCAGCCCCACAAAGGAAAGTAAGATCCTGTATAGTATTCCCTTCTCTTGTTGGGTGATCTTCTGCCCCACAATTTCTTTCTTCCTAGCCTCTCTCACTCCGGACTTTTTAGCGAATCCTGAAGTCAACTATACTGCCAAGCCTGTTTTGTCTAAGGAGAAAGGATCCAACCAGATAGCAGCACTGACCAGATTGTAACTAACCAGGATCAAAGCAGCAGGTGTCTTGGTCGACTAGCCAGCCACAGCATCCACTGCAATCCAGTGTTCCAGCAACATCAACAAAAGCCATGTTTCGCCCATCTTTTCTAGCCTGTCTCTCCTCCACCTTTAGTCTGCCTGCTTGTTAAGATCAGGATAAGTAGATGCCCTTCACATCAGGCAGAGTAAAATTAGCCTTTGCCTTTTCAACAAAGAAAGGCTTTTCTGAAAATAAGAGACTGATAGTTTGACACCAAAAGGAGAGACACTTTGATAAGGTCTAAGTCTGTTTTGCATAATCACTCAACCAGTTTCAAAATGAACACTTGTTTTAATTTCTTGTTCTTTCTTGTGTTTAACCAAAAAACTTTCCAATTAAATGAATACTTTGAGGTGTTTCCCAAATAAAGTAAAACCAAGGGCTCTATTTAAAAATAATCCCAAACCTACCTATCGCTGTTTAATGTTGGACAGGGTGTGAGTTTATAAAACCTTTAACTCTTCAGGCCTTTGAGACCGATATCCATAGAACAGGGAAAGAAAAGAAGAGCTGTTCAACTCAACAAAGGGAGTAGAAAGTTTAAACAAGTCTTTATCCAACTGGGAAATGACATTTTCTGAATTTCCCCTCTGAAATTACGACAGATCAAACCACTATCTCACATTCCACGCATCATATTACAGCTGTTCACTTTAGTACTGTGGAAACATCCTTTGACTTCGCAAATTATGGCTTGGCAATTAGCGACCTCTAGCCTATGACTGGTCACTGAAGGAAGGAGTAAACAGCAGGTGCAATCATTTATTTAAAAGGAAGCTTGATACCCACAACTCTCTCTGATGTACAGGTACATCAATTTTCCAGAGTTCAATTTTATGGATGACACTAAAATGTTAGCTAAACATCTGAATAGACCAAAAAAAGGAGCTGAATAACTCATGGGACAGATGTGACTGAAAACCTTTTATCCTGTAACTTGTTGGTCTGTACTAAGCCCAGGGTTTCAAAGATTTTCTTCACTGGAGAAATATTTTAGAAATACTTTCAGTGTTAATATGGATCGTGAAGACCAGAAGCTTTCTACGTCTTCAGGGTGTTCATTTCTTTATTCTAAATACTGAATTTTGACCCAAAAAGGATACCATAAAACAAACTTCTTGAATGATAGCTCTGTTCTTCTCCTCTTCATTAGACAATAACCTCTGTATCAGAAAAAAAAATACTGAAAAAGGGTATACCATTCTGAAGTATTATAAACTTATAAAAACATACATGGGAAAAATCAGAGCTAACAAAATCGTCAACTCTCAAGATCAGGGAGCAAGAGTCAAAGCCGGCTTGATCCCGCTTAGACATGTTGTCACCACAACAATAAACAGGTTTCTAGTCACCTGTCCTTCTGCTCATCTACATCAGTGGTTTTCAACCTTTCCAGACTCCTTCCAGGAATCTGATGCTCAAGCCCCACTGCCCAGGGATGAAGCATGTAACTTAGCTTCAGGGGTCCGCAAGCAATTACCCTACTTGCCACTTTCTCACAGCGACCCTGCACTTGCGACCCCCCCTAAATCCATCCCGTGGCCTCTCTGGGGCTCACGACCCCTAGGTTGAGAACCACTGATCTAGATCCTCCTCCTCTCTCTGGGAGCACAGCCTCTAGAATCATGCTTGCACCACTGCACATAGCAGTTAGTTCTGGAATCAGAGGGGTAGCCGTGTTAGTCTGGATCTGTAAAAAGCGACAAAGAGTCCTGTGGCACCTTATAGACTAACAGACGTATTGGAGCATGAGCTTTCGTGGGTGAATACGTCTCATGAAGTGAGTATTCACCCACGAAAGCTCATGCTCCAATACATCTGTTAGTCTACAAGGTGCCACAGGACTCTTTGTTGCTTGGTTCTGGAAGTTAGTTATACAGCAGTCTTTTGGGCTTCTGCAAACAAACTTGTGCAGCAGATTCAAGGGAATTTTTAATTGAATTAAATATGTCCATCATTACCAATCTTCCTGGTTTTATTCATGTGGATAGTGTCCCCCACACTTCCAATTTGCTACTGATTTATGCATCAAAAATGCAACTCCATTCTGGTGGCAGAGGGAGGAGAGAAAGACTGGAGATTTGGGTAGCTGTAACTTTTGGCACCTACAGAGTGGTTGTGGTTTTCTGACAACAGCGTCTCTCTCTTGTCTTAGGTGAAACAGAGAGATAGACTGGGAGAGATAACTTGGGTGTTCTTGCCACTCATATGATCATCCAGTTCCCCCTTCTGAAATGCATTTTCCTGAGGGTTACCCCTAGAGAAAGTTCATTCTCACTGAGAGGCTGGAGTCACGCAGTCTCAAGTGAAAGGTTTCATGCTGTTGTCTGCTAAGCAGTATTGTAGACCAACCCTTAAGTCAATCTAACTTACGTCACTCAGGGGTGTGAAAAAGACACCCCCCTGAGCAATGCAAGTTACCATGATCTAAGCACTGTCCAGACCAGCACTATGTCAGCAGGAGACGCTCACCTGCTGAGATAGCTTCCGCCTCTTGCGGAGGTGGAGTAACTATGCTGATGGAAGAGCAATCTCCCGTCGGCATAGAGCGTCTTCACCAGACGTGCTACAGCAGCACAGCGGTGCTGATGTGGCGCTTCTAGTGTAAACCTGCCCTCGAATGAAGATCTGTTTGTTCCTGCCCCCCTTCCTTGACAAAGAATGGCCACTTGGTAGGTGATGGCCCATCGGCTTTGATGACACCTGGCTACACATCTTTGTTTGCTCATTTGTCTTTGAGAAATCGGTTTACCCACTGCCCAGACATGTCTGGTAAACACACTTCAGTCATGATTTCAGCTTATATTCATGTACAGTACTAGTATCCCGAGACTGTGTTGGACCACCAATACATGTATGCCCATAACGGACCACCTCAGTCAATGGCGGGACTGTCCGTTCTTCCCTAGGCCAGACAAAAATACATCCTCTGAGATACATCTTTATACCCCCAAACAAACAAGTTAGTACTGCCCCTCTGACATAGTTAGTTACTGCCCCCTGTCATGGCTAGTTATCACCCTGTACATGTTGGTTTTGACAAAGTTAAGTATTTCCTGTGTCCATTTACACAGTAGAGGAAAGTGCATATGTGAATCATCTGGACTGGTACATTAAGCAATGGAGAAAATCCTTCAGCTCTGACTTTTGTTTTGTATGTACACACGTACTACAGTGACCATCACGCTAATGCATTGAGTCAAGAGACATTTTAATCTTTAAAGCGATTTAAACACACATTACCTTTAAAGCGTAATCTTTGCCACTTCCAAGATCTTGAGCTTCATATACAAAAGCAAACCCACCTATGAGATTAAGAAAAGTAAATTATACATTTCATTAATGTCTCTGCCAGGTAAATTGATTATTTAGCTTTATTTTAACAACTATAAATAGAAAAATTTCAGTTAGTATTAGAAGTGTCTCTAAATACAGTGAGTATTCAATTATTTTTCCAATTCCTAATCAGCAACATTAAGAATACCATAAATGTATTGGAAAGTTGGAATGGACGTCTACGAAGATTCAGAGGGATGGATTAGGGCTGATACATTACCCCTCTACAATTGCCCCTTGTGTTAGCAGGTCCCTCCCATATGACAAAAATATAGGTGGGCCTGCAGCCATACTGCAGAGGTCACAGAAAAAGCATCCTTGACATGCCATCCATTCTGGTCAAGTTTTTTTTGGTGGTTCAATTATGGCCTGCACACAAAAAGAACGTCTCCCAAAATTCAAAGAGCTAAGGTGTTGCAGTCTGCGAGACACAGCTCCCCAAAGAAAGTACCCAAAAAGTGAAGTGGCTAATGACGTTCAATGAAGTGAACCTTAAAATGATTTCACCGCCTACAAATGTGTGTATCTTCTTATGAAAACATTCGTGCTCTTTGCTAGTGTAATTAATGGCCTAACACAATAGCTCTCTCTCAGGATGCTAGCCAATCCCTAACCCTCACTCCTTTTTTTGGAGGGCTCCATGCCTGGACACCCATTTAAATTGCCTTGTACATGCTCAGGAGTAGTGCCCACATCCCATGCTTTTTATCTGTTTTTCTCATTTTCTTTAGTCTCTTATTTGCAGGTTCTGTTCTTCTTTCTTCCCTCTTTTTCCTCCACTGCTCTGCTCCCCTACTTTGTGAAGCACACACGTTCACAGCTGCTCCCACTGTTCACTTCCCAAATTCGCAGTAACAGCAGATCCCCCACGGCTTTGCTCTCCGATCTCTGCTGGCCTCTTTGGGTATTATACTAACCTTGTGCGGTCTCCAAGCCCTCCCCCAAACACGGCAGGGAAATGGCATCTATTGGAGCTCAGATCCTCCCTTTATTCCACCATTGCTTCAGGCAGCACGGCTTACACCACCATGCTCCACCTGCAAAGGCTGATTTCCCTATGGGAGGGCATGCCACACAAACTCTCAACCATCAACCTAACCACTGCACTTCACGTTTTAACTGGCTTTGTTCACATTTTTCTGTCTTTACCACCCTCTTCACCTAGCAAATCATTCATGGGTCAAGTTTACCTCCGACAGGGAGAAAAGACAAAATCTGGGTCTTGACACACCTTCCGCTAAGCCTCTTTCCACTTGCAGAAGGGTTTAGCTGAAGTAACAGTAGCCCCTTTAGGAGACAGAAGTGAAGGGAATGTATTTGGACTCCATATCCAAAGAGATATTGAGACTGAAAAGAAGCCCAAACTGGGAAGGTTCTCTGTTCGCTTTGTTATACACACCACAGTTTGAGAAGAAGGCCACACTGGCTGATTGTTCCCTGTCAAGATATTCTGTCAGTTTACATATTTGCTACTTTTCACACATCTCACTTGATTAAGGGCTTGTCTACAGGTGCAGCACTGCAGCAGCACTGATACAGCAGCACCGGGCAGCGTGTCTGGCGCAGACACCCTATGCCAGCAGGAGCAAGCTCCCCATCGGCATAATAAAACCACCTCTGAGCACGGCAGACGCAGTGTTGGCGGGAGAGCTTCTCCTGCCGACACAGCGCTGTGCACACCGGCGATTGTGTTGGCCTAACTCAAGGGGGTGTTTTAGTCACACCCTTTAGTAACAAAAATTATGTCAACATAAACTCTAGTGTAGACACAGCCCCAATTTAGGTCTTAAAGCCCAGATTTCAACACTGCAAAGGCTAAATTGAATAAACGTTCAAGATTAATCTGACTAATTCACCTCATGACTGGGTGCTTATTTTGCACTGCTTCCATCTGGCTTCAAAGGGAATCTCAGTGATATTTCAAGTACATAGGAGAGATAAATTGCTTATTTGGGTTTTCTTAGCTACATTTTGTTATCATTTATATACAAAAAAGGCAAATATCATAAAGTGGAGTCATTTTCAAAGCAGATGGACTTGCTAGCATCAGTGTACTGTTAAAGCATTATGGTTTTTTGAAGTAGCAAAACATTTATGTACTTTCATGAACTAAGTGGGGTGGTTTGTTACCAAGCTGCCATTTGTTATGGGCGATAAACATAGTTTGCATTCCCAACTTCTTTTCACAATGCCTATTTGGTAACTAGTTAGGAAATTGGTTCGGAGCTCTGAACACAAAACAACGCCTCCTACTTAATGGGAAGTGACACAGGAGTAAGTCATGAGCCTTATTTATTAGCTATTTGTTTAATACCATGTTCAGCTGTCTGTCTGTATACACCAATAGCAAACTATTTGTACGGTTCTAATCCATTTTGGAAGTGATTTCAATTTCTTTCATCTGTGGATGTGCATGACAGCCAAAACTACAAGTCAATGATTTCTTTGGCTGCAGTTTTTTTTCCCACTGTTGAAGCATTTGCCCTGTAAGATTATAGTAAACTGAGGAAGAGGGGATAACAAAATGAGAAGGCGGTGGGAAACCAATCATACCTCGAACGGGATCTTATCCTAGTCCTGCTAAACAATGATATTCTCAGAGTTTTATATCAGAGAGAAGAGAAGGAAGAGAACTCAGATGTCATAAGCCTGTAATGTTTTATAACTCAGCAACAAGAAAGGGAGGACAGAGCAGGTCTAAGGAAGAGAGCAGAGCAGGAGAGACAAGAAGGAGTTGACTTGCGATTCCCTTTGACTAAGGGAACAAGATGCCAAAATCTCCAGCCCAGCCACCTTACACATGCCGGAACAACTGCTCTGTGCATGAGGAACACTGCCCAGGTAAGGCAGGAGGATGGATGCAGACATTTGCTTCATGAGCAATCCAAACAACTACAGTAGCAGGCTTTTCAGAGAGCTGGTACTCAGAACCCTGTTGTAGGATTATGTGCAATCACTACATTCCCATCCAGTAACAGGTAACCAGCACGAGACTCCCACAGAGGATCCACCCATCTTGTTTTTCCAATAGTGCCAACACCAGAAACAGAGTGAGATTACAAGAAGTCCTTGAGTCTCCCTCTGCTGTTGGTATCCTTAGGGAACCACTATATACAGAGGAAGCAGGAGGTTGAAGGAAAGGAATGAGGAGATGAGCAGAGGGGCTAGGGAAAAAGTCAGACAGATCGAGAGAGAGAATGAAACATTGGAGGGGGACAGGCTAACTAATAGGGCACAGAAGAGAGCTCTGCTGAGAATATAAAAGAAGGATGACAGACGTACGTGTTACCAGTAAAGCAGTTTACTCATACCCCATGATGTGCACTTGGACTGGGTCTTTCACTGGATATGGATTCCAAGTTAGAAAGCAAATCACAAGCATGCAGCACAGCACATCAGACTCAAGCGGATCAGGAATACTCCGCTTCCCCTAAATGCCAAAAGGGGACAGCAGAACCCAAAGGAAGTGACAAGTTTGTTCTCTGCAGGTTCTCCTGTTTACCCATTCATGCCTCACTTTCTAACTCCAGGTTTTGTACCCTCTGAACAGAGCCCACAGTGTTTGAAGAGTGCCCCACGAGTAGGGCTCAGAGGCACTATAGTGAGAAAACACAAGCCACTACCAGTAACTTAAATCCTAAAGAAGCTCCCACAATTCGGGTGGGTGGGCAGGAGGAAAGAGCCCTGTTCCCACCATCAAGTGCAGAGGAGATGAAGTATCAACTGGGGCCAGTTAGCCTCTTCCTGCATGGGTAACGGGACAAACATGAGAAATGATAGCATGCCCAATGCTTTCGCTGATCGGGGGTGTGAGACAGTTGGTGCCATCTGGCAAAGGGTTCTCTGGTCTGCAACAGCTACTCTTAAGTAGCTGACAAGTCCAGCCCTGTAAATCTGCGGATATCCGCTTTATATCTGCACATAGGATGCAGATTCAAATTTTGTATGCGTGCAGGGTTCTACTGACAAGCTCACTGCACCTAGCACCATTTCATAGTATTTATCCATAAAGAACATCAGGGGAGGTCCCTAATAGACGGTTATGTCATACTCATGCTCACAATCACTGCCTGATGTGCGTATGGATGAAATTTAAGGAGGCGTGTATACGTACTGAAAAGATGTTTGAAGTGTGTCCAAGGCAGAGCTGACCAGCAAGTCTTGGCCAGACAAAGGATGTTGATTCATCTGTCTCTGTTGACCGCATAGATTAAGCAGCGAAAGCCAACGTAGTGGGAGCCCCATTTACATACAGCATCAACAGGAAAGGAGCACACAGGAAAAAACAAGCCATGAAGGTTAGCCTGGCTGTGTGCAAAGGCAATGAACTGGGGGGCGGTACAGAAGGGGTATTTTTTGTGTTGAATGTAACCATTTCTGTTTCCATTATCTTTACTCACTGTCTCTTAAATCTTATGTGGTAGGGTACCCCTCTCGAGGGGAGGGGGCTGGAATAAATCAGTCTGATGCTGGAGGGGTTTATTTTTCCTTATTTACAGGGTGGGTCTCAGACAAGGCCCAAGTTCTCTTAAGCAAAACAAAAAAATCCCCGAAGTCCCAGTGCAAACAAATACTTTTTCCTGCCCTCTCTCCACGGTGTTACCCTACTATGCTGGCTTGTAGTTGCCAGCCCTTCCCCATGCAGCTGTTAACTGAGTTTCTTTCCCTATAGGGAGGGCAGACAACCTTCCACCGGGGAAGCCTTTCCTTCCTGCTGCTGCCACTACCCCTGCTGCAGCTTGTCTCCCATCTCTCCCCACCTCCCCCTCAGCAGAAGACGACTTTTAAAAGATCACGGGCAGCCCGTAACTGGCCTGAGGTGTCTCTAGTTTGAGGTAACCTTTTTCCAGCTCACAGGGGACAGGACCTTCACCATTCTAGATCTGCTCTCCACCACTCCCTTCTCGCAGTCAGAACAGACTGTCACACGTAGCTTTTGATAATAAATGTATGATTGTTTTCACTATAACTCTCTCTCAGTGCTGTGGTGTTATAAAGGGCCTGATCCGGAACTGTAACGTTCAAGTACACTGCTCCTTTAGGGACTGGAAAGAAATTAATTTTGCAAATTGTTCAGTATTTGCTAAAAACCATAAAGCAAGAGTAAAGCATCAGAGGAGATGATTTCTTTTGCGTAGAGATAAACAGACAAATCTGACATCAGGAATCATAACATTCAAAAACCAGTAGGAGAACACTTCAACCTCTCTAATCACTCAGTGACGGATGTTAAGGTGGCAATTTTGCAACAGAAAAGCTTCAGAAACAGACTCCAACAAGAAGCTGCTGAACTTGAATTAATATGCAAACTAGATACCATTAACTTAGGTTTGAACAGAGACTGGGAATGGCTCTGTCATTACACTAATTTAATCTATTTCCCCATGTTAAAGTGTCCTTCGTGTCAACAGTCTGAAATAGGCCATCTTGATTATCACTTCAGAAGTTTTTCTTCCCTGCTGATAATAGCTTCTCTTAATTAATTAGCTTCTTACAGTTGGTATGGGTACTTCAACCTTTTCATGTTCTCTGTATGTGTAAATATCTTCTTACTGTGTGTTCCATTCTATGCATCCGATGAAGTGGGCTGTAGCCCACAAAAGCTTCTGCTCAAATAAATTTGTTAGTCTCTAAGGTGCCACAAGTATTCCTGTTCTTAGAAGTTAAGTTCCATTTACTTTGATCAAGGCATGCATATTTTAATATTTTTTTTGGAAATGAAGGTGACATCTGTAGAAGTATGGCAAGAATTACTTTCAAACACAAAGTCTTGGTTTGAATGACAAGCTTTAAATTAAGTAGATTTTTGGAGGTTTCCCCTGAAAAGCAATGGTTTAGAACAAGGGCAGAGAGGTTTTGCAAAAACCAAATTTCAAGTTATCTAAATGTTGCAGAACACTGGGCACTATGTTTTACCATCTCTGACTTTACAATTTTAATTTAGCATTTCTTATGGAACTTGTATATGTTCTGTTCTTCATCATAAAATGGTAACCCACTGCCGAGTGATTCCATGGTAGTGTTATAACTTGATAGAAAAGCGTAGATACCATTGGGAGTCTGAGTGCATTTTGAAGTGCTGTAGGTGACTGGAGCTATGTGTTAGCAAGGTTCTTAAGCAGTGGGTCTTACATTTTTGTACTGTGGACCACTTGAGAGCTGTTCCTATGGAACAACTCCCCTCTCTACATCCCAATATCCCACTTTAATTGAAGCAAATACTGTGAAGGCCCCTTCTCTGAAGCAACCCATTAGATCTAAATTATGCATTAAGGGTTCACAATTCATGCAGCAGTATTACAATATTAGTCTTGGGGGAAAGATAATCATAAAAATGGTGTTGAGAGCACGAGAGTAAATTAGGGGCTAACATGATTACAAGAATATTGTAGTTATAAAAAACCTCAAGCATCAGAAACAGAAAACTCAGAGTTGGGAATTGAACTTAAAAGAAACCCAAACTTCAAACACCGTAGAGAAGTCAAGTTGCCACAGCTTGGCTGGTGACATCTTCAATTTGGAAGATCACTACCACCAGTCTGGTACAATGACTGCACCACGTCCATCATTTTGTCTTATCTTCAAATGTATTTTCATAATGAGTTTAAAAATCTGCTGCAGCTGTGGATTAAGCTTACACTGAGAAACAGACATGTACAGTACCAATTGTAAGTATATTTTCACACCACAGTAAGCTTCTCTCTTTTCAATTCAGAAGCATGATTTAGTTATCTGGGACTAAAAGGTTTCTTTATACTAGTTCTCTATTCAACAATATTCTATAACTGGTACTACATGAAGTCCCACTAAAGAATGGAGAAAGATGACATTTATCTCATCAGCAATTTTGAACAGTGGGTCTCTCTATAAACAGTGTATGGCTGCAGCAGCCACTAAAGTTTTAAACATAATTAAAAGGGAGGAAGCATTTGCAGGAGGGGGTGTCATGGACTAAATGAAACTTACGGATGGAAAGACTGTCTCAGTGTATTTTACTTCTTGTCTGGAAATTTACTGGTAAAAAAAAACTATGCAATTTAGCACATAACATAAGAACGGCCGTACTGGGTCAGACCAAAGGTCCATCTAGCCCAGTATCTGTCTACCGACAGTGGCCAATGCCAGGTGCCCCAGAGGGAGTGAACCTAACAGGCAATGATCAAGTGATCTCTCTCCTGCCATCCATCTCCATCCTCTGACAAACAGAGGCTAGGGACACCATTCCTTACCCATCCTGACTAATAGCCATTTATGGACTTAACCTCCATGAATTTATCTAGTTCTCTTTTAAACGCTGTTATAGTCCTAGCCTTCACAACCTCCTCAGGCAAGGAGTTCCACAAGTTGACTGTGCGCTGCGTGAAGAAGAACTTCCTTTTATTTGTTTTAAACCTGCTGCCTAGAAGCAAAGAGGCAACAACATATCAGTAGCTGGAGAACCACTAGGTTATGGGTTGAGTTTAGTTGGAAGGAGGAAATAGGAGCTCTGATATGACTGGCTTACATTTTGTGGACAGCTTTCTCCCCACTGAATAAATGATGAACGAGGATGAATTAAGATGTGAGAGCAAGTCCATGAGAGCAAGGGGTCCATGGACAGGCTTTCATTTTATACCCACTGTTCCAGACTCATAGCAGGTGGGAGACTGAAGCTAGTCTCCGTGTGTGGGCACGCATGCAAAGAAGAGTGTAGTAAGGAAAGACTTGGCAGGTTATATTTTGGGGATTCAGCCCACAGGATCTGAAAGAGACAATGAGTTCGACTTTGCCCATTTCTCTAGTCTTGCTAGGTGAGAGGCTGCAGCCATATTGGTAATCTTCTTCACGTGCAGGTGGGATTCATAAAGGAAGAGGTCTACCTGGGAGGCAAGAACCACTAAGGCAGCACTAAATAAAGCCCAAATGGTTCAGCATCCACCCTAGCTGTGCTTTCTCACTTTTTGAACAACTGCGATACAGTCACATATCCACACTGTTCTGAACCACTGACACCCACCCACCACCCCCTGCAGTGTAGTGTAGGACAATGCTCTGGACCCATTTCAGTGCTGTCCACACTGTACAAGCTTTCCCTAGCTTCATCCCAAGTAATACTGATGCCCCTTCTGCATCTCATACAGCTGCATGGCCTCTGCTTCCCCACTTCCCAGCCACTCTGTCCCTTTCCTAACAAGCTCCTAAAATGGTTGTCAGAAAAGCTGAAGAGACAGAAAATGGTAGAAAAACTGCTTCCCACCCCCACTCCCAGCCCCCTTTCATGTGGTCACAGACGAGCTTATGTGGTCCATGGCAAAAAGGTGCATTATAAAGCTAACTCATACCCTGTGTCACAATATCCCCCAAAGCAGCTATAGCCCAGGGAGAGAAACAAAGACAGGGTCTTGCAAGTCCTGTGTCCCAGACCAGACATACCAGCCCAGGGCATCAGGCTCAGCAGCCTTGTCTCTCATCTCCATATGGGGAACAAACGCAGCAGCTATAAGAAGCCTTTAAAGTTCCATGACATCCTTCAGCTCTGGAACTGGACTTTCCTCATTTGCTAAACTAGTTACAAGTCTCTCTCGATTCCATTCTTCTACCACTGCATCCCTTCAGCAACTCAAGTTCAAGCTCCCTGCCAGTTTTGCTTCTAACCTTCATCCTCTCCCATTTAAAATCCTCCTCCCCTCTTAACTTAACACTGTGTCTCCCCACACACATTCCAACACCAACTATTCCCCTATAAAATACAACAAAACTGAAAGTAACTTACTGTAATTTATTGTGTGTATAAACAGGGGCGGCTCCAGGCCCCAGCACGCCAAGCGCGTGCTTGGGGCGGCATGCCGCGGGGGGCGCTCTGCCGGTCGCCGGGAGGCACGCCTGTGGGAGGTCCACCGAAGCCGCGGGACCAGTGGACCCTCCGCAGGCACGCCTGTGGGAGGTCCACCGAAGCCGCAGGACCGGCGACCAGCAGAGCGCCCCCCGCGGCATGCCACCGTGCTTGGGGCGGCGAAATGTCTAGAGCCGCCCCTGTGTATAAACACACAGAAGTGCTAGTTGTCTCACAGCAGAAGTGCTGTAGACATTTCTGAAAACTAAAATTACGCTTCTCTTCTGATGGGGATTTACTTTTCATTCTATATGACACTGAAGGAACTTCGCAAATTTAAAGATACTCCTGTCTGAAAAACACGTGCTCTTGTTACATCACCTAAGATCACTGTAACCGAAGAAAGAATGTACATTCCAGTTTGTTTGTTCTGTGCATTTGAGAGCATTCTGTGTTTAGTTTGTTTTCCATGGTATTTCTCTCACACAATGGGAGAGGAGAATTTTTTAAAACACATACATATGGATGAAGAACTACCAAGTTTTCTGGGGATTCAAAGATCTAAAAATATTTTAATTTATTTCACTAAAATTGTCTGGATTTCATGTTTACAGAATATTTTAGCAATTAATTGACATATAAAACCATTGTTTTTATAGAACAAAGCAATCCGACACGTCAGATTAAGAGCTGTGTTCATGAAACTGTGCCCTTACATAAGGTGCTAATATTTTACATGATTTAAAAACTAAACCTTTACGAAAACCCAAAGCTTTTGCTTTTTTGTTAATCTTGAACAAGAAAGCCTATTAGTCAGTATCACTTGCTCTTTCTGTGTTTGGAATGCAAACACTGCAAGAGAACATTAAAAATCAACTAGACGGAATGAGCTTACTCCCTCCTTTTTAAGATGGAAAAACATTTTATGATTTCAAGAACCTGTGTAAAAAAAAATTACACTCACTCTCAAATTTTGGGCTGACAGTGTGGTTTAAATTTACTGTGTATCGGAAAGACACCCTCAAAACATTTTCACTACCCAACTCCTCTCCAGGTTTCATTAGATTTCATAATTCTTCCAACTGAAGAACCTCAGCAGCCAGGATATCCCAAGTAAAGGACACTTCCCCATGCAAACTGTACAATTAAGTTACTGATGTCTGCAACTACTTCTTAAAACTAAGGCACTGCAAATATTCTTTAAGTTGTTCAGAATTTCTTTTTGTGTATGCACTATAAAAATGGAGGTAGCTCCCTGCCAGTTTTGCTTCTAACCTTCATCCTCTCCCATTTAAAATCCTCCTCCCCTCTTAACTTAACACTGTGTCTCCCCACACACACTCCAACACCAACTATTCCCCTATAAAATACAACAAAACTGAAAGTAACTTACTGTAATTTATTGTGTGTATAAACTCCTCCCCAAAGTGAAAATTGCACTGAGATTTGCAAATAAAGCAATTCAACATTCTGTGTGACTATAACAAGTTATCCCCAACTTAATCTGTGCCCTGGTCTAGGTTAGCAACAGTGACAAGTATAAAGAAGGCTTCTGTGAACACTGGTGTTTTTCAAGTCCTTGCATGAGGTTAGACAAAGTGAGATTTCACTACCAGCCTCCAGAACTTAATTTACACTAGCACTCCCACTGCTGCTACCACTGGTGGAGATGCACCAGTAAGAACCTTTTTATGGAATTCCCTAGTGCAACCACCACTTTGGTACAAAACAAAGTTATGAGCGTTAACAAGTCAGTCTGCTGGTTTACAAATCAAACACCATGCTGTAGGCTATTTTAAGTTTATTAATGCGTTTTCTTGTAACAGTTTATCTATGAACTGAATGTTATCATCACACAAGAGATGCTCAACGATGCAAGAACTTGAAGTCCATTTCTAAACTTCATGTTTGTGAACAAATATCTTAAAACACACAAGTTTAACCCAGTGACATCATGTTCCTGAGCTGCAGGGAGTCTGAAATGGTCAGTCATATGGATCAACTGCTCCACCTCAGAGTTGAGAATGCAAACCTAAAAATGACCATTTAGTGTCAACATCAGCCGCCACCTCACTGGGATCATTTTAGCAGACATCCAACTAACACGAGAAATAGGTTGGATGACTAATCTGCACTTAAAGTTGGAATTCAATCTTTTCTATGCATGACTAATATAGTGTATCCCCTTTCAAATTCACACACGTTCCAAATACAGAACGCATTTTCTGGGAATTTTAGTGAAATGTTATGCATTGTAAGGCCCGGTCTACACTACAAACATACAACGGTATAACTACATCGCTCAGGGGAGTGAAAAATCCACACCCCTGACCAACACAGTTATACTGACCTAACCCCCTGTGTATAAAATGCTATGTTGACCAGACGACTTTTCCCGTCAACATAACTACTGCCTCTTGTGGAGGTGGATTAGCTCTGCCGACAGGAGATGCTCTCCCTTCAGCGTACTAGCATTTACACTAGAGTGCCACAGTAGTGTAGCTGAAGCATTTCAGGAGTAGACAAGCATTAAGCAACTGAACCCTTCTGAACTCCTTGCTGTCAAATTAACTTTTTGTAGAACCACTGACTCACTTGTAGATTACTCTGCAAACTATTTCAGACAACTGATGGGCCAATTTGATTTGCAAAGACCTACTCTTAACATTTCTATTTGTGATGCAGTATTTGTTGTGGTTTTTTCATATGAAGTATCTTACAACAGGATGTATACAAACTGATGTTTAAAAATATTTTTAAACATCAGATTTTTTTAATTGAAATGACTTTTTAATTTAAATACAGATTTATTAATCAAATTAAATTTTAGAGTGACAGCCTATAAAGGCCTCATGACAATTTATTAAAATCATTTAAACTAGACAAAAAATAATATTAAGCCGTACATGTTTGCTGCCAAGTTTTAAAAGAAAGTCAAAACACTGAACTGGTGGGTGGAGCCCAAGTTTGATGACATGCCAAACAAGATTTAAATAGCAGAAGCTTCTTCAACAGGTGCTGAGAAAATATTTTCTTAATTTCATTCAACTACTTAAATTCAATGACTACTTCATCCAAAGTTAAGAAACCAACTGGGAATAAATTAAATAAAGGCTTGTTTGACTCTTCCAATCTATGAATAAAACTAGGTGTGAGAAGACAAGATCTACTAGCTCTAAAGTCTTGAAGGTTGCAGTGACTTCATTTACTAAAAGTAATAATTTCTTTGTTTAAAAAAATCAGTTAGTTTTAAAGGCAAAACATGTTTTGATAAGGAAGAAAGTTTATGAATCCAGCACATTTAAGGCAGTTTTATTTAAAATGCCACTTGTGTATTTTGAAATTTGAAATTCAAATTTCAATCCAGCTAGAGTTTGATACAAATTGCAAGTAAAAAAAATTAATCACCTAATAAATAGAAAATGGTGAATGGTACATAACTTAATAAAAAATGTAAAATGTAATACTCTAAATAAATGTGAGTTAAACTATGCAACTGCTTAAATAAATGTTTCCAGATACAGTGTATCCTGGTAAGCAAAAAGAAGCAAACACATTTAGTGTAAAGGCTCTATTTATTTGCAAACAACATGTTTTAATGGTTGCTAACTAATAAGAATCATCCTTTCTTTAGGAAAATAACTAAAGTAAATGCAGAACACAATTAAATTGATTTAATTCAGTCTACCCTGTTTTATGAATGATTTTACACCATACAACTGATCCTACTTCAAGAGCTTTCACTGGAGAATGGGATGTACACCATAAATTGACACAGTAAGCCGCCTATTGGGAACCCAACAGAGGACAGAGCTACACTTCAAAAGCTGCAGCAGTGCTGCTGTAAACTGTAGCACTTTAGTGAAGATGCTACTGCGCCAACAGCAAGCTTCTCCTGTTGTCATAGTTAAACCATCTCCATGAGAGAAGGTAGCTATGGGCAGGTCTACACTAGAAGCACTACATTGGTGCAGCTGCATTGCTATGATGCATCTGGTAAAGATGTTCTATGCTGATGGGAGAGCGCTCTCCTGTCAGCATAATTACTCCACCTCTGTTTGTAGGTCAGTATAACTGCGTCACTCGAGGGTGTGGACTTTTCATACCCCTGAACGACATAGTTACACCAATGTAAGTTTGTAGTACAAACCTCACCTGAGAAAGGATTTTAACACCTGGAGGCATATGATTCAGTGTTTGTTGGCCAAACTATAAACGAGGACCCAATCCTAGAACTTGTCTCAAGTCCCTCCTATAGATTTCCTATGGTCTGCACCGTCACTACAGAGGCACAACGGTAACTCAAACCCTCCAATATTACTAATATAGTAACAGGTCTATTAAGTTCTCTCAGCACCTGCTCATGCCATACACCAGACACATCAAGATAATCAGACCTAGGGACCTACAGTCAGGCTTTTAAGTCCAAGAGTATGCAACTGCCAGATTTTCAAGAATGATGAATATCTAATACCTCCCACTGACTTCAATGGGACTTCAAACAATTACAAATCTGAAAGTCAATGCTGGAATGTCCATACCGAATTTCAACTTTCTTGACCTCCCTTTTTTGTTCAAAAGCATGACATTTGTTAACATGCATTTCTTTTTACAGGAGAAGCACGCTGTAAGTACAGGAATGTTACGCCTCACAACACAGCGTTCCCAGCCCACAACATGAGGCGCTGGATAAACAAATTTTTGAAACCAAGCTGGCAACTAAACAATTCTGTTTATAAATGGTTTTCTAGACTAGTGCTAATCCTTTCAGATGTTCATGAAGGCAGGGCCTCAGAGTCTATTACCATAAAAATGCCTTTATTCTTTGTTACAATACTGCAGGAGTGGGAGGGTATTGCCACTAAAAAGAGGAGAAAAAAAAATCAGAAGTCCCACAGATTTCCTGTTTCCCCTCAGCCTGATGAGCTCTGTCCAGATATATTCATTTACGTGCCTTAGTCTCTGCTCCACTCCTTTAAATACTCCACCTACCAGTACTTCAGAGACCAGGGCTCTAGCATATTTCTCTTTGCTACCCACACACTGAATGCAGCTAGAAAAGCAAAGCAAGTAATAGGGTTTCACAGGAGTAAGCCTCTACACCAGATATGTCAGGCACTCAAAGATCATGTGGTCATTACAGAACAAGCTGTCAACATGCCCTTCACTATGAGTATGGTCACCACGAAGCTCTCTCTCAGTAAGGCTGCCCCCAAACCAAGCCACATTACAGTTAAAATCTAGACTGTAAACTATTAGGCAAAAGACTATAGCATCCTAGTTATCACCAGGTCCACCACTAATGATGGTATTTGTGGATCTGCAGGGAATCTAGCCGTTCCAGGTTACATTACTCCTTTGAGCAGTCACCAACACAAGAGCAGTGTACACTATGAGCAGGCCATGAAGAGAGGTATACACAATCTGATAACATCTTGCAAGACTATTTAACACAAAGTAGGTGTATCCTTGCTGCCATACAAGCATTTTCCCTGAGACAAAACATTCACAGAATTCATAGAAGGTGAACCTGCATTGAAAATGCCATTGTTCCTTTTCACATAGAAGCTTTAAAGATTAAAGTCTGTACTTCCCAGACTTTGTTTGTTTGTTTTAAATTAACAGTGGAGCCAATTTTAACCTTAACATTCCAAATGATGCAAGTACTGCTCAGCAGGCCATTTGCCTATGATGGAAAACAGTTTTAATAAAATAGTAATTCTGGCATAAAAATTAATTTGAAATATTACTATTTGCATTATTAAAAACAATGAGGAGTCCTTGTGGCACCTTAGAGACTAACAAATTTATTTGGGCATAAGCTTTCGTGGGCTAGAACCCACTTCATCAGCTGCACAGAGTGGAAAATTAGTATTATTGTAGCACCTAGGAGGCCCACTCAGACCTGAACCCCACTGTGCTAGGTGCTGTACAAAGGTATGTATCTGGCTCAAAAGGGGTTTAGAAGTAGCCTTTTTGGTTAAAGAAGCTAATTACATATTCTACTGGTTAATCTCAAAATTAAATACTCAGGAATAGTTTTCAAGTAATTTATTCAAAATCTCACCTACCAACAACATATTTTCAAAAAGAGACTACCCCAATAGCTTCCGACCGCAGTTAAACACATCATAAACCTGCCAACTGTAATTTTTCCATCTATAAAAAAATTCTAAGGGTATTTTTCTTAGCAATCTAACAAATTAAGAATTTGCAAAAATTTCAAAAGAAGAGACATTTTTCCTATTCTATTCTTTCACCTCTAAAGAACAGTTGAGAATAGGGTGACCAGACAAGAGGAAGAAAATATCAGGGCACATGGGGGGGGGGCGGTGTCCACCGGTGGAGGGCGGAAAAAAAAAAAAAGGCAAGTGCTGCCAGCAGGATGCGGGACACCTAAATATCGAGACCGTCCCGTCTGGTCATCCTAGTTGAGAACTATCAGTTTTTAGCTCACATGGCTCATATTAAGCATGTATTTACTCTGTTGCTAGTGTATTGTTATACTTCCATTTTTTATTTTGTCAACACAAGACTTGAAATCATTTATGAACAGCTGAATTGTTGTATTGTTTTTATGACAAGGAGGCAAGTCAGCCGCTGTCACACAAATATACTACTGAATACATTCAAGAAGAAGGTGTTACTAATACTTCAACAACTATGCAGTCCATAAATCCTTTAGGATACAGTTAAAGAAACACTAAAAACATCACATTGTTGCCTTTTTGTTTTTGAATATACTATTAAGTGTAGCATAAACTGCCATTTACTGTATGTTTGGACAGTGCTTAGCAAATGGTACCCTGACCTCCTGAGACCTCTTGCCACTACTGCAATTAACCATAATCACCACCACCTACATTTACTGTAATAGTAGGAAAATAGCTCTAATTTTCTCAGTGTCTTTTTGGGATTTGAAAGCACTTTATCTAATGAATATCACTTTTTGCCCTGGGCAGTTAATTTCCCCTTCTGATTGTGTAGTTTGTTCACAAGGAAACAGGGAAAAGAAAAAAAGCATTTTAAATACAGAAAGAAGGCCTCCATCCTCCCATGTGCAAGTATTTGTGGATTAGCTGCATCCACTCCAAGCCCCATCAGCATCAGTGGGACTCCACACAAGTGCAGCAGTCTGCTCTCCAGCAAAAAGATCCAGGACAGTTGCATGGCTCAGAGATAAGTGGTACCTGAATCATAGATTATTAAGGTTGGAAGGGACCTCAGGAGATCATCTAATCCAAATCCATTATGTCTTGTGTACATTTATAGATTTTTCATAATTTCTCACACTCAGTGTAGCCAGCACCAGTGGAAGAAATTCTGAAAACAATCAGTAAAGGTTTATACATAATTGTTCCTGCTCTGAGCAATTTAGTACTTATGAAGACTGAATTCACAGAGCTGTTTCTGTAGAAAAAATGTACAGACTTCTTCCAGGAAACAGTTTTTACTGTCCCCCATCTGTCTGTATCAATCTGTTGTCTTTTGCCTTATACTTAGACACTAAGATCTTTGGAGCATGTAATGGGGCTTTTTTGGTTTGTTTTTTTGTTCTGCATTTGTATAGCACCTAACACAATGGGGTCCTAGTCCATAACAAACAACAACAACAACGAAACACACAGGTTAATTTCATAGTTTTTCAAATGAACCTGAAACTTGTCTTTCTTGGTAAAATCAACGTCATTGAAGTGGTCAGCTTCAGGATCTGGAGGATAAGCTAAGGAATTGCTACAGAAACCATACACTCACGTGAAGTCTCATATTTATGCTCAAAATCATCATCATCTAAAGTAAGCTATCCAAATGGCAAAACGAAAAATACTGGGCCAAATCATTCAAGGGTTCTCAGCCCTTTCTACGAGGTACTTAGTGCTCTCAATTCCTACTTAATGCAAACAGAGGGAACCATAAACTCTAACAAAAAAGTACCTAATCTAACTGCCACTGAAAAGAGTTAGATTGGTGACTTAAAAATCAAATGCAGGCGGGGGGCACTTAGATGCTAGGAGTCTTAAGAAGACTTGATTAAAAAAAGTCAGGAACCTTATTTGTAAGTACTGAATAGAAAGCTAATTGACCACAGTTATGTTTGTTCTTACCAGGAGGCCTCTTAAACACAATCTCAGAGCTAAGATCAATCCTGATTTAGGCAATGAAACAGGGGAAAGTTCAAAGGACAGAAAATAATTCCTGATTTAAGTGTGGTAACAGCAGGAGAGGAAAATGCTTACAACCATCAAAGCATTTACAAGAGAGTATATTCCAACAATACTTTATGCAGCAGAAATCTGTGCACTCTGCAAAGAAAGGGCAAATGTCTTCTGGGATGTTTGGCAGCCATTTGGCTCTTGGACGAGTTTAGAAAAGACCAAATAAGAGTTTCCTAAAATAATTTTGGAATTAAAAGCAACTCAGAAGCAGACCTCTTTTTGAAGCCCACTTAAGGCAAGTCTAGCCTTAAAAACTATACATATACAATGATGGGGTCTAAATTAATTGTCACCACTCAAGAGAGAGATCTTGGAGTCATTGTGGAGAGTTCTCTGAAAACATCCACTCAATGTGCAGCGGCAGTCAAAAAAGTGAACAGAATGTTGGGAATCCTTAGGAAAGGAAAGGGGTAGATAAGAAGAGAGAAAATATCATATTGCCTCTATATAAATCCATGGTACATCCACATGTTGAATATTGTGTGCAGATGTGGCCATCCCATCTCAAAAAAGATATATTGGAATTGGAAAAGGTTCAGAAAAGGGCAACAAAAATGATTAGGGGCATGGAACAGCTTCTGTATGAGGAGAGATTAATAAGACTGGGACTTTTCAGCCTGGAAAAGAGACGGCTAAGGGGAGTTATGATTGGTGTCTATAAAATCATGACTGGTGTAGAGAAAGTAAATAAGGAAGTGTTGTTTACTAGTTCTCATAACACAAGAACTAGGGGTCACCAAATGAAATTACTAGCAGCAGGTTTAAATCAAACATAAGGAAGTATTTCTTCACACAACGCACAGTCAACCTGTGGAACTCTTTGCCAGAGGATGTTGTGAAGGCCACAACTAGAACAGGGTTCAAATAAGAACTAGATACGTTCATGGAGGATAAGTCCATCAATGGCTATTAGCCAGGATGGGCAAGGATGGTGTCCCTAGCCTCTGTTTGTCAGAAGCTGGGAAATGGGCGACAGGGGATGGATCCGTTGATGATTATCTGTTCAGTTAATTCCCTCAGGGGCACCTGACATTGGCCACTGTCGGAAGACAGGATACTGGGCTAGATGGACCTTTGGTTTGACCCTGTATGGCCGTTCTTATGTTCTCTTGCAAGTGTCTTTCTTCCTGTAATTCTCCTGTATTGTTCCCTGCAAACTGATGAGTTTATCCCCAATTAAAGTTATACATACCAGCCATAACAACTTGATAGTTTGATGTTCAGTGAGCCCTCACTGAACATATTTATGTTGCACTCTGACAAATAATCATGACAACACTGTTTGACAAGTAGCAAAGTAAAAGGTAGAATTGGAGCTTACATTTTAGCCCGGTTTTCAGATGCCTGTCATCACTACCTCAAAAATTCTAATTTTCCACTGTATTTTCCATGTTTAGGCTAAGGCCAAAAGTGATCTAAAAGTCAGAATAAGATCTAATTTGCCAATTTGAGTAATAAGGTGGTGGAGGAAGACAGCTTTCAGCTATAGGAAATTATTCTATATATACACACTTGCACACACAACTAAAACAGTCACCTTGGAAAGCTGCAACTTTCTACTACAAAGATCCATGACAATTATAACAGTGCAAACCTATAATTTAGGAACTTTTTCCACTGTGAAAAAGGTCTTGCCTCACATGGGGCTTCTGGGCACTACTGAAATACACACTATCAGCAGCAGCAACCTGCATAAACTCACCAAGCAGATTTAAAAATATATCGTGAAGTTAGAAGACAGATTAGCATTTTACTCTGTTCTTCCAACAGAAAACAACATGAAAGTTTATATGATGTTTACAGTCCAATTTTTATCCTTCAGACCTATCTCTGAGCTATCTTAACTCCTCCACACCACATATATGGAACATTATAGATGGTGCTAAATGTAAAAAAAAAAATTAATAAAACAGGTACATTTCAGCCTCAAATACGCACATACAATTTCCACTGACTCCAATGAAAACTGCACAAATATATGCAACAACAATGATGAGTCCTACGTGTGCACTATAGACAAGTTAACTCCTAGAACCAAATCATAAATCCTGGCTTGAATGTTTAAAATAGTTACATTAGTGTACTTTTTTTTTGCACTGAGCAGCTTAACAAGTAATAAGGTATAGAACAGTCTAGCTTATAGCCTCGGTGCAATTTTTTGTTAGATGTGTAAGTATGAATATTTCTTTCCATTCCTGATTACACCACTAGATTTAATAAATATTTTAGAATACTTCTACTGTGTAAAAGGAAGTTAAGATACACACTTGCAGATTAGATATCGAGCAGCTAAAACTGTTGCTTTTGGTGCAAACTCTCTCATGTCTCCAGGTCAGGGTCTCAAACGTTTTCATATTGTGAACCACTTCTTTATATATATTCCTATTAGATCTGTCTCTCTCAAGATCCTGCATCCTCTCATCCCATTTGCAAGGGCATAACATCCCTTTTACCACAACAGCAAATACTTTTATAGAAATGAAATGTCAGAGAAACATTTAACATATTTTAGCAACCATATTGAAGTAAAGGAAGCCAGCATCTTGTGACCAGATAATTCTGCACACCACAAGCAATCAGTTAACGGCCCAGACCGGGGGTTCAGATCAGAAAAGAAGATAACTCCACATTTCACCCCGGTCCCACAAATCTAAGGGTATACCCCCGCCCCTGCTGATGTGGAGGGTAGGAAAGAGAAAGTATTAACAGCAATATGCCAAAGGCAAAACTTGGAAACGGAGGCAGCCTCCATTCTGGAAGAGGAAGGGACCGGGGGAAGCCGAGCAGGAGGCCGGGAAAGATGGGTTATTTGTGCGGGTGAGCCACGGCTCTATCACCTTGCTCGGACTTGTGAGGGGTTCAGCGCAGTCTCCAGCAATGCTGCGTACAGAGAGGAGCCCTTATCTCGCAGTTTGCTCCTCCATAAGACTAACCCAGCCGAATCCGGAACCGGCCCGGCCCGAGAGAGCAGGGGCGGGGGCGATATGCAACGCCCGGCATACGGGGACCGGGAGAGCAGGGGGCGGGGAAGATGTGCAGCGCCCAGCACACGGGGCCGGCCCCGACCAGGAGAGCAGGGCCGGGATCGGGGTGGGGGGGGATGTGCAGCGCCCGGCACACGGGGCCGGCCCCGACCGGGCAGGGATGCAGCGGAGCCGACCCAGCCCCGGGGGTGCGGCGCCCAGCCCCGATCCGCCGCTCCGAGCCGGGGCCCGGAGGGAGCAGCCCCGGGCTGCCCCAGCCCCGTTCACGGCGCCTCGCTCCCCGCGGCCGGGAAAGGAGCAGGGAATCCCCGCCGGGCGCTGCCCCAGACCCTGCCCGGCCCTCAGCCGGGCTCCTTCCCGGGCCGGGCCGGGCGGGGCGCGGGCCCCCTCCCGCCGGCTGCCAGCACCTGCCCCGCAGGAGGGCCCGGCCCAGGGAGGCGGCGGCGGGTGGGCGGCCCTGCCCCCCTCACCTTCGGCGATGACCCGCTTGATCCGCAGCTTCATGTCCCCCAGCTCCACCGTCTGCCCCACGAAGTCGTTGTGGTCGCGGCTGGCGGCCCCCAGGGAGCCGGGCCCCGCCAGGAAGTCCCAGGCCGACTGCAGCAGCGACATGGTCCCGCCGGGCCGGCTCCGGCTACCGCGAAACGACAACACCTGGACCTGCCCCGCCGGCCACCGTACCCCGCCGGGGCGGCTTCCGCGAATGTTGCGTCATGTATGACCTCACCGCACCGCCTCCATTGTGCCCGCCCGGCTGCGGCCACCCGAGCCACGCCCCTTGGAGCCACGCCCCCGATCCCCTCGGCCCCCCTCCCCCCGACCGTCTCGCGGCTGGGGAGGCGGTTATATGCGGGGGGGAGCGGGGGGCGAACTCTGCCTGGTCTGCGGGGCCGCCGCACCCGCCTGGCGCCTGGCCTCGTTGTTACCTGCCGCTGCCTCCCGGCCCCCGCTCCCGGGCAATACCCTCACGGGCCTGGGGGGACGATCCACGGTGGGGGGGGGCGGTGGACAGGGCGGCGGGGAGACCCACGGTGGGGGGGGACGTGCACAGTGCGGGGGGAGACCCACAGTGGGGGGGGACGTGCACAGTGCGTGGGGAGACCCACGGTGGGGGGGGACGTGCACAGTGCGTGGGGAGACCCACGGTGGGGACGTGCACAGTGCGGGGGAGACCCACGGTGGGGACGTGCACAGTGCGGGGAGACCCATGGGGTGGGGGGGACGTGCACAGTGCGTGGGGAGACCCACGGTGGGGGGACGTGCACAGTGCGGGGGGAGACCCATGGGGTGGGGGGGATGTGCACAGTGCGGGGAGACCCATGGGGTGGGGATGTGCACAGTGCGGCAGGAGACCCATGGGGTGGGGGGCTGTGCACACTCGGGTTGGGGTACTCACACCCAGGATGAACGTGTGCATGGGGTGCACACACATCGGGAAGTGGGAGGCGAACCCACAGTGAGGATGGGGGCTGGGGGAATCCACGGTGGGGAGAGGCACATGCACATCACATGGGGGCTTGTGGGTGACCCACTCCTGAGGGGATCAACTCACCTGAAGGATGGGAGGAGACCCCCTCACCTTGGGTTAGCACCAAAGAGTCCTGTGGCACCTTATAGTCCAACAGACGTATTGGAGCATGTGTCTGACAAAGTGGGTATTCACAGGAGCGGCGCCACGGTTTTTGCCGCCCTAGGCGGCAGCGCTCCTCCTCTGAGCATTCGGCGGCAGGAGGTCCTTCCGCTCCGCCTCTTCAGGGCACTTCGGCGGCAGGTCCCGGAGCGAGTGAAGGACCCGCCGCCGAATTTCCACTGAAGACCCGGAGCAGAAGGACCTCCCACTGCCGAATTTCCACCGAGGGTGGCCGCCCTCTCCACCCCAATCCTGCCGCCCTAGGCAACCACCTAGGATCGCCTAGTGGAAGCGCCGGCCCTGGGTATTCACCCATGAAAGCTCATGCTCCAGTATGTCTGTTAGTCAGAAGGTGCCACAGGACTCTCACTTTTTACAGATCCAGACTAACACGGCTACCCCTCTGATACTTGTCACCTTGGGTTGTGTGTGCAGAACCCCCTTATCTGTGGGTGCAGCCACCTGGGAGGTGCACTCATCAGGGGGTTCACACTGGGTGTGTGGGAGGGGACTCAGTGACCTCAGGACAGAAGGCGGGAAAGGAACGCATTCAGAGCTGTAGGAGAACCAGAATTTGTATCTTTGACGCTGGCAGACACAGTGCCAGCTCATGCCAAGGCCTTACTGAACAATGACAAATGCATAGGTGGAAACCAGTCTGGCTTAAGTGTATGTTAGTATCGTTTAACTAGATATAGAGGTATTAGAATGTGTTAGACTTTATGGAATGCTTATAGGATGCTGCATGTATTAATCCTACTTACTATATCTGAGTCCCATGTTATTAGGTAATGTTTAAATGTTTGCTCTGTCACTATACAAGTATTTGCTAAGACTGTCAATCCCACACAGTCAGGGGAGAAGCATTACCAATGGTGAAATACTAGTTTACCACAAAAGCTGTTACCACCTCCCCACCTCTATGGACATCAGACAAGCCGTTGTGGACAAAAGACTTTGGTCACTTTGCCTGCACCCCTGAAGAGGGTCGGTGCCCAATCCCTCATCCCATCACAGTTGGAATGCTGGGGGAAAGGAATAAAAATGCCTGTTAAGGAGAAATTGGTATCTTTATGCTGCCTGGACTCTGAGAGGCAAAGATTTTTAAACAAAAAAGAAGGATATCCCCCAGCTGCTTGGCTTGGGTTAGCCCTAAAGAATATAAAAGCTTGTTTCTTATATGAGCTTCTGTTACCTTTTCAACTGAAGACTGTACCTCATTTGTGTGTGTTTATTTATTGGCTTTAACTTTGTAAATATCTCTTTTTCCTTGTTAATAAACTTTGTTAGTGTGTTACAGGATTGGTTACAAACTTTGTCTTTGGTTTGAGATCGAAATACAGTTGACCTGAATTAAGTGACTGGTCCTTTGGGACTGGGAGTAACCTGAACATTACTCCTGGGGCAATTCTGCGCAAATTCATGCAGATTACTTTGCTTCCCCACAGAAAAATGACTTTCTGACAGGAAAGGTGCAGGAGCAGTCATACTCCACTCCCTAGCTGCGCAGGTACATTGTTTCAGGCACTGGAGCAGCTGGCAGGGAGGTAAATGATTGCAGGGCTGGGGACACCCTAGCCAGTGGCTCCTCCCCTGAGCTGGGATCAGCTGCTAGTCCTGGCTGGGTTGGAGGCAGGAGAGGACTGGACTTCCTCCTCCCCTGCAAGGAGTGACTGGGGGTGTGCCAGACCCTCCCCCAGCTGCAGCCAGCTCAGCACCTTCCCCTGCTTCCTGCCCCCATCACTCAGCAGTGGGGAGAAGGGTCACTGTACAGGGAGCTGCTTCCCCATCCATCCAATCCCTGTGCATCTGGACTTCACATACCCAGACACCCCTGCCAAGCCTCACCCTGTACTCCCAGAACCCCCCTAGTCCTCAAGACCCAAACCCCACCCCACCCCACTGAACCTCAACCCCTGCATCTGGAGCCCCCTGCACCCAGACTCCCTGCTTCCGGATCCCCACCTCTGCACCCAGGCCACCCCTCACTGAGCTCCCTGCACTCAAACCCCAACCATGATGAACCTCACCACCCTGAGCCTCCACATCCAACCCCCAGACTCCTGACCCCCAACTAGCTGCACCCAGATCCCCACCTCACCAAGCCCCACTTCCACAGCACCCAGATGCCCCTGCTGTAACCCCCACCCCAGACCCCTCTTCCGAGCCCCAACCACCTTCACCTGGAAGCCCCTGCAGAGTCCCATTGCACCTGGAACCTCCTGCCCCACCCAACGAGCCTCTCTGCGTCCAGAGCCCCCCACACCTAGACCCACACACACACACTGAGCTGGTTACACCAGATCGTCCCACACAGAATCCTGTCACTCCACACCTGGATCACCCCACACTGAGCCCCTCCACACTTTAAGCCTGCCTGCCCCACGCCTGGTGCTCCTGGCACAGAGGGGCAGGGCCCCAGGGTGTTTCTGGGGCCTGTCCAGGCCTTGTGCTGTGTCAGGGTCTGGTGCAACCTCACCACTGAGTCTGTGTCCCGGGGCAGAGGGGGCTGCAGGGTGATCTCCCACCTTCGTGTAGCCAGTGGCCTGTGCTCCCTCCCCCCCCACGCCATGCTGAAGCCTCTGCATTTTATTTATTGACAAATAAAACTTGCAGAATTTTTAATTTTGTGGCACAGAATGCCTGCAGGAGTAGAACATTGATGTGATCTGTGGCATAAGCAACCATCTATCACAAAGTCCAGCATGCCTCGGTGGCAAGACAGAGAATGCCCAATGGACTGTCTGAGACTCCGTGATAAGACTGTTATAGAGCTTTAGGAGTTCACATTTGTTACTGGGTTGGTATAGAAAACACAACAGTTTGAGGTTTTTGACTTGCTCCAGACAGTGTGACACCATCCCACAGAAAAGTTCACATTCCCTGCCCCCACCCCTGCAAAAAAAAAAAAAAGGTTCCCAATTGAATGCCAAGTCAGGTTTGTGAAATTTTCCACAGGAGGGACATTTTTAAAAATTCCATGGCAGTCAGGGAGCCAGCTCTGGCAGTGAGCAAGGCAGACTGACCAGCTGGTTTTCCATCAGATGTTTTGATGGAAGTGATGTGTTGGCTCAGCCCTTTTCAGTTGTAGCAAATCAATATTTTCTGATAGAAAACTAGGCCAGCAGGATACTTTTGAGTAGCTCTAGCACCAGTCACCTAAAGAAGCATGCGGTAAAGAGAGGGTTTGAGCGAGGCACTCAAATGACTACAGTCCCCCTGAAACCGAAGTCCCGTAGCCCAAGACATAGCAGGAGTATGTGGTGCTACCTCTGAGGGAATGCATTGCTGGATGGGGCTGGGGGAATGGTGCAGGAGACAGGTATAGAATCAGGCTGCAGTATGGATGAGTAGGAGGAAAAGGCCGGATGACTGGGATAGTGTGGGTTAGAGCTGTATGCATAAATAGCAGCAGCAGGAAGCAGGCATGCTTAACATTGCTCAGCAGTGACAGAGCTCATTAAGCAACAATTGCCTTGTTTACTTCTTATCTCTGGCTAATATCATTTGGTCAAAGTTACTGCACCACTACTGTGGGAATACCTGGATCCTTGTTTGTGTCTTTATTCATAGGGATCCCACTGGTAATGCACATACACCTGTCACAGGGTCCACACAGGTTTCTGCCTTCTCCCCCTGTACACTGTGCTTAGGCTGGTAAAAATATTTAAAGTGCCACTGTGCAGTCCCCTTTATACCCTTTCCAGGGTCTCTTGGCCCCTGAGGCTCCCTGCCTATGGTGCAGAGACAGCCCTATCGCCTGCTGTCCCCTCCCTGGCTAGCCTCCTAACTGAGTTTGGTTCAGGGCTTTTATAGCCCTCCCAGCCTTCAGCCCAGCTGTCACTGCTTAGCTCAGTCTATTGCAGCGAGCCAGCCCTCCTTAGGGCCTGCAGCTGGGCTCGCTGCTGGCTGCTTTGCACCTCTGCCCTGGCCTCTCTGCCTCAAAGCAAGGCTTAGCCAGCATTTCAGCAGGGCAGTCAAGGGGTTTTACCCCGGCCCTGCCACACATCTCCCCCCTTCAAGAAGCCGCCAGGCTCCACCTGTCCCTGCCCCTCCTCAGCTGGACAAATCCACCCCCCAGCGGGAGCTCCCGCACCCCCACTGTGGGTTCGCGTGGACCCTCTCTGGGGTTATCAGCCCTCCCCCCACATCCATGGAAGGGACAGACTCCCCCCCATGCCCCTTGGCCTGACAGAGTCCGCATTCTTCTTCTGCCCGCGGCTTGTGGCCTAGGTACCCCACCTCTGGGCTACACTCCTACACTACGATACGGTAAAGGCCGTGATACTGGATCGCGTGGGACTCCCAACAGAGAGATATCGTCAGCGGTTCCGGGCGGCCCGCTGGACGGAGGGTCTGCGGCCCAGGGCGTTTGCCCAGAAATTGATGGACTGGACCAACCGGTGGCTGAGGCCTACCGGCCAGATGATGGAAGAGGTCATAGACCAGGTGGTCTTAGAACAGTTCCTCTGGGGGCTACCGGACCCAGTACGGGTATGGGTCCGAAGACATCAGCCCGCCCATGTGGCCAATGCGGTCTGGCTAACGGAGGAATATGTGGAAGCTGAGGGGCCCTGGTGGGTGGTGAAACCCAGCAAGGGAGTAGGACCAGGGAAAAGCCTGCCGGATGCTACACCCAAGAGGAGGCTGGACTCAGGGCCCACCCCCCACAGAGAACTGACATGTTGGCAGTGTGGATGCCCAGGCCATAAAAAGCAGGACTGCCCACAGATGGGATGTGGGCTGGCTGCCTTTTGCCTACTCCTACACTCCCCGAGGGCTACACTCCTGGCACCCCTCCCCCGAGGGTCCTTTGTTGCCACATAACCAGCACTCTAACTCCTAGACGACAAGGCCAAGAGCTTTTCTTAGTAGCCCCCACTTGTTCCCCTGTTCCCGGGGGAGGGGTTCTTTCGCCTTTGAGGGTTCGGACATCCCCTTACCCCCCTTTACCTCTTCCCTTGGGTGCTCTGCGGCCCCCGCCTCACCCAACAGGGGTCCCCAGTCACCTCCCACTAGGACTGGGTATGGTAATTTCCATACTACCCCTACCTGCTGCCACTGGAAGGCACCCGAGCCAATGGGTAGCCCCAGGTGTCCCCATGGACACACTGTAGGGCCACCTTTGCCCCTGGAATCACCCAGTGAGGCCTCACCAGACCCTTCCGCATCAGTGAGCGGGTGGAGGCAGAGTCCACCACCCCCTCCCGGGCAGGGCTGGCTCTACTGTTTTTGCTGCCCCAAGCAGCGCGCCAAATTGCCGTGGGACAGCGGGGGCAGTCCGTGTGCCGTTAGGGCAGCATGCGCGTTTCCGCGGCGGTGGCAATTTGGAGGCAGCTTCTGTCTTCAGCCGGAAGACAAAAGCTGCGCCCCTGCGGACAGATGAACATAGAAGGTGCCGCCGAATTGCCTCGGCCGCAGAAACGCGCGTTCTGCCCTATGGGCGCACGTACGGCTCCCGCCCTCCGGCGGCAATTCACGCGCTGCTTGGGGCAAAAACACAGTGACTGCCGCCCCTTGCAGATTCCCGCCCCAAACACCTGCTTGGGATGCTGGTGCCTGGAGCCGGCTCTGCTCCCAGGGCTTCCCCCCCACCAACACAGGTATCGTGGTCAGGTGGTGTTTCCCTGCCTTCCTCCACCCCCACGTCCACCCACAAAAGGCAGCCAGCCCACATCCCATCTGTGGGCAGTCCTGCTTTTTATGGCCTGGGCGTCCACACTGCCAACATGTCAGTTCTCTGTGGGGGGTGGGCCCTGAGTCCAGCCTCCTCTTGGGTGTAGCATCCGGCAGGCTTTTCCCTGGTCCTACTCCCTTGCTGGGTTTCACCACCCACCAGGGCCCCTCAGCTTCCACATATTCCTCCGTTAGCCAGACCGCATTGGGCACATGGGCGGGCTGATGTCTTCGGACCCATACCCGTACTGGGTCCGGTAGCCCCCAGAGGAACTGTTCTAAGACCACCTGGTCCATGACCTCTTCCATCGTCTGGCCGGTAGGCCTCAGCCACCGGTTGGTCCAGTCCATCAATTTCTGGGCAAACGCCCTGGGCCGCAGACCCTCCGTCCAGCGGGCCGCCCGGAACCGCTGACGATATCTCTCTGTTGGGAGTCCCACGCGATCCAGTATCGCGGCCTTTACCGTATCGTAGTCCCTGGCCTGAGCGTCGCCCAAAGCCATAAATGTGGCCTGGGCTTCTCCCAGGTACGGGACTAACCGCAGGGCCCAGGTCTCCCGTTCCCAGCTGGCTGCCGTAGCCACCCGTTCAAAAGTCCCTAGAAACTCATCGGGGTCATCTGCAGGGCCCATCTTGCAGAGCCCGCACCCTGGCGCCCTGGTGCCGTCCCCACTGGCGGACTCACCAATTTTATTGCAGTGAGCCAGCCCTTGTTAGGGCCTGCAGCTGGGCTCCCTGCTGGCTGCTTTGCACCTCTGCCCCTGGCCTCTCTGCCTGAAAGCAGGGCTTAGCCAGCATTTCAGCAAGGCAGTCAAGGGGTTTTACCCCTGATCTGCCACAACACCTCATGCATGAAAAGATTGCAGTCTTTTCTCCACCCATGTGCATTGGAGCCCCACATCGCCTGCCTCCCAACATGAGGGCAGAATGGCCTCAAGCAGCTCTCCACTCCCTCTGCTTGCCCATGGCAGGAGGTCAGAACTTGGCAGACTCCGCTTGTTACCCTGACGTGCTCTTGGATCATATCAATTTTGTAGATAATTATTGTAATATTAGTTCTTCCTATAATTAGTTTAGAAGATTGATCTGACTTAGGCAGAAAAGCCAACTCCTGGACATCGGTACAACTGCAAATAGCAAGCCCTATTTGCTAAATATGATAGAGCCAAGGTACAGTACCACAATTCATTGACAAGCTCTCCAGAAGTGAGCTGATTTGCAATCTACCCTTTTGGAGGGACAATTAGTAGCCAGAATTTCCCCCAGAGAGCCCTGAACACCTCTGATACAGCATCCACATCAATGTCTATAGCCATCACCATGTGATGGGAAACTTGAGGGATTCCCAGAGCCGTCCAAGTGACTATAGAAGATTCCCCCTTCAAGGGCTGAGGTCGTGGTGAAATGTTATCCAAGGGATTATTAGCAAGCAAGTGAAATCTTTACTCTCTCTATATATACTGAAGATGTATAGTTTAGACTTCCCCCTTATTTGTTTTCAAAAGGATACCATACTGATTTGTTTAACAATGCAAATGCAAAAATAGGTAAGAAAGGTAGTTCTCAGCATTAACTAGCTGTGAAATATTAAATTTCACCTCATTTCTTTCTCAGCATATAATTAAAAAGTTACTGCTACAACAGAAGCATGCATATTGGCAGCACAGAACTGTAAGCCCAACTGAAAACAGTTCAGAAGTACAGTTCAGAAGGAAGACAAACCCATCCCTGGGGTTTGGATTTTTGTTGCTCTTCTGACTAAAAGCATGAGTCACCAGAGCAAACAGAACAGGTTCTAACTGTTTTTAATCTTAGTATCCTGGTTCTACATAAAGAAAGCCTCTCCCTTTGGAGGCCAGACAGGTTCCTTATTCCTGGAACAGATTTGACAATATTGGGGAAGGCACTTACTTTGCTTGGTTGACACTTCTGCTTCAGTCATTTTCTCCCTAACCCACACAAACCAAATAAGAAAAGAAATTGTGCCTTTCTGCTTCAAGGACCTCCCACTACCCAGCAAGAAGCATGTGGTTTTGAAAGCACCAATCTCAGTCCCCTGGCTGAAATACCTGATTTCTAGCTCCTGGATATATCCCACTGTCTTGTAGACAGGGAGATATTTTTATTGTAAAGAGGTAGCTTTTTAACTATAGAATTTTCTCCTGTTACTTGCCAGAATACACCTGCCTACAGGGTGACATCCCAAAATAAAATGCCTAGGCTATAATTTGCTCCTAGTCTGATCTGTGATTATAGTTTAGTATTTTTTATACATAATCATAGCATCTCAGGGCTGGAAGGGACCTCAGGAGGTCATCTAGTCCAACCCCCTGCTCAAAGCAGGGCTAATCCCCAGACAGATTTTTGCTCCAGATCCCTAAATGGCCCCCTCAAGGATTGAACTCACAACCCTGGATTTAGCAGGCCAATGCTCAAACCCCTGAGCTATCTCACCCCAAAACAGAGGGCTATGAGAATAAAGCCCCCACCACCCGGGTCTAACAACTAGATTTCTTCCAGTAAGAAAGGTTAAAAGCTATTATGTTTACTGTATGTGGTTTTATATAAAAAGCTTAAGTATTTCTTTTCAGAAAATGCCAGTTTTGATAGAGGCCAAGTATATAAAAGCAGAGCTGCTCAATTTTGCTACAGTAAGTCTTTTTCCACAGGTCCCTATGTAGATAACTGGAATATTACAGGTCGTGCTAGTAGCTGCTCCTATAGTTAAAGTTGCCCAATGCTTTACAGTATAAGGTTCCGTTTCAGTTGCTTGTAATGTAATCAAAACTTTAACCAGTTATGCTGAAGATTTATACACCAGGTGTCTCCTTCAGGCCAATGATTTTTGGGGGCAAGTTTCCACTCAACCGGTTGAGCCATTTTCAAAGCAAGTTAAGGAAAATTATGCCATTTTGTCCATGGTAAGAAGATTCTTAAAATGGTTTTGCAGAGAGCACTTCTAGACTTTGCCACAGAGCTTGACATTTTGCAGGGGGAGGCTGTGACAGAGTGCTGGGAGCTAGCACCTATTGAAAGCCCAGGAGTAGGCAGCCCCATCAGAAGGCTCTTCCCCCAGCCTAGGGGGAGGAGGCAGTAAAACCAGGGTTCAAATAAAGTCAGCGGATAACAAATGACAAAGCAGGAACAAGAGTGTAGGTTACAGGGTCACAAGCAGGGAGCCAGGAAGGGACACCAAACAGAGAAGCACGGACAGCGCCCACTGCTCCTTGAAAGCATCCAGGGAGCCAGCGGCTGTGGCCCAGAGGAACTCTGTTTGGATACATGATCTAAGAGAGGAGTGGAAATAGGCCCCACCGTCACAAAGCACCTCCCCATCCAGCATCCTCCTCGTGGTATGGTGGATGACAACTTCACGGGGCCACAGATGGGGTATGGGTAAATCAGGAGGTGCGAGGAAAAGTGCAGCCAGAACCTAAGGAGAAGGTTCTGGGGGAGCTGTAACCTGGGGAAGAGGCTACTTGTGAGTATTAGAAGGCAGATCCAAGAAGACCACCTTGCACTTGGAGTGGAAGGGGGTGAGGTTTGCACTGGTTGCTAGTTACTGTGGGAGTTTATTCCACAGTCTCAGATCAGCCTCGGAGAAAGCTCTGTCTCCTGCACAGATGAGCTCTACCGTTAAGGTAAAAAGGTTGATTGTGCCAGAGTTGTTGTCCATGGTCTTCAAGGCAGAACTTCGGGCAATCATTTAAAATGTACAAAGTAGCAGAGGGTAGCTGTGTTAGTCTGTATCCACAAAAACAACGAGGAGTCCGTGGCACCTTAAAGACTAACAGATTTATTTGGGCATGGGTCAATGTACTGAATCAAGACAGTTTACTTCCTTGAAAATGAGGCCCAATACCTTGAATTTGATTATTCCTTAGAAAGCCAGTGGAGAGCACAGAGGACAGGCCTGAGGTGCTTGCAATAGCCAGTGTTGCTGAGGTGGTGTATAGCAGTGTTCTCTATAAGCTGGAGTTTAATAGGGGCTGAGCTTCATGGCCAGGTATATTGCATTGCTGTAATCCACACAGGAGCTGACAAGAATGTAAAATGAGGCCTGGTCATTATTTACCGGGATGTGATGGAGTTGCCTAGCCAGAAACACTCCTTAACTCGTGTCCATTACATAAGGCCTGGGACAACACACAGGACAATGGAAGTAAAACAAAGTATTCAGGGAACACATTATATTCTGTACATTAAATAAGGCAGCAGTCCTATGGGAAAGCTAGTATGTGATTATGTAATTAAGGACTGCAGTGCATGCACCCAATGGGGATGAATTAAGGTTGCAGAAGCAACCTTAAATCTGGCATTCCTAAGTGTTTGAGTGCTTGACTTTACAAGCATAATATTCTTTTAATGTAGTTTTTTGGGTGTAATTGTTGATATATTCTTAACACTACATAGTGCTCTTCATTGAGGGAGCTGTACATTCTAGAACCACAACAAGACTAAAAAGAGTCAATCCTCCAGGAAAAGAGAATGAACTAACCCTGCAAGATATGGATCTTCACTACTCTCTTTCCATCAAGTTGCTGATTGGTTCAAGATCCCAAAATGGGATGAGAGAAAAGAGGCATCATGCCTGTCTACTTAAACACCTTTTACGTAGAGTCTAGTACTTGTACTGATTCCTGCCCCAGGAACATCCAGTTCTGGTGGGGCCTAGGTCAACTCTTGACATTCAGTATCCTAACACTTTAACCCCAATATTGCTAATGGTGTTGAGAAAGTTACACCTCTACCCCGATAAAACGCTGTCCTCAGGAGCCAAAAAATCTTACCGCGTTATAGGTGAAACCACCTTATATCGAACTTGCTTTGATCCACCGGAGTGCGCAGCCCCCCCACCCCGGAGCGCTGCTTTATATCCGAATTCGTGTTATAGCAGGTCACGTTATATCGAGGTAGAGGTGTATTTTGAATGATTCCAGCACCATTATCAACCGCTCTGTTTATGGATCTCCAAACAATATTTTGACATGAGCATATTAAAATGGATGGTTAAACGAGAACATGTTCTGCTCCTGGAGTGGGTGTATCTAGAGCAAACTAGATTCATTTTGGATAAAGACACAGGGCTCTGCCTTGCCCTTGTGGGCATAGTCAAGACTTCCATTACAATCACCAGGATTGCTTCTGCTTATTCAAGGGAAGAACAGGGTCCTCCCTGCATAACAAGAGTTGTTTTGATGGATCAGGCCTGCATTTGTAAGTAGAAACTTACTGAGGCAAGAATAGCTTTTCAAACTCAAGCAGACTAACATGGCTTGAGGAGTTGCCCAGGTCAAGGCCGGGGCGGCTCTAGCCATTTCGCCGCCCCAAGCACGGCGGCACGCCACGGGGGGCGCTCTGCCGGTCGCCGGTCCCACGGCTCCGGTGGGCCTCCCGCAGGCGTGCCTGCGGATGCTCCACCGAACCCACGGGACCAGCGGACCTTGCGGGAGGTCCGCCAGAGCCACCTGCCGCCCTCTCAGCGACCAGCAGAGCGCCCCCCGCGGCATGCCGCCCCAAGCATGCACTTGGCGTGCTGGGGCCTGGAGCTGCCCCTGGTCAAGGCATACATTAAGTGGACCTGCACAGCAGTTTTATTTTTGCATTTGAGAGCAATAGACCAGTCATTACATGCAGGGAGGAGCTCTTTTCTACCTCAATTGAAATTGGTATCATAATCCAATTACTTGCATTTGAGGTGAGCTCAGCACTGAAGGAGAGAGGCCCTGCCCCCCTCTTTTGGGTTGCCCTATTGCTAAATTCCCCTTCATTAATCAAAACGGCTACAAAACTACACATGGACAATATTCTACATTAGTTTAGAACAGGGAGATAATTTGCTCATCTGAAAGAGGAAGAATGTTCTTTCACATGTACTAGCCTTGTAATCCTATAGTAGTCCTTGAAAAATTAAATTGTGCATCTCATGTTAATTTTGATTTACGTTTTCAGTCACTTGAGTTTACAAATCATTTCTACAACAGGAAAATGTTTATATTTCAAAACTTGGGTAGATGAAACTCATTCAGTTCAGACTTTACACACAACCAAAATTAAAATGTAGATAGACCAAGCACGGAAAGTTTCAGGGCAATGAAGACTGGGGTACTTGTCTACATTTAGTATGCAGCAAGCTGGGGTGTGAATGGACAGTGCACTAGCCTATCATGCACTAACTGGCCCTGTGGACCCAGCTACCACAAACTATCAAGTTACAGTAGGAGTACATCAAACTGCACTACAGAACTTATTGTGTGTGGAAGCTGGGTCCACAGGACCAGTTAGAACATAGCACTTAAATAGCTGTGTAAGCAAGCCCTGGGTGTTTACACTGAAACACACACCAACTGTCACAACAGTATGCACATAAAGCTTTGACTCACGTTAAATAAATGTTATCTCACAGCTAAGGCACATACAGGATATAAGATGTAATATCCCATAATAGGTGAGTATTTTCACTAACTCACTTAGATCACGACAACAGAGACTAAAGGTTGTAAGTCACTTGAGTCCTTTCTGAAGAAATAAATGGAGACACTAGGGTTCACGTGTATTTAAAATGTAAAGCCAGCATAAAAGTTACATTGCTTATAATTGTCAGTATCTAGTTCAGTTATAAGAATGTTGTTTATTAGATTTTAAAAAGATCCTTTTCCCCTCTGACAGTTTAGAGGTCATACCTGCTCATTAAAAAGATTCTCCATTATAAGAGACAGGTTTGGAAAAGCTTAATACACAAGCTTCTTTGGTATTTCCCAAGTAAATTCTTCTCTTCCAAAGTGCCCATAACATGCAGTCTGTTGATATATTGGTCTCTTCAAATCCAGTTCCCTGCATAAAAAGAAACAGAAGTATTTTTTTAAGTCTACCACAGCACAGGATACAAGTATATTAGTGCATCAAGATATTCTGATGCCTCTTTCATACAAACAAGGGGAATTTTGCACTGCCAGTGCAAACTATAATCTCTCCTCCATGAAATCATCCAGATTTACAAAGGGAACAGCAGCCATAGAATGGATTCAGGGTCCAGTATTAGCACTTGAAAACTAACAGTGGAATGCCTGAAAATCTAACATCAGAGGTAATATCAGTATGCAGCTAGTAGCAGAAACATACATTCTTAGTTGACATCAGGTATTTATGTATCATCTACCAGGTGGTTATGACTTGGATCACCTAGCTCAGCCAGTGTTCACAAAATGTGCCTATGGACTTGAAATGTTTTTCTCCTATGCCTGTGCAAGTCTGTGGAAGGATGCTTTATTCATTTTAAATGTAACATAGGGTATATTCAAATGTAGCCATAACACAGTCAAAGACAGATCAAATCCTCGTGTAGGACATCCAAGAAAGGACCTTTGAAGGACAGTACTTCCACACTAGCAAGTCTAAACACTAAATGCCAATTTTCACAATGATCATGGATTCTGCCAGATGAATGTTTTCCAAGCCAGCTTGTTTTTGTCTACACTAGGACTTTTGACCTGATAACACCCATCAGTAAATAGATGCCAGCATAGCTGCCCTGGTGCAAGATGCTAGTGACAGGCAAAGCAGCTTTTTGCACGGGTGGAGCGTAACCCTGCTTGCAACCAGGGTAAATTGCACTAATGCCAGTCTAGTGTAATAAGGGTTTATCGTGCCTATGATTGAGGTTTACAGCTACTGTAATGGTCAATCTTGGATTAAAAATTTTATTAAAGCGAATGTTAAAAAAATTATATAATACAAAGGTTGGGAAAAGTGTGTTTGTACATCTGGGTATAGCGCTTAGATTATCCACAAATACAAAATTAGTTTTTAAAAGTTATATGATACATAGAGTACATAATCAGCAATAACCCAAATGTAGATGAATAGATTTAACAATACAGTTTAGATATTAGAATCTCAATACACGGGTTCATCACTCATGAAAAGTTGCACGGAGATTTGGTTGTGGAAAGCAAATTATACCAATGAGTGGAGATTGTCCCTCAGAAATTGAGAATTAGGTTCGTTGTCCATTTAAAAAATATAATCCACGAGCAAAGTATTTGTTACTTTCCTGACTCTGCTTCTCATCTGCACTCCAGTTCATCCCTTCTGGTACTGCCAATGTCCAGTGATGTGTTCTATGTAGATGTCTCTCGACCACCTGATGGCATCCGACACCCTGAGTTGCTGCGTCAGCCAAGTGTAGCGTTGACCAATTCCTCATTCTCTCAGCACTCGCTCTTACTGGGGTCCCATGCACCCAAGGCTCCAATGATCAGTGCATGTGTCTGGACCCGGTAACCTTAGCTCTCAAGGTTTCGGCCAGAGGGGCGTATTTCTCTACACTGGACTTGTGTCCCAATATCAGCCAACGTCTGAATCAATATGGGCCTTTACTGCATTTCACTGTAATGAAAGTTTAATTGAATCCAGGCTCACTGTACTTGTTAATCTTTATTTGAAGGGTTTATGTTGATGTGACGTTATTGATATAAATGGGAACCATATAGAACATGGGTTGCAACCAAGGTCCTGTAGTGGCACCAAATCCTAAGTAAAGGGGGTCATATAAGGTGTCTAAGACCAGGTTCTGGGTTGCTGGTTATGATTATGCTGTCTGTATGTCTGTGTATCATTTTGTAGTTGAAGTTATAAGTATTCGCTCTGTACTGTCTGTATTTTGTATTATGCTCTGCCTCTGGGAAGTGTCCCAGACAAGCTGATGTTAGCCCTGCATAGCTGGCTTGATGGCCCATTAAGGACCATCAGCTACACAATTGACCCATGGAGAGAAGGCAGACACGCCTTGTGACTCAGCGAAGTATGCAGAGACTTGTCCTTGTGACTGCAGACTCCATTTTTGCTGTAATTTTCCACTGTGAGGACAAAGGGATTCTTACACCTGGAAAAGTCTATATAAGGCTGATGCATCATCTCCATTTTGTCTTCAATCCTGCTTCTGACCTCTGGAGGGACTTTGCTACAAACTGAAGCTTTACACAGGGGACTGAACGACCCATCCCGGTGGGGGATGTATTCCAGAGACTCAATTTGAACCTGCAGTTTACTCCATCACTGCTGCAAGCCTGAACTAAGAACTTTGCCATTACTGTATGTAATTGATTCCATTTAACCAATTCTACCCCTATCTCTACCTTTTTCCCTTTGTAAATAAACCTTTAGATTTTAGATTCTAAAGGATTGGCAACAGCGTGATTTGTGGGTAAGATCTAATGTGTATATTGACCTGGGTCTGGGGCTTGGTCTTTTGGGATCGAGAGAACCTTTTTCTTTTATTGGGGTGTTGGTTTTCATAACCATTCATCCCCAGGACAAGTGCACTGGTGGTGATACTGGGAGACTGGAGTGTCTAAGGAAATTGCTTGTGTGACTTGTGGTTAGCCAGTGGGGTGAGACCAAAGTCCTTTTTGTCTGGCTGGTTTGGTTTGCCTTAGAGGTGGAAAAACCCCAGCCTAGGGCTGTAACTGCCCAGTTTAAGCAATTGGTCCTGATTTGGCACGCTCAGTTGGGTCCCGCCAGAATCGCTCCGTCACAGTTGAATATAGGTGATTGCTTACTCTACTGTTCTTAAGCTAGTTTCCTCTTGAGCACCTCAGGAGGTCATCTAGTCCAATCCCCTGCTCAAAGCAGGACCAACACCCACTAAATCATCCCAGCCAGGGCTTTGTCAAGCCAGGCCTTAAAAACCTCTAAGGATGGAGATTCCACCACCTTCCTAGGTAACCCATTCCAGTGCTTCACCACCCTCCTAGTGAAATATAGTGTTTCTTAATATTCAACCTAGACCTTCCCCACTGCAACTTGAGATCATTGCTCCTTGTTCGGTCATCTGCCACCACTGAGAACAGTCTAGATCCATCCTCTTTGGAACCTCTTCAGGTAGTTGAAGGCTGCTATCAAATCTCCCCTCACTCTTCTCTTCTGTAGACTAAACCCCAGTTCCCTCAGCCTCTCCTCGTAAGTCATGTGCCCCAGCCCCCTAATCATTTTCTTGGCCACCTCTGGACTCTCTCCAATTTGTTCACATCCCTTCTGTAGTGGGGGGGACCAAAACTAGACACAATACTCCAAGTGTGGCCTCACCAGTGCTGAGTAGAGGGGAATAATCACTTCCCTTGATCTGCTGGCAGTGCTCCTACTAATACAGCCCAATATGCCATTGGCCTTCTTGGCAACAAGGGCACACTGCTGACTCATATCCAGCTTCTCATCCACTGTAATCCCCAGGTCCTTTTCTGCAGAACTGCTGCTTAGCCAGTCGGTCCCCAGCCTGTAGCAGTGCATGGGATTCTTCCGTCCTAAGTGCAGGACTCTGCACTTGTCCTTGTTGAACCTCATCAGATTTCTTTTGGCCCAATCCTCCAAGTTGTCTATGTCACTCTGGACCCTATCCCTACCTTCCAGCGTATCTACCTTACCCCCCATCTTAGTGTCATCTGTGAACTTGCTGAGGGTGAAATTAATCCCATCATCCAGTTTATTAATATTATTGTCAGGATTATTGTCCTGGCTATTGCCCAAGCCTTTAATAACTAAGGTAAAGTGGAACAAGTACCACCAAGATAGCAATAGATCTTCAAGCTGGAAAGAGGCTTTGTGGTCCAGAGCATGCAGGAGCCAATATCAGGACCACATATCATACCAAAAAAACAGGAGTACTTATGGCACCTTAGAGATTAACAGATTTATCTGAGCATAAGCTTTCATGGGCTACAGCCCACTTCATCAGATGCACAGAATGGAACATATAGTAAGAAGATATATATACAGAGACATGAAACGGTGGACGTTGCCACACCAACTCTAACAGGCTAAGTAAGATGAGCCATTATCAGCAGGAGGGGGGAACCCCCCCCCACAACTTACAGTACTGACATTTGGACACGACGACTTTAAAACGAGATGTAAGGGCCTGATCCAAAGCCTACTGCAATCAACGGAAAAAATTCCTATCGACTCCAATAAGCTTTGCATCAGGCCCTAATTTAGAAGATGCTAATACTGGAAAGGCCAAGTAAATGAGCAACAAAGCAGCAAGACTGTCACAGGGTGGGGCTCCCTCAGCAATCAGACCTCACACACTCCTGCATAGGTTCAACACCATGTGCGTTATTTACAATGTGCTGTACAAGTGCTTGTGCCCCACAACATAAGGCTTTTACTTTCTCCTCAGACACAGGGAGAGATCTCAGCTCTCTGAGATCATGGGCTAGCCCTTCTTTCCAGCCTTCCTCTCCTCCCCTGTCTCTTAACTATCCCCAGCTGATGAGCTGAATCACCTTGTTAGTTGTTTAATCATCCAGTCTTTATGATTAAGGGGGAGAGGAATAGCTCAGTGGTTTGAGCATTGGCCTGCTAAACCCAGGATTGTGAGTTCAATCCTTGAGGAGGCCACTTAGGGATCTGAAGCAAAAATTGGTCCTACTAGTGAAGGCAGGGGGCTGGACTCAATGACCTTTCAAGGTCCCTTCCAGTTCTAGGAGATTGGTATCTCTCTCCAATTATTACCTTTAACCAATTATCTCCTTAGTTTGGCCCATGTGGGGACACTTGCAGAGCACATAGAGTGATGAATAAGCCTTAGGCTATTTACACCCTGTCACAAAGGCTCCAAAACTTTTGGCTCCTTCTTGATTGGAACAGATCACCTGTGGTACTCAAAAGAGTGAAAATGGATTGTGAGGAAGGGATTAATCTAGCCATATGTATTAAACCATGTTGCATTGATGTTATTAAACCAACAAAAATCACAGAAGTCAAGAGGGCCTGGGTGTTATAATAAAATAAGAAGAATATAGTAAGAAGTCACTGAAGACATCAGCTTATCAACAGCAAGAGTGAAAACAGCAAATTAGAATTTAGATTGTACTAGCAGATTGAGTCCAGTCTGAATACTGGTCACTACCACAGGAAGGATATTACTTTCCAGAGTACAGTATATAATAAAGGTGGCAGTCTAGGCCTGCATGTCTATCTTCAGAAAAGCTATAAAATGCTGTCCTCTGAAGTGTACTATGGAAGTGATGATCTTACTCAAGAGATCTGCTCCCTCTGCGGATGCAAGAGTTAAGAGCTGATTGAAGAGTAGTAAAGATTTAAAGATACCGGCAGAAAGTTTCTCCACATTTTGACATTATAAACTTGGAAAGAAATTTTTTGTCTGATTATTTAAGGTACTGTGACAGTGCAGGACTCAACTCTGTGGCACCTCCTGCTGGTCATCCAGGGAATCACCTCTTCCAGCCTCTGGAGCACCCTCTGCAGGCCAGTGTCCCGCTTGCTGCTGGCCCCATGTCCCTCCTGGACCCTGCTGCCCCTTTTCACTGGGGTTCTGCCCCTGGCAATACCCCCCCAGTCTCTATGGGCCTCCCCTCTCAGGGGAACCCCCAACCCTCTATCCCCACCTTGCCTCAGTCTGGGCTACTGCCAGTCACCATCAAGCCCCCACGCACTGGGGCAGACTGCAGTGTAAAAGCCACTCATCATAGGCAAGGGGGTTCGGACCTGCTGCCTTCCTCTGCCTCCCAGTACCTCTGTGGGTCTTGGACCAGGCCCTGCAGCCTGGGGAGTTGCCAGCCTGGAGCTCCCCTGCTCCTCTGGCCTTTCCCCAGCCCTGCCTCACTCCCAGTCCCCTTTCTGCAGGCAGCCAGGCCCTGCTCTCTCCCAGCCTGGAGAGAGACTCCTTCTAGGCCTCTGGCTCCCAGCCTTTTTATACAGGCCAGCGGTGGCCTGATTGGGGCGTGGCCCAGCTGCGGCCAGGGCCGGCTCTGGCTCTTTTGCCGCCCCAAGCAAAAAAAAAAAAAAAAAAGGAGAGGGAGGAGGGGATGCCGGAGCCGCAAAGCAGGGGGAAAAAAAACAAACAAAAAAAACCCCACACAGCGCGGCAAAGCGGGGTGGGGGGGACAAAAAAACGGCGTGGTTGGAACTGCAAAGCTGGGGAGAAAACAACAACAATAAAAAACAACAACACGGTGCGACCCGAGCAGTAAAGCAGGGGGAAGGGGTGGGGAACAAAAACAAAAAAATGGTGCGGCTGGAGCAGCAAAGCAGGGTGGGGGGAACAAAAAACCAGCACGGCTGGAATGGCAAAGCGGGGTGGGGGGGGGGGGGGACCTGCAGCACAGCCGGAGCGATAAAGCAGGCAGGGAGGGGGAGACAAAAAACAAAAAAACATGGCATGGCTGGAGCGGCAAAGCAGGGGGAAAAAAAACCCAAAAACCCCATAGGGCGGTCGGAGCCAGGGGCTCCCTGTGCTGCAGAGTGTGCGCCTGGTCTAGTGGGGGGGAGGGGGAGGGACGGGTGGGAGAGAGAAGGGAGCGGCCAGCGCTTCAGCGGGGCGCTCACCCCATGGCCCCGATCGCCGTGCCGCCTGCCGGGTGGGCTCCGCGCTGCTCCGGTCGGCAGGAGGGAAGGACGCGGGCTGCCCTGCCAAGTTTGCTGCAGGGCGCTCCCCTCCTCCGCCCCCTACAGGGCGGCCAGAGCAGCAAACAAACAAAAACAAAAAGCGTCAGTGCCGCCCTAGGATTGGGCGGAATGCCACCCCCTAGAATCTGCCGCCCCAAGCACCAGCTTGCTCAGCTGGTGCCTGGAGCCGGCCCTGGCTGCGGCCGCTTCCCCAACCGGCCGTCCCCAGCCACAGCCATCTCCAGGGCTGCTTTCAACCCCTTCTATTTTAGGAGCGGGGTAGCCACCCCGCTACAGGTACATAAATAACTTAAGTGATGGTTACACTACAGAGCTTACAGCTGCGCAGCTGCATCACTGGAGAACTCTCCCGTTGACTTAATTACTCCAGCCCCCATGAGCAGTAGTAGCTATGTTGGCAGGAGAATCTCTCCCATGGACATAGCGCTGTCCACACTCGGAGGGGTGGCTTATTCGCACCCTTGACTGACATAACTTGTACCAACCTAAGCTGTAGTGTGAACATAGCCTTTCTACTTCTGTAATGCATCCAGGTTTTCCTCAGACACAATATATCTGAAACTCCACAATACTATTTATAGTCCCCATCAGACTAGAACCATATTACGGATGCTGGATTGAAGAGTACGTGTGCAATTAAAGCAATGTTTTCAAAATTCTGAAAGGGATTCTTAAGTTTATATTAGCACTTTACACAGATAAGGAGTTCAAAACTGACACCTAGGAGCAGACAGGCAATTCCCCGTAACAATTCACATCACAGGCACCGGCTTCTGATGCTCAACCCCAGCTCAGCCCCAGGCCCCACCCCCAGGCCACCTCTTCCCCTCCCATTCCCCCAGGCCCCGCCCCCATTTCATCCCTTCCCCCAGCTGGAGCATCCAGGGAGACAGCGCCCATGATTCACGTAAAGAGTCCGATGAATCAGTGACCAAAGGTAAGTATTAGGGTCAGACTGCACCCCACCCCTCTGTGCAAGCCTGCAAGTGCTGGTCAGGGAGCACCTACCCCCCTCCCTTTCTGACCCCCCCAGAAGCGAGGGGCCAAGCACAAGCGCAGTCTTTATGCTCCCCTGAGTGCAAGGACTGCACTGGGCTAGTGTCACCAGCCACACCATGGTGGAAGCAGTGTAAAAAATGGAATAGAACAGCTTTGATGGCTGCACAGGGTTTTCCCCGCCCCCAATACGGCTGTTGATTAGGTGACATCGTCAATGGTTTTATTACTTTCAGCCACAACTGGATTTAGGCTCAGGACTTTAAGCCAAGTCCCTAGTACTTTTACCCAATGTTGTGGTTATTATGAGAGCATCTAATAAACATGTGCAAGGGTCTACCAAATTTGCAACCGTGAAAATCACATCGCAGACCATGAAATCTGGTTTCCCCTGGGAAATTTGGTTTCCAGCCACCCAGATCTGAAGGCAGAGCAGAAAGCAGCAGCTGCTGGTGGGGTGCCTAGCTCTGAAGGCAGCGCCATCGAGAGCTGCAGGAGCAGCACAGAAGTAAGGGTGGCGAAGGCGTACCATGCCATCCTCACTTCTGTGCTGCTGCTGGCGACAACACTGCCTTAAGAGCTGGGAGCCTGGCCAGCAGCTGCCACCCAGCTCTGAAGGCAGCACTGCTGAGAGCAGCAGCACAGATGTAAGAGTGGCAATATCACAACCCCCCTACAACAGGCTTGCGACTCCCTTTTGGGTCAGAGCCCCCACTTTGAGAAACACTGCAGAGAAAGCACACATTTTTTGTGGGTTGGTCACGGCATAAATAGCCGTGTCATCCGTGAAATTTGCTATTTATGTCGTGACCAACCCATGAAAAAAATGTATGTTTTCTCTGCAATTTAAGTAGACTCCTAAAACATGGGACTAGCTGGCTGCCTTTTAAACCAAGTTTACTCAAGTTCAAATGGGCTTTATAAGATTGCAGCACTATTTTTAAGGTTGGCTCTTTGTTCCAGATCACTAGTTGGGTTTTCACCTCATTATCAAACTAAACACTTTCCTGAAATGGAGCAAATATTTGCAGTAGCTGGCCCAAAAATCCACCTCTCCAGAAGTGAATGGTGACATGCTTGCTACAGCTCCTGATGGCTAGCAACAGCAATTGGACTGCCAATTTCTGAAAAGGGCCAGATTCAGATGTATTCAACTTGAGTGAGGGTTATTTATTCCACAGACAATCTCACTGATTCAGTGGGATTATTTGTGAAGTAAGTATATCAGAAGCTGGACCATAGGTAGCAACACCCTGTGGAACAGCTGCCACAAAGGGAGAGAGTGCAGGGAAGCCTCATTATAGAGCAGTCCTCTGTAGAAGTGGGAGTCTTCAGATGAACTAGGGAGGTAGGAACACTAGGTAACCCAGTGGCAGATGCTGTTAGGCAATCTTGTCTATGACACAGAGGAACTGTACTGACGTTTAGTTACACATTGACAGGCACACTACATTACCCTGGTCATGAGCCACAGTGAAATGCAGTGCACTGCCATGGTCATAATTAGGGCCCTACCAAATTTGCAGCTGTGAAAAACATGTCAAGGACCATGAAATCTGGTCTCCCCTGTGAAAGCTGGTCTGTTGTGTACTTTTACCCTATACTATAGGCATAAAAGTATACAAAAGTACACAGTATTTCTCAAACTGGAGGTCCCGACCCAAAAGGTGGTAACAAGCCTACTGTAGGGGGATCGTGGTATTGCCACCCTTACTTCTACGCTGCCTTCTGAACTGAGTGGCCAGAGAGCGGCGGCTGCTGGCCAGGCACCCAGCTCTGAAGGTAGCACTGCTGCCAGCAACAGCACAGAAATAAGGGCTGCACAGTATGAACACATCTGCAAAATCTGCTAGTTAAGATGTGACCAACCCATGAAAAATGTTTCATTTCCCCACGATTTAAGTAGACCCCTAGTTATAATCATGTGTAAGCTAAGATGTGTGGCCACAAATTGTACCAGAACTAAACAGCATTATCACTTTCTTACAAGCTTGGTAAAAATATGTAGTATAGACAAGTTTTATGGGCAGGATGTTTTAAACCATTCTACAGGGAGGACCTCACTTGAGGACTGGTTTTAGGCCTCCGAGTGGAGCTGTTTGTGTAGAGGGGAGGACACAAAGATGGCGCTAATGGGTATTTTAATGATTATAAATTGTTTCAGAATCTGGAGTACAGGAGCCAAACACTTGAATTTAAATTGTTCAACTGTCTATTGTACTAGAGTGAACCGTCAATGTGTGTAAGTTCTCCAATGGGAGACAAACCTTATAATGACTCCAAGGCGTAGATCAAAGTTTTCTGTACAATTTCAAGCAGCTCTTCTTCTGATCTATCTGAAGTGCCATAGTGGAACACAGAAATGGCTAGAGGATGGCTCAGACCAATAGCATAAGATAGCTGTAGGATACACACATCAAACCAAGTTAGAAATTGCAGTTCAAGTCAGCACTCTTCTGCTTTACAAAAATAGAGACCTACCTAGTTTTAAGATTTCCTGCAGTACACATAAGGTATTTCCTTTAGGACCTGTTTTTTGTATTCCATTACGGCATGCTCCTGCTGTATTGTGGTCTGGAACCTTCCCCTAGTCAAACAGCTAGTATTGGACCAGTGTTGCTGGACCTACCATCTTACCCTGAACTAGGACTTGGAAGGGGCACTACCATGGGGAAAATGGGTGCGCCTTTTTGCTTCCTTATGATGTATAAGTGAAGCTGGGAAGATTTGTTGTTTCTGTTTGTTTATATTAGAAATTTAACTCAACTATCCTGTTTGATTGGAAGACTATGCTTGACTGGGCAAATATTTGAAAGAAATGCTATGCAGGTGAAACCAGAAAAATTAAGAGGGGAAGTGCTTTCTGCTCAGCCTATCAGAATCCTTCTGACTGGCTACCTGAACTCAAACACTTCCAAGGATAGCCCTTCTGCTAAAGAGTCAACACCTCCTTCCCCTGTTGCCAAGAGAGCTCAAAACTCAACTCTCTGTGTTCCAAGAGGAAAACCATGAATAAAACAGGAAAAACTGATTTGACAATCCTGATATTTCATAAGTAAAAAAGCAAGGCAAAAGGGCAACCTTGACTTGGCAATTTTCACTTTTGGTGCTTTACTTTCCCATGATAACATTGTTTGATTGCAACCTACAAAACTATTAGATCTTTGTACACCTAAATAATTGAACCTTTATGTATTCCCGTACATGGAATTTCTGTCTAGCATGAGCCTTCTGTCATGCTATGTGTCTGCGATGCACTTGCTGCAGCTATTGTGTCTGGAGTTATGGGATAGTTGTCACAGACAGAACAATAGCTAAGTGTACTTTGTCTCTATACATTGCACCGATTTTCCACAAAAATTGGTTAGCATGGAAATAATTTCCAGAGCAGAGTCAGTTCAGCTGGCAGAGACTCTTACTACAACACTCAACAGCCCCATGACAGTGACACCACTCATTTCAGTGTCTTATTGATAATTTCCTACCTCTGATTGACTGTTTGCACCAACTACCCACTACTTCACAAGACCTTAGCTGCCAGTTGTACTTCTGTGCTCTTCTCCATCCTCTCTCCCCATCGCTATTCCTTACCTCTACTGTTTATATCCACTGTCGCCCTAGTTTTCAATGTACTAATCCCCCTTGCCTCTCTTCCTTCCCTGACGCCTGCCTCATTGGGGTGGCCTTTTCAAACACACGTAGCATTGGCCTTCTGCACTCCCACTAAAGTCAAGAATGTTAGGCCAATGCTGCATTCTTTCCCCTCTCTTCACCCTTTACCTATCATGTGTGTACAGTGCCTAGCAGAACAGGACCCTGTTCCTAATTGGGACCTCTAGGTGCTGTGTCATTATTAGTCATTATCAGGTCATTGCAGGAACCACGGGTGCTATGAAACCTCAGCTCAAGTGTTTAACGGTGGAACAGCTCTGCCCTCTAATGTATATAAGGCTGTAGTGTGCTGAATGAAAGCTGATACACAGCAGTCACCCAGAACAATTATGCATACTTGCTGGTATTGCATGCTGCCTAGACAGTCATCATGTTTTATTTGTTTTGTATTAGTTTTGGGCCCAGTCATGGCCTTATGTGGTACTATCTGTATAAGGGTCAGGCAACTCATCAGAGCACCACCCAAAAGCTACAGGCCCCAAGGATTCATGCATAAGGAAGGGAAACAGAATTTAATGTAACTGTACAGAAACGAGGCAAGGCATGCAAGGTGCAGGGAATGAGACTGAGCTCTTGCCTCTGAGTGCATATATTTTTCTCCGCACTCATTCAACTCATGGCTTTGTCTCTTCCGTATAACAATGCAGTGTTACTACTGCAATAGAGTTCTGTTGTATAAAAAACACGTTTGAAGTGATGATTGCAAAGTCAAGCATGTACAGGCTAGGAAATGCTCAAGCAACCTTAATTCAGCCCCCCGGGCACATGCATTACAATACTCTTTAATTCCATGATCACGTATAATTTTTTCCCCCGGACCCCTGCCCAATAAAGTGCACAGGATGGATGGCGCTCACTTAGTGAATAATCTTTTGTCCTCATCTTTCTATGTACGCCCACCTCCCCCTCCCCCCGCACTATTTATTGCTCAGGTTAAGATTTTGTCATGGTTATTTTTAGTAAAAGTCAGGGACAGGTCACGGACAATAAACAAAAAATCATAGAAGCCCATGACCTGTCTCTGATTTTTTCTAAAAATAACCAAGACAAAACTGAGGAGAGGGGGAGGGGGGAAAGGAGAACCGAAGCCCAAGCAGGGAGGGATGAGAGCCTAGACCCACTGCAGAAGGTGGGTTCCAACACCCATTGTCGGTGGTGACTGGGAGCTGCAGGGGGCCTCCTCCACCACTTGTAGCAGCAGAGAACTCCAGGGTCCCCCCACCGCCCTTGGTAGCTCAGAGCTCCAGGGCCCCCATCAGCTGACCACGCTGAGGCTGGAAAATGTTACAGAGGTCTCAGAAAGTCACGTAATCCATGACTTCCGTGACATAATCTTACCCTTATTTATTGCCCACCCTCCAAAGCCTGCACTAGTTACACAATCATAAGTTTACTCGCTGAAGTATCTGAGTGCTTCACCAACATAAATACAGTTATCTTCACAACACCCTACGAGCTAAAATGGTGTTGTTCCCATGTTACAGAGGAGAAACTGGGATGGATTACGGCCACCCTTTTCAATGTTTACTAATGTTGGGAACCCAGCTACAGATGCTTAAGGGGTAATTTTTCAGAGCAGAGCTCCCATTGACTTCCGTTGCAGTAGTAGATTCTTAAGTGGGGCAATCAAGAAAGGTGGAAGATAATCAGTGGCCACCTGTGAATGATTTGGTTGAAGTGAGTTGCCCAGCACCACAGGAACTCTTTAGAGGGGCAGGGACAGAATTCAGTTCTTCAGGACAGCATTTGATTGTCTTTGCCATAAGACCATCTTTCCTCTGCCGGTAATTCTTTACCTCATTCACTACATATCTTCCAACTTCTGAAGCAAATGAGCCCCCAATCCTAAGGACAAAAGCCTTATTCATTACAGAGCCTGATTAATTTCCTAAACACCATCTATCCTTTGTAGTGATGGGGCTAGGGGGTCCAGTGGAAAATAGTTAAATTACATGATTACATACTAGAGAAACAAGGTGGATGAAGTAATATCTTTTATTGCACCAACTTCTCTCACCACAGAAGTTGGTCCAATAAAAGATATTACTTCACCTACCTTGTCTCTCTAATATCCTGGGGCTAACCAGGGCCACCCAGAGGATTCCGGGGGCCCGGGGTCTTCGGCGGCGGGGGGCCCTTCCGTTCCGGGACCCGCCGCCGAAGTGCCCCCGAAGACCCGCGGCGGGGACCCCCCGCCGCCGAATTACCGCCGAAGCGGGACCCGCCGCCAAAGCGCAACCCGGGTCGGTAATTCGCGGAGGGGGTCCCCGCTGCGGTCTTCGGCACTTTGGCGGCGGGTCCCGAACGAAGGGCCCCGCCGAAGACCGGGCTGCGCTTCGGCGGCGGGTCCCGCTCCGTCTTCAGCGGTAATTCGCCAGCGGGGGGTCGTTCCGCCCTGGAGTGGAAGGACCCGCCGCCGGCGAAGAAGCAGCTCCTGCGCCCCGGCGCAAGAGTTTGCCGGGCCCCGGGAGTGAGGGACCCGCTCGGGGCCCCGCCGAAATCTGGTGGGGGCCTGGGGCAAATTGCCCTCTGGGGCCTCTGGGCGGCCCTGGGGCTAACACAGCTACAACAATACTGCAAATATGATCACACAATATCATAATCATGCATATGACCAAGGAAACCAAATAAGGTTGCACAGGCAGCCTTTCATTCTGGCATTTCCTAATTTTGGAATGCTTGACTTTGCAACCTTAACATTCGTTTCCTGTCATTTTGGGGATGTAATTTGTATTTTCGTAAAAAGCAATCTGAAAAAAACAAATTTTTATCATGTGGAACCATATTGACTCTCATATGGGTCATGAGCAGGGCTGAGACATTTAGATTTTTGCCTTCCGAGGTAATGGGTAGAGAAGCACAGCCTAGTAGTCCTGTGTGGACCAGCCACTGGAAGGTGGGGGGCAAGGAAGAGACATTGTACCAGTGGGGTTCACAGTTATTTGCTAGAGAATCAGCAACTCTGGGTTCAGTTACAGGTTCTGGGGGTAGGATGTTCTCTCTAGTGGTCAGACTCTTTGTCCCTGTGCCCCCAACATGTTGACTGTCCCCCTTTTCTTCAGCTTTTGTTCCAGACCTGGTTTTCTACTATTTCAACCCTCATCCCACAGCTTTTGTTGCTTTCAGCCTTCCTCTCCTCCCTCTGCTCCTTATCCTTTTGCACTGTAATCAGGCTGCCTCCCCCAAGCTTTCTGGGTGGCAATAGGGGGCATTAAGAATATAGAAAGAAGGTCTCCTTGCTCAGTTCCAATACCTGCCACCACAGTGGTCTCCAGCAGCCAAGAAAAGCCATTGCAAGCTAAATCCTGCTCAGCCACCATGGCCCTGGAATGGAGCATGCTCTGGCTCTGGGGATGGCACATATACAGTCCAATCAGCATGCAGGAGCTATGTGGGGATAGAGCATGCTCAGTGCAGATGGAATCCTCATAAAATGTAGCTGCCAGCCTCTAACATCTCCACTGAGGATGTGCAAACTGTGATTTTTCAGAGGCTTGTAACTTGTCCAAATTTGGGTTTTCACAGGGACCACAGGAGGCACACTGACACCAGGGTGACCCCCACCAAATTTCAAGCCCTTTCTCCAAATCATTGAGGTGCCAGAGTTTCTCATTAAAGCTAAGCATTTAAAATGGGCCAAACAGCATTCTTCTTCACCCTCATTCTTGGCAATAACTGAACATTTTTTGCTGAAACTTACCAAAAAAATCAATCTGAAACCTACACCCAGAATGAAAAACTTCAACCCAAATGGTTTAACTCTGGCAAAAGTATAAGCAACTGAAAACACGGTCTTATCATTCAAAGTGTTAGGCAGCCTGAAGTATAGAGATGGCTAAGAGAACTATTTATAATGTGTTTAGCAGGGTATGCTTGCTCTTGATTTTACCCTTCTTACCTGGATCAATACTCTTCTACAGAGACCAGCTTTCACTAGGGATTTTGCAACCCAGCGAGCTGCATATGCTGCTGAGCGATCAGCTTTGGAAGGATCTTTCCCAGAGAAAGCACCTCCTCCGTGGGCTCCCCAGCCTCCATAAGTATCAACAATGATCTTTCGGCCAGTCAGTCCAGCATCACCCTGTAGGGCAAACAATTACACGTTGACTTGACAAACCCAGGCTCTGTGTATAAATGAATTCCAACACCACTATGGATTAATTGCTTGTATTTATGTCAGAAACAAAATAAGCCCAATCAATGGGTTGCTATCTGTCTCTTTCTAGGCCGTTATTTGATGTAGCCTACGTGGGTAAGGTGGAATTTTACGTAGGATGTGCCACAGTTTGTACTGTAGTAACTCTAAAAGATTGATATGAACACAGCCCATTTTTGAAAGACACAGTAAAACCTATTCCCTTTGTCATTTCCCATATCCTGCATGGAGCATAATGTTGGAACTGCTGGCCACTGAACATGTTTAGTGACACTTTGTGGGATTATTCACCCTTTCAAGGGGAAAGAGCAGTGGTTTACAGTAAAACTCAACTTCACTAAATAAGGCAAAAGGCTAGTCAGGATTTGCCTTTAGTTATCTAGTGAAATCTGTACACCATTGACTAGATTGTACCTTGCAGGCACTGCCCCAGTGGGGAGCTGCACCACTCCAGCACAGGTCATCTGACTCCCAGGCACAATGCCATCCAGTGCACACGGGGGGTGCATGAACTTCAACCCCCCGTTTAAGAGGTGCACATAGTTCCCACCTATGTAGCAAGATGCCTGGAGAAAAGGGGGAAGGAACATTGGCATTATTTACTTCCCAACCCCTCTGGGGAATTGTTATCACTGTGGGGAGTATCTCTATGGCAGTCCAGTACTCACCTGAATTTGGCCATTTGTTACACCACTTGTATAAGGTAGGGAAGAGGTTTTTTATTTTCTTCTCCCTACTGCACACCCATGTAAGGGCTAATCAAAATCAAGCTCCGTGTGGGTAACTGAAACACTGAACTAATTCCAGGTTCTGATGTACGGTGAGGATTGTGTCTCAATCTTAAATTGCACAGCCATCCGAATAGCATTAACCACACAAATTACTCTAAGTGCTAAGCGTTATAGGTATTGTGAAATCAACTCAAGTGCTTCAAGTCAAGAATTTTAGCAAGTAATTTAAGAGTCAGTTTGTTTAATATTCAACTTTCTGTAATGATTGAAGTATATTTTGTCATTGATAAAGATTCAAGAATCTCTACATATCCATTCTTGATTGGCCAAACAATTATAGGATCAGTGTGGATGCTAGCTTCCTCACATCCTCCTGATGACTGAGTATAAGCAGAAGTGACCAAGTTTCCTTAAAAATGTAGTTGAGACTTGTATTGTTTCACTAAATCAGTACATTTAATTGTTTTGAGGGAGAACATTTAGAAAGGACATCGCAGAATGTAATCTCAGTCTATTTATATTAAAAATCTTTCAAAGTACCATACCTTAGGACCACCTTCTATAAACACTTCACTTGGAAGGAGATGATAGATTGTGTTCTCATCTAGATATTTTGCTGGAATCACTTCTTTGACAACTTTTTCCATTAGTTCTTTCCGCATTTGTTGTACAGGCATATCGGGTGCATGATGAACAGAGATCACCAATGTGTGTACACGGATGGGCTCCACTGCTCCATCCTTTTCCTTGTATTCCATTGTGACCTAAAAATCAGCCATGGAAATTCAAATCCAATATTCCCTGACCAGGAGGGGCATCAAACCCAAATGGACAATTAAAACAACTTCATATTTCCCTCTAATAGCAGAAGGAACAGAATTTGGTGAAATCTGATTAGAAGAAGGACTGGATGCTAGATTATTAGTGGTGATGCTGAGATGGAAATACAGACCTCAAAAATGCCAAAAATAAACCACTATCTAATTAAAATAAAGAAGGAGCACTACAGAAGCATACACTCATCTCTAGTTGGCTACAGAGAAACAAAGTACCAGTAATTATAATGAAAAACAAGAGCTTGAGATCCCAGCCAACAAGCATTAAGGTCATTCATAGATGGGGCAGGCTAAAGTGCGAAGGGAAAGGAATTTAAAATACTGATGCTCCAGCTATGGTTAAATTACCCTTTTTGGAAGAAGTTAAATCTAAACACTGAACTGCCGGGAGGCGCTGTACACCGGCATTTCACACTGAAATCAAACCAAATTGCAAACGCTTAGCACCTCTTGGAATTTGGCCTACATCTCTGCTTTGCCTTCATTCCACTGCTTCTTCCTAGTTACAGTATGTAGACTCTAATCATTGGTGATACACGGCAGTGATCAGTGTGACTCGATTCAAATTTAGGGATAGATGCTGGTGTTCGTGGCTACTGACTCCTGCCTTATGACAGTGGAATAAGACTAGGGCTGTCGATTAATCGCAGTTAACTTACACGATTAACTAAAAAAAATTAATTGCAATTAAAAAAATTAATTGTAATTAATCGCAGTTTTAACCCTACTGTTAAACAACAGAATACCAACTGAAATTTATTAACTATTTTTGGATGTTTTCCTACATTTTCAAATATGTTGATTTAAATTACAACACAGAATACAAAGTGTACAGTGCTCACTTTATATTATTATTTTTATTACAAATATTTTCACTGGAAAAATGATAACCAAAGAAATAATATTTTTCAATTCACCTCATACAAGTACCATAATGCAATCTCTTTATCGTGAAAGTGCAACTTACAAATGTAGATTTTTTTTTGTTACATAACTGCACTCAAAAACAAAACAATGTGAAACTTTAGAGCCTACAAGTCCACTCAGTCCTACTTCTTATTCAGTCAATCGCTAAGACAAACAAGTTTGATTACATTTATGGAAGATACTGCTGCCGGCTTCTTTTATTTTTGAATGCAGGGTTTTTTTGTACATAATTCTACATTTGTAAGTTCAACTTTCGTGATAAAGAGCTTGCATTACAGTACTTGTATAAGGTGAATTGAAAAAATACTATTACTTTTGTTGTTACAGCACAAATATTTGTAATAAAAATAAATATAAAGTGAGCACGGTACACTTTGTATTCTGTGTTGTCATTGAAATCAATATATTTGAAAATGTAGAAAAGATCCAAAAATATTGAAATAAATGGTATCCTATTATTGTTTAACAGTGCGATTATTTGCACAATTAATCACAATTAATTTTTTTAATTGCCTGACAGCCCTAAACAAGACATTAGTGAAACCCTGACTTAAGTCAGGCGATTGCTCAGGAAATCAAGATCAGTCTCTTACCAAAATTCCTTTGTCATCTATTACCTGCATCCTTCCCTTACCTGCAGTTTGCATGTATATGAGTGCCTACATGCCAACACTTTCTCATAACATGAAAGAAACCTGCCAAACCAATTTTTGGATTGATTCAAGTGCTAAAAAGGTCATGTAACCATATGATTTTCTTAACCCATGACAACAATACATTTCCAGTAATATCCCAAAGTGCAATAGTACAATGCAACTTAACTCACCACCAATGAACCAGTGACGTTAAACATAATCCGCCTTCTCCTCCAACAATTACCCACACTTCCAATTCCCACCCCCCATTCAGTTCTCCTCTGCCTTGTGAGAACATATGTACATTACATTTTCTCCCTAGTAAGACAGTTAAGTCTAACCACTCAGCTAGCAAACCCACTTATGACAGTACTGGAAGGCTAAGGGGATGACTAACCAGATATGCAGCCTGTGACTTCTAGGTCATTGCTTCAAATGTAGCCTGTGGCAGCACTGACTAAAAGATCTGGGGGCCTGAGAGAAGTAAGTGGGTTGTCCCAGTCCAGTTGCCTCACAAAACGTGTCCATACCACAAAAAACACCATCCTAGCTGGTACTAACTGATCATGTTAGTGTCCAGGGAGACAAATATGTTCCTCTCACTCCTTATGTTGGTCCCAAGAGTCATGACTGAGGCACTGGCAGGACAGTTTGGACCAGGCCATCCGTGCAGTGGATATGAAAATGCCATCTCCTGGCCTGTCTAATCTAATCCATTCAAGCACACAGAATTCATGTCACTGCCACACCAGCTGTTCCTTCATTTCTTGAAGAACGTGAATCGGGTCTAAAATCAATTGTGCAAATTAAGGGGCACAGCCCTTTTTAAATCTGATTCATAATCCATATTATTTACTAACCTGTGTTTTCCCATCTGGTCTAATCCAGGGCCATGTTCCATTCCTCTCCAGGGCTTTAATCTTTGCATTAAGTTTGTGTGCAAGTAGGATTGTTAGAGGCATGCATTCCTCGGTTTCATCAGTGGCATAACCAAACATCAAACCCTGCATTGAGGCAACAGAAAATAAAACATAATTCCAAGGCATTTATTTCCATTTTCTGTTCATGGGAACAGGCATCTGTGACATGGAGTCTGGGTGTAGTGTCACTTGCTTCTTTACACATACACCAGTCTTGAGATCAAACTGCCGACCAGTGTAATCCCTTCTTCCAGGAATCTCAGACCAACAGCATTGCCTGGTTCCCAAGAAATAACTCCATCTCATCAAGAACCCACTCTAATCAGAGACCAAGAAAATGAGGGAACTCCTGTTGTTTGCACAGCTCCACACCCACTCCCAAAGCCACCTGTACACACAACCATCCATAACCCCAAACACCATAGCATGTCCTTTTAAGAATCAAAATTTGCTCACACTAAGAACTTGAAAGACTAACAGCGCCACCTGATGACACCTGCCATAACAAAAAGTTTAATTGTAGCTTTAGCCTTTAGAGTCGTTGGATATGTGAAGGCAGCACTTGTTGAAACCAATACGGGCCAGGTTTTTATTAATTGTTATTGTTATTAATCATGTACACAATATTTAGTTCAAACCCACATGCTTTAATTATCTACCGTGTATACTGTATAGTCTTTTTTTTTAAATGTATATTGAACTGGGCTCTAAATGTTTAAAATAAAGACACTTTACCTGGTCCCCAGCTCCAATGTCATCGTCACTCTTGCCATGGGAGACAGCATGTTTGATTTCTTCACACTGTTGTTCTAGAGCTACCAGCACTGTACAAGTCTTATAGTCTAATCCTGGTGAAGAGAAGTGGAAGTGAATGATACCACAATATTCTTCTTCTGTTTGTTTTCAGAAATAAGTCAGCTATAAAAGCATCATTTCACAGATAGGACAAAAAAAGTTGGCTGAAGATTTGAGGCATTTGGGTTACAAACACAAAGTGTAGGAATTAACCTTTTGCCAGCAGCTTGGCTTTGTCTCCCTCCAGTGGGTAGGCCATGTATAAATATTTGCACATTACAGTCCCCAAGCTATTCTGGTCGTTTAGGCTAATTAGCAGAAGCTCATGCTTTTCCTGAGGTGTTAGATTCTATCCCATAGGTCATGCAACCAGAGACATTGTCCATGTTCTGTTATTGGTGGACAAATGCCAGTGCCTAAAGTCATTTAAGTAGGAAAGTTTGAAGAGTGTTGTGAAAGGAAGCAGGGCTTTTATTCATTGTCTCTTGTAAAGGGCACTTGATGAAACTAGACAAAAGTATATCTGAGATGAATTCAGGGAAATGCTGACATAGAGTAGTCACGTAGGGGATTCACTGCTGCAGGAACCCATTGTAGCAACGACATTAGTAGGAATATTGAAGAATTCCCTTGTGCATGAACTTCAAGTCTCACAGATTACTCAAACCAAGACCAATTATCCTGTTTTTATAATAAGCCATTTGCCTGCAGACAAGCCATATTCCATGCCTAAGCATCCTGTCATTTGTGCAAGCTCCAATTCCACTACTTCATTGGGAATGGTGGGGGTTCAGCACTTCTAACAATCAATTTCTGAGTGACATGTCGACTCAAGGCCACATCCAATACACATCCATATTTATATTATCTTTTTTCCTCCTGCAGAATCAGAGTCACCCATGATGTTATTTCACTGAGGACTGTTACAGAACTGGCTATGAACCAGGAAGCAAGTACATAACTCACCTTTTGAAGAGTCATCATAGCCTATCCTCTTGAGGGTCTCTCGCACAATTTGCTGGTAATCCACTACAGCTTTGGAAGTGATCTCTCCACAGAGCAAGATCATCCCCGTTTTGGCCACACATTCTGTAGAGTTGAAATAACATTACAGTAAAATGAAAGTTCTCGTTATGTGTATAGGCTTTTGAAAGAGTATTTGGTCCTAGAAGCAACTGTATAGTACAGTTTGAGGCTGATTGGACGGAGCACATTATGAAATTGCTTCAGTAAAAGTCTTAAGCTTGGCCTAATTTTTAAACCTGTCTTGATACCAATCACAGACTCTTGTCCTTTGCAACAATGTGGGATGGATCCTGTCTACTCCAGTTGCTTTATACTGTTCTGGCCACCTGAGATTCCCTTGGTGAAACTGAATCCCCTGGTGGTGCAAAGCCAGCAAGACAGGTCCCCCTGGCCCTGGACATGGGGAGAGTTCTCAGTAAAGAGCGAGCATCATCAGAATGGCTCTGTACTCCATCAGGTGCCAGTTGCCACGACATCTGGCTGTTCAGCAGACCAAGGAGGCAATTTATAGCACTTTGAAGTGTGACCCTGTGATCCTGTGACTGTTCCCTTCCAATTGCCTGTTGCACCACTTGATGCCTCTTATCTTGGTTTAGACTGTAAACTTTGGGGGCAGGAATAGTCTTAGACCCAGATTTCTAATGGTATTTAGCCATTGTTGCGCAGAATGTTGCAACGCCTAGAGAGACACTTAGGAGCCAAAATGCCATGGACAGTCTATGGGAATTAGGCTCCCAAGTGCTTAAATCCCTTTTGAAAAGAGGATTTAGGCTCCTAAATCAGTTAGACATTGTAGCGCTGATTGCAGCAACCCCTAAATACCTTTAAAAACCTGGACCTTAGTGTCTACAGTGGCAAGCCCAGCAAGGTCAGATTTGAAGTGAGACCCCCCAGGTGCTACTACAATACAGTCTCTCAATTTACAGCACGTACAACAAAGTGGCTGTCCTGAGCTGCAGGCACCTTTGTCTAAAGTTAAAACACAATCAGATGAAAGCCAGCAGCTGCTCCTCGCTCTCAAAACAAAAAACCAGCCAACCAAAATCATTGTGCCCAGACAATACCTCTGCCCACAGACCATTAATGCTTATTGGGTGTGGGGCTGGATACCCACCTCTGCTAAATCCAAGGTGGGTCACAACTTGCTATTATAAATGTCCGAGGCACCCTTTGCCTCAGACCCTTTGCACTACTGCAATAATAGGTGTACAAAATAAGCCTTGTGAGGTATATGAAAGCTAGTAAGATGCTGATTATTAATATCATTGCAAAATGCATGTGTTAATTATGAATTCCCTCAGTATGATGTTACTAGAACATGTTTCAGCCAGACAGCCTAGCCCAGGTGATAAACAGGTCTGTTCTAGACAAAGAAATGTGGGTTTACCTTAATTTCCATGTTAGCAATACACAGAGCCATCAAGCTAAACCAGCGGGATTTATTCTGATCCTGAACTGGAGAGACAGAGAATTAACATGGCTCCTGCACCCAGGGTGACCAGATAGCAAGTGTGAAAAATTGGGATGGGGGTGGGGCGTAATAGGAGTCTATATAAGAAAAAGCCCCAAATATCGGGACTGTCCCTATAAAATCAGGACATCTGGTCACCCCACCTGCACCCCAGAGAGACGTAGGAGACTGAATTCCCAGGAGGCCTTTCTGACTTGAAAGACATCCCTTCAGGGATATAAGGAACAAAGAGAGATTCCATCTTTATCTTTTACCTTAGGAGACAAAGAAACCACATGATTTGATCTCTCTGATGAGTCCTGGCCAGCAAAAGCTGGAAAGGCGACTGTGGATGAGAGAAACTGCCTTGAATAAAGACTGTGTATCTTGCTAGATTAAGTTTTAGACTTTTAGATTCATATTTTCACTTTTATTTGCTTGTAACCAGCTCTACTTTTATCTTGCGTATTTGGTATCACTTAATCCATGTTCTTTGGTTAATAAACTTGCTTTGCTTTCATTATAAATCATAAGTGCTCTGTAAGTTCAGTAAAGTGTGTGCTTCCAGCAACCTAGCAAGTTGGAGTGTTTAATATCTCTGTAAAGGCAGCAAACACCATTTTCTCTATGAGGATCCCTGCAGTAGGACAATTTTGGGGTGAATTCAGAGCTGGAAAGATACTAAGGTCTGCAAGGAGTAATCAGTTTGGGCAAAGCCAGGGTGAAGCTGTGATGGGATACCTGGGGTACATCCTGAAACTGTGGGACCGCTGTGCCCCCTTGTCACAGAGTCCCCAGGCGATGCTCTGGAACTGCTCCCCACAAAGCCAGTCAGGACTTTGGGGAGCCTCCTCTCCCTTGGAGCAGACTGTCTTCAGGGCAAGAAGCTCACATGGCTTCACCTTCCTGGGTCTGACCTTGGAGCATTCAGCATCCTCTGCCCCTCCGTGCGCTTCCCGCAGCGAGTCCACCCAGGCAGGGTCCTGGGGAAGTCAGAGGGTCCTGCACCCCCACTTCACAGTCAGACATGACTCTTAGCCAGCCAGTAAAACAGAGATTTATTTAGATGACAGGAACACAGTCCAAAACAGGTCTTGCCGGTACAAACAACAGGACCCCCTTTAGTTAGGTCCATGTGGGGCCCCCAGGGAGGCCACAGCCCCGTTGGGAAGCCCAAGCCCTGTCGGAGCACCCTTCTCCATTTCCCAGCCAGCTCCAAACTGAAACTCCCTCCAGCCTCTCACTCAGCCTCCCCCCGGCTCCTCCCCCAGCCTTTGTCCTTTTTCCAGTTTCCCAGGCAGAGGTGTTACCTGGCCTCCTACCCCTCTCCTGGGGTCTCAGGTTACATGCTCAGGTATGCTCCCTTCCCCAAGGCAGGCCGTCCCAGCACAACTCCCCTGCTATCTTCCCAAGTCAATGTGAATACTCCCCACTCAGCATTCACATAACACATCAAGAATATTCCCACTTCATCACACCCCTTAACTCTCCAGCCTGGGCTGTCTCTTTCAGTGCTTTGTTAGTGACTAGCAGCAAACCTCTTCAGGTGCTGTGGTCACTTAGTTAAAAAAAAAGCAGGGAAACGCCCAGCTAAATTACATGAATGCTCTCTAAGCCACTCATGAACCATTCACAGAGAAACACCAGCAAATTCCCCCAGCCTTGCACCCCAGAAATGTACTGTTTTACACTGCTCAAGACTTTCTCTTGAACAATGCAGGTTCATTAATTAGTTTGCCACTTCATCTAAGAATAGTGGATGTGCACCAGCCTGTGTAATCTGAGTAAATTCCCCATGAATTTAGACAAACTCACTGGTAAAGATAAGACATTAAAATAAGTTTATTAACTACAGAAAGACAGATTTTAAGTGAGTGTAAGTGGTAGGCATAAAGGTCAAAGACAGTTACCTAAGAAATGAAAAGTTTAAAATCACAGTCTAAATCCTAAACTCTATTAGACTAAGGAGGATTTGAATCAAACAGCTTTTCCCAACCCACTGGATGTCACAAGCAGGTTACATATCTTAATACACAAGCTGAATTTCCTTCTCAGGCCTGGTCTACACTAGGACTTTAATTCAAATTTAGCAGCGTTAATTCGAATTAACCGTGCACCCGTCCACACCAGGAAGCCATTTAATTCGACATAGAGGGCTCTTTAGTTCGAATTCTGTACTCCTCCCCGACGAGGGGAGTAGCGCTAAATTTGACATGGCCATGTCGAATTAGGCTAGGTGTGGATGCAAATCGAACTTAGTAGCTCCGGGAGCTATCCCACAGTGCACCACTCTGTTGACGGTCTGGACAGTAGTCCGAGCTTCGATGTTCTGACCAGCCACACAGGAAAAGCCCTGGGAAAATTTGAATTCCTTTTCCTGTCTGGACAGTTAGAATCTCATTTCGTGGTTGGACATCGTGGCGAGCTCAGCAGCACTGGCAGCAATGCAGAGCTCTCCAGCAGAGGAGTTCATGTAATCTCTGAATAGAAAGAGGGACCCAGCATAGACTGACCGGGAAGTCTTGGATCTGATCGGTGTGTGGGGCGAGGAGTCTGTGCTTTTGGAGCTGTGCTCCAAAAAACGGAATGCAAAGACCTACGAGAAGGTCTCCAAAGCCATGAGAGACAGAGGATACAGGCGGGATGCAACGCAGCGCCGCGTGAAAATCAAGGACCCCAGACAAGGCTACCAAAAAATCAAAGCGGCAAACGGACGCTATGGAGCCTGCCACCACTGCCCCACCAGTGACCATGGACTCTGACGATGGGACAGTGTCGATGGACAGTTCCTCGGCGATGTTCATGGACGGGGAAGATGAGGAAGGGTTTGTGGAGGATGAGGCAGGTGACAGCGCTTACAACGCTGGTTTCCCCGACAGCCAGGATCTCTTCATCACCGTCACAGAGATCCCCTACCAACCCTCCCCGGCCGTTAACCCAGACCCTGAATCAGGGGAAGGAGCAGTCGGTAAGTGCTTTAAACATGTAAACTTTTATTCTTAATATAACAGGAATCTGAAGTATGTGAAAAGGAGGTCTCTATATATATGGGGATAGAACAGAAATCCTCCTGGGAGATCTTCACGAAGCTCTCCTGGAGGTAATCGAAAAGCCTCCGCAGGAGGTTCCTGGGGAGAGCTGCCTTATTGGGTGCTCCGTGGTAGCACACTTTTCCGTGCCAGGCTTTCATGAGGTACTCAGGGAGCATTGCCTCCCCGAGCATGGCTGCATAGGGCCCTGGTTTGTGCTGGCTTTCACGCAGCATGCGCTCTCTATCTCCTTCAGTGACCCTTCCTCAGGGTGATCTCGCTCGGAGACTCCTGCATCTAATTAGGGGAATTACTGTAATGTTATGCCTGGTCCCGGCATCTAGTACACATACGGTGACAGTGACAAAAGGCAAAACATGCTCCATGGTTGCCACGCTATGGCGTATGCCAGGGCAATCCAGGGAAAACGGGCTTGAAATGATTGTCTGGCGTTGCTTTCCCGGAGGAAGGGATGACTGACGACATTTACCCAGAACCACCCGTGACAATGAAATTTGCACCATCAGGCACTGGGATCTCAACCCAGAAGTGCAAGGGTCGGGGGACACTGCGATGGGGTGGAACAGGGGCAGAGTTTATGCTTTCAGGATTGCCTGCTGCAGGAGTGCGGACGAGATAGGTGCTGTGCATGGTGTTGTTCACAGACACAGACTAGACTGTGTTCATTGTTCGCAAAAATGTATCTTTGCAAGGAATTCACTCCCTTTCTCCCATCACACAGCTTTGACTGTCTCCAGACCTGCCACAGCATCCCCCTCACAGAGGCTGGCAAAGATTAGGCGGCGAAAGAGAAAGACATGGGACGAGATGATCGCTGAAGTTATGGGGTGCTCCCGAGCCGAGGCGGACCAGCAGAGCCAATGGAGGGAGACCCTCTCTCTGTACCAGCGCTCACACAACGAACGGGAGGAGAGATGGCGTGAAGAAGACAAGCAGGCGACTCAAATGCTGCTTGGACTAATGAGGGAGCAAACGAACACGCTCCGGCGCCTTGTGGATGTTCTGCAGGACCGCAGCCAGGAGGACAGAGCCCCCCCCGCAGTGTATCTGCAACCGCCCTCCCCCGCCACAAAGTCTCATACCTCCCGTCACCCAAAGTAACCAGAAGGAGTGGGGCCAGGGGCCGTGAAAACAGTCACTGCACCCCAGCAGAGTGCTCAAGTACCCAAAAGCTCTCATACCCTAATTTTTGAGAATTCCTTCCCTTCCTGACTCACCCAGGCCCCAATCCCAGTTTCATCCCCTGACTGTCTGGTTAATTATTAAAAATACTTTGCTGTTAATTACTGTTTCCGTCATGCTTTTTTACACAACGCTGTGTTTGAAGGGTGGGGTGGGGGGGTGGGGAAGGGGGTAGGGTATTGCATAGGACAGTCACCTTTAGCAGGGTACAGAGACGGGGGCAGGATCAGCAGCAGGTCACACACACAGTGCAGTCAGTAGGCACCCTGGGAGGTCTGGGAGGTGGTTTGCAGGTTCTGTGTGGGTGGGGGGGTACGTGACTTTGTAGCAGGGGAGGGGGGTTACAGATCTCATGCAATGGTCCCTGTCCTGGACCACAGAGCCACGCAGCAGAGGAATCTGTATCCGTCCTCCCCCGCCGCAAGGCCACATAGCCCCCGCACACAGAGTCCCAAAAAGGAGGGATGGCAGATTCCGTTGAAACAACCAGTCCGGCACTGCGGACCGCTCTGGGAGCAGGAGCCTGTCATTCCTCGAGTTTAGAGGCGGTCTTTACATCACCGCACACCCTATCCAGCACAGTCTGTGTCCCAGTTTCAACCCTTTAACGCAAAGTCATCAATAAAGAAACCTTTGTAAAGTCACAGTGGAACATGTGTTTTATTTTTAAACATGTGTTGGAAGTGGGGGAAGCGGGGTGGACGGGGTATGTAACTGCAGATGCTAGTCAACAGTAACTTGGTAAAGAAACAGGGGCAGGTTCAGCTTCTCTGTAAAGAAACTGAACAGTCACAGGTCACGCTGCTCGCTGCTCGCTGGTACTTGAAGAGTTCCTTGTTGCTGTGCAAGGCGCCTGCACAGAGCTTCACGAGCCAGGGCATTAGCGGGTAGGCTGGGTCCCCGAGGATCACTATAGGCATCTCCACATCCCCAAGAGTTATTTTGTGGTCCGGGAAGAAACTACCTTCCTGCAGGTGTCTAAACAGACCAGAGTTCCTGAAAACACGCGCGTCATGAACCTTGCCCGGCCACCCGACGTTGATGTTGGTAAAACGTCCCCCATGGTCCACCAGTGCTCGCAGCACCATTGAAAAGTAGCCCGATTTCTCAGCAGCTGACTGTGGAAGAGGTGGACAATAAGGTGCGAGGAGTTGACAACGGCCATAACTGCAGCGGGCTCCATGCTCGCAGTGCTGTGGTGCCCGCGCTGTCACTGAGCAGAAAAGTGCACGAACAGATTGCCCGCAGGCGCTTTCAGGGAGGGAGGGCGTGATTGACGGTTCAATGATGACAGTTACCCAAAACCACCCTCGACACATTTTTTCCCCAGCATGCATTGGGGGGAAATCCCAGAATTCCAATGGGCAGCGGGGAGTGCGAGAACTGTGGGATAGCTTCCCACAGTGCACCGCTTCCAAAGTCGATGCTGGCCCCGTTACTGTGGACTCACACAGTCGAATTAGTGTATTTAGTGTGGATACACAAATTCGACTTCATAAGGTCGATTCCACAAATTCGACTTAAGTTGATTCGAAATAATCTCGTAGTGTAGACATACCCTCTGTTTGAAGTCTTTGTCTTCCCATCATTATTGTTGCCTTCAGTTTAGGTTGGGGAGGAGAGCAGTTATCTCATGATGTCACTGTCCCTTATTTTATACACTCAATTCATGTCCCAGGAAAGATACTGGCCCAGACATGTCCTGATGGGTCTAGCTGAGTCATAGAGTTGAGCAATCCCCATTGTGTGGTGCTTGTGCAACTGTCTTTTACAGAACTGTAAATCTGTTCTTTACAATTCCCCTGCTGGTCAATGGCTCGTGATGGTTGCATGCTGCCCGTTTGAGTGTGGGTCACCTCATAAGAACATAAGAACATAAGAACGGCCGTACCGGCTCAGACCAAAGATCCATCTAGCCCAGTATCTGTCTACCGACAGTGGCCAACGCCAGGTGCCCCAGAGGGAGTGAACCTAACAGGCAATGATCAAGTGATCTCTCTCCTGCCATCCATCTCCATCCTCTGACGAACAGAGGCTAGGGACACCATTCTTACCCATCCTAGCTAATAGCCATTTATGGACTTAGCCACCATGAATTGATCCAGTCCCCTTTTAAACATTGTTATAGTCCTAGCCTTCACAACCTCCTCAGGTAAGGAGTTCCACAAGTTGACTGTGCGCTGCGTGAAGAAGAACTTCCTTTTATTTGTTTTAAACTTGCTGCCTATTGATTTCATTTGGTGACCCCTAGTTCTTGTATTATGGGAATAAGTAAATAACTTTTCCTTATCCACTTTCTCAACATCACTCATGATTTTATATACCTCTATCATATCCCCCCTTAGTCTTCTCTTTTCCAAGCTGAAGAGTCCTAGCCTCTTTAATCTTTCCTCGTATGGGACCCTCTCTAACCCCCTAATCATTTTAGTTGCCCTTTTCTGAACCTTTTCTAGTGCTAGAATATCTTTTTTGAGGTGAGGAGACCACATCTGTACACAGTATTCGAGATGTGGGCGTCCCATGGATTTATATAAGGGCAATAATATATTCTCAGTCTTATTCTCTATCCCCTTTTTAATGATTCCTAACATCCTGTTAGCTTTTTAGACCGCCTCTGCACACTGCGTGGACATCTTCAGAGAACTATCCACGATGACGCCAAGATCTTTTTCCTGACTCATTGTAGCTAAATTAGCCCCCATCATGTTGTATGTATAGTTGGGGTTATTTTTTCCAATGTGCATTACTTTACACTTATCCACATTAAATTTCATTTGCCATTTTGTTGCCCAATCACTTAGTTTTGTGAGATCTTTTTGAAGTTCTTCACAATCTGCTTTGGTCTTAACTATCTTGAGTAGTTTAGTATCATCTGCAAACTTTGCCACCTCACTGTTTACCCCTTTCTCCAGATCATTTATGAATAAATTGAATAGGATTGGTCCTAGGTCTGACCCTTGGGGAACACCACTAGTTACCCCTCTCCATTCTGAGAATTTACCATTAATTCCTACCCTTTGTTGCCTGTCCTTTAACCAGTTTTCAATCCATGAAAGGACCTTCCCTTTTATCCCATGACAGCTTAATTTATGTAAGAGCCTTTGGTGAGGGACCCTGTCAAAGGCTTTCTGGAAATCTAAGTACACTACGTCCACCGGATCCCCCTTGTCCACATGTTTGTTGACTCTAATAGATTAGTAAGACATGATTTCCCTTTACAGAAACCATGTTGACTATTGCTCAACAGTTTATGTTTTTCTATGTGTCTGACAATTTTATTCTTAACTATTGTTTCGACTAATTTGCCTGGTACCGACGTTAGACTTACCGGTCTGTAATTGCCAGGATCACCTCTAGAGCCCTTTTAAAATATTGGCGTTACATTAGCTAACTTCCAGTCATTGGGTACCGAAGCCGATTTAAAGGACAGGTTACAAACCTTAGTTAATAGTTCCGCAACTTCACATTTGAGTTCTTTCAGAACTCTTGGGTGAATGCCATCTGGTCCCGGTGACTTGTTAATGTTGAGTTTATCAATTAATTCCAAGACCTCCTCTAGTGACACTTCAATCTGTGACAGTTCCTCAGATTTGTCACCTACAAAAGCCAGCTCAGGTTTGGGAATCTCCCTAACATCCTCAGCCGTGAAGACTGAAGCAAAGAATCCATTTAGTTTCTCCGCAATGACTTTATCGTCTTTAAGCGCTCCTTTTGTATTTCGATCGTCAAGGGGCCCCACTGGTTGTTTAGCAGGCTTCCTGCTTCTGATGTACTTAAAAAACATTTTGTTATTACCTTTGGAGTTTTTGGCTAGCCGTTCTTCAAACTCCTCTTTGGCTTTTCTTATTACACTCTTGCACTTAAGTTGGCAGTGTTTGTGCTCCTTTCTATTTGCCTCACTAGGATTTGACTTCCACTTTTTAAAGGAAGTCTTTTTATCTCTCACTGCTTCTTTTACATGGTTGTTAAGCCACGGTGGCTCTTTTTTAGTTCTTTTACTGTTTTTCTTAATTTGGGGTATACATTGAAGTTGGGCCTCTGTTATGGTGTCTTTAAAAAGGGCCCATGCAACTTCCAGAGATTTCATTTTAGTCACTGTACCTTTTAACTTTTGTCTAACTAACCCCCTCATTTTTGTATAGTTCCCCCTTTTGAAATTAAATGCCACAGTGTTGGGCAGTTGAGGTGTTCTTCCCACCACAGGGATGTTGAATGCTATTGTATTATGGTCACTATTTGCAAGCGGTCCTGCTATAATTACCTCTTGGACCAGCTCCTGCGCTCCACTCAGGATTAAATCTAGAGTTGCCTCTCCCCTTGTGGGTTCCCGTACCAGCTGCTCCATGAAGCAGTCATTTAAAGTATTGAGAAATTTTATCTCTGCATTTCGTCCTGAAGTGAAATGTTCCCAGTCAATATGAGGATAATTGAAATCTCCCACTATTATTGGGTTCTTAATTTTGATAGCCTCTCTAATTTCCCTTAGCATTTCATCATCACTATTACTGTCCTGGTCAGGTGGTCGATAATAGATCCCTAATGTTATATCTTTACTAGAGCATGAAATTTCTATCCATAGAGATTCTATGGAACATGTGGATTCGCTTAAGATTTTTACTTCATTTGAATCTACACTTTCTTTCACATATAGTGCCACTCCTCCCCCTGCACGACCTGTTCTGTCCTTCCAATATATTTTGTACCCCGGAATGATTGTGTCCCATTGATTGCTCTCAGTCCACCAGGTTTCTGTGATACCTATTATATCTATATCCTCCTTTATCACAAGGCACTCTAGTTCACCCATCTTATTATTTAGACTTCTGGCATTTGTGTACAAGCACTTTAAAAACTTGTCCCTGTTTATTAGCCTGCCTTTTTCTGATGTGCCAGATTCTTTTTTATGTGACTTTATCATCTGATCTGGCCCTTACATTATACTCTTCAATCCTCTGCTCCTGACTATAACCTGGAGATTCTCTATCATCAGACTCTCCCCTAAGAAAAGTCTGTGTCCGATCCACACGCTCCTCTGCAGCAGTCGGCTTTCCCCCATCTCCTAGTTTAAAAACTGCTCTACAACCTTTTTAAGGTTTAGTGCCAGCAGTCTGGTTCCACTTTGGTTTAGGTGGAGCCCATCTCTCCTGTATAGGCTCCTCCCATCCCAGAAGTTTCCCCAGTTCCTAATGAACGTGAACCCCTCCTTTCTACACCATCATCTCATCCACGCATTGAGACTCTGAAGCTCCGCCTGCCTACCTGGCCCTGCGCGTGGAACTGGGAGCATTTCTGAGAATGCCACCATAGAGGTCCTGGATTTCAGTCTCTTCCCTAGCAGCCTAAATTTGGCTTCCAGGACATCTCTCCTACCCTTCCCTATGTCATTGGTATCTACATGTACCACAACCACCGGCTCCTCCCCAGCACTACACATAAGTCTGTCTAGATGCCTCGAGAGATCCGCAACCTTCGCACCAGGCAGGCAAGTCACCATACGGTTCTCCTGGTCATCACAAACCCAGCTATCTATGTTTCTAATGATCGAATCTCCCATTACTAACACCTGCCTTTTCCTAGAAACTGGAGTTCCCTCCCCCGGAGAGGCAACCTCAGTGCGAGAGGCAACCCCTGCACCATCTGGAAGGAGGGTCCCAGCTACGGGAAGGTTTCCCTCTGCTCCCATTGACTGCTCTGCTTCCCTGGGCCATTCTTCCTCTTCAACAGCACAGGGGCTGTCTGAGCGGAGGTGGGACAATTCTACAGTGTCCCGGAAAGCCTCATCAACATACCTCTCTGCCTCTCTCAGCTCCTCCAGTTCCGCCACCCTGGCCTCCAAAGCCCGTACATGGTCTCTGAGGGCCAGGAGCTCCTTGCACCGACTGCACACATACGTCACCCACCCACAGGGCAGGTAATCATACATGCAACACTCAGTGCAATAAACTGGATAGCCCCCACTCTGCTGCTGAGCTTCTGCCTGCATTGTCTCCTAGTTAATGGAAGGGTGGTTTACAGAAAGGGGTTTTGAAATGTGGTTCGGTTTATAGGTTTTAGGGAGACTACAGGGAAGGGGTTTAGGGCTGGCGAGGGACTCCCACTCCCTTCCCACTCCCCTTCTAAACTCCCTTGCAAAACTCCCTGTTAGCAGCCCCTGGTCACTTGTGCGCGGCTTTATAAAGCCCTGGCCTGAGTGAATGCCCCGCCCACTGATTAAGGCTCAGCCAATTACCAGAGGCTTCGAGCTTTCAAACCTGCCTCCAACTGCCAGCCAGAGCACACGGTCCTTCAAACAACCAAACAAACAAACAGACTGACAAACACAAGCTCAGCACACAGCAAGTAACCCCCAAACACAAACAAACACACACTACAGACAGTCACTTACCCCACAGATGCTCTATTTGCTCCTCCTTCACCTGGAGAACTCCCTTGCGAAACTCCCTGTTAGCAGCCCCTGGTCGCTCCCCCTTTGTTGCCACTGGAGAACTGGCAGCGGATGACTCCCAGACTCAAGGTAGATGGTGACCAAATACCTTAGTGGCCTTGGTGAATCCCAAAATGTCAGAGGTTTTGCACAATTGTATCAGAGGTGCTGTCTACACAGATGTTTCAGACTCTCAAGGAGAGTCTTGTGAACTTCAGTTTCAGACAGTATCTCTTGGATTCACTGGGAAGCCTTAGCTGTCTAGAGGTTTATAGATTAGCAGCACACTCCAGTGATTCTCATCTCCGATTTCTGATTAAAGAGATGCCCTAAAATGATTCTGATTCAAGTGAGATTTTGCTGCACTTGAACTCAGAAAAAATTAGTAGAATAGCTACTCCATCTCCTGACCTATCCTCCTTCAATCTGTGGCAGCATCTTCAGTCTGGATTTACTGCTACCACCGTGTCAGCAGTACTTTAATGAAGCAGATGTCTGTCTCAGATTAAGGTGGTGCTGGAAGATAATTTCAGAGCCCATTTGCAAAAAGAATTGGTTAAAGAAACTTCGTGGAAAGTGAAACTGAGGCCTTCAAAACTACATTTTCACCTAGTAACTTTTCACCTATATAGCTAGCTTTAACAGATTGGTAAAATGAAAGTAATAGCTGTGTAACAGGGATGTTAAGATTAACTTGTGTGCATACACTGCTTTGAGATCCTGCACAGATTCATAGAGTTTAAGGCCAGAAGAGACCATTAGATCATCTAGTCTGACCTCCTAAACATCACAGGCCATTAAATTTCACCCATTTACCCTATAGTGAGCCCAGTAACTTGTGCCTGACTAAGGTATATCTTCCGGAAGGGCACCCAGTCTTGATTTGAAGACATCAAGAGATGGAGAATCCACCACTGCCCTTGGTAGTTTGTTCTCGTGGTTAATTACCCTCTCTGTTAGAACACTGTGCCTTATTTCTAATTTGAATTTGTCTGGCTTCAGCTTTCAGCTACTGGTTCTTGTTCTGCCGCTCTTTTCTAGATTAAAGAGCCCTGTAGTACATGGTATTTTCTCCCCATGAAGGTACTTATATACTGTAATCAAGTCATATCTCAATCTTATTTCCGATGAGCAAAATAGATAGAAGCAGCAAAGAATCCTGTGGCACCTTATTCTTTGCTGCTTCTACAGAACCAGACTAACACGGCTACCCCTCTGAAAATAGATAGAGTTCCTTAAGTTTGTTCGACATTTTCTCCAGCCCTCAGTTCGCTTTGTGGCTTCTCTGTACTCTCTCCAATTTTGCAATATACTATGACCCCTGCATTCTTTTCAAAGTCACTGACGTCCAAGATACAGTCCCTCTTCTATAGGTATGGCCTGCATTCCTTCGTCCTAGATATATATCCTGGCATTTGTCTGTATTAAAACAAATTATGTTTGAATGGGCCCAGCTTACCAAGTGATCCAGATCAATCTGTATGACTATCCTGGCCTCCTTATTATTTACCACTTAGTCAATCTTCGTTTACCTACAAATTTTATCAGCAGTGATTTTATATTTACTTCTAGATCACCGATTCAAAGTTTGAATAGCCTCACATCTAGAACAGATGCAGAACCTCACAAGAAACACTCCCATTCACAGACTCCTCTTTGACAACTACTTTGAGATCTGCCAGTTAGCCAGTTTTTAATCTACATAATGTATGCTCTATTGATACTGTATAATACTAACATTGAATCAGAATATCATGCAGCACTACGGCAAATGTCTGATAAAAAACCCACTACATTTATTATATCCACAAAGTTACCTTTATCAACCAAACTTGTAATCTCAAAGAATAAAACCGGGTTTGTTTGACAAGACTTATTTTCCATAAAACCACATTGACTAGCACTAATTATACTCCTATCCTTTAACTGTTCACTGATTCCTGTATCAGCTTTTCCATTATTTTCCCCAGGAGTGATGTCAGGGTAATCAACCTGGGACACCCTGGAACATCCTGCTTCCCCTTTTTGAACACTGGCACATTAGTACTCTTCCAGTCTTCTGTAATTTTCTTGCTATTCCAAGATTTATTAAGAATTAACACCATCAAGTCAAGGATCTCCTCATCCAATTCTTTTAGGACTTGTAGGTGCAAGTTATCGGGGCCTGCTGATTTTAAAATATTTATCCCTAGCAGATGTTGTCTAATGTCATTCTCAGTTACTAACAGACTGGAAAATACTTCATCATCCTAATGTGATACAAGTATATCACAAAAAGAGAACAGAAATATTTATTGAACACATCTCTCCCCCCCCCCCAATATACTTCAACTCTTTATTATCCTTAGTCCTGCCAGCTTTGGATTTTTCTCTGGTGTTTTTAGCTTCCTTGAGACACTTCAGAACTTCTATTTTATAATCAGTGCTATTTCCCCCTTCTCCATTTGGTATATATTCCTTTTTTTATTTGTAACTATTGCTTTCACTTAACACTGAACCCATTTGGACTTTTAGCCAAAGTTGTCTTCTTTCTTGATTATGGACTTGTGGCTTTTTGGCTATCTAATAAACAAATTCTTGAATGCAAAGCTATGCAAATGTAGAGTATTATTTATTTTACTCTTTTAAATTTATTTTTTCTTAATCAGCAAAGAGTACTTACCACAAGCAACCTTAGCATCTGGATCAACTCTGATATGGGCATCAAGGACAGCATCGCTGATCTGATCACACATTTTATCTAGACAAAAAGTAATATATTATTTAGTTGTTCCTTGTAATAAATATTTTTAAAACATAATACAAACATGATCTCCAGAAGTATGGCATGTACTAAGACCATCAGGCAGGCACCGTAAAGGAGAGGCACAAACAGAATTTCCTTCCCAATGGAAATTAGAGTTCTAGTTTTTAAGTACCTGCCTAGATACAAGTTTGGCAACCAAATATACAGAAATTGATTTATGCTTTTACTTTTTCCTCCCGCTCCAATCCACAACAGCAGACACATCCCTGCCATCTCTCAGTACCTTAGGCCCCCCAAGTTATAATGAGTCACCAGGAGGGGAAATAGCCTTGTGTTAAAATGGTCTGAAAACTTAGTTTCAGGGGAAAACGCCACAACCACTGAAAAAGGTATTGAATCAAATGGCAGCTAAGCTTTGGGACAAGGACTATATTTTACTTTGTAGTGTCTAATACTCTAGGATGTCCAATGCTTACTGGAGACTAACTTTTAGGCATTATCACTGTACAAATAACCTGGACAAAAAGGTGAGCTGTAACTAGATCAGAACTAGAAGAAAACGTTAAAAAAAATACTATACTCGATTGTTTATAAATATGTAATTTATTAGAGCAGTGCATTGAGCATATGGAAAGACAGATTAGATCCAAAAATCTGTACTGTGTGTCAGCAGATCCAATTAAGTTTGTTGAAAATTTTATTTTCAAACTTCCATTTAATGTGAAAAACAATTCTTCTCTTTTCAGAGCGCTTCTAAGGCAAGCAAATGTGGAATTTGAAAAGAAGATAAACAAGCTGTGATGTGATCATAACCAGGTTTTGAGGTAAGCAGGACTTAATATTCATAAGATAACATTATTTTCTTCCTGTCTTCATCTGCAAACAGGGCAGGGATTTAAGGAAATTAATTGCAACCAGGGTTTACGTGTCCCTAATATTTGGAGCAAAGCTAACACCTATGCACAGCAACAGTATTTTTTTCTGTGACAGTAAAGCAGTGACTTAAGATTCAGAGGGTGAGCCCAACTGCACCAGAGACTGAGGCCTGGTCTACACTACGTGTTTATACCGAATTTAGCAGCGTTAAACTGATTTAACCCTGCACCCGCCCACACAATGAAGCCCTTTATATCGATATAAAGGGCTCTTAAAACCAATTTCTGTACTCCTCCCCGAAGAGGAGCTACCCACAGTGCAACGCTCCGGAAATTGACGCTAGCCTCGGTACATGGACGCACACCACCGAATTAATGTGCTTAGTGTGGCCGTGTGCACTCGACTTTATACAATCTGTTTTTAAAAAACGGTTTCTGTAAAATCGGAATAATCCTGTAGTGTAGACATACCCTGAAAGTCAGGAAGCATCTGAACTGAGTACACCTCTACCCCGATATAACGCAACCCGATATAACACAAATTCGGATATAACGCAGTAAAGCAGCGCTCCGGGGGGGCAGGGCTGCGCGCTCCGGCAGATCAAAGCAAGTTCAATATAACGCAGTTTCACCTTATAACGCGGTTTCACCTATAACACGGTAAGATTTTTTGGCTCCCAAGGACAGCGTTATATCGGGGTAGAGGTGTACCATGCAAACAAAGAAGTATGTATTTATGCTGAAAAAATCTCAACTTGACATTTTAATGTTACTTCTGGTTTTATCTGAATTACTAGAAACATAGGGCCAGATTTTTTAAAGGTATTTAGGTGTCTAAGCACGCAGATAGATGAGCAGTGTGGTTTCTCTAAAGCACCTAGGCACCCAAAGTCTATTGATGCTTCTGAAAAATCTCATTAGGAACCTACCTGCACCTTTAAGCATCTAAATCTCTTTAAAAATCTGGGCCTAATGCTTATCACCATTACTCAAGTTCAAATTAAGAACAGACCAAAATGAAAAGGAAGGGCACCAAGAATTTGTGAGCCATATAAATATAGTGAAGCTTTGGTGTATAATTTTTAAGTCAGCACTCACAGGCTTGTTATGTTAGTGCATATGAGGTACAAGTACAATTCAGTTCAGTGAACAGTTCTATGGTTGAGTGTTCATATTCTGTAGCTGCAACAGGAAAGTGAATTTCAGTGCTAGTGTGTTTTGATCTTTTCATATTTGCTTTCCATGAATGATCTTGTGCTAACGCTTTAACAATGCAAATACTCATGAAAAATCAAGTAAGTGTGACTGACTATTGATCAAAGACTAATTATTTTCCTTTGCTAGTCAGTTGTAAAACTTACAGTTTTCTATTTCCTGCAAGGAAGTGCATGGGCATGGACTTCGGCACCTGTTCAGAGTCTTATTCAGCCTCCATGCTAGTGTACTTACTTGTAGGATCAGAACCTTTGTCAGTTACATAAGTCAATCAGCCAGGGTGAGCTGGCGGACAAGAGATAATCGCTAAGAAGTTAATGAAGATATGACCAAGTTTGAAAATGTTATCTGACATCAGTATGTGAAGGTGAAATTCACTCAGTGAATTATTTGCCTCTAATCTGAAGAGATGAAAGAATGTTTTCTAGCTAGCAGCAGACTTTGTTCTTTCAGGATGTTAGATATCCTAAGATGCATTCTACATTGCTATGGAATGAAACAAGACAGACAGCAAGGCCACCGAAAGCTCTGGGGGCCTCATGTTCTCCTCTCTTTATGCAGGAGGAGAAGAGCCAAGAGAGAAAGCAGACTATAGGGAGCAGTGTTTCATGGCTTTCTCCCCACTAGAAGTCTCCATAAACCACGTGCTTTTGTAGCTGTTCCCCCTACTTGCATGTACTGCACACTAAAAACAGCACCTGCCACATAAAGGTGCCACCCTCCGGTGGTTTCCAGGGCTCCCTTTTCCAGGCTAGAGCTCTGTGTGGCATTATTTTTTTAATCCTGCTCTCATCCTGCTCCGCAATACCCACTCCCACCTGATCCCGCATTGTTTCTTGCATTTTTATCCTGCTCCCATCTGTAAAACCCTTAGATCCCACAAATCCCACATGAGAGACAGATTCCCCCATGCTATTAAAAAAAATCAGTTAATATATTAATGGAATTCAGACAATTTTTACAACAAAAAGAATAAAACAAATCTTGCTTAAACCATGTAGAAAATACTTTAAACCCTGTTATAATAGACATCAAATCTCTTTCTAGCCCTCACTTAAACGTAAGTATTAAAAACCTTTACTACAAAAAAGGAACACTTGCTTTACATCGCTGAAATGCTATTTATGACAAACTGTTGAGAAATTTAGTGTTTTCCCACAAATTACTTCAGTCTTTTTTTTTCTTTTCGCTCACCCAATCCTGCCCACAACAAAGTACATTCTACCCTGCCTTACATTCTGTTACAAAAGGCAGCAGATATCGTTCATGGTATTATCACAACTTTAGCTTTGAGTTTTTTCATCCAAGCATTTAAAAATATAATGCTGCTTTACTCCCAATCTAAGAGACCAAGGCTCCTGTTAAAGACTCAGACTGCCTTGATAAACACTAGGAGCCTCTCTCCCATTAATGAGTCAAGCTCACTTAAGAAGGCTTCCAGATAAATGGGGGCGGGGAGCTGTGTGAAAAGCAGTTGAACTTAATAAACAGCAAGTACTGACAACATTTTGCCCTTCAACTGGAGCCCTACTAAGAGGTTAGGATTAGCCTATATGGCTCAAGGCAAGTACAGACTAGTTTTAAGGGGATCAGCATGAGGCATTCAGTCAGAGTGTCTGAAATACAGCTCCAATGGGCATTGCTGCTCATCACCAGTTCACTGAATAATTCAGAAGTCCTGGTGCACTGGACAATTGCTAAACTGAAATTCAGTAACTTCTAGTCTTCTAAGAACACCACATAGAAAATGCTTTTTTTCCCCTTGTAAGTCTTGAAAATGAGATTCTATTCAATTTTGATCAAACCTATATGAATTCTACTGAATGCTAAACAGAAAGAAGACAAACTTTTCCCAACCGAGCAAATTTGTTGTAAATGACTAAATATACACCGTGGCTGGTTCTTGTTTCTCTCTACTTGGTCAGAAAACCAAACCAGATCAAGTTGCAGATCATGTCCTTCCATGCATCTAGCTGATAAAAGGAAAGACTTGACATTTTTACTTACCAGAATGTCCTTCTGCAACAGACTCTGAGGTAAAGAGAAATATCTTCTCTTTTTTTGAAGTGTTGCTTGACATGCTGTAGTATCTTTAGAGTCTGTAGGCAAGGAAAAACTGCCGCAAACTAGATTTCAGAGGACACACAGAGAGAAAGTTGTGGGGAAAAGGTTAACTTATCTACGCAAACAGCTGATGTAATTGTTTCTGTGTGGTCACTAGTCAGAAGTTCAAAAGATTTAGATTGCTCCTAGAGGAAGATACAGAGAACTGCTGCTGACAACAAGGAGGGGATTTTCAGAAGCCTTTTGTGTTTGATGCACTCTTCTCCCATTGACTTCAATGGAAGTTTTAGCAATAACTTCAACAGAAACAGAGTTAGGCCGGTGCTGGGTGCTTTTGCACATCCCTACCCCAACTTTAGGTCCTATTCTTTCCTCTAAAATGGACACAAGTAATATTAAGTGAAACATTTGGAGATTGTAAAGAGGCAGCATGCAGATTTTTTGGTCATGTAAGCATGAGGGGAAAACAGACATTTCTCTTTGAGCAGTATAGTGTCCAAACGTATTTTGCTTCAATAATGAATTTTATAGAACAATATTCTGTATTTAGGAGGAAAAAAACCCAACCTTTTAAAATTATAAACCCAGTTTTATTCTTTTTCTAATAACGTACAGATGGTAAGTGATGACCCTCTTACCAGTATTGTATTTGAGTCACTGGCTGAGTGAGAAATGAGATGATTGAAAGGTGACAATATACTAGGTTATTTTGGGGTCACTGGGAAAGAGAACTGGCTGAGTATCAGCAATCCCTCAACAATGGGACTGTGACAAAGTGGAGATTTTCCCTTGTTATGTTGTATGTGAGCCTCTGTGAGTCTTACTGTTGAGCCTCTGTGAGTTTTACTGTTTTGCATGAATACTGTGTGTACCTCAGTTTCCCTGTGTGCTGCACCAATGCCTAGGTGGTTGGATAAAGGTGTGCGACTGTGGCTGAAACCCTTGGGGGCAGGTACGGCTGCTCCAGCTGCCTGCACATAGGCTATGGCCGGTGCCCTTTGTAACTTGAGACCCAGGAGAGGGATGCGACCAGGTGACACTTTGCCTGGGAAGCGAAACGAAGACTAGGAGGAGGAGCAACGGGGGTGTCTAAGGTCGGGTCACTGGAAGCTGGGAACTCTGCTTCGCGGGGACTGGAACGGGGAGTCCAGGGTGTCTGGCCTGGGATTCCCCCAAGATGGATTTGGCTGAAAGTCACTGATTTCTGGGCTAAATTCTGTTCTACGCTGTTTTCCTGTCAACTAATAAACCTTCTGTTTTATGCTGGTTGAGAGTCACTGCTGACTGCAGAGTTGGGGTGCAGGGCCCTCTGGCTTTCCCAGGGATTGTGCGGGGCACAATCCCAAGTGGATGCAGAGCACTGGGGGGGGAAGGTTTCGGAAAAGCCAGCTTTGCTGTTTATCCAAGAGTTCAGAGTATGGGCTGTACGGCTTGTGCTGAAGCCCACAGTCTGTAGCAAGTTCACGACTAGAAATCAGTGCCCCTCTGTCCGTTTCACCGCGGGCAGGCAGGTGGGGGTGGAGGGGTTCAAACACGGCTTGGATCAATGCTCTCCATCCTAGCTCAGGCTTTGGTTGGTTTCCTTCATTTCTCCCCCAGTCCTGGTAGCTTATTCTGGGAAGTTTCTCAGGGCAGGTCCATACTCACCGCGCGGGTCGACGCGGTGAGTTCGACTTCACGGAGTTCGAACTATCGCGTCTGATCTAGACGCAATAGTTGGAACTCCGGAAGCGCCGCAGTCGACTCCGGTACTCCACCACTGCAAACGGCGGTGGTGGAGTTGACGGGGGAGCCACGGAGTTCGACCCCGCCGCGTCTGGACGGGTGAGTAGTTCGAATTAGGGTACTTCGAATTCAGCTACGCTATTCCTGTAGCTGAATTTGCGTACCCTAATTCGAACCCCCTTTTTAGTGTGGACCAGGCCTCAGGCAGCAGGAATTCTCCATGGCCTTTCAGGAGAACTGGGAGTGCAAACCTGCTCGGGCCTCCATAATAGCCAGGTCCCTACCAAATTCAGGGCTCACTTTGACTAGTTTACAAACCCTCTGGCCTTGAAATTGACCGACGTCACCATCTCAGATGTTTCCACCTGATATTTCCTGGTATTGTAACCATGGGGGTCCCGACCAAACTGGGAGAATGGGGGAGTTCAGAGGCTGTTGTGGGGGGGTCACAGCTTTGCCACCCTCACTTGTGTGCTGCCTTCAGACCTGGGCTCCAAGGGCAGCAGCCAGCAACCTTTCTCACGCTAGAGGAGGTTCCCAGATGTGCAGGTGGGTCCCTGCTGCTGGCAGCACCTCAGCTCCTACCTACTACTTGAGAGCACCTCGGCTCCTACCATTTTCGGGGCATCCAGAGAAATGGACCCCTGAGCCCCAGAAGGACCTGCAAGGGAAGCCCCGAGCCCCTGCTGCAGAGGCCGGGCAGAAGCCCTGAGCCCAGGCACCCAGAGCGCCAGCAGGAGTGGGGAGGGGCATGAAAGTCCTGAGCCCAGTGCCCCAGCACTGGCTGCAGCCACAGGGGGCCAGAAGCTCTGAGTCCGGGCACCCAGAGACGTGACTGGAGCAGAAGCCGCCAAGGCCAAAGCCCTGAGCCCAACGCCGGGCTGATGCAGCGCACTCACTTATGCTTTGCCTCTGCAGGTGCGTCTGATATCCCCACGGAGAGGAAGTCCTGTCACCAGCCAGGCAGAGAAACAGCTAGGAGGCCCCTACTGGATTCTCCTGTCTGGGGGGTCCAGCAGGATGGGGAGATTGCATTTCATGGGGCAGGGCTAATTTGATCTAGCCAAAAAAGGCACTACAAGAACCAACAGCTGCCAGCTGAAGCCAGAGAAATTCAAATGAGACGTAGGCACACATTTTTGACAGTGAGGGAGACTAGCCACTGGAACAAATTACCCAGGGGAGAGGTGGAGTCTCTGTTTCCAGGTGTCCTACCATCATAACTGGTTGGGAAGGTGCCTTTTAGTGAATTACAAGCAATTGGGCTTCATATGGTGCAAAGTGTGTGAAATTTCATAGCCTGTGAAATAGAGGCCAGATTAGGAGATTGAATTGTTTCATAACTTCTAGGAAAAGCTCAGTGTGGGGTGTGGAACAGACTCTGCTGTTTTACTGGGTGGCCTGCTTGCTCCCCAGAATCAATAATGAGCAAGTGGGGTGATCTGGGCTGCAGCTTAAACATCCAGCTGGGCTGGCCAGGGGCAGACATCAGGCCTGCCAGGGAAAGGTGGGTGTGGCAGTGACTTCACAAAGGCCTTTGGCAGGAACTCAGCCTATTGGGCAAAGATGATGAGGCGTCTGTGACCTCACAGAGCTCCCTTGCCAACAGCTAGGCAGGACAGGGATGCGGGGCAGGGAGAACCTCAGAGAGCCCTGTAGCCTTGCTGCAGCAAGCCTCCAGCTCGCGGTCTCTCGCTGAGGACCAAGAGACATTGGTGTAGAGGAGATTCTGTGCGTGTGTTTTTCATATCTGTGTGGATTTGTTTCAAAGACATTGTCATCTCTGTAGAAGGTAAGAAAAAATATAGGCTCTAAGTACAGGATAGGGGACTCTATCCTAGCAGATTCAAAGGCATCACCACCCTCCTAGTGAAAAAGTTTTTACTAATATCCAAGCCTTCCACACTGCAACTTGAGATCATTGCTCCTTGTTCTGTCATCTGCCAGCTCTAAGATTTCATGACAATCAATCTTTCATTAGGAAAATAATTCAAAAATACAAATACAAAAAACTTTGAGTGAAATCAACCCATCCTGATCTTTAGTGTCTGGGAGTGTGGGCCTTGGGGGCCAGACTGAGACCCTCATGGGCTAGTAACACCCAGGAAGCCAGTAAAATAATTCCAGTTCTCTTAGCATCCAAGCCTCCCTAATCCAAGGAACACCTGAGAGCTGCAGGAGACAGAGGGGTGCTGAGAAGGTCTAACTCATGACTGAAAATACAGAGAGGTGTTATTGGCTTTGGTTGGGGGACAAGTAACAAATCCGTTGGGATTCTTACCCCAAACAACAATCGCCCATTGTCCTTTAGCACACGAGGGTTGTAACATGCCTGACTTGCGCAAATCTCTCTCCTGCTAGGGCTGAGAGAATTTTCTCCATCCCCCATGATACCGAGGGAAAGACAAAAGAAGTGACCTCTCTTTGGTCACACAGCAAGGTCATGCCAGAGCTAGAAAGAGAAGCATAAGAAAGAAGTTGTATCAAAATGTTTTTCATTTCAAACTAACAGATTTCTTAAACAAAGGCAATTTGATGTGTGGTTAGTGAAGTGAAATGATACATTCTTGTCTCCACGAGTTTCTAGATTGATGAACCAGTAGATCTATCCCCTAGTGTTCATCCCTAGATTGAGGGAGGAAAACAAGTTTGCCTGTTTTGTGAATTCCCAATGGCTTTCTTGAATTTCAACAAACTAGTCGATTGAGCTGAACAATTTGAATAAACTGAAAGGAAGACAATATTTTCTGCACCTTTCAAGGAAGCTACTGCTGCCCAAAGCTGGGTTAGCATTTCAGCTAACTTTGCTTCCGGGGCCTTAGCTATCACATCAGTGGTGCAACTGTCTAAAAAGCTTGGTAGTGAACATGTTCTACTGAATGTTATTTTTTCTCTTCTATTTAAATTATTTAAAAGATTGTCATAAATTTGGACCTTATCAGAGGTTGTCAATTTCCAATGTAATTATGACAGTGAGGGAGACTAGCCACTGGAACAAATTACCCAGGGGAGAGGGGGAGTCTCTGTTTCCTGGTGTCCTACCATCATAACTGGTTGGGAAGGTGCCTTTTAGTGAATTACAAGCAATTGGGCTCAATAGGGTGCTAAGAGTGTGAAATTTCATAGCCCGTGAAATAGAGGCCACATTAGGAGACTGAATTGTTTCACAACCGATGCCTCTATGAAAAGCTCAGTGTGGGGTGTGGAACAGACTCTGCTGTTTTACTGGGTAGCCTGCTTGCTCCCCAGAATCAATATTGAGCAAGTGGGGTGATCCGGGGTGCAGCTCAAACATCCAGCTGGGCTGGCCAGGGGCAGATGTCAGGCCTGCCAGGGAAAGGTGGGTGCGGCAGTGACTTCACAAAAGCTTTTGGCAGGAACTCAGCCCATTGAGCAAAGACAATTAGTTGGGAATTGGTCCTGCTTTGAGCAGGGGGTTGGACTAGATACCTCCTGAGGTCCCTTCCAACCCTGATAGTCTATGATTCTATGAGTGAGGCGTCTGTGACCTCACAGAGCTCCCTTGCCAACAGCCAGGCAGGACAGGGATGCGGGGCAGGGGGAACCTCGCAGAGCCCTGTAGCCTTGCTGCAGCAAGCCTCCATCTTCCCGTTACCAGATAAAGGTTATGAGCAGACAATGGCTGGAAGTTGAAGCTAGACCAATACACACTGGAAATAAGGCAAGGAGCATTTTTAACATCAGAGTTTGGAGCAATTCACTGAGCGTTGTGCTGGATTTTCCACAACTGGCCTATTTTAAAATCAAGCTTGGGTGTTTTACTAAAAATCTGCTCTAATTCCTATGGGAATTATTTTGAGGCACATTCTATGGCTGAAGTGAAAGAGAAAGTCAGACGACAGTGGTTTCCTCTGGGCTTGGAATTAACCTGTGACTCGCTGGGGGCGTTTGGAATGTGGCCATTTTGCTTCCCTCTTCCTCCTTCCCTCTTGTCCCTTCATCTCCACTGGAAAACGGGCCACCAGAAAAGCCTGATTTCCACCCTGTGCCCCTTCCATTAGTGCTGTAAGCTGAAGGGCATTGTGACTTGAGAGTGACTTCAGCCAGTCAGTGCTAACTCTCCACAGGTGATTTGCATAAGTCAGTAAAGGAGCCTGCAGGTTTCCGTGGGAGCGATGCCCAAGGCAGGGCTCAGGCTTCGGGTTTATGCTCAGGGTTCGTGGAGTCAGGGAGCGACAGGTGGCTGAGTTACCTCTGGTGTCACAATGTTACTGCTCAGGTTCCTCTGCCTGCTGCACCACCTGGGCAGTTACTGTCAAGGGGAAGGTTTTGTGGATTTGAAACTTAGAACCCAGGAAGCGCAGGAGAGGACTGGCTTAGAGAGTTTGGCAGTAAAATGTAGGTTTTGTGGCAATATCCTGTGCAATTGCTACTGGATCCGGGATGAAGACAGCATTCCTGCCCCTCCCACCACCTCTTAGCTGGGCCTATATAAAAGAGACTAGCTAGGGTTTTGCACACTTGTTTGTTTGAGACTGAGCAAATAAGGCCCAACAAATTACTGCTAGGATGAATTTTGCTGCCTCCTCTCCTTGACTAGAATACAAGCAGTTTCTGATTCTCTCAGATGAAGTAGTTCTTCTAAAATCAAGGGCAAGACCAATCAATGGCTTTTTCACAACCCAAACCCTCCCCGCAAAAAGAGATTTTTTTAATTTAAACTGGGTTTTTAAAATGTATATTGAAAGTTTTTTTTAAAACCTATCAAGTATAAAATTTGAAAAGATGACAAGTGATGTTAAGGCCTCTAGTTGCTCCAACCTCTTAAAGTAATTTAAATAAATACCTATATGAAGAAGTCCATGTTTGCTGCCAAGTGTCAGAGGAAGTGAAAGCACTGAACTGTTGGAAGTCATTGCCTAAGCACCTGGGGGTCCAGAAGTTATTGAAACACTCAGCCAGATTTTGGCAGCACTAGCCTCTTCTGCAGGTGCAGAAAGAATATTTTCTTCATTCCAGTTGATGCAGCTACTTCATTCAAATGTAAGAAACTGATTGGGAGTTGAAAAAGGATGAAGGCTTCTTTTCCTCTTGTAATATATGAATAAACGCTAGAGAAGAGATGTGAGCTACTACTTCTAAAATATGGAAGGACGTTATGAGCAGGAACAATCAGTTCAGTGCACGAACTAGAGATACTTCTTTACCTCAGTTTGTTTGAAATGAAAACAAATGGTTCAGTCAACCTTTTTGTTTGTATGTATCCTGCAAAACCAGCAAGTCAACATGTTTGAATGGATCCCTATTCCTAGCATCATAGAAGGCTAGGGCTGGAATAGACCTCAGGAGGTATCTAGTCCAACCCCCCTGCTCAAAGCAGGACCAACCCCAACTTCATCATCCCAGCCAGGGCTTTGTCAAGCTGACCTTTAAAAACTTGTAAGGATGGAGATTGCACCACCTCCCTAGGGAACCCATTCCAGGGCTTCACCACCCTCCTAGTGAACTAATATCCAAGCTAAGCCTTCCACAGTGCAACTTGAGACCATTGCTCTGTGTTCTGTCATCGGTCACCACTAAGAATGTCATGAGAATCAATCCCTCATTAGGAAAATAACTCAAAAATACAACTACAAAACATTTGGAATGAAATCAGTCCACCCTGACCTGTAGTGTCTGGGGGTGTGGGCCTCTGAGGCTAGACTGAGACCCTTATTGGCTAGAACCACCCAGTGAGCCAGTAACAATATCCAGTCCTGTTACCGTCCAAGCCACCGCAGTCCAAGGAACAGCTGAGGGCTGTGGGAGGCAGGGGTGCTGAGAAGGTCTAACTCATGACTGCCAACCCAGAGATGTGTTATTGGCTTTGGATGGGGGACAAGGAGCAAATCCGTCAGTCACTACAACAGGTCCCACTTGGAGCCAGGGAGACTGGGAATCGAGTCCTGCTGGCACTTCCCAGCTCTGGCTTTCTGGAGGAGGAGGAAGCTCCCCTAGCTGACCCTGAGGCACCTTCTGGGCCCAAATGGAGGTGGCCCCAGGTACAGCTATGGAGTGTCCCAGGAGCGTTCCGCCAGTGGCATTGTATTGTTTTCACAGCCAGTTTCAATCTCTGGTTTCTACCCCTTGCTCTGCGGGCAGGGCACTGTGCGGCACCCGTTGCAGGCCACCTGGGTGCAGGAGATCGAGGAGGGTGAAGGGAGGAGCAACCCTGAGCATCTGCCATCCAGCTCCATCCGATCTAGAGCAAGTAAGTGGACTTCTCCAGAGCCATCCCCAGTGTGGTGGGAGTATCCCACCACTAGGGCTCCCAGCCCGTCCCTTGTCAGGGTTTGTTCCCCAGGTTGAGCGTTCCTGTGCCCTGGGGTGGGATGTGTCGGGAGGAGAAATTGCCTCAGCAGAGGGGAGGTGGGCAGGGGAGCAGGCAGGCTCGTTAATGAGAGGCTGCTTTGAAGCCAGACTCATGGCTGCTCCCCACTCAGTTCCAGGATGGAGCGAATAAGGCAGATGCTCAGGAGGAAGGCCGGGCAGGTGGCTCCAGAGCCAGCAGCAAACATCAGCCAGCCTGCCCAGGAGGAGAGTGGCCCCTCTGTCCCCGCGGGCGGGGAAGAGGCGCGTGGCCAGGGGAAAGGGAGGAGCTGCGTCGCCTGCTGGAGGAGGCGGAAGACAGCAGCTCCCCTAGCTGAGGCACCTTCCCCTGAGGCACCTTCTGGGCAGAAATGGAGGTGGCCCTGGGTTCAGCTGTGGAGCAGAGAGCCAGGAGAGGGCAGGAGCCGGGGAAGGCAGCTCTGGGGCTTCCTTTGCAGGAAGCCAAGGAGCCAGGAGCTGCGCCCCAGGGCCCAGCAGGAGCCGCCAACCACCATGGCAACTGAGGAGCCCTGTGCCAGCCCCACCCTGGCCCCCGAGGAGCCTCCCGCCAGCCCCACCCTGGCACCTGTGGCACCTCCTCCCAGCCCAGAGCAGGAGTTGAGCGACTGCGGCGCGACAAACACCAGCAGCTCCGCATACTCCTGCGGGGCCAGCAGCTCCTCCGTGGGGTCTGGCAGCCCTGTGTTGCTAGGCTCCCTCTTTGGAGGTGAGGGGGACCCAGGGGAAAGGGAGGACGACTGGGGCGGTGCGGGACTAGTAACACCCTGAGCCCATCGGCTCACCAAGGCGCCGGGACTGACCCACGTGAGCCCCACTAACAACAGTGGGGGTGGCACAGCCACGCCCCATGGCAGGGGATGCTGGGTGGAGTCAGGGAGCTCCAGCCTCCCCTGATCATGTTGGGGGGGGCTGACTGCCACGGGGCCCTGAGGCTGATGGGGCTGAGGGCGTCTCTGGGAGGGGCAGGGTGGGGCCCTCGCTGCCATGGGGCTCCTTACAGAGAAAGGGGAAACATGGAGCCTTCTCTGTCCACTGCATCCCCCCAGCAGCAGAAGGGATTAAACTTTCTCCTTCCCTCCCTGGTGCAGACACCCCCAGTGCCCAGATGACGTGGCCTGAGGAGGAGGAGGAGCAGGAGGAATCATAGAATCATAGAATCTCAGGGTTGGAAGGGACTTCAGGAGGTCATCTAGTCCAACCCCCTGCTCAAAGCAGGACCAAACCCAACTAAATCATCCCAGCCAGGGCTTTGTCAAGCCTGACCTTAAAAACCTCTAAGGAAGGAGATTCCACCACCTCCCTAGGTAACCCATTCCAGTGCTTCACCACCCTACTAGTGAAAAAGTTTTTCCTAATATCCAACCTAAACCTCCCCCTCTGCAACTTGAGACCATTACTCCTTGTTCTGTCATCTTCTACCACTGAGAACAGTCTAGATCCATCCTCTTTGGAACCCCCTTTCAGGTAGTTGAAAGCAGCTATCAAATCCCCCCTCATTCTTCTCTTCTGCAGACTAAACAATCCCAGTTCTCTCAGCCTCTCCTCATAAGTCATGTGCTCCAGCCCCCTAATCATTTTTGTTGCCCTCCGCTGGACTCTCTCCAATTTATCCACAGGAGGAGGAAGAGGAAGAAGAGGAGGAGGAGGAGGAGGATTTGTCCCCCATCACGGTGATCCAGCAGCACCTCCAGGGCAGAGCTGAGGTACAAAAATCCCCCAGCTGCGCTGCCACCGAGTCTGTCCTGCTCCTTGTTCCATCCCCACCCAGGCAGGGGGTCTTGTCCCAGAGAATCCCTCACCCCCAATGGGGACACACATCTCCTCTGTTATCTGGCACCCCAAAGTGGGGACATTTGTCCCACACAGGCCAAGGTTTCTGCTCCCCGCAGACACTATTCCAGTTACAACCCCATGTCTGTGCAGGGCGACACTGGTTTCGGGAAGGGGACGGCTTTCCTGTCCAACCCCATGGAGGTCCTGAGCCCTGGAGCTGGGTTGGGTTGGGCGGGGAGGTCCCTATGTAACAGGCTCTCTCTCTCCCCCCCACCCCACTCCTAGCTGGTGGCGGACAGGGCCGAACAGCTCCGCTTCCTCCAGGCTGTGCCGCGTCTCTGCTTCTCGGCACAGAAGCCGGGGTGGGACACCCTGGAGCCCCCAGTCTCCAAAGCGGCCCTCGTGGAGAGCATTGCGGTGAGTGGGACCCCGTGCCCGGCCCTGGGGCGAGGGAGCCAGATATGGGAGGAAGCGTTAGTGGGGCCAGAGCAGGAAGCAGAGGACAGGGGGTCCTGGGGTGGAGCGCTGGGGAGCAGGGAAGGGGAGAATTGTGACACTGATGGGGAGCTGGCAGTGCGGGAGGGGAGGGAGGAGTTGGGGAGAGGGGAAGGAAGTTTGATGGATGGGAGGAATGGGGGGGCCCAGCTGGTTGGGGGTGGGGGTGACACTGGCTGTTTCTGCAGAGCACTTGGGGCTCCTCCCGGGGAAGTGCCAGTGCATCTGCAGGGCCTGAGTCTCACATGCAGTTTTGTTTCCTTGGGGTCTCCCAGGAGCTGATTGAAAATCTCCCTGGTGCATCAGAGCCGAGCTCCATCATGCCCAGCTCCATGGCCACAGTTTGCAGCCTCAGGTACCAGGACCCTCCCGTCCAGCTGCCCTAACCCTGGTGCTGACCGGGCCCAGAGCCGGGAGTCATGGCTCCTCCCCCGCCTAGGTTCCCCCCGGCCGTGGCTGTTCCCATCCCCCAGCAGAGGAGGCGGGAGCATCCCCTTTTTCCTGTCCGGGGGTTGATTTCTCCAGGAACGTTACAGCGGCCGTAGGGAGGGGATCACTGCGGGGGAGGGGGTCATGTCCATGGCAGTGCCAGTGCCACACTGGTGCTGCAAAGTGTAACATGGGCTCCTCTCTCCTGCCAGCAAACTGAAGCCACCGCTCGCCCTGGAGCTAGAATCTCACCTCCTGCGGGCTCTTCTGAACAGGATGTGCACCCTGGGCACTGGGCAGGACACCACACAATGCCGGGTAGGTCCTGATCCTACTTCTCTGGCCCAGGAGCAGGAGCAGGCTCTGGCCCTGCTCCCTCGCTTTGATGGAGCTGCTGAGAATAGGGGAGGGGTGGGCAGAGCTGGGAACAGGCCTGGGACAAACCGGCAGGGGGGCCCTTCCCTCCAGAGGGGATTGCGTTACCCCTCCATGGCTGATCCCAGACCTTCCCTCCTCTCCTCATTCTCTGATCTCCTGCCTGGACTCTCCCGGGGATCCTACCTCCCACCCATTGCAGTTTGGCTGGCCCATACTCTGCTGGGTACCAGGCCCTGCACAGAGAACTGCTAAGAGCAAGGATTGACGAGGCAGCAGGCATCCGGCCATGAACTCTTGCTAAGTGTCCCTGGAGTGATGTGAATGGGAGAGGCCAGGATATGCCTTTTGAGTCTTGCCAGGGCTCCTGGAGAATCCTTCTAATTGTCCCCTGACTGGTGTAGCCCCATGTACCATGACTGACGGGTGATCCCTCTTCTTGCAGGCTCTGTACATCAACTATTCACAGAGCCTGGACATCCTGCTCAGGGGCCTTCTGACAGAGACCCCCATGGTGGAGAAGCTGCAGCACCTCCTGGAGGTGAGTAGAATGGACGGTCTGGGGTGGAATTGCCCCTGAACGCTGTGGGAGGGCAGCAAAGGAGAGACTAGAAGAGCCACGTTTCTATTGTGTCCTCCCAGCTTGGATCCAGCCGGCCACACTTTCCCAGAGCTGCCAGTGCAGGGGGAAGGAGCTGGGACTATGAGTCAGAGCTCTGCACGGTTGTATTAAGCACTAACAGTGAGCACCAGGCCTGGCTGGGGCCTGAGAGACTGAAACCTCTGTGAGATGCAGGACATGGGCCTCAGAGAAAAGTCACTGGCTCCTCTCTAGGGAGACCCTGAGATACAGGAGGAGCCTCAGGGAATCAGCTCTTATGTCCTAGGGACACTGCAGTTCCCGGAGGGATTGTCCTCAGGGCTGTTCCATCCATCGTACCGAGGCCTTTGCAAGTTGGGTCTGGGGTCTGGGGTCCAGGGCATGTGCCTTGATCCTGACGTGCTGTTCATGGATCAGGGGTTCAGAGCAAATAGACCAGCCCCAAGACTGACCATTGTCCCGGCCTGGAGAGACAAGCAGCTTGTGCCCAGCAAGACGTGGGCAGTGTCCTGAACCCCCTTTTCAAACTCTGCGACCAGGGCTCGGCTACTCCACCCTGAGCACAAACTCTGAGCCCCTTGGGGAGGGGGAGAGGCTGCCTGCTGACCCTCCCCTGCCTCCTTCTCCCGCAGCACGTCCATCCCTCTCTCCTGTCAAACAACACCCAGGAGAGAGCCAGGGCCGTACAGACCAGCGCGCCCATGCTCCAGTTTGCCACCTCCCTGCCTGGATTTGACGTAAGTGACCTCTGACCCCAGCATCCTGCAGAGTCAAGTTCCTCATCCCCTGGCTAATTGGTCCCCCCTGGGTCCGTAAGGGACTGCGTTCCATAGGCCGCTGGCTGGCAGGGTCGTGCCTGGCCTCAGGGCCCTTGTTATTCTGGAGCCGCGAGGCAGCGAGTGCTCAGCAAGGGCCCTTGTCCTGCTCCCTTTGCTCCAAGCTCCCTTGGGGGCAGAGAGGAAGAGGGCTCTCTCTCCTCTCTCCCAGCGCCTCCTACAGAGGGGTGGGAGCAGAGCTCAGGTCCAGGGGCACTGGGGAGCTGAAGGGAGAATGTTGATGGATTCTCCTCTCCTTCTCCTTCCACCAGACCTCCTCTGCCTTCTCCAAGGCAGGTGAATTCGTGCTGCAGCTGGGTCTCTGTGTATCCCACCCAGCCAGTGACATCAGTCGGCATGCCAGGGGTGGGATCTATTGGCTGCACAAGCTCCTGCTCCAGAAGAGGGGTAAGAAACCCAGCTGGGCAATGGGACCCCATAGAAACGAGCCTCTGGGAGACTAGCTCCAGCTGGCCATTGGGACGCCTCTAGAACTAAGGCCTCTCTGCTTAGACCCGCTGTAGCGGGGAAGAGGAACCCCAATAGAAACAAGGCCCCTCCTTTGAGACTCCCTCTGCTGGGCAGTGGGCCCCTACAGAAAGAAGCCCCCTCCTCTGAGACCGACCCCAGCTTAGATGGTGACTCTTTCTCTCCCCCTCTCTCTGAATTAGGGAGATGAGTGTGAAAGTGCCAAGGAAATTGGCTGCTTTATCTCAGAGCCCAGCTCTGTCCCCCAGCCCAGGGAAATCAGCCCACCCAGTACGGGGCAGCCAGCTTGTGAGGGGACAGGAACGGAGCTATTGAGACACATGGAGGGAAAGAGCCCATCATGAGGGCAGGGGCAGGAGCAGGCACCACAGGGGACAGACACAAAGCTTGTAGGGTGTCACCAGTCGGGTAGCCAGGGCCAGATCCTGACTTCAGTGGGTGTGGGGGGGTTCTCAGTATTAGACACCCCCATGAACAGGCACCCACTCCCAGAGCACAATGACCGTAAGGGTCACATGATTACTGTGATGGCTGAAACAAATCCCCCTTCTGGTACTAACCCGCCTGGCATGGACCCTGCGATTCCATTCGGCCGCGGATGCCACGAGGAGCCTGGCCAGTGTGCACCCAGAAGGAAACAGGCACTGAAAGCGGAAGGCCAAACCTCCCCAATGGGTGTGTCTTTCTCCCCCAGGGCTCAACACCAGAGAGGCCCCAGACCTGTGGTGCCGGGACGGGCTCCATGACCCCGAGCGCCTGGGGTATAGAAACCTGGCCAGGGTGGGAGAGGTAAGGATTCTCGGCCGGTGCATTGCAGCAGCTCAGGTGTGGAGCTGTCTCCCCCTGCAGTGAGTGTGTCATGGACACAGGGCAAGAGCCTGCTTCTTATTTCCACAGAGTATGTGAGGCTCCTGGGAATGTCCGTGGGGTGAGGCGTGGGAATGAACCAGATCTAAAAGACCCCGAACCTCTAGCGGGTGAGCTGCAGGAGCTATCGCTGCTGGGAGCAGCAGGGGTCCTGGGTTGTCTGTGTGCGCTGGGTTCTAGAGCGCGCAGACACATTCCCAGCATCTCATGGCACCTGCGGTGAATCCTGCTCCAGAAAGAGCTATTTGAGGCCTCAGTGCCTGCAGCCTCCTACTGAAGGGGGTTCCTGGTCCATGGGACCCCAAAGGTTGGCTGCCCCAGGACTCTTCTCCACCTTGTGAGACACTCGAGGGATTTGGAGCCTGGTTCTGGGCCATTGTAAGGGCTCTGGTTCTTTTGGTTTTAGGTCTTTGGTGAGCTCTTCACGGAGGAGCAGAAAAGATCTTTCCTCCAGGCGGGGCTGCTGGCCATCCACAACCCCCTACTCCGCATCAGCCAGGCTGGCCAGGTGCTGACCTATTCCATCTTGGGGGAAGCCGGCCAGCTGCTAGAGAACGAGGTAACCAAAGAGGGGTCACCTGGGGAGAGACCCCCAGGGCCTTTCACCTCCAGGCCATTGAAAATCACTCCCATCCCATCCCCATGCGCTGACCAGGGAGCAAGGAGAGGGTGACCCCAGACAGGTGCCATTGGTCGGTGCCAGCTTGTCCCCTGAGCAGCTCAAAGCAGGGCAGACCCAGCTCCCCAGCAAGGCTATTTCCTAACAGGCGTCACATCAACACGACACGCTGCCATTGCTCATGCTAGAGGCTGCCAACTCCCCTAGCCACCTCTGTGAGCCTTTCCGCCCCCTCAGGCCGGTTCCTAGAGCTCTGGTATCGTGTTATCCCAGCCCCCACCTGCTCTGGGAGAACTGGAGGAGTCAGTCAGCAGAGGCTGCTTAAGTGCCCCATTCACCAGAGCCACTGCCCATGGCATCACGTTAAGGACATGGGGATCCCTTGGGGAAAGGTGTCCACTTCCTCTCACCCCCCGGCACTACTGCCCAAAGCCTCCCAGCCCCTCAGCTGGAGGGGGCGAGGGTGGCTGAGGGGACTCTGGGGTGCGGAGCTGGATTCCCGCTGGGTTGGGAGATAGAACAGCTCTCGGGGGGGACGGGGGACTGAGAGGAGTGAGGGCAGGAGTTCATTCCACAATGGTGGGAGAGGGGATGGAAGTCACTAGAGAAGAGAGAAGATTTTGTCTCGGGGGTTGGGTGGGGGAATCCGTCCCTCAGACGTGGGGAGGAAATGTTGCTGGCTCCCGGTGCCGTTAATACCCTTCGTTCTCGTGGGTGTCGGAGTCTCTGATTGATCCTTGTTCCCTTGCAACAGGGGGACATCACAGCCAACATAATGGTCCAACTATTTAATATCAGGCCAGGTGCCCAAAGCCCTGCAGGGGCTGTGCTCCGTGGGGCAGCATTGAAGACCCCCCCCACTTCGCATGACCAGCTCCCACCCCCTGCCGCAGGTACTGCTCTGTCTCACTGTGCCTGGGGGGAAGGGCTGGGGGAGCGGCCATAGAGCCCCCCACAGCACAGAGAAACCAAGGCCGAGCACCTCGCTCTGAACACCCTGCCCCACCCCGACCCCTGGGGCTGGGGCCAGGCCAGATACTAGTTCGGAAGAATCAGGCTGTGGGGCTGGCCCAGAAGTGAGAGCATCCACAGAGCCAGGGGTTGTGCTCAATAGCCGTTGCAGTCTGGGAGGGGTGGCCTGACATGGAGACCCTCCCCTATCGTCACTGCTCAGACCCTCCCATGGCCCCTGTCACCCCTGATGCAGTGAATGTCCGACCATCCCCCACCTGGGGCCCAATCCACCCACCTGGTATCTGAACCCTTCCCAGCCAGGAATGAAACTCCCCCCGAACACCCTGGGGCAGGGGAGGAGCCTCCCCATGTGGCAGGTGGGAACTGAGACGCAGAGGAAGGGCTGTGGGCCTGGTCACACAATCCTGGGTGTAGATCTGGGAAGTGGACTGGGTCCCGGCCTAGAGCCTTTCCCCCAGGGGCACCTTCGCTTCTGCCCTTTATTCTCCCCTCCGGCCAGGGGGTCTGTGAGTGTGAAATGAACAGGGAGGGGGACGGGGTCCTGGCGCACAGCCTGGATGGGAGCTCCCCTTGGCTTGGTCCCCAGGCTCAGAGACATCTTTGTCATCCCGCTGTCCTTCTGTTATTGCTAGGAAGGGAGTCCCCAGATGAGAGGTCTCCAGGGCTCCAGTAAGTCATCCTCATTCCCGCCCGCATGTACCCCACTGCCCTGCCCACCGGTTTCTCGCTGTTGACTCTGGCTGGACTCTTGACTCCGGTCTCTGGCTATGACTTTGGCGTGACCCTTCTTGGCTCCAGATTTGGGTTCTGAACCCCGGCTCAGTATTCTCCTTGCCTTTCTCTAGCCTCGCTCCAGGCCCTCCACCCACCCACTCCAGCACTGCCTCCTCCTCCTCCTGATCTTCCCCAACCCCTCCGATTTCAACTACACGGATTCGATCTTTGCATGGATACGAACTTTGGCTTGTATTTCTGACCACCCGGCTTCGACCTGTGGCCTGGACATGGACACTGGCTCCGGTTCTGCCTGGACATACTCAACACCCGGCAGCAGTAGAAAGGCCCCACCATTAATCAAAGCCTAACCCCGCCCCATGACCCCTTAGTCCCTCCCACCTGTCTCCAGAAGTCCCGCCCCATGGGGGTATTTCTTCGTGGTCAAGGCGGACACATGACTGGAAGCCAGGTGTGTCATGTGACCCCTCTAAGAACTCCTCCCACCACCCTCTACCAATCAGGATGGGTTTCATCCTGGAAGGACCACCCCAAGAGGAGATTTGACCAATCAGGGTGAGCTCTGGGGTGGGAGGGTGACCCATCCCGACGTGGGTCTTGTGACCCCTCTAGGAACTCCTCTCACTGCCCTCGACCAATTAGGATCGGTTTTGTCCTGACAGGACCACCCCAAGAGGAGATTCTGACCAATCAGGGTGAGTTCTGGGGCAGAGTGACCCGTCCAGGAGTGGGCTGTTTGACCCCACTAAGAACTCCTCCCAGGGCCCTCTGCCAATCAGAGTGCAGCACCATCACCTCATAAGTCCCAGTGCTGGACAGACGAAGCCATCTCTTACCAAGGACACATGGTTTAGAAATCGTGGGAAGGCTGCTGAGAGGAAACCTGGACTCCTTCACCACCCCCATGAGAACTTTGGACTCTGTCTTCGCCCCGAGGGTCTTTGACCATCTGCGGAGAAAGCGCTACATCAGCGACAGTGCCGAGGAGGAGGAGGGAGCGACCGAGGGGAGCCCTTTGGCTCAGCCGTTGATGGATACGCTGGAACCCGAACCCAAAACCCAACTGCTTGTGAGACACCCCAATGAGCATGGTGGCCTCTCTTTGTCCACCCCCTTAGAATCATAGAATCACAGAATTCAAGATCAGAAGGGACCATTATGATCATCTAGTCTGACCTCCTGCAAGATGCAGGCCACATAAGCCGATCCACCCACTCCTGAACTAATTCTCTCCCTTGACTCTGCTGTTGAATGCTCCAAATCATGATTTAAAGACTTCAAGTAGCAGATAATCCACCAGCAAGCGACCCCTGCCCCATGCTTCGGAGGAAGGCGAAAAACCTCCAGGACCACTGCCAATCTACCCTGGAGGAAAATTCCTTCCCGACCCCAAATATGGCGATCAGCTGAACCCCGAGCATGTGGGCAAGACTCTCCAGCCAGACCCTCTGGAAAAGGCTAACAATATCCCAACATTGACCCTTTGTACTAATTACCAGTGTGGCACGTTATTGACCTATTGACTAAACCCGTTATCCTATCATACCATCCCCTCCATAAACTTATCCAGCTTAATCTTAAAGTCATGGAGGTCCTTCGCTCCCACTGTTTCTCTCGGTAGGCTGTTCCAGAATTGCACTCCTCTGATGGTTAGAAACCTTTGTCTAATTTCAAGCCTAAATTTCCTGACTGACAATTTATATCCGTTTGTCCTCATGTCCACATTAGCACTAAGCTGAAATAATTCCTCTCCTTCCCTGGTATTTATCCCTCTGATATATTTAAAGAGTGCAATCATATCTCCTCTTATCCTTCTTTTGGTTAAGGAAAACAAACCGAGCTCCTCAAGTCTCCTTTCATACGACAGGCTTTCCATTCCTCGGATCATTCTAGTGGCCCTTCTTTGTACCTGTTCCAGTTTGAATTCATCCTTCTTAAACATGGGAGACCAAAACTGCACACAATACTCCAAATGAGGTCTCACCGACGCCTTATATAACGGGACTAGCACCTCCTTATCTCTACTAGAAATACCTCGCCTAATGCATCCCAAGACTGCATTAGCTTTTTTAACGGCCACATCACATTGCCTACTCAAAGTCATCCTGCGATCAACCAGGACTCCTAGGTCCTTCTCCTCCTCCATTACTTCCAACTGGTGCATCCCCAGCTTATAACTAAAATTCTTGTTAGTCATCCCTAAATGCATAACCTTACACTTCTCATTATTGAATTTCATCCTGTTACTAATACTCCAGTTTACAAGGTCATCCAAATCTCCCTGGAGGATATCCCAATCCTTCTCCGAATTGGCAATACCTCCCAACTTGGTGTCATCCGCAAACTTTATCAGCCCACTCCTACTTTTGGTTCCGAGGTCAGCGATAAATAGATTAAATAAAATCGGACCCAAAACCGAACCTTGAGGAATTCCACTGGTAACCCCGCTCCAACCCGACAGATCACCCTTCAATACGACCCTCTGCAGTCTCCCCTTTAACCAGCTCCTTATCCACCTCTGGATTTTCATTTCGATCCCCATCTTTTCCAATTTAACCAGTAATTAGAGGTGGAATGTGATTGCGGCTTGGGGGAGTCACTGGCGCACAAGGTGTACATAGGTAAAGGAATGATTAAGTCAGGGGTGAAAGTAACTTCCAGGACTTACCGGTACTGCCGGAGTCCTGGGGGGGCGTGGCCTCAACCGGAAGAGGCGGGGCCTCTCAAGATTTAAAGGTCCTGGAGCATCAGCTGTGGCTGGGAGCCCCAGGGCCTTTAAATTCCCCCCACAGCTCTGGCAGCCGGGTTCGAGTGTGGATTTAAAGGGCCCAGAGCTCCCATGGCTGTGGGGAGCCTGAGCCTTACCCAGCTGGAACCAGGATTTAAAGGGCCCGGAGCTCCTACCGCTGCGGAGAGCTCTCAGCCCTTTAATTCCCTGCCCCAGCGTGGGTGCTGGAGCTGCGGTGGGGGGGCAGAATTAAAGAGCTCTGGGATCTATGCAGCCACGGGAAGTGCTAAGCCCATTAAATCCTGGCCCCAGCCCAGCTGCTGGAGCTGCGGGGGGAGGAGGGGGGAGATTTAATGGGCTCTGGGTTCCCAGCAACCGCCAGAGCTCTGAGCCCTTTAATTCCCGGCCCCAGCCCAGCTCCTGGAGCTGAGGGGGGAATTTAAAGGGCTCTGGGCTCCCCGCAGCCGTAGGAGTTCTGAGCCAGAGATGAAAGTAAGCCAGTACGGGCCAGTACGGCGTAGCAGCAAGAGCCAGTACGCTGTGCCGGACCGCACCGGCTTCCTCGGCGGGGATTTAAAGGGCTAAGAGCTCCGGCGGCTGCGGGGAGCCCAGAGCCCTTTAAATCCCTCCTCCACTCCCACCGCAGCTCCGGCAGCCAGGCTGGGGCTGGGAATTAAAGAGCTCGGTGCTCCCCGTAGCGGAAGGAGCTCTGGGCCCTTCAAATCTCGGCCCCAGCCCGGCAATGCTCTGGCTCCCTGTAGCCGCAGGAGCTCTGAGCCCTTTAATTCACAGCCCCAGCCTGGCTTCCGGAGCTGCGGGAGTGGTATTTAAAGGGCTCTGGGCTCCCCACAGCCGTGGGATCTCTGAAGCAGAGATGAAAATAAGCCATTACGGTCCAGTACGGCATACCAGGAAGAGCCAATGTGCCGTGCAGGACCGCACCGGCTTCCTCGGCAGGGATTTGAACGGCTCAGAGCTCTGGTGGTTGCAGGGAGCCCAGAGCCCTTTAATTTTCCCCCGCAGCTCTGGCAGCCGGGCAGGGGCCAGATTTAAAGGGCTCGGTGCTCCCCGCAGCCGTGGGAGCTCCGGGCCCTTTAAATCCACACACGAAATCCGGCTGCCGGAGCTGCAGAGGGAATTTAAAGGGCTCGGGCCTCCGCGCCGGCCTGAGCCCTGGGCCCTTTAATTTGCCCCTGAGCCCAGGGTTGATTTAAAGGCCCGGGGCTCCCAGCCACAGCCGATGCTCCAGGACCTTTAAATCTTGAGGCCCCACCTCTTCTGGTTGAGGCCACGTCCCCTCAGGATTCCAGCAGTACTGGTAAGTCCTGGAAGTTACTTTCACCCCTGCTGTGAGCCCTTTAAATCCCAGCCCCAGCCCGGCTCCTGGAGCTGCGAGGGGAATTTAAAGGGCTCTGGGCTCCCTACAGCTGCCGGAGCTCTGAGCCCTTTAAATCCCCGCTGAGGAAGCCGGTGCGGTCTGGCACGGCGTACTGGCTCTGGCTGGTACTCCATACTGGCCCGTACTGGCTTACTTTCACCTCTGGATTAAGTGACGGTCGAGGTCGTGAGACGTTCCATAGAGCTCTCTTGGCCGCAGTGCCCATGATGGAAGGTGGTACGTTGCGTTCTGCCATGACATTCATAAACACATCCCATCTTTAAGGTCCATGTCTGCTAGGAACAGAGCGCGTCTGGGTCACGGCCCTGACTAAGTCGAGCATGTTAGAATCATTAACCACAGAGCCTTTGAACACAAAAGCCCCTTTATCGTTCCATGAAGAGAGATTTGTAGCCTGGCCCAGCTTCTTTAGCAATACGAATGCATTTTTCTTAGAACGCTTCTTCACGTTATCCAGCACCTGCTGAGCAACAGAGTGTGAGGTCTTTGGTGTTTCTGGGGGGTTTCAGTTACATTCAGTCTCTGTTCTGGTAGAAACAGACTGATTTTCACTTTCTCCGCATCGCTCGGCTTCACGTACATTAGGCACCTTTGAAGCTCAGCGCTGTAAGGTTTAGCCTTTTAGTATTCAGCTCAGTCGGTTCTTTGAAGAACAGACTCATTTCAGCATCCAGTAAGTGAGTTGTGGTCGGTCGTTAGGCCCCCTGAGGATACAGAGGTCACCAGTGTTCTGAGCGAAGCGTCAGATTTTTCCCAACTCTCTTTAGAATGCCGTTCTTTTAGCCCCCCCGCCCTCCGGGGACACAGCGTCCATCAGTTTTCTGAATGAACCATCAAACTGTTCCCAAATACTAGAATATAGGGGAGCGGTGACGAGCTTATGGTTTTGGGAGAATGGTTTGTCAGTCCTTGGTGTTTTATTCACAACCCCTAGAGCACATGCTCCGGGTTTGTGAATGTGTGTGTTTCTGCACACGTTCAGAGCCCCTCGAGCGCATGCTCCAGGTTTGTGAATGTGGGTTTTTTCTCAGGGTTTGCTGTGGCAGTGGCCGCTGAGGAACTGAAATTGTAGTTATTGTTTACCAGAGTCTTGTTTTGCCCTTGGGTTTGCCGGATATGAGGTTTGGACTGCCCGGATGCTTCATCTGCACTCTTGTGCTGTTTTGCATTGTTAAAAGTCTCAAAGCAGATTCCTGGTTCTTTGGCGGTTCTGGAGGAGGTGTCCTTGTAGTGCGGACTAAGCAGAAAAGTTGCCCATGCCTATGAGGGGTGGGGGGAACCATTTTACAAAACTGAACTTTACCATCTTTCTCACCCACACCTATGTATTCACTTCAAATACAAAACCTCATAGAACAACCCAACCAATAAGCAAAATATATTTACTGGGCTTCATCCATCCATCAGTCACCGATGCTGGTGAATTTTTCCTTTCAGCTGTCTCATTCCCTTTTCTTCTGAGCTTGTTTTCCCTCTGCTCTAAGGATCTCTCATGTTTTCACCGTACTGTGGAGCAAACAGCATTATTATAAAACACATGAAACCGTCTTGTAAACTTAAAAACTAAATATTCGTTAGGGTGTTTTTCTGTTTAAAAAGTCACAGCTTTAAAACAAAGTTCAGGCTGTACGAGAAACACAGGTTTTGAGTTTATTTCTACCACTTAAAACATAAACCAAAAAACAACAAACAAACAAACAAACAAACAACAAAAACCTCAAAAACATTTTTTTTAAAATACATCTCATTTTGCAGAATAAAAACCAAACTGCTTTTAAAATCCATTTTAAACCACATTTTGCACAGGAAAAAACCCTGTTGGTTTGAAACAAACCAAGTACTTTTAAAACCCTACACCTATGCCTTGCCCAGACCCCTCTCACACACAAATCAGCAGCTTTAGAAACACACTAAACCAAGTTTGCCTCCATATACTTTTCAATAACCCCCACCCCCCCATGCATTTAAAAGTCAGTTGCAAAAAAGTTCCCTTTCACTAAGGGATCATGTGTTGCAGGCACATGCTTATTCTGTTCCTCCAATGTGTGTTTGGGCCTTCAGGTTAAACAAGCAAAAATGTTAGTTACTATTACCACCAAATCCCTATACAAACTGTGCAATACTTAAAGTTTTTTAAAACAGTATTAAGCACAACTATAGTTAAAATGGTTTTTACCTTGGCCTGGTGGTGAACTGCAGCTTAAAGTTACTGAGTCCATGCTAAGCAGATCACGCTGCAATGAAGATAGGCACCATTATTTTCCTAAAACAGCCTGGGCAAAGAGTGGCATTATACAATGTATAGTTTCAGAGTTCAAGCCAGCAAGCCCTACCTCTGTCTGCTGTCCAGCAGCCTTTCAAGAATGTCCTTTTCAACAGAAACTATCTCCAACAGACCTGAGGTTTTTATACCATCTTAGCCCATTGTTCAAACAGACTTCAGCATAGTAGCTAGCAGGTTAATTTAATCCCCACAGCTCTGAACTAATAGATCCTTAAGGACTTTAGGCACCCCTCCCGCAGCACCCCCTGTTGTGATCTGGGGTGGGGGAACCAAACTGTCTGCACAACAGGGCTTTTTTTTTCTTTTTTCCTTTTTTCTGTAAGTTAAAATAAATGTTTCTGTGGGGCCTTCTTAGAGTATTGAACAGTCCCCATTTCCAAGTGGGGGGCCCTTTGCAGATATCAATGAATGTCTTGGGGCTTGGGTTTTTTTTTTTAAACAAGTTTCTTTCATGCTTAAAGTTTGGGGTGGGAATGTTTTCTAGAAAGAATGACCCAGAGCGTTCGACCAACTCCAGGGCCATATTTAATCTGTCCAATAGTGTTCCACCAACTCCTGGGGTCATATTGAAACTGTCTAATTGAGTTCTGCCAGCTCCAGCAGTTATATTGAAACTGTCCAATAGCATCTGCAAATTCCTGAGGTTTTATTTCATTTCATATTAATCAGAACTCACCATCCACCCCCTTCAAATTTAACCCTATGGCAACAAGGGTAAGTAATCGCAGTCACCCTGGCTATTCAGTGAGGGGGGGGTTAAACCCACTCAGTTCAACAGGATAAGTCAACTGTATTGTACTCAAACACAGGTCTGAACAGCCTGTTTGTTTTACTGTAAGCACATTTCTTAGGATTTTCCCCCCACCCACAACATACATTTCAGCTTTTTGCTGTAAATGGGTCACTTTTACACACAAAACCCACAAGCGCTAGGTTCTCACAAACAATTGATTTTTTATTTAAAAGACATACAGCTCCTTGAAACCAAGCCAAGATGCTTCATTAACACTTTTAGCTCATTGAAGGGCCAAAGGCCTTCCAACAGAAACACAGATAGTCACAAAGCCCTTTTCAATAGGGTTTATTTTTAAATTTACAGCTACCAAGTTTTCTATTGCGTGTTTGTCCCCTCACCATTCTCTAGCTGAATCCTTTTAGATTCCTTACAAATAGTCTTTTCCTTAAGCAGAAATCTGTAACTTTTTGTGCAGACTAGACGGCCAATATCAGGCCGTGTCGTGGATAAATGACCCCGCGTTGTGTTTGGATCAGAATCACACGAGGCCCCTTTATTACGAGCATGCGGGGGGCGGGGACCAGCGAACTGGCTTACCCCTGAATAGAGATTTTTCAACAGGTTTTATAGCAAAAAACCCACAATTCGTGATACACACGTCCTTGTTCACATGATTGCCATAACTGGAGAAATGCTGTGCAAGTGAGTGGAGACCCTGACTGTGTTTTAAAGAAAATGAACCAGAAGGTGCCTCCAATTTTTCCACTCCAGCTGTAAGAAGGTTATTTTCTTTAAAACACAGTCAGGGGCTCCACTCAACTTCACAGCATTGAACAAGGTCCCCCCTTGCGCTAAATGTTCTTGGCTTAGGCACAGACATTGCACAGCATAACCTCTGGCAATCACGGTGTTTAATCAGCTTCCCAAACCCAGCTCAGCACATAGGCCCCAGAGCTTGTGGTTTATATCCACTGAAGTCCAAGACACTCAGTCGTGGGGCTGTTGGCCTGGCGCATCTATGACACGGCCCTTGCAATCTTCACAAAGCTTTTCCCTCAGGCGGTGCTTAAGGGCAGCATAAACAGCAACACGTACAATAGTCCGCATGACTTTTTTATGCTCACGATGTGGCACTGGCCCAGTTAGTTCTATGCCAAGCCTCCTCCAAAACACCTCATGGCCATCATCCTCAGAGACCTCTTCAACAATTTGTATCGGCATTGAGCAAAACCAAGGTGGGCCCGGTTCATCTTCCCTGCTTGATGCAACGCTGTCCAGGGCTTCCAGGCCGTCTAGAAAGGCATTGTCGAGCTGTTGAGAGATTTTCAGAACAGAAACAGTGTAAGCACCCCACTGTTTGTTTTTACACAAACCCCAGTTCCTTACCCATTAAGAAGTGATTGCTTCTTAATCATTCATTTACCTGTGTGACGTCTTTTCCGTTCACCTTGGCCACTGGTGACTCCCCCCCAGCCTCAATCACATTCCACCTCTAAGGGGGTGGACAAAGAGAGGCCACCATGCTCATTGGGGTGTCTCACAAGCAGTTGGGTTTTGGGTTCAGGTTCGGGTTTATCCATCAATGGCTGGGCTGAAGGGCTCCCCTCAGTCGCTCCCTCCTCCTCCTCGGCACTGTCGCTGATGTAGCGCTTTCTCTGCAGATGGTCAAAGACCCTCAGGGCTAAGACAGAGTCTGAAGTTCTCACGGGGATGGTGAAGGAGTCCATGTTTCCTCTCAGCAGCCTTTCCACAATTTCTAAACCATGTGTCCTTGGTAAGAGATGGCCTTGTCTGTCCGGTGCTGGGATTTATGGGGTAATGGTACTGCACCCTGATTGCCAGAGGGCCTTGGGAGGAGTTCTTAGTGGGGTCATATGGCCCACTTCTGGATGGGTCACCCTGCCCCAGAATTCTCCCTGATTGGTCAAAATCTCCTCTTAGGGCAGTCCTATCAGGTCACAACCCATCCTAATTGGTAGATGGCAGTCGGAGGAGTTCTTAGAGGGATCACACGACCCACTTCTGGACGGGTCACCCCACCTCGGAACTCACCCTGATTGGTCAAATCTCCTCTCAGGGTGGTCCCTCTGGGATGAAACCCATCCTGATTGGTAGAGAGTGGTGGGAGGAGTTCTTAGAGGGGTCACATGACACACCTTACTTCCAGTCATGTGGCCACTTTGACCCCGGAGTTAAACCCCCCCCATGGGGCGGGACTTCCGGTGACAGGTGGGAGGGACTCAGGGGTCAACGGGTAGGGCTTGGGAGGGTCAAGGGGAGGGGTTAGGGTTTGATTGATGGTGGCATTCCTGATAAATACCAAGATTACATGGATTCCTTCGAAAGAAATGTGGACTCGTTACCTCTGGACCGGGACTATGATTGCCCTGTTGACCTACCACCTTGGCTGAAAGTTGCTTTTCCCTGTATTTACGCATTGTTGGGACCAGAATTAGTGGATCTCCCTGTGTAGAAGTCATGAAAACCAGTCCTAAGAGCAGGCCCTTTTTGGGAAGAAGAAATGTGGGACTCTGCTATGCCTCTCTTTAGACAATCAGCTCCTGAACAAAGTGATCTTTTGAAACCATTACCCACTGCTGTGAATCCCACAATTGTTGGCTCACAGGAAATCTGCAAAGGGTTTCATCAAACTTCATCTGCAAGGATTTCCAATCTAATGCTTGTTTGGGCAAGGGACAAATGGAAGACAGATTTCAAAACACACAACGGACATTTTAATGGTCTGATATGCTATTTGAGCTAACTAACAGTCCCCTGACCTTGCAACACTTCATCAGTGATGTATTTGGGGACAGTGTCATCTATTTGGGTGACATACATCTCTTTTTGGAGAACTCAGAGCAGCACGCGCAGCACATCCAAACCTGGAGAGGTTTTGGCAGCATGGTCATAGGCGGCAGGTTTGTATAATTTTTGGTGGGGCCCAAAATGGTGGTGCCCCCCCACTCCCGCCCTGTAAGCCGATATAAAATGAAGCTACAACGCGTCAGGCCACAAGATTACAAGGGTCAATTAAAAGTGGAAAGTCAGAAGCAGCACTTGCCTACTTCAATATACAGTATTATATTTTGTTGCACCTGTTGTGATGAAGTGGGAATGTTCTTAATATTTTCTCTGAATACTGTGTGGGTGCCTCAGTTTCCCCTGCAAGATGCCAACTGAAGGTGTTGGGGACAAAGAGATCAGGTGGCCTCCTTGTCCGGAAGAGACACAGAGGCCAGAGGAGGGAGTGTCAGTTTGCAGCTGGCTGGGGAAATGGGGAGAGACTCAGAACTTGGTTCTGGGCTCCCCACCCCGCAAGATGGACCTGACAGAGGGGTTCTGTTTTCTGTACCAACAAGCTCTGTTTAAACTGTGTTCCCGTCATCTAATAGCCAGACTGTAAAACAGAAGGTTTGAGAGTCACATCTGACTGCGGAGGTGGGGTGCAGGGACCTCTGGCTGCCCCAGGACCCCGCCTGGGCGGACTCACTGCAGAAAGTGCATGGTGTGGAAGGGCATGCTGAATGCTCTGAGGTCAGACCCAGGAAGGTGTAAGCTTCTTGCCCTGGAGACAGTCTGCTCAGAGAGAGGAGGCTCCCCCAGAGTCCTGACTGGCTTTGAAGGAGTGGTTCCAGAGCATCCCAGCATCCCCTTCCACCCCATGCACTTCCCAGAAGTCCACACAGGCACTAACACTCCCTCCTCTGGCCTTTGTCAAGAAGGCTAACAGCATTTTGGGCTGTATAAGTAGGGGCATTGCCAGCAGATCGAGGGACATGATCATTCTCCTCTGTTCAACATTGGTGAGGCCTCATCTAGAGTACTACATGCAGTTTTGGGCCCCACATTGCAAGAAGGATGTGGAAAAATTGGAAAATCCAGTGGAGGGCAACAAAAACGATTAGGGGGCTGGAGCACATGACTTCTGAGGAGAGGCTGATACCTCCTGTCAGGGAACTGGGATGGTTTAGTCTGCAGAAGAGAAGAATGAGGGAGGATTTGATAGCTGCTTTCAACTACCTGATAGGGGGTTACAAAGAGGATGGATCTAGACTGTTCTCAGCGGTGGCAGAGGACAGAACAAGGAGTAATGGTCTCAAGTTGCAGTGCGGGAGGTTGGATATTAAGAAAAACTTTTTCACTAGGAGGGTGGTGAAACACTGGAATGGGTTACCTAGGGAGGTGGTGGAATCTCCTTCCTTAGAGGTTTTTAAGGCCCAGCTTGACAAAGCCCTGGCTGGGATGATTTAGTTGGGAATTGGTCCTGCTTTGAGCATGAGGTTGGACTAGATGACCTCCTGAGGCTCCTTCCAACCCTGATATTCTATGATACTCTAAACTGACCACCAAATTTAAGTTGCGTGTTTTTCCCGTCAGGTGAGGACTCTGGGGCAGGGCTGGGGATAAGGAACTTGGGGTGCAGACAGGCTGCCTCAGGGCTAGGGCCAAAAAGGACTCCCCTCCACCCTCCCTGGCAGCAGCAAGCTCCAGGGGAGGGACCCCTCCTCTCCCCCGCAGTTCACTGCACATGCTCCTAGGTCCCTCTCAGGTCCAGAAAGCCCACTCTCCTCCCCTATGGTGGGTACCGAGGTGGGAGGTTGCCATCATGTGTGGCCTCCCCTGCTGCCACCCCTCACCATAGCCTCACTGGGGATGGGGCTGCCTCTTGCCCAGCATGGTGCAGGAGTGGGGACTGCAGGGTGGTAGCTGGGGAGGGGCACAGTACCACAAAATTCACCTAAGCCCCAGCTGCACAGGTCTAGGAAGCTCCCCTCCCCAGTGGTGTAGCCAGGTTCTAACATCAGGGGGAGCGAACACGTAAAAAAAGATGCCAGCCAACATATCCAAATACTAATCAGGTAGTTCTATAACAGGCTATAACAGGCTGCCCTGGACCCCATCACCCCCTGAAGCACAAGGTAGGGGTAGGCACCACCATGTTGTGCAACAAACACTTGACAAAATTACTGGACTTAGTGATGGACAATGCGGGCAGGTGGGTATTATGTCATTCAATCATTCAACCCATAAAATTGCACACATTTTGCCTCAGTGAAATTAAATATCCAGAGAATTACTGGGCCTGTGATGATGACCAGGGCTTGCTCACCTGTGGCTCAGGCTCCCCCTCCCTGTGCTGTGGAGGCACAGCCAGGCAGGTCTGCATCTGCAGGCAGGCACCCTGCCTCAGGTGCAGCTCCCGTGGGCCCTGATAGCCACTAGACTGGGAGCCTCCTGACCAATGGAATGGGCTGGGCTGGGGGGCGGAAGGCAAAGGGGGAGATTGTAGGGAGCTTTGGAGGAGGGGAGGCAGTGGGGAGGGGAGTGGGCTGGCACAAAGGGGAGGGCTCTCTGGAGAGGAGTGACAGGGGCACAGGGGTCATTGGGAGTCTCTCAAGGGGGCAGAGGGTTGTGTGGGTCTCTGTGGGGCAGGGGGCTGTGATGGGCAGAGCCAGCTGCAACCTGGGTCTGCTCTGCGGGGGGTGTTGCTATAGTCCCCTCAGGAAGCTTCCCCCCCCCATCCTGTGTATTTTATACCAGCCCCGGGGTGCCCATTGCTGCTCCTTTCCCTGCCCATGGCTCCATCTGTCTGTCCCCACAACCCCCCAGCTGTGTCCATCTGTCTGTCCTCACAACCCCCCTGGCTGTGTCCTGGTGTCTGTCTGTCCCACAACCCCCTGGCTGTGTCCTTGTGTCTGTCTGTCCCACAACCCCCAGCTGTGTCTGGCTGGCTGCCCCCACCACCCCCGGCTGTGTGTGTCTGTCCCACAACCCCCCAGCTGTGTCTGTTTGTCCCCACCAACGCGCCCCCCGACTGTATCTTTGTGTCTGTCTGTCCCCACCACCCCCGGCTGTGTCTGTCTGTCCCCGTGTGTGTCTGTCCCACCACCCCGGCTGTGTCTGTCTGTCCCCGTGTGTGTGTCTGTCCCACAACCCCCCGGCTGTGTCTGGCCGGCTGCCCCACCACCCCGGCTGTGTGTGTCTGCCCCACCCCCGCTGTGTGTGTCTGTCCCACAACCCCCTGGCTGTGTCTGGCTGGCTGCCCCCACCACCCCGGCTGTGTCTGTCTGTCCCACAACCCCTGGCTGTGTCTGTCTGGCTGCCCCCACCACCCCCTGTCCCCGCTGTGTGTGTCTGTCCCACAACCCCTGGCTGTGTCCTTGTGTCTGTCTGTCCCACAACCCCCCGGCTGTGTCTGGCTGGCTGCCCCCCCCACCCCGGCTGTGTCTGGCTGTCCAACAACCCCTGGCTGTGTCTGGCTGGCTGCCCCACCACCCCCGGCTGTGTCTGTCTGTCCAACAACCCCCTGGCTGTGTCTGTTTGTCCCCACCAAACCCCCCTCCCCGGCTGTGTCCATGTGTCTGGCTGCCCCCACAGCTCACCGGCTGAGTCTGTCTGACAGGCACAGAGCCTGCTGCTGCTCTGCCCAGGGCTCAGCCGCTGCCGGTGGCTCGCTCCCCCTCCCTGCTGTGGAGGCGTGGCCAGGCAGCTCCGGAACCACCCCCGGCAGCTCCCATTGGCTGGGGTTCCCGGCCAATGGGCTGTGAGCCCAGTCGCTGCTGGAGCCTCTCCTGGGAGCTGCCACTGCAGTGAGAGCGCCCGGCATGGCAGCGCGGGGACCCCCAAAGCACAGGGCCTGGGGCCCAAACATTGCTGGAGCTGGGCCCACCTTTAGGATTATTGGTGGGGCCTGGGCTCCACGGGCCCATAGAACTCGCCGCCTATCTCAACACAGAATTGGAAAAGCGGAACCTCCAGCCAACTCTCCACAGAGTTTTGGGGGTACATCCTCTCCCCAGAAGATGTTACCATTGATGCAAATAAGGTGGAAGCCATTCATAAATGGGGCAAAGTTGGAAGTCCTCAAGAAGTGCAGCGCTTCCTAGACTTCACTCATCCTGTGAAATCGAGACGTGCTGGCTCTCAGTGATGCTTAGACGGAAAACCACGTACCCCACACAGAGGTTGGAACCAGCCACTTCCAGGTTGTCCTGAGGAGCCATGATTTCTCCAGGAGTTGGGTAAAGGGCACAGGGATCAGCCTCTCAAAGGTAGGGGAGGGTCGTGTGAGGAGAGGGTCTAAGAGAGGAGGGGCGTGGGCTAGGCTCTGTATTTGGGCTTGGTAGGGATCGAGAGAAGGGAGAGGGCTGTTAGAGGGCAATGCGAGGTGCAAGGGGGGTCGGAGATGGGGGCAAGGCCTGAAAAGTTCAGCTGCTTTAGATCAACTGTGCCAGAGAATCACTGGCTGAAGTGACTGAAAGCTCTGAACTGGGGCTGGCCAAAATCCTCCTCCTCAGACGGGAACATCCCAAAAGTCTGTAGAAGCTCAGCCTCTGAGGTGAATGTTGTGGCCCTAACCTCTCTCTGCTCTGTACCTCACAGGATTCCAGCCGGCTGTTCCAATCCAGGAGGAAAACTGTGTCACTGAAGTCTCCCAGCACCTGTGCAGTGAAGTGCCACTTAAACCTGATGTGATGCACAGACCTTGCCCTGGCTGTCTGCACAGGGCTGAATTTCACCCCGTCAGAGTGTAAGGAAATGGCTGAAAGCCTTTTTCTTTTTGGACATCTGTCTAGTGGGAAAGAACCATGGGGATTTTTAACCTGTTTCGCTCCCATGCCTGGTGCTTCAATGATGCAGAGACGTGCTAATGCATTGGTTGATTTCCCCACCTTTTAATCTACTCTCTTCTTCTCTTTTAACAGGTATTCTAAGGGCCCCCATTGCATCATATGGGCATTCTTGGGGGTGCAGATGGCATCAGACCTGCACCTGAATAAATAATAGGGAATGAAATATGCAGACACTAAAGTTCTGCAGCCAAATTCTCAGAAACCTTCCTCTTCCATGTAGGATCAGGATTTTGGTTTGAATTGATTTTTTTTTTAAAAAGTGCTAAGCAGATGCTACACTGTAAGAAGAGGAAAGAGAATCAAAAACTGAAAGATTGTTACGAAAACCAATGAAGAGCTGCAGAGAGTGGGGACCCGGCAAAGCAAACAAATGAATACTGTGAGTAAATAACCTGAAAGCAAATGGGGAAGAAAACCTCATCTGGGTAATTGTGGCTCTTGGGACAAAAATCGGGTTCCTGGGTACGTAGCCTGGCTGAGATCATCCCTTTTCCCTGGGATTCAAATGTCAATCTCTGTGTGATGTCCTTATTTTATTCCTAGGAAAAGGATCCCCAAAGGAGGTGTACGGATCCGGGACTCTAATGTCTGCCAGAAGATTCAGCCACCTTCACAGGTAGAAGTCACTGGCTTTCCTACAATGCCGCTAGTGCTCTTCCTGCTCTCCAGGTCTGCTCCCTCCAGCAGGACAGAGACACCCCTTAACTCCCCGAGTCCTGATTTCCTGCCATTCAAAAGGCTGAGGGTTTGCATTGCCCCCACCCCAACCATCAGAGGCTTTTCCTATGGGAATCTCCCTAGAGCAGGGGAAAAATCTGGTCTTCCATTAGAACCAGTCTGCTCAGTAAATCCACCCACACTGACCTCATCTCAGCTGCTTTGTTTATCCGAGATTAGTGGTATCTTTGGAAAACCCTTAGCGTGTTGGGGTGTGAGGTGGAGTAGGGGATGCAGGAGCACCTGCAGATTCCCCTGAAGAACACCACCCTGTCTTTCTCTGGTCAGGTTAGAGCTCATCGTCCATTGCGGAGGTGAAGACCGGATGAGAGCTGCTGGATTGACCTTGATGTGCCATGTCCTTGTGTGGATGAAGGACCTACATCTCAGGGATGGCCAGCAGCAGATGTAACACGTGTGTCCAGGAATGGGCTAAATAACCTACATTGAGAGGTAAGTAAAATCGTGGCCACATGTAGACATCACAGGAATTGGTGGGGATTGACCCAGGGTCCTTCAGCACAAGCCCCTCTCACTCACTGTCAACAAATCCAGCTCCACTCACTAGACCACACCCCATTCCAGAGCCCCAGATCCCAGGAGCCCTGATTCTCAGACCCGGGCCTCACATCACAAGGCCAAACCTCCTCCCATTCTGGGCGCTGTAGAAGGGACCATTGGCAAAAAAACCCTCTACATTCCCCCTGTCAGAGACTGCGGCCACGGGTGACAAGTGAATGAGCTGAGATCTCCCCTGTGGGAATCCGAGGGGCTGCACATTTGGGGTTTCACAGGGATGGCGTCTGGCAGCCATTGACAGAGTGTTCCTGGGAGGAGATTTTCCGTCTCTAACAAAGGGTTTCTGTTCCCCCAGATCTCAGCTGCTCAGCAGAATGCGGGAGAGCCGAGTGCTGATGGGCTAGAGGGGTCCCAGGAGTCGTTGTGCAGCAGGGGCAGTGTCTGCAGTCACCATGGGCCATACCCTGCGCTCCAGACAACCCAGGTTGGTTCCCTGGATTGCAAAGGGGACTTTGGCTTGGGGAATCGGTGCCGGTGCCTGTGTCCACAACTGGGATGTTTTTCTGAGGCTACTCCATGGTCCATGAAGCGCCATGCAAGCAAGGCGAGAATGGACATTAGAGAGCGAGGCCGGGACCTCTGCAGGGCTGCTGCAGTCAAACATCCACAGCCAGAAGAGAGACGATGGGAAACGCACTTCGCTGGCTGGCCACAGCCGCAGCAGCTGTCTCAGAAAGCTCTGCCAACAGAGGCAGGACGAAGAGCCACACAGGGAGAGCCTGGGTTGCAATTAGCAAGTTGCAGTTTTTTCAGTGGATTATGCTGCCCTGACAGTCTATTTCCTGCAATGTGCACATCCAGCCTCCCTGGCTGACCTCAATGGGAGTTAGGTTCTCTGTGCCAACAGGACAGGGCTGGCCTTACCATGAGGTGAACTGAGGCGGCTGTCGCAGGTGCCAAACTGTGGCAGGCCACCACTAGGACCCAGAGCGTAGAAAATTGTCTGGTGCTGGTGCATATGTTTTCTCTCTGCTGGAGATGCACAGAGATGGTGGAGTGCTGTGCTGGAGGAAGGGGGCATAAGAGACATAACAGGCAGGCAGGAGAAAAGGAGAGAGGGAATAACAGAAAGCAACAGGAGCTGCAGTCAGAGAGAGGAGGAGGAGCCTCTTATGTACCTCTCGAGCACCCCCAGGAGTCTGGACTAACACCAGCTTCTCAGGGAGCTTCCTATTTCCTGCTGCTTCCCTGAACCCGCTTGAGAACAGACAGTCAACTGAAGTAGTAGGAGCCGAGTAGGCCCTTAAGATGCTGATATCTTCCCTCATTCAGACCCTGCTACCAGCCTGCTTATTTGTCCCCTGCCACTCTAGCTGGCACAGAACAGCAGTCATGAGTGAATGAAGAAAAGGCCCCTCTGAGGCAGCATTCAGAAAAAGAAAGAAAGAAAGAAAGCAAAGGAAGCATTTCTGTCTATGCAGGAAGGACACTCTGCTGAGATACTCAGACGCAAATGTTCATGGTGAGCCTTCCGGCCCCAGTGAGGATGTGAGTGCTGAGGAGATGCCTGATCTTCCAGGTAGTCAGAGTGCAGGTGACCTGGCAGCTACTGCAGCATCCATATCTCCATCTCAAATAGATGTAACCATGCACATTCCTGAAGAAAAGTGTAGATCAGAGAAGAGTGTGGTGGAGGCACAAGAAACAGCTGCTGCTGAGTTTAGTTCCTTAAATCTAGATGATCCAGGACTGTGGACCCACTTGAGCAGTAGCCTGAGGGACTTCCTTGTACTGCCTGGGCCACAGCAAGTGAAAAACTTCATGTTCCCCAAAGACAATGAAAATAGAAGTTTCCATCCAACACATTCCTGGTGTGAAATCCCCAATGGTGACAAAGTGGAGAGGCCATGGCTTATGTACTCAAAACCCAAGAATGCTGCACAGTGTTTTTGTTGCAAACTCCTCCAGTCTAATGTTCCAGCCACACTGAGTTCTACAGGAACAAAGGGCTGGAAAAATCTGGCTAGAAATGTGGCATGCCTTGAGAGGGCAGCAAATCACCAGAGAGCATTCCATAGGTGGGAAGAGCTTGAGATGAGCCTAAGGCAAAAGTCCACCATAGATGATCAGCATCAAGAGAAGATTGCATCAGAGTTCTGAAAAGGCTCTTTGCCATTGTAAGGGTGTTTGCTACCCAAAACTTAGCACTGCGCTGCACTTCAGATCAGCTGCATGTGCCAAACAATGGAAACTTCTGCATAGAACCTCCTCACCACACAAGTTCCCCAATCCACCACCCTTTCTTTAATCATAATGATAATTCATAATAAATAAATGACTATTCATCAGAAGAAAGAAAGAACGTCCTAGTTCTTACATCTCCTGCTTTCTTTGTATGTGTCAGTCTTCCTTAGATCATAGGGGCTTTGTATCAGGGAGTGTCCTTACTTTCTCTGTCTTGTAAAGCGCACACTAGTGACACTGACCAGATAAATAATGGAGACATCACACATACACAAATAACCAAACCCTTTGTCATGAAGGCTATTCTCCTCAATAAAGCAAGCTATAAACATTAGGAAATGCACAGAGGACTAAAAGGTTGCAAAGTGAAGCACTCTCAAGTTAGGAAATACCAGAATGAGCATTGCCTGTGCAACGTTAACTCTGCAAGAAATGAGGCAGGGATCCTACAGGCAACAGACTCCTTCAATACCCAGCCCAGAGCAGAAAACCCTGTGCGCTGAATAAGGAAGGGGTCCCATGGGAAAAAACATACTATGGGATCATGTCATTAAAGTCTGCATCATCCTGCAAATGTACAAGAGGACTGAATTGAGGGTGCCAGGGCAACACTTCTTTGGACATTTGCTAACCTGAGAATGCTTCACTTTGTAACCTTTCCATCCTGTTTAGAAACCTTGACTTTGTATTTCCTAATGATCTTATTGATGAAAGCAAACGTGAGTAACGTTAAATGAAGGGTTTTTGTTTGTTAATTTCCTTTGTTGTTTTTTTAATAGAAAAAAAATCTTTTATCTCTGTGCTGTGTAACGGGCAGACTCGCTGCAGGAAGCGCACAGTGTGGAAGGGGATTCTGAATGCTCCGAGGTCAGACCCAGGAAGGTCGAAGCTGTGTAAGCTTCTTGCCCTGGTGACAGTCTGCTCAGAGAGAGGAGGCTCCCCCAGAGTCCTGACTGGCTTCATACAGAGCAGTTCCAGAGCATCGGACCTGTGACTCCGTGACAGGGACTAAAAGAAATGCCCTGCCTCAGAGGTTCTTAAACTTGTTGATGTTTAGGCCACATCTGAAGAGGTGTCTGGTAGACCATCTCCCCTCCCATTATGACCATGCAGACCGAGACCACCACTTTCCTTCCTACTTGCAATCCTACAATACCCCTATAGCAATTTCAGCAACTGTTTATATCAGTGTTTCTCAAACTGGGTTCACTGCTTGTGTAAGGAAAGCCCCTGGCAGGCCGGGCCAGTTTGTTTACCTGCCCCGTCTGCAAGTCCGGGTGATCGTGGCTCCCACTGGCCACGGTTTGCCGCTGCAGGCCAATGGGAGCTGCTGGAAGCGGCGGCCAGTATGTCCCTCGGCCTGCGCTGCTTCCAGCAGCCTACATTAGCCCAGAGCAGCGAACCATAGCCAATGGGAGCCACGATCGGCTGGACCTGCGAACCGGGCAGGTAAACAAACCGGCCCAGCCCGCCAGGGGCTTTCCCTACACAAGCGGCGACCCCAGTTTGAGAAACACTGGTTTATATAGACAAATACTATTTGGAAAGCATAGCATTAAAGATAATTGAGGTGACTGAATAAGCTCAGTCCTTTATGAAATGGTGACTGTACTTTGGCTAATTTCATTATGTGTATTGAGTAACATCTGCAGGCCCCAACAGGGATGAAGGTCTCATTTTGCTAAGTGATGTGCACATGGAATAAGAGTGAATCCCTGCTCCAAAGAGCTTGGAGATAAGATTTTCAAGAATTACTAATGACTTTTGGTGCCCAGTGCTCTGCCTGAGACACTTTAAAGGGGCCTGTTTTAGACAGCAGGTGCTCACTGCCTGAAACACAGGCCTCTAAGGTGTCTCAAGTAGAGCACCCACAAATGGAGGCACCAAAAATTACTCTGAAAATCTTGGTCTATTGTTGGAGTTATCAGGGGAGTACACACAAACGAGGAAGGACAAACAGTTAACTGATTGCTCCTTAAATTACTAACCCATCGCAGCAAACCAGTTGCCTAGCCATTGTCAAGTATTCCATATACATCAGTGCAGAGCGGATGTGAGGAATTTTCACCTTCCCACTCCCATCAGTTTTGTCTCAGGCTAGGTCGTCATTGCAGAGTTAACTCTGGTTATCTATACTTCAGTTAACTCTTCAGGTTAACCTACCTCAGGTGAGGGCAGAACAACACTTGAGCTGCACAGAGTGATAGGATTAGCAGCTCACTAGTTGTGCTAGCTCGAGCTGTTGCTTGTACCTGAGCCAAGCCAATTCTGGGCAGCAGACCAGGAGATGGTCGAGTTCAAGGTCCTGACAAAAGAAGAAAGGAGAGCAGCAGAATACAGACCCTGCACTTCAGAAAAGCAGATGTTGACTCCCTCAGGGAACTGATGGGCAGGATCCCCTGGGAGGCTAATATGTGGGGGAAAGGAGTCCAGCCTTAATGAGGGTGCAGGATCAAACCATCCTGATGTGCAGAAAAAGAACAGCAAGTATGGCAGGCAGCCAACTTGGCTTAACAGAGACATATTCAGTGAGCTTAAACACAACAAGGAAACTTACAGGAAGTGGAAACTTGGACAGAGGACGAGGGAGGCATATAAAATTATTGCTCCAGCATGCATAATCAGGAAGGCCAGAGCACAACTGGAGTTGCAGCTAGCAAGGGATGTTAAGAGTAACAAGAAGGGTTTCTAGAGGTATGTTAGCAACAATAAGGTCAGGGAAAGTATGGGACCCTTACTGAATGGGGGAGGCAACCTAGAGACAGATGGATGTGGAAAAAGCTGAAGTACTCAATGCTTTTTTTGCCTCAGTCTTCACAGACAAGGTCAGCTCCCACACTGCTGCACGGGGCAGCACAGTATGGGGAGCAGGTGTGCAGCCCTCAGTGGTGAAACAACAGGTTAAGGACTATTTAGAAAAGCAGGACATGCACAAGTTCATGAGTCAGATGGAATGCATCCAAGGGTGTGGAGGGAGTTGGCTGATGTGATTGCAGAGCCATTGGCCATTATCTTTGAAAACTTGTGGTGATCCAGGGACGTCCCAGACAATTGGAAAAAGGCAAATATAGTGCCCATCTTTAAAAAAGGGAAGAAGGAGAATCCGGGGAAGTACAGACTGGTCAGCCTCACCTCAGTCCCTGGAAAAATCATGGAGCAGGTCCTCAAGGAATCCATTTTGAAGCACTTGGAGGAGAGGAAGGTGATCAGGAACAGTCAGCCTGGATTCACCAAGGGCAAGTCATGCCTGACCAACCTGATTGCCTTCTATGATGAGATAACTGGCTCTGTGGATATGGGGAAAGCAGTGGACATGATATACTTTGACTTTAGCAAAGCTTTTGATACGGTCTCCCACAGTATCCCTGCCAGCAAGTTAAAGAAGTATGAATTGGATGAATGGACTATAAGGTGGATAGAAAGCTGGCTAGATTGTCAGGCTCAACAGGTAGTGGTCAGCAGCTCGATGTCTAGTTTGCAGCCGGTATCAAGCAGAGTGCCCCAGGGGTGGGTTCCTGGGGCCGGTTTTGTTCAACATCTTCATTAATGATCCGGATACTGGAATGGATTGCACCCTCAGCAAGTCTGCGGATGACACTAAGCTGGAGGGAGAGGTAGATATGCTGGAGGGCAGGGATAGGTCCACAGGGACCTAGACAAATTGGAGGATTGGGCCAAAATAAATCTGATGAGGTTCAACAAGAACATGTGCAGAGTCCTGCACTTAGGACGGAAGAATCCCATGCACTGCTACAGGCTGGGGACCAACTGGCTAAGCAGCAGTTCTGCAGAAAAGGACCTGGGGGTTACAGTGGACAAGAAGCTGGATATGAGTCAACAGTGTGCCCTTGTTGCCAAGAAGGCTAATGGCATATTGGGCTGCATTAGTAGGATCGCTGCCAGCAGATCGAGGGAGGTGATTATTCCCCTCTATTCGGCACCAGTGAGGCCATATCTGGAGTACTGTGTCCAGATTCGGGCCCCCCACTACAGAAAGAATATGGAGAAATTGGACAGAGTCCAGTGGAGGGCAATGAAAATTATTAGAGGGCTGGGGTACATGACTTATGAGGAGAGGCTGAGGGAACTGGGATTATTTGGTCTGCAGAAGAGAAGCGTGAGGGGGGATTTGATAGCAGCCTTCAACTACCTGAAGGGGGGTTCCAAAGAGGATGGAGCTCAGCTGTTCTCAGTGGTGGCAGATGACAGAACAAGGAGCAATGGTCTCAAGTTGCAGTGGGGGAAGTCTAGGTTGGCTATTAGGAAAAACTATTTCACTAGGAGGGCAGTGAAGCACTGGAATGGGTTACCTAGGGAGGTGGTGGAATCTCCTTCCTTAGAGATTTTTAAGGCCCGGCCTGACAAAGCCCTGGCTGGGATGATTTAGTTAGTGTTGGTCCTGCTTTAAGCAAGGAGTTGGACTAGATGACCTCCTGAGGTCTCTTCCCACCCTAATCTTCTATGATTCTATGTTAAAGTACCACCACAGTTATAACTCATGTTAGCTCTGCAGTGAAAACAAGCCTTCTGTTAGAAGCCACAGCCATATGAGCAGTTAGCTCTTCATAGACCATCAGCAATTGCAATTAGTGCACAGGCCACTGGTATCAGTTTGGCAACGTCTGCCTGCCCCATCTAATTTGCTGAAGAGGAAAAAGCTTTCAGTGCCCTGTGCTGAAGGAACCCAGTGCTCAGACATTTGGGCAATATTTGTAGAGCAATGATTGCTCAAAAGGGTATGTAATCTGGAGCAATAAAAGGACTTTCAACCAACATCAATGAATTTTATAGAGCCTTTCTGAAAATTATTAACTCATTTAATTTATTGCTTTACTGTATTTTTAAACAAAGTACCAAGTAGGAGAGGGAAGACAATGATGCAAACTAAAAATACCCAGGCACTATTTTGAGAATAGTTCCTATGTACTTTTATCTCTTACTAAGTATGAACTGACACATTAATGTTCCTCTACACAGAATTCAGAGACATCACTGGAAGTTTTGAGTGTGAAAGGAATAGAGGATTGGTAGTCTGAGAAGTTGAAAAATTTGAGAGGGTACAGAAAACACCCAAAAACTATTTGAGGACTGGAGAGACAATCTCAGCTGGCCCGTGCCTGCTGACTTGGGCTCACGTAAAGGGTGGTTTAATTGTGGTGTAGACATTCGGGCTTCAGGGGCAGCCCGAGCTCTGGGACACTCCCCCCCCCCCGAGGGGTTCTATTGGCGGGAGCCCAGCCCAAGCCCAAATGTCTATACCGCAATTAAATAGCCCCTTAGCCCGAGCCCCATGAGCCTGAGTCGGGTGGCAAGAACCAGCCATGAGTATTTAATTGCACTGTAGACAGATCCTTAAAGAGCCCAATCTCTTTAGCTTACCATAAAAACTAAATTGACTTAATTACAGGGGGTAAGTATCTTCACAGGGAGAAAAGTCCAGGTTTTAAAAGGCTCTAATCTAGTGGAAAAAGGTATAAAAAAACCCCAGTGGCTGGAAGCTGAAGCCAGACAAATTCAGATCAGAAATTAGACACACATTTTTAACAATCAGGGTATTTAACCATTGGAACAACCAACCAATGGAGGTGGTGGTTTCTTCATTCCTCAAGGTCTTCAAACCAAGACCGGAAGCCTTTCTGGAAGATATGATCTAGTCAAACACAAGTTACTGCACTCAGTACAGGGGTAACTGGGTGAAAATTAATGGCTTGTGATATATAGGAGATAAGACTAGATGAGCGAATAGTCCCTTCTGGCCTTAAACTCTGTCAATCTGAAGTATTTCTTAGTCCCCAAGAAAGTAAGATCTTAGCCCCAATTCAGCAAACACACACACACATAAGTTAACAGGTAAGAGTATTCCTATTGACCTCAGTTAAGCTACTCACATAAGTTACTTATGTGCAGGCCCAGAGCCAGCCAACCCAAAGATGGAGAAATACAGGAAACTCTGAAGAGGCCAAAAAAAGGTCTGGGGTTCATGCCCAGAAAGTTTTGAGAGATGACAGTATCCTGGATTTAAAATTAAGACGTTTTAGCTTATCACTTAGCATTTTAACACAACAAGATTTGGCAAATACCAGACGCGTGTTGAAGGGTCCATGCCAACATCCTCTCCCCAATTTGGGTGTCTTTGCCCCCATTCCTTTTCCCTCTCTTTGATGGATCGAGCGATCACCTACCCCATCGGCTTGAGTCTCTCACCGCCCTGTTATCTCCTCTGAGAATCTTTACAGTTCTCTCAGACTCTGTCCCTATTCTTCTTCCCTACTTTGAGGTGAGGTGATGTCTCTACATTCTTTATAATGAGGCCTCTCCATTCTCATGGGAGGTCTCTTTCCTCCCATGTAATCTTCCCCGCAAGCATACCATAGACCTCTTTGCTAGGCTGGAAATACCACTGAAGTATGTACAGCCAACAGGGGGAGCAGTGGAGGAAGCTGCTATCAGTGGCTAAAAGCAGAAGAGGCATCACAGCTCCCTGTGCTAAGAAGAAACTGCAGGGTTTTTCTGAGCCCCCTTTTACCCATCTCATTACTGGGATTTTTGTCTGGGGAGGCAGAGACACACAACTGGGGAGGCAGAGCCACTTAGCACCTCCTCGCTGCAACAGACCTGTTCTGTGTGTTAGCATTTGCACCATCAGGGCCTTAGCTTGGGTTCAGGTTAAGAATTTAAACCAGTCACAGTTTAAATACTTCTAGATATGTGATAATCGAAGGGGGTGGAGGGGTAGCTCCCTTTTATGGACAGCCAGCCATCTACAAAATCCGTTAGTAGCTATTCTCTATGTGCTTTACCTGTAAAGGGTTAAAAAAGCCCATAGGTAAAAGGAAGGGAGCGGGCACCTGACCAAAAAAGCCAATGGGAGGGACAGAACTTTTTAAAATTTGGGGGGAAAAAACTTTCCCTTTGTTTGTCTGTTGTTGTTCTCCAGAGGGAGGGGACAGAGCAAAAACAGGGCTAAAGCTATGCTGTAAAAAGCTGTGAACCAGGTATGAAAATCACCAGATCATACCTAAAAACTACTCAGTTTGGAACCCCAGATATGTAAGTAGATCATGAAATGTCTAGAAAGAGGCGATTAGGTTTCTCTCTTATTTCTGTAAGACTCTGTGGACTCCTCTGTGCTAACCCCCAAATGCTTTTGTTTTGCTTGCAACCTTTAAGCTGGATCTCACAAAAACCATTCTTGAAGCTTTATTATATTTGCTCTTTCTAAATCTAGCAATAGCCTAAGTTCCAGCTGTATTTTTTTTTTTTTAGTAAAATTTACCTTTTTAAAGAACAGGATTGGGTTGTTTGTGTCCTAAGAGGTTTGTATATATGTTGTTTAATTAGGTGATGACAACAGCTGATTTCCTTTCTTTTCTTTCTCAGCTCTTCCCTGGAGGGTGTGTGTGAAAGGACTTGAGGGTACCCCCACAGGGAGGAATTCCCTTCCTGGGTCCAAAGGGTTGTTTTTTTTTGCATCTGAGTGGTAGCAGCATCAACCATCCAAGGTCAAAGAAAAGCTGTAACCTGGGGAGTTTAATACCAGCCTGGAGTGGCCAGTATTCATTTTTAGAATCCTTGAGGGCCCCCACCTTCTGTACTCAAAGTGCCAGAGTGGGGAATCAGCCTTGTCAAGATAGCATTGCATGCAAATAGGTAAAGAAATGCTTACATAGTGAAAAACCCAAAACTGTGTAAATACACATTATGAGGCACTCTGTTTCAAGCAGCTTTACCTCATTCCATACACACCTTGAGTTCATGCTCCACTGCTTCTCCTATGGACACATACACTGCATTAATACAGCACTGGGAAATTATTACTAGTACATCTCTGCTATCTTATGATTAAAAGCTAGTGTATGTGTTAAGTATGTTGAAAGTATTATAAATTACAGAAATCCAAGTGGATTGTCACCATAGCACAAGACATCTGCAGGTGATTTTAAAAAAAATATTTTGCTTAATAGCAAGATCTTTCCCCCATCCCTTTTTCCTGATGAAGAACAGCTGAACTTTTTCTTGCTCAAGCTTTAAAAAAACAAAACAACAAAAAAACTTTCAATCTGGGGACCAGTCCCAAAAGGCAGTATTTTGATAGGTGACAGTTTGTGTGTTATATAAGCAACTGGCAGACCTTTTATCTTGGAAACAATTCAGCAATGTTAATTTTAGATGTAGCTACACACTGCAGCTACACCAACACCAAACCAAAAGATCCTTTTTTGTCTTCAATAATTACATTTTCAGCTCCAGTCCAGAGGCCTGCACCTGTTCCAGCTCAAGTCAGGCATATTCTGCCAGTATTTATCACATCATTTAAGAGCTCAGCCCAAGAGCATTTTATTAAAAAAAAATGTAATTGAATCTTTGCCACAGTTCCTCTCTCCTCTATTTTCCATGTGTGATGGGGTAGTCTGTCCCCTTAAGGGTAGGAGGGCCTAGGGGGTCATTCAATCCACCCCTGTCCTGAGGCATGGCTCTTCAGTGGGTTGGGATGCCTGATGTACCTAAGTCCCCCGTGTCCCAGCCAATTGGGATGAGCATTTGGAAGGGGACCAGCATATATACTGCTTCCTCCCTCATAGTAGTGGAGAAAATAGCAGGAGAAAGTCTGCTTGCTGAATCCTTCTAGTCTGAAAGCAAAAGGATTGACTGGGAGAAAAAAGAGTCAATGGGAGGAGAAGCTGGCTGAAGCCCTACAACTGAATTACACCCAGCTCCCAGGAGGAGAGATGGGGATTCCTGGTTTCAAGAGAGGAAGGGACAGGCTGAAGTATAGCCCAACTGCGGGAGGAGGGCTAGGGTTTCATGAACATGGGGAAAGGAAGCCTACTTGGTCGCTTTTATGGACCCAGAGTGGGAGTGAACTCAGGATACTAAAAAAGTTGTTTGTGCTCTGTAAGAAGAGCTAGTAAACCAGACCACCCAAAGGAGGTATTTTGTCTGAAGTAATGTGGTCTGAGTAATTGGGAAAAAAAAACCAAGCAGGCACTGTCCCTGCCTGGCCACAAGAGGGAGTGCTGGACAGCAGCAGACATTTACATGTGTTTGAAGGAAGGATCTATTCTGAGACATTACTGTAGAAATGGTTCTATGTTAGGGTTGGAACTTTCTCATCACACAAAACCAAACATCCTCACCCCACCCCTTCCCAGGACCGGCCCTCCCCTGCCCCTTGCCCAAGGCCCCACCCTCACTCTCTACATTCCCCTTCCCTCAGTGGCTCGCTCTCCCCCATGTTCACTCACTTTCACTGGGCTGGGGCAGGGGGTTAGAGTGCAGAAAGGGGTGAGAGCTCTAACTGGGGATGCAGGCTCCAGGGTGGGGCCAGAAATGAGGGGTTCAGGGTGCAGGAGGAGACTCTGGGCTGGGGCAGGGAGTTGGGGTGTGGGAGGGGGTGAACAAACTTTTTGGCCTGAGGGCCACATCTGGGAATAGAAATTGTATGGCAAGACATGAATGCTCAGAAAATTGGGGTTGGGGTGCGGGAGTGGGTGAGGGCTCTGGGGTGGGGCTGAGGATTTGGGGTGCAGGAGGGTGCTCCAGCCTGGGAAGTGGGGGGTGAGGGATTCAGAGTGTGGGAGGGGGCTGCAGGTTGAGGCATGGGGTTAGGGTGTGAAGGGGGTACAGGCTCTGGACTGGGGGTGAGGGCTCTGGGGTGAGGCTGAGGATGAGGGGTTTGGGATGCAGGAGGGGGTTCTGGGTTTGGGAGGGTTCAGGGCTGGGGCTTGGGCTGCAGGCTTACCTCAGGTGGCTCCCTGCCTGCCTTGGCACTGTGGTGCGCCCCAGAAGTGGCTAGCAGGTCCAGCTCTTAGGTGTGGTGGCGGGGGAGAAGACTCCTTGTGCTGCTCTGGCCCGCAGGAACCTCCCCCCCAGCCCCCGTTGGCCACGGTTCTCAGCCAATGGGAGTGTGGAGCCAGTGCTCAGGCAGTGCACAGAACCCCATGCCTCCACCCCCAGCCTAGAAGCTGGACCTGCTGGCCACTTCCGGCTGCAGCACGGTGCCAGGACAGGTAGGGACTAACCTGCCTTAGCCCTGCAACACCACTGACCAGGCTTTTAACAGCCCAGTTGGCGGTCGTGACCGGAGCCACCAGGGTCCCTTTTCAACCAGGTGTTCCTGGCAACAGACACCTGGCAACCCTATTCTATGTTTGTCTAAGTAATTTCCATATCACGTTAGCTCAGTTGACACCCTGTTCTCCAATTCAGCTCTTCAAGCTCAGTCTAATGAAGTGAAAGATTATTTTCTTCATCCACCAGCAACAGATTCCGCAGAGAAAATGTTGCCTTCAATAATACCTGTGTTACCCTATAGCTTTAAGTGGGGTGGCAAAGAAATAATGAAGATAGTGTGATTGCATAGGCAATGGTGCTTATAGAATTTAATTCTGCTGATAAACCAACCAGGTAAGAACCCATTTCATTTTGCTAGAACTGTGTTTTGCAGGAGTAATAAGTAGTCTGATCTTATGTGCATTAAATAGAATAGTTATGACTGAATCCACAGAGGCAGCAGTGAAAATGCACCTTTTTATACTCCCATTTCTCAGATTAGAACTATTCCATACTTATGGCTGAAGCTATCTCCCCAAACATAAACCCACTTTTCAACTTCTCCCCAAAATAGACAGTAGGAGCCTTTAGACAGTATTTGTATTTCATTCTACTCAGCTTACACTACCCCAGCCTCAATTCTGAGGCATAACATTTGCAAATATATATATAGTTTAAAAATAGCTTATAATTTTATTCAAGTGACCACTTTTCAACTTTGTAGAACACTAACATATAATTTTTCACTACAGAGAGCCACATATTACTTGCTACACAAGAGAAACACAAGCTTACAAGAGCTACGGCAATTTACATAAACCTGCAACACCATATGAATGTCTCATAGTACCCAGCAACTCATCCAATTATAGAAATTCTACTCCAGCACACCATAACAAAAAGTTTAAATATATTACCAGTATTATGGCCATCCCAAACACCCCCAGTCAGGACTGGACTCTACCACACACTGTACAAAGCAGAGTTGACATTCTAATTTAAAAGAAGGATGCAACCAGGGGAACAATGGATAGCATCATCATCTTATATATTATCTTTATATACGGACATACCCGTATTGTTCCGAGTATAGGCCGCTCCTGATTATAAGCCGCACCCTTAAAGTTTGGTGCTATTTTTAAAAAAAATAATTTTTAACTTTTTTTAAAGGGCTCTGGGCTCCCGGCGGGCAGCCCAGAGCGCTCTGATTCCCCGCCGCGGCTGGGATTTAAAGTGCTCTGGGCTCCCTGCCGCGGCGGGCAGCCCAGAGCCCTCTGAGTCCCCGCCGCGGCTGGGATTTGAAGTATTTTTATTGTTTTTTTTTTTCAAGTTCCTGATTATAGGCCGCACCCCTAATTTAAAGACTTAAATTAGGGGGGGAAAGTGCGGCCTATACTCGGGACAATATGGTATATAAAGGATACACTATTCACTAGGCTAGTTATATGCATGACTTCTTATTTCTGACATAATGTTAAGAAACTACTAATTTACTGCTGAAGGAGACACTCCTTCAAGGTGAGAGTACCAGCTGCATCTTGGTTCATTTCTAGTCTCTGGCCTTTTCTAGGACTCTGGACACAGCCCATCCCTGGCTCTTTTCCCAGCCCCCTGCCCTAGACTGAGGACTGAAGAAACTCCCAGACACACTGCTCCCCCTGGCTGTCTCGCTGTTCTATGCAACAGGTTTCACTTATAACCTGTCCCCCTTCCCAACAGGCCTTGCTTGCGCTGTCACCTAACCTCTAGGAACTAGAGCTCTCCTCACCCACCCCCCAGACTCAGCTCTGCCTGTACTGACCCCCCCACCCCTTAGACCCCCTACTCCCAGAGACCCAGCTCTGCCTGTTCCGTCCCCTCACCCCTCCTCCACTCACAGAGACCCCCCTGAGACTCAGCTCTACCTGTACCAACCCCCCACTCCCAGAGCCACCCCCAGGGTGACCAGATGTCCCGATTTTATAGGGACAGTCCCGATTTTTTGGGTATCTTTCTTATATAGGGTCCTACTAACCCCTCACCCTCTGTCCCGATCTTTCACACTTGCTGTCTGGTCACCCTAGACGCCCCCCCCAGAGACCAAACTCTGCCTGTTCCATCCCCCCCGCCCCTCAGACCCCCACTCCCAGAGACCCAGCTCTGCCTGGTCTGTCACCCCACCCCTCAGACCCCCAGAGACCCAACTCTGCCTGTTCCATCCCCGCCTCAGACCCCCCAGAGACCCAACTCTGCCTGTTCCATCCCCGCCCCTCAGACCCCACTCCCAGAGACCCAGCTCTGCCTGGTCTGTCACCCCACCCCTCAGACCCCCAGAGACCCAACTCTGCCTGTTCCATCCCCGCCCCTCAGACCCCCACTCCCAGAGACCCAGCTCTGCCTGGTCTGTCACCCCACCCTCAGACCCCCAGAGACCCAACTCTGCCTGTTCCATCCCCGCCCCTCAGACCCCCAGAGACCCAACTCTGCCCCTGTACTGACCCCCATGCAGGCCCCCACTCCCAGAGACCCAGCTCTGCCTGTACCAACCCCGCACACACCCCACTACTCCCAGAGACCCAGCTCTGCCTGTACCGATCCCAGAGACCCAGTTCTGCCCCCTGTACCGACCCCCCCGCAGACTCAGCTCTGCCTGTACCGACCCCTCCGCCCTAGCTCTGACCGGCCCTCTCCCCCCTTCCCTAGCCCGCGCTCTGCGCCTGGCCCGCGGGGCGGTGACGCCGCCGTTAGGGGCCGGGCTTATTTCACTCCCCTCCCCCCAATCCTCCCCTCTCCCGGTGGCGGCAGGACGCGGCTCCGCCCGGTGCGCCCATGTCCGCGCCACGGCCCCAGGCGGAGGGGGAGGCGGCCCCGGCCGCGGCCCCAGCCCCCGCGGCACAGCGGGGAGCTGGGCAGCACCCAGGCCTCGCACCGGCTCCTGGCCTATAGCGACGCGCTGCTCTCCATCATCGCCACCGTCATGGTGCGTGAGTGCGGCCGGGGCCCGCCCGGCGCCGAGCCCTGCCCTGGGGGAGCCCGGCCCGACCCCGCCCGTCCCCCGGAACGACCCCTCCTAGAGCGACCCCACCTCCTGCCCCGACCCCTCTTGGAGTGGCCCTGCCCCCACTCCTGGAGTGCCCCACCCGCTCTGTCCTCTCTAGGCGTGCACCCCTCCTTCCACCCCTGAGTGCCCCCATCTCCACCGCCCTCTGCCCCCTCTCCCGGAGACGGTCCCGAACGCCCTCCACCTCGCCCCCGAAGTGCCCTAGCACCAGCCCCTACTCCACACCCCCGGAGTGTCCCCACTACCTGACTCCTCTGCCCCTTCTCCCAGAATGCCCCTGCCCCAAGTGCCCCCAGCATCTGCCCCCCTTTGCCCCACCCCTGCAGACTACCCTCACCCCCTTCTCTTTGCACCCACTCCTTCGCTCCCCTTTGAGCCCCGGTCTCCTGGAATCCGCTCGCTTATTTGGCCTCACCCCCGTGGACCCTCCCCCTGTTTCACGGCCCCTCATGCTCTTACCTATCCCCACTCCACTTTGAGTCCCCCCATCCCTTATCTCTCCCCCCTCCCCACCCGCCTTTCATCCTCTCCATTGTTCTCTAGGAAGGAGCAGCTTCAGAGCAAACCCATTTTGAATAGTGTCCCTATTTAAGCCACTGTCCAGGTGTGGCCCCAAGCTCTTCACAATGTATTACTTTTATTGCATTAGCACCCGGAGGCTGCTGTCAGGATTGGAGCCCCATTGTGCTGAGTGCTGTTCAGATATACAGGCAGCCAGGTCTCTGCCCCAAAGTGATTACATTTTAAGGCAATAGGAATGAGGGAGAGACACCATATAAGTTACATATACATGTGTAATACAATTAGGAAATTATGTAATCTCCAGTAGCCCAAGCTTACCCATCATTTGTTGGTCAATTGTCACTTGGTTGGTTCAGCTTCTTTTCAAAATCCGTGCAGGACGCTACTTAGCCAAGGTGCCCAGCTGTCAGTGCTAGGGAAGACTGGACATAATGGATGACATCTGTACAGAACTTTCAAGATAAAAGCCCCGTATATGTGCAAAGTGTTATCTAGCATGGTCCAGTGCAGGAGTAGGCAACCTATGGCACGCGTGCCGAAGGCAGCACACAAGCTCATTTGCAGTGGCACTCACGCTGCCCGGGTCCTGGCCACCAGTCCGGGGGCTCTGCATTTTAATTTAATTTTAAAGGAAACTTCTTAAACATTTTAAAAACCTTATTTACTTTACATACAACAATAGTTTAGTTATATATTATAGACTTTGAGACCTTCTAAAAACATTAAAATGTATTACTGGCACGCGAAACCTTAAATCAGAGTGAATAAATGAAAACTCAGCACACCACTTTTGAAAGGTTGCCGACCCCTGGTCCAGTGCATAGACATCCAATGTTCCTGGGGAAAAGCAGAGAAATTAGAATTAAAATTCTGCATGTACAGTTGTACACTGTAAAGAGATGGCAGTATTAGTCTTAGAGAAAGGGAAGTTATTGGTCAGAAATGTATACAGGGTACAGTACAAAGGAGTACATTCTTATCTGGATTTGCTTCTGACTCCCAGTAAGGTTAATGGGGCAGTCTAGAAAAAAGACCAAATAGTCAATTTTACTTTTAAAAACTGTTGCTCCCATTAGATTAGAGCAACAGAATTAAGTAAATGCCTTCTTTTCTCATTTTGTGAACCCAGACTATTGTTTTCCATTACAGTACTTCTTTAAGAGACTGGTGATTAGGTGCCACTATAATACAAATAACTTTCAACTTTTTGTATTATAGTATTTCTGTTAGAGATGGAAAGCAACACATCAGGTCAGTTCATGGTGTTGCAATATTAATACCAGTATTGGAGTTTTTAAATACCGATAGTGCTTACAGGCATTTGGATTTAAAGTGCTGTGATATTTAGTTTTAATTTAAAAAAAATGTTTGTATTAATACAAAATGTTTTACGTTTACTGGAAGTAGGATTGGTTAAAATAATGACAGTGTCTAGGAAACACCCTGAATTTTAATTGCCACTTAAATGTCTTGGACATCACATTCATTTAAAACCTTACTACTTTTAGTGAGACCAGTAATGAGACTTCATTGAAACCTGAAGTATTGGAATTAAATCCAGCAACTTAAAAGTTATGCAAATGTTTTTCACATCAACAAATTCAAGTAAAAGTTGCTTTATCAAGACGAGTGAACTTTATCCCTACTTTGCAGGAAATAAATGTGTATCCCATCAGCAGTCAGCAAATCACTCGTCTTGCGAGTCATTATATCATTTCATATGAACATTTTCTATCTGAGATTTTAAATATTTTTTGGGATGATGAAGCTCACTTTCTAGTAGAGTAGAATAAGAGGCTTACATATTCCACCCAATAATGTGATTTTCTTATTTCAGATTTTGCCTGTGGCCCACACAAAGATACATCCAGATCAGGTATTGTATATTTAGTATTTTGTTACATGTTTATTCTCTCTCTCTGAGTGTTAGGATGACATTGCAATTTTACTTCAAGGTTCAGGGTTTTTTTTCCAGTTAAGACATTACAAAACCTTAAATAAAACTGAAACCAACAGTTCATTCTCTAATGGGTGAACTATTGAACTGGAGCTGAAGGGACTGAAGTACTAAAGACTTGGTTTATTAGAAAAAAACATGATTGCTTTATAGATTAGTATATTTCAAGGTCAGAAAGAACCATTAGATTATCTAGTCTGGCCTTCTGTATAACACAGGCCATGGAATTTCACTTGGTTACCTCTGTATTGAGCCCAATAACTTCTCTGACTATAACATCTTCCAGAAAGACATCCAGCCTTAATTTGAAGACAAGAGATGGAAAATCTGCCTGTATAATGGAAGTTGGAAGATATTTTAGAAGCTATTTATTTTCCCCAGAATTATTCATCAGTTTAATGGTTAATGTAATCTGTTACCTGCACAAAATTCTCTGTTACTCACACAATCTATCCACCTTTATCCAGTTCCCAGGGTTCAGGTGTAACCCTGTTAATTTAGGCACTCACCCTTACCCTTCTGTGGGCTCAGGGCATAACCTTACACTCTGCGGGTTTACGGGGTCTTTTACCAGTGAAAGGGCCTTACACAGTAATATCCTACTTAACCTCTATTTATGAACATTTCCAAAACAGAATGCACACACTAAACATACAATGCTCACCACTTCCAATAAGGCAGATAAACTTGATGGCCAATCAGGATCGGGTCATCTGGGGACTCCAGTTTCTGCACGGTGTTAAGGTCTGGCAGCCGATCTTGGGGCTATGTTCTGGAGTTGGTTCCCAAGAACTTACTTTTGGACCCCAGTTTATATAGTGAAACTTGAGTCCTGCTTAGCTGTTCCTTAATCGTTTTACTAAAATTTTACTAACCAATCCTAACCTGTTGTAACAAAATTCTCTAACCAATCCTAGCCTACCACCTTAATTGATTTACACCTAGCAAATTAATTATTTACCAGACAGAAACAATCAAAGAATCAGACAGAGATCATACAGACAAAGAATAGAGAAGTGGGGACCATAAAGACAAAACAATAAAGAAATGAGGATTTCACAACCACAACTATTGATAAGTGATTGCTTGCCAGACAGGATGCTATCAAACTAAGTTTTCTTTAACCATCTTCAGATCTGTTTCTTTATCTGGTGATGGTGGGTGTTATTAGGACAGGATCGCCTTCTTAACAGCCCGATATTATATTGTTTTAATGTAATTTAGATGGAATGTGAGGATGTGGCTTTTTGCTGCTTAGCTCATGGCTGCTGTCCTCCTAATATGGCTGCAGACAAAGGCCTTACAATATGGCTACAGGAAAAGGCCTTATCCTTACAAATGAAAATAATTTCAAAAGAAATAGGAGAGGCTAAAGAAAATACAATACTAACGTGGTAAATTTAGTTAAATATATACCAAAGACACATGGTTTAGAAAAAGTAGGAAGACATTCAGTATTGGACTATTTAGGTCGCACATATGAAGGTTCATAGAAATGTCTTTATTTCTGTGCTCTTTAGTTGTGGATATAAACTTCCACCTAAGCCACTCTGGATAGCATTTCTCTTATTCTATGGGTGGTGGTGTAGCTTTTCATACAAACATTTATTTCCAGGCACAGTACTTAATACCAGGAGTAGTCCTGCTGAAATCATTGGCAAGTTTCATAGCACGAAGCCTTAAAATCTAGTAGTAAGTGCTTGGGGGACTTAACCTTAGTATAGTTCAAAATAGGGTACCAAATTAGTGTTGTCCCTCGTTTTCCCTGTAGAGAGCAGGCAGGGAGTATTGCCCATGATTATAGTGTAAAAAGCTTTGCCTGGTGGAGTTACTTCTATTGAGCTAGAATAGATTCATAGACTTAAGGTCAGAAGGGACCATTATGATCATCTAGTCTGACCTCCTGCACAATGCAGGCCACAGAATCTCACCCACCCACTCCTGTAACAAACCCCTAACCTATGTCTGAGTTATTGAAGTCCTCAAATCGTGGTTTAAAGACCTCAAGCTGCAGAGAATCCTTCAGCAAGTGACCCGTGCCCCATGCTGCAGAGGAAGGCGAAAAACCTCCTGGGCCTCTGCCAATCTGCCCCGAAGGAAAATTCCTTCCCGACCCCAAATATGGCGATCAGTTAAACCCTGAGCATGTGGGCAATACTCACCAGCCAGCACCCAGGAAAGAATTCTCTGTAGTAACTCAGATCCCAACCCATCTAACATCCCATCACAGACCACTGGGCATACTTACCTGCTAATAATCAAAGATCAGTTAATTGCCAAAATTAGGCTATCCCATCATACCATCCCCTCCATAAACTTATCAAGCTTAGTCTTGAAGCCAGCTATGTCTTTTGCCCCCATTCCTTCCCCTGGAAGGCTGTTCCAGAACTTCACTCCTCTAATGGTTAGAAACCTTCGTCTAATTTCAAATCTAAACTTCCTAGTGGCCAGTTTATATCCATTTGTCCTTGTGTCCACATTGGTACTGAGTTTAAATAATTCCTCTCCCTCCCTGATATTTATCCCTCTGATATATTTATAGAGAGCAATCATATCTCCCCTCAGCCTTCTTTTGGTTAGGCTAAACAAGCCAAGCTCTTTCAGTCTCCTTTCATAAGACAGGTTTTCCATTCCTCGGATCATCCTAGTAGCCCTTCTTTGTACCTGTTCCAGTTTGAATTCATCCTTCTTAAACATGGGAGACCAGAACTGCACACAGTATTTCAGATGTGGTCTCATCAGTGCCTTGTATAACGGTAGTAACACCTCCTTATCTTTACTGGAAATACCTCGCCTAATGCATCCTAAAACCGCATTAGCTTTTTTAATAGCCATATCACATTGGTGGCTCATAGTCATCCTGTGATCAACCAGTACTCTAAGGTCCTTCTCCTCCTCTGTTACTTCCAACTGATATGTCCCCAATTTATAACCAAAATTCTTGTTATTAATCCCTAAATGCATGACCTTGCACTTTTCACTATTAAATTTCATCCTATTACTATTACTCCAGTTTACAAGGTCATCCAGATCTTCCTATATGATATCCCGGTCCTTCTCTGTGTTAGCAATACCTCCCAGCTTTGTGTCATCCGCAGACTTTATTAGCACATTCCCACTTTTTGTGCCAAGGTCAGTAATAAAAAGATTAAATAAGATTGGTCCCCAAACCGATCCCTGAGGAACTCCACTAGTAACCTCCTTCCAGCCTGACAATTCACCTTTCAGTATGACCCGTTGTAGTCTCCCCTTTAACCAGTTCCTTATCCACTTTTCAATTTTCATATTGATCCCCATCTTTTCCAATTTAATTAATAATTCCCCATGTGGAACCGTATCAAATGCCTTACTGAAATCGAGGTAAATTAGATCCACTGTGTTTCCTTTGTCTAAAAAATCTGTTACCTTCTCAAAGAAGGAGATCAGGTTGGTTTGGCACGATCTACCTTTTGTAAAACCATGTTGTATTTTGTCCCAATTACCATTGACCTCAATGTCCTTAACTACTTTCTCCTTCAAAATTTTTTCCAAGACCTTGCATACTACAGATGTTAAACAGGCCTTTAGTTACTCGGATCACTTTTTTCCCCTTTCTTAAAAATAGGAACTATGTTAGCAATTCTCCAGTCGTACGGTACAACCCCTGAGTTTACTGATTCATTAAAAATTCTTGCTAACGGGCTTGCAATTTCATGTGCCAGTTCCTTTAATATTCTTGGATGAAGATTATCTGGGCCCTCCGCTTTCGTCCCATTAAGCTGTTCGAGTTTGGCTTCTACCTCGGATGTGGTAATATCTACCTCCATATCCTCATTCCCATTTGTCATCCTACCATGATCCCTAAGCTCCTCATTAGCCTCATTAAAGACTGAGGCAAAGTATTTGTTTAGATATTGGGCCATGCCTAGATTATCCTTAACCTCCATTCCATCCTCAGTGTTTAGCGGTCCCACTTCTTCTTTCTTTGTTTTCTTCTTATTTATATGGCTATAGAACCTTTTACTATTGGTTTTAATTCCCTTTGCAAGGTCCAACTCTACGTGGCTTTTGGCCTTTCTCACTTTATCCCTACGTGTTCTGACCTCAATAAGGTAGCTTTCCTTGCTAATAGGAGGATCTGTATTTCAAAATGCATCCTCTTCCATGTTTTGCTAATGGAAACATCTATAAAAATAACCCCCTATCCTTTAAATATGTGTGTAACTTCACTTGTGATTAGTCCCATTAATATCAATGTGACCTGTCGCATGAGCAGAGTTATGTATCTGCATGAGTGTTGGTAGGATAAGGTGCTTAGTATGAAAAGCATATTAATTGCAGAATATCTAAGGACTGCAGTTAGCAAATAGTCTAGGCACACATCCTTTAGTAATACTTTTGAGATGAAATAATTTCTATCCAGTAGGCTTATACTTTTCACTGTACGATATCTCCAATTATCTCCAATATTGGTTGTACAGAATTGGCAGTTAATGTCCCCCTTTTGTACAAATCTGTTTTTGGGATGAAACAAGTTATGACAGCAAACCAAAGTTGAGCTTAACATTTATTAAGTGATATCTTGAGTTAGATCTTTCTTTAGCCTGCAATTAGATCAGTTCAAGCAGACCCATGCGTCTGCACTGAGCTTTAAGCCAAGAAATAGGTTCTCTGAGATAAGTTAATGCAAGTAGATTGGTACCTAACCATTAGATGCCTAGTCAGAAAAAAACTTAAGGCTAAATTTAAATAATTATTGATGTAAAGATGATTTTTCAGATAAGAGATTCACTCTAAAGTCATACATTCATTAAGAAGATCTGCCAGATGTATTTGCATTAAAGAAGAGGTCAACTATGTTCTTTCCATATAAGTTGAGATAATTTAATGGAAGGGATTCTGACACTGACATCCCAAGGTAAAGTGTATTGCCTGTCACAGAGATTGATTCTGTACCCGTTGAGCTCAGTGGTAGGGTTGCCATTGAATTCGTCGTGTTAGACCCATTATTACAGGGCCATTGAAGAGAAAGCACATGACAGGGCAGCTAACGTGTCAAAGGGTATTTTGTTTGCTGGAGGTGTTAGTAAAGCTAGCTATAGAACTTGCCACTTAAAACAAAGGGAAAGAATACAAGTGTATGTTTATCAAAAGAATGGGTTAAAGACATTAAATTATGAAAAATAATGGGAAAGCAGAGTAATAGAATAGGATAGCTACTAATGCAGAAAAAATGGACTCAGGCATAATCAGTAGAGGCAGATGTAAAAGTGGCTGGAAAAAGAAATACTGCAATTGTAAAGCCTTAAAATTCCCAAGGGATAAGTCTTGTCCCCTCCCCCAGGAGAGTACTATCCTTCAAGACAGGAAGAATTTTAAGGCTCCAGGATTGCAGAAGAGTCAGTTGTAGATCAACAGGCCCAAATTCCTCTCCTTCACTGATGTGAATATCAATAAACTATTAAGTCAGCGGAGTTCTGCCAGATTTACAGAATTGTAACTAAGAGCAATATTTGGCCATAAGTGTAAGTAGAAGGAAACCAAGTTTTAGTTTTTTGGGGAAGTAGAGATATAGCTGCTAAATCAGTTCTTGGACTTTGAATACTAGAGTTTAGGTTGTTAATTAACATTTTTTTGGTTTAGAAAATGATTTGCCCTTACATCAGATGGTCTGGTCTTCTGTTCTCCTGTACAGAGCAATGAGTAAATGAAGCCTAGCAATTCAGGTTGTAAAGACGTATTTAGTATTTTATTGTATTTAGATTAGAGAGCTCAAAATTGAACCATAATGAAAACAGACCACCTTCTGGATAGATCTGTGTAGTGTCAGCATCATCAAACTTTTATAGCAAGAACCACATTTTAATAAAGATTGTCTTATGACACTTCCCCTCCCACTCAGCCACACTATATTCCTTAGGGCTAGTCTACACTTACGAGCCGGGTCGACCCGGTGAGTTCGACTTCTCAGAGTTCGAACTATCGCGTCTAATCTGGACGCGATAGTTGGAACTCCGGAAGCGGTAGTTCGAACTCCGGTACTCCACCACTGCAAAAGGCGGTGGCGGAGTCGACCTCGGAGCCGCGGACTTCGATTCCGCGGCGTCTGGACGGGTGAGGAGTTCGAACTAGGGTACTTCGAATTCAGCTACGCTATTCACGTAGCTGAATTTGCGTACCCTAGTTCGACCCCGCTTCTTAGTGTGGACCAGCCCTTAGGCAACTGCAGCAAATTACTTCTATTGAAGATGCATTAAATATTTTAACTGGCTAAATATATGTTAACAGTAGGAAATAAGGTAGAGGAACCAGCAGTACATGACCAGCAGGTTCTGGGGTCCTCATTTGACAGTTTGGGGGCCTCTGGCCTCTTGCATCCCTGCCTCATCTTTCTTCACGTACTGGAATCAAGTCACTGAAAGGAAACATGTCTGAGGCTTCTGAAGAATGCCTGCCTCAAATTCCAGCTTTGGGAAGTTTTGAATAGAGACATTTGCTGGTCAAGGCTTCTCAGAAATACAGTGTCATGTCACAGTGACCAGAGGCATCATGGTCTAGTGAGTCAGATATTAGGCTGGAAGTCAGGACGCCTAGAACCTATTCTCAGTTCTGTTACTGCCCATGGGCAAGTTATTCCACCTCCATGCCTGTCTCCTTTCCTACCCTTTATCTCCTCAATTTAGACTGTAACTCTGCCAGGGACTGTCTCACTATGTCTCCATACAGTGCCTAGTGTATGGACACCGTAAGGATTGCTGAAATAATTATGGCAGTATGTGAAGTTGAAGGGCCTGCAGTAGTTAAGAAATTGGTGGATGTAAGGATCAATCCATATCTTTTCACACAATGTCACAGACGCCATGACGATATAGCAACAAGTCAAGTGACAAGTCGATGCCACGCAGAGCTTGTGTTCCAAGTTAGACACACAGTTTATAACAGCAGAGAGATGATTATCAGTATGTATCCATCCTATTAGTTATCTTTCATCATCATCATGATGTTCCTATTACGCCACGGGCGTTTAGGGCAGTGATGAAGCTCCTCCACTCCTGTCTGTTTCTGGCAAGTCTTTCGATGGTTCCCCAGCTGTGCCCCACGTTTTTCAGCTCGCCTTCCACAGCTCTTCACCATGTTGTTTTTGGGCGGCCTTGTTTTCGCTTGCCTTCAGGTGTCCATCTTATTGCTATGCTGGTGATGGAGTCAGTTTCCATCTGAAGCACATGACCAATCCGTCTCCAACGCCTCCTGGCAGTGATGGTGCTCAGATCCTCTCGGCTGCACTGTGTCAGTAGATCTTGGTTTGAGATTGTTCTGGGTCAAAAGATATGGAGGATTTTTCTGAGGCAGGTTGTATGGAATGAAGACAGTTTGGACGTGTCGTACTTTCTCATTCCCCAGCATTCTGCACTATAAAGTAGTGTTGAAAGTACACAGCTCTGGTAAATCTTGAGTTTGGTTTTGTGTTGTATTTTGATGATTTCCAGATGGTTATCTTTCAGGGTTTTTTAAAAAGCTAATCCTATAAATTAAAATATTGTAGCAACATCCAGAATGACAGGTTAGATGTCAGTAAAACAAACCATTCCTATAGCTCTTAACCATTTCACTGCACTCAGAAACTGTAATCTAAGTAATCCCCAAAACCCTAATGATATCTTCAGTTCAGCTAACAAATATGTTTAATTAAATCAGTGTAGGATCATCCTAGCACAGGTAATAATACCAGGCTCTAGAATAGCACTTTTCACCAGTAAAACTCAAAGTGCTTTATGAAGATAATTATCATTGTCCCCCTTTCATAGATGTGGAAATGGAGGCACAGATAGGTGTAGTAATTTACGAAGGATACACAATAGGCCGGCCTGATTAATAGTTACGCTTCTTTAACTGTGAACACAAATGATTGCCTTCCCCCTTAAAAGTGAGCAGTACCAAAACCCTAGACGTTTGTTTAGCAATGGTTCCTATTTTTATTTGGCATACCACAGCCTGGCACATCTTATGCAGGCATCTAGGTAATTGGAGCAGATATTCTAGAAGGCTTACAAGTGTCTGATAAGCTCACTACTCTGTTTTGTGGTACTGTATGGATGATAAATCAGAAAATGGAAATGGTTGGAAGAAATCTATATTTTAGCAGGCAAGACATTCTCAAAAATTTATTCCACACTGTGAAACTATGACTTGTTTACAGATATTGCTAGCAATTGTAGAGTAACATTCCTCACCTCTATATTTTGCAATTATATGCTTTTTCTATTAATAACACTGTATTTTATTTCAGACACTAGGTGAAAGTGTTCAACAGCTTCTACTAACGAAAATTGCAGTCTACCTGATGACTTTTTTAATTGTAACAGTGGCTTGGGCAGCACATGTAAGGTATGAAAAGGGGGAACGTGTTTTTGTTGAATTCTTTCTAGGAAGCTAAAGCAAGATTAGTTTAGTGGAAGTGAGTGACCAGAGATGCTATGTCACGTTTTTCTGGAAATTTGTCCTGAGAGTCCTGATAGAAAGAATGTTTTGATTATAGCCAAAGAGGATTAAAATATCTGATATTAAGCCATCTTTTTGTAATGTTTTTTAAAGCTACAGAAAACATAAGAGATGTTTGGGAAATTTCTTTTAGATAATATTGGCAAAAGTTACAAAAATTCCTTGTACAGTATCACCAGCAGGTCTGACCCACCACAGTAGCAGCAAAGTAAAGGAAAATAAATATTGTATCTTTAAAGTCAAGCTATTTTAGGTTTGTAGACTGTAAAATATATGAGCTGTTCCATTAAGAATATAATTTATAACGTATATAGTTAGAGGAATTCAAACAGCAGAATTGGTCTAGAGCTTGCGTTTGTCCTTCCCAATGCATACGACATTACTTCTCTCCCCCACAGCATATTCTTTAAAACTGAGTGAGAGACTGGTGAATCTGCATTTTATAGAGAGTACAGACTGTGCCCCTTCCCAGCATGCTTTGTTAAAAGGAAATTGACAAGGAAGCCTTTCCCTTGTCTTCTTTTTTTCTCTCTTCCACTCCAACCATCTGAGCTTCTTTTCTAATTGAGGACAGGTTAGCTGGAGTTTATTTCCTAATTTGCCTAAACAAAACTAGTTTTCTTTGATTTGGCACTGCTCAAGATAAAGAACCATAACCCACTCTTCCCTTCCCTCTTCCCCCCCCCCCCCCCGAAGGCTTGAACAGATTGGGAGGGGAATATAACTACACTTTGTCCTATTTTTCCCTGAGGCTTTTCCCTAATTTCTCAGTGATGTACTGTAAATATGTACAGTAAATAGGTAGCAGTGAAAATAACTTGATTCAACTGCTTGTTTTTCTAGTGATATTAGCTTAGTGAAATAGCTGCAGTTTGTCTTACCTGAGGCTTTCATACCATCGTAATTGGCACTTTTTGAATGCGTATAAAAAGTAAAACTTTTTACTAAACCTCTTTAAATTATCTTTTAGGAAGGCTACAAAATTAATACTATGTGGGTGAAGAAAACATGGGTTGAATAAATATCTAATTTCTCAAATTACGAGATGCTAAAATCTTCCCTTTCAAATAGAGAAACTTCACAAGATTTGATTTCCTATAGCTCATTTGTAATACTTTGCCTATAAAATGACTACAGCTACAGAATGCTTGGTTCGGCATTTTTTCCAATGCCATATCTTTATTTAAACCAGCCATTTCAATCTAGTCATGATGAATGGATGCACGGACTTGGAACAAATTTTGAAAGAGAAATTAGTTAAGGACATAGAAGTAAATGGTAGTTGGGATAAAATACAAAATAATTTTACAAGAGGTAGATTGTGCCAAACCAACCTGATCTCCTTTTTTGAGAAGATAACTTATTTTTTAGACAAAGGAAATGCAGTAGATCTAATCTTCCTGATTTCAATAAATCATTTGATACAGTTCCACACGAGAAATTATTAGTTAAATTGCAGAATATGGGGATTAATAGGAGAATTAAAAGGTGGGTGAGGTGCTAGTTAAAAGGGAGACTACAGTGGGTAATACTGGAAGGTGAGCTGTCAAACTGGAGGGAGTCTACTAGTGGAGTTCCTCTGGGATCCGTCTTGGAACCAGTCTTATTTAACATTTTTGTCACTGACCTTGGCACATAAAGTGGGATTGTGCTAGTAAAATGTGTGGATTACATAAAGTTGGGAGGTATTGCCCATATATGGAGGAGGACCTGAATATGATACAATAAGATTTGGATGACTTTGAAAACTGAAGTAATAGAAATGGGATGAAATTTTATAGTTCAAAGGGCAAGGTCATGCACTTAGGGACTAACAACAAGAATTTTTGCTGTAAGCTGGAAATTTATCAGTTGGAAACAACAGAGGAGGAGAGAGTCCTGAGTGTATTGGTTGATCACAGGATGACTCTGAGCTGCCACTGTGATGCGGTTGTGAAAAAGGATTATGCAGTCCTAAGGACACATCAGGCGAGGTATTTCCAGTAGAGACAGAGAAGTGTTAGTATACCAGGCTCTGTTGAGACCTCATCTGGAATGCTTTGGGCAATTTTGGTCTCCCATGTTTAAGAAAGATGAATTCAAACTGCACAGGTACAGAGAAGGGCTACTAGGATGATCAGAGGAATAGAGAACCTACCTTATGGGAGGAGACGTAAGGGGCTTGGCTTGTTTAGCTTAACCAAGTGAAGGCTGACGGAAGATATGATTGCTCTCTGTAAATACATCAGAGAGGGAGAGGAGTTATTTCAGTTAAGGGCCAATGCTGAAGAACAAATGGCTATAAACTGGCCATCAACACATTTACGCTTGAAATTAGATAAATGTTTCTGACCATCAGAGGAGTGAATTTCTGGAACAGCCTTCCAAGGGGAGCAGTGGGGGCAAAAAACCTAACTGGTTTCAAGACTGAGTTTTATGGAGGGGATGGTATGGTCTGAGGAGGTTGCCTACTGTAGCATGTGGCCCATCTGCTAGTAGCAAAAATCCCCAACAGCCAGAGATGGGACACGAGATGGGGAGGTCTCTGGGTTACTGCAGTGAATTCTTTCCCAGGTGTCTGGCTGATGGGTCTCACCCACATACTGATCACAGTATTTGGGGTCCAGAAGGAATTTTCCCCCAGGTCAGACTGGTAGAGACCTCGATTTTTTTTTTGGCATTTCTCTGCAGCGTGGGGCATGGGTCACCCGCTGATATGAACTAGAGTAAATGGTGGATTCTCTAACACTGGAAGTCTTTAAATCATCATTTGAGGACTTCAGTAGCTCAGCTAGAGGTTAGGAGTCTGTTACAGGAGTGGGGCTGTAGCCTGCAATGAGCAGGAGGTCAGACTAGGTGACCATGATGGTCCCTTCTGGCCTTTAAGTCTGAGTCTGTAGTGTTTTCTTTAACTCTTTTTTCTGGGTATTGAATTAATGACTGCCTTGACTGAATGTTTTAAACAGATGAACATAGTTTTAAGCTTGAGCTTGGGCAGTAGTTCTACATGCAGAGAGGAAGGGAAGGAAAGACAAGAGGAGGGAGGAAAGGAGATTGAAGGAGAGACCCTCCCCTAGTTTGGAGGAGCACTGGCAGTGTCTGCTAGGGAGAGGGAAATGAACTTGAGAGTCCTGTATGCGAGCCCAGAAGAGCACCAGCAGGGGTTGTAGGTGGGCGAGAAGTAACTTATCCCTTTGAGCTGCATGCTTAGCTTTCCTTGTGGTGGTCATGCATGTGCATGTACATGCAGTAGTCATGTCAGTGACCTAGTGTCCAGCTATCTTTTTAAGACTGTTGTAAGCAAAGCATACCCTCCACCTTTGTGTAAACTGTGCTGGCTAAAATGTTTTTTTTCAGCGTCTACCTTTCATAGCGACCTCAGATTGTGACATGTTGTGACGTTATTGATATAATCTGGGACCATATAGAACATGGTTGCAACCAAGGTCCTGTAGTGGCACCAAATCTTAAGTAAAGGGGGTCATAAAGGTGTCTAAGACCAGGTTATGGGTTGCTGGTTATGATTATGCTGTCTATATGTATGTATCATTTTGTAGTTGAAGTTATGAGTATTGGCTCTATACTGTCTGTATTTCAAATTTGTGCTGTGCTTCTGGGAAACATCCCAGACAAGTTGGTGTTAGCTCTGCCTAGCCTGCTTGATGGCCCATTAAGGACCATCAGCTACACAATCGACCCATGGAGAGAAGGCAGATACGCCTTGTAACTCAGCGAAGTATGCAGGGACTTGCCCATGTGACTCCAGACTCCATTTTGCTGTAATTTTCCACAGTAAGAACAAAGAAGTGTTCTTACACCTGGAAAAAGCCTATAAAAGGCTGATGCCTCATCTCCATCTTGTCTTCAATCGTGCTTCTTACCTCTGGAGGGACTTTGCTACAAACTGAAGCTCTGAACAAAGGACTGATGACCCATCCCAGCGGGGGATGTACTCCAGAGACTTGATATGAACCTGCAGTTTACTTCATCACGTACCACATATCAACATAGTTATAAACTGGATTTTCAAGAGGATACAGTTTCTGCTGTTCTCCATTTTTGTTCATGTTCAAATTGCAGGCTGTCCATCAGGGCTTGCAGTTTCATTGCTTTTGCTGATGCTTTATGGCTCATGGGTCTGATCTCTTAACCAACCAAACTCTCCAATCCCAAATTTTTTTTTTGGATAGCGTGTGACTCAACCCCAAGTTTTTTAATTGACCTGGTTGGATCTCCTAGCACTGCCACTGTGACTATGCTCTGGTTCTCTGGGGACTGGCTACTGAGAGTGCCAATTCAGGACCAATGCTTACAGTTAGCAAAGTATAGCCCCAAGGCTGTTTTTTTTTTTTTTTTCAAACAAAAAACAACAGAGACAGGACTTTGGACTTTGTTCACTGGCACCACAACCAGAAGTCACACAAGCATTTTAGACATTCCAGTTTCCTCCAGTCCCCAGTATAGCCACCAGTGCCCTGGGGATGAATGGTGATGAAAACAAAACAAACCAACAAAAAAAAAAAGAAAAAGTCAGAGAATCCCCCCCCCCCAGGAAGATATACAACCCAAAATAACCATCTCAACTCACAAACCCAATCATCTCATCCATAGAATCTAAAAAAAAAAAAATTAATAAAAAAAAAGAAAAGATAGAGATGAGATGAGAGATTAGATAAAATAAAAATTACACAAATACAAGGCTTTAGAGTTCTTAGTTCAGGCTTGTAGTGATGTGAAGTGACTGTGGAAATCAAGTCTCTGTCTCAAATCAGTCCCCGCTGGGGTCAGGTCTGGGTCATCAGGTTCAGTTCTTCAGCAGAGCTCAAGAGGTAAGAGAGGCCAGAAGAAAAGCGAGAGAAGAGAAGATGGAGATTTAGATGCCCTTTTTTTTTTTTTTTTTTTTTTAGTTTGTTCTTACTGTCTCTTTGGACAACAAAAAAGAAATGGATGGAATGAAAGTGGTCTGGAGTCTGCCTGCATTTGAGCTCTGAGTTACAAGGCTCTCTGCTCCTCTCATGTGTGGTCTGTGGTTGATGGAAGGTAATGATGGGGCCATCAGGCTAGGCAGAGCTAACATGAGAACTTGAACACCAAGTTCACAAGCAGCACAGCACACAAATACAGAAATTAGAGCCAATACTCATAACTACAATACAAATAACTATAACTACACACATGCATAAGCATATAGACATAATCATAACATAACCTTTACCCCCTTACACCTTCTTTATGACCTACTTTTACCCCTTGGCTTTACTTGGTTGCAACCATGTTCTACCATATATCATATTATATGGTTATATATGGTCCCAGATTATATCAATAATCTTACACATAGCTCTGGAGGACCAGTTGCCTTATCTGTGACCCTGACAATTGTTGTAAATAAAGTTAAAGTTCTTCCTTGAATATATATTAATATTAATAAGGAGATAGAAAGAGAAAGATTAAAAACTTCCATTCATTATCATCATGAATAAAATTAAGCATTTGCATCTTTTTTGAAGTTAAAAAATTATTAAGCATGTGCATAAATCTTTGCAGTTGTGGAGTCCAAAAGAAGTCTGCTTTGAAGTTAGGAAATATACAGATGCCTTCTGCCTTCCCCTGAGGGGGAGGGAACATTAAATTGCTTTCTGTGGTGCTAATGATTCTAGATAACACCTCTTGGAGCAGACTGCATTAAGACACATAGCTGAACGTGATTTGTTGGGAAGAAATGCTGGGAAAGAATTTTGGGTTAAAATATGATGGATCATAATCTACTACTTTGAGGGTGAGGGGGTTAACAAGCATGGACACAAGGGATCAGTGGATAACATAGGTTTACAAGAAAGTCTTTGAAAAGTTGAAGAAGAAGAAACAAAACTAGGAAGCAACTCTAAGACAAGCATGGTGTAAGAGGATCAAATGGTCAAGGAAGAGTGAGGGAAAAAGAAAATAAACAAAGAGTGGGTGGAAATGGTCAGTGAGGAGGTGTAGTGAGGTAAATAGTAATTCACCCACTGGGACCATTGCTTGGGTTGCAAAATTTGCAGATGATGCAAAGCTACTCAAGATAATTAAGTCCAAAGCAGACTGCGAAGATTTACAAAGTGATCTAACAAAACTGATTGGGCAACAAAATGGCGGATGAAAATCAATGTTGATAAATACAAAGTCATGCACACTGGAAAACACAATCCTGACTGTACCTACAAAATGATGGAGTCTAAATTAGCTGTTACCACTCAAGAAGGATCTTGGAGTCATTGTGGAGAGTTCTCTGAAAACATCTGCACAGTGTCTAGTGGCAGTCAAAAAATGTTAGGAACCATTGGGAAAGTAATAGATAGTAAGACACAAAATGTCATAATGCCTCTATATAAATCCATAATATACCCACAGCTTGAATACTGCCTGCTGTTCTGGTCACGCCATCTCAAAAAGTATATATTAGAATTGGAAAAGGTGCAGAGAAGGGCAACAAAAATGATTAAGTGTTTGGAACAGCTTCCATATGAGGAGAGATTAAAAAGACTGGGGAAAGAGCTTGGAAAAGAGAAGACTAGGGGGGGATATGATAGAGATCTATAAAATCTTGGTGACTGACTTCTCCAGGGTGCAGCCTGGAACTGGGGTACCGTTGAGCCCTGTCTCAGCAGCCTGGGTTCCCTCCCACATTGTGATGCTATGACAAGCCACAGACCCCTCTTGGTCCTGCACGCGCACAAACATTTGCACAGGCAGGGACATACCCAGCTGCAGTTACATGAATGCCTTTGCCAGTCACTCATGAACCAACCAACAATAGAGAGGCTTCAGCCCCCAGCCTAGGACCCCAGAGCTGTACCATCTTACCCTGATCAGAAGCCTGACCAGTGTAAGTTATTACCCAGTCCGCCCCTCCCTCGTCGTGTAGAGGACAACGCACCAGCCCCTGTTGCTGAGCAGATTTCCCTTTGCACTTCAAAGAACACACTGTTTTAGGTAAAAAATATAAAACTGATTTATTAACTACAGAAAGATAGATTTTAAGTGATTATAAATAACAGCATACAGATCAAAGTTGGTTACCGAAGAAATAAACAAAATCACAATCTAAGGTTTATCTACTAGACAGGATTTGAATCGAGCAGTATCTCACCCTGATAATACAAACAGTTCGTAGATCTTTCATACACAGGCTGGAATCCCTTCTTTCCTGCCTGGGACCATCCCCCATTCTGTCTTTGTTCCTCAGGTGCTTCCAGGTGTTGAGTTGCGGGGGGGCGGGTGAGGCCAAGAGATGATGTTGCTTCCCCCGTTTATAACTGCTGCCATGTGGAGGGAACTTCTTTGTCCCAAGCAAAGTCCCCAGCACAGTTTGTGGAAAAGTACAAGCACAAGATGGAGTCCAGCATGAGAGGGGCCCAGATTGGTATGCCAGAGGATTCAGCAGTACCCCAGTTCCAGGTTGCATCGGGAGAAGTCCGTCACATTGACTGGCATGGAGACAATGAATAAAGAAGTGTTATTACTCCTTCGTATAAAACAAGAATCAGGGATTGCCCAATGAAATTAATAGACAGCAGGTTTAAAACAAATAGGAAATACTTTCCTCACACAATGCACAGTCAACCTGTGGAGCTCATTGTTGGGTGATGTTGTGAAGGCCAAAATTGTAACAGGGTCCAAAAAAGAACTAGATAATTTAATAGAGGGTAGGTCCATCAATGGCTGTTAGCCAGGATGGTCAGGGATGCAACCCCATGCTCGGAGTGTCCCTAGCCTCTCTTTCCCAGAAGCTGGGAGTGGACGACAGGGGATAGATCACTTGATGATTACCAGTTCTGTTCATTCCCTCTGAAGCATCTGGCATTGGCCAGTGTTGGAAGACAGGATATTGGGCTAGATGGACCATTGGTCTGACCCAGTATAGCCGTTCTTATGTTCTTAATAAGTTAAGGAACAGTTTGTGGGAGGACCTTTGTTCAGTGATCAGTGTACTTTATAGATTAATAAAGGAATACAATAAAATTAAACCTACAGACAAAAAAATATTTAACTTATTAACCTTGCTTTTTTTATTCTAAGTAAAATGCAATGAGAACCAGAATAATGAGAACCGTGCACATTCTGAGACTGATGAATTTAACAAAACCTCATCATCTGGATCTACTTTGAAAAATGACTCAAATGCTATTCAGAGATCTCAAAGATTTCCAGACGAACCTTGCTCTATTTGCAAATTAAACCATTTATTCCAACTGCCACACCTGCAAATTTATTTTTGAATATGTACATCAGTCTGGCTTCTTTCTGGTTCATGCATCACCAGTAAACAAAGTTTCTATTGGGGAAAATGTGCCTGTGTTCACATTTGAGCAACACTGTTGTGTGCAGTGGAATTTCACAAGTTGAAATGAGTACAGACTGTGACCCTACGGTCAGAGTTTTAGGGCCACTTAAGCACACGAGTAGATCCATTGACTTCAGTGGGGTTACTCACATGTTTGCACGATTACGGCCTCAGGTAATAATTTTGTTGATGTGAGAATCAGTAAAGTTCAGCTCACTTTTTCACATCTGTATTGGCTCTGCAGCAATAGTGAAAATGTATTTCAGTAAACAGATATGGTTCAGAATGACATAAGAAACATCTGTAGAGTAAGAAAATGCCCATTTTACAGTCTCTTTTCTGACCCAACTGCCCTTTAAAAATTAAAAAGCGATGATTCACTAATAACCCCCCCTTTAGCAATTGAATTTGGATTTCCTTATCTAGCATTTTAATTTTCTTAATAAACAAATGTTTTTTTATGTTTCAGATCATGAGATACCTGTTTTTCCAGGCAGACAGCTATTTATTGCTAGCTGCCACTGCTGCTGCTTATATAAATTGCTGAACACTGGAAATGTGTTTATGATATAATGTTATCAATGCCTATTTTTATAAGTAGGTTGGTTCATGGCTTTTTGTCTCGTTTTTTGCAGACTGTTTCAGGTGATAGAACTGATAGATGATGTTCTCGCCCTTCTAAATTTGGTGAGTCTCTATCAATCATAGTTGAACCAACAAATGCAGGTTGAGATGTATAAAGGCCAATAGAGCTACACTTTTTGTTATATTTGTATCCAGATACTATCAACAAAGGTCTTCTTAATCTGAGTAGTTTAAATTGGCGAAATAGGAAAACAGGCAAAGTCATGCAGCTTAATTTGCCTTTTCTGTAAGGCAGAGAAGGGCAAACTACGGCCCGTGGGCCGGATCCGGCCCGTGAGGGCTTTCAGTCTGGCCTGTGGGATTGCCAGCCCCGTGGCGCAGCGGAGCTAAGTCAGGCTCCCTGCCTGCCCTGGCCCTGCGCTGCTCCCAGAAGCAGCTGGTACCACATCCCTGCGGCCCCTGGGGGAGGGGGGCAGAGGGCTCCGTGCACTGCCCTCACCTGCAGGCACCACTCCCCACAGCTCCCATTGGCTGGGAATGGGGAACCATGGCCAATGGGAGCTGTAGGGGTGGGGTATCCGTAGGTGAGGGCAGCGGCGGCGGAGCCACGTGTCTCATCCCATCCCCAGGAGCCACTGCTGGACATGCTGGCCACTTCTGGGAGCAGCGCGGGGCCAGGGCAGGCAGGGAGCCTGCCTTAGCCCTGCTGTGCGCCGCTGCTACCCTGGAGTCGCTCAAAGTAAGCAGCGCCGGGCTGGAGCCCATACCCCAACCCCCTGCCCTGAGCCCCCTCCCACACCCCTGCCCTGAGCCCTCTGCTGCACCCCAACCCCCTGCCCTGAGCCCCCTCCCGCACCCCTGCCCTGAGCCCTCTCCTGCACTGTGCACCCCTCCTGCACCCCAACCCCCTGCCCTGAGCCCCCTCCTGCACCACAACCCCCTGCAGAGCCCCCCTGCTCCCCTCTTGCACCCCTGCCCTGAGCCCTCTGCTGCACTCTGCCCCCCTTCTGCCCCCCAACCCCAGTGCCCTGAACCCCTTCCCGCACACTGCACCCCCTCCCACACCTCACACTCCCTCCCGCCCCCAACCCCCGGCCCCAGCCCTACATTCATGGCCCTGCATGCAATTTCCCCACTCAGATGTGGCCCTTGGGCCAAAAAGTTTGTCCACCCCTGCTGTAAGGGAAACTGAAATTGCCTAGAGAAATTCAGCCGTGAGCTGAAGAAATGTTTAGTAGCAGGTTAGTCTGGAGTGCATCTGAGGTAAGTCAAGAGGGGAATTCTGAAGGAAGCTCTTGTCTCTAATGGTCTATATGCTGGCTGGACTCCTATCTCTGGATAGAAGAAATGAGCCCAAACTGCAGAAATCAGGATTTCACCTTGTCCAATGCCCTGAAAGTGGGTTTAGATCACAGGTAATGGCTTGGAGCCTATTTCTATTTAGTTTTTTCAAAAACTCATATTTAAATATGAATATTTGAAGTACAGGATTAATTGTAGGGTTTTTTTTTTTAAAGCTGTCTACTACTGAGTGACCACTTGGGTTCTTGAACCACTTTAATGAGCTTTACATTTATCCTAAATCTTATTCTAGTTTAAAAATACCTTAAAAGTTATTGATTTAGTGTTAGCATGTTTGGAAAGTTTTCTTTAATGAATAATACTGTAATAGCTGTATTGTTATTGTGGGGATGCTGCCCTCTAGTGGGAGGAGTGATGAATTTATCCTGTCTCTCATGATACTTTATTCCAGTGGTCACCAACCCATCGATCTCAATGAACTGGTCGATCCTGGAGCCTCTGCCAGTCAATTGCGATCTCTGGGCTGCTAAAAGTCCGGCAGCACAGCAGGGCTCTGGCAGGCTGCCTGCCCTGGCCCCACGCCTCTCCTGGAACCTCCTGACTGCTGGCACGTCTCGGCAGTCCCTGGCGGGGGGAGTTGGGAAGTGAGGCGGCTCCGTGCATTGCCCCCGTCCCCAGCACCATCCCTGTGGTTCCTGGCCAATGGGAGCTGCGGAGGCAGCGCTAGCGGGCGCGGGCAGCGCATGGAGACCCACTGTCCCCCCCTCCCCTTCAGGAGTCACAGAGACGTGCCAGCAGCCAGCCGCTTCTGGGAGCGACATGGGGCCAGGGCAGGCAGGCAGCCTGCCTGAGTCGCACTGCGCTGCCGCCTGGGAGCCGCCTGTGGTAAGCGCCTCCTAGGCGGAGCCTGCACCCCTCACCCTCTCCTGCACCCCAACCCTCTGCCCCAGGCTCAGCCCGGAACCCCCTCCCACACTCCGAACCACTTGGCCCCAGCCCAGAGCTGCACCCCCTCCTGCACCCCCAACCCCCTGCCCCAGCCCGGTGAAAGTGAATGAGGGTGGGGGAGAGCGAGCAACAGAGGGAGGGGGGAATGGAGTGGGCGGGGCCTCGGGGAAGGGGCAGAGTAGATCCTGGGTTGATCTTAAATTCAGAAAGTAATCTTGTGCATAAAAAAGTTGGAGACCACTGCTTTATTCTGTTGTTTTAAACCCCTTCAGTTTACAGTCCACATGGCACAATATTTAATGAAATCGAAATTTTAAAATGATTCTGCTTACAACAAACTGACTTTAAATACCATTAGGGTATGTCTACAGTGGCAGAGTTACAGCGCCGCTCAGAGAGCACTGAAGGGAAACCGCTGTTGTGTGTTCACACTGTCAGCTGCCTGCGTAATAGCGTGTTCACACTTGCAGCAGTATTCAGAGCAGTGCACTCTGGGCAGCTATCCCACAGAGCATCTCTTCCTCTTCTGCCGCTAAGAGTTGTGGGAAGGCGGAGGGGGTCGCGGGGCATCCTGGGTGTTTCGCATCCCAGCAATCCCTGTGCTTCCGTCCACGTTTGGCACCAATTTTCAACCTCTGAGCAACGTAGTTATACCAATGTAACTTTATAATGTAGACTTGGCCTAAGAAAACACTTACATCTGCTCCATAGTGATCCATTCCCTGCAGGGTTCAGGTAGCAACTTCAGGAACAAATGATTTTTCTTGAGGCAATGCCTGCATTAGCAATTAGAATTATTTATTTGTTGGTGTCATCCCTAACAGTGATAGACTCCCAGGACTTAATCGAGCTTGTGTTTCAAACATGCTTTTTTCCCCTTTCCTTCTAGGCATGTATGATGATCATAACTTTCTTGCCATACACGGTAAGTAAGTGTTACATTTTCATTCATGTTTAATATGGCTGCTTTAACTCTAAAAAATACCTAATCAAAGCATTCAGAAACTCTAGAGAGCATTATTATGACACCAGAACCCCGCTGCAATGCGTATGTATTATTTTTCTGATAATCTTAAAAATTGAACATGTTAAAACTTGATTAGGGTTTCTTGTTTTGAGTTTATTAATTTCATTTTGGGGGTTTATTTTTAATATTTTTTTCATTTAATGTAGATGTCCAAAATTGGAGTTTTGGGGGGCTTTCTCTTTGTTTATACTGTAACGAGGTGTGTGTGTGTGTGTGTGTGTGTGTGTGTGTGTGTGTGTAAAATCTATACACACACACACACACACACGCTCTATATGTCCTATGTAAATAGTGGTGTCCCTCAGGGGTCTATACTGGGCCCAGTCCTATTTAACATATTCATAAATGATCTGGAAAAGGGGGTAAACAGTGAGGTGCCAAAATTTGCAGATGATACAAAACTACTCAAGATAGTTAAGTCCCAGGCAGACTGCGAAGAGCTACAAAAGGATCTCTCAAAACTGGGTGACTGAGCTACAAAATGGCAGATGAAATTCAGTGTTGATAAATGCAAAGTAATGCACATTGGAAAACACAATCCCAACTATACATTTAAAATGATGGAGTCTAAATTAGCTGTTACTACTGAAAACATCCACTTACTGTGCAGCGGCAGTCAAAAAAGTGAACAGAATGATAGGTATCATTAAGAAAGTGATTGATAGATAATAAGACAGAAAATATCATATTGCCTCTATATAAATCCATGGTACGCCCACATCTTGAATATTGTGTGCAGATGTGGTCACCCCATCTCAAAAAAGATATATTGGAATTGGAAAAGGTTCAGAAAAGGGCAACAAAAATGATTAGGGGTATGGATCAGCTTCCATATGAGGAGATACTAATAAGACTGGGACTTTTCAGCTTGGAAAAGAGCTGACTATGGGGGATATGATAGAGGTCTATAAAATCATGAGTGGTGTGGAGAAAGTAAATAAGGAAGTGTTATTTACTCCTTCTCATAACACAAGAACTAAGGGCCACCAAATAAAATTAATAGGCAGCAGGTTTAAAACAAACAAGAGGAAGTATTTCTTCACACAATGTACAGTCAACCTGTGGAACTCTTTGCCAGAGGATGTTGTGAAGGCCAAGACTATAAGAGGGTTCAAAAAAGAACTAGATAAATTCACGGAGGATAGGTCCATCAATGGCTATTAGCCAGGATGGGCAGGGATGGTATCCCTAGCCTTTGTTTGCCAGAAGCTGGGAATGTGCGACAGGGGATGGATCACTTGATGATTGTAATTCTCTCTGGGGCACCTGATATTGGCCACTGTTGGAAGACCGAATACTGAGCTAGATGGACCTTTGATCTGACCCAGTATGGCTGTTATGTTCTTTATGGCTAACTCAAGCTCAACAGCTGGGGACCCCTTGCTTATGCTTAGAAATCTTTGCCCCCTCAGAGTTCAAGCAGCATAGGGATAGCAGTTCCTCTTTAACACGGATTTTTATTCCCTTCCCCCAGCGTTCAAGCTGTGATGGGATGCGGGCTTGTGCACCCTCTTCAGGGGAGTGGGGGAAGCAATCAAGAAAGTCTTTTGTCCACTGATATTCCACAATGGCTTGTCTGGTGTCTATGGGCCTTCTTTTGTTAGGGAGGAGATGACACCTCTTGTGATAAGCTGGTATTTCACACTTGGTAACGCTTCTCTCCTGACTGGGGAGGGTTTACAGTCTTAAATATTTTTATAGTGATAGAGCAAACGCTTAACATTACCTTATAACATGGGATACAGACATTAGAAGTAAGATTAATCCATGCAACATCCTACAAGCATTTCTAAACACTGAAACATGTTCTTATAACAGTAATGCTAACACACAGGTGAGCCAGACTGGTTTCCAGCTATGCCTTTGTCAGCATTCAGTGAGGCCCAGTGGCCTTGGCATGAGCTGGCACCTGATCTGCCAGCATCACAGAGGCTTGTGGTGGGAGACAGATTATTCCATAGTTGCTCCCGAGGGGTTGTTGCATCTTCCTCTGAAGCCTCTGATGCTGGCCACTGTCAGAGTACTGAGTACTCGGTGGACTCAGATCTAATGTAGTATGGCAGTCCCTAGATTCCAATGACAAGCGCAGTAGAAAATCCCTTAAGGGAATTAATTGAGTCTCTTTTCAGTGCAGGGTTTGGGTGATGTGCAGTAAATGTGGCTTAGGGCCGCACATTGGCTCGTGAGGATAAAATAAAATATTGAATAACTCCCCATTCACTGAGCACCATTCATCTTGTGCACTAAATGAGGCAGAGGTCCTGTGGCGAAAAGTACTGGATCATGTAACTAAAGACTGTTATAATGGATGCGCACAAGGGGCCTGAGCTCAGGTTGCACAGGCAGACTTATTTCTGGCATTTCCCAACTTTGGGGGGTTGGATTTAGCAATCTCCCCACCCTTCTGATGTACTCTTTGTAACATGGTATATCCAGCAGGCTCAGCCTAAAGCAGCTGACATAGTGGTCATGGTGAGGACCATAGCCACTGAGTCCTCAGTCCTGCAGCGAGTACGGTGCGGGTGCAGGGATCTGGTCATACAGAGTCAATTGCAGGATTGGGGCCCAAAGCTGGTAGGAAGGAGTTCAGGATTACTTTGGGCCTATCTCTAGCATTTAACAACTCCTGCAACCCCAAATCTATGAACACCCCAGTGACTGTGGAAGCCATGTATTGCATGAGTTGGGCATACTTGTAGCTTAAAGTCAGTGGAGTTATGCCAAGGAGGAATTTGACTTGTTTGGATTGTTCAAGATTTAAGGTTAAATAAAAGTAGACCTAGTACATTCCTCATCTCTGCTGCTCTCCTTTAAGTGTTTAACCTGTTTACATTTTTCTTGTAGTTTTCCTTAATGGCCTCCTTTCCAGGTGTACCTTTTGGTATTTTCATGTTTAGCACTTGTGCTATTGTCATCGGCCTTATCCAGGTATGGGTGTCACTCATTTACTTTTTCCATTCATTATTAGAGACTAGATTTGATTAGATGGAAGTACAATTAGATCTAATAGTAGATCTAGAACATTAGGAAAGCTTCATATAAAATTTTGTGATGTTGCTATTATTAGTGTATGATTTTTGTGATAGTGCAAGATTGGTAACTCAGACAAGTGCCAGATCATGTGGTGACTGTTTTCATTATCCCAAGTATGAAAAAATTAAAAGAACTTGAAATGCCAATAAAGACACAGATGCAATCAAATCAGGAAGTTCAAAACCCATTGAATCATGATAAATTTGTTCTAAAAAGGAACCCAAAAGGTTAGAAAGGTAGCAGTTGATGGATTGTATTATGATGATGATTTCCCGTCCCCTTGCTGGAGTTCTGAACAGCTGCTCAATATTTAGTTCTGCAAGCCTTTTAATACCGGTACAAGGGCTCCACCTTACTTGTAACCATTAAGTATAAGGGAGCAGCAAGTCTTAATGAAATAGGTCCCTTTATCGACGGGATTGAAAATTACACTGGTCACAGGACCATGACTTCATGTGTTAAGTCCAGGATTATACTGGACTGTATTGAGGCAGTGCTTGTGAGAGACAAGTGACAGATTTAAATCACAATATTTTATGAATCAGCAGATCTAGAAATGAACTCTCTATGTACTTGGAAGTATGGGAACTCCAATTCTCTAGTAAAATACATGCATTCTAGCCCAGGTAGGTTTCAAGAGTGGACTTCGCAATCGTCACTCTCACTTTACCGTATCTTTCCATTTGAACCCCAGCATGATTTTACTTGCCGCTCTGTTGAACTGCTGCAGCTTGAACTGAGTGCTTTATATTGGCTGAAAGTTTTGAACTCCAGATTTTAAATGAGGTATAAAACATTAGCAGCCTTGAGGTTTTTGAGGAGAGGACTTGCTTTCTGAAGGGAAAATGAAACCCCAGTTCAGCGGTGCTGAGAGCCATTGAACCAAAATGCAAACCACTATGATGGAAACTACTTCAAGACGGGGTGCAGCAGCACCCCCAGCACCAGCACCTATGTCCCAGTTACTAAAATCTTTGCAAACTTTTTGTAATGTTTACTCTGCAAAGTAGTCACACAAATCTTAGTGTGCTAAATCCAAGACCAAGTTTACATCTGCTGCTCAGGACCCTGGTAAGTCAAAGCCCAGTGAGGTGAGACTGCAGTGATGCAAGGCAACTGTTACCTCCTTGTCACTGGTGGTGTCAGAACCAGCACTGCCTGAAAAGGAAGCAGCCCTTGCCACTGAGTGGGTGTGGCTAGAAGATGCACTGATTAGTGCATTCCCTCCTGGTGGAAATCAAATTAGTCCTTGCCAGGCAAAAACACCAAGGGGGAGAAGCTGGCAGTTCCATCCTCCCTCAGAATGAGTTTTCTCCTGGAGAGTTAGGTGACTTGTGGGCACAGGGATATGTAATTTACACATCCTATCATCTAGCTGGGTGGATGTATCCAGTCTCTCTTATCTCTGCAGTGGCTCCCTTTCAGCTGGACCTGAGACCAAGTTCTGTGCTGCTAAATTGTCAGGCATTTTGAACATCTGTACCAGCCTCTGAACTTATTTTGCACAAGGAGTCTTACTCATGGACAGGGCCGGCTCTACATATTCGGCCGCCCCAAGCAGTCATGCACGGGAGACGCCCCGGAGCCCCGGGAGCAGCGGACCTCCCGCTGGCTTGACTGGTGAGGGTCCGCTAGTCGCTCGGCTGGATCTCCCGCAGCTGCGGACGGTTAGCTGGTCCGGCGGCTCCGGTTGAGCTGCCGCAGTCATGCCTGCGGGAGGTCCAGCCGAGCCGCGCGACCAGCGAACCGTCCGCAGTCATGCCTGCGGCAGGTACGGTCGTCCCGGGGCTCCGGTGGACCTCCCACAGGCATGACTGCGGCAGGTCCGCCGGCCCAATCTGCCACCCCTGACGACAACTGCCGCCCCACGCGCGTGCTTGTCGCGCTGGGGTCTGGAGCCGGCCCTGCTCATGGAGCAGGACCCCATTGTGCTAGGCGCAGTGCAAACACACAACACAAATGTCATGTGGGGTGTGGTAGTGGGGGAGGGGAATACAAAATTTCTGCATAACTAGGTACAACAACGAGTCTGCGGCAGAAGCTGAAAAAACCCAGCCTTCTGACTCAGTCCCTCTCAAGCCACTAGCACTCTCCCTGATTTAGTAAGTGCAATAGCTCCTGGCCTGCCATGGCAAGGAACCAGTTAAAGTGATTTCTGGTCCTGAAAGCGTTTCTAAGCACCTGGTCCTGCAGTAGTTCTCAAAAGCAAAAAAATGGATTCCTGACTTCACACATCATTTCCAGCCTCCGTTGGCATGAAGAGCGTGGAAAGCAGTTGGTACAGCTTGGCCTGCCTATTCATTTTCACTGTTGGTTCGTTTGCCCAACCAGATGCTTTCTTCAGTAACTGCAAATCCACAAGCAAACAGATTTCAATTGGTAGAAATGATTAAATTCTTCTCTCCGGATAAAATTGTAAATTTTTATTTATCCATGTGGGGCAGAAATACTGTCTGAAAGATCCCGTCACTTTCTTACTAAAGTGGGGTGACCTTGGGCCAGCGAGAGCGGGCAGTGAAACATTTGTGTGTGTGTGTATATGTTTAAATGATTTGGTGAACAGGTTAAAGATGGAAAGAGATTCATTAGATTGAAAGCTTCTGGAGGGCAGGGACCATGCTTTTGTTTCGAGTTTGTACAGCGCCTAGCACAGTGGAGTCCTAGGCCATGGCTACACTTGCAAATTTGCAGCGCTGCAGCAGGGTGTGAAAACACACCCTCGCCAGCGCTGCAAATTGCGGCGCTGCAAAGCGCCAGTGTGGTCAAAGCCCCAGCGCTGGGAGCACAGCTCCCAGCGCTGTACGTTATTCCCCACAGGGAGGTGGAGTACGGACAGCGCTGGGAGAGCTCTCTCCCAGCGCTGGCGCTTTGACTATACTTAGCGCTTCAAAGCGCTGCCGCGGCAGCGCTTTGAAGTGCAAGTGTAGCCATAGCCTTAGGCACAATCTAAGGTCAGTGGAAAAGTTCAGAGACTGGTTTAGATGCATATCTGAAGTTCAAGTATTTACCTAAACCCTTTGGGGCCGACCTCTTCAAACAAATCCCTTTCCTCTCTGTAGGTCCCACTTTCCCCTGACCTGTGGCACGTGGCTTCTGGGGGAATGCCTAGCTGCCTGCTAGTTGCTGTGGTGGGTCTCCTTGCACTTCAGAATAATAAGGCCCAGGGTCTTGCTTATCTGTGCAGAGGTGGTGATGTATACATCTTCCATTAGCCCCTCCACCGGGCACATTAGGGTAGTCTACACTGCAGCTGGCAGCGAGCCTCTCAGCCCGGGTCGACAGACTCCCACTAGCTCCGTTCAAGTTAGCACCCCAGAAATAGCAGTCTGGGCAGTGGCTCAGGCTAACCGCCCAAGTCCAGGCCCACCTGACTCCCTGGCTATCCTGAGCCGTAGCCCGTGCCACAGCATCCATGCTGCTAGTGCACTGGCTTCAGCAGAGCTAGAGCCAGTCTGTCTAGCCGGGCTGGGAGGCTCGGTCCCAGCAGCAGTGCAGACGTAACCTTTGTGTTACGCAGTGCCAGAGCCTGTGAGATTCCCCTCTCCATTCCTGTCAGATCAGCGCTTCTCAAGAGAGCAGAGGTTAGCATGCTCTGGGGCTTGTTGTATTAGAGGTTTTCTATTGTTTGGGTTTAGATTTAGAATTACAGCTTTGACTTGTCTAAATATCCACTGTAAACTAGTATCAATAATTTTCTCCTCTCTGCAGGCAGTGATAGTAGCCTATGGCTTCTATCATCCCTACTTGCTGAATCGCCAGATACAGGTATCTGAAAACCAGGCCTTCTACAAACATCATATCTTACAGATCATTCTAAGAGGACCAGTCCTCTGCTTTTTAGCTGCCATCTTCTCCTTTTTCTTTATCCCAATGGTAAGTTCTTTAAACAACCATCGTTCTAAAAACCACGTTGTGCTGGTTGAAAGTGTGACCTGACAACTTCATTAGTCACATTCAGTATTCTGCCGAATAAAGTATCATACTCATCATAATACACAACCTGTAACCTTGCAGAATTCAGCCGTTGAAGCCCTGTCACTGAGCAGATTTAAAGCACGTCCACACACAGCGCTAGATATTGTAACACAGGGGACACTGACACCAGCTGACGAGTGGATTAAGTCAGTGGTTCTCATCCCCTCCCAAATCATTACAGCTGAAAAGACCATTGCGTCATGACTCCCATCTAGGTCGCAACTCCCTATGTCTGACTGAAACCCCCCAGGTTGAGAACTCAGTGATCTAAAGTCTCAGTGATCTAAAGGGATAGACTCAGTGATCTAAACTCTTTCCCATGTCAAATTTCTGTGCCACAGAATTTCCAGAACACTGATTTGTTTCTTGGTTACCAGCCGTCACATGGGTTAATCAGAATCCCTGTCGTGCCGTGAAGGCTTTTAGATCACAGAAGCAGTATGATAATGTGGCAGCCGCATGGACATCGGAAAAATGCTCTGCTGCTATCCTTGTCTATTTGTTTTAGCTTCTCAGGTCTGGACACACTTCAGAGGAAGATCTTTCAGGCTAACAGTAACTTTAAGGCAGCAGGTTGCTGATCATAAACAGATGGAACAAAATTAATGTGTGAGGGTAGGTAAAATAAACATCAAATTACATAAGAAACTGGCTAAAAAGCCTGACAAATATAGTTCCTGTCATTAACATGGCACAAGAACAGAGTAAGTAGATCAGTCAGCAGCTAATTATCAGACTTATCCCAAAACACACTCCTCTGGCTGAATCCCAGGCACTTCCAGCCAACTGCTATTCCATCTTCATTAAATGGAAACCAGTGACGAGCTCAGCTCCCGCCAGCTCTCAGCATTCACAAACAGAGTCCTCTAAACAAAGTCTCTCTATGAAGCTGCTTCTGCTTGATGCCCCTTCAGGCATTTTGTACTGCTTTCGTTTGACTTTTTCTTAAGACTTTTCCACAGACTGCATCAACCTTTTGATATATTCACAAGGTTGAGATGACTCGTCTTCATAATAGTAACCTTGAATTACAAAGCCGAAGTATGCAGAAACTTGAGAGCTTAATTTATAATAAGCACAACCTATTTTCCTGCTCACCCCCACCCCCACCCCCACCCCCCACACACAATCCAGAATGAGTCATTCGCCAGTTTACTCCGCAGTCTGGAATGGCTCACAACTGTGAGTGCCTACCTCAGGGCAGAAACACAGGACACACAGCCCAAAGTGGTGGAGTGTTCTATAATTAGATTTCACCAACCCAGTGACAAATGTGAACTCCTGGATCACTATACCAGTCTTACCATGCAGTCACAGACAGTCCCCTTAGACCAGGGGGCAGTCAATAGGCAGATGGGGCCAAATCCAGACCGCCAGATGCTTTTGAATGGACCGCAAAATATTTTTATTTACTTATCATTATTGTTGTTATTTTTGTATGATTTTCTCTGGAGTCTGGACCTTGACTATACCTTGACCAAGAAATTTGGATCTTGACAAAAAAAATTGATTACCCCCCGCTAGACCCACCAGTCTATCTTACCACCCAGACAAACTGAACTTTGTGATAAAAGGTCACTCAAACCAAAAATCACACCACGTCAGGTTGCTCCCAGTCCCAAGAGGCCAGTCACTTACCCCAGATCAATTGGTACTCTAGATCTTACACCAAAGACAACACAGGTAGCCATTTCGCTAGTAAACTAAAGGTTTATAGCTAAGAAAAGGAAATGAGAGTTATTGAAAGATTAAAGCAGGTAAAATATATGCACAGGTGAGTCATAGTTTGTAAATCCAAATAGTGGCAGTGATGTAACAAACTGCCAGTTTCCCAGATGTCTTTCCAGGGAACCCAGAAGGTGTCTGGGGGTCTCTACTTTGCATCTGGTACGCTTCCCTGTAAGAATCCAAACAGTCTAGAGATGCAGGATCTTTTTTTGAATCCATATGTATAGTTCCTTCTTAGAAAAAAAGCTGACGGTGTCTCTATCCACGTGGACTTTTCCTTTTATGACAGCGAGGAATGCATTTGGAGTCTTTTGATCTCCAGTCACCACACGCCATGACCACTAAAGTTCTTCATTTGCATTTCACAGGGCTTCTTTGTAGTTTGATGGGCTATTTAGACACAGGGTGTACATCATGTAAATGATTGCTGTTACTTGTATTGTTCCTGTTGTAATGTAACATTCCACTAGTTTTCATGAAGTTTAAACATCTGAATACACACGTATACATATAACAGTCACTTTGATCTATGCTAATATGGTTTAAACACTAAACATACTCATACATTTAATAATTGCTTTGATCTACACTGATACACAAGTGAATTGACCTGTCTCTGATCTGCCCGTATCACACTGGTCTTCTACATCAGTGGTTCCCAAACTTTAACAACCCGTGAACCCCTTTCACTAAAATGTCAAGTCTCACTAACCCCCTTCTAAAAATGAATATTTCCAGGGATTTTCTCCTTTACCTGAGTGTAAATTATAAAAGCAGTGACTTTGGAAATATAAAATCTGTTATTATGACATTGTTATTACACACTAAAATGTATTATTAATTTATCATTACAGTTTTTTTATTACATTATGAAAACAGCAACACTCTTCCAAGATCTCACTTTCGTAGCTCGTATCACTTTGAATAAGTCTATTATAAGACAAGGCTCCTATGTTTCATTGAGTATCAGATGTTAAACAGCAGGAAGGTATTTAAGAAGCCAACTCAAAGAGTTCCTCCTACACAAGCATTCATAGAATCATAGATTATTAGGGTTGGAAGGGACCTCAGGAGATCATCTAGTCCAACCCCCTGCTCAAAGCAGGACCAATCCCCAGATCCCTAAATGGCCCCCTCATTCAGGTCTTGAGCAGTCCAGGCAAACAATGCACATTACAACAAAGCTTAATAATTTTAAAAACAATACTAGCTGCCTATTTAATTTGAAAAACAGCAAAAATTATCCACCTCCCTTTCCATTTCTTATAAGGAGTCTTGAATTTTCAATCTCCTCAGTGTAATAGATACACTTGCTTTGATCTGCTTAGCTCTTGGAAGTCCAGGGGCTCTGGGCTGCTGCCCCATGCTGCCTGGGGTCCCTAAGGACAGCTCTGTCCACTATTAGGGAATTTTTTCCCGAGAACCCCCTGTAACAGTTCACGAACCCCAGTTTGGGAACCACTGTTCTACATGGATGAATTTACCCTAAGGACTGGAAATATTAGGGCTCAGAAGCAGTTACATTTTTTAAAACACAATTGTGCAGACAGGTATTCTGTGTTAGGAATGTGTCGTTGTTGGTTAAACCTGTGCAGAGGTAGTCCGGTTTAAATTTCAATCAAAATTTAAGGTAGTAAATTTTAGTAAATTTAGTAAATTTTAGTAAATTTTTCCCCCCAGTAAAATGTTACAAGACTTTTTAACACATCTGCTTCGATGCAATTGATTGATTGCTCTAAAGGAACCAGTAGAGTTTCATGTCTGTTTTATAAAGTTTGTAACTGACTAAGTAAGCATAACAGCATTGTCTCCTTTGATGTGATACCTGAGCCATTGCAGACTTTGAATGGCAAATGACAAGTAGCACAGGGACCCATGGGCTCACAAGTCCACTAAGTTCCATACAAAGGATAACTCAATTTTTGTGTCATAGGCTTAGCAGAATTTTTATATTCCTTCCAGTCTCAGTACCTTCCAATTACGGATATTGAACTTGGTACAGGAAACAGAGGAGGCAAATATTAGTGTGTGCTCATACTAATCAAGATGAAGATTAGTCTTGAGAAACTCCATGGAGCTACTGACATTGCAGTGTTCATGTATTTGTTGGATAAATGTGTTAATGTAGTGAATGTTCAGTGCAATCACTGTCATAAAACGTATACTTTCTATTACAGTCAGGGTATTTCAGTGTTACAAATTCACGAGTTGCATGTTAAATCAACATGTTCATGAAGGATAAAAAGAATAATTAATTTTTAACTTAGAACAAAATATTTGTATTTATCTTGCAATAACTGAAAACTAAAACTGTTTTCATTTCTTTCTGTAGTCTTATGTTCTCCTTGGGCTTGTTATCTTTTTGCCACACATCACTCGGTTAATTATTTGGTGTAAAAACAAGACTGTTGGTAAGTAACAGTATCCAGAAGGAGTGCATTTAAATTTAGATACTCTACTATACTGTTAAGCTGATATATTAAAATATGATTTATTTCGCAGTCCCCTTTGTTGTCACAAATTTGAATGAAGCTGTTTTAAAAGATTCCACAGCAAGTTTGTTTGTAATTCTAGTTCCACTGTTTCTATTAGGGATTTTAGTTCTGTCCTTCCATTCTACCTCTTTCTGGGAACCTTTTTCCTGGCTTTCCCTACTTGGGCTATACCTGAAGAACACACACACATCAAGAGTCTCCTCTGACCCCCTTTGGAAAACTGAATAATTTTAGAAGTGAGATCTCTCTGATCGCTGGCTCTGGCCCCAGTAGTATCTTCCCCCTCCCCCAATTCATATTTAAAAAACATCACAGAATCTGTTGTATATAGAACAGCTACACCCCGGTTGGGGTGACGGGCATGAATGAATGATGAATGACAAGCAAAGTACTGCAGGGGGCAGTGTCAGCTACTTGGAGAGGAGAAACACTGGCGATAGACAAGTACTGTATTCTGCTTCTTCGTGTTTGTTTATGGTTGTGCCTAAGGACCATCCAAGAATGGGGCCCTATTGTGTAAGCCCTCCTAGGGTAGTACATGGTCACTTCCCCCAAGAGACAGACACAGTGCGGGAAGGGGTATAACACACAGCAGCCTGGGCACTGTGATAGCAGCGAATGGCAGGCTGTTCCACTACTTTGTGTGTGTGTGAGAGAGAGAATTTAGTTAGGAAGGGATCAGCTAAGAGCAAAGGGGTGGAGGGTGACAGGGCAGGGGCGAAGAGGGTCAGTGGGCTGGGTGTTGTGTTACGCTCCCCCCGTCTCCTCACCTTGGCTTATTGGAACACAGGATTGCCATACAGAGTGAGATCGTTGTTTCACAAACACTGGGGTTTTGCCTCTGCCAGTTGCCAACACCTGATGCTTCAGAGGAAGCGAAAGGTTTTCCATAGTGCACTGTGAGTGGGGCAAGGGCAGATATTTTTCTCTCACTGGCAACAATCCTTTAATGCCTTGAAGCATGAGATTTGCTAACCCTTATTCTTAATACACCCCTCTGTTGTCCTTTCAGTTCTCCCACCCCGTCCTTAGTTGGGGTGCGCTCGTCTAAGGTCCCTGTTCCCCTCCCAGACTGGCTGTCGAGCAGAGTCCAGCCTTGTGGGAAGAGCTGGGAGCTTACTTCTTGCAAAGCCCAAGCACCCCTTCTCCTGACCAAAGACTGGATTTGGGGGGAAGAAGGCAGCTTCCCCAGCTGCTGCGGAGAAACTGTGTAGGACAGGATTGAAGGCCTCCGCTGAGCACACTATATGGGTGGCTGCTGGCTTGGGAGAGCTGTTGGGCTCCCAGGGGGCTGAGTGGATGAAGAGCTTGGCCCCAGCTCAGTAAGCACTCAGCCTGCCTAGGCAGCAGAGTGAAATTCTCCCACCGAGGCAAAGGCAGGGCTGCTGGTGAGTGCTGCCCACCGAAAAGCCTTTACTCTGAGGCCTGGCCTGCAGACAGACTTTGTACTGGGCTCGCAATCTCAGTTAGGGAGTGAGATTTGTTATTTTGTCTGTTCATTTATATTTTATTCCAAGAGCTAAACCCTTAGTGTGGACATAGTTATACCTGTATGAAGGTGCCTTATGCTGGGGATAGCTTATTCCTTCTGCTGTGCAGAAATAGTTATCCTAATAGAGCTGCAGGGCTTTCCCTGTACCAGCTATAGACACTGCGGTATGCCGTCTGTGTGTCGACATGCCCAGGCCTTTCCAGAGGAGAAGGGGAGGTCCATTGTGCAATGGAAAGGAGTGAGAGTGTGTGATGAGTGTCCCGTGGGACTGTGCATGAGGAGCTCATTGGAGTGGCTCCTGAGAAGCAGCTATGTCATGGGGATTGATACAGGAACAGCCCCCAGGTGGGGGGTATCATGGATGAGGATAGACGCAGGCAAGGAAGTGCACATGTGGCAGGTGTTGCCTCAGTTGCCTGTAGGTTGGGAGCACATGGGGTGGTTGTGTGGAGATGTAGACACAGGCTCTTGCTTTCTTTGGTTTGAAGATATAGGCCATTAGCAGCAGTACCCTTCCCCTATCCCCCCTCTCCAATCATGCCAAAAGATCTTGCTGCTCCAGAGAGGTGGGGATCAGGGAGCTTTCCTGCAAGATTTAGACTGCAATTTTAAAGGCATTTAACTCCCACTGAATCTCAGTGAGATTTGGGCACCTAATTAGTTTAGGCTACTTTGAAAATCCAGCTTTATTGCATATTTTTCACTAGCTATATCCCTCAGTTTATATGGTTACCCTCTTTCTTGCTCATATCAAAATGATGTAATAAAACACTTAATACAACTATAAAGACTAAGGAAAAAGAAGATATTGTTTGTATGCACTTTTTCTTTATGGCATTATGGCAACTTTCGTTGTGTGCAGCATGATGCTTTGACATATCACTGTGGTAGAAGCAGATGCTTGGTCTTGAGAGGGACTATAAAGAGATGAGATGTTGGTGTTTGACTCATTTAGCTTTTAAATATGTGTTTTCCTTTGATTCCTGGAAATGCCTGATTACCTCTCTGAATCTGGAAGGGTTTTTTGATATAGGTAGTTCTCCTGTATTTAGTGCACCTGGCACTAAATACTTAACTGACCATCTAATTTGGAGTAGCACTAGAGCTCTGTCTTCCAAAGACAGAGAAAGCGTTAATAAAAAATGACTAATGGAAGTCCTCTACTCAGACCAGGGATCCATTAGAGCTTCCTGAGCTGTCACAGGGTTTCTGTCTTGTTTTAGTTTAATATTTTGATAACTCACACTAACATTGAGTCATTGTTCACCTAGTACCAACAGTGTGTGAGCTTCTAAGACGAGTCCCCTGCCCTGAAGGCCTTCTTATTGAAACAGGCAACATAAGCCTCAGGGAAGGGATGGCTGCAGTGGAAAGCAGCATGGTTGAATTGTCAGGTTGACCAGTGCCTTGTTACTTCCACAAGTTTGAGATTTGAGAGAGCAGGAGCATCAGACTAGACTGTTGAAATTCTGGTGTAATGCTTGTTGTTTAATGTTTTGATTTATACGGAACACAAACTAAACTCGTGAATTATGGTTGGCAGGTCCAAAAGACGATGAGGAGTCTCATCGCTTAGAGGCCCTCGCTTTTTACCTCAATGAACCTTTGAGTAAGGAACGAGTGGAGGCGTTCAGTGACGGTGTGTATGCTATTGTAGCAACCCTGCTCATTTTGGATATATGGTAAGACTTTGTGCTGACTGACACACCCTGAATTGTCTGATATAAATGTAAGGTAATAATACCTACCTCTTACATGGCGCTTTTCAGCAGTGCATCTCAAAGGCTTCACAGTCTTGACTATATGTATCCACTCAGCCCCCCTGTGAAGTAGCACAGGGCTCTTATCCCCATTGTACAGATGGGAACTGAAGCACAAAGAGGCTAATGATTTGCCCACAGTCACACAAGTTGTCTGTGGTGAAGCAGGGAATTGAACTGGGGTCTTCCAAGTCCTCATGGAGCTGTATGTGGGGACATATGTTGTCAGGTGTTGAAAGAGAATGGACTTATTTTATTTTGACTTATACAAAAAATTGCACCAATCTTCTTATGTAAACAAATCATACAACCAAACTATTAACAAAGAACTCTTCTCGCCTCTCCATGTGTGAATCAATAAACCCTGCCTCTCTTTAATTCAGTTATACCAGGCTCCACATATTCCATTCTCAGATGTTTGGAAAAGCCGATGTAGCCATATATTTAGAAAGTCAGATGCTGGCTCTGTCAGGCAAAGGGTTAGGAAGCTGAATTCTGTTCTGGTTCTTGTATTATCAACAGAAATGATAATGAAGCTCTGCTGGAGAACTTTGTACTGATACTACATGATCCAGGAAGCTTTCAGATCCTAGGATGAATTTGCAGCGCAGTCAATTATAAAGAATTGCTTTTTAACTTGTAAGCTGGGGGATCACTGAAGCACAATAAAGCGGGAAGCCTATGATACTATTCATAGTTACTCTTCACAGTGGAACTACATGCTTACTGCTCTCAGATTGCACCATTATACCACTAATATGCAAACTAAAATATTTTTTTTTCCTCAACAGTGAGGACAATGTCCCTGATTCCAAAGAAGTTAAAGACAAATTCCATGACCGCCTCACTGAAGCTTTAAGTGAATATGGACCAAACTTCCTTGCCTACTTTGCCTCCTTTGTAACAACTGGTCTTCTCTGGTTTGTCCACCACTCGCTCTTTCTTTACATAACAAAAGCAACTCGATTTATGGGACTGCTCAACACATTTTCATTGGCTTTCATTGGAGGGCTTCCTCTCGCTTACCAGCTGACCAGTGAATTTGCAGAGAAGTCTCACAGTGAAGTAGAAGCTATTCAGGTCAGCTGTGTAATCACTTTCTTTGCCAGCATCTTTCAGTTTGCTATATGGATCACAGCTCTGTTCCATGAAAGGGAAACCTTGCATCCTTTGGCGAGGTATGGGGGCAAGGAACATGCTTTTATGTTTGCTAAGCTTGCGCTCTACCCGTGTGTCAGCCTTGGGGCATTCTTTCTAACCTGCTTGTTAAGTAAGTTCAGCACAGCGATTTTTCACATTGTGCAGATTGTAGTCCCATTTGCTTTCCTGGCCCTGCGCATCCTTGTCAGGATTTCTTTGGCAATTAAGTCAATGTTGTCTCTCTCCAGACGGAAGAACGTAGTGTTAGATGAAGAGGAAACATGTTTGTCTCCTGCTGAAACACTCTCATAGATTTCCATGCAGCGCGTGTGAAATTGTAACAATCTTTCTAATTCTAACTTGTGTTGTTCTAACATAGTAGATGACTGGTCTATCCTAAAGTCTATGTTGGCCATAACTGGGGCATCTTTAATGTTTAGCTAAAGGATCTCATGTCCCTTTCTTTAGAAATACAAGTATTTCTATTACTTGGGTGAGTGGAGGAGCCAAAGAACAGCAGGATCTCCCTCTTTAACGGACTACCCACAAGGAAAAAGTACTGCTTGAAGCATTACTGCAGCGATGATGCACTAGAAACAGATCAGAAGATAAGCAGCATTAACCTGTTGCTCTGACATACATTATGAAAGTCAGTAACATGGCAATCACCAGCAGAATGGTTGGAAGCTGACTGTGCCGCTATTGAAGGCGGAGGGAGGAGGCTGGAAATTGTGAAGGAGACTCCCTCTCAGCATCCAGGTGGGAGAATCCTCAAAAAACCTTTGTCCTCCCCAGGTAGAATGCCAGCGTCCCTTTATTTTCCTCCCGGGCTCTTCCACAAAGTCGCCAATCCTGTGGCTGCACTTCAAAAGTTGCTTGTCTTTTGGGTTGCTCTGCTGAGCATGTGCAGGCTGGAAGGGAATGTGTGGCCCATACACAATATTTACAGACTACCCTAACACAAACACAAATTCATGAAGTCAATCATAGGTTATTGTTTTTAAAAAATATTTCTTAACATGACGGGATTCATGTGAATAGTGATCATTTCAGGGTGTGAACCAGCCATATTCACCTCCTCCTGGGAAGAATGTTAAGAGCTGTGGGACCTGAAGTAGCTTTGTCTTCAGCTCTGAAACAAAGCTGCCAGCCAGAGGTGAAAGAAGTTTCTGCACTTCTCTCCACTATCCTATTAGTCCCCAGGGGAAACTCCCCGACAACAGTCTGCAGCTGGAAACATGATTTAGGGGACACTGGGAGCATGCAGCTGGTGTTCTTAACCTAATTCCTAGGTATGTGAGAGAGTTGACCCTTTCCCTATCTAGAGGCTGCCCAGGGTGTTAATATGATAACTGCCATAGGCTGCACAGCTCTAGGAGAGAACAGAGAACTGACCCAGCAGGAGGAGTTACAGTGCCTAGGTGGAAGGGAACTCCTTTCTGTTAGTTCCCCCACCCTCTTCTGTGTGTGGAACAAAGTTGTTACGTTGGGCCATGTGCCGCAGGTACACCTTCCCCTGAAGAAGTCTGCAGGCTACGTATTTCTCTTGGCTAGAGTCATTACCTTGCATTGTGAAAGGGCTGTGCCTGATACTTCTGCTCTAGTTAAAACTATGTGAGGAATCATGTTTACTCTTAAAAAATACTTTAGCAAATAAGCAGAATAAATCTTTTTGAAAACCGCTTTAAAAAGTTAGTCCAGTTCAAATTGCATTGAAAGCACCTCTCCTTTTAGTACAGTGCATTTTAGTACCAAAATGTAGCAGTTGATATTATGCACCTTATTCTGAAGGGTTGTATCTTAGGGAATATCAGTTTGTTTGGGGGGGTTTGTACCTGGTTTATTGTGAATGGCTTACAGTGGGGTTGTGTATTATGTTGCATATTGCTGTTCAGTGTGAGAGCTGATAAAAGCAGTTTTGGTTCTCTTTGTTCTCATCGGTTTTACTGCTGCTATGCAACTGATATATTTGTATTTGTAATAATTTCAGATCAGTTAAAATTCAAGGCATCTAATGTATTTCTGTTCCGATTAAATCAAAACCTGATGATTACAATTAAAACAATGTATTAGGAATATGTCTTTTTATTTTCTTGAAAAATACTGTTGTTCCATCTTTAACTTTAGCACCTTTGGACTGGAATCTTAATTCCTGTAATGAGATAAATCTACTTAGAATACTGATGTGTTTTGGCCAGAGGGTGAATCTGTAGGGTGCTTTTTATATTCCTTTAACCATTCTGTTCCCCCTTCAGCAAACTGTCTCTAGTCACCAATGATGTTAAATAAATTGGAGCCATGTAATCCTACATGTTTGTGAACTCATGGATTTAAGTGAGAGGTCTACTTATGCATTAGAGGGAGAGTTTGATCTAAGAAGATGAGGAAGCAGGGCATATAAACCTGGTCTAGTGCAGAAAATGTGTTCAGTAAAGCTTTGATGCTAACATTACCACTAAATTTGAAAAAATCCTGATTCTCTTGTGAGGCTAGATTTAGTAGTTGAAAGATAAAATGGTTTAGGTTCATAGACTTTAAGGTCAGAAGGGACCATCGTGATCATCCAGCCTGACCTCCTGCACATTGCAGGCCACAGAACCTCACCCCCCAACTCCTGTAATAGACCCCTAACCTCTGGCTGTTACTGAAGATTAGTATGAAAAATAAGCAGCTGCACTCCAATGCAGCATGTCCTACAGTTTTTGTTCCTGCTCTGAAAGAGCAGTGAATTAAACTAGATAAACTCACTGCCAGACATAATCATGTTGATAAAATAACACCTTTGTTTTGAACTCCAATTATATTGGAAGAGTGGTGGCTAACAAAGATTTAAGAGTCTCTTCCACAGAGAGCATTTTTCTACTTGTAACCCAGTTCACAATACTCAATTCAAATTAGCCATTCAGATATGGTTCAATTTAATTTTCCAAACCCCTACATTTGGGGACAAACTTGACCTGAAAGTTCCTTTAAGTGTACAAAGAGTTGGCTTTAGATTGGTCTGACATGTCTTTTTGTAAGTTCTGATGAAACAAGCTGCATTTTCAAATGAACAGGAACTGTGGACTCCATGACTGTCAAGCAGATGGGACAGTTTAAACTCCACCTTTTTACAGCAGGTTTCTACCCCAAATCAGTAAGGATTACAGCTATTTCTTTTTGACACTCTTAACTGTTTTTATAAATGTTGCTTTTGCTCTAATGAAAATGGACAACTCAGAATTAAAGATTGTACCAAAGAATGTTATCCATTTTTAATCCATGTAAAAAAGTCGTTATTTCTTGGAGGTGAAAATGTTTACAAATAGGATTGTGTGTTCATTTCCAGGGAAGATGAAAGTTGTGGCTCTGGCAATACTGACTGCTTCAGAGAACATCATCATTTGCCTGGAACAAGCAAAATAGTCAGCCTGGAACAAGCAATAACAATGTGTGATTGACCTCTGCAAATGTTCTTTCTCTCCTGCTCCTGCGTAATGCAACTGTCATCCCACAACGATGGCCACCTTTATAATTACCTATCACAGTGTACAAAGAGGCAGATGCCATTAATAGCTACCTGTTCGTAGGTTGTTTGCATTTTCTAAGAATCTGCTAGCACATCTTTCTCTGTTCTATTTTGCCTGGAATAACTTTGAAATGAAATGCCTCTGCTGTGAGCTAAGGAGAATGGAGTTAGTGCTAAAACAAAACTATTGCTATGAAAAATCATGGTAAAAGATGCAGTTTTCACCATGGGCACTCCAAAGTAATGGAGACTAGGACATCGCTATTTTTAAATTGCATGAGCAGTGGGTAACTGAGTCATCACTACAGCTGGGTAAAAAAAAATGTAGTTCCATTTTTATTTATTAGCCCAATGTGAGAATTTAGTACAACTAACAAGTGTGTGCTCTTTAGTCTTCCTTTTCCTCTCCATGTGTGATAGTGTAGCAGAAAGACTTATAATCCAAGTTTCCTGCTGCATCAATAGGGGAACTCTTGAACATCTGGTCTATCTGTATAGCATTAAAAGAAAAGAACAATGTTATGTTTTTCCAAAGCAGTGTTTTAGCAACCTTCAACTTAAAACTCCAGCATGGAAGCAAGTATCTGCAGCAACTGACTCATTCTTATTTCTGAATTATTTTGAAAAATGAATAGAGAGCATTTAACAGCTTCAAACAGATGATGCTCTGTTAGCTAGTAATTCAGTAGGCCTCTGCAATGGGAATGTTGTAACAAGGGGTTAGTGGTAATTCCTAAAGCCACTGTGTAAAAGGATTTCAAAACACTCATGTCCCTTATCCAAGAGAGGTTATTTTAAACTTCTATAACAGAATAGTCCTGCTGCCTTTCTAGGAAGCAACTGTTATAAACAGATACAGTAGTATACAAACCTCTTCAGCAGTGAATTTGTCAGCCTGTGTCATCATCATGCGTTTTAAGCTAGTTAAAACAGACAGAGAGAAGATTAGTTAGATCAGAGTAAGGCTAGCACAGGCACAGTTCCTCACAATGAAATAATTCTAGAATACTTTATTTTGCAACCTTGTCTTTGGAAAATTTAAAGTTATAGAAAAAACAAACCTCTACTACCATTCTATTTACTGTGTAGTTAAATTGTTTTCCCTCAGACAGCTGGCTAGTTCCCAACTGGCTAACACCTGCACACTGTTCAGTTGCGGTTTTAGCTCAGTAGGTACCAGTTGGGAAGGGCAGTGAGTGTCCTTTCAGCAGAAAGTAGGGTAGAGTGAGTCCTAACACTCCACATCAGCTGTTCTCTACTCATTCCTTAGGTCTGGAGTTGGGTCCAATCTACGTACAAAGCTGTAGTGTCTTAACTAACGGTGCGATTTAATACCAATGTAATTAAAACAGTCCAACTTTGTGTGGCTATTCCGAGACTGGTTTAAACCTGGCTAATATTGGTTTAGCTTGTGCCTGTAAATTGACAGGCACAAGCTATCCTGATATAAACACTTAAGCATGCAGCTATAGCAATTTGTACTGGGCTTGTACCAGTTTAACTAGGTATACAGATCTAAACAGTGTGCAGTCAAGCCCTAGCAAGGACAAGGCAGGATCACCTGTATGTTGGAGCAAGAAGAGAACTGTTGCATCTGGCTGGAAAGCATCCTTAGATGAGTCATGCTACTGCCCTTTGCAGAATTAAGAAGGATGTAAAGGAGGATATGGGCATGGGGGTGATATGGTGTGGGGGGGGGGCGGGAGGGACTGAGGAGTTCACTTGTCTCAGGTTTATACACCACAAAGCACACTATCAGGAAAAAAAAGTTCAAAATGCTTCGTATGCAAACAAATATGCAGGCTAATATTTAAAAAACAAACCATGTCTCTGGCATGCTCCCACAAAAGGAGAATGGAAAGTACACTTGCCATGCGCTATCCCTGCAGGAAAACTATTTTAATAGTTTTACTGTCACGCAATATACAACAGTTTAATTCAATGTTGTCCACTTGTACAAATAGGTGGAACACATAACTTTCTGACAAATAGAAGGTTTTTCAATGGTATCTGGTTTGCTTAGTGGGGAAAAGCACCAGTAATTATCTTCCTGGGCATTATTACAAAGTCACTCATTTACTCTCGTCTCGCATTCTGTTCCTGCACTTTATTAATTTAACAATATATAGTAATTTGAAAATTATAAAGCTAGTGAGCTGAAAAAGGAAGGAATAAACCTGTTAATTTATCAGTTAATACTCAATATAATCCAAAATACTTAGATCTCAACTGCCTACTGCAATGTGCCCATCATGATTCTTGATAGGCTTGATAATAACCATAGAAGTAAACTTACTAGTCTTTGTGAATGTGTCCTTTACCAGCTGGATCAAACATTTTGAATGCGTTTAGTATGGTCTCTTCCCCATCCATACCTGCAGAAAATAACAGATGCCCATGTGGCTCAGCTGATACCACACTTCCCCCTGGTTGGAATCTTTCACACAAACAGTACTCAGGCCCACTAGTACAATGGTTCTATGGTACTGGAAGTGCTGTCTCTACACAAAACAACATTTGATAGCTATAGAGGTGTGCTTGAGGAGGAAAAAAATGAGAGAACATACTCGGATTCTGTTGGAATAAATGGAGCTGACAGCAATTTTCAGGGGGAGTGAAATTTTTAAGACTTTTTTAAAAGGGGGAGACTGTCTCTTCTGAATAGTAGGTGTGTATACATCCTCTTTGAGACATCAAATGGAGGATGTCTGCTTGGATGCAAATTAGTCTAGGATCCTTTAAGAAATGACATGTTTAGTGGTCAATCTGACTTCACTGAATTATAGCAGGCTCTGCAATATCAGGCAGTAGTATAATTTGCAGTCAGGGAACAATATACTTACATTGTTATTTTGAAAATCAGTCTGAAATCCTAAGACACATGAGCAAATTCTATTGTGTAAATAATAAGAATAAAAATTAGAGTTGCAAGGCCAATTTTTTTTAAAAAAATAGGTAGCTAAAAATAGCCTCAAGTCCATCGTTACTTTTCTCAGTAATTGGTTAGATATTTCAAAAGTGCTGAGAACCCTGCTGCTGTTATATATTTCTGTAGAGCTGTTGCATTGGTGTAAAGTGTGGTGTGGGGGGAGGGCCTGACAGGCTTTATGAAGTCCCCAGGGAACAGGTAGATGGCTATAGTAGCAGAGTGGCAGCCAAGGAACAACAATGGAGATAGACGGGTCTGTTCTGGAGAGAGTTTTGCATGGCAAGACAGTTTAGGGAGAAGTTAGATCTAGCCCTATAGGTGGGCAAGCTCTGCCAGGGTCTCAAAATGGCATTACAAGTTTCACAGAGATTTCTCTGCAGGCAGTGTAAGAACAAAACCTTAAAGAATTACTAGCAAAAACTGGAGCTCACGTTAGAACACGGTCTCTAGCAGATGTCAGCTGGACCACGTCAATGTTAATTCCTAATTTCATTTTCAAATACATGTCATAATTGCCATGGAGTAAGGACTTACTCTTGCTATGTGCCTAGACATTTTAATTGACAGATACCTACTGACATCTCTGATGCAGGTGAGCTTTGACTATCATTCAGAATTACCAACCTTGAGACTGTTCTATGAGAAGTAAAGTTGAAGTAAATGATTAAAGCCTTTTCAAAAAGGAACTGGACATATGGGATGTTCAGATTAAGGCTTGGTCTACTGCACCACGCAGTTCGGTTGACGTAAGGCAGCTTATGTCGACCTAATTACATCAGTGTACACATTAGAGCCTTGTCTGGCCGATGTAAGTGCCCTACTCCACTGACATAACTCCACCTCCACTAAAGGCACAGGGCTCACGTCGGTGTAGTTACACTGCCTTCCTTACATGAGCTGTTGCCTGTCTTGTCAATGTCATGGCTCCATGGCCGTGCCATTGAAAAGAAAGCTGGATAGCTATAGCCCAGCTGCCCCCAGTTCCTTGCTCCCAGCTGGCTGTGCCTGCCCTGCTCAGGGAGCTGCCCCCAGTTCCCAGTGGGGAGTAGAGAAACCCAGGCAGCTGCTCCTGTTCCCAGCTGGAAGTGGGGAGCTGAAAGCCTGAGGGACAGCTGGACTCCTGTCGGGGAACTGTGCAGAGCTGTGCCCTGGCTCTCAGCTCCCCACACTGCCCCGCTTCTGTTGGTGGAAGTGCTCCTGGTGAGGATGCGGTGGCTCTAAGTCTACCTGAGATTGACAAGTCTGTATTATACACACACCCTAAGGAACTTCTCAATAACGGCATATATAGACCGGGGGGGGGCAACCTATGGCCTGTGAGCTCCCTCTGGAGAGCAGGATCTGGGGCTTGCCCCACTCCAGCCAGGGCGCTGGGTCAGGAGCTGCACCACGCAGCTAGGCCCCACTCTGGTGCTCCAGACAGGGCGCAGGGTTGGAGATGCACCACGTGGCTTCCAGAAGCCGCGTCATGGCCCTGCTCCAGCTCCTATGTGCTCCAATGGCCTCATTCGATGCTCCAATGGGAGCTGCAGGGGTGGTGCCTGCGGATGGGGCAGCGTGCAGAACTTCCTGGCTGTGCCTCCGCGTAGGAGCCAGAGAGGGGACATGCTGCTGCTTCCGGGAGTCACTTGAGATAAGCACCGCTCAGAGCCTGCATCTCTCCCCACACCCAAACCCCCGTTCCCAGCCCTGATCCCCCTCCTGCTCTCCAAACCCCTCGATCCCAGCCTGGAGCACCCTCCTGCACCCCAAACCTCTCTCCAGCCTCACCCCAGAGCCCACATCCCCTCCCACACCCCTATTTTGTGAGCATACATGGCCCACCATACAATTTCTATTCCCAGATGTGGCCCTCAGACCAAAAAGTTTGCCCACCCCTGATATAGATAGTATGAAACTCACCAAGTAACTTTGCTCCAAAGAGATTCAAAAACATTGTGAAATTAATGGGTCCAGTAGCTTCCTTGAGCATGGATTCTAGCTCCTCATCTTTTACATTTGTTTTACCTAAATTAAAGGAGCAGGTCTCTCAGTGTACAAATAGCCATACTGTTTAGAGTTATAATAGACAAAGCACCTATCTTTGGTTCTAGGCACCTTCACTAACACGTACTAGCTGTATGATTGCCCCCCCTAAAATACTTGAACCATTTCAATACAGCTTTCCTCTTATTTTCTTCATTTTGCTTTGTAACTTTCTACAATTCTTTCAACAGAATCCCCTCTTTAAATGACTTTTAGAACCATAGCACTTCTAATGCTCTACAAAGTCCATCTTGGCCAAATGTAGGGAATCTCATTGTAGTGGGTGGGGGATGGACTTCAATAGCTGTAGTTGGCTTCTGAAAAGAAGATCTGCAAAAATCTGTCAAAAGGAGTTGATAAAGCTGTATGGCTGTACAAATCACTCCTTCCAATTACAGGATAATTATGGGGAAAATGTATACATGAGGCACCACTAATGGAGGCGTGACCACCAACCAGACCTGCAGGTGTAAACTAGAAAAAAACAGAAGAGGCTCAAAAGAGAGTATGCAAAATGGACTGGTTTTAGGTAATACATGCTTGCAAGTTTCATAAGACTTTCCTCCTTACAGCAGATGGCTCTTTAATCTAGCAGAAAAATCGTTGGAAACTGAAGCTAGACAAATTTAGAAGATGCAATATTTTTTGCCAGTGAGGGTAATTACCCATTGGAACAACTTAGATAGTGATACATTGGATTCTCCATCACTTGCAGTCTTCAAATCAAGTTTGGATAGCTTTCTAGAAGAGGTGTTATAGCTCAATCAGAAGTTATGGGCTTTATGCAGGAATCACTGGGTGAGGTTCTGTAGCCTGTGTCATGCAAGAAATCAGACCAGATGATCACAGCTGTCCCTTCTGGCCGTAAAATACATTAATTCACTCTTTTTTAAAGTGTGGGGGGGTTCTAAGGATGGGTTAGTAGAGCTCAAATATTATGGAAAATGTGGGAGTTATAGTCCTAAAATACTTCAACACTTTAAAAAGAAACCTTCGATTTTCTGCACTAATAGTGTGACACTGTCATAATCCTGATACAGTGTTTGGAGAAATTACTGTAGAATACTGTACTGTATTTTTATCTGAAAAAATACTGTGCACCATTTGCATCAGGTTGCTTCCCTACTATTTACTGTCTAAAAGATCTCATATTGATAGAAATTAGGACTGGATCTTGACTTCAAAGTTCGGGGGGGCTGATTTGGCCTAATAGAGACGGAAGCAAACTGAGAAATTAGAATTCAGTTTACAATCCCACCTGCTTCCAAAGTTAAAATGTGTTGGGTCTCTGGAGCTCTGGGTATGTTCTGTCTCTATCAGGTCTACAAATTCAAATATTTACAGTGTTAAATAATCCACCACTTGGCACATATAACTACAAGTTTAAAGTGAGTAAGTATACATTAGCAAAGTGTATCTCTGCTCTAGTGTACTTACCCAAAGAAGCATAGATGTCTTTCAAGTCTTCTTTATCTATGAATCCATCTCTGTTCTGATCAATTAATGTGAAAGCCTACATGACAGAGTGAATATGCACATAATATATTCATGTTTTTATCAGTTATAGCTTTAGAAAAGCTTCATGTGAACCTGTGTTCAATACGAGTTTGAACTGAGGGAACTGTAGTTCCTATTATTTTTTACAGTAAATACACATTCTTTAGTAAAAAGTTACATGAAAAATGTGTATGCCCAGCCTGCTAAGCTTTTACTTGTCATATTTCAGTTTTTCATTTCATTACTTACTAAAAAGTGATGGTTTGGTTTTGTCTCTCAATCATACTTTAAACTGCAAATCCCTCTCTTTTAATAAGAAGTGTAAAGTGAGTATGAATTCTTTTTAAAACAACTCTTTTACTAGGGTGCTGAATATTTTCCTGAACAATATTACTCAACTTTGAATTACTTGATCATTGAACAGACTCAGAACCATAAGACAGTCACACTGATGTTTAGACATTGTGTTTTGTTGTCGCAGCTCAGCATTATTGCATAGTAATACAACAATGTGACACAAATATTATATTCTGAGCATGTTCACTCAGATTGTATTGTGGCTATGACTCTATTTAACACTCTTTCCTGTTCCTTAACTTTTTCTTTTTGCTGACAGCGAGAAGACGCATGCGGTGCCTGTTTCTTGGCTCATCTGCCTTTCCCCACTCCATATTTGCTTGCTGAGCACTGTGTGTAAGGTACCATAGAACATCCTTTGTGACTGATCTGTGCTCTGGTTGCTCTGGTGGAGATAGGACAGCACAAGACTACTCCCAACCAAGAACTAAGTGCATTGCTGAAGCCATAAATTAAGTACCACTGCACATGATATGAACTGTTGCTTTGGCAGAGACAAAGACACACGATATCCTCATATTATATGGAGAGGGGTTTGAACCAAAGGCACAGACCAGAATCCATCTCACCCTGTTTAACTCTAAGTCAGTTCATGAATATATAACAAGCTGGCTAGAACCCCATTTCTGAACATGTACAACCTTTGAAAAGTTCAGGTCCCAATTCTGTACCTGTGACCTGTCCCTAATTATATGTAACCCAACAATATATATGCACAGAGAGAGAGCTCCTATATGGTCCCAACTCTGTACCTGTGACCTGTCTCATTCAAATATATATATATATATGCGCCTTATATTGTCTTACTTCCTTAAATTCTTGGATCTGTGTCTGCTCAAAGTTGGAGAAGACATTAGAAGATGCTCTCTGAGCACGTTTGGCACCACCTTCCTTCTTTTTGGTTTTTCTGCTAGCCTGAAAAGAGATGAAAGAATAACTTTGATCTACACCGGGAAAGAATAAACATATCATTTTCTCCATTGTTCTTCTGAAACACACACTCCAATTAATACTTGAAGATCAGCAAAACATAAGTTAAAACTTTCTTTCTTTGCTAAGATATGACTCTTAAACATTCAGATTTCAAAATTACTGCAAACACAATGCACTCCTTCAAACCATAGTCCTTTTCCTAGGAGTATCATGCAGATAAATGCCCTGGTCTCCCCCCTGAACAACGGTTTCCCACAAGGTTGAACTTACCATCGTTACTGGAGAGAGCTGCTGTGCCTTGCTGTCTTTGGGAATCTTACTTTATAAAGTGCCTCTCCTAGGGAGGGGAGGGGTTCATCTTTGCAGCTAGCATGTCCCAAAGGAGATGTCAAACTTCTGGCTCACAAGACCTGCTCCATACATGGACAGACTTCCAACATATCCCCTGGTCTCTAGTGGATAAACAACGGTTACTTATACTTGAAATCTCCTTAAGTGATCTGCTGTCTAGATTACTGATGAAGAGCTAAAATAGTGATGGTAGCACACTATGATGTTACTATACATAACATTGCACAGCAGCTGTACTCAGTAATGGTACATTTCTCTGGATTCTCCTAAATATATGTGTTTCTTAATTGCAGAGATATGGGATTTAAAAGACTTTAAAAATAATTATTTTGGAAAAAATGTTACCTTTTTCCTCCTTCAGATCTATTGCATTCCTTATCTTTTGAATGGTTTATTTATAGATACAGCAAGTTGCTGCGGGTGCTATCAGAAACAAATAATCATGTCATGCCATACACCTTCAGTGAGGACTTTTATTTTTGAATAAATTAATTGTTTGAGTTCTGACTTTTTGATGGGGGAGTTTCCTGCAAATTAAGCCTTCCCTCCTATCAAGCTACATGCAGACCTCTCGACACAGAGCACACAATGCTCACATGTCCCACCTGCGCCAACCATATTTTTGAAGGCGCCGCTCCCATTTCTCTCATATAACTAACAAACCGGACACAAAATACATACTAATCGTACAAATACAACACACAAATATACAAATGATCTTAAGACATTCAAAATTATAACTAAATGTAAACTATATAACTTCATTTCTAGCACTACCCTCGGAGCTCAAAAATATAGTACTGTCATTAAAAATCATGCTGACAAATTCAAGTCATAGCTCCATGAGAGGTTAGTGTGTTTTGTGAAACAACTTTAAAGTGAGAAATAAAAGAATCATGACTGCAGCTAAACTGATCCTTTCATAAAAGATAAATGCAATTCACATTTCCAAGCTTTTTGAGTGAACTCAGCCTAGTGTGAAATTACCTGTGAAATGTCAGTTAATTAAATGAATTTCTTTTTATATTATCATTAGTTAGCATTCACCAACACACTCTGGAAATCAAAATAGTGTGTCAACTCTATGCATGGAAATATCTAAAAGTAAGGGAAATAATTAAATTACTGGTTAGAGAGTTATCCATGTCCTCTCACTACAGCGGGTGCTTTGGGGGATATTTTTATACATAACTTGACCTTTGCCTAATTTTGCCAGTACCTTTATTTTTACTGGAAACTTAGTATTGATATTTATTGGGGAAAAAAGAATAGTGCTCTGTTCTCAAGATATCAGTAAAGCTATATAGATCTGACTATTAAATATTTTGTCAGTAGGTTTTAAAAGCAGTACTGTGAATATTAGTATTTCTTATGTTATGCGAGGAGTGAATCAGGCCCCTGCCTCTGCGGCAGTGCAGTTCCATTGTTCCATTGAAGGGGTGGATTCTAAAGGCCACGGATCTCTCTTGTGGAATTGAGTCAGCAGAGGCTTCATGTGCATGATCACTCAGGGTGGGATGTCTGAGAGTGGTGGAGTGACAGGATTGGTTTCTGTGTGTATGCTCCACAGCTCTTGTCTCGAGGAGGGCTGAAGTAGCCTCCCCTAGCAGCTCTGCAGACTTGTGACAGGGACAAGCTCCCCTTTTCCCCACATGCCTCCCCTACAGCCAGCCCAGCTATTCAGGCTGGTTCATGGACTGAGGATTGACTCCCAAGAGCACAGGAGAAAAACCAAGTTGAATTTTACCAAAGTTGCAGCACATCCAGGGTACAGTTTATAACAGGACATTCTAAGCTGTGTACACGGTGAAGAACATAGGTATTGTCAAACAGTAACAGATCAATTGTCCATCTAGCCCACTATTTTTCAGTGATTTATGGCAGAGCTTCAGAGAAAGATGTGTTCTTGTGCTTTCATTTAACTACATAATCTATTCCACAAGGGGGAATATTTCTTCTTGAACCTAGCTAGTGACCAACTTATGCCTTGACTCATTGAGAGCTCTTTGATTTGATAATCTAGTTTAAATAGCTGCAGATGCCATTCCTATTTATAAAAATATCTAATCTTTTAAAAATTTGGTTGCAACAATACTGACAGAGGGTTTCACAGCTTAATTCTACATTATGTGTGGCAGTCATTCCTTTTATCCCTTCTAAACTTGTTGCGCTTTAATTTCATCAAGTACCATTTTATTCTTGTTTTACGGGACAGAAGTAGGAAATGCTGAGCCTGATTTGCCATTGCCCTGAAGTTGTTCGTCATCTACACCAGTGCTCCATGAAAATGACTACACAAGGGTGCAGTACAATAGACAATCAGGTCTGCTGCCACCACCATGGGAGAATGCAGCTGCTCCCTTGAGGTTTTGCTCACCTTTGAATTATCTTCAAAAGTGAGCAAGGAATCATGTAAATAACTTACATTGCCCCCTCCACACACACACAAATAGGTTGCAAATTTGTCTTATGCAAAAATGTGATTTGATGCCTCCATTTTAAACTCAGGTTAGTTTAAATAAACATATGTAAAAGAAGTTTAATAAAAACAGCTTGAACTTCCAGCCAGGTTGAAGACATAAGCTTACAAAGGGAAAGAAATGTTATGTGTGGTATGGTTAACTTGTGCTGTATTGAAGATGGGAACTCTAATTCGCAGGACTCCAATAGTGCCTCACAACGAAGGACTAATTAATTCTTATTCTGTTTAGTTGACTTTCACAACCCATTGCACAGAAAATATTAAAATTATTCTAGCCGTGGTCTGAAAAAGGCAAACAAAAAGGCATAAAGAAGATTATAAAAATATCATTTCAGCACGCATTAGAGCCTCTTGAAACAATTTAGAATTAAGTTGTAGATATAAATGCATAATTGTAGGGGTTTTGTATATTTTAATATAGCTATCTGAACATTTCCCTAGAAATCACAGGATAAAGCTTTTTAAAATGCAAATATAAATGATCCAAAGTAACTGTTAATGAGAGACATTTTGCTTTTATCTGTTCTTAATTAACATAATTAGTATGAAATTGTGCAAGGAACTATGTAATCAGTCTAGCTTTCCCTCAAGCTATTCTAAGAATGTATAGTGAGATGATTTTTAAGAGTCCTTTATTTAAAAATAGTTTCTTACATTGGATCAGCAGGAAGCATGGAATGGCAAAATCTAAAGATAACACACCAGTCCTTAAACTAGGGCCCTCAGAGACTATCAGAATACAGCATAATTAGCAAATGTGCTTGCAGCTGCCTCTGCTACTAAGAGATGAGATGTGAGAGACTGCTTCTTTCACAGATAATGTGGATTGCTAAGACACAAAAAGGTTTCTAATATACTACACTTTCTTATAATACACATGTGCCTTCCACCATATGTAAGTTATACTTCAATTCTGCAATGGACTCTAGTACCACAGGTGTTTATAGTCTTGAGGAATCCCATTAACATTAATGATATCCTGTACGGCCATGCTGGTCTCTGTTAGTAGTTCACAATGCAGGAGTAAGCACCAAAGGGAAACACTTGTAAACATGTTTTGTTTGTCATTTAAATAAAAATCTCTGTAGATGGATTTCATACATTCTTTTCTGATTTTCTCGCTCATCTGCACCTCTAGATTCAACGCCATTTGGAACAGAGCTTAACTGTTCTAGCCTGTCATCACACCTTTGGTAATTCGAGCTAAGAGAGCTGCTTCAGGACAGGGCTGCCCAGAGGATTCAGGGGGCCTGGGGCAAAGCAATTTGGGGGGGGGGGGCGTCTATAAAAACAAAACTGCAATACTATAGAATACTATATTCTCATGGGGGCCCCTGTGGGGCCTGGGGCAAATTGCCCCACTTGCCCCCCCTCTCCCCCGGGCAGCCCTGCTTCAGAAACAGGTTTTTATATATATTTTAAAGTCACCTTGAATTTCTTTCATATGGAATAAAAGGAGTGTAGAGGTAAATAGAAATAAACGAATAAAAAATACCTGCTGGTTGTTACTACATGAGGCCACCATTCAGTAATGTAATTTCTCAGCCATTTTGCAGATGCAGTTCTGGAAATCTGGTCATTTTATGTGACACGGTACCCTTCTGTGTATGTTATGAATATACCTTTCCTTATTTGCACACACCACCAAGTAAGTGGGTTGTAACCCACACAGGGTTCAGGACCCTGCACTCTGTGTCCTTGGCACACACACCATCTGTCAGATGCAAGCCCTCTGTGGTTTTCCCTGCACAGAAGAGGTGCCCAGGGGAGTGACTGATAAGCAATGCAGAGGTGGCCACTGCCTCCGTGGGATTCAGGGCCTGGGTAAAATGTGCTAAACAGCAGAAATGTCTGCAAGGCCAGTGCTCAAAACTGCTGTGTGACACATATGTGGAGGCATGAGAGGTCGTGTGTGTGTGATGTGCAAGTGTCGGGGTGGGGGGTATTGTGTTGGGGTGGGACTCTGGTGTGTGTGTGGCAAGGGTGTGAGGGGTGTGTGTGTCACTTGCATGTGTAAGTCTGCCCAGGTGGGGTGTTGGGGGAGGCAGGGCTGGCTCTACCATGAGGCGAACTGAGGCAGCCGCCTCAGGTGCCAGACTTGGCGGGGGAGGCGCCACTAGACCCAGAGTGTAGAAAATTGTGTCTGCTGTTGGTGCATATGTATTCTCTCTGCTCTACAGGCACAGAGATGGTGGAGTGCTGTGCTGGAGGAAGGAGGGTACAAGAGACATAACAGGCAGTCAGGAGAAAAGTTGAGAGGGAATAACAGAAAGCAGCAGGAACTGCAGGGAGAGAGAATAGTAGGAGGAGGAGCCTCTTATGTACCTCTTTAGCACCCCCAGGAGCCTGGACTGATTAACACCCGCTTCTCAGGGAAATTCCTGTTTCCTGCTGCTTCCCTGAACCTACCTGAGGAGAACAGACAGTCAACTGAAGTAGTAGGAGCCAGTTAGGCCCTTAAGACGCTGATATCTTCCCTCACTCAGGCCCTGCTACCAGCCTGCTTATTTGTCCCCTTCAATTGAGTGTTGAGAGCCACTCTAGCTGGCACAGAACAGCAGTCATGAGTGAAAGAAGAAAACGCCCCTCTGAGGCAGCATTCAGAAAAAGAAAGAAAGCAAAGGAAGCTTTTCTATCTAAGCAGGAAGGAGCTCTCCTGAGATACATAGACACAAATGTTCATGGTGAGCCTTCCAGCGCCAGTGAGGATGTGAGTGGTGAGGAGATGCCTGATCTTCCAGTTAGAGTGCAGGTGACCTGGCAGCTACTGCAGCATCCATATCTCCCATCTCAAATGGATGGAACCATGCACATTCCTGAAGAAAAGTGTAGATCAGAGAAGAGTGTGAAACAGCTGCTGCTGAGTTTAGTTCCTTAAGTCTAGATCATCCAGGACTTTGGACCCACCTGAGCAGTAGCCTGAGGGACTTCCTTGTACTGCATTGGCCACAGCAAGTGAAAAACTTCATGTTCCCCAAAGACAATGAAAACTGAAGTTTCCATCCAACACATTACTGGCGTGAAATCCCCAATGGTGACAAAGTGGAGAGTCCATGGCTTATGTACTCAAAAACCCAGAATGCTGCATACTGTTTTTGTTGCAAACTCTTCCAGTCTAATGTTCCAGCCACATTGGGTTCTATAGGAACAAAGGGCTGGAACAATCTGGCTAGAAATATATCATGCCATGAGAAGGCAGCAAATCACCAGAGAGCATTCCATAGTTGGAAAGAGCTTGAGATGAGACTATGGTTAAAGGCCACCATATGTGATCAGCATCAAGAGAAGATTGCATCAAAGTCTCTTTGCTGGCAAAATGTTCTGAAAAGGCTCATTGCCATTGTGAGAATGCTTGCTACCCAAAACCTAGCACTGCATGGCACTTCAGATCAGCTGTATGTGCCAAACAATGGAAACTTCCTTAAAATTGTGGAGCTGATGGCTGAGTTTGATGCTGTACTCCAGGAGCATCTAAGAAGAGTCACCGCCCAAGAAATTTGCACGCACACACACACACAGCCTTGGAAAAACAATTCAAAATGAGATCATACAGTTACTGGCAACAAAAGTCAAACAGAAGATTGTGGCAGATCTGAAGTCAGCAAGATATTACTCTGTTATTCTGGACTGCACACCTGACATCAGCCATATGGAACAAATGACTTTAATGGTGCGTTTTGTAACAAAAACAGAACCTAGTGAAAATGTCCCTGCAATGGTGACTATAGGAGAGCATTTTCTAGAATGTATTGACATTGATGATACTACAGGAGCTGGTATGACAAATGTACTTCTTAAAAAGCTGGAAGTTACGGGAATTGCAATAGCTGACATGAGAGGTCAGGGCTATGATAATGGTGCCAACATGAGAGGAAAGAACAGAGGAGCGAAGACATGGATTCGAAAGTTAAAACCTCAAGCTTTTTTTGTCCCATGCAGTTCTCATTCATTGAACTTGGTGGTCAGTGATGCAGCATCAGCTTCTAGTGAGGCTGCTGAACTTTTTTATGTAATTCAAAGCATCTATGTATTTTTCTCTGCATCAACTCATCAATGGCAAATTTTGAAGCAACATCTGGGAACATCCTCTCTGACACTGAAACCACTGAGTGCCACATGATAGGAAAGTCGAGTGGAGGGGATAAAGCCTATCAAACACCAAATTGGGAAGATATATGATGTCATAGTTGCCATTATGGAGGATAATGCCATGACAGGATCTGTTTGTGGGAGAACAATGGCAGAGGGAAATGGAATCACCAGAAACATACATAACTTCAAATTTCTTTATGGTTCAGTGTTGTGGCATGACATACTGATTGAAATAAATGTTGTGAGCAAGTGTTGACCTTGATATATCTGGAGCAATGGAACAACTGCACAAAGCAAAGTCATACCTACAATCTTACCAGTCAGATGAGGGATTTCAAAACATTCTCAAGAGTGCACAGAAGTTGGCAGAGGAACTTCACACTGAAGCTATTTTCCCACCCATTCAAGAATACAAGAGTCACCGAAGAAGACGACATTTTAATTACAAGGCACGGGATAATCCCATAAGAGACCCCAAACAACAATTCAAAGTTGAATTCTTTAACCAAGTGCTAGATTGTGCAATACAGTCAGTTGAAGAACATTTCATGCAGCTCAAGGAACATAGCAGTATATTTGGGATGTTGTATGATATTCCAAAACGCGACGCCTCACTATACCTGAAGACCTACACTGCAGCCGGGCGTGGGCCTGGCATGGCAGGAGCAGGGTCTCCTTGCACACACGCACACGCACACGCCTCTGTAAGGACTTGTCCCAACCTGACCCCAAACACGTGGAGTTGTTCAAATGCAGCAAAAGTTTTTGAAAAGGCCTCTGGGTTAAGGCTGTCATTGCTAGCTACAGTGTGCTCGGGCCTGTGTAGCAGCGCCCTCTGCCGGTGAACGTGCAACATTGCGGGTCACTGCCAGGCTAGAGGCTGCAGCATGAGATGGCTGAGCTTTCTGTCCTTTCATTATCTAGGCTTTGTTCTTCTCCCTCCAGAATCCCCCTCTTGCTCCCCATAGCTTCCCCCTCCTGTCTCTGCATTTTCCCTCTCATCTTGCAGTTTTTAATCAGCCTGTCCAGCAAATCTCTTCCTACAACGTGTGTCACGGCAGCACCCGGTGGCACCCGATGCGATCAGGCCGCTCTGTGCTAAGCGCCAGGCACACCCCTGGCAGTAACAGCCCTTCCTGAAGGAGTTTGCAATATAAACACACCAGACACAGGGGCGGTGACTTTCTCGAGGTGACAGGCAGGGTTAGAACCCAGCTCTCCTGACTCCCCAGCCCACCTGAATTAGCTTGGGCAATGGAGTTGCCTGGTGCTCTGGTGGTGGGGCAGCCTATACACACACCGGGCTGTCGGCAGTCTCAGGATGACAGGGCCCCACGTGCTCATAGCACAAAGCCCATGTTCTAACTGCCGCGAGGACGCACAGGTCGCATGTCAGCAAGTGAGTCACTGCAGAGCCAGAGAACTAAGCACATGGGCCAGATCCTCAGCGGCTGTTGGTTTTTAGCGGTGGTTGTGGAAGGGGCTGGACGGCAGTCCCTGGAGAATCGAGTCCTGTGCTTCTCCATAGGGCCGGCACAACGGGAACCAGCCAGGGGAAGAGGGTTGCACCCCATTCCCAGTGCCCTGAGTCACCCAGTCCCTCCTCTGTATGGCTACCCCCTTCCCTCCTTCATTACTGTGCAAAAGACATTGTCATTTTAAAATAAGCGAAGGCCACGCCACCTGCTCACCACCGGCAATGACAAGGCAGGTGCAACCACTGGAAAGTGTATGTTACAGGTTGGGGCCTGAGCCTGAGCCACAGAGGATGTGAGCGATCACAGCCTAGAGCTTGGGAGCTTTAACTCCAGCTGGACCAGTCCATGGTTTTAGCTCGGGAAGTCCCTCCTTCTCCATCCCAAGCAGGTGGCTGTGACACATGCTCAGGAGAATTAGTCCTCAGCCTCACGTTCTAAAGACTTCCTGGCCTTTGCCTTCTAGACCCTGATATCGACCCTTCCTGGTACACAGGGTGTGGAATCAGACCCGTGGGATGGTTTGGCCGGAGGAGAGCTGTCGTGGAGAGCTCCCGGAAGTCGGGCTATGGACACAGGCAAGCTTGCTTCCCTCTAGAAGAAAGCAGTGAATCCCTTCAAGATGAATGAAATGGCCAAGACAAAGAATGAATTTGAATGATGATAAGAAAAGACCCTTCTCCTCTCTCCCTTCCACATCCCAGCCTCTCTTCTAGGCACATGAAAATGTTTGGTCTCATTTCAATGTAAAGTATCTTTGTGGCTATAAATGATAGAAACCAAAGAGCAGTTGCTAACTCCAGTATTTTTGCAGACAATTTCCCTCTTGTCTGTTTTTCCTTTTTCTCTCCCCTGTTCCCCATTTGTCCCCATCTCTGGCTTTTGCTCTTAAATCTAACATGATTTGTGCCAGAAAATTGCTGGGGGAAAGAAATACAAATTCCCATGTTAATTATCTTCCTAGAACATGGGCTCTTTTATACAAACCAAAAAAATAATTTAAAAAATTGAGAAACCGAGCCCGGCACGTGTCTGCTGTGACTTGAAACGTATCAGACTTGTCTCAACTCTCCTGGGCTGTAGGATCTTTAGAACCGAGTGGCGTCACTTTCCCCTGAGATTGAGTCTCTCTTCCTGAACAATTTCTCTTCCACACAATAAAGTCTTTTGACGTGATCACCGGGCAGAGGAGCCAGCGTTTTAGTCTGGATTCTGAATCCATCTGAAAGCAGGTGGAATATAACTGGCCCTACTCCCCTGACCAATGTGTCATGCCAGCAGGAGTAATACGCTGGCGAATCAAGATGACCATTTCAGCAGGCCCCACACAGCTGGCTCTGCAGCAGTCCAGATGGCAGCCATCTTGCCATTGTGCATCTGTGCAGTTCCACCCACCTCCTAGGACAACAAACACTTATTGCTCTGCTGAGGCCTGAGCTGGCGTCTCTAATTCCCAGCTCTGTTAGTCACTCACTGCGGGCCACCCCTGCAGCTCTGCATGAGATTTGCCTGTTAGTCAGGTCAGACCAGATGATCTAATGGTCCCTTCTGGCTTAAAAGTCTAGAAGATGCTGAATTAGGGTGACCAGACAGCAAGTGTGAACAATCGGGACGGGGATGGCGGTAATAGGAGCCTATATAAGAAAAAGCCCCAAATATCGGGACTGTCCCTATAAAATCGGGACATCTGGTCACCCTCTGCTGAATCCACGTAGGCCTGACTTCCCCCTTCCACCAAACTGCCATGTCCAATGTCCCTGCTCTCCTTTTAAACACTGCATGCCTGCTGCCCCGCACTGAGCTGGCTGGGCTGAGCTCCCCGCTGCTATCCTGCCGTCTGCGGCCCACCGGCAGCCAGCCCGGAGTGCCAGGCTGCGCTACGGTACTTGAGAAACACTGCGGAGTAGGCCAGATCCGCTGCGGGTGAAACTCGGCCTAGCGCCATTGGCTTCAGTGGGGCTGCAAGCGCCTCTGGAAAAGGGGGATACGAGTCTCGCACCACGTTTGGCAGTGGGAGCAATACGCAGCTGCTAGCACAGAATCAGAAATGAGGGTTGCCAGGTGTGCGGTTTCTGACCAGAAAGTCCAGCTGAAAAGGGAACCTGGCGTGTTCGGTCAGACGTAGTGACCGGACACTAACAGCCTGGTTACTGCGGGCGGGGGGGTAGTGGCAGCCTGTTACCCAGCCCTGAAGTGGCGGCTCCCGTGGCAGCAGGCACCAGCTTGGGCGGCAGGCAGCCCCTTTGCAGAGCCTGGCTTGTGGGGCTGTGGCAGGAGACAGCGTGCGGGACCCCTGGCGAGTGGGGGAAGGGGCTCTCAGCAGGCACAGAACGTTCCCCAGGAGGGAAGGAACACGAGCTGCCCCCCCAGCCGGCCGGCGCTTCCCCTGGCTGCGCTCTCAGGCGGCTCCGGGGCAGAGAGGGCTGGAGCGGGCGAGGAAGGGGGCTGCTGGGCAGGCAGCACAGAAGGAGGCAGGAGGCTGCTCTGTCCTCTGGGGGAGCAACTTGGGTGCTGAGAGCTGCCCACTGGCCTCTGCTTCTAATGACCGTGGAGAGCCCCACCGTGCAGCCTGCGGGGAAACAGAAGCCCAGGGAGAAAGCCCAGCCCTGAGCTCCTGCAGCATGAACAGCCGCTGCTGGGGAAAGCAGCAACTGCTACATAATTAGGGGCCGGATTCTCCTTTCTCCCCCCAGGGTAACTCAGGAGTCACTGCACTGAAGCGGGTGGGGGAAATTCTCCACCTCCAAAAGTGACACAAGCCTTGCGCACAGTGAGGCTGCTGGGCAGGAAGCAAATGGAACGACAGCCCAGGGGCTGAGAAGGCTTCTGGAGTGTGTCAGCACTGGGGTGAATGTGTCCCACGCTCAATCAGAGAGGAAAAGGGTTAATGTTCTGCAAAGGGAGCCAGGCCCCAGAGGCCCCGCTCAGCCTGCCAATTAGAGGCAGCCAGCTTCCAGCTGGGCTTAGCAGGGCAGGTATTTAAGCAGGAAGAGGCAGCAGCCTAGGAGTTCCTAAGAGGAAAGCCTCTTAGACAAACCCCTGGATTCTCTGTGTGACCCAGAGCCCAGCCAGTGATCTGCTCCTTCTGGAGGGTGGCCTGTCTCCTGAAGACCCTTTCAGATAAGTCTCTCCCTTCCCTTTTGGTTTTGAGCTGCCTGGGATGTGGGTGATGGATTGTGCCTGACAGGTCTATGCTGGAGGCAGGGCTGATTCACTTCCCAGAGCCAGATCAGTGCATAGACAAACTATAGACCCAGGCCTAAGGCTTCAGTGCCCGGGATCCCACTTCTGACCCTCCTGGCTGCAGGGCAGTGGATGGAAAATGTGACCTGAGACTAACCAACGTGGCGATGTCTGCCTGGGGTCTGGCCCTCCCTTGAAAGGCTTTGCCCCCATGGATTATTCCAGACTCTCCCCGCCGCCGCAGGGGAAACAAGCTGTCCCAGTAACAGTGCAGTTCTGCTGTGTATCTGCACTCCAGGCTTGGTGCAGGCACAGGTGTGTTACACAGGGGTCACCCCCCCGATCCAGCCATGCTGGCAGAAGGCTGTAGTGATGACCTGGCTTGAGCCAGCAGATGGCCAGAAACAGCCACCCTGAGAGGTGTGAACTGCCCCATGCCTCTAAATGTGTCTTTACAACAAAACCCACTGCAAGGGGGGCTAATGTGCCACCCAAGCAGGAGGGGAAGAGAGAAGCATGCTTAGTCCACCATCGAAACAGATCCACCCTGGCTCCTTGAGAAAATACACCAGGGGGATGGGGGCGCCTGACATGCCTGTGTGACACATCCAGGACCAAGCCTGCACACTGCTAGGAGCTGTCCTGGCCTCAACACAGGTGATGGGAGGTTCCTCTTTCTCCATGTGGTGCTAAGTGCACTTGTCTGTAATACTTGAGTTGATGGCTGATGCTAATAGCAAGGTGGCCCCCCTTGCTGTATCTCAACACAGGCCAGTGATGGCCTCTGAATTCCCTATACCCTGACATAGGGAAGCAAGCTGGGAAGTTTTCCATACTGTCTGTCTAGAGGAGAAGCTCGTATACAATTGACACCTTTGCAAAGCAATGAAGCTCAAAACCAGCTGCAAGATGCAGCACCTCAGTGCAGGAGTGTGGCCGTTTGTCAGTAACTAATTGTGGTGAACCCACCACAGTGCAAGCAAAGTTGCTAGGTTCAGCCCCAGCTGAGTCAATGTGGCATACTTCAGCCATGGAACTCTGTAACGGTTCCCCTGGGCTGAGTCTGTCTGGGGTGGGATGATGTGTATAAGCAACAGCAGGAGTTTAGCGGTGAGATCATGTGACGTGCTGTAAGCACATGTGCACAGGAGGATGACTTCACCCTCCTGAAATAGCAGAGACTGGCTGGTGGCTGCTACAGCTGCAGTGAAATGAGCCCCTGCACTTCCCAAATGTGGGGTCATTGAACCAATTCACTGAGTCTTGAGCACTGGTTATAGCAAATGCCCTGTAGACCCTCAGCTGTGACCCCTTCCAGGGGTGTTTTCTCGCTGCATGTGCAGTGCTCCTATTGACAGTACATCTCACCCTGGCTTTATCTTGCAACGTTGGCTGCAGTGTAAATACTGTAGCTCAGATGGTAAAATGGCTTCAGTTAAAGTCCGTTTTCACAAGCTCATGATCCTGTGCCTTTTCAGATCAAGCTTTCCATGCTTGGTCTCCACTGGAACTTAGGTAAAAAATTCAGTAAACCTGAGCAAAGTCCCTTCAGCTCTTTCGTGCTCCTCAGATATAAGTGAATCAACTCCCTCCCGCCACACACCATTAAAACTACTGCCTCTCTTCAGAGGACAATTCCCAAGTATCAGAGGGGAGCCGTGTTAGTCTGGATCTGTAAAAGCGGCAAAGAGTCCTGTGGCACCTTATAGACTAAGAGACGTATTGGAGCATGAGCTTTGTGGATGAATACATCATACATTCGGCGAAGTGGGTATTCACCCACGAGAGCTCATGCTCCAATACGTCTGTTAGTCTATAAGGAGCCACAGGACTCTTTGCTGAATTCACAAGTAGATGATCTTTGAATCTTGACATGCCCTTAGCATTGAGGCATCGGTGATCAGTTCACAACTAAGTGTGCTGAAATTAACAAGGTTAGATATGTTAGTAAACTGGTTACTTGACAAGCGCAAGACAAAATTTGATTTTTTTGCGTAGTCTGCAACAGAAAAAGTTTGCTGGGCTTGGGTAGCATCCTGGCAAACCCTTTTTGTGTAGATGCAGCACCACTGTGCCAGCTGGAGTTTCTAGTGTGGACGTGGCCTAAGTGAGAAGGTCTGATTCTCTTATTTACACCAATGTAAGTTAACGCCGTTCGCTTTAGTGTTGCAAGTGTGTAAGTTTGAGCAGAATCAGGCCCTGGTTTATTTCTATAAATCTATACTATTGAAGTATTGCCAATCCCAGGTACTCAATTGAGAAATCAGCCCCCATCTCCTCCCAGAAATTCATGAGACTTTTAAATAATGTTCAGAGTCTCCTTATTTACAATCTGGTTTCTGGACCTTCAGGGTGTGCTTGTTTCATGTTCTCAGTTTTTTCCACAACCAGGAGGGCCAGAAAATGTTAGTTTTGGATTTGTTGTTTGTTTAAAGATTCCCAAGTGATCATTTGACTCCAGCAGCTGAAGCTTTAAGAAACGCCCCAAAAATCACAAGACTCATGACAAAATCATGAGTTCTTAAGGCAATATTAAATTCGAGCTGCATGTTCTGGCTATTCCATGTCTTGCATTTAAGATTTGGTGACCTTAATGTTAACAGCCTCTGTAAAAGTTTTATAGAATTTGCAAAGGTGAAGGGGGGGGGAGAGAGAGAGATTACTCCTCTTTTTGCTGTTTTTATTTGTGAAGCTATTTTGCACTGTATTCTTGTATAATGATAACACTGAGCAAACACAAGCGAGAGGAGACTTGCAGCGCTTTTCAGGTTCCTTGCATTGGGCAATATCTCCTCTCGTACAGTTCTTCAATCGAACACTGACAATAATGAAAAATAAAAGCAATAATCACGGTCTGACACACCAGCTGCCCCCTAGAACCATGCTGCCTGCACACAATCCATAGGGCGCGCCTCCTTCCCCCCTCCCCCCAATAAAAACACACTTGATGGTAACCTTAGGTCAGTCTGCCATTTCCTTTAGTTCATGCAACACTTCTTAGTGTGATTGCTTGGCTCTCGCAGGTCCACGCGTGACTTCTTCCAGGGCTGAGGCTGAGGGGCTGGTTCCTTCTGTTGTTCCTATTTCAATAACTCGGGAGCTGTGAAGAAACTCAGAATAAGAAATTCTCGGTCCTTCTCTGCTGAGCTATTGTAACATTTTGTGCTACATACTCGGACCCTGCTCTGACTTTGTTAGGGCAACTTTCCATCCGCTAATGGAACAGCTACGGGTTCCCCTGCTGTGTCCCCCTCCCATCAGCAGTGGGCTGGGGTGTGGCCCAATCCCCAACCAGCAGAATGGTTCCTGGTGGTGAAACTTAGAGCAGCCCCAGGGCTCTTTCAATTTATGCCAAGGACTGACCCACAACAAGCAAGAGAGAGGAAAAGGAACCTTAGGAGCCACTTTCTCCATCCCTCATGTGCTTTTTGGCTAGGCCTGGGGATCTGCCCCTCTAAATTTATTAAGATTTAAAATATCTAAATATGAGCAACAGGGGATGGATCACTTGATGATTACCTGTTCTGTTCATTCCCTTTGGGACGCCTGGCAGTGGCCACTGTCAGAAGACTGGATACTGGACTAGATGGACCTTTGGTCTGACCCGGTATGTTCTTATTTATAATGTTGATTTAAGTTAAGTTTACATTTTAACTTTATTAACTTCCTATTTTTTTACCTTGAGACCCATATGGTTCTTGGCCTAGGACTCCTGCATTTACTATTTAACAAACTTCCATCCACAATTTTCCTCATGCTCCTTTGTTCTTTCTGGAAAATGGTCCCTCCCTCAGGACTCTCCCATACACCTCTTCATTCCCCACCCTAGAACATCTACAGATTCCACCGCACCTGCATCATGGACATCCCCCTAAAAACATCCCAGGACAGCAAATGTTGTATTGCACCAAGTTGTCTGTAGGAAATCCCATTATCAGATAGAATGGTGGTGATGATGTGCAAATCACATCTCTATAAGCTTTAGTGAAATTCTTTTTAAAAGGAAGTAGAAGTAGGAGACCCTAACTTGAAACTGGCATAAGATGGGTGCTAGGTGACTCATGAATTGTCACTCTCAAACTGCTAGCATTCTTAAGGACCAAGAATATCTATGGGGTAGTAAATGCTTATTATTGGTTCATGATATGCTGTAGGTGGAATCTGTTGCTGCCGTTGTGTCCTATTATTCTAGAGCTTTCTCCAAGCGGTTTCATTAATAGGAACAAACATGAGAAGACTCTAGTGCCATCTCACGGACTGCCAAGGTAATGGCAGCGGTTTGCCATTTGTGCACTAGTGCAGGGTCAAGTGGGAGGCATACCCCACGTTTGAATCCCCATATGGCAATACAGGGTCAGCTGGCTAACGTCTGTGGGGTAAGCTATGTATCAGAGGCCCAGGAGGCGAAGTGGGATGGGTGGGACAGAGCCCCAGGGTTCCAGGCCTGGGCCAGTCCAGTGGAGCGAGGCTGACTCAGTCTAGCTGAGCCTCTGGCTCTGTTGCCTAGCCCCGTGGTTCTCAACCAGCGATATGCAGAGGGCTTCCAGGGGGAACATCAGCTCATCTAGATATTTGCCTACGTTTCCAACAGGCCACATTAAAAAGCAGTAGCTAAGTCAGTACAAACTCCAATTTTATACAGACAATGACTTCTTTATGCTGCTCTGTGCACTATACACTGAAATGTAAGTACAATATTTATATTCTAATTAATGATGGTAAAAGAGAAAGTAAGCAATTTTTAGTAGTTGTGTGCTGTGACACAGCTGTATATTTGATTTTACAAGCAAGTAGTTTTTAAGCGAGGTGAAACTTGGGGTCATAAGACAAATCAGGCTCCTGAAAGGGGGACAGTGATCTGGAAAGGTTGAGAGCCACTGTCCTAGCCGGTTCGAGGGCTTTATTCTACCCCCTAAGGAAGAAGGATGCAGGGATCTTGTTTTGCAGCCTGGGTGAGGCCTCTGATCTCTGGCCTGAGGGATGAAGGAAACATGGCTTGGTTTGTCTGGGGATCATAACTGGGGCCAAGGGGAATGGGTCTCGGAGAGAAGAGCTCCTCTGGGAGTGACAGTGAGGAATCTGGGGAGTGGGGAGAAATTCCCACTTCCCCATTGCTAGGGCCAGTGGCTGGTGTTCCAAAGGGTGGGTGAACCTCCTCCCCATTCAGCGCTCAGCAGGTTCCACCCTCACCCGGGCAAAGGCAGAACCACTCCAGAAGTTTGCTTGTCTCAGAAGTTGGGGGGGGGCAGCAGGGGGGCAGCCTGTCTGTGTTTGCAATGGGGAAGCCACTGCTCTGGATCTGTCTCGCTCGCTCTTGGCAGCTGTGAGGCTTGACAGGCCAGAGTGTACCAGTCACCTCTAGTCTAGGCCTACAGGCAAGGCACTGCTGCAGTCACAGTAAAGACTTTCCAGTTCCTGGACCTCTTCAGGTCAAGTGACTCAACCCTAATTGCCCCTGAGCAACTGGGAGCAGACAAGCGGTGCAGTGCTATCGCTCACAAGGCAGAGAGCTGGCACAGACCTCTCTAGTGCTGTTACCTGTCCAGCGGCTTCTCACTTGGAACTTACCTATGGCCATAAGCACCTCGGTCACTTGGTGGTTGGATTTTGCCAACGTTTCCATGTAGATTAAGCTTTCACTCTTTGCAAACTCCTCCGCCTCCTAGTTGGGCGGGGAAGGTACAAAACCAGGGTTATTTCAAAGTAGACGTAGGTGTGTTCTGCACGGTAATCACATCCAGCTTGGGAAATGTCCTGGAAAGTGGTGGAAATAAGGGCTCCATTTACAAGGTATTGGCTCTTGTCCTTAGGCCTGGCAGGGAGGCACAGCTCCTCCTGTATGATCAGACACCTCAGGCGTTACAGGGCCCTGCCCAGTGTGGACAGGGCTGCAGGGTGCCAACCTGGAGAAGCAATCTCGGAATGGACACAAACACTAGTGTAGCAGGGCAAGTTGCGGTTCTTCTGACTAGTGGCTGAGAAGTAGGAAGAGGAGCATGCAGAAATCTCCAGCTATTTGCAAGGGTGGCTCTGGAACAAATCTCCAAGCCGGATGCTGCAAACTGCCTTAGGGCCTCGTACCCCCGTCGTTAGCTCCAGCGCTTGCACTGTCAGACTAATGATGTACAAGGAGCCTTAAGGCTCAGAACTCATCTGCATGGTGCATTAGTCTGCACTGGAGTGGGACACATTCCAGTGTGTTGCGCACTAACAGGCCTGTGCGTGCTGCAGTGATGCACACTAGGGAACTCTCCGTGCATGCCAGCAGGTCCTTATGGGCCAGTTAGTGCACAACACACAAGTGCACCCTAGACCTTGCCCCCCCCGCTCGTGCAGACAAGCTCTTAGTTTACACTGACTTTAGTTCCCCACCTTTCTGAAGAGCAGCGTGTCCGGTGATAGAGCCACCGTTGCATTCCAGCAGATTCTGCTGCGAAGCCTAAAGCTTCCTATTTCCCCAGCTCACGCTCCTTCTGTTCCAGGCACACGGTTGCAGCCGAACTGTTTAGGCAACACTTGTTTTCTCTCTTGCACAGCTCAAGGCATTGCAGCCGCTCTCTGACTGGAACCTGTTAAAACTCCCTGGCTCACCGGGTTTGGATGCACTAGCCTTGCAGACGGCTTGGTTTGGACTGGACATATTCAGAGCGAGATCTTGTCCAAAGTGGAGGGGGGGGGTGAAAAGAAAGGTGTCAATACATTAATACCACAGGGTCAAAGCAGGAGCACAACTGCAACCATAGATGCACTAACAGGCTCTCCTGGGCTGAGATTTAAAGCTTCTTAGGGAGCTTCCTGTTTCCTGCTGCTTCCCTGAACCCGCTTGAGGAGAACAGGCAGTCAACTGACATAATAGGAGCCAGTTAGGCCTTAAGATGCTGATATCTTCCCTCACTCAGGCCCTGCTACCAGCCTGCTTATTTGTCCCCTTCAACTGAGTGTTGAGAGCCACTCTAGCTGGCACAGAACAGCAGTCATGAGTGAAAGAAGAAATCGCCCCTCTGGGGCAGCATTCAGAAAAAGAAAGAAAGCAAAGGAAGCTTTTGTATCTAAGCAGGAAGGAGCTCTCCTGAGATACATAGACACAAATGTTCACCGTGAGCCTTCCGGCCCCAGTGATGATGTGAGTGGTGAGGAGATGCCTGATGTTCCAGTTAGTCAGAGTGCAGGTGACCTGGCAGCTACTGCAGCATCCATATCTCCCATCTCAAATGGATGTAACCAAGCACATTCCTGAAGAAAAGCGTAGATCAGAGAAGAGTGTGGTGGAGGCACAAGAAGCAGCTGCTGCTGAGTTTAGTTCCTTAAGTCTAGATGATCCAGGACTGTGGACCCACTTGAGCAGTAGCCTGAGGGACTTCCTTGTTCTGCATGGGCCACAGCAAGTGAAACTTCATGTTCCCCAAAGACAATGAAAATAGAAGTTTCCATCCAACACATTACTGGTGTGAAATCCCCAATGGTGACAAAGTGGAGAGGCCACGGCTTATGTACTCAGAAACCCAGAATGCTGCATACTGTTTTTGTTGCAAACTCTTCCAGTCTAATGTTCCAGCCACATTGGGTTCTACAGAAACAAAGGACTGGAAACATCTGGCAAGAAATCTGGCATGCCATGAGAAGGCAGCAAATCACCAGAGAGCATTGCATAGGTGGAAAGAGCTTGAGATGAGACTAAGGTTAAAGGCCACCCTAGATGATCAGCATCAAGAGAAGATTGCATCAGAGTCTCTGTACTGGCAAAATGTTCTGAAAATGCTTCCGACCCAAAACCTAGCACTTCAGATCAGCTGTCTGGGCCAAACAATGGAAACTTCCTTAAAACTGTGGCACTAATGGCTGAGTTTGATGCTGTACTCCAGGAGCATCTAAGAAGAGTCACCACTCAAGAAATGTACATACACCACTACCTTGGAAAAACCATTCAAAATGAGATCATATAGTTACTGGTAACAAAAATCAAACAGAAGATTGTGGCAGATTTGAAGTCAGCAAGGTATTACTAAAAAGAACAGGCGTACTTGTGGCACCTTGGAGACTAACAAATTGATTTGAGCATAAGCTTTTGTGGGCTACAGCCCACTTCATCGGATGCATGCAGTGGAAAATACAAGAGGAAGCTATATATACACAGAGAACCTGAAACAATGGGTGTTACCATACACACTCTAATGAGAGTGATCAGTTAAGGTGAGCCTTTACCAGCAGGAGAGGGGAAAAAGAATTTGTAGTGGTACTCAAAATGGTCCATTTGCAGCAGTTGACTTCTGGGCTGCACACCTAACATCAGCCATATGCAATAAATGACTTTAATGGTGCATTTTGTAACAAGAGAAGAACCTAGTGAAAATGTCCTTGCAATGGTGACGGTCAGAGAGCATTTTCTAGAATTTATTGACATTGATGATACTACAGGAGCTGGTATGACAAATGTGCTTCTTAAAAAGCTGGAAGATACAGGAATTGCGATAGCTGACATGAGAGGTCAGGGCTACGATCATGGTGCCAACGTGAGAGGAAAGAACAGAGGAGTGCAGACACGGATCCGAGAGTTAAACCCTCGAGCTTCTTTTGTCCCATGCAGTTCTCATTCACTGAACTTGGTGGTCAGTGATGCAGCATCAGCTTCTAGTGAGGCTGCTGAATTTTTTAAATATAATTCAAAGCATCTATGTATTTTTCTCTGCATTGACTCGTTGATGGCAAGATTTGAAGCAACATCTGGGAACATTCTGTCTGACATGGAAACCTACCGATGCACACTCTGAACCCTCTGAACAAACCCACCAAAGCTCAGAAAAGTCTCGAAGATCCAAGAAAGTTAGCAGCTGAAACAGATGGCAAAATGGGATTTATGACCTCTAACATCACTGGCAGCCAGTGGGGCCTTGCTATATTGCTCACTGCTCACTGCTAGGAGAATGGCGTTCACATAAACATTTACTTATAAACTGTTCAGTGTGAAAGCCTGAAGTGCAGCACTTGGGAAACACGCTGCCGTGGTGTTTTTGAAAGAGAGAATCTGCCAAGTGCTGAGATTTTACTGCAGTGCACTTACCTCAAAGGTGAATTCCCGCTGAGCAGCAAGATCTATCTTATTGCCGACTAAAACAATCACGAGCTCATCGGGAAGAAATTCCTTCTCTAATTCCCTCAACCATAGCTTTGCTCTCGCAAAAGTTGCCTGGAAAGGTGAGAGAGAGAGAGACACACACACCGACATTAAACCAACAGATACTCAGCAGCTGTCACATGGCCCAAAGGAGATTGGCAGGTGAGGGGTAAAAATGGTAGAAACAAATGGGTAATGCACTTGACAGATAGTGATGCTAGGAGCACTACTCAGCATGGAACCAGCTCTAAATATACTTGCTTCCCCAAAGCCAAGGATGACTTCTCCTCCATCAGACATGACCCAACCACCATGGATCCCCAGTGGGTCATAGACCCAGCCTACAGGTGATGGGCTGAGGTGACTGGGCTCTCTTGTGATGGGGCAAGGATTCTTAGTAGCTTGGTCTACCTCTTCAATAAAGCTCTGTTACTGTGAGATGTTACTCGTCAGCAGCCTATGGTCTCCTCCTTCTGTAACTACCATGGCAGTAATACAGACATATGGCCCTCGGTGTTGCGGTTCCTGTGTGTTGCATATTACTAGTAAAAGGGAAAAAACCTTCATAACGTAGTGGGAGATCATGCGACATGTCCCCCTGGAACAGTCCATCAGAAACAGACATTAGTGTAACTCATTTTATCTCTCTCTAAGTCAGGGCTTGGCAACCTTTCAGAAGTGCTGTGCCGAGTCTTCATTTATTCACTCTAAGTTAACGTTTCGTGTGCCAGTCATACCTTTTAATGTTTTTAGAAGGTCTCTTTCTATAAGTCTATAATATATAAACTAAACTATTGTTGTCTGTAAAGTAAATAAAGTTTTTAAAATGTTTAAGAAGCTTCATTTAAAATTAAATTAAAATGCAGGGCCCCCCGGACCGGTGGCCAGGACCCGGGCAGTGTGAGTGCCACTGAAAATGAGCTTGCGTGCCACCTTCGGCACCCTTGCCATAGGTTGCCTACCTCTGCTCTAAGTGGTGTCGGTGCCACTAGATGGGACAGGACACCACACCCAGGTGTGGGGTTACATGAGGGTAGGGGAACAAAGAGCACTTAGTGATGCTCCCTCATTACCTACTTGGCTGGTGAGCTGGACTGGGCTGGGAGGCAGGGGTAGACAGAGAAATCTTGGCTTTGAGGGGGAAAGCGTGAGCATTTATTGTCCACTGTCAGTGAAATGTCTGTACCAGTTCCTTGCATGTCTTCACCCACCTTTACCAGAAGAGAAGGATAAACCTGCCCATGATGTGTAGCCCTTACGTGATGTGTGCAGGAAAAAGCAGTCTTGGTTGAAATGTCTGGAGACGTATTGGGAAGCGACCCTACACTAGAACTATTGCAGCCTACCAGCGGCGTGGCTGCATGATCAAGATTCAGTTGGGATATTTTAGAAAGATAAAGGCAAACCCTTCTGGAGGAGAGAGGCAGGAGAACAAGCCATCGCTGCTCTTACCTTTCTGGCTATGTCAAATACAAGAAGGGCAGCATTTGCCCCCGTAATAAAGATGGCAAACACCATGGTACTTCTCCTGTCCTGCAGTGTCCCAGATCACAAGCTTGATCGTGGCAGTCTCTAAACATACCAGCTGGGTAAAGAAAGAACCTGGAAGCGCAGAGATGGGACAGCTCCTTGAGAAAGCCATAGCATGCACCTTAATTAATGTTAACCTTCATCTCGGTGATCTGTGTGAAAGATGGGTGTCGAGATTGGGTTGGAAAGGGCTGCAGGGGGAAGGAGGATGAGAGAGAGAGAATTAAAACACCCCCCCCCCCAAAAGCAATGTAACAAACAGGCTGGTGAACTGGTCTTACCCAATCACAGCCCGGTAGTGCACCAATGCACATCAGCAGGGTGTAGCTGGGAGATGGGGAGGGGAAGAGGAATGAGAACAATGGTTCTTGCTCAATCCATCAATATTAGTGGCATTAGCAAGCTTTGGTTTTGCAGCTGTCTAGCTGGAGGAAATGTGATGGCAGGGTGGGAATTAGGAGTCTTGAGTTCTAATCCAGCTGTACAGTGCCTGGCCCCTGTTGGGTGCTGCTGTAACAGAAACAGTGACACAGAGCAATTGGATCCCGTGATAAGCTGGACCCATTCAAAGAAAACAAGTTTGAAAAGAACCAAAGGAAAGGTCCTACACCTAGCAGCAAAGCATGCAGGCCACACCTGCAGAATGGGGAAGTGTATCCAGGAAAGCACTAACTGTGAAGAGGATTGAGAGGCCATGCTGGGCAAGCCATTCAACATGAGCACCCAGTGTGATGCTGTGGTGCCCAGGGCTAACGCCATCATTGGCTGGATGAAAAGAGCAGTGAGGAGCACAGGGAGGTGACGCACCATCGGTAAGACTGATCCTGGAATACTGCATCCAGTTTTGGCGTCCGCCTTTGAAAAAGATTTTGAAATATTGGAGATGGGGCAGCAAAAAGCAATGAAACGTTTTGAGGGCTGGAGAAAAATGCCTGCTAGTGAACTAGTGAAAGAGCTCAGCATGTTTAGATTATCAAAAAGATCAGGAGGTGATGTCATTGAAGTGTTGAAGTGACTTCATGGAGAGAAAATAGCTGATATTAAAGGGCTCATTAATCTAGCAGAGAAAAGCATAACAAGTCCCAGTGGCTGGAAACTCAAGAGACCAATTCATATTAGAAATAGGGCACAAATAGTCAACAGTGAGGATGAATCACCAAAGGAATAAACTAGAAAGGGAAGTGGTGGGAATTCCCCATTTCTTGAGGTCTTCTAATGAAGACTAGATGCCTTTCTGGAACGTGTTTAGTCAAAAACTAGCTACTATGCTATACAGAAAGCAAGTGATATGCAGGGTGTCAGATTCCATGGTCTAATTGTCTCTTCTGTCCATAAAGTCTACTAATTTATGAACAACTGAGCGTAGCATGGGAAGAGCGTCTCGTGTTCTACTGTATAGTCGGTGTCATCCCCACAATGAAGAGTCATTGAGTGGGGTGATCCAGGGAAAGCAGCACAAACATCCAATGTGGCTGGACAGGGGCAGGACATCAGCACTGCGGGGGAGGGGTGGGTGTGGCAGTGACATCACAAGGGCCTTTGGCAGGACCTCAGCCTATTGGACAAAGGTGGTGGGAGGCGATGATCTCACAGAGAGCTCTTGACATCATCCAGGCAGGACAGGGGTGCGACAGGGGCAACCTCGGAGATCCCTGTGGCTTTGCTTCAGCGTCTCCATCTCGAGGTCTCTCCTTGAGTACCGAGATAATTCACTTTTACCTACGTGAGCGTAACGAGGACCCTCTTCAGAGTTTTCTCTTCTTCAATTATTGATTTTGCCAGAAAACAGACGTCCCTGTATAGAAGGTAAGAGCCTCTGAAAGATTTGGAACCTGTTCAGTCTGATCCATCAGGTGCCGGCTGATTTTTAGGAAAGGAAAACACTAGATTGTGGGGGCAGCATTTTATTTCTGACCTAGGACTTTGTCCCTTAGAATCACTGGGGACATTGGGGTTTCTCCTTTTTGTTTTCCCTTTTCCTGTCTCTCCCTCCTTTCTCTTCTTCTCTTGCATCTTTGTCCTTTCCCCCTGCTCTCCTTTCACCACCAGGACCTGTGTGCGCATGTGGAGTGGGGGGCAGGGGTGGGGGGTTGCGCTCCAACTCTCCTTGCGGGAGGCCCTCCCAAAGATGTGGCTGGAATAGTGCTCTAAGCGTGACTCCCTCCGGTGGTGACCTGCGACAGCTGGTGAGACCTCTCCGCTTTCTGAGTCTCAGAGTCTCAATGCTGATTGGGCCGAGCATGGGGCTATTGTGAGGGAGGAGACTCAGGTCCTTGTTACTCTCTTTTAAGACCAAGGAAATAAGCCAGAACCAAACATGTTTGTTTGCTCTTGCTGCTTTTCTCCATTCGTTGTCTTTGAGCAATTCATGATTCTCTCTCTAATGGGCTAGTTCTTCTAAACTACTTACTGAATCATTAGCTTTTAATAAAGCCACATGCAAACCCAGCCTGCCAGTAACAGAGGAGTCAGGCAGCACCCTACAGAATGGGGGACAGTCCGCTGGAAAGCTGTGACTCTGAAAAGGATTTGGGGCCATAGTGGATGAGCTGCTCACCATAATCTGTCAATGTGAAACTGTGGTAAAAAAGGTTAAAGCCATTCTTGGCTGGATAGAGTAGTGAGTATGGAAGGAAGTGATCCAGCATTGGTGAGCCTGAAACTGGAATGTTGAATCCAGTTCTTGTGTCCACATTTTGAATATTATGTTAAAAAAATTAGAGAGGGTGCAGAAAAGATTCCTAATTGAGTGATTATTTCCTGGGCTCTCTCCCTGCCTCTGTGGGGGTTGTTGTCTGTTAGTTAGAACAGGAGTCAGGACTGTTGGCTTCTCTTTCTGGCTCTGTCCCCACTTTGCTGTGGGACTCCTTGGGTAGGTCCAAGGGGAATAGGGTGGATTCTCTAACTCCTGGCAGCAGTGAGCCTGGGTGAGGATGGATGCTCAAGCTGTCTGCGAAGGAGAAAGGGATGTTTCCAGGTGTTGAACGTCAAGAATTCTAAACTTTGCTAAAATGGCAAGTGTAGAGAAACAAGAAAGAGTTGGGGCCAAACTTTAACCATTGTCTTCTTTAAAGCCCATTCGGGGATGTGAGGCCCAGAGAGCCCAGTCCCACAGATCAATAGGCAGCAATGGAGCCAGGAGTGACACTCCCTCTCAAAGGCAGGGGGAGCGGACACTAGGGCCTGGTTGCGATTGCCAGCTGTGGGAGGGAGTGTGCAGCAGTGGTTAGGGAAGGGGTCCATCCATGGCTCTGACACTCGGTGTGACCCTGAGCCAGTAGCTGAGGCCTGTTTGCCATCAGTAGAGTCGGGGTTCCATGGCTACAGGCCATGGGGGTTGGGAGGCTGCAGGAAGGTGTGTAAAGTGCTGGCATGTCAGGATCCTGGAGGGAGCTGCTTGTCCAGAGTAACCGATGGTCTTTGGGACTGACCCCATTGCTCTAAAAGGATGAGACTTCCTGGATCTTGCAGCAGCAGCAGGGATGACGAGGGGGAACGTTGAGGGGGAGCAGATCATGCAATGAACTCCTGCCAGTGTGTGTAGCTTGCACTCCCTGCACTCCTATGGGGGGAGAAGGGGCTGCTCTGGTTGGAGCAGGGCTGAGGAGGGACCGAAAAGGCCCAGGAGTGACCCCAGACTCACACCTGTTCCCCGCTCGATTCCAGGATGGCCAAGCTCCTGCGGAGGTTCAGGAGGAAGGCTCTGCAGGTGCCCCCAGAGCCTTCGGGAAGGAGCGGCCATCTTCCCAAGGGGCAGAGCCACCTGTCCGTCCCGCTGGCGGGAAGCAGCTCCCATCCAGGCCAGAAGGCGGAAGTTCCCAGCCTTCTGGAGAACAAAGCCAGCTCCGGCGCAGGCGCCGACCTGGGAGAGAGGCCCACCAAGCCCAGGTGGAGTTGGCTCAGGATGAGTTTTGCGGACAGGACCCAGCCCAGGAGGCGCCAGGCAGGGAGGCTCTGGGGCCTGTTATGTGGGCAGCAGCGGCCCCAGGAGCCCAGCCCTCATTCCCAGCAGGGGGCATCGCCCTGCCCGGGCTCTGAGGATCTTTCAGCCCCCTCAGACCAGGAGCTAGAAGATCCCAGCACCATCAGCTCAGCACGGGACAGCAGCAGTGCCTGGGGCTCCAGCAGCAGCGACGCCTCTGGACGCTGCTGCTTTGTTCCAGGTGAGGAGCCAGGCTGGGCTGAGGGAGGGGTGAGGACGGGGATGTGAACACCCTGGGCCCAGACACTCTCCCAGTGATATGGCGGGGGGGGGTCCCCAGCCCAGGTGTCTGGCCTGAGCCACGTGAACCCCACTGACACCAGCAGCAGTCACACAGCTGCCCCTGCAGCAAGGGGAGCTGGGGGTGGGGGCATCAAGAGCTGCTGCCACTTTGTCCCTTGATGCTCCGGGGCTGGGGGAGTCGGCACCTCCCGTGGAGTCCTGGACAGTGTGAAGGCAGCCCTGAGAGGGAGGTGTGGGGCCCGATCTGCCCTGGGTGCCTGAGGTGGGAAGGGGGGTCCTTTATCCTGCGCTCCCCACCACACCCCTGTCCTTCCCCCAAGGGGCAGCAGACATCCCCCTGTTCCCTTCTCTCCCGGGTGCAGGGACCCCCACGGAGTCAGCGGCGGAGGAATGGCTGGAGATGACCACAGAGGAAGCTGCTCTCAAGGTCATCGGAGAGCAGCTCCAGGGCAGAGACAAGGTACAAATGTTCCCCACCTGGGCTGGAACCAAGATTGTCCTGTCCCTTCCCAGCATCCCCACCCCCTGCCGAGGGTCTTGTCCCTGATGATCCACCACCCCTAATGGGGCCCTTGTACATCCCTGATGTGGGACCCCCAAGATGGGGGTGTTTGTCCCACAACAGCCGAGGTCTCCTCCCCCCACAGGCACTGTCCCAGTTCCCAGTCCTGCTTGTGTAGGAGTCGTGGGGGATTTGGACACTAGGCGGCTCCCCACAATCCCCCACTGAGGCCTGAGCCCTGGAGCTGGTGTGGGTGGGGAGGAAGGTCCCTAGCTAACAGGTTCTCTCTCGCTATCCCCCACTCCCAGTGGGTACAGGATGAGGGGCAGCAGCTCAGGTTCCTGCGGGCCATCTACCCCGCGTGTCTTGCTGCACAGGACAGAGGGCAGGACACGCTGGAGCCGCACTGCTGCAAGGCGGCTGTGGTGGAGAGGATTGTGGTGAGTGAGACCCGTCATCCGGCAGCTGGAGGGGGGAGAGAGACGTGGGATTGGCCGGGGTATGGCCGGGCTAATGGGTGGGGGCTGGGGTGTGTGGGTGGGGGCAGCAGAGAGCAGGGATTGCTGGGGCTGAAGGCAGGGAGAAGAGAAGGGAGAATTGTGAGATTGGGCAGTGGGGGACTTGTGGGGCTGGAGGGCAGCTGTGACTGGGGGACAAGGAATCACATGGTCCCAGCTCGGTTGTGGGGATGGTGCTGAATGGGGGCAGGTTTGACAGGGAGGAGGGAAGAAGGGGATTGGGACTGAGCTGGGCAGGAATCCTGGAAGGGGACCAGTTTGCTGGGCAGGAAGAAATGGGAGGAGCGGGAGGTAGTGGGGGATCCTGCTGGCCATGTGGGGCACTGGCTGTGTCATCTCCTCACGGGGAGGTGTCAGCAGGGCCCGAATCTCTGACGCTCCTTTGTCTCCTTCGCGTCTCACAGGAGCTCATTGAGGAGCTTCCTAAAGACTCTCCACCCAGCGAGATCCTCGCCAGCTGCCTGGCTGCTGTGGGCAACCTCAGGTACCGAGACAGCCCCCTCTTCCCGCCCCCACCTGCCCCCCGCTGGCTCCCCTAACCCCAGTGCTGCTCAGGCCCAAGGCTGGGAGACTGTCCCTCCCACTCCCAGGTCGCTCACCTCCCAGGAGTGGCTCCTCTGGCAGAGCTGGTGGGGCGGGAAGGGTCACTCTGTCCTGGCTGGGCTCTTCTTTTCACCCCACTAACATTGCAGGGGCCTTGGGGAGGGGCTCACTCCCGGGCTCAGATACAGGAGGGGCAGCAGGCTCCAGGGACCAGGCGCTATTCCTGCCCTGCCACTGTCTGTCTGTGACGCCTCGGCCTTGTCATTCCCTAGCTCAGTGCCTCAGTTTCCATTCTCGCGAGCCTGTGCCTGTAACCCTGTGGTTTCGTGTCCATGTTGGCGACAGTCCCACCCCCGCACTGCGCAGTCTAATACCAGCTCCTCTCTCTTGCCAGCACCATGAAACCAGCCCTTGAGCCTGAGCTAGAATCCCGCCTCTTGCAAGCTGCCCTTGGCTCGGTCTTCATCCTGGGCACGGAGACGGACGCCACCGACATCCAGGTACATCCTCCGCCTCTTCCAGAGTGGTCCTTGTCCGGGCTCCCTTGATTCGCTGGAGCTCCAGATTTAGGGGTGGGGTAGGCAGAGATGGAACAAGCTGTAGGGTTGGATCCTTTCCTCCAGAGGATTACCCCCTTCTTTCTTTCTTTCTTTCTTTCTTTCTTTCTTTCTTTCTTTCTTTCTCTTCCATATGCCGTGTTTTGCCCAGCAGCCCAGCTACCATCCATAGCAACTTGGCTGTATCCTACTCTTCCGCCTACAAGGCCGTCTGCAGAGCCCTGCTAAGCTCATGGATCAAAGATCCAGGTGTCATCAATCCTTGCTAATTGCCTGCAGTGGGACATGAATGAGCGAGGCCAGGAGATGTGTTTGGGAGTCTCACCAGTGCTTCCCAGAGAACCCTCTTCCCATCCTGTGGCAGGGGTCGGCCCAGTTTCCCTAACTCTGACCCATGCTTTGCAGGCGCTACACAAAGTCATGCCAGAGCTCCTGGATGCTGTGCTGGGGAACCTGCTGGCAGAGTCCCCAGACGCAGGCAGGCTCCACTTCATCTTGGAGGTGAGTCCCATAAGGAGGGTGGGAACCAATTTTACCTTAACTCTTGGGGGCTGGTAAGGAGAGACTGGCAGATCCAGTTTCTATTCTGTCCTCCTAGCTGGGTCCCCATTGGGGCGTCCTTGGCTGGGGAGGTCAGTGCAATGCAGTGTCAGGTCCTGCTTTCTTGAGGGACAGAGGAAGGAGCTGGGACATCAAGCCAGAGCTCTGCCTGCTTCTGTTGAACACTAATCACAGGGCCCCTGGTTGTCTTGGGGAGTGAGAGTCTGAAACCCCCCCCATACCCCCCCCCCCCCCCCAACACACACCCCACGAGTTTCCAGAGATGGTTCTCAGAGAAGAGGCACACGCTCCTTCCTAGAGAAACAGGAGGAACCCAGGGAATCAGCCCTTCTCTCTGATATGCTCTGAATTTCCTGGGGGGATTGTGCTCTCAGTGACTCCTTACATCCCACCAAGGATTTTAGTGGCAGGGAAGGACGAGGATTCAGTCTCCTTTCTGGTGAACTCTTCAGGAATCAGGAGCTCTGGGAGGATGGGACCAATCTAGAGAGACCCTGACAAGTTGTGACCTGCAGGATACAAGCTACGTCCTGGGGGAAAGAATCCCCTTCTAAAGCTCTGTGATCAATGACTCAGCTATTCTCTCTGTGCATAATGTCTCGGGCCCCTGGGGCTGGGGCGGGGGATGGGGCTCATTTGCAAAGCACCACCTGCCCATTCATCCTGACCTGCCTCCTTTCCCCACAGCATGTCAACCGCTGGATTGTGTCCAGGGTGCCCCAGGAGAGAGCCAGGGCCATTAAGAGCAGCACGGCCCTGCTGAGATTTGCAGTCACCCTCCCTGAGTTTGACGTAAGTGACCTCTGACCCCAACTTCCTGACTCCAGGCGCAGGCAGGCTGGCTCCACCGGGCTGTAGGATCTGCTGCTGCAGGGGCTGTGGGTTCGCAGTGTTCCTCTTGGGTCAGAGCAGGGAATGAGATAGGCTTGAGTCAAGTTCTTCTTGTCCTGGTCAAGTGTCGTCCCTGGGCCTTGAAGGGGATTGTCATAACTATAAAGGGAAGGGAACAGCTCTCCTGTGTACAATACTATCCAATCCCTCCTGGCCAGAGACACCAAAATCCTTTTCCCTGTAAAGGGTGAAGAAGCTCAGGTAATCTGGCTGACACCTGACCCAAAGGACCAATAAGGGGACAGGATACTTTCAAATCTTGGTGGGAGGGGGAGGCTTTTGTTTGTGTGCTCTTTGTGTTGGGGGTTGTTCGCTCTTGGGACTAAGAGGGACCAGCCATCAATCCAGGCTCTCCAAATCTTTCTGAACCAGTCTCTCATACTTCAAACTTGTAAGTACCAGCCAGGCAAGGCGTGTTAGGTTTCTCTTTGTTTTCTCAACTTGTAAATGTTCCTTTTTGCTAAGAGGATTTACCCTGTTTGCTGCAACTTTGAACCTAAGGCTAGAGGGGGTTCCTCTGGGCTCCTTGAATCTGATGACCCTGTAAAGTTATTTTCCATCCTGATTTTACAGAGATGATTTTTACCTTTCTTTCTTTAATGAAAAGCCTTCTTTTTAAGAACCTGATTGATTTTTCCTTGTTTTAAGATCCAAGGGTTTGGATCAGTGTTCACCAGGAAATTGGTGGAGGAGTCTCTCAAGGCTACCCAGGGAAGGGTTCTAGTATTTGGGAGGGAGATATTCTAGGGGGGAGGTCGACAGAGTTTCCCAAATAACTCTTAAATGCTTTGGGTAGTGGCAGAAAAAACAGATCTAAGCTGGTAATTAAGCTTAGAGGTTCTCATGCAGGTCCCCACATCTGTACCCTAGAGTTCGGAGTGGGAAGGAACCTTGACAGGGACCATGTTCCAGCCCCTGCTTGGCATCCCAAAGCAGCTCCTGGCTCCCTTGGCAGCAGAGCAAATGAAGGGTCTGTCTCAGGCTCCTCTCCCCCAGCATCTCCTGCAGAAGGATCCTTCTGGCCCAGGGGGGACAGGGAGCTGACAGGAAAATGCTGATGGAGTCTCCTCTCCTCTCCCTTCCATTAGATCTCAGCAGAGTTCCCTAGGCTGGGTCAGCACGTGGCCCAGCTGGCTCTGTTTGTGAGTTACCCAGACCAGGACATCAGCCGGCAGGCCAGGGAGGGGACTTACCGGCTGTACCAGCTGCTGCTCGAACAGAGGGGTAAGGAACCCACTGGGACACGGAAGCCATCAGGGGACTGAAAGGGACCACAGGTGGATAATGGGACCCCAGACAATTTCCCTCAGCCTGACCCCAGCTGGAGAACAAGTCTCTCTCCACCTCTGTTCTTCTCCACTCCACTGGGCAGCCACCAATGGGATTGGAAGGACACAGAAACTGCAACCAGAATGATCAGAGTGTCTCTCTCTCTCTCTCTCTTCCAGGGCTGAGCATACACGAGGTGGAGGATCTGTGGTGCCACAACTGGTACCAGGACAGCAGGCTCCTGGGCTATCAAAACACAGCCAGGGTGGGGGAGGTAAGGACACTGTGGCAGGGTAGGACACAGCTCAGGGAGTGGGGCTGGCTGGGGTCCCTGCAGTGGATGCCTCCTGGAGACAGGACAAGAGCCCACTCCTTATTTCCAGCTCAGAGTTCCTCACCCAGCACCCAGTGGGACAGGCTGGTGCTAAAGGTCCCACATTGGAACCTCGCTAGTTGCTGTGATTTGAGTGTCTTCCATGGAGCCGTTGCTACGTGGCATAAGGCGAATCCCCGGGTGGGTGAGTTAATAGAGGATTATGGCTCTGGGTGTCTCTCTGCTCCTTGTCCCCTTGGCTGATCCCCAAGTGTCTGAGAGAAGAGCACTGGGTCCGTCAGTCACTAGTGCTTGAGCAGACCCTTGTTTACTTCCCTGCACCCTGTAGAAGCAGAGAAAGGAGGTGGGGTTTGCCCAAGTCCATTGCCAGTCAGGAAGCAGAATGCCCCAAGCCGAGAACTGGGGAGGGGACACAGTGAGCTCCAGAGCCAATATGCACCACATGCGCCTCCTCATGTCTCCAGTCCTGGCCAGGGAATGGCAGAGTATCTGGACCTCAGCCACTGTGCCAAAGAAGCACATTGTCACTGACCCAAGTTGCGACTACTTGCTGCACAAGTAGAAAATCAAAGACCTCCCGGCCCCCTGTCTCACAACTGTGCTGAGAACATCCAAACCTTGGAACACACCATAACCCAGTGCCCCCAGATTGGAGTCAAAGGTGAAATGTGTGATTTTGATAACATCACAGAGGAGGCCTTGGAATGGCTCCTGGATCTCCAAGTGCATCTACAGAATGCTGCCCTATAGATGCCACGTGAGAGAGACTCTGTGAGCTTGTCCTGCCTCCCACAAGCTGAATTGCTGCAGCAGAAGAAAAGTTTCCTAGGAGTGTCTGTGATGGGGACTGGGACATGAGTCTCCTTATCCTGGTCAGGTTGCAGATTGGATTCCCTTTGGCAGAAACCAAGGAGCTGCCGAGGCCATAGCCAGCTACTAGAGAAATCACTAATTTGGGGGCAATAGACCTTTGGTCTGTCAGCTCCAACCCCTTCCCCCCCCCCACGCACACTCCTCTAGCCACTGAGGTGCAGGAGATCTCTCTGCTGGAAGCAATACAGGGTCCCCTATCATCTCGGTGCGCTGCACAGCAGAGTGGGCCCTGCTCACCCACATTAGAGATCTATTTCCAGCCCATCATGGCCCCTGCGATCAATTGCCCTCCAGAAAGAGCCACTGGAGGCTTTGGTCCCTAAGCATCTGCCACCTTTTCATAAAGGGGCTTCCCTGAGCCATGGGACCCTGAAAGCCTCCTGGGGAATGAACGGCCTTGGCTACAGCAGCTCTCTTACCCTTCCTTTGGGGCACCGGACACTGAGGCCATTCTATCTCCAGGGCTTGGAGGCTGGCTCTGGGCAATCTGCTACAGCCTCCTGTCCTGTTGGTTTTAGGTCTTTGGAAAATTCTTCTCTGCGGGGCAGAGGAAATGCTTCCTCAAGACAGCCGTGCCAGCGATCTACAACCCCCTGCTGTGCATTAGCCAGGCTGGGCTTCTCCTCACATACGCCATCCTGGGGGAAGCCGAGCAACTGCTGGGGTACACGGTAAGCAGCTGCATTCGACTCAGGAGATTGGAGCGGGGCCCAGGCCTCATTCCCATCCTATCACCATTTGCTGGCCTGGGAGCAAGGAGCCTAGTGGGGACTTGTGGACTTCATGGACTTGTGTTCTTAGGACGTGATGCTCTGCTCTCACTCCTGGGAAGGGCAGGAGAGTCCCCTAAGTGCCCTGTGTGAACCTTTCCTGCCCCACAGAGCTGCACCTATTTCCCCATGGCCTAGTGTCCATGTCACCCCAGCCACCACCCAGAGTTGCTCCCATCACTGGCAGCCTGGGAGGCCAAGGACTGATGGGTGATGGCGACCGGCCAGGCAGTTCTGAGGCACATGGGTGGGGGAAGCTTGTCCTGCTGCTGGCAGGGCTGGACCCGCTCTAGAGAGAATGGGAGGATTCAGCCAGCAGGGGCTGCTGACCTGCCCCGTTCACCAGGGCTGCCATCCTCTGGCTTCAGCATTTGTCACTGGGGTGACTTGGGGAAAGGTCTCAACCTCCCCGCAGGCCACTTCACTGCTGTCAGAATCCCTCCTGCCCTACCTGGGTGGGAATGGAGGCAGGGGTGGAGGAGAGGGTTCTACCAACTTGAGCGGTGTCCCCAGGTGGGTTGGAGGTGGAACAGCTGTCAGGGGCACTGAGGGGGAGGCGGCAGGAAATAACCCTAAAGGAGGGGGGCTGGCACTGGAGGTCACTAGAGAGGACAAGAAGCCTCCATCCTGGGGATCAGGAGAGTGAATCCACCACTCAGACATGAGCAGCTGCTGGGTGGAAATGGTGCTGGTTCCAGGTGCCCTTAATCCTCCCTGATTCCTGGGCAGTGTCTCAGTCTCTGACATGTTCTCCTTCCCCTGCAGCTGGAGGACATCACCGCCAAGGTGATGGGTCAGCTCCGCAGCATCCGGCAGCTGCACCAGGTGCCTGAGGTGCTGCAAGGGCTGAGCCTCACCTGATGCCCTTAAAGGTCCCCCCTCAGCAACTCCCGCTCCCTGCTGCAGGTACTGCTCTGTCTCCCTGGAAATGGGGGGCTAGTGGAAGGGGAAATGGAGGCCCCTGTCACTGACAGAAACTCTCTCCCCTCTCTGTGGAGCAGGGTCCTTCCCTCTGACCCCAAACTTCCTTCATCTGGGGCATGAGCTCTTCCCCTCACTCCCTACCCCTCCCCTCTTTCCTTGCTCTCACCCCCATCCCATTCCCTGGGCTCCCAGGCAGAGCTCTCCCTGCCCCAGATGGCGCAGAAGCACCTTTGTGCCAGAGCTACATTTTCCATCTGCCCAACTGAAGATCAGGAAGCTCCACATTTGAGGAGGTGAGGATGGGACAGAGGCTCAGGGCCTGCTTCACCTCTTGCCCTTAATTCTTCCTTTGGCCCTTCTGTGGGCTCTCAGAGGGTGACATGAACGGGAACCTCCTCCCCACCTGTCTGCTAGGCCCTGGGATGTGTGACAGCCTCCCAGCTGGGCCACCTCAGGGAGCAGTGGGGACAGGTCACCTTGTCCTAGGAAACCAAGCAGTGCTAGTTCTCAGAGAGGCTGAGAGGGAGACCCCACTCCCTCGTGGAGGTAAGAGCCACTGACTGCTTTGGGCAGATGGCAGTGGTGAGCTGGAGCCGGTTCGCAGGAACTGGATGTTAAATTTAGAAACCCTTTTAGAACCAGCTGTTCCAGGACAACCGGTTCTGAAAAAGCTTTTCCGTTTAACAAAAGCTCGGGCAGCAGTCCCCCCCGCCCCAGCTCACCTCCCCCTCCACCCCGTACGCTCCGCCCTCCATCTCCACCCCCACCCCTGCTTCCCGCGAATCAGATGTTCGCTGGAAGCCTGAAACAAGCAGCAGGCAGGTAGGCTGGGGCTGGGGGGTGCGAGTACAGCTCCAGGGAGGCACAGCGCGGCCCTGTCTGGCCCCAGCCGAGTGCCCCAGCCCAGTCCCGGCCAAGCACCCCCGGCTCTGGCTCCAGTGGCTCTGGCCTGGCTCGGCCCCGTGGCGCCAGTGCTGGTCCCGGACGAGCGGCTCCGGCCCGGCCCAGCCCAGGGAGTCAGGCCCCGCGGCGCCGGTCCTGGTCCTGACTGACCAGCTCCGGCCTGGCTCGGCCCAGCCTGTGGAGTCGAGCCCCACTGCACCAGTCCCGGTCCTGGCCAAGCGGACCTGGCCCCGGCCCCAGGCAGTGTGGTAAGGGGCAGGAAGCAGGGAGGGGGTTGGAAGAGGGCAGGGAGTTCAGTGGGTTGTGGGGGTGGATAGGGGTGGGGGCGGTCCGAGGGCAGGGAACAGGGGGATCGAATGGGGGCAAGGGTTCCAGGGGGGCAGTCAGGAAGGAGCAGGGGTTAGATGAGACGATGGGGGGCAGTCGGGACAGAGAGAAGGGGTGGTTGGATGGGGCAGGCGTCCTGGGGGGCCATCAGGAATGAGAGGAGGGGTTGGATGGGATGGCAAGGGGGCAGTCAGGGGACAGGGAAGGGGGGTGGATGGGTCAGGGGTCCTGGGGGAGGGTGTCAAGGAACATGGGGGGCTGGATGGGGCATGACCCCCTGGGGGGGCACGGCCCCCTTGTGGGTGAGCAGGAGGGACACCCTTTGAACGGATGGGCTTGGACTTAGTGGGGCCTTTGGAGAAGAGTAGCTCCGGCCATAAGTATATCAGGTTGTGGTTGACTATGCCACACGGTATCCAGAGGTGGTACCACTATGGTCTGCCACGGCTCCAGTTATCGCCAATGAACTCTTGCAGATCTTCGCACGGGTCGGCTTGCTGCAGGAGACACTGACGGACATCATCATCTACAGTGCCAACTGGAAGGAACAGCTCCAGCTGCGGCGCTGGGCAGAGCAGGACTCACCGCAAACCAGACCAAATGTCACCTGGGCCAGAAAGAACTGATCTACCGGGCTATACGGTGGGCCGAGGAAAATCGGCCTTTGGTATCTGAGCCACAAGCTGTTCTATCTAATAGGAACCCCTTCTCCTTGGTAAGAGACCACGCACCCCTCAGGTGGATTAACAGCATGAAGGACTCACACACACGGATCATGTGGTGGTACATGTCCCTCCAACCCTATTCCTTTCGAGTGTTACACCGGCCGGGAAATGCTCATGCGGATGCAGATTTCTTTTCCCAAGATGGGAGGTCGGAGGGGTAGGGAAGGGGCGGAGACGACCAAGGGTCAGGCTGCCCAGGGGAGAGTGTGTGATGGGGCAGAACGGCCCCGCACTGGCATAGCAGGGGTTAACCCTTCCTCCCTGGCAGAGGAAGCCCCGCCCCAGAAGTTCTGCTGGGCATGCTCCAACTGGAGCTCAGATATAAAAGCCTGCACATCAGCTCAGTCTGGGCTGACCGCCAGAGGGGAAGGACACACGCTGTTAGCTCCTGCAGAGAGAGGGGCTGCGAGCCAGGATCCAGGCGTCAGCCCTGTCGAGGCTCCACCGGAGACTCTGACGGAGGACGACCCAGGGGAGGAACAGACCGGAGAACCCCTCGCCGCAGAAGCACTGCCATTCCCAGGGGAAAGTAGAGATAAACGGTGTTAATGCTGTATTACCACTCGGCGTGTTGCAGGCGGATCCCCGCTGAGCAAGCGGCAAGTAGAGCTTAGGGCTTAGGGCTCGGTGGAGAGGGTGGGCCCGAGTGCCCCTACCCTCCCGACCCTGAACCGTGAAGGATTATATGGACTCTGGCTGTTAGGCCGTGCTACCCCATGTGTACAGGGGGATTATATGGACTCTGGCCACTAGGCCATGCTCCCCCGCCTGCAAGGGGGGATTTTATAGACTCTGCTCGCTAGGCCGCGCTACCCCACCTGCAAAGGAGGATTAAATGGACTTTGGCTGCAGGGGGGAGAGGGAGGCCAGGGGAGGGGCTCTGACTACTGGAGGCCCGGATGTGAGTGGCTCAATCGGGCCTGGCCGCCGTTTCAGCTGAGTCACACTCTGCATTGGGTGGGGCCACCCAGAGGATTCAGGGGTCCCGGGGTCTTTGGCGGCGGGACCTGGAGCGGAAGGACCCCCCACCGCTGAATTGCCGCTGAAGAGCCAGAGCAGAAGAAGCTCCGGGGCGGGCCGCGAGAGTTTTCTGGGGC